>NW_024100512.1:3817500-5246164 GCF_016545835.1 Crotalus tigris
TTTACGTGGGAGAAAACCCGAACAACCAAAGACCTACATATATATATATATATATATATATATATATGGTACAAATAAAATACGAACAGCCAAAGATGGAGAAGCTCTATACAGTCAATAAAAACAAGACCAGGAGCTGACTGTGGCTCCGATCATGAGCTTCTCGTTGCAAAATTTAGGCTTAAATTGAAAAAAGTAGGGAAAAGCACTAGGCCACTCAGGTATGAACTAAATCATATTCCTGAGGAATATACAGTAGAGGTGACAAATAGATTTAAGGAATTAGATCTGATAGACAGAGTGCCTGAAGAACTATGGATGGAAGTTCGCAACATTGTACAAGAGGTAGCAACTAAAACCATCCCAAAGAAAAAGAAATGCAAGAAAGCAAAATGGCTGTCTGAGGAAGCTTTGCAAATAGCTGAGGAAAGAAGGGAAGCGAAAGGCAAAGGAGAAAGAGAAAGATACACCCAATTGAATGCAGAATTCCAGAGAGTAGCTAGAAGAGATAAGAATGCCTTCTTAAATGAACAGTGCAAAGAAATAGAAGAAAACAACAGAATAGGGAGGACCAGAGATCTCTTCAAGAAAATTGGAGATATGAAGGGAACGTTTCATGCAAAGATGGGCATGATAAAGGACCAAAATGGCAGAGACCTAACAGAGGCAGAAGAGATTAAGAAGAGATGGCAAAACTACACAGAAGAACTATACAAGAATGAGCTTAACATCCCAGATAACCACAATGAGATGGTCACTGACCTCGAACCAGACATCCTAGAATGTGAAGTGAAATGGGCCTTAGAAAATCTGAGCAACAACAAAGCTAGTGGAGGTGACAGTATTCCAGCTGAGCTATTCAAAATCTTAAAAGACGATGCAGTAAAAGTGCTACACTCAATTTGCCAGCAAATTTGGAAAACTCAACAGTGGCCACAGGATTGGAAAAGGTCAGTTTACATTCCAATTCCAAAGAAAGGCAATGCCAAAGAATGTTCAAACTATCGCACCATTGCACTCATTTCACATGCTAGTAAAGTTATGCTTAAAATCCTACAAGCTAGACTCCAGCAGTATGTGGATCGAGAACTACCAGAAGTACAGGCAGGATTTCGAAGAGGCAGAGGAACTAGAGATCAAATTGCCAACATACGCTGGATCATGGAGAAAGCTAGGGAGTTCCAGAAAAACATCTACTTCTGCTTCATTGACTATGCAAAAGCCTTTGATTGTGTGGATCACAACAAATTGTGGCAAGTTCTTAAAGAGATGGGAGTACCAGACCATCTCATTTGTCTCTGAGAAACCTATATGCGGGTCAAGAAGCAACAGTGAGAACCGAACACGGAACCACTGATTGGTTCAAAATTGGAAAAGGAGTCCGGCAAGGCTGTATACTGTCGCCCTGCCTATTTAACTTATATGCAGAGCACATCATGAGAAAGGCAGGGCTAGATGAATCAAAAGTTGGAATTAAGATTGCCGGGAGAAATATCAACAACCTAAGATATGCAGATGATACCACTCTAATGGCAGAAAGTGAAGAGGAACTAAAGAGCCTCTTGATGCGGGTGAAGAAGGAGAGTGCAAAAGTTGGCTTGAAACTCAACATTAAGAAAACCAAAATCATGGCATCCGGCCCTCTCAATTCCTGGCAAATAGATGGGGAAGAAATGGAGGTAGTGACAGATTTTATTTTTCTGGGCTCAAAGATCACCTCAGATGGGGACTGCAGCCAAGAAATTAAAAGACGCTTGCTCCTGGGGAGGAAAGCTATGGCAAATCTAGACAGCATACTAAAAAGCAGAGACATCACCCTGCCAACAAAAGTGCGTATAGTCCAGGCCATGGTTTTCCCAGTTGCAATGTATGGCTGTGAAAGTTGGACCATAAGAAAGGCTGAGCGCCAAAGAATTGAGGCCTTTGAACTATGGTGCTGGAGAAGACTCCTGCGAGTCCCTTGGACTGCAAGGCGTTCAAACCGGTCAGTCCTAGAAGAGATCAACCCCGACTGCTCTTTAGAAGGCCAGATCCTGAAGTTGAAACTCAAGTACTTTGGCCACCTAATGAGAAGGAAGGATTCACTGGAGAAGAGCCTAATGCTGGGAAAGATTGAGGGCAATAGAAGAAGGGGACGACAGAGAATGAGATGGCTGGATGGAGTCACTGAAGCAGTAGGTGTGAATTTAAATGGACTCCAGAAGATGGTAGAGGACAGGAAGACCTGGAGGAACGTTGTCCATGGGGTCGCGACGGGTCGGACACGACTTCGCAATTAACAACAAATATATATATATATATATATATATATATATATATATATATATATATATATATATATATATATATATATATATATATATATTATTAAAACAATGATCACCAAGAGAATACTTTAAGAAAATAAATTTAATTAATCAACCTAGCTTTCGTCAAAATACACTTGACATTGTCTGGGTTAAAAGGCAAGTACTGAGAAGAGACCTATATACCGTTATCAAGCATCTGCTTCCGGCTCTTAGAGCGCGTTATCAGCCCCAGCTGTTCAGAGTGTAACCCAAGTAAGCCTTCTTTAATACATATTCTTTTGTTCCTAATTCGCATTCCCTCACACTCCACTCAATCGGTAGCTTCGGGATTAAGTGGATTCAGGACTGAGGTCTTCCCCCCTCTCCTGTGTGCAACTCCTCCATCGCCCCGCATACGGTTACCCTTAGGGGGTGAGGGTGGGTAGATTGCCTCCAGTATCCCCCTGGGTCACGAGTCCACTTCGGTCCTGTCTATTCATCCCTTGAGGACGCACTATGGATTCCTCTCCCCACTCCGTATTGTTCTCCTTTCCATCCTCCTCCCCATGCACCATACTGGGCGGTCTGCTGTCCGTTCTATTCACCCTTCCCCCGCACATGCTCAAAGCGTTCTTCGCTGCCATCCCATTGAGAGCGCTCCGTTGTTCAGTCCATTGCCGGCGGGCGTCACCCTCGTTCACCCCCTGCTCCTGGTCGTCACCTTTCTCGGGGCTCCTCTGCCTTGATCGTAACTGTTGTTTGGTTGCCCAGCCTCATGCTAAATGCACTGGAGGGGAGTGTCTCCTTTCGTTTAACCATGAGTGAGATGAAGATGAGCCACCACCCCCCACAATGAAATAGCCAGACATGCAATGGTGACTCGCTCACGGTTAAACGAAAGGAGACACCCCCCTCCAGCGAATTAAGGTTTAACATTGTTTTTTTTTTTAATTTAGTTAGTTATCATTGGAAGAAGAAATGAATGAGATTGGTGATGAGAAGAGGGCTGAGAGAGATTAAGAACTTCAATATACTTGGTAGAGATACTTGAAGTGATAATTTGTTGATGTAAAACAATATTTGATTATGGTAATTTTAAATTGATAAAACTTTAAAACAGGTTGAGTAGTAACAGAAATTTAAGCTAGAAATGGAATATATTAAATCTATTATGTTATTTGTGAGAAATAGAGAGATGATAGTGAATGTATTAAGTCGAGCTGTTTATGTATATTTTTTTACCTTGAAATATTTATTTACCCAAACACCACGGTGTGTCTTAAGTACTTTTTGTTAAAATTAAAAAACCAATAAAATATATTTTTTAAAAAAACCTTTTAGAATACATTTATTTTCTGAGAAAAAGTTGTATTTACTTTAGTCAAGTTTCTTCTAAGTTACCCAAGACACCAACCTCAGCTAAAATAACTAAAGAAATTATTCTTTCCTTACTCCCCATTGTGCACTGATTTCTTTATGCAGCTATTTTACATTAAAAAGCAGTGGAACTGCCATATTAAAACCTAACTTATACACTGCATATTGTCTTTCCTGCATTATGACATATTGATGTGCTATGAAATTGTCAGCTTCATTTCAGCTGTACTCTTGCTGTGATATAAAGTTGTCATTGCTTTATTGGATGTAAATATATAACGTTAACAATGAAACTGTACAGTAACACTTTCATAACTGCAGTTAAAAGTACCACAATTAGTGGATTTTAAGAGTACCAAGTTGGCTATCTATTGCATTTGAGTTCCTTATGTGTGTGTATGTATGTGTGTGTGTATGTGTATGTGTGTGTATATATATATGCATGTATATGTATGTGTATATGTATACATATATATACATATATATACACATATATACACATATATACATATACATACATACATACATACATACATACATACATACATATATATATATATATATATAAAGTTAACATGTAGCCTAATAAAAAGATCTACACTAAGAAAAAATATGGTATTTTATCAGGATATATATATAATTGCACCTAATACATTTATGTTTAATTTTAAAAAAGCATTATTCAAGTTAGAAGAAGCAGAGGTAATTGGTATAATTTCACTATTATCCTTTTAATGTGACTTAAACTGTGCTTATCACAGATTCATGGTCTTTATAGAAAGTATGAATGTAAAAGCAAGTTTTATTATTTGTAACGTTTTTAAATATTTGCTGTAAATTATTAGGTAAGAAAAATAGATGACTTTATTTTCTCAGTGAAAATTTGTAGTTACTGGAGAGCTACAATAATAGTAACAATAAATGATATGCTTGTATTATACATCACAATAATTATGCATACCATATCTGGGTAGCAAAAATCTAGAAGGCCACTATATTTCAGCAATTAGTTAGCACTTTGCTACCATATAGTCTTCATCTGCCATGTAATTTTCACTCACACCTCTCAGCCATGTCATCATGCTAACTGGGAGTATCTGTGCTTCCATCAATAAAGAGGGAGGGGTATTTATAACCTACATCGTGTTGGAGAATATATACTTTATTTCTATAGCATAATTAATATACCAAGTGAACAGAAAAATATTCTGTTTTAATCCTATTAATACCAAGGCTTCAATGCTTAAATTTACCTCAGAAATCACTAGCTTTGATTAAGTTTCAGGAAAAGGTCTTGCTATAAAATTTTAATATAGATTTTTTTTTGCAAAACTAAAGCATAAGATTTAAGTTTATGTATTTTTAAATGAATTATTTAGAAGAAAAGCCATATTCATTTCAGAGTTCTTTTAGCCCCAAGCAACAAGTAATTTGCTTGTAGCTTGCAAATTAAAAAGTCCCATTTCACTGCATTTATTGCATCCTCCCGGTGCCAGCCACTGGCCCTATTCAGGGTGATCTAGTCCCTGCTAGTGAGGAGAGATTGGTAGAGCATCTTTACAGTAGCTGTGAGGACTATTTGCAATAGGCGAAGGATAAAATCATCCACACTTGCTCCAGTCAATATTAAATCTTAGGCCTCTGTTTTTGAGGGAGCCTCAAGACTCTACCTCTCCCTTTTGTTTTATAACATCTATATGATGTTCAGCCATCAGTGATGAAGCACCATTAATATCCCAATAACATCCAGTTGTGCATTCCAGCCATCCAAGTGAAGCTATCAAGAGTCAGTCCCAGTGTCGGGTGGTTGTGATGGACTGGATGACATGTCATGAAGAACATATCACAGTTCAGAATGCTGGTTCTGGCTCCTCCACATATAGTACAGCAGGGATCCCCAACCTCCAGGCCGTGGATTGGTACGAATCCATGGCCTGTTAGGACCCAGGCCATGCAAATGGCAAGCAAGCAAGCGAAGCTTTATAGGCACATTCGCCAAATCTAGGTTGTACAAAACCATCCCCTCCTCCCCCCCCCCAATCTGTGGAAAACAATTTTTCTTCCGAAATTGGTCCCTGAAAAAGGCCAGGGACTGCTGTAGTACAGGAATAGCAATAGCACTTAGACTTATATAGTGCTTTACAGAACTCTTTCTGAGCAGTTTGCAG
Organism: Crotalus tigris; assembly: GCF_016545835.1. Lineage (NCBI taxonomy): Eukaryota > Metazoa > Chordata > Lepidosauria > Squamata > Viperidae > Crotalus > Crotalus tigris. Next base: position 3,823,334 of record NW_024100512.1, read on the forward strand.
TGTCAACATATTGCTCCCAACTACCAATTTTAGAAGGATGGAAGGCTGAGTTAACCTTGAGCCTGTCAGACTTGGCTTTTTCTGCAGGCACTTGGGCTGTAGTCAGTGGTGGCCGGTTCGCATCCCCTCGGCAGAACCAGTAGCTAATTTTTTGTTGCCCAGGCCGAGAATGGACTTCTGGAAGCGGCATCCACACAGAGAACCGGTTGTTCACATATTTGAATCCCACCACTGGATTAAAGTCCCTTTTAGTTGTTTATTTGTCATGTTTGGTTGCCATTTTGTATACTGCATTACTTTTTTTTTAACATTTGGTTTTTTGTGTATAGCCATATATGGTTTATTGTCTTAATGTGTTTTTTTGTGTGTTTTTTTTAACACTGTCAGAATCATATTGTTTTGGGCAGCTCTGTAAATCCTGTGAATAAATAAACAAACCCGTTCCCTCTCAAGTACTTGATTAAAGCTCGTGTTGATTTTTTCATTAAAGCATATGCATGCTTATATTTATTTGTATATAGTTGTATAAACATGTATTCAAAATTGATTTGCAGACTGCCTGATACCTAACATTTCAGGACTCTTATTTTGGTAAAAAGTGCTTATGATTCAGAAGAACACGGTGAAGTTATGTCACCTTGAATTTTAAATGCTTCTAGTTTTTAACATATTTTTCAAATAAATTGGCAGCTTTTGACATCTTTATAGGATGCTATAAAGTAGCCATTTGCTCATTTTTCAACCAAGGCTGAAAAAAACGTAGTATTTTATTGCCCTTAAAAGCATGTACTTTCAATATAGCACATGAGCCTAACTGGGAATATAGAATCTGCCATTCTGTAGTTAATATAAAATTAACAGGACAGTATTTAAAGCCATGTCCCACTGAAAGACATTTTTATTTTCTGAAATTCAGATTTCTACTCCCAGACATGATTCATAGTCCAACCTATCTGTATATTAAGTTTTTAATTTATTGATTCTATAATGTTTCTGAAATAGAAAACCAGGTAATATCATCAAGGGATTTTTTTTTTACTTTTATCATAAGCTATCATGTCAAAATACCAAAAGAGAGCCAGTTTGATCTAGTGCAGGGGTAGGCAACCTTGGCACTTTTATGGCTCGTGGACTTCAACTCCCAGAATTTCTGAGCCGTGCTGGCTCAGGAATTCTGGGAGTTGAAGTCCACGAGTCATAAAAGAGCCAAGGTTGCCTACCCCTGGTTTAGGGGTTAAGGCAAGAGGCCAGAAACCAGGAGACTGTGAGTTCTAGTCCCACCTTAGGCACGAAAGCCAGCTGGGTGAGTTTGAACCAGTTGCGTTCTCTCAAACCAAACCATCTCACAATGTTGTTGTAGGGAAAATAGGAGGAGCAAGCTGTTATTAGGTATGCTCACCACCTTGAGTTAATTGAGTTATTTATAAAAATAATAAAGGCAGGATAAAAAATAAGCATTACACTTTTGCCAATTTTTTACTGTTTCCAGAACTTTTATAGAAATATAAATATAATAAACAGCTCTCTGTAAACAACTTATGCTTTTTTTCCTTCAAGGGAGATCTTTGGAAATTTAGACTAAGTTTTATTCACATTTAGTCCCTGTAAAATTTGGGGCAAGGAAGACACGTTCTGGATAGTCACAAGAGACTTCTGAATAATTTATTTCTGAGGACCAGAATCATTTATTTATTAATCAAATTTGTATAGGTATCACCATACTTATTCAAATTAATGTTTATATTCTTTATTTGCTTTTACTAGTAATTTTCTTTTTAATACGTATCATTATAGTAACTTTTACAGATGAATCTATTCTATATTAACATGTATGACTGCTTGAATTATTCCTGTTCAGTGTTTGAATGAGTCAGCAGGGCTATACTGTGTTTGTTTATTTATTTATGAAATTTATACATCATCTCAATCCAAGTGGACTCTAGACAGCTTATAGCACATGTAAAAAAATACAGCAAGAATAATATGATAATATAAAATATAAACAACGTATTAAATATTAAAACTGAAAGTTATATTGACCTCTCCAGAATCAATCCTAAATGGTCCTCTAAGGTAGAAACACCAAGTTTTTGCAGTGGCCATAAATTGGGGGTCCCTTTTTGTTTTAGTCAATGAACTGCTCTAAGGGAGGGGAGCCACTACTGAGAAGGATTGGATTTGGGGATATGCTTTCACTGGCCTGTGAAGAGGGGACAGTAGATGGGAAAATGTAACCAAGGAAGAGTATCTTAAAAATCTATGGTATGCAATTAAGGGTTTCAAAGATAGTAATCAATAATGTTCAGTTTCCTACTTATCAACTTAAACCCCCCCCCCCAAATTATTTACACAGGTACATTATTTCTTGATGCACCTGCCATGCCAAGAAACCATATTCCCAAAGAGCAAGGCTGGCACAACATAATTAAATAAGTTGTTAATTGGATTAATACAGTTTAATCCTATCAATAACTATTACTTAAATGTAATTGCCTGTAAAATAAGGCTCCCCATTTATACAATCAATTGGTCCTTATCCCTGTATATAAACTCAGAAATCATTTTTCTCTAGAGGATTCTCAATAGTGGTTGTGGAGTCTAGAGATACAGAGGTTTGCATACATAATAGGTAGGTACCATTTAGTCACGTTTGACTCCAATTCAAACTTTCTTCAGCAGTAATCAGTAGTCCTTGATCCTACCATCCACTTTATTATTTATGTTCTTCCTGTACTCTCAACTTTGCTAATCAATTTTCCTCTTGCATCAGATGCTCAATATATGCCAGTTTCTGCTTGCCTGTTAGAGCTTCAAAGGAACAGTCAGCCTTTATGTGGTGACTGGTTCTTCATGTAATCTAGGGCAAAGGTCCCCAATCCCCAGTCCGTGGACCAGTACCGGGCCGTGGAATGCCAGCAACTGGTCCACACAAACAAGCAAAATCCCCTCCGCAGGATGCAGGCAGCACACAAAACCACACACCCTCCGGTCCGCGGAAAAAAACTCTCTCCATGGAACCGGTCCCTGATGCCCAAAAGATTGGGGACCTCTGATCTAGGGGATAGTTAATAATTAATGTTGTATAAGTTAATCAGGTATGTCAAGAATATTCTTTCTTCTCTCCTTCTGTTTTTTTAACACTTTTTTCAGGTTTAGTTCTATCCAGCTTATTTATTCCTCCCATTTGGCCAAGCCTCACTCATTATTTTTACTATAGATTCTGTCACTGCCAGAAGGCAGTGATACTCAGAAAGGATAAGGATGGCTATCTATATAGTACTAAATCTTGTTATTGTGACCTTTGGGAGGGAGGGAGGGAGGGAGGGAGGGAGGGAGGGAAGGAAGGAAGGAAGGAGCGAGCCATGGTCATGGAGCTCAAGAATAGGCAGCGATTCTGGAGGGTGCTACTGCTCAGTGTAAAAGTCTGGCATTTGTTTTACATGCATATACTTTCATAACAATGTTCACGGGGTTTCCATAATTTTTATAGATATGATTCTGCCATTTATTGGATTATGGGTAATTCATAACCTACAACCATTTGTTTAGTGACCGTTCAAAGTTACAATGGCCTTGAAAAAGAGTGACATGACCGTTTTTCACGCTTAATTGGCGCATCCCCGTGGTCATGTGATGGCATCTAGCATGTATTTATGGTGGTTAGAGTGTCCCGAGGTCATGTGATCACCTTTTGCAACCTTCTGACAAGCAAAGTCAATAAAGATGCCAGATTCACTTAACAAGCAGATTACTGCAGTTACTTAACAACTGCAGGGATTGGTTTAATGACTGTGGCAAGAAAGGTTGTAAATTGGGGCAAAATTCACATAACAACTGGCTTGCATAGCAATGGAAATTTTGAGCTCGTTCGTAAGTCAAGAACTACTTGTATTAGACAGCCATTGCCCCTTTAAGTCATCATTCCAGACATATTTCCATACATAAATAGGGAAACAAAAGCAGTGGGAATGACCTCCCACTTCCTGCCAGCTTCCTTATTGAGTTTCCTTGTGGAAAGCTGAATCTGAATCTAAAATAGTTCTATAACTGAATTATTACAATGGTTAATTAAAAGGTTTGTCTTGATTTTTAATTTTTTTTTCTCTACCCATCTTTGATAGGTGTAACCTCGGTTTTGTTTGTTTGTTCTGGTTTTCTTGGTTTTTACACTGAATATTTCAGTTCAGGAAAACATTTATGACCAAAGTTACTATAGTTTGGAGACAATGAAAACTACAGTGTAGGTGGAACCAGATACAGTACATGGATGGTATGATTTCAACTTTGCAATGTGGTTGAGTTTGATTGCAAAAGAAAGAAATGCTCATAAAAGATACAGGGCTGGCTATGGGGTATGGCCTTTCTTAGCCTTTCATGGTAATGTATTCATGCATTCTGGTCATCACCTCAAGCTACATTTTTATGAATTTATAAGTGTGCATTAATAAATATAAATCAAATTGTAGCTTTCACGTGAATATAATGAATTTTCCTATGTTTAACTTCCAGGCAAAGATTATGATAAAGAGTAGAGGGGTTGCATATTGCTCTACATATGCACAAATATTTTATTCCTGGAAGTGAAATTGTGCCTTTAAGGAATTTGCATTCAGTCCTGATCTTCTCCATCCCCATCCCTAGAGAAAAAAAAAAGATATTTTGTTTGAGAATCAAATAAGATAATGTGATAGTCACAAATTCTTTGAAGTTCCTTGGCTTCTTCTCCAAATCATCTTCTTTGTAAAGTGAATGTTTATGTATTCTGATCCTGAAAGTGTATTTTTCCATAAATAAATGGTATAGTAAGTAGTAGAAAGAAATATGTTTGACTAGAATCAAAGAAGCAGGAGTAAAAAGACTTCTGTTCAAATGTTCATAACATTCTTTCATAGGATTTCATTAAAATGATTTAGTACTTTTCCAGACATGTTATGTTTTTTAATGTATTTTAGAATTTACCATTTGCATATGCAACGCAAACACTACATATATTGCTATTTAACTCATTATAGTCTAAATCTTTTAGTACTAATATATAAAGTGAGAGGAGATGAACTGTATGTAAAACCAGGTGAACATATTAGCAAAAGCAACCACAATACAGCAGGTTCAAAATAAATAAAAAAAAACTTTTTACTTCTTATATTAGAGAATAGTAGTAGCAGTAATCAACACTTAAAATATATTCCTGTTTTGTTTTTAATTAAACCATGTGTGAAATCTGACAATATTTTTCCTTCTAACTTTTAGAAGAACAGACTGCTTGCTGATACATTGAAATCATTTGATCAGTTGCTAAAATGTTCAAAAATGAATATCAGGTAAGGGAGAAATATTTCTGTTCTTTTGTCCTTATTTAATGAAATGAAATGAAAAAAGATACTAGCATGGCAATAGTATATAATATTGAGGAAAAACTGCTTAGCTATATAAATATTCTCTATTTGTTTCTTCTGTGAACTGCTTATAATTGGTTTTTGTCACTCTCAACCTTTTCTACTTTTCTTATTTGATCTGAAAACTTAAAAAAGGCAAGATTATTAACATTATGGACAATGACTGCAGAAATAAAATTTTTGACAATACATTCCAGATAGAATTCCTATGACTTTGCATTATTCATTTAATAAAAATTATATGCTTAACACTCTTAGTACACACTGTGTATACTACAAATTCATTATTTCTTTCCCTTGTCTTAGAAGAATTAAAGATGATGACAATGGCCACTATGGGGTAATGAATAGAATGCTAGATTCAAAATTTACTTGACCACAAAATCCAATGTATGACATTGAGTCAGTCATTCTGTTTCAGTGTAATCAATCTTAGGGGGTTGTTATAAGGATGAAGGAAAGGGTATTTCCAAGGTACTATATTCTGCCTTGTCTTTCTTAGAGAAAGAGGAAATAGTGAACTGCTAAATATTTTTACCCAGCAACTGCCACAGAATGAACAACTGGCAAGTAGATTGGGTCTGTATAATTTCTCTCCAGATAAGAAGAGGACTTGAGATCACCCATAAGTACTCCAGACAGTAGCTCCTCACAAAGAAACTTCAGGACAGCCATCCCTGGTGGTTTAGAGTTATGAGAGAAGAGGGAATAGCCATCTTTTCCCTCAGACTGATTGGCGCCTTGAAAAGGACACTAGGTTCATATACTTTGTTTTCTAATCACTTTTGGAAATTGCTTGTTAATAGCTTTCTGCTATTAGGAACCTTTGGATAGCACTGGGTAAGTTTCCTTCAATCTTTAGTGAAATAAATTTTAAATACAAATGTAAGGACTTAAAAATTATTTTGGAATAAACAGCAAAATGTTGAGTAAAACTTTGATTTTTGAAAATAAACTTAGGGCCCAGATTGATTTCGATAAAGTTTTGGAATAAATTATAAAAATCCTTTCTATGGGAAAATGCTTTTGTTTTGAAATCTCTTTAAAAAAAAAAACCAGGATGAGACTTTGATGGTTGGACACTGGAGCAAACCAGAAGGAACTTTAAAGGTAACAATTAAAGGAGACAAACACTTCAATTTGACTTACAGAACAGAAGAAAATATTTTAACATTCAGCATATCAAAGGATATTTTTTAATAATAGGCTCAGAAGTTAATTTTAAGGGTGTCTACCTCTAGAGATGGTGTTTTACAAAATGTAATGGAAGTGCAAGAAGTTTTACTAAACAAGACCACAACTGATCTGAAAGTGGATTTAAAAATGACAGGCTGTAAGAATGACATGGAAAAAGATACTACACTGGGCATAGAAAAGAAATCAGCTGATGTCTTAATAATTAAAAAGGGATATACAAATAACAAACTAGAAGAGTTTCCATTTTTTTCTGCACTTTTGATTTTTTTCTTTTCATTCTTTTCTATTTATATTAGTTTTATCTTTGTAATTGTAATTTTTAATCAGATTTAATAAAATGTTTTTTCCAATTTATTTATTCTCTGCCTGAATTATAAAGTTTGTGGATATAGGGATGGCAACACATTTTCAGGTTGGATTTTAATGTGGTAAAAGCTAATAGAAACATTTTCTGGAGAGTCCAGAAAATGTCACACCCAGGTATGATCTGGCTGGATAGACATTGGGGATGGAAGTGCAGGAAAGTGGGAATTATTTAATTTGGACTTTAGTTTGAGCTTGAGGGATGGACTCCCTGACTTAAATTATCCCTTCTAACTTTACAGGATATAAACATTTAGGGAGCTTATATATTTAATAGCTAAATAAATAAAAATAAACTTTTCCCATATCGAAGTTGCTGCAAAGGAATTTCTCCAGAGAACTCTGAAATCTTTAGAGTATACAGCTTGCTCTGAGGAGACTTTTTATCCCTTTTTGTCACTTTATGTGAGCTTGAAGTAGGTTCTAAAATATTTCAATCTCCTATCATATGAATTGCAGGTAAAATCCAATCTGACACTGATAATTGACATTGGTTGTGATCTTATTTGTATTTCAGATTGAATCCCACTCCTATATAGAGTGGTAGAAACACTAGGACTGTTTTGTCCTAGCCTTTATATTAAATGGGATTGATCATTGTTGATAGCCTTCAGGTTAGATTATAGTAATGGGTTTACACTGAAGAATATTCAGATCGTCTAAAAAGCTACAGTTACTGGGCCTTGACATATAGAACATATTATTCCAAGTTATTTTTTCTCAACATGAGTAGTTATATAGTGATTAAATAATAAGTGCCAGATGTATTCATTCCCATTTTTTTTCAAAACTCAATGCAGAGTGTTGATTTCATAAATTGTAAAATTAAATACCAAATTTTCTAGATACAATTTAAAAGTTAATTTTAAAACTATTGTTAAAAACATAAAGAAGAATATAACCCACTCAGAAATATTGTGTTCTATAGAATTTTAAAATATTCAGTGTGTTCTGGATATGGCATTCTGGACAAAGTTTATTTCGGGGTTGAATTATCCCGAGGACATCTCGATTTACTTTACAAATGATTTACTTCTGTAAATTGCAGTACCACCTTAAAAATGTCCAGAAGGGGGAAAGAATGTTCAGGACTTTTCTGGAACACTCTTGTTCCCAAATGAGTGAGTTTTGCATACCAGTATTTATACCTCTTAACAATTTATATTGTAAAAAATAATCCTAACAAACAGTTGTCAGTCCCAAACAATAATAAACAACCTTATTCAGATGTGCATATAACTTCCGACAAAACAGCAACAAAAGTCACAAACCTTCCATAGTAAAGTAGTAGTTATTCAATACCTACTGTACCTATTATTGCTACTCCCTTTCAAGATAAGCAGCTTCTTGCACAGCATGGAAAATGAGAAGGAAATCCTAAACACATGAGATAAGAGGAAAGGAAATAGAGCCGAATCTAATGTATGTCAGCATGATTTGCTTTATATCTCTGTTCTTTCCAAACTTCCTTGCTTCTGCAACAGGTTCATGCACTTTCCTCTTTAAAATGCTCACTTCTTTCTTTTTGAGGATTCTCGTCAACTGTATCCCATCCACCATAGGTTTTTGTTCTCCTTGCTTGAAGAAATTCATCCTTCACATACCAGTTTTTGCAGTCTGATGCTCAATCGTTTTGTCTGCACATCTAACCCACATCAACAAACTTCTTTCATATTGATCATTTGTGTTTATAGTCAAACCAGTTCATTTATCAGCCACTCTCCATCTTCTTTGTTAACTTAATTTTTAGATTCATATTCCATGCTGCATACAATCTTTCCAACGTTCACTGCAAGTTATTGCAGCTCTCAGCCAACAATAGAGCAATATTTGCATTCACAGCTCCAACAACAAATCTCTAATGTCACTACACTTCCTTAAACATTACACATGATCATATTAAACAATCAACTGGCTATCAGAAATCCTAGCCTTGTTCCCTTCACAAAATATTATTAAGCATTCCATTTATTCCCATAACAACTTCTTATCAAATAATGTTCTTGAAGATCTACTATTTCCTTGTGTTTTGGACTGGGCATTAGATGAACCTGGTTTTTAAAGAGTTGGATTGTGCAGAGTGGCTATGCCTTTTCTCTTTTTGTTTTCATCTTTTTGGTGTATTGAACTGAATGAGAGATTAGATACTCAAAGTCACAATACGAATTGGACATCATATAAATCTATATTTTTTTGCATTCACTTCTACTATTTTTCTTTTTACATTGAGGAACAATAATGCATTCCTCCCACTGTCAGACTTCACACAAACGTTAAACAAATCACACTGCTACTCTACAAGCAAATCATATCCATGTTTAACATTATATTATCCACCCTTGCATCCTTATTACTTTTCAATATTCTCACAGCATTTATGACTTTCATCTTTTTTTTTTCCTGGATACTAACATTTGTAGCATTCATTTCAGGTCCAGTCTTTGATGTATGACTATCAGTACCATGCTAACCTCTAAAACAGTGTTTCTGAACCTTGCCCATTTTAAGGCATGTGGACTTCAACTCCCAGAATTCCACAGCCAGCATTGCTGGCTGTGGAATTCTGGGAGTTGAAGTCCACATGCCTTAAAATGGGCAAGGTTCAGAAACACTGCTCTAAAATGTTGTTTCCAACATTTCCTCACTTCAATATCATCACCCGTGATTTGACCATTTTAATTTTTGATTTCATTCATTCTCTTGTATCTCCTTGTTCAACCCTTTTCACTTCCCAAACTCTTTATCATTTCCATCAAAAATTCTGCATTTTCTCACCCTTCTGAACATAACCCTTCCTCTCAATAAATTCTCTGCAGTTGTCTTTTTCTCTTTGTATACATGGTATATCTTTCTCTCGTCCTCATTTTTGCTGTTTTGCATATTTTTTCTCATCTGTAGCCTCTTTCAGTTCATCATTCTACCAAACATCTTTTTAATGCTCCCTATTAGCATAATTTCACATTTCTATGGCACTCTGTAACATAATTCTTTTCTATTACAAACCATTTCATTACATTATTGTTGCCATTTTATTTTTATTTTTATTCTTACTTGTCCTGTATACACTATTTTTTCCTCTCTCTCCCCTCCTCTCTCTCACTGTCCTTATCTCCCGTATCTTTCAGTCTTTCATTATAAACAATCAGGCAGTCATTCTTTGGCCTTCTGTATGTTTCTTTGCCCACTAGATGGCACTGTTTCATAGAAGGGACTTGGAGCATGGGACCCAGTTAGATCTGGTGGGATGGACGGACACAGTGGGGTATATAGGCAGTTCTGCAAATAACCAGGTCTTGTATCATGCAGCACTTTAGATTTATAGGTAAGCACAGCATCTTAAAATAATATATTCTATTTAGAGAGCCCCAATTAATTCAGACTAGGTGAAGTTTTTGGACACTTTCCAAAGGCAACAATGTAACAATACAAGGGAAGTTACTGCAACATGATCCATTTTCTCCACAAAAGAGTACATCTACTGTGGTAGTATAAACTACTGAATTGTACTTCTAGTTTCTGTTGCCAGTTGAGCATCCAAATGAAATAAGCTTATACTGACACTTCATATTCATTGTAAGAATGAATATTGAATAGATGTACTTACGAAGTACGTAAGTATTACCCTTGCTGATTTCTTATGACAATGGGACAGATTCTTTCTTTTATTAATTGCAGGGTGGCCCATTCGTTGAAATCTTCAGTGCTCAAGGCAAGAACACTGGGACCAAATGGAAAATTTCTGGCAATCCTTCAGTCATAGGGAAAGTATGTTTTGGAAATAAATGGTAAAAGCCTGATTATAAAGTGTAGAGTTTAAATTTTTTCTTTAAAAAAATGAAAGCTTTGACTAACGTTGAAAAAAATAATACCTCCATCATTCCTTTTATCAGGGCAGAATACCTAGCAATAACTAGTCTAAATGCAGATAAAATTTGTTAGATTTTTGTGTATTTAAGATCTCCAAGGTTTTTGTTTGAATATATTTTAGCAGAGCCGCGTGTTTGTTTGTTTGTTTGTTTATGATAAATTTATATAGCCACCCATGTTCATATACAGTATATGACACTGTGCACCATACAAGATAAAGATATTTGTTTGTGTCTTTATGTTTTCTATATAATAAAACAAACTCTTTTAGTCTGTTAAGAAAATGAACATCTCTAGTCAGGAAATATATTTATTAGGACTAAATAAAATGCACAAGTTTGGGGCAAGTTTTCAAGATATCAGGTATTTCCAGGCTTTTTCACAAGATTAGAGATACAGAGAATGGAAGGAAGGTAATTACTGATGTCTTCATGAAGCCTACATGGTCAGCATCTTAAATAGATTGTTCACTCCTAAATATAATTTAAGTATTTTAGTTTCATTTACTTAAACTAATTGCATAAAACTGCTCAGGCTTTTCTTGATGTGGGTAAAATGGTGAAGCAAGCAACTGTTTTAATATGGCAGGTTGGTGTCAAGACAGAAAAACCAATAAAACAAATATGGTAAATGTTAGGGAAATGAAGGATGATATTTTGACATATTAAATGGAAGATGGTCCTGACATCCTAATTGCAATGCCATTTTTCACAAGAAAGAGTTATTTTCAGTGGATCCGGTGTGCATTTTCAGAATTATGCTATACTGGGCAGTGAATTCAACATATATTATCTCTTGACATCAACGTACAGGCTTTGCATCCATTCCATTTTAATACTCCAGGTTTCCACTCATATTAGACTTATAAAATACCATTTAAGCATGTTGGCAATTCCTGACCTAAAATCAAACATAGCACTCACCTTAACAGTTACAAAGTATGAGTGTGGCTAACCATTTCTGTCATATTCAAGTAGGCATTATGACTAATAAATCTTGCAGTTGATGCATTTATTCAGCTGCAGGGGATATTTTGATGGTGACATGCTTTTTGTTGGTTTGTTAGGAATATGATAAGGAAGTGAAAGGTTTCGTCATTGTCCTGGAAGGAAGTGGTCAAACCAACAAGATGCAGCTTCCAAAAGAAACTAAGCAGGCCCGTAAGTATAAAAGTATTATAAAATGTCATAAAACATACTAGACTGTGTGATGTTTTCAGAACAAGTGGTGCACAAAGTATATTAATGGGAACAAAACATCCCTTTATGAAGCTTCAAACAACCTTGCCCTTCAGAAGATTCATGAGGCTGTTCTCCAGTGGTATGTTTCACTAAACGAATTAACTGTTCAAGCACATAAACAGGCAGATAGCTGGAAAGTGCTTTTGAAGCAGCTATACAGACATTCCAAAGGTTAGAAATATTTCCAACATTTACATTCCAAATATAAAATGCTTCTTGCAGATTTATTTTGATTACACTAAGGTATTTTGTGAAGCAGCTCTTTCTAGTGCTATGCACAGCCCTAGCTGTTAATTAAGTTAGCATTGGGTTAGCTGAATAATAGTTGTCTAGTTACAATTTTAGCTGTATTTGTTCAACATTAAAGTTAAAAAAAAAATAGAATGGGACCTTCCAGACCATGTTGAACCTTCCCTGAATTTTAGGGGTGGTTTAGCAATTACCAGTTTCTCTGGAATGTTTAATTTTTGAATTGATACATCTCTAATATATACCAGTTTTATACTGCCAAAGAGTTCTTATTTTTTTTCTTTGAATGCTTTTTCAAGTAAGTTGATAGAGCAAACAATGAAGTAATATCATCCCAAGGATCTAGTTAAATGCAATCAATATTCTTCCAATTTCACCTAACAGTACCTAATGTTTTCATCAACAAGATAAAAAAAATATTTTACACCTATAAGATGACTCCAGATCTGTTCAGTTGTTGGGATATTCTAATGCTAATATTTCATAAACTTGCATTCTCAGCTCCTGTCACTCTGCAATAACTAAACTCTTTAGGAGCAGTAACAGTTGGTGTTTCTGTTGGATTTTCCATTTATCATATAATCTATCAAGCATTACCTACCTTTTATATCCATATATCACAGAAGCCTGCTGCTAAACCAGTATGTATATGCTGAAGAAAGCAAACAATTGTTCTTTTGTTAAAAGCTCAAACACTGAAATCAAAGGTTCATATACTGTCCTTCCAAATACTAGAAGAAATTTTCATCACAAAAAAATAATATAGTTTTTAGGCTTGACATTCAGCAACCATTGTGTATAAAGACTTCTCCATAAGTTATAAAGATTAGGTCATTCTTAAACAGGCTATTAATACACAACTCCCAAAATATTTTCAGTGGCACAGCATTTGCTTCAATTTAAATTTTACTTCAGTCTCCTTTTATGTTAAATAAGTAAATCTTCAGTAAACCAAAATGTAAAGCTTTTTGAGTTACTTTATAAGTAGACCACAATCTACTGCTTGGTAAGCTAGGAAAAGGTGAAATAGACAACATCACCACCAGATGCATTTGTAGCTGGCTGACAAACCGTACTCAATGAGTAGTCCTCAACGGTACTATATCCACATGGAGAGAAGTAAGCAGTGGGGTACCACAAGGCTCCATCTTAGGCCCAGTATTCTTCAATGTGTTCATCAATGACTTAGATAAGGGAATAGAAGAGGAACTCATCAAATCTGAAGATGACACTAAACTGGCAGGAATAGCCAACATCCCAGAAGACAAGCTCAGGTTTCAAAAAGATCTTGACAAAGTTGAACGATGGGCTCTATCCATCAAAATGAGTTTCAATGTGGAGAAAAGCAAAGTTTTACATTTAGGCAGGAAAAATCAAAGATATAAGTACAGATTAGGTGGGACCTAGCTCAAAAACAATAACTATGAGAGGGACCTAGGAGTCCTAATGGACGATCACTTGACTATGAGCCAGCAATGTGCAGCAGCAGCCAAAAAAGCTAATACAATCCTGGATTGTATAAACAGAGGCATAGAATCAAGATCACGTGAAGTATTAGTACCGCTTTATAAAACCCTAGTGAGACCACACCTGGAATACTGCAATCAATTTTGGTCACCATACAACCAAAAAAGTGTTTAGACCTTGGAAAAAGTTCAGAAACATATGAAGAACAGCTGCAGGACTTGGGTTTGGCTAGTCTAAAGAAAAGAAAAAATAGGGGTGACATGATACCAGTATTCCAGTATTTGAGAGGTTGCCACAAAGAAGAGGGAGTCAAATTATTCTCCAAAGCACCAGAGGGCAGGACAAGAAACAATGGTTGGAAACTGATCAGAGAGAAGCAACCTGGAATTAAGGAGAAAATTCTTAACAGTGAGGACAATTATCTAGTGGAACGACTTGCCTTCAAAAATTGTGGGTGCTCCATCACTGGAGGTTTTTAAGAAGAGACTGGACAGTCACTTGTCTAAGATGGTATAGGGTCTCTTGCTTGAACAGGGGGTGGACTAGAAGACCTCCAAGGTCCTTTCCAGCTCTATTCTATTCCATTAAACAAATTGTTTATATCTAATCACAAACACCGTATTGTTTTTCATTACTATGCAGTGACTTGACTTACATGCTTATGACTTTTTGTGCCCTACTTATGATAGTACTTTCCGGCGTATAAGACGACTTTCAAAAGCGTTGAAATCGGCGCCGAAGTCGGGGGTCATCTTATACGTTGAGTCATCTTATATGCCGGAAATAACAGTAGTTTCCAGTGTATAAGATGACTTTCTAGGCATGCGACTCAGCGCCGAAGTTCGGGGTCGTCTTATACGCCAGTTCGCCTTATACGCCGGAAAATACGGTAAGATTTTCTCAAATGCAAAACAAGTTCAGGTCTAATTTACTGTTTCACTACAGAGAGACTTATTCAGTTGTGATTACTTCTGCCTTTAGCTTGTAATTTCTCAGATCTAAAAACATTTATAGGAGCATTTTTCCATTTCTTTCCAATGATCATTACTCTATACCACTTCTTGGTGGATGTTAATCTAATTGTACTTATCTTGAAATGGCTTTTGGTTATTTCAACTGTATAGGATATATTAACTTTTTTTCCCCTGCCATTGGATCTGCAAAAGGCTCTCCTTTGTTTTTCTGTCTTTTTTACTGATTACAAACCTGTCATTGTGTCAAAAGGTATTGACTAAAATTCACTGTTGATGACCTTTTGAGTTATATGACAAACCTTTCCATGTCTACAAAATTTGCATGTATTTTCAAAATGAATAATATTGAAACAGCATTCTTGCAAGGTGTGTAGTATATTCCAGCCTTTGACAAAATTTCTTCAGTGTAATTTGGAACTGCAGTGTCTAATTTTTTTTCAAAAGAATTATATATTGTTAGGCCTTCCTGCCCATACTGTGTAACAAGAAATATTTCTTGAGTGTACAGTTTCTTAGAGAAATCCACTATCCTATTTGCAGTCAAATGCAAATGAAATTTCTGTTCCAGCATTTCCCATTTTGGGATAAATTCCCTTGAAATAGGAGTGGAAAATAAGGCCATGAAGTGTATATACCCATAGGTACTGCTTCACTAATTCTCCATTAGAATCCAGACAGGGCTTCTGATACTCTGTAAGTGCTGGCCACTAACTTAAACTCAAATAAGTCCTGGAGCAAAGAAATACTTATTACAAGGTTGTACAAAAACAAGTACAAGAAAGGTTGGAGAGCAAGCAAAGTCAAGCTTTCGTTAAAGGCACACTTACAAAAAAAACCTCTTTGGGTATTCGCAGAAAAATGGCTGCCCTGGCAGACTTTTTCTTCCTCACAAGATTGGTTTTATAAGAGGCATGACCAGTTATAAAACATTTGTTTACTATAAGGACCAATCAGGCCAGGTCTTTAGCTCCCAAACATCTTCCTAACAGTTTATCTTTGTCTTTCTTGGCTAGTTGGGTACTTTCATGAACAAAATATTGAGCTGCATTCCCAGTCAAAGAGTAAATTGCTTGCTTTAGAAGAAAAGTGGGGCATTTTAGACGAGTAAAGTTTGGGCATGCACATGATCTGCATTTAGGGATGAAATATCCCTTCCTATACAGGTAATCCTCCTTTAATGATCACATTTGGAACTGGGATCTGAGTTGTTGAGCAAAACAGTCATTGAGCAAGATGTGTGCTTCACTCAACAACTCCAATCCCAGGACTCCCAGTTGTAGTCATTAATCAGTCTCCCAGGTTGTTAAGCAAAAGACCTATCTGCCAAAGGATTCCAGCTCTGCTTGAAATCCTCCCAGCAAGCAGCTCTTTGAGAGTGAAAGGGCTGTTTGCCAGATGTTTTTAACTCTGTGCAGAGCTAAAGTCTTCCCAGCAGGCATCCCTTATCCTCTCATATGTTCCTACAGCCCACCGAAGGGTTTCCTCTCTCCTCCTTGCATGGAAAGAAAATCCTTCATGGGACTGCAGGAATGGAGCTGAAATCCAGAGTAATAAGTAAACTGAGAGGAATTCTAGGAATCAAGATGTTTGCTATTATGTCACTATTTTTTGCTACAACAGTAAGTCAGTATATACTTTCGCATACAATAGTTTTCAGTAAATATTTTTATAATAATAATAATAATACAATAATAATAATTAATAAAGTTGGAAGGGACCTTGGAGGTCATTGAGTCAGTCAGGAAACCCTACACCATTTCAGACAAATGGCTGTCTAGTCTCTTCTTAAAAACTTCCAGTGTTGGAGCATTCACCGCTTCTGGAGGCAGGTTGTTCCATTGGTTAATTGTTCTGTCAGGAAGTTTCTCCTTAGTTCTAGGTTGCTTCTCTCCTTGATTAGTTTCCATCTGTTGCTTCTTGTTGTGCCTTCAGGCGCTTTGGAGAATAGCTTGACTCCCTCTTCTTTGTGGCAGCCCCTGAGATATTGGAACACTGCTATCATGTCCCCCCTTATCATTCTCTTTGTTAAACTAAACATACCCAATTCCATCAACCATTCCTTATATGTTTTAGCCTCCATCTGTGTTGCTCTTCTCTGTACTCTTTCTAGAGTCTCAGCATCTTTTTTACATCATGGTGACCAAAACTGGATGCAGTACCAAGGCATTGTAAAGTGGTATTAATATTTCACGTGATCTTGATTCTATCCCTCTGTTAATGCAGCCCAGCACTGTTTCAACATGTAAAAAACAAGAAAAAAGTAAAGGAAATGATTGGTCCATTAGTGGGTGAAAGTGGCAAGAAGGTGACAAGCAATAGGGAGAAAGCAGAACTATTTAACTCATTTTTTGCATCTGTCTTTACACAAAGGGAAAACACAGACCAACCTACCAAAAATAGTGCCATAAAAAACAGTATAGAAACACAAGTTAAGATAGGCAAGAAAATGGTAAGTGAGCACCTGTCCAGCCTAGATGAGTTCAAGTCACCAGGACCAGATGGATTACACCCCAAGGTTCTCAAGGAACTGGCAGATGTGATCTCAGAACCACTGAACTATATTTTTCAAAGATCTTGGAGCACTGGGGAACTAGAGGACTGGGAAAGAGCTGATGTAGTTCCCATTTTTAAAAAAAGGAAAATGGATCCAGGAAATTACAGACCTATTAGCCTGACCTCAATACCTGGGAAGGTTCTGGAAAAGATAAACAACGAATCAGCGCATACCTAGAGGCAAACAAAATCACTACTAAAAGCCAACATGGGTTTGTCAAAAACAGATCATGTCAGACAAACCTTATTGCATTCTTTGACCGAGTGACAAAATTAGTGGATCAGAGGAATGCTGTGGATATAATTTACTTCGACTTCAGTAAGGCATTTGATAAAGTAGATCACAACAGTCTTTAAAAAATAACCTTAACCCTATGTCAGATTGCATTTTGCAAAGGATCTAGGGCCATTCAATGGGCCATTTAAATTCATTTAGAAATAATTATATTTCTAGAAACAAAAATTTAGAGGGATATTTAAAAACACGGTTAAGCCTTGCTGCCATTCTTTCAGACAAGAAAGGTGTAACACTGTTGCTGCCATCAAAATACAGGTAGTCCTTGTCTTACAACGGTTCATTCAGTGACCCTTCAAAGTTAACAATGGCACGGAAAAAAGTGACTTACATTGCAGCATCCCCGCGGTCACCTGATCAAAATTCAGACGCTTGGCAACTGACTTATATTTATGACGATTGTAATGTCCTAGGGCAGGGGTAGGCAACCTTGGCTCTTTTATGACTCGTGGACTTCAACTCCCAGAATTCCTTAGCCAGCATGACTCAGCTTGGAAACCTCTCCCTTTCCCCTCAGCATGGCTGGCTCAGGAATTCTGGGAGTTGAAGTCCACGAGTCATAAAAGAGCCAAGGTTGCCTACCCCTGTCTTAGGATCACATGATCCCCCTTTTGCGACCTTGTTATAAGCAAAGTCAGTGGAGAAGCCAGGTTCACTTAATAACAAGTGTTGCTAAGGTTCACTTAATAACAAGTGTTGCTAACTTAACAGTTGCAGTGATTCACTTAATAACTGTGGCAAGACAGGTTGTAAAATAGGGCAAAATTCACTTAACAAATGTTTCACTGATCAACAGAAATTTGGTGCTCAATTGTGTTCCTAAATCAAGGACTATCTGTAGTCTTAGGTCTCCCCTTAAAATGCTAGGCAAAGGATTTTTTTTTAAAAAAAAAACACCTCTAAGGGCTGATATAATTTACTCAATCTGGATAAATTTTCCATAAATTACTAGATACCTGACCATGGGGTTTGCTCAACATTTTCCAACAGATAATTGGACACCCTTCTGAGCCCTTCATTGAGATAGTTTGGAAATTCTTCCGCTACGGATAATTTTTGCATACTGCAGTAGATGCTTAGAGTTTTACCAAGGAGACACGCGTACAAACTAACTAATTGTATACGTGTTGCATGAGTATTGGAGTCTTCCTTGACAATACCCTTTGAGGATATAATTTGCCATGCAAGAAAATTACATCTCTCTGCTGTATCTTGAAATAACTTGGAGATCAATCACCAGCAAAACTTTTTCAAGGAGCGTGCACAGACCCCACTTTACAATAGTAGGTCTAAGCAGCCTGGCTCACTTCTGCTGAAATGTGATTTTTCAGAATAGGATGGAATGGAATGGAATGGAATGGAATAGAAGAGAACCTTGGAGGTCTTCTAGTCCAGCCCCCTGCTTGAGCAGGAGAACCTATACCATCTCAGACAAGTAACTGCCCAGCCTCTTCTTAAAAACCTCCAGTGATGGAGCGCCTATGATTTCTGGAGAAAAACTGTTCCACTGGTTAATTGTCCTCACTGTCAGGAAGTTTCTCCTTAATTCCAGGTCGCTTCTCTCTTTGATCAGTTTCCAACTATTGTTTCTTGTCCTGCCCTTTGGTGCTTTGGTGAGTAACGTGACCCCCTCTTCTTTGTGGCAGCCCCTCAAATACTGGAACACTTCTATCATATCTCCCCTATTTTTTCTTTTCTTTAGACTAGCCAAGCCCAAATCCTGCAGCCGTTCTTCGTATAACTGTTCAAGGTTACAACTGAAAGAAGTGACTTATAACCATTTTTCACACTTACAACCAGTGCAGTATCCCATGGAGATACTGGAGAATCACTGTCAGTCAAAATTTAGAAACTTGGCAGCTGACTCATATTTATGACTGTTGCAGTGTCCTGATATCATGTGATCACCTTTTGTGACCTTCTGACAAGCAAAGTCAAAAGGGAAGCCAGATTCACTTACAACCATGTTAGTAACTTAATAGTTGTAGTGATCACTTAACAACAGTGGCAAGAAAAGTCGTAAAATGGGGCAAAACTCACTTAACAAATGTCTCACTTAGCAATAGAAATTTTGGGCTCAATTGTGTTCGTAAGTTAAGGGCTAGCTGTAGTTGTTTAACCTGGTGATTAGAACAGATTTTTTTTTCATTGCTGTTCTCATACTCAATATTCTTAGCATTGTCCTTCCAAACTGAATACATTGAGATTCTATCCTATACTTCCCTGATTCCTGTGATTTGAAAAATGCAGTTATTTTTCATAAGAATAGAAGAAAGGCCCAGTACAATCACTTTAAAGGTCCAGCATTCAGCTTAAAGTAGTGAATAGAAAGATCTTCTGGGAGACTTACTAACCTGTTGACTAGCAGGCAGACAGACAGGTAAGTATCTAGAGAGTCAGTTCCATTAAGGTTCACAGTGAGGTGGTCTTAGAAAATTAAGAGGATTTTCTTTCAGAATTGGCAGCTTCTATTTAGATTTCATACGAGTATTAAAGCAGCCTCAAGAGCAATACGTTCAGATTTTGTTCAGGCTTTATTCCTGAAAGCCATTTTTACATTTTGATTTTACAAGAACCTTTGCTGTTAAATTTCCAATTTAAATTACCCATTTCATTTTGAACATTCAGATTAGATTAAACCCTTACTTGTCCACACTTTTTCTAAATTTGATTTTGCTGTGGCATTAATTGCTTAAATGGCTTAACTAAAGTTTATGTTGGTCATCTGTAAGTTCACTTATTTTGCATTTTTGCAAGAATTTATGTCACAATGTTAAGACATTAATTAATTTTGTGTCTTTGTAGAATATATTTTGAATATGCACCCTGTCAACAAAGTGGGAAACTGTAAATAAAATAACTAAATTCCATATTTTGTTCTAGTTCTACTCGGAGCACACTTTGTTTTTAAGAGCATATTTCAAAAATAATTAAATTCTATTCTTTATTTTCATAGTAGATACATTTTGAGAAATAAGAAAGTATTGAATATTCATGTTATTCCCAATTTATTTCTTTTATTTTGCTCTAGTTGGACTGATCCAGCAATTTTTGGTACTTCAAATTTACCTACCACTGGGACAAGATTTCTCAGCTGAATTACTGTAAGATAATACTGAACTTTACTATCATGTTTGATGCACTAAGCAAATGAATTAATACTGGCTGCTGTTAATATATGTAACAGTTTTAGGTTAAAGAGTAACACATAATCAAATTGATATAGAATAATTAAGCTTATTTGATTGTTTTTAGAGGATTTTAAGCATTTTAAATCTTTTAGAAGATTTAAGCATATTTGTTATAATGAAAGGACTGTATATGAATAAAGAGGAACAGACTTTAAATAATTACTTTTGACACTTTTAAATGTATTCTTCTTTGGCCTTGATTTATTATTCATTTGTTTTGTTTTATTAAGAATGAAAGTGCCTGGAAAATCCAGTGCCAATACAATAGCAATAGCACTTAGACCAGGGGTTCTCAACCTTGGCAACTTTAAGACTTGTGGACTTCAATTCCCAGAATTCCTCAGCCAGCTTTGCTGGCTGAGGAATTCTGGTAGTTGAAGTCCACAAGTCTTAAAGTTGCCAAGGTTGAGAACCCCTGACTTAGACTTATATACCGCTTCACAGTGCTTTACAGCCCTCTCTAAGTGGTTTACAGAGTCAACATATTCCCCCCAACAATCTTGAGTCCTCATTTTACCAACCTCAAAAGGATGGACTGCTGAGTCAACCTTAAGCCAGTCAGGATCGAACTGCCGGCAGTCAACAGGATTAGCCTGAAATACTGCATTCTAACCACTGCGCCACCACGGTAGTCCTTGACTTACAACCATTAATTTAGTGACTGTTAGGGGTTAGGGCGGCACTGGAAAAAGTGACATGAACATTTTTCACATTTGCAACCATTGCAGCACCCCCATGGTCACATGATCAAAACTTGGACATTTGGAAACGTTTGTCAACTGGCACATATTTATGACAGTTACAGTGTCTCAGGGCTGTGTGATCACCTTCTGGGACCTTCCAATAAGCAAAATCAATTGGGAAGCCAGGTTCACTTAACAACCATGTTACTAAGTTAACAACTGCAGTGATTCACTTAACACAACTGTGACAAGAAAGGTCATAAAATGGGCAAAGCTCACTTAACAACTGTCTTGTTTAACAACAAAAATTTGGGGCTGTTATGTTCATAAATTGAGGGTTACCTATAGATTATTTATGTCATCCCCACTAGGTAGACCAGACCAGAAAATCAACTCCACAAAGGACTAAAACTACTTTTATTGCAATAGGCTGTCATAACAGAATTTTGCAAGTTTGGTTGTGCTGTACCTCCTCCTCCTCCTCCTCCTCCTCCTCCTCCTTTTAATAGTTCAGGAAATTAGGGACTTAAAAATGTTTCAATCTTGCCTGTCTGTCTGTCTATCTATCTATTTATAAATTTTAAAGGTCACCCATCTTACCTCAAGGTAACTTATGGTCGGTCATCTTCCTTACTCTCAACAGTTTGGAGGTGAAAGACACAAGTAAAATCATGTTTCAGTGTTCTGATTTGTTATTGCTATATAAACCTTGTTTTTAGATTATGAGTTTGACGTTTTATTCATTTTATTAGCCTTGAGCTTTTTCAAGAAAAGGCAGTGTGATGCATTTTAAATAAATACTTTCAACTGCTTCTATAGAAACTTGGAAAGTCTATAACCCGTTTAATGGGTTATATTTCTCCCTCTCTTTTCTTCCCTTATGTCTGCTTAGAATACTGAACATAAAACATAAAAACAACCACATTTTTTCTGCCACCAAGTAAACTGATATTGAAAGGATTTTGTAACGCTGAAATAATGCAGTTGTAAAGTGGTGTTTATAAAAGAAAAAGTCTAATCCATTATTGATAAAATGTTAAAGATTGCATTTGGGTGCTTTTAATCTTTTGTACCTATACACAAGTGTTTTGTGTTCTTAACTCTCATTTATTTCTATATTATTTCTGTATAACATAGACTGTGATCTTGTCCCAGCATATCATTACTGTAGAGCAGGGGTAGTCAACCTTGGCTCTTTTATGACTTGTGGACTTCAATTCCCAGAATTCCTGAGCCAGCTGGAATTCTGGTAGTTGAAGTCCAGGAGTCATAAAAGAGCCAAGGTTGACTACCCCTGCTGTAGAGGAAATAACTGGAAAGAATTCAGTTGTTCCTAGCATTTGTCCTGCTTGGTTGGAGGTCCTATATTTTGTCCTGTACTTGCTACAATTCACATAGAAAAGTGATGCATGCATGAAGCAATGAAGAGTTTTGCTTTTCAGCAAGCTTGTCACAAACCCTGTTGATGATTAGAGCTGAGACAGTGATTGGCCCAAGATATTCAGCTGTTTTCCTTGCCTAACAGAGGACTAGAACCTTACTCTGATCCAGCATCTTAACTATTACCCTGTACCAAGTCTCACCATTAAAATAATTTAAATCTCCATTATAAAAAGACAATGATTCACCTGTGGAAATGGTTTCCAGCATCAAATTTCTGGGTGTGCAGTTAACAAGTAAGCTGGCTTGGTCACTCAACAGTGAGACACTGGTAAAGCGGGACAGCAAGGCCTGCATTTTGTGTGTTGCATGAGAATAGCACATTTTATAATAATAATAATAATAATAATAATAATAGTAAAGTTGGAAGGGACCTTGGAGGTCATCTAGTCCAACCCCCTGCTCGGGCAGGAAACCCTACACCATTTCGGACAAATGGCTGTCCATTTTTCTTCCCCTGTCCTTACCACCTTCTACAGAGGGACGATCGAGAGCATCCTGTCATACAGCATTAGAGTCTGGTTTGGAAGCATCACTGCTTCAGACAGGAAGGTGGTGCAGAGAGTGCAGAAAAGATTATTGGCAGTTGCCTCCTTTCCATCCAGGACATAGCCCAGAAGCGTTGCTTGAGCAGGGTCCACAAGATTGTCTGGGACACTATACATCCTCTTCACAACCTGTTTCCCTTGTTACCTTCTGGGAGGAGGAGGAGGCTCTGTGGTATCTGAAGCAGAACATCCAGATTCAGTTATAGTTTTGTTCCAGACAGTATTAACCTTGGGAACTCTAAAGCATCCTCTTTCTGTTACGTATTCAAGATGGACAGAGATTAATATTTATATGTTATTTATATGCAAGGGTCTAGGTTTATACATATGTTGTGTATAGCGTATTTAAACGTATGTTATGTATGTGTACACTTTTGAGAGCAAGGAACAAAATTTCATTTTTAATGTATGCCAATGTGCCCACAGTTATCTGCCTGCCTGCCTGCCTGCCTGCCTGCCCGCCCGCCCGCCCGCCCGCCCATCTATCTATCTATCTATCTATCTATCTATCTATCTATCTATCTATCTATCTATCTATCTATCTATCTATCTATCTATCTATCTAAATTCAGTTGTGAGCTTGACTTCATGAACATCTGCAAGGACTCCTGCCTGCTATTTTTCTATTTTCTGGTTGAAGTGCACCAGACGTCCCCCTAGTTTCATGTCCCAAGGCTTATATATTAGAAACTCTTAATACGCAGTCCTCAACGTAAAGCCACAGTGGAGGCCAGAATTTGTATTGTTAAGCAAGACGGTTGTTAAGTGAGTCACAACCAATGTTATGACCTTTTTTTGCTATGGTTGTTGAATGAATTACTGAATCATGTGGTCATTAACAGAATCTGACTTCCCCCGTTGACTTTTCTTGTCAGAATCTCCCTAAGAAGGTTGCAAATGACAATCCCAGGAGCCTGGAACTCTGAAATCATCATAAATACATGTCGGTTGCCAAGCATCCAACGTTTGATCCCCTGACAGTGGTCATAAGTGTGAAAACTGGACATAAGCCACTTTTTTCAATGCCACTGTAATTTTGAAAGGTCATTAAATGAATGTTTGTAAGCTGAGGACTACCTTTATTTGCAAACTAAACCATTCAAAATAATAATGACATTTGAATATTGTTTTCTCGTTGAAGGTTTCTGCAATGTGTGATAAAATGCAATGTTTGCAAATCGCTAATTTAGATATTGGATCATACAATGGAATGGAACATACTACATGGTGGTGCAGTGGTTAGAATGCAGCATTGCAGGCTACTAACTGCTGATTGCCAGGAGTTCGATCCCGAGCAGCTCAAGGGTGACTCAGCCTTCCATCCTTCTGAGGTTGATAAAATGAGGGCCTAGATTGTTGGGGGGGGGGCAATAGGCTGACCCTGCAAATGGCTTAGAGAGAGCTGTAAAGCACGATGAAGTGGTCTATAAGTCTTAAGTGCTATTGCTATTGCTATATAGTTTTTTAAATTTATTAGATTATTATCCTGCCTTTATTATTTATAAGTAACTCAAGACAGGGCTCATAGCTCCTTTTTCCTTCTCTTTTCCCCACAACAACAACCCTATAAGGTGAGTTGGGCTGAGAGAGAATGTCTGGTCCAAAGTCATCCAGTCTTCTTATAAAGTGTTCTTTATATTGAAGATACATTTTTAATTCTATGATGTTGACTTTCTTACTTCAGAAAACTCTGAAC
Organism: Crotalus tigris; assembly: GCF_016545835.1. NCBI lineage: Eukaryota > Metazoa > Chordata > Lepidosauria > Squamata > Viperidae > Crotalus > Crotalus tigris. Next base: position 3,848,494 of record NW_024100512.1, read on the forward strand.
TTTTCCAACTCTGCACTGTGTTTCATTCAAATGAAACAATGGTTGGAAACTGACCAAAGAGAGAAGCAACCTAGAATTAAGGAGAAACTTCCTGTCAGTGAGAACAGTTAACCAGTGGAACAGCTTGCCTCTAGAAATCATGGGCGCCCCATCACTGGAGATTTTTAAGAAGAGGCTAGACAGTCACTTGTCTGAGATAGTATAGGTTCTCCTGCTTGAGTAGGGGGCTGGACTAGAAGACCTCCAATGTCCCTTCCAGCTCTATTCTATTCAAATTCAGATTTCATTCAAATCTGCCTTGTATTGGACCTATACATTTTTTGAGAACCAAAGTGACTTTGTTATCTGAGGATTGACTCTTATAGCTTTGTAGCTAGCCATTTACCTGTTGAACTCTGAACCAGATGTTAATCTCATCTGTCGTATTCAATAAGGAAATTCATTGGTAATGATGCCCTAGAAGCATTATAGACATTTTATAAAATTCTGCATTGATTTCTTAATGAAGTACCTGGCTAAAAGGCATATTATTGTATCTGAAGAGTTTTATAATGTTCCTATAAATAAATAGCATAAGCATTCCCTAACCATCATCCTTTAGGAGGCATTAAAACACTTAGTATTTTACAAAAATCAATGATCCCCATGTCAATTACACAGAAACACAAAACGCTAGAAAATATTGCATTAAACCCTATTTGCAGAAGAAGGTATCCTAATAATAAATTATAATTCTAATAGCAGAATTTGTGAAAATGGTATTTAACATTAATTTTCCCACCCACATAGTATTCAAGAGATTTCTGCATCATTGTACAAGAGTTTATGTAATTTCTTTTATATGAATTATAGTATTACAATTATAAGTCCTGCGTAGACAGATCGATAGTTGTCATTTTTCTCTTGATGTGTCATTTACATTGCAAGGTAGTAACAGATGACAGCTGTGATTATTTTTTAGAATTTTTGTGAAGCCTACAGTAATAGTAGTACCTTAGTGATTAGCCATAAGAATCTGTACAAATATAAAATACAAAAGAACAATAAGAAAGACAGAGATTAACACTTGATCAACAATCAAGAAGTAAACAATACTCCAATCAAGCAAATACCAACGCAGACATACAAGCTAAGAGTAAACAATAGCCTAATCAAGAAACCGCCAAGACCACTCCCCACCAACAGTGACAGGGCAAACCATTAGCATATAAAAATAAAAGCAAACCCCACTCCCTTCTAGCATTGGTGATGTTACCTAGTTTGGTAACGAAATGTCTACGAGAAAACAACTAAGCTCAGAGAGCACCCTCATTTCAGTTCTAAACTACAAATATTCTCTTCTATTGATACAATAGACCATGTATAACAAAATATATTTTTGTATTATTTCTCTGTCAGCCTACAATTTAGCTCAGTCAGATCCACATATGCAGTTCTCATTTATACCGTTCTGTTCTGACGAAGGGCTGTGCTATATGTAATATCACATAAAATATGATGTTTTAATATATGAATCCCAATAACCATTTCTCTGATGTGTGACCCAAGTTATCAATCCCTTTTTCTTACACAGTTGGAATTCAGGTGATATACATACATACATACATACATACATACATACATACATACATACATACAAGCTATGTCCACAGTTTCTGCAGCTCTACAAATATATGAACGTTCTCATAAGAAACTTGTTTAAGCCTTTCATATTCCATTGCATCCTACTGCTCAAATCTAGCTTGAGTAATACCCCACAAGATGGTTGAGCATTTCTGTATTTATTTATTTTGCTGTTTGGAAGGTGTATTAAGGAAGCTCATCCATTTTACTGGGAGGGCCTTATTGAGGGTAGCTATATTTCTCTGAGTTTGTGCCTTCAGACTTACAAGATTCTGTAAACCGCTTAGAGAGGGCTGGGAAGCACTATGAAGCAGTATATAATTCTACGTGCTATTGCTATTCTATTAATGTAGCCTTACAATTAAGTAGAATTAGTTCATCTAGTTGCATTTCCTGTCTGGTTAACATGGGACGGCTGACCTCTTTCATCCATAGCATAAAAAATATTAGCAATCAACAAAAAAGTAAGAACCATATAATGCGATAAATGAAACAAAATGTAATGATGTAGAATTGCAGAATAATTAAAGCATTAAATGAAGAAAGAGGTAAAATTAAGAAACCTCAAAAGTCTAACTGAATAACATTGATTTTACGTAACACCTGAATATTGGTAGATGGGGTTAATGGTAGGGGAGAGTTTTTTCATGGGAAGAATTCAAATGTGCAAATTTTACCCCTTTAATCTGAATGGTATAATCCAGGAGCGGTATCATCATTTCAATGTGTGTCTCTGTATTTAAGAAGAGAGATCCCACAATTTTCCTTAATATGTATTAATTTGTTAGATTTATATTCTGCTTTTTCAATCCCACACTCTACATCGCCTACAATAGCCCCCTGGTGGGGTAGCTAAATCCTGAGAGAGAATGACTGATGCAGAATCACCCAGACTGTTTCCATGGCTTAGAGGGACTAGAACTTCCTCATACAAGTTCAGCAGTTTAATTCCTTTATCATACTGACTCTCTTCAACAGCTTAGTCATATTACATAGAAATGTCTATGGAGATTCTGTCATTCAGGTCATAGTTGTCCCAAAGATGCTTTTTCACAAGGCAACTGGACTTTCTTGTTGTTGTTTTTTTAAGATGTTTCACTTCTCATTCAAGAAGCTCTTTCAGCTTCAAAGAAAAACAAAGTCCAGTTGTCTTGTGAAAAAGCACCTTTGGGATTACATAGAAATATTCTTTAATATGCATTTGTACTGTGCTGATTGTTTTGAAAAATAATTGAACACATTAAGTTGTTCAGATGTTGAGGTTACGTATGGTTTCTTTCTGGGATGTAAATCTGCTGAAGAGGACAATATTTGGTAACGCTGATGAAATTAATTTCTCTGTCTTAGCTAGTACCTTCACTGTGATAAACACAGTTCTGTATATGAGTTGTATATACTATTCTGGTGTGTGTGTTCTACCTCCCTGCTTTCATTTGATAAAACTATAAAAATCTTCCAAGCTTGTGCTGTTCACTTTGCCTCATTATGGCAATGTTCCTAGGAGGGTTTCTTAATTACTAACAGCTTCTTGAAAACACCAAAATGATACTTGTATACCTGGAGATCACCAGATAGAGTACATAGAAATCAGGTCGATTATATTATTGATACAAGGAGATGGAAGAACTCCGTTATAACAGTGGAGATATGGCCAGGGCTGACTATGGAACAGATCACAAACTGTTCATATTCATGTTCCAAGTTACGATAAGGTGAGAGAAGAAAGACAACCAGTCCGTACAACATGAACATGAGTACCTTTGGAATCACTTTGAAGTCCTCACCTCATTGATAGGGGAACCAGGAGAACTACGGGATGAACTTAAAGAAGTTAAGGATGACTGTGAAAAGACACTGCCAAAGATCAAGAAACAGAGAAAAGTAAACTGGGTGTCAGAAGAGTGAAAATCACCAAAAAGAGAAGCGAAGCCAAAGAAAAGAAAGACAAAGATATCTCATAGCAACTTAACAAAGAATTTCTGAAAGTTTTTAGAATAGATAAGCATATTACAGCAACTTCTGTACAGACATTGAAGATAGAAGCAAACATGAAAAAACAAAGAAAGTCTTCTAAAAAGTCTCTGAATTCAGAAAGAAGTTCTAACCTCGACTTGGTATGCTAAAGGATATCAGAGAACAGATAATAACTGCTTCAAAGAAGATCAAAATAACCTTGAAGTACGGCCCTGATATCTGTACAACAGAGATATCAACATCCAAAATACATTAAAAGGCATTCCCTATTTAAAAGATGCTAGGAAATTCTAGTAATGAAAAATAATGTACACAATGAAAAATGAGGCTAAGATTAAATGTAAAGCCCAAACTAATGATAACAGGTACTGCAACCAGCCTTCAGGCACTTCTGGCAGAAAAGATGAGGCTCAAATTATCATACCTTGGCCATAACATGCACAAACCTATCTCTCTGCTGAAATCTAATTGTGGGGTAGATGGAAGGAAAAAGAACAGGACAAATGTCTTAGAGAAAATCTATCTGTGGGTTGCTAAGAGTAATCACAGGGCTTTGAGTTGTAGCACGTAGCTCTCCACAGTTACATAAATGAGTGAAATTTTATTCAGTCATTGTCTATATGATCTATCACAGTGATGGTGAATCTGTTAGAGACCGAGTGCCCAAAAACCACCCCAGCCCGCCTCTGCTCCGCCCCCCTGGCCCGCCCCACCCACCTATAGGGCCACCCATTGCCTCCACAGCCCGCCTCAGCAGATCGTGCCCGTCTCAGCAGTGCCATGGCAGCCACCCACGCCACGCAACATCTGCGCATTATGGGGCATGAGGGCAGAGTCTTGTCCCTGGTGCCCAGTTGCCATGTGCTTGACTGTGCTGCTCTGCATGGGCCACGCCTGGGGGCAACACTCCTCTGGGGGGGCTAATGGTGAAGAGGGGGCCGTGGAAGGAGGCAGAGCTGGGGCAACAGCGTGTGTGCCCACAGAGAGGGCTCTGAGTGCTGCTCTGACACACATGCCATAGGTTCGCCACCACTGATCTATCATCTATCTGCACACATGCACACGCACCAAATATAAGTGTATATACACACCAGATAAACATCATTAAAATGTAACATGTTAACTAACTTCAAATTTTCAGAATAAATGTTAGCCTTTTATAAACCACAGAACAAATATATTGTTTGAAACATTTTGGTAAAAGAAACTAACAGCAAATATTGCCATCAATATTGTTAACCTTTTAAAACTGTACAATAAAAATATTGTTTTTGAAACATTTTGATAAAAGATACACCAGCAGCAGATATTCCTACAATTTATCTCAGTTACAGGATGTTTAATGAAATTGAAATTAGATTCCTGTGGTTGGAGGTTTATGAAAGGATACGTTTAAAGATGGTGATCTAACATCATTTCATCTGGCAATGTAGAAAGAATAGGCATTATGCAGAAAATTTTAATGAGAATAACATTCCCAGAAAAATTTACTGTTCCATAAAAGGAATCATTTCTATGATTTCCAAATGTATGGAAAAGACTTTAATACCTGAACATCTTTTGAAAATATAGGTAAACACTGCCTAGTAAGTCATCATTATCTACAGACATACAGTAGTGATACTCTCTAAAACTTTAAAAGGCTAGAGAGACACATTTAATTTTATGTAAGTAATTTGGTTTTTTTAACAAGACCTATCATAGATACTTGATAACTTTAATAGCATTTTCCATGAGCTTATTAAAACAGACTTATTAAATTAATTAGTCTTGATCATTTCCTGGATTTCTTCGTAGGACTTAGTGTTGCACTTGCCTCTAGGGACAAGTTACATAATTTAATTAGAAAATAAGTAATTCCACATTTTAATTTTTAAGAATTCTTGGATTGATATTATCTTTATATGGCGTTTCTCAATATTAGTTTGTAGTCCAGATTGCCAGTTCTTTTAGCCATGAAGGAAGCATACGTCACACTTAGAAACTATGCATACAAAAACATACTCTAGCAGCTAGCCCTCTTGATTATCCTACCACACACAAACATCCATATCAATTCCCTCCCAGTAATCTAGAGGAGATTTATTCTTCCTTTATTGTATAGTCTATACTCGCTATCCTTCTGCTCTTTGCAGACCACAAACTTCTGAAAACATGAAATAATCTTCAAAGGCCCTCTTATGTGTCCCAATAACTTCTGTGGTCTTTTTGGTTAGGCTTATGGTTGTGGGTTTTGGAGTTGCTGCATCAATTCCTCTTTAATTACAATTCAAGATATTGTGTAACAACATAAAGGTGTGCCAAAACATTTTAAATTGTAAAAGCTTTTGTATTTTAATAATAAAATAGCTTCAGTAGCTGGCATTTCACCTTAAGATGAAATTCAAAGAGATGATCTTCCTTCAATAATTCTTGGGTCCCCATAACTGAAAGAAAACCAAATTCACATATTGGTCCATCTGTGTTTTCATATGTTTTGCTGAAACATTTCCCATATATATCTCACAAACTTCCAAGAATTGTTTTGGATTGTGGTGGGATTTATTGGATTGCAGTGAGATATATACAAGTGGAGAAAGGAAAGGAGAGAAGGGAGGGTAGGGGAAAAGAGGGGAAGGAAAAATGGAGGAAAAAGGAAAGGGAAGGAAGGAAGGAAATGGAGTAAAATTTTGGGAAATGTGCTGTGCAAAAATAAAAGATAAGATTTTCTGATCACTTAAAGAATATCACCCAGAAGAAGTACTGTTGTTATGCAGAAGACAGCCTAACAAAATATTAAGGTGTTTCTGTAAAAAATATTTCCAGGCATGTTAACTTGAGCAGTGCCATAAGTGGCTGAATGTTTTCAACTGTTGCCTCCTGTTATTACTGTTTTATGAAATGTTTGTTGTGTGTATATTGCTGGCCCCAGCGTGAGGATTGCGCCGCCGCCCTCGTGCAATACTAGCAGCGCTGCCGCTGCCCGCACAACAGTTATGGCAATGGTGGCATGAGGGGGGATGAGCACATGCACGTGCACTGCCCAGCTACTCATGCAGCCTGGTGGCCAAGAGGCAACGGCCTGGTAGTGGGCCACGGCTCATAACTTGGGGACCTCTGCTTTAAACAGTGTGGAAAGATTTATAAAGTATGAAAAAAGACATTTGTCAGAATGTTGAAGTGAAAAGGAATGTGTGAAGGAATATAGTCCAGATTCCCAGGAGGAAGGGAGAACATTGGAGATGAGCAAGAGATATCTCATTTCAGATAGCTTGTGTGAGAGAAAAAAGGGTGAAGATGGCTCCTCCCTAATAGTCCCCAGTGTATCTGTCTTATGGGGGTGATAGCATACTTTAGTTGGGCAAGATTCTGTCTATAGGTGAGGAAGAGTAAAGAAACCTGCTTGGAAGAATCACAACTTATCTTTCTTGGTTTTTCTGGAGCTTGATAGAATGAGAAAAAAAGTATTTGTAAAAGAATGTAGCAAAAAAATGAGAGTGACAAAAATGTATACCAAAAAAAAATGTATAATGTGTATCAAAAAAAAAATCTAAAGAACAGTTATTGTGGATCAGTCAGATACTGAAGCTGAAAAGCTTAGCTAGGAGAGTCAGCCTGCATTAGTGGAAAAGGTATGAGGAAACACAGATGATTCAGCTGATTCAGAGCCCAGGTTTGGCAAGGTATTAAGCCCAGCAATGTATTATAAATTACAAAAGAAAGAGCAAAGAAAATCGAACCGTCTACTTAAAAAAAATGGAAACATGACTTATCAAATTAGACAAGCTGGTAGACAGGTCTATTAAAAAGATGACTTGCCTGGCTTTTTGTATCAAACAATATTCTGTCACCTGCCACTTCCAATGACTCTGTCTGTATGCTCCAAAGGATTATCTATATTACTTGGCTAATTTTTATTATACTAAGAATGTGTGTGTGTGTGTGTGTGTGTGTAGGACTGAACCTGGCCTTTGAAAGGCTAAATTCTTAAAATTAGGCCTGGAAAAACCTAAACTAAAAACTAATTTATTTGATTGGATTAATGTTAAATATAGTTAATAATGATTATTCATCAGCCACATATTAAACATTTACATAAACACCTCTGTGTGGTGAAAAATAAAAATATAATAACTTCTGAAAATCTCTGCTGGCTGCATCTAAAGCTTTCAGAGGACATATGTAGCCCTGAGTCTTCGGGTTATGTACTTTTGCATAAATAGTAGATTATGGCAAGTGGACTGAAATAGGACACCTATTTTAAACACGGTATGTTTCAAATTATGAATTAGCAATTTATTTCTAATGTATTATATAATTCTTGAAGCTTTTTTCATAGTAAAATAGTGACACATACAGGCATAAGAAGTGAGGGGAACAGTAGCATTTTTCTATACATGGACTACCAACAATTAATCAGAAGCAATTTACTTCCAGCACTGGAAGTGATATGGCCACTACTAGTAGCCACTAATACCTTTATTGTCTATTAATTAATATTTTAAAGACTTCCTCAGCTTAGTGAGTATCGACCCTTAATTGGGGTGTAAAGTCTTACCAAGATAGAAAACACCCTTGTGGATTCCTTTATTTGTTTGGAATCCCCCATCATTGTAAACTGCCTAGAATTACTTAGATGAGAAAGGTAGTGTATAAATATGATAGATAGATAGATAGATAGATAGATAGATAGATAGATAGATAGATAGATAGATAGATAGATAGATAGATAGATAGATAATTTAGCATCAGATGGCCAGTTAATATCATTAAACAGTCTATGCTGTTTTAGTGTAATTCATATTTGCAATCTGACGGTGCAGTGGTTAAGGTGCTGGGCTTGTTGGCTAGAAAGGCGGCAGTTCAGGTTCGAGACCCAAGTGTCACGTGGTGGAGTGAGCTCCCATCTGCGCCCCAGCTCCTGCCAACCTAGCAGTTCAATAGCATGCAAATGCGAGTGGATAAATAAATACCACTTCGGTGGGAAACTAACAGTGCTCCATGACGTCATGCTTGCCACATGACTGCCAAAATGTCTTTGGACAGTGCTGTCTCAATGGCTTTGAAACGGAGATGAACATCGCCCCTTATAGTCGGCAACGACTAGTGGAATAAAATCCGCAGGGATTCCTTTTACCTTTAACCATGTTTGCAATCAGTACTGCATTGTCAATATCTTTAATTATTTTATTGGTCATCATATTGCAGTATTACACCCTTTTGTGGTCAAGAACACTGAGATGATGGCTGCCAATCGAGGTCCTTCCTTGCTGTCCATCTGTTGATTCCTTTCCCATTTCACCTGTTTGACAGCCACAAATTGATATCATTCACTCATTAGAAACAAAATAACTTACTAGCTAAAAATCTACCTCATATACTCATCAGAAACCAAATAAAGTGCCACTAAATAATCTGTCCCACATTTCTGTTCATGAGAAACAAAGCAAAATAACTTATTAGCTATTTGCTTCTCTTTTCCCTTCCCTATTTATCCAGTATGGGTAATCAAATTGAATAAGCCCTAAAATAGAAGGAGCAGAAATACAACCAAACTAAATTCCCTGAGAGTAAACCCCTTGGACATGGCCAGGAGTGGAGAAAGGGGTGGGAGATAATTGTTTGGTTACCTATTATTGACATTATTTGGGCAACCAGTAATTTTTGTGTAAATGGAATAGGCTGGCTTATTTTCTCTGTCATGCTCCATTTTACTCATCTTTTTTCCAAGTTACAAAGCCATAGATACAATCATATTTCTTCACAGGGAGTTGTTCAATTTCTGTCATCATTTTGGTTATTCCTTTCCGCAATTTTGCCAAGTCCTTGTAAATGATAAGCTCCTAATTAGTTCATGGAGAGCCTTTTAGATATATATCTGCAGCAGCTTCTATATACTCCTCCACTAATAAGTAGGGCTGAGCTTTGATGCTATTTAACTTCTCTTTAGCACTGTCAGTGTGTGATGCACGTTTTCTGAGATGGGAATGACAGTGTCCTTGTCCTATAACCTTAATATCAAAGTGAGGCAGAAAGTATTAATGTTTGGCTTCCACAAATTGGCTTCTACAAGGGTTAGTCTTGTCTCACTGACCTAGATTTCTTTGGTCAATAGACGGGTAGATGATTGCTTTGATAGGTATCATATTTCTGAGTTTTCAAAGAAAACTCTGACAGAATTCTTCACAAAGGTCTCTCAAACAAACTTAGCAGCCATGAAATAAAGCAACAGGTGAGGTTATGGATTAGTAACTTGCTAAAGAATGAAATTTAAAAAGTAAAGAGTAGGAATAACTGGAGAAGTTTGCAAATCAAAATAAAGGTCCCCAGGATCAATGCTGGAAGAGTCCAAAGTTCGGGATGAGCAGTGTGGTGACCGCATTTTCTGTAATGCCAAACTGTTGAGATCAATAAAATGAAGAGGAATTTGTGAAGAGCTTCCCAAAAAATTTTTTTAACTGAGTGAATATGTTCCTAAATGTCAAAAGTAAGCTCCATGTAGACCATAAGAAAGGCTGAGCGCAAAAGAACTGAGGCCTTTGAACTATGGTGCTGGAGAAGACTACTGCAAGTGCCCTGGACTGCAAGGCGATCAAACCTGTCAGTCCTAGAGGAGATCAACCCTGACTGCTCTTTAGAAGGCCAGATCCTGAAGTACTTTGGCCACCTAATGAGAAGGAAGGACTCACTGGAGAAGAGCCTAATGCTGGGAAAGATTGAGGGCAATAGAAGAAGGGGACAACAGAGAATGAGGTGGCTGGATGGAGTCACTGAAGCAGTAGGTGTGAGCTTAAATGGACTCCAGAAGATGATAGAGGACAGGAAGGCCTGGAAGAACGTTGTCCATGGGGTCGCGATGGGTTGGACATGACTTCACAACTAACAACAACAAAGCTCCATGTAAGAAAGTATAATACTGTTCACAGTATCACCAAATTAATTAATAAATCCAAAATTTACAAATATATTTGGGGGAATTGAACTGGCAGTAACTGATGGGTAAAGGGACAGTAGCAGCTGTAACAAACACTGATGATGCTAATTATGAAAACCTATGCAATGAGTTCATGTAAATATTGTAAAATGTAACCTTGTAGACAAGCTGGAAAATCATCTTTCCCGGTGGATAGCTGCATGAAAATGCCCACATAATAACTAGCTTCTGTTGGTTTTTTTTTTTTTTTTTTTTTAAAGGCAAATGCCTTGTTATGAACACTTAGGAAGGATATTAGGGGAAAAAAACCATATAGCAACAACTTTATATTAAATCAATGTGAAAATGCCAGAGTAAATGCATGGTTCTGGAGATGACGCTTGATGGATGTGGAAGAAAGAAGACAAAACCAGTTAAAGCATCTTCCCAGGGAGGAAAAATTCTACCGCTTTTTGTAACTAGAGTAAAAGAGATACCGTAGAGATATACACATATTACAAAAAAATGTGACTACAAAGAACATTTTGTTCCTCATGGTATTGAAATTTAAGATCATCCTTTAAAACTAAGTTGATAAATTGGAGGTGATTACTAGACTGATAGCAGATCCCCCCTCCCCCCCCCTCGCTCGCTCCTTCCCTACTCGCCCATCTTTTATTCTCATATTGCTGTATTATCCTTGGTTTTTTTATTGTTTATTCTATTGTTCCATTACTTCGCTACTGTTAAGTTTACACTTCTTTTGATTTCTCTGCTTTTATTGTAAGCTACCTAGAGTAGCCCCACGGCAAGATAGGTGGCAAATAAATTTAACAAATAAATACATAAATAAAATTTATTAGAAAGAAATACTTATTTTATTGTTGCAGTGGGATTTGCCACGGCAGGTGTGACAGGAGCCCCCAGTTTAGATACTTTCAAAAAGGGAAGTTTGGTCTGTCTACTAATGTTAATTCACTGTTTATTATTTAACTGTTAACACTAGTTAATTAGCTAGTTTTAATTACTGTTTATTGCATCTTGATTTGGAGCTAGCTTCTGGACAGGTACCCAAGGACTATCAGCACCCTGCCGATTTTAGATTATTGTGTGGCAGAAATGCTAGATCAGAAGTATTCTTCTTGGCCTGATCCAGCAGAAAGGCTCATGTGTTTTTAAATGGAAATGCTAACTTTAGCAAATACCCTGCCTTCCCTTATCCTTATTAACTGGCAAAATAATGTTCACAAAGTAAGCCTGTAACAAACCATGACTGAGAGTAACTTTGAAATTATTAGATAACTCATTGGTGCCATTTGCTTTTTCCTGATCTCTACTGCGTCATTTTATTACCAAACTGTTGTGAAAACAAAGCTGCAATCAAGATGGTTTGTCAGGATGTTAGGATGTCAGGTTAGAACATGAAAATCTGCAAAAAGAGGGCTTGGCAAAACAATCACAGCAAATGATTTTTGCAAATGTGTGAACTCAATTTGGATATGTAATTATACAAAGCAATTACCATTTGGAAAGGTTGAAAATTGTAATTACATGCTTAGAAAAATAGCCCATGACCCAAACCCACTCAGTTTCTAGAAGTTTGCATGTCAAACAAATAGAAAATTCAACTTCTACACTCAATTAAGTATGTGTTTGTTTTTGAATATCAAAGAAGCTACTGAATATTAAACTATAAAATGTTTTAATTGACTTTTGAGATGTTCTACACAGCTTCCAGAGGAACAACTATCCCAAATCAACTGGTGACAATTCATGCCCAGTGTAGATGGGGTGGGGGCAAAGGACTGGTGACTATTGGTTGGCATTCAGGACCCATCTGATTTACTTCTTTTGAAAGATGCTTCTGGTTATAACTACTTTGGAGGAGTGTCGAAGAGTAAGATTTGGCGGCACTGCTTTTGGATGGTGTCCACTCTCTGATACAGTTTCCCTTGGAGATAACTTTTGCAACCTCTTTGATCTCTTAAGAAGCTGCTGAAAACTGAAATTTCCCAAAAACCATTTGCTGAGTAAGAAGGCCCAACTTGTTGATACCGTTTCTATTCTTTTCTCTATACCAGGGGTCCCCATCCCCTGGTCTGCGTCCCGTTTGGAACCAGGCTGCAAAAATTATGGGTGAGTGCATGTGCTGCATTTGTGAAAACAGCGCGTACATGTGTGCATGCAAAATCATCCCCTCTCCTGCTCTGCCGGTCCGCCAAGCTGGAAAGGTTCTGGACCGCTGCTCCATACCATCTTGCAATTAATCTCTTTATTTTTCTGCTTTTTTAATTGATTTTTAATTTCGCAACTTAGTTCCTTATTCATTTATGTTTACGGTTCCTTAGTCATTTATGTTTATTTGCTCATTTGTTGACTCAGTACGGGTGTGTGTTTGTATAGTCTTGGTGGCTGAAGAGGGAAATCAGTGAGTGAAAGGATGAGTTCACTGGTTCTTGTTCACTATGAAGTGTGAATGCTTTGTGGCAGTATACAAGCAAAACCAACAAATAGTTATAAGCAGGCATTACTAAGGAGATGTGGGTGGAGATTCCTCTTCCTTTATTTCTAAATGTTATTTCCAAGTCATGCCTTGTTTTATTTTATTTTACGTTATTTCCATTTCCACACCTTCCCACTAGACTCACAAGCTGCAGAACTTGTCAGAGGCCTTGCCTTTCATTCCTTTTCACATTTCTCCATCCACCATCTCCAGTTTGAAGACTTTACTTGTTCGTAGCCCCAGAATCAATAAGAACATCCCTGCCTGCGACTCCTGCCTAAAGAAAACTTCAGGAAGAACATAGAAATCAGGAGAACAGTGGGACGGTAGGGACTGAAACACACAGAAAGGATGTGGGTAGTCCTTGACTTAACGACCACAATTAAGCTCAAAATTTCTGTTGCTAAGTGAGACATTTGTTAAGTGAGTTTCACCCCTTTTTACGACCTTTCTTGCCACACTTGATAAGTGAATCAATGCAGTTGTTAACGTTAGTAACATAGCCATTAAACGAATCTGGTTTCCAATGGACTTTGCTTGTCAGAAGGTCTCAAAAAAGTGATCACATCACACCAGGACACTGCAACCATCATAAATATGAACCAGTTGCCCAGCATCTGAATTTTGATCATGTGATTGTGGGGACGCTGCAATGTTTGTAAATGTGAAAAAAGGTTGTGTCACTTTTTTCAATGCCATTGTAAGTTGTACGATCATTTTTAGTCAGCGAACAGTGAAAGAATATTTTGTCTCATCCTTTCACTCATTTATTTCTGCCCAAATTTTCCAGCCAACAAGCAATTCTCACATTCTGCCAGGAGGCTGTAGCTACAATTTATAAACTTCTTTTGATTAAGGAGCAGAATATGGGCTACCTGTCTGGAGTGGGGTTCCCCCCCCCGGCCTAAATCACTTGATTTCTGGCTTAAATGAAGCAGGAAGCAAACTGAAGCATTGCCCATTCTGGCTTGCAATAGTTTCAGTGGACTAAGAAGAAGCCATAATTAGTCCAGAGAGAGTAAAAGAAACAGAAGGTAATTTTTTTCCGAGACAGAGAACAATGTGTGTCTCTGTCCCAAAAAGTTATGGCAGTGTCCTCCCTGCCTTTTAGGCCGCAAGCCTGGTCTGAAATCGCTAGAGAGTTTTGTGGCACTTAAAAAAGACTTAGAGGTTTATTTTACAGGAGATATTGAGGATAACATTTTGCTTCATTACCGAGGGGAGGGAAAAAATAACGGTATGTCAGAAACATGAGGCTTACAACCATTAGTTTAGTGACCATTTGAAGTTACATCAGTAATGAAAAAAGTGACATATGTTCAGTTTTCACATTTGTGACTATTGTAGCATCCCCATGGTCACATTATCAAAATCTGGGCACTTGGCAACTGACTCGTATTTATGACAGTTGCACTGTCCTGGGGTCATGTGATCCCCATTGGTAATCTTCCCAGCTGACTTCCGACAAGCAAAGCCAATGGGGGGGGGGAAGCAAAATTTGTTCAATGACCACGTGATTCACTTAACTGCAGTGATTTGCTTAACAACTGTGGCAAAAAGGATCATAAAATGGGGCAAAATTCACTTAACAACTGCTCAGTTGTGCTCATAAGTCGAGGACTACCTGTATAGATAAAACCTGTGCTGCTAAATTAAACTTTCAATATGTCTAATATATGTCAGTATTCGAAGTACATTTTTGAATAAATTTATAAATGTGTATTAGTTTACTCGCATGAATAAATACGACATTCAGTGAAACTTTATGCCAGTCTTACAGTCATCAACAGATTGTTCATCTGCAACAGGTCACTTTATAAGCCCAAGAGCAAAATGGAATGGACACCTGCCAATAAATTAAGGAAGAGAAGCCAACAAAATTAATTAGAAACATAAATAGCTGAAATCTTAGTTATAAATAAGCTGCTCCTGGAAAAGGTTCATTAGTTAAATATTGTGCACATTTATATTCATTATAGGGCTTTATCCATATTGGACAAATTAAAAGCTGTTTTGCAGATTACATATTTGATTCTGTATCATCTGGCACAGTTTTCTAGAGCTTGGCTAAACAGATCGTCTTTTTATAAAACTGAATATACAGAACAGTTTAAACTTGGAGAAACTGGAATTAGGATGATCTATTCAACATATTTTGAATCTTCTATTAAGAAGATTGTTATATATGCAAGCAATAAAGAGAGACTTATCAGCTGGAAGGGAAGCTTTGCTATGGAAATCTACTTGGCATAAGAGGAAACCCAGAATAAGACTGAAAAAAAGTGAAACTTAAAGTTTTATGTAATGGACTAAAGGCAACCCAGAACTATGGACTGATTTAAGGACTAAGATTATGAGTTAGATGTAAGAGAAACGGGCGACTAATGGAAGATATATAAAGTTTATCTATATGAAAATCACTATTTTTAACAAGATGATTTATTTGTTTGATGTTCAATGAATTGAAATAATTTAGGGTTTGATGTTATCTTGTCATCTTAAAGAAATTGATTGATGGATTAGATAGGTCTAGGATAGATCAATATTTTAGCTTTAAAAAGGAGATATTTTTAGGTAATGGATTAAAGGTAATCTAGAATTATGGGTTGATTTTAGGATTAAGACTATGAGTTAGAAATAAGAGAAAGGGGGGTGATTAATGGAATATATATTAAATTGATTAAGAGTGTGGTTTTTTTTTCTTTTTTAGGATGATAGGGTTACTTGTAAGAAAATTATTATGTAATGTTGAGTTAATCTAATAAGATGATCTGTTTGTTTGATAACACGGATGTTATTAGTTATGACAATTAATTGGATGGATTGAAATGACTTAAGGTCTGATTTTCTTCTGTCAGCTTAAAGAGATTGATTAATTGATGGACTAGATACGTATAGGATAGATTAATATTTTATTTTAACTAAGGGATATTAGTGGAAGAAGAATTAAATAAGATTTATGATAAAATCAAGGAACCAGAATATATTTGGAAGGGATACCCGAATTGATAATGTTTGTACTCAAAGTTAATTTAATTATGGTAGTGTAAATTTCTAAAGCTTTAAAAACAGGTATAGATTGAATAAACTTAAGCTAGAATTGGACTATTTTAAATAAATTAGGTTACCTAAGGGGAAAAGAGAGGGAATATTAGATGTATTGATTGAATTATATATATATATGTTTTGTCTTTGGATGTTTGTCTACCCTAACACCACAGTGTGTCTTGACCACTTTGTTTTAAAAACTAAAAAAAACAATAAAATTTCTTTTAAAAAAAAATCACCACGGTTTTCAGTCACGCCCAGACAGTTGTGTTGTGTGTCGGCAGCTCAACTGTGCTGTGCCAACCCACTGGTGCAAAGGCAAGGTTGACAGAAGGACACTCTTTCTGGCGAAAGCAACATTAAACAGTGGACACTTGGCACGGGATGACAGGTGGGACTATGCGAACAGTGGCCGGCTGCGATCCTGAGCTTTTCTGGAGCACCGATGGAAGTATATTATGCAATGGAGTTGGGGGACATGTAGAGTTATTTTTGAGGATTTTAATTGCTATCACCAATGGTTATGGGATAGGATGAACACCCCCCCTCCCTGTGGCTGTGGCACTGTCCTTGTAGCCTTACCCATTTGATTCAATAAACTTTGGATTTTAAAGGGGAATTGGAAAGGGGAGACCCCAACACATTTTTAGTTTAAATGAAATATATATATATACCCTGTGGTCTTGGGAAAAAAAGAAGAAAAAAAAATGAAAGTCTTCAGCTGATCTCAAAATGTTAAATATGCTCAAAAAATTCTAATGAAATCCAAAACTCCAATACTTGAAACAAGAGATGTTAAAGATAATTTGTACCATTGGCATTCAAAAACATTATTCATGACCTTAGGAAACAAAAGAAAAGATGGGCAGGAACCTGCAGTTTTGATCCACAATTTTGTGGCATGTGTGTGATCCTATCTGAAAACAATTTATCATGCCTTTGCAGAAACCATGATTGTAGTGGTCCTTCAAAAAAAGAATAAAATACTGAATATTCAAAAAACTTCGCCTCCCCCAATGAAAAAGAAGTAAAATAGGATATTGTACATCAAATTGCTAGAAATATTGGCTCTCCAGAAGGAAGAGAAGGCCAGTGAATGAATATGAATATTTGAAGCAAGAGATGTTGAAGATATTTTGCATCACTGGTACACAAAAACAGTTTTCATGTCCTTGTAAAAAAAAATGGTACAGTCTTACGAGGAAGAAAACAAAAAGGCAATTGTAAGGGACAGAAGGAGTGATATTGAAGAACAGGGGAAGCAACCCAGCCAAGACAACAGATAAAAGAAGCATACAGATATGTAAGCCAAGTAAGCATCTCAGATGAGACCATTCCTGCTTCTGATAAAAATGAAAGCAGTGGGGAGGTTCATTCAGACTTGCAAGATTCTGTTACTGTAAGCGTATAATAAAAGTAGCATTAGCAACCATGATCACAAAGACTGATAAAATATATCTAGGTGAAGCATGTGAGTATATTGGTAAAATGGGGCTACTTGGCCAAGCATTGAAAAAATGGGAACAGTTTTGGCATGGTCTTCATTATCTACTCATGTTCAGAGCATGAGAAGATTAACATGAACTCCAAGTTCAGAGAGACAATTATGGTTTAATAAATCTGGTCACATGTCTTCCTTAATTAAAATAAAGCAGTTGAAGGATATAATTTATTCACAAGGAATAAATTAAGCAATAGAAGGGAAACATGTTGCATTCTATGTCAGAAATACATATACCTGCTCAGTAATCCAAATGAATGAACTTGATGCTATAGAATGCATCCGTCTTAAATCACTCCCTTTTTACGACCTTGTAATCCCTTAGTTTGGGGTAGAGTCTGGGCAGCTGGATGGAGCTGAGCAGATAACTTCCCTGTTGCCACGTGGAGTTCGCAGAATCAACAATGTAGTTGTATACTATCGTCTACCTAACAAAACAGAAGATATGAATGTATTTCCCCTGAGAGGTAGGCGTGTTCAGGAAACAGACACTGCAAACACCACAGGGACACTACTCTATTGTTATAGGGCAGTGGTTCTCAACCTTTCTAATGCCGCGACCCCATAATACAGTTCCCCATGGTGTGGTGACCCCCAACCACTTATATATCAGTGGGTGCCAGGGCATGGCCAAAGAAAAGGGGGGAAAATGGCGGACAGCCTTGTTTGGTGACCCCCGTGAAATGGTCGTTCGACCCCAAATGGGGTCCTGACCCACAGGTTGAGAACCACTGTTATAGGGTGTAATGACAGAATATTGAAAACCTATCAGAGTGTCCCTTTGCCCTTATTTATACCGAATTGGACAAGGCAAGGTTGTTCTGTGTTTATTTTTCACACTTTCCTGTTTCTAAGGGTATTTATATATCTTTGTTAAGGTTATCTCCAAATTCCTATACAGAATCAGGCTTTCCAAAAGGAAACTGCAGATCTTCCAAAGAAGCATAGAGTAGTAGTGATTGGAGGTATTAATTACTGTCAGTTTCTATTGAGAAGTGAATTTTGCCCCATTTTATGACTTTGCCATAAACCTTGCAGGGCACTTTACCAAACATCCAGACCCCAGTTTCTTATCCAAAAGACCACTTCCTGATAAGACTATTAAACAGTCCAGAAAGATACCAACATCAATGATATCAGAAGCTGCCTGGCAGAGTCACCTCATAGTTTTTGGATTAAGTCATTCATTAAGGCAATCAAAGTAGCTTCAATACGATATCCCAGCTGAAATCTCAAAGAAAATGGATTCACATAATCACACCATTGAGATGCACTTGGAGCTCTGAAGCTAGTTGGTTCATACTATTTGTGGGGGGAATGAAATCTGATTTTACAGTTTTCCTGAATCTTCATCAAAGGTCTTATTACATCTAGGGAGGACTAGGGAGCCAACACATTTCTCTTGTAATGAAACTTGTTCATCTCCATTAACCTGGTAGATTAGATGTGTCTACATTCTAATTATTCCATTGGCTTGCTCCATTTTGCTTTTTTCTCCTCAAAATTTCATTGCATGGGAGTCTTCATTGGCTACATTGGCTCTCACTCCTGCTTAAAGGATTGTCTGTGGAGATTCTCAGTCATCCAGGTCATGGTTGTCCCAAAGGTGCTTTTTCAAAAGGCAACTGGACTTCCTTTATTTTTCTTTGAAGACGTTTCACTTCTCATCCAAGAAGCTTCTTTAGTTCTGACTGAATGGAGGACAATGGAAGGATTTATATTCCTTACAGTCATCTAGTCGTTAGCACTCTTTCTGAGAGTCATTGAGGCCACTTGGAGGTTTATCTGTGCTCGCAGGGTCATCTGAATAGTGCAAATGGGTGTGGAGCCTTCTTGGAACTGCTGAAAGGAGTGTTGTAAACAGGAGATAGTGGTGTCATAGCTTTTCCCCTCTGTTGAGAGAGGATTGTTCAATCTTAATGAAGATGGCCTCTTTGACCCTTCTTTCAAACCAGCGATCCTTTCTGTCCAGAATGTGGACTTTGCTTGTTCTCCTATGTTGTGCCATGCATTTAAAGGATTATTTTTCTAACTACTTCTTCTATTTTTCCAATAAGCTGTCCCAAGAATACTGCTACCTACCAACTGGTAACTTTTAGACTAAGAAACAGCACTTTTAGCTTAGATAAAGGAAAATATTCTGATTGCTAAGACTTGTCTGTTTATCAGAAGGAAAAAAGCAAGCAATAGAAATTGCTAACATGATGAAAAAGGGAACTTAGTAAACTTATAAGTCTAAAACTTTACATTCTGGTAGAATAAAATTTTTCAGTTATGAAATTAGAAATTTAGCTAGTTTGAAATTTTTGGAAACAGGAAACAGCGTATTAGGAGACAAAACTCTGACTGTAGCCTGTTAGTGATGTTCAGATATAGTTTCTCAAGCATTATTGGAGAACAGCTTAAATGGCAGTAAGCATGTGGGTTTCATGCTTGGAAGTAGGGGATCAGAAGAGGAAGCTGACATGTTAATGTTTTGGATCTATTTTTAAACAAAGCCCATATGATATTACAGATGCGTTTTTAGAAAATGAAAAGATATAATGATTTTCCTTTTTAGAGATGCAATAGCATTTTCCAAGATTACACAGGCTGAAGGGAGCTGAGGGAAAAAAACATGATTATTGAAGGCTTGTGGTTTCTCAATTCATGTAAATTGAATTCTTTCGTAACTTTGAAATGCTATGGAAATCAAGTGAAGAGTGCATAGCGTTGAAATAAAATTAACATGTAAAGTGATTTTATGTATTCAGCTTGAAGCGACTCTGAATTTGAGAGAGAAATCTCATTACTTATCTTGTAGAAGGATAATATTTAACTTCTCCATTTGCTGTCCTTGATATAAAGCTTTTACATGTGAATGATGGTTTTCTGTGGCTGCCCAGAGAGAAAGATTTTTGAATTGATGGAGATCAATTTCTGCCGTCTCCTTCTCACCTTTTTTCTCTTGCAGGATAACTGATTTAGGAAATATTAAAAGAAGATTGTATTTATCGACGATTCACAAAGAATTGTCTGTAACCCCTCTGCATGCAAAAATCCCTCTCTTTATGATCAAACGCAAAATTGTAAGTATATTTCCTTCCTTGTTCAAATGATTATTATCATGTATGATTCTCTTCTACTTTCCATTGCAATGCTTAAATATTTGGTCATTCCTACCAGTGATCCCAGCATATCAGGATGACAAGAAATTGTCTTTCTGGTTAATTTCACATATTTCTTCAGAATTAATAGGACAGCAATGCACACAATGTAGTACAAACTGGATCATCATTAGACACTTCTGTGGCATGAAGATTAAGTAGATTCGTGGAACACGAGATCAGTCATGAATCATACAATCATACTGACATGAATCATACTGACAATTTCCAGATGCTGTTTCTTCTGCCGATTCCTATTCAATGAATGAGAACCAAAACAGTGAATGAGTAAACCAAATCAGTGAATGAGAACCAGGCATTACAATAATGCTTTGTTATTAATTCTGTGTGCATAACACCTTAACTGCTTGATTTAAGTAAAAAGATGTGATAGAAATTAAATAAAAAACATAGAACAGTGATGGCGAACCTTTTAGAGACCGAGTACCCAAAAATCATCCTCCACCACTGTCCCCACTCCGCCGTGCCTGCTGGATCACCCATCACCTCCATGGCCCACCACAGATCACCCAGGCAGCCCAGCAGTGCCATGGTAGCCACACGCTCTGCCTGTGCCCGGCAGCATCATCTGCGTGCGATGGGGTGTAAGGGTGGAGTCTTGTCCCCTCTGCCAGGCTACCATGTCCTTGGCTGTGCAGCATTGTGTGGGCCGTGCCCAGGGGTGACTCTCCTCCAGAGGACTGCTGGTGAGGAGGGGGCAGAGGTGGGACAGTGTGTGTGCCCACAGAGAGGGCTCCAAGTGCCGCCTCTGGCACCCGTGCCATAGGTTTGCCACCACTGACATAGAACAAAGTATGCCAAATATTATGAGAATTAGGAGAAATGATCCTGCACTATGACGATTTGGTTATCTCTGCAATTACATCACTGGCAATTAATTCCAGCTAGAACTAGTGCATTCCTAAGAATGATTCCAGATTTCTATGTGAACTTTGGTGGAGGGGGGGGTAAGGGAAACCAAATAGAGTTTTTAGATTCATGTATATAGAGAAATAAGCTTCAGATTTAATTTACAAAATTAAGATATCCTGGAAATATGTAGGAGTGTGGGTCTATACCAGGGGTAGGCAACCTTGGCTCTTTTATGACTCGTGGACTTCAACTCCCAGAATTCCTGAGCCAGTCCACAAGTCATAAAAGAGCCAAGGTTGCCTACCCCTGGTCTGTACATATGTTCAGGGCTTTTTTTGTCATAGAACACCCAGAACGGAGTTCCGGCACCTTTTTGGGATGGAACCTTGTAGGGTAGGCAAGGTCGGTTGTATAACGTGTGTGAGTTCCAGCAGCTTTTTTTTTTACAAAAAAATGTTGTATAAAGTATGTTTTTTATTTACTTTATATGCTGTATAAAGTATGTTTTTTATTTACTTTATATGCTGTATAAAGTATGTTTTTAGGGTGTGTTATGTATGTGTTTCAGTTTGAGAATGGGAAACTAAATCTCATTTGATGTGTGCCGTTGTGCCCACAGTAAAAAAAAAAAGACAATAAAGGTTATGTATCTATCTATCTATCTAAATCATGCATTTCATTTCATTCAAGCAATCTGTAGTAAAAACAGCTAGTACTTACTTCATGACTGCAGTTGGTCCAGCAACTTGGTTGCTAAGCAGCACAGTTACTGAATGAAACATCACAGGACCACAACAGGTTTATAACATCACTTCCATTGGGGTCAGTTTGTCTTGGATGCATTATGCATCCTTGCCTACCCTACAAGGTTCCATTATGTCATTAATTATCATATCCCTTGTTGATGGTATCCATGTTTTTGGATATCCGGATATTCAGATATCATGTTTTTTGGATAGTTTAATGAAGAGAAGGACGAGGGGGGACATGATAGCAGTGTTCCAATATCTCAGGGGCTGCCACAAAGAAGAGGGAGTCAAGCTATTTTCCAAAGCGCCTGAAGGCAGGACAAGAAGCAACAGATGGAAACTAATCAAGGAGAGAAGCAACCTAGAACTAAGGAGAAACTTCCTGACAGAACAATTAACCAGTGGAACAGAAGCAATGAATGCTCCAACACTGGAGGTTTTAAGAAAAGATTGGACAACCATTTGTCTGAAATGGTGTAGGATTTCCTGCCTGAACAGGGGGTTGGACTAGATAACCTTCAACGTCCCTTCCAACAATTATTATTATTATTATTATACGCAAATCAAATATGAATATGTGTGTCATATTTACATATGCAGTGTTTTCTTGCAGAGGTAATTTGGGGATATTGTTTTCTTAAAGAAAAAATAATCCAGGAATAAGAATAGCTCTTTGTTTTTTAAAAATTGAAATTGGTATGTTTTATGCATCTCTTAGAAATGTTATCAAATTAATAAAATGACTAATTTTTTTACCTCTTTTCTACAGTCAGTTAGAAGTCAGAAATTAATTTAGCTATGTTTTTAATTTTTACTGCAGATTTTGTTCTGAATTAATCCTATACAATATAAATATGTCCCTTCATTTCACTCATAACAGTTTCCTTTTTGTACTCAAAAAGCAAAAGCAAACATTTTAGTCCTTGCCTGTATATATTTTGGTCCCAGCCAGTGAAATCTGTTGAGGTTTAAAGCAATGACAATAATAAATAATGATCCAGGAAGATGAATTTCTGTGCTCCTAATAGTTCTGTTTCTGAAAACCAGGGGGAAAGTGAAACGAACAAATAAACAAAATGCTCCAAGAAATGTATTGATTTTTGCTACTGGAACCCTTTCCCCCCTCATTAAACTAATAATAGGGGACAAACATCCTCAGTGGAATAAAACATTATATAATGTAAATACTGTAACTTATATTTTACTTCTCTAAAATAAATTGGAATGTACTTCTGAAACACATTAAATTAATTGTTTCAGTTTTGATTCCTGCAGCTTATAATGTAAGTATGTTGATTAATTATAGAAGCCAGATTTAAAAAATATAAAAGCATACTCTAGGTTGGGGTTTTCAAAATTTGTGGTACTTGACTACCTGAAAAGAATACATGTGAGCCTCCTATGAATAGAAGAAATTAGCTTCTTATTGATCCTAGTGAATGTGCCAGGTATCAGTTTAATACAAGACTCTAGAAAGAGTATAGAGAAGAGCAGCAAAGATGATTAGGGGACTGGAGGCTAAAACATATAAGGAACGGTTGCTGGAATTGAGTATGTCTAGTTTAATGAAGAGAAGAATGAGGGGGGACATGATAGCAGTGTTCCAATATCTCAGGGGCTGCCACAAAGAAGAGGGAGTCAAGCTACTTTCCAAGGCGTCTGAAGGCAGGACAAGAAGCAACGGACGGAAATTAATCAAGGAGAGAAGCAACCTAGAACTAAGGAGAAATTTCCTGACAGTTAGAACAATTAATCAGTGGAATAAGCTGCCTCCAGAAGCTGTGAATGCTCCAACACTGGAAGTTTTTAAGAAGAGACTGGACAGCTATTTGTCTGAAATGGTATAGGGTTTCCTGCCTGAGCAGGGGATTGGACTAGATCACTTCCAAACTCCCTTCCAACATCATCATCATCATTATTATTATTATCATCATCATCACCACCACCACCATCATCATCATCATCAAATGGATTCATTATTCCATTGCTTTTCGTCTTTATACATGCCATGCCAGGACCCTATCAGAACTGTTGTTGTGCCCAAATGGAGTAGAACTGAGTTCTGGCATTAAACCAGGTTTGTCTATACACCTTAAAATCAGATCATTTATAGAATTCTGGCTTGCACAAATAAAACTGGATCACCACATGGAGGTGCACAACTGCCATGTCCAACATTCCAATTTGGGAATATTGCTTAAGACTGGGTGAAACTGCCATGCAAAAAATGATATAAAATCTAAATTAGGGCCTTCTAATTCAAGTGATAAAGTGATCTAATTCCTTTAGATCTGGGGTGTCAAACTCCCAGCCCGTGGGCCGAATGCATCATGACGAAACCACACCCATCCCATTGTCAGCAATGGAAAAAAGTTGTGATACGTTGCGACATGTCATATGATGTTGCAAGTTTGACACCCCTGCTTTAGATGAAGGAAGGAAGAAGAAAAGTAATCACTGGCTACAATGAGTACCATATATATAATTTTCCCTTCCTGTGCACTTTTAACAATTTTATAGAAACACATTTATGAGAGGTTAAACACAAGATCTGATACTGGTCAAGGTATCAATTCATAAATAAGTCAGTATATGTGGGGAGGGTACAGCCAAAGGGCAAAATATCTTTATTATCTTAATGTACCCTTCATAAGAGCAGTCTTTAGAATGCAGTATTGCAGCCTAATTCTGCCAGCAGTATAATTCTGACTGACTCAAGGTTGATTCAGCCTTTCATCCTTCCAAGGGCGATAAAATGAGGACCTAGCTTGTTGGGGGTAATAAGCTGACTCTGTAAACTGCTTAGAGAGGGCTGTAAAGGACTACAAAGCAGCAGGGCTTTTTTTGTCATAGAACGCCCAGAACGGAGTTCCGGCACCTTTTTTGAATGGAACCTTGTAGGGTACGCAAGGCGGGTTGTATGACATGTGTGAGTTCCGGCATCTTTTTTTTTTTTTTACAAAAAAGGCACTGCAAAGCAGTATATAAGTCTAAGTGCTATTGCTAATAATATTATGGTATGAATAATACCTAAAAACTACCTAAAACTAAATCTATCTTAAAACAATTAGTTCCCTTCCTTTAAAGCAAAGTACAGCTGAATCTTGTGGATTGGAAACCTCCAGGAAAAACTAAAATTGTAGGTAAAACTGAGAAACTGGGGGGGGGACCAAAAAGTAGATATTGACAAGCCACTTGTTCATTGGTGAGAAGAAAAATACATATATGTGTTCACGAAGTCACCAAGAGTCAGTCTTACCTTGAAGGAGAATTGGTTTTAATTACATCCTGAGGAGAAATCTTACCCAGAAAAAAAAACAGATAATCCAAGAATTGTATTAAGTTCATACATATGTTCATATATTTGATTACTGGCTTGACCTCATCATTTTTGGCAGATTCTGGAAAGATATATTCAGACCATCCCTATAACCATTATAGCCATTGAGAGAACACTGATGGCATTGCATTTTCTCTGAGTCAAGGACGAAGATAATTGGGAACAACTGATACATCAATGTATCTATTGGAAACATTTGGAGCTATGGCATAAGCCAGTGGTGGCGAACCTATGGCACGCATGCTAGATGCGGCACTCGGAGCCCTCTCTGTGGACACACGTACTGTTGCCCCAGCCTTGCCTTCTCCCGTGGCCCCCTCCTCACCAGTAGCCCCCCTAGAGGAGAGTAGCCCCTGAGCGTAGCCTGTGCGGAGCAGCGCAGCCAAGGACATGGCAGCCAGGCAGCATAGACAAGATTCTGCCCTCACATCCCATCATGCACAGTTGATGCTGTGGGGCGCGGGCAGAGGGCATGGCTGCCTTGGTGCTGCTGGGCCATCTGCGGCAGGCCCTGGAGGTGGTGAGTGGCCCTGTGGGCAGGTGGGGTGGGGGCGAGGCAGGGGGTGGAATGGGGGCGGGGCCAGGTTTGGGTACTCTGTCTCTAAAAGGTTCACCATCACTGGCATAAGCGATCACCAGACCCTTTTAGACGTGACCGGTTATTTAAAAATGATAGAAAAATTAGCCTCTTTTGAGTGGAGTTTCAGCAGAACACATCAGTAAGAACAATGGCACACAGATGTTTATAGTAATCTAGGAAACTACCTTGGGGATTATGATTAATGAACCCAAATGGTCCCTTAAAACCTCATTGGAGGAGTTGGCAAACCAATTATTAAAATAACATTTCACTGATGTAGAATTTCTACATTATTATGTAACCTCTAGCTCTAGATCCACAATTACCATTACTTTGCAGAGCAGGACACGTGACATATTTGGAATAAATGAATTTCAGATATCATAGCTTACACACATAACTTGGTTGATTTTAAGAACCTGATAGTAAGCCATCTCAAAATGGCCTTGTAGTAAGCAGCTGTAGGAAAATGAGCTCAAATTTCACCAAAAATAATCAATTCCAAAATAATTAGCTTTTAAAAAAATACTTGAACAACTAAGACATCAACTTAAATTAAATTACTTAATTTAATTGAATTACATAGATACCAGTGAATTTTCCTCTTTTTTTCTTGCATGATATCAAATCCATTACGTACTAACTCTGTACCTTGGTGCTATTTAGAAGCAGATGAGACCGGACTGGCATATAAGCCAAGCAATAAATACAGTGTATTTTATTGAAAATTAGTTTTACAAATATCTCTCTAAACTTTTTTTTCTTCTTCTTAGTGGTGCAATTTGTGCATTGACTTGGTGGCATTTACCAGTGAGATATTCAAAGGCGCTGTTTTTCAGTCTTTGGATGGCATTATTGTTTCAGCCAACTGTAAACTGCGAAAAATCTTCACACTGAAGTCAACCCCCCTGAACGCCGCAGATGACGATGGTACGTTAACTTGACTTCCTGGAATTCCAAATGGCTAAGATGTGCTTCCTGATTCCAGACTTATTTTTCTGATCTCTGTGATGCATTATCTAAAGGGTTTCAGATGGTTTCCTGGCAATTAATGGGTACATAAGACATCCTATGCACGTTTCTGGCTCGTGGATAGTCAGTGACCTTTTCTAAATGTGGTTACAATTGTGGTTCAGCATTTACATTTTTATAAAGCAGCACTTTTATTAAAACTGCACAGAAGATACTTTTTCAACTTTAAATTAGCATACAAACTGCTAATAATCTACCTTCAGGTAAGTGTTTCATTAAACACTTTGAAAGAAAGCTTGTTATTCAATTATCAAAGGGTTTTTTTTACTGAGTTATGTCATTTTCTCAAGGCAGCTTCTAAAATGAAAGTGCAAAGACTTCCCTTGTAAAATCTGACCATTATGGAAATTGGACTTTTGAGAAAGGAAAAGAGTTGATGATAAATTGCACATTAAGTATCTTCCTAATAAAGTATATTCATGAATTCGTATTATTCATCAGCTGCATATTTCATTTGAACTGTACACCGTCTCCTAGACTAAACAATGGAAAACATTGTTTCCATCCTTCAGCTCTGCTTATCAAACTTTGCGTTGTATATCATCCAGTTGATCCTTTCTTACTTCATTGCTTTCTACTCAGACAAGAGACTTCAGTCTTCAAATGTGCTCCACAAAAAAAAAAAAAAAGCAATAAAAGATTCTGGGAAACAATAATTAAAAAGGTTCTTTTAGTTTTGTTATATAATGTGAATGTTTTGTGGTTTGTCTCCTTGCTTTGCTTCATATATCCTTTTTTATGTTGACTTGTGTGGCTCATCCAAAACTATTACTCCCTGTTTGTTGCACTACATTCCGGAATGGAATAGAATAGAATAGAACAGAACAGAATAGAATATAGCTGGGAGGGACCTTGGAGGTCTTCTAGTCCAACCCCCTACCTTGCTTTAATATAATACTTCCTGCTTTATTAGGATTTATGCAAGAATATTTCCTTAGGGTAGTATGTTAGGCCCCAATAAGCAAGGTTTGGCGTATTCTCACTTCCATCCAGCCACCTGTTCCATTTTTTTTTTTTTGCCAGAGTCCAAATTCCAGAGATTCTTTTTCTCTATTTGTTTTGCCATCGTGATCTACTTATTTTGCTTGCTTCCTCTTAAAAGATTACCCTGACAGCTGTTATTATTTGTTTTGCCATCGTGATCTACTTATTTTGCATGCTTCCTCTTAAAAGATTACCCTGACAGCTGTTATTATTTCTTCTAAGGACTGTGACTGCTTTAGGAGTTGTATTTGACTCATAGCTCCCAGCAACATTACTTGAGGAACTTTATGAAATAGGCTTCATCTTTCTAAGGCAATATCTCGGTTTTCTTTTGGATACAGTACCCATCCTGCCCACCCCCAGGTCAGGAATTATTAAATGATACTCATTTTCTTCAGGAAACAAAATGCGGAAGGTTTGATTTCATCTTCTTTGGATAAGTAGGATAAATATGTATATAAACTAGGGAGGCAAGCCTTAGTTTTAGTGAAGAAAACCAGCCTGGTATGTCCTGAGCATTCATACCAAACAGGAATTGGAGAGGAAAGCACAATTGTGCCTAGTTATTTTTACAAAAGCAGTGAACAGAAATTTGTCTCCTTTAGAAGCAATAGAGGCTAATTATTTCACCTCAAAGTGGAAAATTTTCTACTCATTTTAATCAGATTTAAAGCAGTAAGGCTGAGCCTTTGGGGTGAATCACAGAATTGGGAATCAGATGGATGTCAACTTCTTTCTGGATATTTTTCTGGAGACTGAGCTATATCCTCACATTTTGTTTCAGTTTTATCACTTGTTATTAAACTAGGACATTGATATGCTTTCTGATAAAATGATTGGCAGATTTCTCAGTTATTCCTAGAGTCTTCCCCTTTTTCCATTTGGATTTTTCCCCCCTTAATGTAACTAATTATGTACAGCAACATGAATCAGTTCTTGATTCTTTGCAGTAATATCCTTCTCCATTACTGATAATCAGCATTCCTCTCGGCTTGTCATATAGCATGTGCTTCTAGCACACTGGTTTTGTATGGTCAGGACAAGCCCCTATATGCTTAAAAATATTCTTTGTAGATGAAGCAGATTGCACTATTTACTTGTATGGGTTAGATTTAATGAGCAAAGAACAAAGACTTCATATTCATATAATTTTAGTGCCAAGGATGTTGGGTTCATTCTGATATTAAAAGGAACTACAATTGATGTTTTTCACATTAATAAATGGAACAGCATAGAAGCAACATAGAACAGATAAAAACTAGGCCAAAGTATTTGAGTACTCCAAATATATTGACCTCACTGAACTTACTTACAAGAGGAGCTTCATGCATAGCATAACTGCTTTAGAGATCACAGAACAATCTGTACAATCTAAATTGTGAGACCAGCTAATTGCTGAGTATTCTTAATTGCGAAATTCCTCTACCCTGAAATCTAATTAATTCTTATCTGCAGACATAAATTATTTTAAGAGTAGGCTAAAAGCAATCATGCATATACAATTAGACTCTCCAAAAAGGACACACAGCTGGTGACTAGTTGTAGATTTATACAACTGAAAAGATTAAGATCATTGTCCTGACCAACCATTCTAACAAGATAGAAATTAATTATCTGTTCCCACAGTGCACAGTATGCAATTCCATAGCTGACACAACCTCCCAAAGCCAGGGGCATTGCCCTCTAAAATGTATTGTTGAACTGTAATTTTGAATCTGTCGAAAAGGGAAAATAGTTTAATGTAATCAGTATGATCATATTAACACTGTTTGGAGTATGTGACTTGTTAAAGATCAGATTTTAATTTGCATTTCCATGAGTTGAATTTATTTGAATTTTCAGTTTGAATCATCAGTTCAGATCATTTATTTGACTTGATTAAAAAAAGTGTGTTTGCAGGTATAAAAGTCCATTTAATCTTAACATGGATTCAGAAGAGTCTGATTTGATTTGATGCCTTGAATTAAATTGAAAGTTTCAAATTGAAAGACTGATTTGATCGAGTTGCCTTGAATTTGAAGTTTTACAGCTTGTTCCCTGCTCTCAGAAGTTTTACCTTGTTTACTTACTTATATAAGTTAGCTATATTAGTCAGGTTTTAAAGCAGGATCTCCTACAATTAAATTCCATTCTGTTCTCTCTATATAAGCATGTATATATTTACATGAATTAGTTCCCTTTGGCCTAAAACTTTCCTCTCAGCCTCATTTCTCTGCACTCATCCCAAAACTTATTTAGTGCATCAGGTTCTTCACATGAACCTCTCTGGTTTTTTTAAAAGTTAACATCAAAATGTTTTTTTATTGGCAAAGAAAGAATTAAGATTGAGATATAATAGTCTCAGTATCCTTTTTGATGTTGGGAGCTGTGGCACATCATTGAACAACTAAAGCCTTCTCTTCAGGTAAAGTAAAGATGATGTCTGGTGCTGCTAATTTCTAATCTATAAATAATGAGTCTTGTCCAAAAGAAATCATGGCTTCAAAGGGTACTGAAATTGAACAGATGAGATGGCTGCAAGTTTCTTTTCATCATATAAATACAGGAATCAAAACAGTTCTAGTAAGTATCTCCAGTGCTGTCATTAGTTTTGGTTCTTTGTTCAGATAGTCAGAATGAGAAGGTGAAGTCTTTTTGCTGTGTTTTATTCAGATTGTACTAATCTTCTGTTACAGCTGATGGACCAAGAGATACGATTCCTCGAGCCTGTCAGTTAAATGCAGATGTGCCGCAAGTCACACAGCTGCTAAACATGAAGAAACTGCGCCAAACAGAACAAAAATGTAGAGGCCAGCCTTTAAATTCACCAGAATTAGGTACTCTTAATGATTAATATTTCTTTATTATATCTATTTGGGCCAAGGACTTTTATTCAAGTGACATTGCCTGTATTCATACATAGTATTAAGCCATAACATGCCATACTTGTTTTCATTTAGTTTTTGTAGAAACCCAGATATTGTGAATTATTCAACAAGCAAGAACAGTGTTTAACCCATTCATACTCTTCAAGGTAGATGCATATCATCCAGTCTCAGAGTCTGTAGCATTTATTGCTAATTTTATTAGTAGTTTTAACCTTTATAACAACCCAAATATTTTTCCCCAAATGGCCTACATTCCTATCTAAAAGTGGGAATGGATGGATTGTCAGACCCAGCGTGATACCTACCTGTCCGTATCCCTATATCCGGCGTTGATTGAGACGACGGGCGATCCAGGAACTCCCAGTCAGTCCCGTTGGAATTGCGAGCTGCACCGCCAACGCTGTTACGAGATTGTTGCTGGCGCCTCTACAGTGACAAGCTAACGGACCATGTGACCACCTAACGTGGAGAGCGTTGCATGGAGTGGGAGGGGCCGAATTAGGCAGGCGCAATGAGGCACAGCTTTTGACTGGGATGCTGGGTCTGACAGGTTTTGGATGCCGGGAAGGCAGGGAGACAGTGTGAATGTAACGCCAGGATTCACAGTACTAATGGATGGACGGCGGAGAGACTGGGTGTGGTGTGGGTGGAGTTTTATCACAGGGCGGGGTGGTTGGGTGTAGCATGGGTGGAGTTTCGTCATAAGGGGGTAATTAGGGTGTGTACTGTGGGCGCGGTGCTGCGATGTATTTAGAGCACTGGGGCGGGGCTCCTCCCAGGGCTAACTTTGTTTTCAACATAGCGAATTAAACCTTGTTGGATACTGTAACATTCCTGGTGTCTTGGCTTTCCTGAAGCACAGTTAGGACGTTCTTACGTGGATGAGTTAATATATTACCACTTGTGTAGAACATTGATTCCAAGTGGGTCTATTAGACCAGGGGTCCCAACCCCCTGTCTGTGGACCAGTACCGGGCCACGGCATGCCAGCAACCGGTCTGCACAAACACGCAAAGCCCCATCCATGAGATGCAGGCAACACATAAAACTACGCGCCCTCCAGTCTGCGGAAAAAACGGTTCCACAGAACCGGTCCCTGGTGCCCAAAAGGTTGGGTACCTCTGTATTAGACTATCTCTCTGGAAGTAAATGACAGCCATTCGCATATGTGAGGAATGAATGAGTTTATAGAGATTAGTACAGGTTGCCCTCATTTTGTGACTTCCATTGATTCTGGTGACTCTGTCTTTAACAATATGATTACTAAATAAGCAGGTGAGTAAGAGAAAAATGCTGTGAAGATCGCTGGTTGTTGCCTTCTCATTCAGATAAAGTTTCCTCTACAGCAGTGGTTCTCAACCTTTTTAATGCCGCGACCCCCCCCAACCGGTCGTAAGTCGAGGACTACTCAACCAGTCGTAAGTCGAGGACTATTCAACTGGTGCAGCAACGTTTGCAGAATGGGACTTTTGGCGGGCTCAGCAGGGCAGAGACAGCCTGGACAATTCCTATTGGCTTTTGAAAGCCAATAGAATTAGACTTTATTCAAGAGAGTCTGTAAGTTTTGGGAGAATCCACCAGGAAAATAGCGAGGCCCTGATTGGATCTCCATTATATTTATAGTGTATTATACTCTATTTAAACCCCATTCCAACTCCGGTCGGGCTGCTGGAACGTGCTACATTCCACCAGCTGCTGCTTAAACTGTAAGTTTTGGGAGAATCCACTAGGAAAGTAGCGAGGCCCTGATTGGATCTCCATTATATTTATAGTGTATTATACTCTATTTAAACCCCATTCCAACTCCGGTCGGGCTGCTGGAACGTGCTACATTCCACCAGCTGCTGCTTAAACTGTAAGTTTTGGGAGAATCCATAATTATATAACTAAAAATCACAAACAGTAGCAGTACATTCAGGGCAAGTGTGTCTGACATCCCCTGTATCTAAGATGTCCGGCTTAGTTCAGTGCAACACCTGCTTTGCAGCTGTCTTTCGCAGTACCCTTTTTAAACTTGGAAACTGTCCTATCTGTAAACAAATCACTAGCCTACAAGGACAGATCATTTACCTAGGGTCTGTAATCCGTGCTCTTCGGGCAGAAATTAGGTGTCCAGTTCAGCCCCTCTACTCTAGTAAGCCCCCATGCTATCAGCCCCCTTTACCACAAAGATCCTGCAGGAAAAGGGCAGTATGGACAACCGTGGGATCTGGCAGGGTGAGAGCTGTGAACCATAAACACAAAGCTTTCGCTGTGTCCCTGCACAACAGCTACAGTGCCCTTGCTGACCTTAATAAGGACATTAAGGAGACTGGTAAAGGTATTTGTGAAGATAACTCAAATAAGCAGGGGATTGTGGTCCGAGATGAAAAACTAGATTTTGACAGGGAGAAGTGTGAATCAGGTATTGCACATCAGTCATGCAAGAATAGAAAGGCTCCCAAAAAGAGAAGCTACCTTCTGGTAGATGATTCAATTATAAGGGATGTAAATTTAGGAAAGGACACAGAGGCTTTGAAAGAGGTCAGGTGTCTTCCAGGTGCTACTGCCAGTAGGGACAAGAAGCGTATTTCTAAAATAATCAAGAATGGCAGCAAGGACTGTGATGTGGAGGCTATTGTACATCTTGGCACTAATGATCTGTCCCAAAAAGATGTACTCTCTGTGCAGAATGATTTCCAGAGCTTGGGGAAGGAACTTAGCAGAATAGGCTGTAGGCTTACTTTCTCAGAGGTTTTACCAGTGTATAAGGAGCAAAACGGAAAAGGCCAGCGCATAGCACAATTCAATATGTGGCTAAAGGAATGGTGTAAAGGGGAAGGCTTTGGATATATTAGTCACGATGTCAGTAGCTGGTCCAATCAAAAGATGTACAAAAGAGATGGTTTGCATCCATCAAAAAAAGGGACTGAGTTACTCGGCTATAAATTCACAGATTTTCTGGAGGGAAATTTAAACTAAACAGCGGGGACAGGGAGTTAATTGATACGGAACAACCCTGTCCCGGCAATTTAAAAACTATAGGGCTATCAGTGCATGTAGCATAGATGTGTGTGTGGACAAGAATACCAACCTTGCTATCAATCAAAATGAAGCCTCTAATAGCGAGTGCCACATAAAGTGCACTAACCAAATAGGTGGTAAGACAATAGGGGAACTCAGGCACCACACAGGTTATGTAGAAAGGAAACACAGGGCCACCCACAAAGGACTCAAATGTTTATACACCAATGCACAGAGTATGAACAGCAAACAGGGTGAACTAGAAATTCAGGTTAATGAGGGCAGATACGATATTGTTGCCATTACGGAAACATGGTGGGATGAAACCCACACATGGAACACACAGCTAGAGGGATTTAAATTATTTAAAAGAAACAGACCAAATAAAAGAGGAGGTGGAGTTGCTCTCTATATAAGAAATAACTACATCTCCACAGAAATAGAGTACAACAATGATAAAAACTGTCTTGAATGCATTTGGGTCAATATAAAAGGGGGGGGAAATGACATTGCCATAGGTGTATACTACAGACCACCCAACCAAACAGAGGAAATAGATGAACTTTTTGCTAGTCAGCTAACTAAGGTATGTAGGAAGCACATCACAATAGTAATGGGGGACTTTAACTACCCTGACATCAACTGGGAGACAAACTCCGCACCAAGTGGAAGATCAAACAGGTTCCTGGCAAACCTAGCAGACAACTTTGTCTCCCAAAAAGTAGAGAAGGGAACTAGGGGATTAGCCATTTTGGATCTAATTCTCACTAACAGAGATGAAATGATAGACGGTGTTGAAGCCATAGGAACCCTGGGAGGAAGTGATCATGCAATATTAGAATTCAACATTATAGAAGCACAACCAATAGAACACAGTCAAACTAGAGTCTTGTACTTCAAGAGAACTAATTTCAATAAACTTAGAGAGGGCTTGGGAAGGATTCCATGGATGAGAATCCTCAAGGGGAAAACAACTCAAGAAGCTTGGGAAATTTTGAAAAATGAGATAATAAAAGCACAGTCTAGCACAATACCAACAAAGAGGAAAAATAACAGCTCTCAAAAGAAACCAGCATGGCTGCATAAAGAACTCTCTGACAAATTGAAAGATAAAAAGGACAAGTATAGAAAGTGGAAAGAGGGGAACATAACTAAGTCAGAATATCAGCAAATAGCCCGAGCCTGCAAAGATGAAGTGAAGAAAGCCAAGGCTCAAAATGAACTAAGGCTTGCGACCAAAGTCAAAAATAACAAAAAAAGCTTCTTTCAACATGTAAAAAACAAGAAAAAAGTGAAGGAAATGATTGGTCCATTAGTGGGTGGAAGTGGCAAGAAGGTGACAAGCAACAGGGAGAAAGCAGAACTATTTAACTCATTTTTTGCATCTGTCTTTACACAAAGGGAAAAAACAGACCAACCTATCAAAAATAGTGCCATAAAAAACAAAACAGAAACACAAGTTAAGATAGGCAAGAAAATGGTTAGGGAGCACCTGTCCAGCCTAGATGAGTTCAAATCGCCAGGACCAGATGGATTACACCCCAGAGTTCTCAAGGAACTGGCAGATGTGATATCGGAGCCACTGAACTATATTTTTCAAAGATCCTGGAACACAGGGGAACTACCAGAGGACTGGAAAAGAGCTGATGTAGTTCCCATCCTCAAAAAAGGAAAAAAAATGGATCCAGGAAATTACAGACCTATCAGCCTGACCTCAATACCTGGGAAGATCCTGGAAAAGATAATCAAACAACGAATCAACGAACACCTAGAGGCAAACAAAGTCATTACTAAAAGCCAACATGGGTTTGTCAAAAATAGATCATGCCAGACAAATCTTATTGCATTCTTTGACCAAGTGACAAAATTAGTGGATCAGAGGAATGCTGTGGACATAATTTACTTGGACTTCAGTAAGGCATTTGATAAAGTAGATCACAACCTACTACTTGACAAGATAGAAAAATGTGGGGTAGACAGAACCACCACCAGATGGATCCGTAGCTGGCTGACCGGCCGTACTCAGCGAGTGGTCCTCAATGGAACTGCATCTATATGGAGGGAAGTGTGTAGTGGGGTGCCCCAGGGCTCTGTTCTGGGCCCAGTACTCTTCAACATCTTCATCAACGATTTGGATGAAGGGATAGATGGGGAACTCATCAAATTTGCAGACGACACCAAGCTGGCAGGAATAGCCAACACTCCAGAAGACAGGCTTCAGATACAGAAGGATCTGGACAGACTTGAACACTGGGCACTAACTAACAAAATGAAATTCAATGGTGAAAAAAGCAAGGTTCTACATTTAGGCAAGAAAAACCAAATGCACAAGTACAGTATAGGTGGCACCATGCTCAATAGTAGTAACTGTGAGAGGGACCTCAGAGTCCTAGTAGACAATCACCTAAATATGAGCCAGCAGTGTGCTGCAGCTGCCAAAAAGGCCAACACAGTGCTAGGCTGCATTAACAGAGGGATAGAATCAAGATCACGTGAAGTATTAATACCACTCTTCAATGCCTTGGTAAGGCCACACTTGGAATACTGCATCCAGTTTTGGTCACCACGATGTAAAAAAGATGTTGAGACTCTAGAAAGAGTACAGAGAAGAGCAACAAAGATGATTAGGGGACTGGAGGCTAAAACATATAAGGAACGGTTGCTAGAATTGGGTATGTCTAGTTTAACGAAGAGAAGGACAAGGGGGGACATGATAGCAGTATTCCAATATCTCAGGGGCTGCCATAAAGAAGAGGGAATTAAGCTATTTTCCAAAGCACCTGAAGGCAGGACAAGAAGCAACGGGTGGAAACTAATCAAGGAGAGAAGCAACCTAGAACTAAGGAGAAACTTCCTGACAGTGAGAACAATTAATCAGTGGAACAGCTTGCCTCCAGAAGCAGTAAATGCTCCAACACTGGAAGTTTTTAAGAAGAGACTGGACAGCCATTTGTCCAAAATGGTGTAGGGTTTCCTGCCCGAGCAGGGGGTTGGACTAGATGACCTCCAAGGTCCCTTCCAACTTTACTACTATTACTATTCTATTGGCTTTCAAAAGCCAATAGAATAAAAGGGAGTAGCACAGCTAAGGAAAAGGGGGAAAAAATGGCGGATTGCGTTGTTTGGTGACCCCCGTGAAATGGTCGTTCGACCCCAAATAGGGTCCTGACCCACAGGTTGAGAACCACTGCTCTACAGTATTCTGTGACTAACACAGTTTTTTGCCCCCTGGTAGGGTGAAGAGATTTCCTAAACAAGTTATCTCTTTCTGAGCTGCTTTTCTCCAGAGTACAGTCCAACTGCAAGTTAAATAAACTCAGCTCTGTGAGCTTCATTAGTTGATTAGAACTCTTGGGTTGGCTGGCAGCTTCTCCCTGAAACTTACCAGACCTTAATCAGTTTCACACTGAAGACTTTTGTTGTCATAAATGCCCACAGTAAATGAATGTTTTATTACCATGGTATCTATGATCTCTGTCCAAGGTAGTCATTAAACAAGGACTGCTTGTAAACCTTTTCATCTTGTCAACTTCACTAGTAGGGTGAATAGGGATATGGGAATTATTAGTTGTCCCTGTATCTGGCTTCCAAATCATCAGGATGATTATCACTTGCAGAATCTCACTGTGTCATCTTTCAGTCTGAATTTAGAATCCATATCTTGGATATGGCATAAAGTGAAGTTTGTAACTGCTTTTGAAAAAGAGACAGATGTATGACTTTTGATCAGAGTGTGATCAAAGAATACTTGCCAATTAAGTTGTTTCATAAAATATGTTCTTATGGTATTGCTACAAAATCTGGCTAATCTTTAAGAATGAGGCTATTGCAAGGTAGTGCCTCTGTATGAATAATCTTATGAGAGATGCAGTCAGGGATGGCAACATGGAATGCTGTTGGGATGCAACAGATTATCATTGCCATTGGGGGATCCTGGATGGAGAATTGCTGCTGTTGGACTGATTTGGAAATAGAAGTCCAGCAGAGTATAAGGTTATTAAAACCAATTTCCCTTAGGAATGTACCCTTTGAAAAGCTGAATAATTCTAAGCTCCACATTAAATTTTGCTTTCTTTAAAGCAAAACAAAATTCAAAAAATGTGTGCTCTTCCATCAAAATACTTCATTCCCAAAAAAAGATCTTTGCCTATGAAACCGTCCACCAAAATACTAATAAGAATTGCAATAAAATTAAAAAAGAGAATTAATTTAATTTAGAATATTATGAAATTCCTTCCGTATCTAATAAAATTGGGAAAGGGGTAATAGAGTTCATTTAATTTTAATTAATTTAATTAATTTTAATTAATAGTATAATTATTTTTTAATTTTATTTCATCCTCTATATGATAACCCATATTCAACTTTAATTTTATAAGACATTTTATTTTGTGTTTGAATAAAAAAACCAGGGTACTGTATTTCTAGGAATTTCAATGCAATTTATTTTAAAGTTCAAAAACAAATGATGCATGGCATAATGTAGAGAAGAAAGATAGCCAAGCTGATTACAGGTGCATTGGCATGGATTCCTTGAAAACATTTAATAGCACTATTACTATTTTTTAATACCACTATTAACATTTTTAATTCTGATGTAAAATTATCTGGGTGATTCTATTTAAATGTACTTTAGTGGATGTGCTTTAATACAAAACTATGCAAATATGATAGCAGAGATCAATCAAATTATTGTTTTAAAAAATACTCGTTTAAATCAAGCATGATTCCTGGCGATCACATGGACATATCCAAGTAGTTTTCTTGCAAAGTTATGAATTTGTTTATATATTTAATTAATTTAAAACATTACATGTTATGGATGCGGATTGTGTTGCTTTCTTCCAGGTTGTTTTCAATACCCCAATCTTATAGAGAGAGATCCCTTTTTGGAATAATAGTTAAGGCATCAGGCCAGAAACCTGGAGACTGCGAGTTCTAGTCCCATCTTAGGTACAAAGCTAAGTGGATGACCTTGGGCTACTCTCTCTTCCTCAAGTAGAGCCCTTCTTCCCTAGGAAGGAGACAGTGGCAAACCACTTCTAAAAATCTTGGCAAGAATACTACATGGATTCATCCAGACATTCACTAAAAGTCAACACTAACTTGAACATGCGCAAAAAAAGGTCCAGTATATAGCTCTGAGATTTTATTGTGGTCTCCTGAGATCTGATTGTGCCTATCTTTTTTGGGATCTCACAAAGTTGCTTAGATGCTTCTACCTAGCTCAGTGGTTCTCAACCTTTTTAATGCCGCAACCCCCAACCGGTCGTAAGTCCAGGACTACTCAACCGGCCATAAGTCAAGGACTACTCAACTGGTGCAGCACCATTTGCAGAATGGGACTTTTGGCGGGCTCAGCAGGGCAGAGACAGCCTGGACAATTCCTATTGGCTTTTGAAAGCCAATCAAATTAGACTCTATTCAAGAGACTCTATTCTATTGGCTTTCAAAAGCCAGTAGAATAAAAGGGAGTAGCACAGCTAAGGAAAAGGGGAAAAAAATGGCAGACTGCATTGTTTTTTGACCCCCGTGAAATGGTCGTTCAACCCCAAATGGGGTCCCGACCCACAGGTTGAGAACCACTGACCTAGCTAATCAAATCCGTCCTCATTGCCTCAGTAATAAGTAAAATATGATTACAAGTAGTTTTCTGTTGATGAGGGCAATTGGGACCCAAATTTTCATCACTAAGCAATGAGGTCGTAAATGTGATTGCATTGCTTAGCATCAGCAATCCTGGCACTCCCCATTGCTCTCGTTAATCAAATCCAACTGGTTGCTAGGTAAGGACCCACAGGATCCAAGCCATTCTGGCTTGTTTTCTCCCAGCCCTGAGCCTCAGAAGGTAAGGGACTGCCCTCTCTTGAATTGCCCCACCTTTCTACCTCCCCAACCCACCTCTGCCCTTTTAGCTGCCCTATATAGTGGCCATGGCAATGCAATATTGCTACATAAATATGATCTAAAGCAGGGATCCCCAACCTATCGGCCGCAGCCCCTAGTGGCCATGGCCTACTGGCCACAAGGCCATGAGACAAGCTGACCCACGCATGCACTCACCCCCACTCGTGCTAGCACCCATGGATCTGTTTGCTCATGCATGCAGGACTAGTGGCGGAAACAATCACTAGTGGATGCATGGGTTGCATGGACCGTTTGCTCATGCATGCAGGGGTTAGAGGTGGTGGCATGCGCATACAGAGGCCACTAGCCCCGTGTGGGTTTTGCAGCTTGTTTGCGCATGCGTGTGGGACTAGCAGCAGTGGTTAGCACCTGTGCTTATGCACAAACGGGGCCACTAGTGCCATGGGGGTTTCACGGCCCGTTTGTGCATGTGCATATGCATGTGTGAGGGGCTAGCAGCAGTGGTTAGCACCTGCACACCTATGCAAATGGGGCCTCTAACTTACATGTGGGTGCGCATGGCCCCATTTCCGCATGCTCATGCATGTGTGTGCAAATTTCCCAGCTGCTCCCTTTCCTCCCAGCATGAAAAGGTTGGTGACCTTTGATCTAAAGCATGACCTATGATCTATCGTGTTTTAGATCATATTTATGCAGAGATATTGAAAACTTGAAAGAGTCCATAAATGTTTCGGTATTACTGTATATATGTCCATGTATCTTGCTATTTTCAGTTTTATTATTAATTATAAGGACAAAGCTGTACATTGCCACCATACAGCCATAAATTATGGCCATGGTAAGCCTTCTATCTCAACACATTTTTGTTTCTTCTAATTCATTGTTTACAATTTCCCTGAATTTCAAATGTAATTTTGTTCTATCAAAGAGCAATTCATTGCTCTGAATGCTTTCAACAAAATTAATAAATCCTTCATGTGTCCACTTAATCATTATATGTGTAAATTGACTAACATTTTACACTATTAATTCCTTCAATTCCCAGGTCAGATTAAGTCCTGACTGTTAGTCAATGTAAAATGTAGGAAGCTTTTCCCTATAATGGGAGCATGGTTTAATTGAACACAGAATCAAGTCTGGTTGCTTAAGTTGAAGAGCTCATCTTGCAAATAGCAATATGTAGTAGTCCACTAAACACAAATCAAAATTGGTAATTTACTAAAAAAAAAAAAAAAACGAGCAGTCTTTGTTCAATTGCTTTTGTTTTCACAGGAGCAGCATCCTCAAGTTTTTGCTATTGTTATTAAGGACAGATAGATGTGTTTATGTGTAAATTACCTTACTCCCTATGTAAAATAAAATATGTATTGATTTGATCTGTACAAATACATCTCAGTCCACTTCTGCTTTAAGTTTAAAGTTTTTCTTTTTTAAAAAATAATCCTGCATTCCTTTTGTTAGTTACTTCAAATAATATCCCTGCTTTCCCAGTTCACTCATTGTATTTGTGCGTCCCTAGGGATTTCAAAAGCTTCCTCGCTTGTTAGAAATGACGGGTTTATGAGTTTTGAATCAACATGAGACACTAGCATGAAGAATAGTGGTAAAATAAATACTATAGCAACAGCTTTCCATAGTAAAGCTTGCTCATAGAAATATGTCTAATTTCCAGTCTGGCTACAATTTGCCTTACATCTATGTTACATGGAGCCACTAAGGGCTTCGCTTGTGATTCCTAGTATTCTAAGAAAGTGTCCCTGAAAAAAAAAATCCCTCAACTCATATCACCCAGACGAGTTCTCTAGTTCTCTACTTCTAATTGCTGGTGCTTACACAATCACAATGGCACTCTTTGCACACAATAAAGAGTACCAGCAGGGTTGATAAAAAAAATTATTGTGCCAAAACTTGGCTTTCCCAGGTTTTTTCACAAATTTCCTTTCCCAGGGAAAGGTGCTTCTATTTTTCTACCTTATTTTCAGGGAACATAGTAATTTCTTTAAAATTTCTCTTTGCATGCAGTTGTTAGAGATGATGGAGCTGGTGGCTACTGCTGATTATTCTAAAGTCTTTCTGAATGCCATGTTCCACTCTGAAAATGGAAACGGTTTGTTCCTGCAGT
This sequence comes from Crotalus tigris, assembly GCF_016545835.1. Lineage (NCBI taxonomy): Eukaryota > Metazoa > Chordata > Lepidosauria > Squamata > Viperidae > Crotalus > Crotalus tigris. The sequence goes on from NW_024100512.1 coordinate 3,890,599, forward strand.
CTTTTGGATTAAATTGAAACCAAAAGAAAGTAGAAAAGCTGTAGACCATTAGAAAAATGATCATACTTACCTCCTGGGCAGAAATATGATATATGACTCAAATACATAAATACATGGTGAAAGAAGGGATATTCATGGTGTATAGCGTTTGGCTACCTTCTAATTAAATGAGTGCAAGAATATCACACTTCACCCTGGAGGATTTCTCTGAAAATCTCCTTTGAAAGAAATGTCAACAGTGAAAAACAGCCCAATGTCCAAGGAATGCTAGTGGAAAGCATCAGAATAGACTGCTATATAATGGAGACTTATAGCAAAAAGGAGATCCTGCATTACAGCTTGCTATTCCCTTTTATTTTAAAGAAACTCCAGGCAAATGGTTTTGACTAAATAGGACATGATTCTCAGCACAATATAAAGGTGTGACAGGTACAATCTTAAAAAATCTTATTTAACCAAAACTAAACCAAATAGTTTTTTTTAGAAAAAAATGCAAAATGAATCCTCCAGAAGCTTAATATTATCAAACTATATATTTACTAACTGTAAAAATATAGGCATGAATATTGAGCAATGAAATTGATACAGTTTTAAATACATACTAATATAAAGTTCTCTGTTTCCAGCACCACAAAAAGATCTGGTCTACTACTCCAGCCCCAACTCAGTTAATGAAATAAAATTACATTCTCAGTGAAACACTTTTTTCCCCTTCAAATACAGTGAGTCTCAAAGTTGGAAGTTTTTAGTATCTGTTGTTTTATTTGTTTGTTCAATAAGGAGAATTACCAGAGAAATATGTTCTGAATGGACTAGGTAGATACATATTCATTAGACAAAGTCATTTTTTTCTTCTTAGCATACAGATTGCTGGCTGATGAACTTATCAATAGTTTCTTTGTTATTGTGTTGAAGTAACATCACCTATGTTATAAGGATTGCTTCCAAGTATAAACTACATGAGAATGATTTCAGGATAGCTACTTACATATTTATTATACAAATACGTATGACCATCTATCTTACAGTCAGTTCTGCATATTAGCATTCCACATAAAATAATTTGGCAATCATAGGAATATTGTGTAAGCTATAGATCATTGGCATATTTTCTATTTGCATTGTCTAGCAAGAATGAATATTTGTGATAATACCTGTGCTTTGACCTGCTAAAAAAGTATTAACTACTATTTATTCATCATTGTTCAAAGTATCAAACTTTAAATTATCTATTTTGCTATTTAATAGATCCTCCAACAAACCGAGCATCAGCTACTATACGTAACAATAAAAGTCAAGATATATCCCACATTGCATTTGGATCTAAAGTCCTTGGGCCACCTCCTCTCTCAGGACGAAGGCTCACAACAAGGGCATCTGGGGAGGTAAGAGCCATACTTCTTAAGAACAAATCTGGAATTTCTAATATGGAAACAGTAAACATTGTTGTACTGAAAACAATTTAAGAGGCAAAGAAATCTAGATCTTGTGAAGTGTCAATCCAACAGCTTGCCTCCCGGAATCATGGGTGCTCCGTCAATGGAAGTGTCAGAATCCAATTATATTTCATCTTTAATTATCAAACATAGAACATCCCAATTCTGCCTTCTCTGGATTCTGCCACAAGAGGGAGAGAAGGGGGAGAACAAAGGGGCTTTATGGCCCTCACTTCCTTCAGTATACTTCTAAGGAACTGAATGTGTTTATTGCAACCTCAAAGAGTTTGAATGTAGTTAGCACCAAAGAACCTTACCATAACAAAGGGGGCTATTTACCTTTCATGTAGTTTATCTGAAGTCTCCATCCAGACGGAAGAAAGGAATAAAGGGGTGGATTTGTGATGCCTGAAACTATCACTGGAAGGGGGGGTGATTGGGTGGGACTACTGGGGAACCTTAAAACCTTGAATGGGAGAGCTTGGACCCCAAGTCCTGTCTAGCACGCCTGCAACCACTTCTTCTTAATAAAGGATTCCTGTTGGAAGAATTATTCCAAGAGTTCTGTCTTCTTACGATGCAAAGTGGGGTGGGTCCTTACAGGAAGTTTTCAAGAAAATATTGAACAACCATTTGTCCAGGATGGTATAAGGACTCCTGTCTTGGACATGGAGGTTAGACTAGAAAATTTCCAAGGTCCCTTCCAGCCCTATGATTCTATGAACTATAATAGAGTAAGTGAGCATCCTATTGACCAGCTCTTCAGGATCACACTTAAACAAAATAACTGTAGTCTGGTGATAATATTGTATGTTTTTCCCCCAGATCAAGACCTAAAATACAGTAGTCTTCAACTTACAACCACAATTGGGACCGGAATTTCTGATGTTAAACAAAGTGGCAGTTAATTGAGTTGTGCCCAATTTTACAACCTTTTTTTTGCAATGGTTGTTAAGTGAATAATTGCAATTGTAAAGTGACTCAGGTGGTTGTTAAACAACATGCTTGCTGTAAAGTGGCTGGGATTACATGACCATGGGGATGCTGTTACGGTTGGAAGTGTGAGGACTAGTTGTAAGTAATATTTTCCCCATTTCATTGTAACTCCAAATGATCACTAAGTGAATGGTTGTTAAGTCAAGAACTACCTGTATGAACAGAAGGCCCATGAAAACAAATCCTTCCCATTCCAACTATCAATTGCCTTCCTAAATCAGAAAACAAACTATCAGAACACATAGGGGATTAATGATAGGAATGGAAGTAGTTTCCCTCCCATAGGCCTCCCACTCCCCTTCTCACCCAGAAAACAAAATTAAAGCAGAAAAACTAAATTGATGCCACTCTTTCATCCCTCAGAAAAAAAATTGGCAGGCTGGTTTATGGTGCCCAGTCTCTCCAAGGTACCCATCTTTAGTCTGCCATCTATCATAGTTGGTAGTGTAATAAAGTTTGGGGTCCTCAGTACCACATCCAAAGATGCCAGTGTGCCCCCAGATGTTTCTTTCTGCATGTGCCAGGGTTGGTATACCACCCATCCTTCATACATCTTAAAAACACCTGACCAAGAACAATAGAGGTTGGCACATTGCAAAACAAAACATTAGCGCTTTGTTTTTAAAAAATGCCTCTGGTTCTAAATAAGTCCCATCAGTGTTTTTAGAAAATGAAAATCCTGGGCAGCTGCAATCTAATGCTGTTTGTCATCGGAGCCCCAGAAAGGAGCATAGGAATGGCTCAGGTAAATCAGGCTTAAGCCTATCTTTGTTCAAAATTTTGTTATATTTGTGAATCAGATGCCTCTGGGTGCTTGAAAGCAGGAACTGAAAAATATACCTGTCATTTCTGCAAGGTAGACCAAGAAATCAACTCCAGAGGAAACCTAAAACTTCTTTTATTACGATTGGCTATCCTTACAAAATCTTGCCAGTCTGATTATGTTATATCTCTTTCTCTTTCTTACACGTCACTGAATTAGGGAGCTGGCTATCTCTTTCTCTCTGTTACGGACTTAAAATATGCTTTGCCTTTGTTGCCTTGATAATATAACTTCCATGTTTCCTTCAAGGTTCCCCTCCTTACTTGCTGCACCTCACCTGTGATAGTATCCTTGCAATTGGTATTTGGAGGCATTTGCCCAAATCCTGAGGTAGCATTGAGTGTCCAGATTAATAGCTTTTGATGGTTGCTGGGGAATTCTGGGAGTTGAAGTACGCGAGTCTTAAAGTTGCCAAGTTTGGAGATCCCTGTCTTAGACCATGCTTGGCCCAGAACTTTTTCCAGTGTCTCGGCCTGTTCAATTCAGTCCAGCATATTGGGCATGTTGCAGTGTTAACTGGTGGAAACTAAAAGAAGGGCCTTCTTGGTTGTAGATTTGTGGAATATTTTTCCCCTCAGAGATTAGAATGGCCCCAACCCTGTTGGGTTTTCACAAAGCTTTTAAAAACTTGGCTAAATACCTAGGCCTGGACCTTATAATGTGTTAAGGGTCCCATTTCTTGGCTTTACTGTTAATTGGTTAACTATCTCGGCTGCTAAATGTATTTATTTTCTGGATGTTTTTACATTTTTATTGTTCTTAATTCTTCTAGAGTTTTATATAAGCCACCCAGAATCACTTAGTTGAGATGTGTGGCTGTACAAATAGAATAAATAAATAAAATAAACTTGAACAGTCTCAGACAGGGAACCAACAGGAATAGGATTGGTTTGGTTTTTCTTTGTTATTTTCTCAGATGTGGTAGACAAATGTGCAAAGAGAGATGCTGTTAAGAGTTGCGGAAATTTAGGAGACAACATTGTAGGATGCTAAAAGATACGGCAGATATGATATCGGAACATTCATTATAATCTGGCAGATTATAATCTGGGATATTTTACAATTGTTTTATGTGTTAAACTAATTTATTATTCTATCCATGTATTAAGTCAGGATAGTGATGTCAGAGATTTTACTTTGAGGTGACATCACAAAACTGATCTTCAGTGAAGGCTCTGCCTCTTACCCTTGCCTTCTATTGCTTTGGCGACATTCTAGTACTTTGGCAAATTTTCACAGTGAGAATTCATTATGTAAGAAATATTTGGCTCAGTGTAGATGTCAGCTTTACCAGGTAGACCAGTAGGGAAACATGACCAGATAAACTAAATCTACCTTATTATAAAGTTACATTAACAGAATCTTGCAAGTCTGAAAGTACAATTCTCACACCATCATCTTTACATCCGAGAATTTAGGGAGGGTACCTCTGGAGTCCTTTGCCCTGCATATTACTCAGCTGTGGGCTCTGCTGTCTCTTATCTGACCATTTCCAAGGCTGTATCTCTTCCCTCTGTCTCCCAGAGTATTTCCCACATACTACTGTATTACATTTCATGAATATTCTTATTCCTGTGTCCACCTTCCAACCTCCCTAGCATATCAGTTGGCATTTTGACAACAGTGAAATGAAAAAAGAATTCAAACCTTCAGTGGGGTTTTTTTCTGATCAAATTCGAAATGCCGAGTTCCAATTTCTCATAACCGATGTAAAAGTGCAACAGAGAGATTGCAACATGTGCTTGTAATGTAATGCTTTCTATTAAGATCCATCAACATTTGGAAAAATTTGAAGGCATCGATAGATGGGGTATTGATAGTGCCAAATACTAAGCAAAAATGTGTTTGCGTCTGTGTAGACACAGATACACACTTTATACCTTTTACTGAAAACTATTGTATTTAAAGTACAGATCTACTGTATTTTTAATACTAATAAAAGCAGTATTCTGTCCAATGTTATATGTTTGTAGTATTTGTCCTAATAAATACTGAAGCGTGAAAAATGTTGCTACATTTTTTGCTAGCTGCATGACTTTTATTAGTTATTGATTTCAGTGAGATGTAAATGTTTTAACATTTTCTAGTAGATGGAGAGTAGAGATTTTCCACTGTTGAGACAGGCAGATTAGGCAGCAGTCAAGAAATTCACAGTCATGAATAGCTATCACAAGTGTTAATATTAGGGATGCTATCTTCATTGAACTATATTGAATAATGGCAGCAAGAGATTTTATCCCCAAACAATACAATTATGTTAACAGAACCAAAGAAGAAATACCCAATTTTTAAATAACCTGCTCTTTGGGATTAATGGAGAGGCATAACAGACCAATTCCTAAATATTACACTGTACTATTTTATTATTCCAAGTCAGAAAAATAGATATCTCTTGTGTGTATATATGCATATGTATTATATAAACATGCATCCTTAAGTCAATCTGGACTATGAGCAAACTTTTATCAGTTGTCAATCAGTCAGTATTCAATCAGTCAATCATATCTATTTCACTACACTTTAAGTATCTAATCCAAGATAAAGGTGAGACAGATTGGGAAAATGGATTATAACTGTCTCATGGTTACAAATAGAATCTTCTTTATTGGACTGGTCATTTCCAGTATGGATGTTCTCAGCTATCCGTTCTATATATGATGGCCTGAGAATTGCATTATAGTTTCTTGTGTATCCACCTGACTTTTCACAGCTCTCTTTGTTGGGCACATCAGTGTCATTAGGATGGTCTTCATCATTAAGGCAAGTAACAATAGCATTTAGACTTATATACTGCTCTATAGTGTTTTATGGCATTCTTTGTGCAGTTTACAAAGTCAGCCTATTGCCCCCAACAATCTGAGTCTTCATTTTACCAACCTCGAAAGGATGGAAGGCTGAGTAAACATTGAGCCAGTAAGGATCAAATTCCTGACAGTGGACAGAATTTGCCTGCAGTACTGCATTCTAACCACTGCACCACCACAGGGCTCAAAAATATAATTATGATTAGAGTTTCTGGGGGTGATAATCTTATCCAGTCGTGTCCCACTCTTGGCAATTCTATGGGCCAAGTCTCTCCCTGTCTTCCGATCTTGCACTATGTCAGTGGTGGCGAACCTATGACACGCGTGCCAGAGGCGGCACTCAGAGCCCTCTCTGTGGGCACATGCACCGTCGCCCCAGCCCCGCCTCCTCCCATGGTCCCCTCCTCACCAGCAGCCATCTGGAGGGGAATCACCCCCAGGCACTGCCCACGCAACGCTGTGCAGCTAAGGACATGGTAGCCAGACAGCGGGGACAAGACTCTGCCCTTGCACCCCATCATGTGCAGATGCTGCTGCAGGGCACGGGCGGAAGGCATGGCCATCATGGTGCTGTTGGGCTGCCTGGGTGATCTGTGGTGGGCCATGGAGGTGGTGGGTGCTTTACAGCCCTCTCTAAGCGGTTTACAGAGTCAGCATATTGCCCCCCAACAGTCTGGGTCCTCATTTTACCGACCTCGGAAGGATGGAAGGCTGAATCAACCTTGAGCCAGTGAGACTCGAACTGCATTCTAACCATCGCGCTACCATGGCTCTATAGCAAGGCAACACAGTCCTGCCTTGTCCTGCTGAGCGTCACATTTTCTTCCTTGTGTTAAACGTGATAATGAAATATATTTGTAATGTAAATTTAAATTTCCTAATTTACTATTTTTCTAGCTGCTAATTTTTTAAATTATAGAAGGGAAGAATAGTTTATTTTGAAAAAAAAATACTCACTGAGACTTAATAATATAAGCTTATATCTAGATAAAATGTTACTTGGATACCACTGTCCAAATTTAACCTTTTAATTAAACTTCCAATTCAGTTTTTTCTCTCTTTTTCTTAATTTTCCTTATACTGAACTGATATATCTTTTTTTTTTAAGTCAACAAAATCGAGCCTTAGGACAAAAAGGTCATGCCAAATGCCAACTTTGGAAAAGAGAGCAGAACCAGTACAAGATACAGTAGTGACTGAGCAGTCTCCATCATCATTCGATATGGCTTTAGATAAAAAAAATATAGAAAATATCTGTAACACAAATCAAGTTTCCCTGGACAAGGGTAAGATGCTGATGCAATAGTTATAAAAACTAACACTGCAACATTTTTGAATTGTTCTTTATTAATTGCTTCAAGGAAACTATGTAGTAAATTTAATAACTCTTTCCTCTGCTTTACTGTTTGGACAACTGAGTTTTCAACAGGTGAGTGACCTGATTTTAAAATTCGGAAGGTTATCGAGTGGTACGTTGGAGATGGCAATAAGACATTGCAGTGGAAATAGATACTTGTAGAGGGGTTATTTTCTTTTATTACTAAATCGTTTTCCAATATTCTTGCAAGGCAGGTTGAGTTGACAGAAAAATCATATCACATCAGCCAGTGAGCTCCATGATTTAATGTCAGAATATTTCCAGGGCCAAGAATTACTCAAAAATTGTATTATATTTAGGAATTATTGCAAAAGTCTTACTTGTATATATGTATCCATAACACTTTGTGATTGATTCTAGGTTTACATATGGAGGTATATCATTTGATTTATATAAATTCATTGTTGTGTGCTTGGTAACAAGCAGTTGAATATATGAGTTCATTCTATAGAGAAAAAAAGTAATATGGAGTTGAAAAATGGGATCATAGTGAAAAATCATATCTGTAATAAATTAATTTGGTATAATAACCTAATTAAAATTCTATATGGATTAATCTGGAAGTTGAATCATGGCAATTGGACTTCACCGCAGATTGAAGAAGCCTCTTGGATAAGGAGCAAAAAATTTCATATCAAAAAGAAAAAGAAATCCAGTTGCCATGACTCAACTTACAGACAAATCTACCCGGATGACTGAGAATCTTCATCGACATGCATGGATTAGCTTTTGTTCATTAAAGTTGTTTTGCAAATTTAAAAACAAATCCTGCTGATTTTCAAAAAATATTCCTTTCCCATTTAAGATTGCAGAGAGCCAGCATTATTTTTCTAACTTTTTTCTTCTAGGCAGCCATGCCTTCCTATCTGTGCCATTGTGAAAATTTACAGTGATGGCCCAGAAACAGTTAGTAGCACAGCACAAATGTTATATTCCTTAACATCACAGCTCTTTCAGTGTAAGATAATACACTGTTTTTCTTGTTTTCCAAGGAAATCTGAAACAGTTGACATAAAATATAAACGCCTACATTACAGGGATTATGAAAATCAAATCTTTCAGAATGGAATTTCCTTCTGAACATTAATAAAGATTTGCACAATTACACAAAGTGCATGTAAATAAAGAATTTCTGTGCTTTCAGAAGAAAAGACAAAAAAACTAAAAATAAATTATTCTTGTAAACCTTTATATATACAGTACTAAAAAAAAGCAAACGAAAGAGTGAAACTCTTCAAATTTTTTAATGCTATTGTATTCAGTATTGCTTTGGAGCAGATTTTAGTTTTAAAAAATTAAAAGCCCAAGTGGCTAGTTTGCTATGCAGTTTCTAGATATTAAAACAGATGCTTAATGAACAGTTGCTCTCCTGTTTTTAAGTCAAATTTGATACTGGTTAACTAATAGGCATTCTGACCGCTCTTAGGATACTCTAACTCAATCAAGGGAATAAAAAATATAATAGGAAAAGCTGCCAATTATTCATAACACAGTGAGTAAGAAAGTGAAAAGTAGAGATAAGAAGTAAGAGCATTGTAGCAATTAGAAACATAATTCTCTATATCTTGTATGCCATCAACAATCTTTATCAACTTCTCTTATATTTATATCACACCTTTTATTCAGAAGTTCAAAGATAATAATAATAATAATAATAATAACAACAACAACAACAACAACAACAACATCATCAAAAACATCTACCAGACTATCCCATCTCCTTTACATGGATGATCTGAAGCTATATGGAAAAACATCATCTGAAATAGAATCGCTGCTCAACACTGTCCGTATATATAGCCAAGATATTGTAATGGAGTTTGGCTTGGACAAATGTGCCACACTTACTATCAAACAAGGAAAAATAGTGAAAACTGAAGGAATCAAGATGCCCCACGAAAATAACATTAAGAGTCTGGATGAGGAAGATTACTACAAATACTTGGGTATCCTTCAAGCTGACAACATCAAGCACACTGAAGTCAAGAAAAAGATTAGAGGTGAATACATCAAGAGAGTGAAGAAGATCTTAAAGTCCAAACTCAATGGAGGAAATACCATAAAGGCAATCAACACCTGGGCAATTCCCAGTCATTAGGTACACAGCTGGAATAGTGGACTGGACTCAAGCAGAACTAAAAGCAATGGATAGGCAGACCAGAAAAATAATGACAATGAATCATGCCCTTCATCCACGCAGTGACATTGATAGACTTTATCTACCAAGGCAAATAGGTGGGCGTGGAATGCTACAAGTACATCAGATGGTTGAAGAAGAAAAAATGGCTTTGGAAGAATATCTGAAGAACAATGATGAAGATGCACTGAAATTAGTATATCAGGAAGGCTTACTGACTACTGGAGAGACCAAACTGGCCTACAAGAAAGACCAAATGAAGAACAGAATAGAGGCATGGGAAGACAAAGCACTACATGGCCAATACATGAAAAAAATAGCTGGGAAAGCAGATAATAATAAAACCTGGCAATGGCTAAGAGCAGGAAAATTGAAGAAAGAGACCGAGGGACTAATTCTGGCTGCACAAGACCAAGCCTTAAGGACAAATGCATACAAAGTCAAAATTGAGAAGACAGCAACAGACAGTAAGTGCCGCCTATGCAAAGAAGCTGAAGAAACAGTGGACCACCTGGTAAGCTGTTGCAAGAAGATTGCACAGACTGACTACAAGCAGCGGCATGACAAAGTAGCAACAATGGTGCATTGGAAGATCTGCAAAAAATATCATTTGCCTGTAAGCAAAAACTGGTGGGATCATAAAATAGAGAAAGTCATAGAAAATGATAAAATTAAACTGCTCTGGCACTTCAGAATTCAGACAGACAAGCACCTGCAACATAACATCCCAGACTTAACAATTGTTGATAAGAAAGACAAAAAAGTCTGGATAGTGGATGTGGCAGTGCCTGGAGACAGCAGAATAGAAGAGAAAGAACTGGAGAAGATAACAAAATACAAAGACCTACAAATAGAAATAGAAAGACTGTGGCAAAAGCAAGCAAGGGTAGTACCAATAGTATAGGCTCCTTGGGTGCAATCCCAAAACAACTGGAGCACCACTTGAACACCATTGGCATTGACAAATTCGCTATTAGTCAATTGCAAAAGGCGGCCTTACTAGGAACTGCTTCCATCCTGCGAACGATATCTGTAATACCATCAAACATCCACATCTGCCTATCCCAGGTCCTGGGTAAGGACTCGATAGGTAGACAAAATGCCAAATCCAGTCTGAACATCTGGCTGACTGTGCGATGATCAATAATAATAATAATAATAATAATAATAATCCCCCAGTGAGGCACTACCTTGACGTGGTTGTGGGGCTTGTGTACTCTGAGGAAGATGAGAGCTATGCCAGAGGTTCAACCATACTGGACAGGTCTCATCAGAGGAGTCAGACAAAGAGTGTCTCTCCCATAAAAAATATGGTGAGACGTAAATTTCAGAATGCCATACCGGCTCGGACGTCGCCCGGGTTAACAAGGTCCGCGCTAGATATTGGAGTTCCTGGATATCTGGTGAAAAATGGGTTACAGGACTCAGGACTGTTGGCTGAGCAACCAGGGCCAGCAGCTGCAGAACTACTGGAAGAAAAGGTGTTTACCCGTCGCAGATACACAGTGATGGAAAACAAAGAAATAATGATCTGTTACTACAGATCAAGTCCAACAAGAAGAGGATATCTAAAACGAATGCACCAGTTCTGGAAAGAACAACATCCAGAATCAGAAATAACAGAACAGAGACTAGCAGATCAACGCCGATTTATAACACGAAATAAAGTATTCACAGAAACAGAATTGGACGAACTGCAAAGGTTTACCCAGGGCAAAGAAATCAAAGCCTTACCAGAAGTAATTCAGAATGTAGAGGCAAACCAGGGGGAGTTGGCAGTGAAGAATCCAGCAGAGATATACAACTGTTCTCATTTGGAAACCAGGCACCTCTTCCTCAGGAAGAACAAAACCCTCTAACTAAAGAAATAAAAGAATTGAAACAAAGAATAACTGAGCATCTAGAACAGCACAAAAACAACAGAATAAGGCTGCCTGCATTGAAGCTTGTTCCAAAGAAACAGCTAGCACAAGTATTAAAAGATGCAAATACTGCAATATCAAGTATAAGCACCAATTCACTGCAAGAAACAAACCAACTAATGTACAGCACAGCTGCAGTTATAACTGAATACCTGGGATGCAAAATCAACAAAGAAGAAAAACAAACAAACAGTGCACCAGAAAAATGGAAGGTTAGACTAGAAAATAAGATCAGCAAGTTAAGATCACATGCAAGCAAGCTAGAACAGATGAAAGAAAAGAAGCTGAAGAACAAGAAGACCAAAGAATACCTAATCAAGAAATACCACTTAGAAACAAGGAAGATCAAGGAAGCACTGGAAATAATAAAGCAACAAATAACAGCTATAGCCAGGAAAATCAGTAGATATGAAGCTCGAATTGCAAACTATAGGCAGAACCTCCAATTTCAATCCAATCAGAAACGTTTCTACCAATCCATCAATGGAGAAACTGCAAGGAATCAGTCAGTACCTGACAAGGAAGAAACAGTGCAGTTCTGGAAGCAGATATGGGATAACCCAAAGAAATACAACAAGGATGCGGCTTGGTTAAAAGAGGTGGATGCAAATAAAACAGAAGTTGAAATGAAAGAACTAGTAATAACAACAAAAATGGTAGAAAAAAGAGCAAAGAAAATCAAAAATTGGTCAGCACCAGGTGAAGATGAACTGCATGGGTTTTGGTTGAAACATCTAACTGTTATACACCCACTCATTGCCAAGCAGTTCAACAATATACTACAAGGAGGAGAAATTGAAAAGTGGCTAACAACTGGGAAAACCTACCTAATAATGAAAAATCCAGCAAAAGGGGCAACACCAGGTAACTACAGGCCAATTACCTGCTTACCAACAACTTTCAAATTACTAACTGGTGTGGTAGCTGATGCAGTACAACAGCATCTAGTTGAAAACAATCTCTTTCCACCTGAGCAGAAAGGAAACCGCCCCAATAGCAGAGGAACAAAAGATCAACTCCTAATAGACAAAATGATCTTGGAAAACTGCAAGAGAAGGAAGACCAACCTGAATGTGGCATGGATTGACTACAAAAAGGCATTTGACTCTCTGCCACATGATTGGATAATCAAAGTGCCTAGAAATAACAGGAGTCAGTAGAAACATCAGAAAATTTGTGCAAAGATCGATGGCACAATGGAAGACACAGTTGCAGATCAATGGTGAGAAGCTGGGAGAGGTTAATATCAAGAGAGGGATATTTCAAGGAGATTCATTATCACCATTACTATTTGTTATTGCACTGTTTCCTCTGTCAACAATACTGAATAACTCAGGACATGGCTATCAAACATCAAAAACATCTGCCAGACTATCCCACCTCCTTTACATGGATGATCTGAAGCTGTATGGAAAAACATCATCTGAAATAGAATCGCTGCTCAACACTGTCCGTATATATAGCCAAGATATTGTAATGGAGTTTGGCTTGGACAAATGTGCCACACTTACTATCAAACAAGGAAAAATAATGAAAACTGAAGGAATCAAGATGCCCACGAAAATAACATTAAGAGTCTGGATGAGGAAGAGTACTACAAATACTTGGGTATCCTTCAAGCTGACAACATCAAGCACACTGAAGTCAAGAAAAAGATTAGAGGTGAATACATCAAGAGAGTGAAGAAGATCTTAAAGTCCAAACTCAATGGAGGAAATACCATAAAGGCAATCAACACCTGGGCAATCCCAGTCATTAGGTACACAGCTGGAATAGTGGACTGGACTCAAGCAGAACTAAAAGCAATGGATAGGCAGACCAGAAAAATAATGACAATGAATCATGCCCTTCATCCACGCAGTGACATTGATAGACTTTATCTACCAAGGCAAATAGGTGGGCGTGGAATGCTACAAGTACATCAGATGGTTGAAGAAGAAAAAATGGCTTTGGAAGAATATCTGAAGAACAATGATGAAGATGCACTGAAATTAGTATATCAGGAAGGCTTACTAACTACTGGAGAGACCAAACTGGCCTACAAGAAAGACCAAATGAAGAACAGAATAGAGGCATGGGAAGACAAAGCACTACATGGCCAATACATGAAAAAAATAGCTGGGAAAGCAGATAATAATAAAACCTGGCAATGGCTAAGAGCAGGAAAATTGAAGAAAGAGACCGAGGGACTAATTCTGGCTGCACAAGACCAAGCCTTAAGGACAAATGCATACAAAGTCAAAATTGAGAAGACAGCAACAGACAGTAAGTGCCGCCTATGCAAAGAAGCTGAAGAAACAGTGGACCACTTGGTAAGCTGTTGCAAGAAGATTGCACAGACTGATTACAAGCAGCGGCATGACAAAGTAGCAACAATGGTGCATTGGAAGATCTGCAAAAAATATCATTTGCCTGTAAGCAAAAACTGGTGGGATCATAAAATAGAGAAAGTCATAGAAAATGATAAAATTAAACTGCTCTGGGACTTCAGAATTCAAACAGACAAGCACCTGCAACATAACACCCCAGACTTAACAATTGTCGATAAGAAAGACAAAAAAGTCTGGATAGTGGACGTGGCAGTGCCTGGAGATAGCAGAATAGAAGAGAAAGAACTGGAGAAGATAACAAAATACAAAGACCTACAAATAGAAATAGAAAGACTGTGGCAAAAGCAAGCAAGGGTAGTACCAATAGTAATAGGCTCCTTGGGTGCAATCCCAAAACAACTGGAGCACCACTTGAACACCATTGGCATTGACAAATTCGCTATTAGTCAATTGCAAAAGGCGGCCTTATTAGGAACTGCTTCCATCCTGCGACGATATCTGTAATACCATCAAACATCCACATCTGCCTATCCCAGGTCCTGGGTAAGGACTCGATAGGTAGACAAAATGCCAAATCCAGTCTGAACATCTGGCTGACTGTGCGATGATCCATAATAGAGTTGGAAGTGACCTTGGAGATCTTCTAGTCGAACCTCCTGCTCAGGCAGGAAACTCTATACCATTTCAGACAAATGGCTATCCAGTCTCTTCTTAAAAACTTCCAGTGTTGGAGCATTCACAACTTTTAGAGGAAGCTTGTTCCACTGATTAATTGTTCAGTCAGGAAATTTCTCCTTAGTTCTAGATTGTTTCTCTCTTGGGATAGTTTCCATCCATTGCTTCTTGTCTTGCCTTCAGGTGCTTTGGAGAATAGCTTGACTCTCTCTTCTTTGTGACAACCCCTGAGATATTGGAACACTGCTATCATGTCACCCCTACTCCTTCTCTTCATTAAACTAGGCATGCCGAATTCCAGCAACAGTTCCTTATATGTTTTAGCCTCCTGTCCCCTAATCATCTTTGTTGCTCTTCTCTGTACTCTTTCTAGAGTCCCAACATCTTTTTTACATCATGGTGACAAAAACTGAATGCAGTATTACAAGTGTGGCCTTACCAAGGCGTTATAAAGAGGTATTAACTCTCTGCACACTTCCCTCCATGTAGATGCAGTTCCATTGAGGACCACATGCTAAGTATGGTCAGTCAGCCAGCTACAAATCCATCTGGTGGTGATGCTGTTTAACCCACATTTTTCTATCTTATCAAGTAGTAGGTTGTGGTCTACTTTATCAAATGCCTTACTGAAGTCCAAGTAAATTATATCCACAGCATTCCTCTGGTCCACTTGATTTTGTCACCTGGTCAAAGAATGTAATAAGATTTGTCTGACATGATCTGTTTTTGACAAACCAATGTTGGCTTTTGTTGCCTCTGACTTTCTTTGCCTCTAGGTGTTTGCTGATTCCAGAATCCAGGTGGATCCATTTTGTTGCCTCTGACTTTGTTTCCCTCTAGGTGTTTGCTGATTCCAGGTGGATCCATTTTTTTTCCTTTTTTAAAGTTGGGAACTACATCAGCTCTTTTCCAGTCCTCTGATAGTTCTCCAGTACTCCAGGATCTTTGAAAGATATAGTTCAGTGGTTCGGAGATCACATCTGCTAGTTGTTTGAGAACCTTGGGGTGTAATCCATCTGGTCCTGGTGATTTGAACTCTTCTAGGCTGGACAGATGCTCACTTACCATTTTCTTGCCCATTTTAACTTGTGTTTCTAATCTGTTTTTTACGGTACTATTTTTGATAGGTTGGACTGTTTTTTGCCTTTGGATAAAGATGGATGCAAAAAACAAGTTAAGTAGTTCTGCTTTCTCCCTGTTGTTTGTCATCTTCTTGCCATTTTCTCCTATTAATGGACCAATCATTTCCTTAACTTTTTTCTTGTTTTTTATATGTCAAAATAAGCTTTTTTTGTTATTTTTAACTTTTTTCGCAAGCCTTAGTTCATTTCTCACTTCATCTTTTCAGGCTTGGGCTATTTGCTGATATTCTGCCTTAGTTATGTGCCCCTCTTTTCACTTTTTATACTTGCCCTTCTTGTCTTCAATTTCTCAGAGAGTTCTTTATGCAGCCATGCTGGTTTCTTTTGAGAGCTGTTATTTTCTTCTTCATTGGTATTGTGCTAGACTGGACTTTTAAAACCTCACTTTTCAAAATTTCCCAAGCTTCTTGAGTTGTTTTCCCCTTGAGGATTCTCATCCATGGAATTCTTCCCAAGCTCCCTCTAAGTTTATTGAAATTAGCTCTCTTAAAGTCCAAGACTGTAGTTTGACTATATTCTATTGCTTGGCTTGCATAATAGTGAATTCCAATATTGCATGATCACTCCCCCCCCCAAGGTTCCTGTAGCTTCAACACCTTCTATCATTTCATCTCTGCTAGTGAGAATTAAGTCCAATATGGCTGATCCCCTAGTTCCCTTCTCTACTTTTTGGGAGACAAAGTTGTCTACTAGGTTTATCAGGAATCTGTTTGATCTTCCACTTAGTGCAGAGTTTGTCTCCCAGTTGATGTCAGGGTAATTAAAGTTCCCCATTACCCTTGTGATCTATGTTACATGCACTGATAACCCTATCTATAACTTTCCACCCTCCCATTTATTTTTTGTTTGAAAAATGTAGTAGGTTGAGCTTACAGAAAGTGTTTAGGCCAACATTGCCCAGAAGCATTCATGGTGAAAAGTGGGCCTGGATCTCCCTGTTGCCAGATGAAGCCTTTAACCACTATACCATATGGAGTTTTACTTACTGTTTATTTACAATATACAGTATAATCCATTGCCCTAAAACATACTTATGTCATTGGATGACCGGTATAGCCAAAAGTCATAGTAGTTCAGCTTCAAGGTTATAAAAGCATCAACAGTAATGACTAAATATAAACTTTTAAAAATATTTTCAATTCTTTTGATAAATAAAACTGAGGAAAAGGATTTCTAGTTTTCAGGTTTTGTAAGTAGGTTCCTCTTGGGGCTCTCTGAGTTGAAAGAGTTCCACAATCATTGTCGTCAACACCATCCCACCCAAAGTCAAGAAGACTCAGAAAATTGTCACTTATTCTGCTCTCTCAATAGAGGTTGAATGCTGTCAATGCTAAATCTCATCTGTCACCCAAATTACATATGTTGAGTTTATTAACTAAGAATTGTACAATCCCATCACAGAAACCAAGCAAATTAGATGGAAAAATGAGGCGAGTCAGAATTTGTTCACATAACTCAATGCTGAGATAAATAATATTTTCATAGTCAGAACAGACTATGACAAATACTTAGTCAAATATACAAAAAAGGTAGGAAATGGGGAAAAGACCAGGCCTTTTAGTTCCTTCTTAACTAGCTTTGACTCTTTCCTGGAGAATATATGGCATTCTAAAGATTCTAGTCCCAGACAAATGCTTTTGAAATAAATGCTGAAATAGTGCAAAAAAGAAAACAAACATCCTTGTGTCCATTACCATTCAAGTTGTGGAGGGAATTGTGGAGATACAGAGTAATGCAAAGGAGGTGCAGAATATGCATTTGTCTTCATCATGAATTGATTTATAATCCTGAGATTATAGAGAATTTCTGTTCACTGCTTTATGTTAGATTTGTTCCAGTTATGAACAGAAATTCTTTAAACTGGCAGCATAGAAAATTTATAAACATATCTACTCTAGCAGGTGTGCACTGTCATTACAAAAGGGAAATTGGTGGCAAAGAAAGAAATAAAACAAATGAATATTGTATATCATTTGTCAGCTTTTTTTATGTCATGTTAAAGCCTTCATTAAAATGTGAGGCTGCAATTAGAGGCTCCAGCATAAATCTGACTCTGCAGTGAAAGTAATTAGACATTTAGGTGATCATTCTTGTATTTATCATGTTTGCTGCACTACCATGATTACACAGTAATTTACATATTTTCCTAAGAAGCTGCACAAAATTATTCATTACAATTGATATGAAAACATTTGATATCCTCTCCCGACTCCCCATAGAAGAATTTCAACATTCCTTGTGACTCAGAGCTAGTAAGATTTTTGTTTGGTCTAGATCATGCATCACTTTCATTTGTAAACAAGTATCAGTGCTACAGTGCCCACGTTTTACATGAATTTTGAACTGTGCAATAATTGGTGTGAAATACGGTTCTACAAAATCATTAGATTTTTTTTCCCACTTGTTTGTATTTCAGTCAAATTTAATTTTTTATCTACTTCTCCCAAAAATATGTAGCTGAACAAAATCTATCCTTCCCAGGGTTTTTCCACTTTGACTTTGATGGGTGACGTCATATGTTGCCAAGAGTGTTGTTGCCACCCTTCCTCAATTGTATTTGTGATTGGTTCAGGGTTTGCCTAGTTCCAATGCTGTGATCAATGTCATGAGACCAAAAACAGCACCTTGTTTGCATAGTGAAAATTTATTTCTGTAAATTAGAAGGAACCTAGAAAGCATATTAAATATGGTACTCTTGGAACCCCATTGCATAATCCCCCTTTCTCTGCCAAAGGAATAAGATAAATAACTTTTATTGTCATTTTTTACTATGGCCCATATTAAAAATGAAATTCTGTTGCTTGTTCTCAAAAGAAAATATATATCTACCCATACACATGCATAGCACACACATACACATACTATACACATACACACACACAAAAAGAGTCCTCCCAGAAGATAACAAGGAAAATAGACATAATCCTACTCAGGAGACAGACAAATCTAAAGAAATATTTAAGAGCAGATATATCACAATGACAAAGGTACCTATTGGCTGGGCCAAGGTTTTCCAAGGTGTAATGTATTAACATGAAAGTGAAACCATCCATCTAAAATGTGGAAAATTTAGTTGCTAAATGGTGGTGCTAGAGAAGACTGTGGAGAATACTTTGGAAGTCAGAAAGAACAGATCATTCAATGTTGGACAAAGTAAAGTCAGACTGCTCATTGGAAGCTCTAATAGTGAAGCTTTAGCATATACTTTGAGCAAATATATTAGCATATATTTTGAGCACCCAGCAAGAACCTTGGGAGAAAACCTTGATCCAATGAAAAAAATAGATGACAATAAAAAAGGGACAGAAGACAGAAGGGCTGGATCGCTGATGATAGAAAACATAACAAGAATGTACAAAAAACAGTTACTGAAAATCCTACCAAGATGATTGCTATCAAATCATGATGAGTCAGAAGCAAAAGAACAACAATGTTTCAGCTAGAAGTTGAAAATACCTTTATAATACATGGGTGGTGTGGTGAGTCAGCAGTTAAAATGCTGGGCTTGTCAGCTGGAAAGCTGACAGCTCGGGTTCAAGACCCAAGTGCCATGCGACAAGGTAAGCTCCCGTTACTTGCCCCAGCAAATGCAAGTAGATGGTGGGAAGGTAACAGCGCTGTACGATATCAACTGGCCACATGACCGCAAAAACATATTCGAACAACACTGGCTCAATGGCATTGAAATGGAGATGAACACTGCCCCCTATAGCCAAAACCCACTAGTGGAGTAAAATTCGTGGGGACTACTTGATCTTTTTTTTACATATATACACAGATAAAACAGTTTTATTTTTCGTATTTGTCTGCTGTTAATAATGAAATAGATTAATCTTGAGACCTTTTTTTAAGTTGTTGGTCATATTATTGATTTCTGAAGGTGTTCCAGGTTCTAGCAACCAAGACATATGGTGTTACCTTTAATGAAACAACTGAATAATGCATATTTGAGCAGGCCTTGATGTTATTTCACATTTTCCTTAATCATGTTATCATTTTCCCTAATGTAATTTCAAACAGTAAAATATAATTTAGTAATGAAAGGGTTAAAAAATTGCTTCTGGCTGTCTGGCAGCCATTATTTAAATCCATATCAGAGGCTTTTTGTTTGTTCTAAAATAAAAAGATTAGTATTGCCTGATCACAGGGGAAGCTGGTAAAATGGATATATTCATGTTTTTTTCCTCCAGCCCTGAGCTATAGAAGTGAGATTCAAGTATAAATTAAACATGAGCTGAAAATAAAAGAAGTCCTCTTCTCCTTTGGAGAAGAAGGGTAACATTCACTTTTTAAGAAATGTGATACTAATTAGTTCAGTCACATTTCAGCATAACTAAGAAACAGAATACAGTGGGGATGTGTAGATGAAGGGATGTGATTAAACAGATAGGAACAAGCTTAAATCATTTCTAAGGATGATTTTTTCTATTATTGCAACAATGAATCCCCTAAAATGGATTTAGGGAAGACTTCATAAGATACACATTGTAGTGACTATTTTGATGTTTGTTGTTTACATTATACTTTATTGATACACATTGTAGTATAACCAGATACATCCTTGTATTTTATCCCAAAGAATGTTTGACATTCTTGTACAATGGAGAGCAATATTCCTCATTAGGGATGTGTTTACCAGCACTCCCACACCGATTAGTGTTTCAGGATGTAAAGTAGTTCTGTGACCTTATCTTAAAAAGATTTATAACATAAAAGGATCTAGGCCCTTGCAATAAACTGGAAGACACACACTGCCTGTAGAAAGTGGAGGAATGTCATTGGTAGATAATAAATTACAATTAAAGCTTGTACTTCTATACTACTGAAAACACCTGCAATGTTGTGATCAACAATCTTGCAGTGTGACATAACCTATCAAAATAAACACCCAAATGCTACATTAAGAGAGGATGTCATGCCTAATATTTCTCCAAAATCATCTGTGTGCTGTACTGAAATTAAAATATGTGTGTCTAGCTATAAATAATTTAATTGAAATCTTTTGAGAAGAGAGGATAAAAAATTATAATACTGAAGACAGGACCAGTAAAGTGTAGAATGCAATAGACTGGTATTATTGTAAAGAAGGATTTCTCATTGTTAGGCCATATGATTTTTCAACATACTACAAACTAAGTCCCCAGTATGTCCATGTAACCAGGACCTTTTTCAGCAGAAGTTCTCCCAATATGTAGTGCAAAACAGATGAATTAAAGGTCTATGTAAGACTATTCATTTTCTTCTATCATGAGAAGTTAGAATTATTACTTATTTACTTAGTTTATTTATTTATCTGGTTTTTCCCAGGAGCCCAAGGCTGTTCATAATGGCAATTTCTATTTATTTTATTCTCCACCAAAACAATCCTTTCTATATTGTGCTTTTTACATTTATATATTCTAGATGTTAAATGGAGAGAGTATGCTTGGTTTATTGTTTGATTTTATTCTGTACTCCAGTCAAAATCACATTGCTTGAGCTGAGCGATCTTGTGAATGAATGAATGAACAAGCTGTAACTTGTTCAGCTTATTGATTGGCCCAATGTCTCTCAGCGAATTCCATAGTTAATTAATTGAATCTGGAATGTCATGCTCCTTGTCCAACACATGAATTACTACATCATACCATTTTTTAAAATATTTGTGATTTTTGACAATTTCTATCTACTTTTTCATATTTGTGGTATGAATTGTTGTTGTTTTTCCTGACGAGATATACAGAAATCATTAATATGCATTGTTCAACTTTTAATGTTTGCAGATGAATGGATATTTCCTGACAAAGAAAACTCTCAACTGGAGTCCAGCAATCCTCTGCCGATAGCCTATGAAACATTCCATGATGTTTCAGCCTCTGCCCAAAGTGATGACCAAATATATGAAAGCAAAGAAGCAGCTGAAGTGCCTGAGGATATTTTCACCTACTCCTCAAAACCTCGATCAGCACCTCATGGAAAGCCCTTGAGTCTTTCTTCAGAAGATTGCACTTTTTCTTTGGATTTGAAGGACGAAATTAGCAAGGACTGGCGAGGAGCTCAAATGGAAGATGATTTCTATGGAAATGAGAGCAATGGAGAGGTAACTTTAAAGGCTCGCTGTTATTTTGCTGTATTCCCACCGGCAGTACACCTGACATCTCTCCTCATATATGGATATGTGTTAAAAACTGATGTGATCGAGCTAGAAAAAGAGTCTTCAGAAGAAAGTTGAATTGTCAATTAGAAAAGTTACTATTTTGTAGTGGTTAGGGAAGAGGACTCGGTTCAGGTCAACCAAGGCCCTAGTCCACAGTTAGTTTTGGAAGGTAAACTGGAAAGCTTTAACTAAGAGACAGTCACAGTCTCTTAGCCCATCTAAGGGCTGTTTTGTGGAACAAAACCTGAAGAAAGGAGTATCATATTGAAATTTGAACTTTCAGAAAGACAAAGCAATCTAGAAAAAAAAAACTTTGTTACCTATGAGCAATGTATATTAAGGAAAGTTGTATAGGAAGAAGGTAAAATTGGAAGAAGAAATTTCAACAACCCACTATGCTGACGATGCTACCCTGATAGCCAAAAATTGCAAAGAATCTGCAAGCTCTAATAGTAAATGTCAAAAAACACAGTGGAAAAAAGGGGACTAAAATTAAATGTAAAAATGAGCAAACTAACAACAGCAGATAGAACAACCAGCCTAAAAACTGACAATGAAGATATTGAAATAGTAGATAGCTTCTGCCTTTTAGAATCAACCATACACTGTAAAGGAACACAGTCAAGAAATATGCCACAGTCAAGCACTGGGTAGAGCAACTGTGAACGCCTTGGAAAGGATATTCAAATACCATGATGTGTCTCCACCTACAAAGAGGTTTTGCAAGCCATGATACTCTATGGCAGCAGAAGGTGGACTTTAAAGAAACAGGACCGGAAGAATATTGATGTGCTTGAACTTTGATGTTGGAGAAGACTCCTAAGTATACCATGGACAGCCATGAAAACAAACGAATGAATCATTGAACAACTCAACCTATAATTCTCATTCAAAACACAGATGACTAGGCTTAAATTATTTTACTTCAGATACATTATATGAAGACCCAACACTCTAGAAAAGGCTCTAGTGCTAGGGAAGGCAGATAGAAAGAGAAGAAGGGATGACCACCAACAAGGTAGATGAATATACCGTTGGAAGAAAGAATTAGTGAAACATCATCATGGAGAAAATCTATCCAGTCACTAGGAGTCTCTAAAATGACTTGATGGCACATAATCATAATGACTGTTTTTTTACCCTTCAGTTTAAAAAAAAGGCTGAAAACCTCTTTATTTCAATAGATTAATAATTAAATAGAAGAATTTGGCCAATTCTAATAAAATGAGATATAAATGAAGTATTTTGTCAGTCCTAAGTCTCATCACAGTTTGGCAAATAAACTAGGAACGTTTTGTTTATTTATTCAATTTATTTGCTGTCCTTCTTGTTTCGAAGCAATTCTGGACAGCTATGAAATTAAATTTAATGAAAAAATACTTCCTTTTTTTCTGTGAATCAATGAAAAAAAACCCCACATTACAAATTTAGAAAAAGCATTGTCAATTATGATTGTCTAGGGTAGAGGAAAAGAATTCAGTATCACATTAAAGCATGCTGGCTTTAACCCCGGTGTATTGACCAAAGCTAATGGCCTGCTTCACATATAACAATAAGGCATGATTTACAAACCACAAGGATTGGATTATTCACTGAGATGAAAAAAAGTAAAATAGACCACATTATACATACTGTAGTTTATTAAAAGCTTCCTCGTTTGGTTTCCACCTTGTAAGAAGGAGCTTCCAACACAACCCAAGGATTTGTTCATATCAGAGTTTATTAAACTGAGATGATAATCTAAATAATATAATTGGAAATAGAAAAGGTTTCTTCCAAGGCTTTTTCTATTCTGAAAATTTTGCTTTTTTATATACCCTTTAGTTAACAAGAAATACTTTTTTTCATATTCAGAATGTTTCAACCTCAGAAGAAGTTTTGTTTTATCATGACAACAGTTTTGATTTTGAAATTGATTTTTCCTATCAGCAAATAAATAATTGAGTAACAATTTCTGCAATAGAAATATCGCTGGAGTGCGATAGAAATAGACCTTCAGATCATCATTGTTTTCAGGCTAGATGTTCATAATTTAAAAATATTAGTTGTGCTTGCTTCATTTTTCATAAATATCCTTTTTTTTTCTTCCAGACAATATCAATGTACAAATTACCACTCAGGCAAGAGAAGAAGGACTGTAGTTTTTCTAGTGTTCTGGGGAGGCTGGAAAACTTATGGTGATGAGCAGTGTTTAAAATAATTCATCTTGTCTTGTTTCCCTATTGTAGGATGATAGTTACATGGACTCCCTCATGCAAGAGAATCAGAATCTTCCAAATAACTATTTCATATCAGCATTCCCTCAGCCAGTAATATCCAAGGAGATTCTTCCCAAAATGGCACCCAAGAGTCCTGAAAGCAGGACATACAACTTCTGTACAAAAAGGACTGAAGAAGAAGTATCACCACAATGTATTGAAGATTCTGTTGTGATAATGGACAAAGCAAATAAGATACAAAGAAGCTTGTTGCCCACTTCTTGTTTATCCCCTATCGGAAACCTATCTGAACCCTGTAAGGAAATATCTAGCATCTCAAAAGATCTCTCCACCAGTGCATTAAGAAGTTCCATAAGTAGAAAGTCCTTAAAAGAACTCCATCTGGAGGACTCAAATCCAGTAGTTCAAATTCCTGTAAGTATTTTTATAAATCTTGTTGTAATAAAAAGGATATTTAAGCTTTTGCATCTTTGCATCTGTTAATAACATTAGCATTTTAGAAAGCGCTGCCATGGGATAAAGCAAAGATCAATCATATGGAAGAGAAGGAAAACTGCCAGATTGATCCATGATACAAGGATTAATTAATTATACATTTTAAAAAAGACAAGATATATCCATGGCAAATAGGACTACTAATTAGGATCAAGAATGGTTAGCAATGTAAGTACATAGTCTCCCCGGTACACTAAATCTGGCTGGAGGATAAATGTAAATAAATAGACCTTGGACTGAAAATACAATGTTTTTTATAGCAAAGAGAAGCAATACTGTTTTAAGATAATCAATCTTAAAACTTGTTTATCTGCCAAAGTTTGTCAGTCTGTATGCCAGGATTTGTCAGAGGCTGACAAAGGCTTGTTTGGGATAATGAAATATTTTCTACAAAAACAACTTACTTCCAATCTGTCCGATTGGAATTTGGCATTTCTTAAGTTAATGACTGAAAGAAGAGGGCAGAAAAATTAATGAATTCTTATTAATCAGTTTTAAATATGGCTGGTATATCTACAGAAAGTTTCTAGCAGTTGGAGGAAAAGAAGTTTCTTGAAACAAACTGAAGAAATTTGTTTGTTTTTACAATGAAAGATGTTTCCACACTTGTACCCTGCTTATGGATTTCCTCTATTATATTCCTCCCATAATATAAATGATGGGAAAGATTGCACTTTAGTGTGATGCAGAACATTTCTCCTCATGCACCTGATCTATTTCATTCATTGTTTTTCTATTTAATTGAAAGCCTTAGAGATTAACATTTACCTTTAGCACCATCCTAAAGTCTTAACAGAACTGGGATATCAGGTCAATAATTACACGCCATAGTAACATTTCCCTTGGAAAATATTTTTGCGAGCATGAAAGAAAAGCTATTTGCTCTCTGACTGAATTCCACATAAGATTTTTTTTTTCTTTTCCCAATTGTTAGACTGGTAGGAGGCATATAATTTGACAGATTGATTGCCTCTCTGGAATACCAGATTTGGTTTTTGTGTTTGTAGCACTTGAGGGGTGTCTGCCCTACAAGCATGATTGCATGTTTTTCAGCTAAGCCAATAGGGACTGGAAATGAGTGACTGCTACAATGCAAATCTAGCAACCACATGCATTAAAAATAGGCAAGTTAATTCAACTGTTGGCTCATAGCATTTTTTTTTTCTTATGGGGCTCTCCGGAATGAATAGCATTTTTCAAGCAACTTCTACTTGTTAATAATCTATACAAAGAGGTGAGCAAAATACCAGCCCCATAGATTTTTGTTCTTTATGTGAAATGTTTAAACCTTTGTTTGAATGTTTTCTCTTTTGAGCAAAAGAAAAAGGAAAGACCAGCACAAGTGTGCCAAACACACCCCTTTTGCAATAACTCTCACAAGCCTTTCTCTCATATGTTTTGATGGACAGCTGCTTAGACTTCTCAAGTAGGGAAAGCACTTACTGGCATGGATAATCCCCAGGGTCTGGTTGAGTTTCAGCTCTTTTGTCCTGATTTTTTTAAAGTCAGTATTTAATTCCTCTTCCAATAGCTATCAAACTGGATTTCTTTGGGGGAGGGAAGAAAGAATTACATTTCATTATCAATGGCAATGGTTCAAACAACTATGCAGGGTAAAAGGCAAGCTTATTGTAGTTTTAAGAGCTGCTGAAGTCGGTACATTACCAAGTCAGTTTGAAGGAAAGGAAAATTGACAGAATTTCAATAGTAATCTGTGGGTGAACCCCTTAGATCAGTGTTTCCCAAACGTGACAATTTTAAGGCATGAGGACTTCAACTCTCAGAATTCCACAGCCAGCAACGCTGGCTGTGGAATTCTGGGAGTTGAAGTCCACATGCCTTAAAATTGTCAAGTTTGGGAAACACTGCCTTAGATCATTCGTCCCTGCACTTCAGAACATTGCTACAGCCAGCCCTCTCCTCCCAAATAGTAAGTGAAGTGATTGAAGGATAACAGTAAGGAAGTGTTGTAGTCCAAATCCCCAAGCCATTTGGGTGGGGGATTGCATTCATGTCTATCAATTTAATTCTTCTTCTCCTGGTTTTATTACCCAACATATATTCTTACAGCCACCATTAACAACTTAACAGTAATTCATAATTTCATATTTTTATTAGCTGATATCTAGATTTCCCTTTTTCAAGTGATAGCTTAATTAGTCAGCAGTGACTAGGAACTTTATAAAAAATTTTAAATGGCTTGCGTTCTGAGAATACTAACTGTCCGATTTTTATGATATTTTCCTGTCTAGAACATAACAGTATTATTGTAATAGCTCCTGACTCTCCTGTTCCATTTCTATCTGGCTATATCTTTTGGTGCCAGATAGAAATCAAAAGGCATTGAAGTTTTGATTCTACAAGCATCCCAAATAGAGGCCTAATTTTATCAGTCATTTCCATTATTCTCTAGATCCTTGTTTTGAGTCTTTAACACAGAGGTCCCCAACCTTTTGGGCACCAGGGACCCGTTATGTGGTTTTGGGTGCTGCCTGCATCCCACGGATGGGGCTTTGCTTGTTTGTGCAGCCCAGTTTCTAGCATGCCACAGCCCGGTTCCGGTCCACAGACCAGGGGTTGGGGAACCCCTGCTTTAACAGACACTTGCCATCGAAGTCCATCTGCATACGGTGTCACTCTTACAGCTAACAAATATTTATTTTATATTTATTTTGGAAAATAAACATGCCTTCCATCCTTTACAGTTCTAGGCAGTTCCACAAAAACACAGTGAAAACATCTTGAAAAATACAAAATATGGAACAATAAATATAAACATAAAAACTGTAAAATAAGTTCTGAATAAATACATTTATTTCTGTATTATCCTAAATTATAATAAGGAGGTTTGCTTCAACTTCAGGAAGTGTGTTCCATAATCGGTTCCTTTAAATGGCCAAAGCTGAAATGATCAAACATATTATACAACTGCAGTGTTCTTTTTGTTTTCTTTCCATGGACAAACCAGTTGACCAGATTTGAACCAATTGTGGGATTAGAATGATCTGTATTACTTCTTTGCAGCAATCAGCATCCAAGGAAAGCTCCAATAAAGCAGTTGACTATTGGTTAGGAATCTTTTTTGAGAAAGATGAACTAAACCTATCCAAACATATCTTGTTAAACTTTAACATAAACTGTTAAAATTTCAAACGATTACAGTGGACTGAATCAAAGCAATTTGAAAGTCACATATTTTAAGCCAAAACAAATTAGTCTTCTTAACATGAACAGGTTTTGAGATCTCAGAGCCCAATAATGAACCTGTTAGTAATTATTAGTATATTAACATTCTTTTTAAAAAAGACAGAAAAAAATAGAATTCTTTTATTCATAAAAGTTCCTGTTACCCGGAGGATTGACCAGACAGTTGCAATTTACAAGCATTATTATATCTCCTCTACTATCTCCCTCCTCTTTTAGTACTTGAGCAGGGGTGTCCAACGGGCAGCCCACGGGATGGATGTGTCACACATAGGTCATGCCCACCCCAACTCCGCAAAGGCAAAAAACATCATGATATGTCACGATACATCACATGACAAAATCGAGTTTGACACCCATGTACTAGAGGAAAGTGTAAAGAGTATGTGTGGGAGGGGAGGAGAGAGTTATTTCCATCATTGGCTTTTGCATCAAAGCTCATATGGACTAGGACCGTCAAAAGAAAAACTCCTTCCTAATCCCCTCCTGCAGTATGACTGGCAAAAATGCTCAAACAACTCTTAATAAAATTTATTTGCTCACTACTTAGTAAAATTTAAGGACTTGCATACTTGCAATGTTTTATTCATGTTTTAATAGAGTCCTCTATTATTAAGTTCAAATATTTTTAATTAAGAAAGAAGTGCAGTCCTCTGGGTAATATTGCAACCAAGTAGATAGCTTGGATAATTAAACTTTCCTGCACATGCAACTAAATTTAAACAAATCTGAATAAATCATTTGAACATGGGAGAATGCAAATGTCATTATGTGCATCTCTAAACTGGAAAAAAATATCTTTGATAACAGGTTTTGACAATCTGTTGAATGTTTAAAAGCTTGATAAAATGCTTCTTATCGTAGGAACAGGGAGAGTTAGAGAACATAAGCTTTTAATTGTCAGCTAAAATACTGCATTCAGAAGAACCATGAATGTCACATGGAATTATATTTTGCATTAAATGTCCCATTTAAAAAATGACTTCAGTTTAAATATTTTTTTAATTTCCAATGTCTATTTGGCTATCACAAACAATGCAAATATAAACCAGAAAAATTTAAAACAATGGTCAGAAATTTTGTTTGTTGGTACCATTTCTAAGAAATTGTCCATTTCAGAAACTGAAGGCATTTCCTTTAAACTATTATTAGATTACAGTCCAAATCTTGGGTGGGGCAGAGTTTCTATTTCTGGGGGGGGGGGGAAGGTTGCTTTGTTTCTTCTAGCTAAGGCCTCTGTGTTCCATTTCCCTGTTTGCACTTTCTCTGTATACTTTCATACAACCATTAGAAAGGTTAAAAGATCTGCCCAAATTCTGTCCTCTAAAAGCGCATAGGTCGCCTTGAGCTGGTTTAAAGTTATTTGAATCCTAGTGATGTATGGTGTCTACATCACATTGCCATTTTTTACTTGATTTATTTATGTTATCTCACAAAATAAAAATAAAAAACTGAGTTTCATAAGAGGAGCCTCAAAGCTATCATTCACAGTGTATCAAGGTAGCTTTTAAGACTGAACTAAGGAGCAGCCTTTATATTTGCAATGTGTTTTGGTTTTTTTTTTAAATCATTGTCAAATGAAACTTTGTGAATATAACCATACACTTTTCTTAGTAACAATACAGGATGTTTTTATAGTTTCCCAGGATTACCTAGTTATCACCTATCCTAGTAGTAACCAAGTCTTAAAGGTAACAGAATAGAATAACAGAACAACAGAGTTCAAAGGGATATTGGAAGCTTTCTAGTCCAATCCCCTGCTCAGGCAGGAAAGGCTATACCATTTCAGACAAATGGCTGTCCAGTCACTTCTTAAAAACTTCCAGTATTGTGCTCCAACAGCTTCACAGCTTCACAGCTTCTGGAGGCAGGTTGTTCCACTGATTAATTGTTCTAACTGTCGGGAAATTTCTCCTTAGTTCTAAGTTACTTCTCTCTTTGGTTAGTTTCCATCCGTTGCTTCTTGTCCTGCTTTCAGGTGCTTGGGAGAATAGCTTGACTCCCTCTTCTTTGAGATATTGGAACTCTGCTATCATGTCCCCGCTCCTCCTTCTCTTCATTAAACTAGACATACCAAATCCCAACAACCTTTCTTTATATGTTTTAGCCTCCAGTCCCCTAATCATCTTTAGTTTCCCTGCCAATCATGTCCAATTCTAAGGGGAAGTACTCATCTCCCTTTGCTAGCCAAGAGAGTGGTATAATCATACCACTGAAATGGTATAGGTCTCCTGCTTGAGCAGGGGGCTGGACTAAAAGACCTTCAAGGTCCCTTCCAGCTCTATTCTGATTTATTGGAGCCAGTATTGTCCAAAGACACCTCCTTGGTCATGTGACCAACATGATTATACCCACAGAACACTTTTACCTACCCACTGAAATGGTACCTATTTATCTACTCACATTTGCATGCTTTCGAACTGCTAGGTGGGTAGGAACTGGCACAAGGAATGGGAGCTCGCTCGCTCTCAAACCCAGGCTGTCAGCTTTCCAGCTGACAAGCTCAACATCTTTAACTACTGAACCATCATGTCCCCCATAACTAAATCTTAAACCCTACATAGTTACCTTCACAATCCATATACAGATGAGGTCAGCTAGATACTGCCATCAAAATAAGAAAAAAGAGAAAAATGTTCACCAAAGAGGAAAAGATCTGAGAACTTTTAAAAAAACTTTTTACTGATGTATTATTAAAAAAGGAACAAGTACACGTGGATTTACTCATAACTACAATGTAACTAAGTAACATAAGGCTGGAAAAATAAGTACTTAATCTAGAACACCTGATTGTAAAGATTTTGGAGAGAGAGAATTCATGCAAATCTAGGTATTCTAAAACAGAATTACTGCATTAGAGAAATCCGCAGATCTTTAAAGTCAAATCCCCTTGCTTGGCTTTACAAATCCATGACACAATGACTTTTTGGGCACCTCAAATTTCACTAGAGGAAATACCAGCCAACCTATAATAGGCGCATTTCTCTATTCTTTCAATGTATTATTTTCATTTTATTATTTCAGTTTAAATACTGTGGTTAAACATGTTGAATGCATAAATGTTGTTATTTATGAACAAAAGGACTCCCCGTATGAGCTCACATTTGGTTTCCTAAAGAACAGAGCACACTTAGGGAATTTCTTAAATTCTTTGCCATTCCCCCCCCCCACCAGTTTATTCAACCTACTCCTTTTTAAAGATATAAACCATTATTGGTTCTAAATCTATAAAGATCAAAGAGTGTTGTTATTCATGTGTAGAATGCCCTGCTTTGTGGTGCTGGAGAGGAAAGAAAGAAGGCTTTTATTCAAATAGCTTCTATAAATGATCTATTTGAATTGCCAAAAGCATATCACTGAAAACTGAGACTTGCCCAATACACACCTACTTTTTAAAAAATGATATTTTTGAAGGTAAAATACCATTTTCTTAAAAAGAAACTGCCCTTTTTTAAAGTTCCAAAACAGCAATTGCTATATTCTCATTTAAAGAGCAGTGTAAACAGTACAGAACATAACGGCTATTAGTTGGTACTATTAAATTTGGAAGAAGGTAGTGTTTTCTCATCATTTGAACAGATAGCTCCTGGCTTTGAAATAGACCCCATTATGTCTTTCCGATAGATTTGCAAGCTTTAAGGAAGCAAGATTTACTCCAGAGTCTCTTTAACCAGGTTTAAAGATGGGAAGAAAAGGTTAGATAATAGAATCGTGGTTCCCCCCAGGATCCGAATGATCCTCACTCTGCTCTTGTTCAAAGAGCTGTGAAGACTTGGCTCTTCAGTGAGGCCTTTGGCAAGAGAGAATTAAAGTTCTTCAAGGCTATTCAACATTTTTAAGAAACTGCTAGAAAGGGTCATCTGTTGATTTGGGTTCAGCATAGTGATTATGTTTTATTGTACATCACCAGCCCAGGTTGGACCAGTAACTTCTGTGAAAGCTTTGAACCATTGTCTGAAGGCTATAAATAAAAGGAACAAGGTAGAAATGCTGTTGCATCTATTAACTTTAGGCCCAATGTCTCAAAAATGCTTTTTAAAAGACAACTAGACTTTCTTAGTTTTTTTCCTTGAAAGCGTTTTATTTCTCATCCAAGAAGCTTCTTCAGTTCTGAAATTTCCTAGATAAGAAGCAAAACATTTTTGAGGGGAAAAAAACAAGAAGGTCCAGTGCCTTTTGTAAAGCACATTTGGGACAACCATGACCTGGATGATTAGGAATCTCCATAGACATTTAGGCCTGTTGATTGCTCCAGACAAGGTGCATATCCTTGAACGGTTGATTTGTGATCTTGAGATCAACCTGAAGCCACAACATCTGTTTATACAGCAGATGGAGGCCATAGCCAGGGGGTTTTGTTCAGTACACCATGTTACAGCCCTATTGGGATTGAGAAACCTTGGCATCTCCTTAGTGGATCACCACATAATTGTCCTATAGCAAAGGGGCTATCCTTGAAGCAAACTCAGAAACTGCAACTAGTATAGAAGACAGCAATTAGACCTACCCAGAAAATCTATTTTAAGTTGTATTATGCACATTTTGCAATCACTGCACTAGCTTGTCTTTTGGGCTCAGTTCTGAGTGCTGGATATTAGCTGTAAAATCCCTATATAGAATCACATCAAAGACTGCCTAGCTAATGTCTCATCCCATTCAATCAACAATGGAGAAAGTGGCACTTGCAAATGAAGTAAGTGTGCAACAGACTTTTCTCATAGCAGCCTTTGAAGTGTGGACCGCTTTACCTCAGGAGAATGCATATATAACATTTTTGAAAGCATTAAAGATCATCCTCTTCCAGCAGGATTTTGATCAAAGATTAAGATTTCAAGCAGTAATCTAGTTTTCCATATGCTTATCGGGTTTTTGTCTTTAATGGCTTCTTAATGCTTTATGCATTACCCAGAGCCTATAGTCTCTGCAGTGAAGCAGATTAAAATGTTAATAAATAAATAAATTAGCAGCAGTTTATGAATATTAATAATTTCGAGTCAAACCATTGGGTCTGGCGTATATAAACCAATAGTCTGCTGTTAGTGGGGGTTTCTTTTATGATCTCAGATGGAAGCCTTTTCCAGCCATATCCTACCCAGACATTATGCATTATGCATAAAATACATCTTCTTTATCTAAGCTGTGGGACCTCTCTTTGCTGTTCCATAGAAATAATAACCAAGTACTGGAATTAGTATGAAAATTATGTAGATCCACCTTTTAACAGATGCTCTAGTTCAGTGGAATTCATTGGATTATAATTACTGATTCTTTCAGTGTTCATAGGATAGCCTACTTAAATTAGCTTTAATTTTCCTCTCCTTTTATATAGTACTAATCAAAGTTTTTTTAATACTTTTTTCCCACTTCCATAAAACTATAAAACAGAGAGCTAAGCTTTTGAAGTGCAGGGTGTTGTGCATACTATACTTTTTGTTTTGTTTTGTTTTTTGCAGTTTTCTTTCTGTTAAGACAAAGAAAATTGCTATCCACAATTTGGAGCAAATGTATCTATTCATTAATATCCTGTCTTTCAAATTATACATGCTCAGCTATTACAGGTGATCCTCGACTTACAATCACAATTGAGCCCAAAATTTCTGTTCCTGAGCAAGACAGTTATTAAGCGAGTTTTGCACCATTTTATGACCTTTCTTGCCACAGTACTTAAGGGAATCGCTGCTGTTAAGTTAGTTTGTGGTTGTTAAGTGAATCTGGCTTCCTCGTTGACTTTGTTTGTCAGAAGGTGGCAAAAGATGATCACATGATCCTGGGACGCTGCAACCCGTCATAAATACATGACGTTTGCCAAGCATCTGAAATTTGATCACGTGACCGTGGGGATGCTGCAACAGCCGTAAATGTGAAAAACTGTCATAAGTCACTTTTTTCAATGTCATTGCAACTTTGAATGGCCACTGAACAAATGGTTGTAAGTCAAGGACTTCCTATATAGAAATATATACGTATGTGTTCTTTATTTTTATTTATTTATTAAACTAGTATACTGCCTATCTCACAGGAGGCCATTCTTCATATGTATCTGTACAATTGTCATGTTTTATTTCATGTAATCCATAGGAATACAATTGGAAAGACTACCAGCCAAGCAACATGACCATGTCTGAAATGCAGATGTTGGCTAGCATGAAAAGGCAGCAAAATGAAGAACTGGAATCTAATGGACCTTCACATGGGTTGAGTGCCTCTCAGATCAACAATTGTAATATTAGCATCAGCACAAGCAGTGATGACACAAATACCTGGAATTCATGCCTCCCAGCAGTAAGTTTGAATTGTACCTTCTTTATTGTTTAAATAAGAGCCCTTGCTAAGCCTGCAGTTATATTGGATTCATTTAAAGGATTGTCATTGGTTGGCATACATTTCTGTAAAAAAAGATATAGATATCATAATTTCTAGGTGATGCACACTTGAGGTAGATTTATATGGATGAACACTCTAGCAAACGTTAGTAAGAAAGGAAAACAAAACAGTAACATCTAAGATGCTAAGCTCAATTGAAGATTTAATATGGCCCTATAATAGAAGACAAGATTCATTTTTTTCCATCCATTTCAGTGTACTAGAGTTTTCAGTTTATAGATCATTTTATATTCTGTGTCTTTATCTGTTCAGTTTTTTCTCTAGAAATCCATCAAATTTAATAGTCGGCTGTCATTTTCCTATAGTTGCTTTTTCTAAGGCTGAACCTCAGATTCCTATATAAAATTTTTCCAAAAGCCCATCTCAAGATTTGGCATAGACCATGCAGGGCCTCAAATGGGAGTTCATAGCTGAAATCGTAATGCTTCCAAAATACCACAACTAACAATAATCCAGTAATCCAATAAAAACAAGAGAACCTTTATTTACAATAAACAATAAAAGCAAGTTTACAAAACTACAAGCGTTGATAAAACAGTGCTCATGTTTGGTTCATCATTATCTGCTATCTTATTTTCACTGCTCCTACATAGAACTTGGCTAGTCTACACGTAATAGAATGTTTCAGGTTGGAAATTATAACTCATCCTTCTGCCTGTGTATCGGTGCAGAAAGGACATGGAGATCCCTGTTTAAGGTATTGTATAATAACACATGCTGTATTATTTTAGTTTCCCAGATTCACATAGGCAAGAACACTCAGCTTATAGAAATTTAGAATATCCAATAGATGTAAAGAACTCTTACCAAAAGTCTACATGTCATTTATTTTAGTTCATTCGTTGTTTTCAAACTCAATAGTTGATCGTCTGCCAAAACTAAGAGTAATAAACCTCTTAGGAAAACTGGTCTTAAACCAGTAATTTTATCTGCTTCCAAGGCTCATTTGAATGCTAGGCATCCTAATGTTAAGCCTGAATGATGTATTAGATATATCCTAAGGGGCAGAAAGAATGGACTTTAAGAACTTGGTTTGCTCTAGCTCTCCAGTGTCTAAATTTTCATATAATATTTGGAGCCGAAGTTTGGTCTCAAGAAACATTAAAGCTGTTGTCATTAGTTCTTGTCTTTTGGTTAAAATAAAAATGATAAATTAAAGAAGCTCCTAGTAGCTATTGAAGATGCTAATGCCAACCAGGTAACATATTCATCATGTATTTTTCAAATCTTCGTGGAATAAAACACCACTGTAAGATATTTAAAAAGATGGACCTACTCTACTCTATAGTCTAGTCTAGTCTACTCTACTCTACTCTATTTCACTTAGTGACTTCGCAGTTTTTCTTTTTTTAACAAATACATGAATCTTTGATTTTTGGGGAAATTTGTAAACAGCTTGTTCTTCTTAAAGTGTCAAATTATAGATCTTACTGTTCTTCTGAGCACAGTGGGCACATATGAGATGATGGCTGGTTACATCGTCTGTGAGCAAAAGTAGGGGATTATTACATCTTACCATTAGGGGAGCATAAAAATCTTGTTTAGCTTTTTTTTTTTAACATGAAGTTAACATAAAATTTAAACAACATAGGGTCAAAATACATCCTTTCCTCACTTCTCTTTCTATTTACATTTGTTCATGTTAGGGAAGTATAACTTCTGAATCCGGAAAAGAAGATACCTATTAATGAATGTATTTTTGTTAGTTTTTCCTACAATATCATTCAGAATATAAAGCAAATGTTAAATCAAGGAAAACCTCTGATAAACTTCACTTTATGGCTGTTTTTTTATTAAATGCTACAAGAATATCACTAGGCACTAAAGCCTCTATAAATCTCACTTGTTTGTCTCTTGTTATACCTTTAAGCTCTAGCTAGTCTTGGAGCCTCAGTTGAAGTATTTAGCCCATCATTTGTTTATTATACTCCAGACGCTGGTAGGTCTATAATTAGTCAGATCTTTTTTATTATCCCTAATCCTTGACAATATATCCTATTGAGGTGGCGCAGCAGTTAAAGTGCAGTACTGCAGGCCACTTTAGCTGACTGTGTTCAGCAGGTCAGTGGTTCAAATCTCACCGGCTCAAGGTTGACTCAGCCTTCCATCGTTCCGAGGTAGGTAAAATGAGGACCCAGATTGTTGGGGGCAATGTAAATATATATATACATTGCTTACTGGTGTACACCGCTTAGAGAGTGCTTGCACTTAAAGCGGTATATAAGTCTCATAAATAAATAAATATTGGATTGATGAAGATGAATAAAGATGTATTCATCAAGCTAAGGTCATTTTAATTATTTCAGCTAGGACAAAATCACTACCCAGTGACTTCAGAAGGAGAAAGTGGTGAACAACTTTGTTCAGTTTTATGTTGGAATCTTGCATGTAAAGCTCTGAAATGCTGTTCTCCTGCTTGTATAAAAAGCTGGTTGTCTGGATTCTTTGGGTTGTTTGGACCCTTTCCTTGGGTGGCTGAACAAACAATGGTTAAAAAATTTCCCTGTGTGGTTTATTCTTCTTCTCCAGGAGAGACTTTTTATTGTTTTTTCCTAAGATTCAATAATTCTTGGTGTAGAGCCTTTAGGGGTTATACTACAGCACCCTTCATTCCATCATATCAGGGCAGAATTACAGAACAAAAGAGTTGGAAGGGACCTTGGAGGTCTTCTGGTCCAACCCCCTACTCAAGAAGACCATATAATATTCTGGACAAATGGCTGTCCAATCTCTTCTTAAAAACCTCCAGTGTTGGAGCACCAAGAACTTCTGGAGGCAAGCCATTCCACTGATTAATTGTTATCACTGACAAGGAATTTCTCCTTAATTCTCTCTTTGATACGCTTCCATCTGTTACGTCTTGTCTTGCCCTTGGGTGTTTTGGAGAATAGGTTGACTCTCTCTTCTTTATGGTACCCCTTGAATATTAGAATACTGCTATTGGAAATATTGTGAACATTGGAAGGGCATTCTTTTTGTCCATTCTGCATCACTGATTGGGGGGAATATTCCCACAAATAAAGGGAAGTATTCACTTTCTAATGAAGATTCCAGACCTTCAAATCAAGCAAAGTAATCCAATTATAGAACATGAACCAAGAATCTGATATGTATTGGCTGTTGTGGGTGAATCTGAAAGTAGGAATCCCTAGAATTTCTACTTAGTTGCTGTGTGAATGCTGAATTTGGGGAGAGGGAGGGATTATTTATTTTTATTAAGTTTATATGTTGTCCATCTCACTATTGAAATTCTGAATAAATGGGATTTAGGAGAAAAATTAGTAAAACAGGTAACATGAATGGATGGTTGGAACTGAGATAAAAAAGTATAGAGAATTTGAACACTTAATGATTGTTTGCTTGGAGAAAATTCTGGGTTTTTTCTCACAAATATATTGTTTAAGTATGTCTATTCAAAGGTATATACAGCAAAAGAATTAATATCAGTCTAAAAATATGATTGATTTCATTGCTTTTGGTTGAAATATTTAGAGAGTTGGTGAAAGATATAAGGATGTTCTGATAGTGTCCAGAGGGGTTCTTAGCAAACAAATCTGCTCAAAAGTAAAGATAAGAAGTGAGGAAAAATGAGAGGGATGATAGAATAATTGCAGGAAGAGAAAGTACAAGTCATGTATGAAAAAAATATTAAAAGATATATTAATCCTGCAGCAAAATGAATATAAACTAGATGTGATGTATGGAAGGTGCCTGGAACAGAGAAAAATAATTGTGACACAGGGTGCTATAGGGATTTTGTGCAAATATGCTAATCAGAAGAATGAAAAGGATGCATGGTTGGATTGTAAAGTAAAAGAAGTGAATGGGGGAAAATACAAATAAAAGATTAATTACAAAAAAATGAAGACGGGAGAAAGAACAGATTATTGCAGCTATCTTTTAATTGTTTTTTTTCTTCCGTTCATTCCTGTCCAATTTGTGGACACTGTCTGGACAATTCTCTGTAGTATTCTTGGTAAGGTTTTTTCAGAAGTGGTTTGCCATTGCCTCCTTCCAGGAGATGAGAGCCTAACTAACATGTCTCTTTTGATTATTTATTCTGAAATACAATGGGTTGGTCATTAAAGAGCATTATCAAAAGTAGCTGGGCAACAGTCTTTTCTAGTTGCTTCTCTATTTGAAAATCTGAACCTATGAAGAAATCTTTGTTCATTAGAGTCCCCATCCCCCAGTTTATAGTTTGCAATCAATATTTTAAAAAAACATGTTTTCAGACAATGAATTATTTCTCTTGAGGTAAACATTCAATAGATTTTGTCTCTAGCTATTCCGATGTTTGTGGTATATACTTTTGGAATGTTTTCCTGTAGTTTTTTTATTTTTTGGGGGGGGAGGGAATTATAAGTTCCATACAATGTCAAGTTGATATTCTTGGCAATTGATATTCTTGATCTGTTTTCAAGGCCATTGGAAAAAGCCCAACAGAAAGTCAGACTCCCTTAAGTTGTCTTGTCCAGCCTGTGTCAGCTGTTTGTCTAGTGAAAAAGTCATCTGCTGTCTAGTGAAGGACTTTTCTTGTCTCCCATTCTTCTTCTTCAGAGTAGCTAGGCTAAATGGTTGTTGTCAATTTATACAATAGGCTGTTTTCAGAGAATGGTGCTGCTGACTCAGAATTCCTCCAATTATGCATATAGAGGCAGGAAGAAGGCTTTTATTGCAGAATTGACCATGTTCACATTTCTTCTCGTTTTTACATGGAGTTTTGGTTATTTCTGTATTTTCTGTGATTGTTGGATTCTCCTGATTATTTTTAAAAAGCCAATTATATTTGATAAGCACAATAGGTGGTTCATCTGCCCCAAATACATGAAATTTTGATGTTCGAACCATTGATCCATTTAAAAAATATGTGAGGTTATCGTGAAACTTTAAACATTTAAACTGAATATTGTAATACATTACCACTTCTCTAGGTATCAGTTAGAGAGCATGTGGTTACGTACACAGTCCTTCAGAGTGACATCTGTTATAAATTCAGAATTCCTTTATGTGTCTGAAGGTCTCCTAAACTTGTTAATGGTATATTTTCTCCTATCTGAATATATATTTCAGGTTCTTCCATTGTGTTATTAGAACTTGAATCTGATATTAAACAAGGCATGTATTCACTTGGTCGGCTTTAGACTTTCAGAAATATGCTACCATCTACAGCTCCAGGGCTGATAAAAAATTAGGCCCTGCATAAGAACATTTCTGTGAGAGTGAAACAAAACAGCTGTGATCAACCTTATTTCTTCTTTCAATATTCTGCAGTGTTAATATTGTGAGACTTGTATTTTTAAAAAATGGATGCTTAATTTTAGTTTCCCTTGCTTTGAGGGAGAAAGGTATATGTTATAAATAACATTTCTTGGGAGACATGATACAATCTAGACTTGTTCCAATTAATCCTACTTTCTTCCAATCTTACTTAATCATTAGAGCTTTGCTAATTTTTGCTTTGTAGATTATAGAAAATTTCTCACTAGGAAGCAGTGCTTTTGTTCTAGATGTTGGCTGAATTTGAGGTAACCTTTTTATCCCTAGGTCTAATCTGTGGCAACAGCACCACCAGAAGGCTGTTCTTTGTCTTTAATTTACCTTTCTTGTGAGTTTTAGAATGTAGCCTTTGTACATTGTTGATATAAATATTCATATTTAATATAAATATTCATATTTATGTACAGAGTTACTTTGACCTTCCTCCTGTACCAGGTCTGGCTTCAACCATATGCTACTGTTGCATGATTATCTAATGTCCTTCTAGTTTTGTTGTAGCTTTAATAAGCTTTAACAGACGGGGATTTTCTCTCAACTAAAAAGGTTCAGAATTCCTATAGGCAAGCAGGCAGGAACAGATGCTTACATACATTAATAACAACAATGCATTAAAGCTGTACTCTGTAGTCAAAGATAGTTTACCAAAAAATGAAATGTAGTAACTAGGTGTGTCAGGAAGTATCACTGAAATATAAATTGTTTAGCACACAGGTCGGCAACCTGCGGCTCCGGAGCCACACGCGGCTCTTTGAGCCTTCCCCTGTGGCTCCCAGCCTCCTCTGCCTTTGCAGAGAGAGACAGAGACACAGAGAGGCAATTGCGCTTCCCTGCTTCTCTCTCTCTCTCTCTCTCTCTCTCTCTCTCTCTCTCTCCCTGTGTGTGTGTGTGTGTGTGTGTTTGTGTTTTTGTGTGTGTATGTGTAAAAGAGAGTGCACTCACAGTGTTCTCCGAGGAGCTGAAAAGCTTACTGGGCAGAGCTCCTCCCTTTGCTGCGTCTCTGCAGGAAGCAGGAAGGGCAGGAGAGAGCTAGGCTGACTCAGGAATTCTGGGAGTTGAAGTCCATGAGTCATAAAAGAGACGAGGTTGCCTACACCTGGACAACAGCTTGAAGCTTGCCAGGTGAGCAGCAGATAGGAGGGGGGGAGAAAGAGAGGGAGAGAGAGAGAGAGGGAGGGAGGGAGAGAGAGAGAGAAAGAGAGGAAAGAGAGAGAAAGAAAGAGAGTGGGGGGCAGACCAAGGGCAGATAGAGAGGGAGGGAGAGAGACAGAGAGAAAGAGACTCTTTTGACATCTAAAATGAAGATAACACTGCATATATCCTTTTTTTACCTCTGTGTGTATGTAATTTTATTCTCTTAAAGCATTCTCTTGGTGATCATTGTTTTAATAGTATGGATGTTCCCAAGAGTGATATTTTTACTTTTATTTTTAATGTGTGTGTGTGTGTGTATGTGTGTTTGTGTGTGTGTGTACACATACATACATATACACACACACACACGCACACACACACAAACACACACACACCTATAATAAAAGTAAAAAGGATATAGGCAGTGTTATCTTCATTTTAGATATCAAAAGGGTTTTACGGCTCCCGGTGTTTTGTTTTTGGTGGGAAACAGGTCCAAGTGGCTCTTTGAGTGTTTTGGGTTGCAGACCCTTGGTTTACCAGCTGCTCCAAAAGATATAATAGCTTTGAGAGTTACATATTATTCTGCTTAACTGTCAAGAGTAATACACTTTTTTAAAGTGACTGTTTTGCATCAGATTCAACTCTGAAATCCTGGAATTTGCAAAGAAGGAA
Source organism: Crotalus tigris (assembly GCF_016545835.1). Taxonomy (NCBI): domain Eukaryota; kingdom Metazoa; phylum Chordata; class Lepidosauria; order Squamata; family Viperidae; genus Crotalus; species Crotalus tigris. The sequence goes on from NW_024100512.1 coordinate 3,931,766, forward strand.
TTGAGGAAAGAAGAGAATGAGGTAATCTTACACGTTCAGGAGCTAATCAATTTATTCCAGCTGTGATGCATCTAGAAGCATTTCCAGTCTGATTTTCCACATACAAAACAGTGATGTTCCAAACACATTGAAGATAAGCCATTTTCTTCAGGGTACAGGGTTTTTTTTAATACTTAAATCTTGGTCAAAGACCAGTGCATAATGAAACAAATAACAAACTGTTTAAAAGGAAAAGAGTAAAAGCCAAAAAAAAAAAAGAATACAAACTTTTACTGTCACTATTTTACCATTGGAAACTATGTTTCTAGAACCTCCCCTCCTCCAAAAACCCCAGAATATTATTTGTCTGAAAGGCAAAAAGCTAAAAATCTAAGACAGAAGTGGATTAAATTAAATTAAATTAAAACAGAGTAATGTGACAGCTATTTGTATATGTATTTAACAGTGTTCAAAAGTTAGGCCAGTTATATTAAGGGATGAAGATTGGTCAGCTTTAATCTTTGCTTACTAGCAGCATAAACGAATATGGCAACATCCAGGATCTTAAAGTCCCTTTGATCAAAAAGCAGCATTTATATACAGAGAGCAGAGAGCAGAGTGACAGAGAAAACTACTTTTATCAGCTATGGAGAAATAAAACAGATTCTAATATTGATATAAAATCAACAGTTCAGTAAAATGTGGGTAAAAGATTCTACGGTGCCTGTAGCACATAGAAATAATCAAGCAGCAAATCGAATTATTTTGTATCTGCCTTTCAAAATAGCTAAAGGAAGACTATTAAATCAGGCCAATGTTAAAGCCCTTGGATACTGTCATATTTTTTAAGTATTTTGCTGGTCTAAACATACAACTGGAAGCTCAAGAGTACATTTCTGGGACATGGTAGGAATTTGCTAAATCTCTATGGGGGAAATGCTATCTGTTCTGTTAAATTTGGGACATGAAACATAATGGCATGGCATTTAAATCCTGTTTTAACAAATGCACTCAGCACTACTCATTACAACTTACTAAACAAATAAACAAAGCATGGAAGGGGTAAGTGCTGTTTGAGAGGTATTTTTTATGCTCTTGTTGATCAGCTAGATTGTACTAACTGACACATGGGGAGTCTCCAAATTTCTGAATCAGCTGTATGAAGGACAATTGAGCATTGAATTGGTTTGAAATATTTCTGAGGTTTTGGAGAGTGAAACCTGCATGCAAGGAGATGCTTATCCATCACAAACTCGGGTCACAGTTTCAATCAACATAAAAATATATTATCTTATTGACTATGTGAATTTATATTATACAGATGTGTGCCTTGTTATCCCTCCATATTTCCACCATCCTCTTTTTGAAATTTTTGGAACTAGGAAAGTATATATTTTTTTTTACTTTCTGTAAGAATTAAACATACCTAATATACTTTGTAAATAGTTAATTACAGTTCAGTTTCATGTATATTGAAAGAGCACAAGCAAAATCATTGTTTGACTCCTTATTTCTTGTATCTTTCACAGCCTGTGAATCAAGGAAGTCACTATCAGAAAGAAATGAACCCTCTTTCTCAGTCCAATCCAAGGTAAGTTGCTGTTTACAGCTCAGGCAAAGCCGATGTGTTGAGAATACGGGAAAAAACAGTCAGCATAGGTTTTCTTTGGTGTACTCTTAAAACTTATTGTTAGTTTCTCCATCTTAAAAAGAACTGTATATTTCCAGCCTTGGCCACATATGTATTCACGCATAAGGAGAAACCTGAGGGATGGAAATGATTGCTGAGATGTGGCTCAGCAGTTGAATGTATTTGGACTTGTGCATCCATTTTTAGCAATCACATTCAACAGCAGTGTCCACAGACTGGAAACAAATAAATAGGAAAGCATTTATCATCGCAAGTCCTGCAACTCAGAAGTGGCTATGTTGAACCTAGAACAGTGCTTTACTGTCTTTTTTGTATTCCTATGTCTTGAAAGTAGTTTCAAGAATTCAGTAATGCTCCCTTAGAAAAGAGGCAAAAATTGAAAAACATTTATTTTTTTCCCCAGGTTATCTGAACTGAAGCTAATTTCTTAAGTGAAGAGATTGTTTTCTTAAGAAACACAGGCTAAGGTGGAATATCTACCTCTGTGGGACACTCTCATAACTCAGGCTTTCTTTCATAGGGCACGAGCATTGTGTCCCATTTTCTAAATTACCTGAGAGACAGATCTTCAAATAATCTCTTGACAAAACAATTGTTATGACTATTAGAAAACTGTTTTTAAAAGCTGGCTTAAGGAAAACCTGGTTTAGGAACCAAAAGCACTTTGTACAAAGACTTAAGGATTAAGAAAATTCTTATCCATTGTTCATCTTTCCTGCATTGCAGCAAAGCATCAAGAAGTTTTCCAAATTTGTGTTAAATTTTTCTACTATTTTTGGATTTAATCTGATGAGAACTGGGGAGGATAAGCTTACAGTGCATTGCTGAAGACAGCAGCATGTTCAGTGGGCTTTGATACTGGCTGGACTTCAGTTTTTGTTGTGTCATAGTATAAGGCTTATTGGCAACTGCCTAAAACTAAAATTAATTCTTTCCAAGAATGATTCTTATAGCATCTGTTTAGCAATAATATTAAGAAGATAAGAGTGGACTTAGGAGAAGTCCAGCAACTGAACTATTTTCTGTATCCCTGGGTAGAAGAAGGTAAACATACCTTGATTTTTTAAAGAGCCTTCCTGTGATTGACCCATGTCATCCTTCCATTTCAATCACAGGTTGCATACCAGCAGCTTTCCATACATAATTAAATCAAACTTACCTTTCTGTACTAGCAATTTAGATATATTCCATCTATTTTCCTTACTCTGTACTTTAGGCAATAAAGACTGTGAAGTTTATAAAAGGGGCTGCGTTTGCAAACACTCCTCTCTTCTATTCTTTCTCTTTTCTCTTTTATTCCGTTTATGTTATTCTCCAATAAACCTTTGTTTTGTTAAAAAAAAAAGTTCTACTTTTCATTTCACTTCTCCTTGAGGGTCCACCTCTTTGTTTCCTGTTCCATGGTATATTTTTCTTTCCCTGAAGTCTCAAATCCTTTTTTTGTTCTGTCAAGTTCTTAAATCTTTCTAAATTTCCCTAGTGCAGAATAGCTTCTAAATCTGCTTATGGACATTCTTATTTGTTAGCATTGCTTCTTCCTATGAATCAGGTGCTCCACTGCCTCTTCCATGCAGAATTAGAAAGCTTTAAGAGATATGAGCAGCTTCACAGTCACCTGCTTTATTGGAGAAAACAGATAACCGGCCCTCTCCAAAATGGGTTGGACATTTTTATTGGTATAGTACCAATACTACTCCCTATTCCATCCAGGATTGGAATAGATTCTACCCAGACAAGCAGGGTTTGCATTGCCTAGTTTATTATGCAGAACTGCCCACAAATGAACACATGTAGCTGAGCTAGCCAAGGTCTACATTTTGACTGCTGATGTAATCATTTTTCTCTCCATAGAAAGAGCAATTGTTAGTTGATTTTCCTATCAGTAGGAAGTCCATCAATCACTTTTCCTAAGTTGTCCCACTTTATATATGAGTGGACACCACCAGTTGTTAGCCTCATTACTGAAGAACAATATGACTTACCAATGCAGGCAGTGCAAAACATATCAGCACTCATTTCTGCCACATCAGATGGACTGGAGGAAAACACATTGACACTGCTATGGGGAAAAGCCCCAAAACACATCTGTAGTCACTGCAAGTGTTCCTTATTGTCCAGAAGTAAGTAAAGCAGCCAAAAGAATCTTATCCTTGTCTACTCCCTACTCAGTGTTGATCCATTTACTCTCACCCCTGCTTTGTTTTATTTATATACCTTTCTTAATGCATACAGTAATCAACATTCAATTTCATACTCATAAAATATTTCATCATTCAAGCTAATTAATTAATTGTAGGCTTTATCTAAAACAATAAGCATTCTTATATTGTTGGGAAACACTCAGCCAGGCAAGGAAGAGGAATAACAGAGATGGAAGGGACTTTGAAGGTCTTCTTACACCCGCAGCCCAAGCTCCAAAGAGCCTTATCAATCTGCTCCAAGAGAAGGCAAGCAGTCTTGGAATATTCCTGTATAATAGGCAGAATATAATAAGGTAGTTAGCTTGAATTCTACATGAACACATCTGATTCCCTGCACCTGACATATATCCACTTCCATTCATTCTCTTGGTTAACAATTTCTAATAATTTTTAAGTAAGACTTTTCCAGAAGTCATACTACTTTCATTTTTTTTCTTCCATGCCAAAGTTTCCATTTTTTCCATACCTGTTTTCTCCTACAATCCATGGTCATTTTTCCCCAAATCCATTCTCCCAAAAGCCATCATAGTGCTAACTGCATTAACAGAGGGATAGAATCAAGATCACATGAAGTGTTAATACCACTTTACAATGCCTTGGTAAGGCCACACTTGGAATAGTGCATCCAGTTTTGGTCACCACGATGTAAAAAAGATGTTGAGACTCTAGAGTACAGAGAAGAGCAACAAAAATGATAAGGGGGCTGGCTGTACAAGGAACAGTTACTGAAATTGGGTGTGTCTAGTTTAATGAAGAGAAGGACGAGGGGTGACATGATAGCAGTGTTCCAGTTTCTCAGGGGTTACCACAAAAAAGAGGGAGTCAAGCTATTCTCCAAAGCACCTGGAGGCAGGACAAGAAGCAATGGATGGAAACTAACCAAAGAGAGAAGCAACCTAGAACTAAGGAGAAATTTCCTGACAGTTAGAACAATTAATTAGTGGAACACCCTGCCTCCAGAAGCTGTGAATGCTCCAACACTGGAAGCATGGGGTTGGACTAGATGACCTCCAAGGTCCCTTCCAACTTTTATTTTTATATTATTATTGTTGTTGTTGTTGTTATTGATCATCACACAGTCAGCATTTTTGTCTACCTATCGAGTCCTTACCAAGGGCCTGGGATAGGCAGATGAGGATGTTGATGGTATTACAGATATTGTTGCAGGATAGAAGCAGTTGCTAGTAAGGCCGCCTTTTGCAATTGACTAATGGTGAATTTCTCAATGCCAATGGTGTTCAAGTGGTACTCCAGTTGTTTTGGGATTGCACCCAAGGTACTTGTTGTTGTTGTTGTTGTTAATCATCACACTGTCAGCCAGATGTTCAGACTGGATTTAGTATTTTGTCTACCTATCGAGTCCTTACCAAGGACCTGGGATAGGCAGATGTGGATGTTTGATGGTATTACAGATATTGTCGCAGGATGGAAGCAGTTCCTAGTAAGGCCGCCTTTTGTAATTGACTAATGGCAAATTTGTCAATGCCAATGGTGTTCAAGTGGTGCTCCAGTTGTTTTGGGATTGCACCCAAGGCACCTATTACTATTGGTACTACTCTTGCTTGCTTTTGCCACAGTCTTTCTATTTCTATTTGTAGGTCTTTGTATTTTGTTATCTTCTCCACTTCTTTCTCGTCTATTCTGCTGTCTCCAGGCACTGCCACATCCACTATCCAGACTTTTTTGTCTTTCTTATCGACAATTGTTAAGTCTGGGGTGTTATGTTGCTGTACACTAGTTGGTTTGTTTCTTGCAGTGAATTGGTGCTTATACTTAATATTGCAGTATTTGCATCTTTTAATGCTTGTGCTAGCTGTTTCTTTGGAACAAGCTTCAATGCAGGCAGCCTTATTCTGTTGTTTTTGTGCTGTTCTAGATGCTCAGTTATTCTTTGTTTCAATTCTTTTATTTCTTTAGTTAGATGGTTTTGTTCCTCCTGAGGTAGAGGTGCCTGGTTTCCAAATGAGAACAGTTGTATATCTCTGCTGGATTCCTTCACTGCCAACTCCCCCTGGTTTGCCTCTACATTCTGAATTACTTCTGGTAAGGCTTTGATTTCTTTGCCCTGGGTAAACCTTACCAAGGGCCTGGGATAGGCAGATGAGGATGTTGATGGTATTACAGATATTGTTGCAGAATAGAAGCAGTTCCTAGTAAGGCCGCCTTTTGCAATTGACTAATGGCGAATTTGTCAATACCAATGGTGTTCAAGTGGTACTCCAGTTGTTTTGGGATTGCACCCAAGGTACTTGTTGTTGTTGTTGTTGTTGTTGTTGTTATTATTATTATCCCCAAAAATGATCTGTTCCCCATTGATAATCTCTTATCACTTTTATATCCTTCAGAAACCATTATGGACAAGGGAGTGGCCCTCCGTAGCAAGAAGTAATTGACCAACTATTTACTTATCAGTAGTAGTAATACATTATCTTCAGTTTAATTAATAGATTTTTATTTTTTAAGAAACAATTATTAAATATTGAAATTTATCTTAATGAAAAATACAAACACCAAGATATCCGCACTTTAAAGTCTTAATTTCATTTTGAGATGCACAAGCAATCTATAAAATATGCCACTTGCTATTTCCTCAATGAATTCAGCAGTCTACCAGAAAGGTGTTGCTAAGCTATAAATATAGAAAGATATGATTATGAGATTAACCTACATCATTATAAAAAAAACTAGTAGATGTAGTAAGGCACAGTATATAGCCTAAGAAAGCATGGCCCATCTTGTTGATCTTTTAAAACATCAACAAATTGTGGATAACATGAAGAAATTCTAACAAAAAGCAAAACCAAAACAAAAGTAAAGAAGAAAACATGATTAATTTCTCTAGTCTATGATTTGAAAGTATTCTTTAAAATGTAAACTTACCAAATTGCTTCCTTTAAGAAAGAAACCAAAATTTGATTGCTTAGTAAATACTATACCTCCTACAAAAATAATCCTAATTCATAAAATCAGGTAAGCTAGCTTTTGGACATTTAGTATAACTATATGAATTAGCAGGAGACATTAAAACAACTCAATCATTGTGAAATATGGCTATTTAGAAAAAAGAGGCATAAGGAAAAGATTTCCAACTTTGGAAGAGACAACGGAGATTTTTCAATAATATTTAACATTAGCACTGCATTCAAAAACTACACAATTTAATAGTAGTCACTTTTTATTTCCAGTGATATCCAAAGCAAAGTTACAAACATGGGCTGAACAGTGCCTTTCTTTAAAAAAAAAGCCTTACAATATGTACTATAAATCAGTGATTCCCCCAACCTTTTGGGCACCAGGGACTGTTTCCATGGACTGGGGAAGAAGAGTGTGCAACCTGGAAGTTCTGCACACTCAGTTTACAGTAGGGTCCATGGTCCTATGACAGTCTAATCAGTCTAATGCCTGATGATCTGAGGTGGAGCTGAAACAGTAATGCTAGTGCTGGGGAGCAGCCTCAAATACAAATGAAGCATCACTTGCTCACTCGCCCACCATTCACTTCCAGCTGTGCAGCCCAATTCTTAATTGGCCACAGACCGGGACTGGTCCTCGGCCCAGGGGTTGAGCCCCCTGCTATCAATGAATTGACCAGATATACAAATAACACTGCAAGAGTAATCAGGTATAGTTTAAAGTTTGGGAAAGATGCAGTGCCTCCCATTTCCTTTCCTAAATGGAAAGGAATTTAATCCATAGAAAAATAATTGTCAGAGAACATACACCTAATCATAATTAAAGCAGATGTAATTCCTTTGGCTGTTACCTTTGTGTCTGCTTGCTCATCTTATAAAGTCAGTACATTATTGAAGTACAAAGATAAGAAACTTTGATTTAAATTGCCCAACTATGAAGTTAACTTGGGCTTTCCTTCTAATTTTGCAGAATTTATCTCACTTTGTTGCTGTGCACATAAAATGGATTAGTCCCTATATATGTTTCCATTAATTCTAATCCTGTAATATAGAAATACATTTCCAAGTTGATGTCTTCTTCTCAACCATGGTAACTTTTCTTGATACCACATGATCATCCTGCCATCTTATTTCCTTAACCCAACTGCAGAATCTCTCCTTTTCCCCTAAGAGCTATGACAGCTTTTATGCTATTTCATGAAAAAAAACTCTCAAATTCTTGTATCAGTTTGCTCTTTAATCCCCTTTCCAAACCTGGTGCCTTCCAGATACAGTTCCAACATCCACAGAAAGCATTGGAAGGACAGAAGTGGTCGTTTAACTTACCTAGATTCTAGAGAATGCCAGGTTAAGGAAGACTCCTCTAGAGCTGTGATTGATTGATTTCTTAATGTATTTACTGAATTAATAACATGCTATCTGCAGAAGAGTGGCACTCAAGGCAACTAACAATAAGAGTCAGGCTTGGCAATAAAACATAAGTCTACAGACAATTAACCCTTAGCTTGGCTCCCAGCTTGATTTGATAGCAGATACCCGGATTAGATTAGAAACTTTATTGCAGGCAAGAATGATACCACACATACATAAATCAATTGCCTACTGCAAAGAAAACTATATACACACACTTGTAGTCTCCTTCTCATTGTCTCTCTTCCTTCCAAATAAGTAGATATGAAATGGATGCCAAAAAGATTGGTGAATCACTTGGCGCATTGGTCAAATGAAATGGGTTAACGTAATGGTTTCTACCTTGCCAGTCGTAGTTTTTATGCTATCCCATTCTCTTTCTTAAGAAGGCTCTGTGCAGCTTGAAGTTCGTGAAGAAACCAGGAGGCTTTTGATTGGGAAAATGCTGGAAAGGCTGGAATACAAATGGCTGGAAAGTAATAGGCTCAGGTGACACAATATATTAGGTGAGCTCTAGTGATGTCTTAGTGGAAATAGGAAATGAGTCATTATAAGTGAACTTGGGCACAGGTAAAAGTTTGAAGAATTGTATTGCTTTTAATTTGCAAAGCAGCAATGGAGATCTGTCCTCTCCACTATGCAATCCAACAGAGAATATGGTGAACTTTATATGCAGTAGAACATAGGGCTCTTTAAATTGTAGGCCTTGTCAGATTATTGAGTAAATTGTGGCTGTAAATTATATATTGAAAGGAAAGACAAGCCATCTCAGGATGCTTAATGAAACAAAATGGGAAAATAATTAAATAATAGCTGAAATGAAAAAAGAAGGAAAGGAAGAATGGAAAAACAAAATGAGAGAGAGAGAAAAAAAGAGAGAGATTTTCATCCATGAAATAGAACATCTGAAAAAATAGATCAGTTGCTACCAAAATGACCTCCAGGCATGTACTAAGTCATTGAAAAAATTCAAGGAAACTGCTTCCCAAGGCTCCAGTAGAGAAGAGAAGAGACACAACAATTCAGACAGTTTGCTGGTCAGAGGACTAGCATTGCACCAAGTGGGCTGTGAAGAAACATAGGTCCTGACATCTGTTTAAATCACATAGAAAAGGATGCTTCATTTTAAACACATAGTGAAATGCCCAGCTGGCTGGCTAGCATCGCAGGCTGCAACTCATACTTCCTCAAGGAAGGAATAACGTACAACTGGATATATGTGATGCAATTCTCCCTCTTCTCCAAAAAGAGGGGACAGAGAAAACAAAGAATCTCCCTCTAGATCATATGTCTGAACAGAAATTATTATGCCAAGATATACTGGATTCTACTAAGCCACAGCAGTAAATTGTAGGTCTCCAGACACTTAATCCTGAATTCACCTCTCAGCTGAATTTGGTAGCAGATCTCTAGACATTGCTCCGCAAAATTAGAAGTTTAGACAAGAATGGACAATTGTCAATTGCAGAAAAAAAGGAGTTCAAGACAACATGTGTCCAGTTTCCAGAATTTAAACTCTAGATTTCTTTTCCTTTATCCTTCCAAATTAACAGATACCTGGTGGGTTTCAAGGTCTTAAAGGAGAGCTAAGATAAGTTTTACATAACATCTCTCTCAAGCTGAAATAATCATTCCCACCTCACCAGCCTCAACACTTGCAATAAAAATGAAATAGTAAACATATTAATAAAAATCTGAATTAAAAACTTAATTAAAATACCATTAAAAGCACATTGATAAAACAGATAGTACCCAATTGTATTCCAAAGAAGCAGCTAAAAGATCTGACATTCTAAAATCCTGTCAGAATAATAAAGTATGCTTGCTTCCAGAAGGATAATAATATGAGCTTACCAATTTGTAATACTAAAAAAGGTAAGATTTAGTGGAAACCGTATGGACAATAAAATTAGTCAGAGGTGCTCCAGATTATAAACTATGCAGTACACTCTGTCTCTTAATGGCTTCAGAAAGAGAAGTGGAATGAAATAGGAAGTTACTATGGAAGTTCTCTGTCTAACTAAGTTTAAGCAAGATGGATACATGCTGGATTTCTAATCTTGTAGAAGACAGTTACTCAGTATAATACTCTGTCTTCTGGATTTCTCTTCCAGGAAAAATGTGAATGCGATCCTGTCTCAACCTGTCTGCTTTTCTCTGATCCTTCTCTTTCTCCACTTTGCCCATTTTGGAGAGTTTCAAATGGGAGATTAAGTTAGGAGTGTTTCAAATAAAACTTTCTGGAATAACAGTACATTTCTCTTTACAAGCAAAAGTCAGTGGTTTTCGTTTCTGTGTCTTTAAGGCTGACAATGTCCAACAAGGGCTAGTTTTAAAGAAAGAATTCTGGCCACTAACTCTAGCTTGCTAAAAGAACCCTTGTTATACAGAAAGGGGGGGGGATTAAAAAGGCAAATTATTTTCCTTCTTGCATGTTCTAATTCAATGTTTCTCAATCTTGGCAACTTTTAAGATGCATGGATTTCAAGTTCCAAAATTCCCCAGAAGCATGCTGGCTGGGGAATTCTGGGAGTTGAAGTCCATGCACCTTCAAAGTTGCTAAGATTGAGATACACTGCTCTAATTGTACTCAGCATTGTCAGAGAAATTGTAACCTTGTTTAATCAGAATCATTGTGGCATAAGGCCTTGTACTTGCTGCTCTCCTATTAAGTTAAGCATGCTTGTCCTTGAAACAAATTTACCTCAACTTCTATTCACCTTCTTCATTCACCTATGGTCTTTCCTTCTTACCACACACCTGAGCTTTGCCATGAAAGTGGAGTTTGAGGCAAGCAGTGGCTCTTTCCAAGTCCTTCAAGTTGATTCACATATAATATGAGCGTGGTTAGTCCTCAATTTACAACCATTCGTTTAGTGACTTCAAGGTTGCAGCATCACTGAAAAAGTGACATGACTGTTTTTGACATTTTTTGATGATTTAATTATAGAAAGAGATGTGTTGTAACCATAGAGTAAGCTTAAAATTGAACTTTTTGTTCACTTACAATTATTTTTCTTTTACTTTTTTTCTTTCTTGCACTTTTAACTCTTTAAAAAGTCTTTTTCTTTCCTTTTTTCTTACAATACATTTTGTATTAGTTTTTTAATTTTTTAAAAAAAATCATATATAAATATAAATATATAATAATAATGATAATAATAATAATGATGATGATGATGATGATGATGATGATGATGTTGGGAGGGACCTTGGAGGTCTTCTAGTCCAACCCCTCCTGCTCTGGAAGAAAACCCTATACCAGGGGTGTCAAACTGCCAGCCGTGGGCTGGACACATCATCCAGAAGCCGCGCCCACCCCATTGCTGGCAATGGCAAAACTGTCCTGATACGTTGCGTGACATCATGTGACATTGCGAGTTTGACATGTCTGCCCTATACCATTTCAGACAAATGTTGTCCAGTCTCTTCTTAAGAGAAGGAAGATATTACCTGTAATGCAAACAGAGGATTTTTTATCAGAGGATCCCCAGGTAACCAAGTTTGAAGGACTCTCTTGAAAGTCACAGATTGGAACTAACCTTCTTTCAGATGGGCTGCTGTTCCAGAGGGCAGATGCCCTGGCAAAAAAGACTCATCTTTAAGGTCCCATTAAACCACACCTGCTATGTGTCCCTTTTGCCAGATCTGATAGGAGGGGTAGATGTAATCGGGAAGATTTTGTCACTCTGTCAAAGGAAACACGTTCTATTTCAGCAATCTCCTGTTGTGTAAATAATATTTTACTTACATGAATAAGACAAAATACGGTTTTATTTATTCATTCATCCATTCTCTCATCACAATTTTACACTGCCCATCTCAACTAAGTGACTCTGGGCAGTTTACAATAAGTTTTAAAATTTATTTGTTGCATTCTTTTTATTTAGGAAGTTAATAAATGTTACCTGACCCAGGTATTACGGAAAGTACATAATCTGTTTAAATAAAGAGTCTGTGCCATTTGTTTTTCAACAGGATAACCTGTTATAGTTGCAACATTTCCTGTTATAAATACATAATAACCTCAAAATAAGGTTAGAATCTGTTTGCTAGAACCATTTTAATTAGAAGGGAGGGTGCAGAAAAGGATTTATATATCATGCCAACTTCCATTTGTGCTAGTGTAATTCAATATTGAACTAGAGTAGAAGTTTACAATAGACATCAACAGCAAACATTACATAAGCGAACATTTTCACTGTTTCCCTTGTAGCTGAATTTATTGCCTACATAGATGTGGGGCAAAAGCAGATGGTTATAGGCAAGCAAACATAGCCATGACTAGTTGACCCTATTACTGTTAATAGGGATATCCAGCTGTCCCTTGGGTTTGTCAGGCAAGTGGTTTGCAGCAGCATTAAAAAGCAGCACAAGAAAGCTTGCTACCACACAGACTTCTTCAGATCTTTATTGCTTAGTTTATTTATAATACTGCATTAGAACATATCCATTCTGCTCCTAAATTATTAAATGAATGGTTGAATATGGGCTGAGGAGAAATTATTTTTGGACCAATTGTTTGATAGAGTCATCTGTTGTCAACATGAGAGGTTAGATTGCTATACTTGAGAATTTGAGTTCATCCTCTTTTTGCAGTAGCAAAACCCTATACAACTTAGAGCAACACAAAATTATTTATTCAGAGTCTTAAATGATAATAGCGTAAACAATTTTAGAAATAGGGGCCACAGATTTTAAGGCAGAAGCTATTAGTATTCCTCATCATAGGCTTCATCAAAGACTTTAGGGCTTTTTAGACTAAAAGATACTGAGGAGTCAGTCAATTATAATACAGTCAACGGCCAGTATTCCACATGCTGAGTAGATCATCAGTTTTCAAGATAGAGGAAGCCATGTAGGCCACTGACAAACTGTAATGGTATATGAGAATGACAGTAGGAGACAGGAAGAAGAGTCACAGACTAGTCAACTGTCATGCATAACCCAATAGAGATGATTAGGGGACTGGAGGCTAAAACATATGAAGAATGGAATTGGATATGTCTGTGAAAAGAAGGACTAGGGGGTGACATGATACCAGTGTTCCAGTATCTAAGGGGCTGCCACAAAGAAGAGGAGTCAACCTATTCTCCAAAGCACCTGAAGGCAGGACAAGAAGCAATGAATGGAAACTAATCAAGGAGAGAACCAACCTAGAAATAAGGAGAAATTTCCTAACAGTGAGAACAACCAGCCAATGGAATAACTTGCCTGCAGAAATTGTGGGTGCTCCAACACTGTAGGTTTTTAAGAAGACGTTGGACAACCATTTGTCTGAAATGATATAGTTTCCTGCTTGAGCAATGGATTGGACTAGAACAGGGGTGTCAAACTCAATTTCATTGACGGCTGCATCAGCATTGCAGTTGCCCTGCATCAGCATTGCAGTTGGGCTGGGTGGGTGTGACCAGAGTGGGTGTGGCCTACTGGGTGGGCGTGGTCAGCTCTACATCATTCACATCAAGGGTGCCTGTGGGGGCCCGGGCAGCAGTGGGACAGATATGAGGGTCTCTGGCAGAAGGGGGTGGGACCAGGGCAAGTGCCAAGGCATGGTCCAGTGGAGGAGCCTCACTATTCCTCTCAGGCCATGCGGAGGGGGCTGGATGGTGGTGCGGGCTGCCCAGAGCCCTGGGCAGCAGACATCAAATGCCCAACCTGGCCCTTGAGCACCCACGGCACCAAGCCCAGCCCCATTTCTCCAAGGGGGTGCCCAGCTACACTTATCTCCTCCTCAAGGCTGCTGCTGCTGTGCTTGCTCTCCTTAGCCAGGTTGCTCATGATGGGTACGAGGGCAAAGTCAGAGGGAGGCCCATTCCCTCTCCATGGGAGGAGACTCGGCTTTGTATCCAAAGCTTCCTTAGCAATAGAATGAGAGACCTTCAGGATAGGCCAGGAGGAGGGGCAAGGGGATGGTGAAAGGACAGCAGGGCAAGACTAAGGCAGGAGTTCCCTCAGATCCTCCCTCTCCTTCTTTCCTTCCTTCCTTCCTAATATAGAATGGTGGGAAAATATCTGAGATGAGGGAGGGAGAAAAACAGGCAAGAAATGCAGCTGGGAAGGTGTCACCCTTCATGAGGAATGAAGAAATGCACCATCACCTGGAAGTAGCCAGGACATGGCCCTCACCTACTTCACATATCTGGCTTGGTGGGCTCTGGGGGAGCGGATGCCATGAGCAGCATGAGAGTCAACATTACCTGTGCAATGCCACCCAGCCCCCAGCCTGCCCGGTCTTGGCAGGCAGCAGAGCGCTTTCCTCACAGCACCGAGAGGTTGAGCTGGAGGTTGAGCTGGACGGTGCGAAGCTTGTCAGCTTTGCACCTTGCTGCCTGCTGAAACTGGGCAGACTGAGGGCCAAGGCAGTGGGGGCCGTTCCCTCACTGTTTCCAGGATGGCTTCGTGGGCCGCATCAGGCCCCCGGGCCTTGTGTTTAACATGTCTAGACTAGAAGATCTCCAAGGTCCCTTCCAACTCTGTTATTCTGTCCTTCTCTTATTCTATTATCCCAACCCACATTTGGAAAAGAGGCGTAGGAAGCATCTCAGAAAGAATCCTCCCTAATTTGATAGAAACAACTAGATTCTTTTGCTGTAACCTTACAATAAAGGTAGTGTTAGCACAAGTGCCACTAGGGGGTGTTACGGAGCAGAGGCAGGTGGGCAGGGGTCACTGGTGAGCTGTGCTGCAGGCAGGCACTTGCTAGGAAATGCAGGCAGGTAGAGAGATCTCATATTCTGTAGCAATGGCCCTTAGGAGGAAAATCACAAGAGCAACATGATATATATATATATATATATATATATGGAGTAGAAGTACTCCATTTCAGAGGTTGCAAATATATGCCATTATATTTTGTAGAGAAGTAGATAGAGGACCTTAATGAAGAAATGCAAGACATCTCAGAAGAAAGCATGAGAAAAAAATGCAAAGTTTGTGTGGTATAAGAGGGTTAGGGCAGAGGAGAAATTGTGGCAGACTTCAAGTTTTATTCTTATACGTAATAGAGTTCCAGGAGAGGCTGTGTTATCTGTTCTGAACCTGGCTTGCTACAAAGGACTGGCACATGTTCATCTACATGTTTATCAACCTAAGGGTGGGGAAAGAAAGGATAATTCCAAATTAGCTCAAATAAGTACTTTTTAAAGAAATGAATAAGGCATGGTACCAAAAAAAAAAAAAGACTTATTTTTGTGATTCATTAGAAGAACAAGATCACACAACTTCACTGAACATGCCCAGTTGACAGCACAATGTTAAGAAGTATAGAACTTGTCAGTGCCAACACAAGTGAGCAACATTCATGATGGTACTTTGATTTTATTTGGATTTATTGACTACTTCACATAATTCAGTAAATTTCCAAGGGATTTACATTCTATTTAATCAAAATAAGTTCTGTTACTCATTATTCATTATTCATCAGCCTTGCTCTTGCCTCAAAAGAAAATAAAAGGATAAAGGGGATAGTAAATGAGAATTATCTCTAATAATTAGGAGAAGTCACTCTCTCAACGGCTTTGAAGTAGAAAGTTTCTACATCTGCAATCTTAAATTATTTTAATGATTGAGAGATCCCTCCTCCCAACTTTAAGAATTACAGTGCTTCTAAATGTAATTAATTTAGAATAAAAATGCAGAAGGTAGGATTTTGGGGGTTAGCAGAAGTCCTGGCAACTAGAAAGGAATAAACCCTCTCCTTCACTATAACTTCTAGATCAAATTAGCAACTATAGATCAGAAAAAGCAGAATTTACTTATTCGTTTGTTGTTTTGTTCCATACAGTATTAACCTTGTGAACTTTCAAGCTTCCTCTTTCCACTATGTAGATGGACAGTGATTAATATTTATATGTATTTATATGTAAGGGTGTAGGTGTATACATATGTTGTATTTAGCATGTTTATATTTGTGTTATGTATGTGTACACGTTTGAGAGCAAGCAACAGTATTTCATTTTTAAGGTGTGCCAGTATGCCCACTGTAAAAAAAATGACAATAAAGATTATCTTATCTTAAAAGATTTTTATAGCCATCCATCTTATAACCAACTCTGGGCGGCTCCCAATTAAAAGTTAAAACAACAAAGAAAACTATGTTAAAACTATTAAACTAAACACTTTAAAACATTAAAAACAACAAAAATCTGGCACCAAGACAAACTTCTAACCTGTAGTTATCTAATGTTATCCCAGCTTTTTTGGGGGGGGGGAACAGTATCTTCAAAGTTTTATGGAATTCTAGGAGGGTGGAGTCTTGCTAGAATTCAAGTGGCAGAGGATTCCATAGGGCAGGGGCTGCCATTAAAAAGGCGTGCTTGTTGACTCCCATCTGATGGCAATATTTAGGGGAAGGGACAAGGAGTACGCCCATCTTGTCTGACCTGGTAGGATAGATAGATGTCCACAGAGAAAGGCAGTTGCAGAAATGACTTGGCTCTGTGCCATATATAGCGCTTTAAATTTTAAAAATGTCCCATAAGTAAACTACAATGTTGTGCCCTACACATGAAACTGGCAGCAAAAAATACAAGAATTTTCTTGAAATAATACAAGTCCATCATTTCCATTGGTTGGCAGCAACACGACTATCTGTACCTGGGACTAAATCCCTGTTCTGTCCCAGCCTACGTCCGTCCTTGTTACGTCACAAGAACAAACCCCTCTTAAACAGTAGGCTGGGGAAACCAACCTCTTTTTATTTTCAAAACAGTCCTGATAAGTTTTTCTCCAAAACAAAAGGCGTGGCTTCTCAATGCCTTCTCTTCCTCCCCTGGAGTTGTCATATTGATTGCTGCTGATCTGCTCTAGATAATTGCCTGCAGTCTACGAGCATCAATCATGTCCATCAGCTGTGAATCCTCCAAGTCCGACTCACTCTCCCCACACAGCTGAGCTTCATCCGGAACACAACTGTAGGGCCCAGGCTCTTCATCAGACCGTGAGTCTTGTAATTCATCAGAGCCTCCCTCTGACCCTGATGGCCCTCCAAATGCCTCCTCCACCTCCTCCTCAGATTCCTCAGACTCAGTTGTTGGGAACACAGGCTGGCACGGAATCACAACAATCCCAGTAAACTCAATAGTTCCTATTTATGACTAGAAACAGACCAGAGAGAAGGTCAATCTCTTCACCCTCAAGTGAACATTTGTGCAATGGAGCATTTAGCTTTACTTCATTCTTGAGTCTCTTTAACATGCATGTTGACAGCCTCAGTAATTTTCTTGATTTCCTCTAATTAACATCTATATTATTAAACACTAATATTTCCATTATTTTTCACCTGTCACATTCAATTGCTCATGTCCTTTGCAAGCAATACAGTCTATCTTTGTCCATGGGGAGAGAGGGGGGGAGGAAATACAGCTGCTTGTTACTGTATTTTTTTATATATTTTTTTAATTGAATCTTTGTTGTATTAACCATATTAGTGGAGAAAAAGAGTTATAGCATCACACTGAATTTTGGTTTTCTTTGTGATTCACACTCAAGATAACCTAAGCAGTAGGCAGCCTCTTGGCACTGGTAGGCACATCCTATTGGCATAATCATAAAATGGCTACGACATTTGGAGAATTTCCTACTATCCCTAGCACCCAAGCTTACATTTCCTCCTCCCTCTCCCCCCTCCCCTCCCCGTCCACTACAGTGATGCATTTTAGTTTCTGAGTAGAATTCAAGATGCTGGTCATTGTCTATAAAGTCCTTCATAGGTCAGGGCCTGGTTATCTATGGCAGGGGTCCCCAACCTTGGCCACTTTATGACTGGTGGACTTCAACTCCCAGAATTCCTCAGCCAGGCATGCTAGCTGAGGAATTCTGGGAGTTGAAGTCCACCAGTCATAAAGTGGCCAAGGTTGGGGACCTCTGATCTATGGAACTGTCTTATTCTAACTATATGTGCCCATCCTAGGAGGTCTAGTACAGTAAGCAACATCACCCACCATTTAAATTTCATTCATTGTTAAAATTATGTCAGCTTGTCAGACCTCAGAAACTTGCCTTTTTGGGGGAGGGGGTTGTCACATCTGCTCCAAAATGTGCATATAAGAAAGCCTTTAAAACATGGTTCTTTTAGCAGGACCTGGGTCAGGATAATTTGTGATGATCCCACACCGATACTCGGATTGTATCCCTTGATTTTTAGTGTTTCTTTTTCACAATATAGGTTGTCTCCCTCTGTGTGTTTTCTTTTTTTTTTTTTTATTGAAAATTTTTACATTTTACAAAAACAAATCCCCTTCCCATACCCCCCCTACCTCACCCCCCCCCTTCCCAACCTCCCAAACCCTCCCCTGGACTTCCCAGAGCTGAGTACAGGCTTAATTAAAAAAAAAACTTAAAACACTTTTAAAACCTAAACAAATTTAAATACAATCATCATTCTATATAAACTCCCTCCAAAAACACAAATTTAAACATTACTTTCTTTGAATATCTATATCTATAGTATAAAATCTAATTTCTCCCTCTTTCTTTATCCTAAAACGAAAAAATAAACATACAAATCTTTGTTATACCATTAAAGCTAAATACTCCTTTCCTAAACAAATCTAAACATTTAATTAAACAAATTATTTTCTCTTAAAAATATTAATAATATTTAAAAACCAAATTTAAGCATACTTAAAACTTGAACAAGTTATACTCCCTTCAAAACACAAATTTAAACATTACTTAAAATTTAAAACATTAGAATCCCCTCACTAAAATAAGCAAATTATAATCCCTTCAAAACACAAATTTAAACAATATTATCATTAAAGGTTCAAAACTTAAAACAACAAAATTAATAAACACATTAAACATTTCAATCTTCACCAATAACAAATTCCATCCATAAGAAACTGCATCCTTATCAGTCTCAATTATATTAGTATTATTAATTATTCACATTCCAGTTTTTTCCATTCTCCATTCTTCCATTCTTCCATTTCCCTTCTCCATTCTTGTATCAAACTCGTAAGAAATGCTGCAAGTTCTGCCTTAGGAGACTGCTCCAAAATTCCTGAATCTCCCATCGACTCCGAAGCCAATAAGGGTTCCTTGAATTCCTCCTTGTGTTGGTCTTTACAATTGTAAGTTGTACAAGTTATCCTCTGCCCGTTCCTCTCTTGTTGATGCCCCTCAAACTGAGATTTCCCAATTTCCATTTCAGGCAGCAATTCCACCCTTAAAGATTGCTCCAAAGACTTTGTAGGTCTAACATCTCCCAGAGATTCAGAAACCACTGAGTATGAAACTTCCTTAACCTTCTTCTGTTGCTGCTTTTCTTTGGAATTGTATACTGCACAAGTTGTCTTCTGCTCCTCAACCTGGACTTGTTGAGGCCTCTCACACAAAGATTCTCCAGTTTTCATAAATATAGGCTCTTCAAACTGTGATTCTACATTCTTTTCTTCCAAAGCTTTAAACTTAATAGATGGCGATGCACATACCCCCAGGACCGAAGTATAAAAGTCTTTTGCTTGAGAAACAGTATTAAGTCTATAACATGTCCCCAGGTAATTCACCACCATTCCAGTCGGAACATCCCATCTGAATAAAATTTTTCTCTTTTTAAGTTCATTTGCTAGAAAAGCAAACTCCTTTCTTCTTCTTAAAATTTTAGATGGGATCTCCTTAAAAATTATAACATCTTGTGAAGCAATTTGAAATCTCTTCTTATAATAGGCTTGCACAATTTCATTGCGTAAAGATCTTTTACCAAAGTAAATTACCACATCTCTTGGCAGATTCTTCTGTGCTGCCACCACAGAGTTAACCCTAAATAATTTTTCAATTTCATTAAGTATTCCCTCTTTTTCTTTATTCAAAATCAATGCAAAGTCCTTTGCAACCATCTCCTTCAGATCTCCTTGCAAAGACTCTCCCAGGCCTCTAATTCTTAAGGCATATTCCATTTGTCCATATTGAAGCATAAGAATCTCATTTTCCATTTCTTTTTCCATACTTTCAATTTTCCCCTCCATTATGTCCACTTTTTCAGCTACCTCTTCCACATGGGAGTTCACCTTTTCAAGAACAGAAGCAACACCTTCTAAAGCCAAAACAAAATCTTGTCTCAAGATCTTATTGTTTTCCTCTAAAATCTTTTTCATTTCTGCCCTAATTTGAATTATAACATCTCCCATCATGTCTTGCAAATCCTTCATAGTTATTAGCTGACCCCCAGAAGAGGGTGAAACTGTTGATTTAGAAACTGCAGAAATCCCTGGACGCTTTGGAGCCATCTTAAAGAAAAACCTTTAGTCCTTCTTAAAAAATTATAAAAATTCCTTCAAAAATCATAACTCCCTCCAAAGAGTTATAATAAAAAGAAAAAAAGGGAAGAAAAAAAAAGAGAAAAGGAATTAAAAAAAAGCTTTACTCCTTCTTAAAAATTACAAAAATTAAACAGAAAAAAGTCCTTCAAAAAAGGGTCATTACAATAAAAAGAAGAGAGTTCAAAGAGAAAAAAAAAAAAAGGGAGAAGAGAAAAAAAAATAATTAAATAGAAAAAGTCCGTTCCAAGAAAAATACTTAGAGATACCAAAAACAACCATTCCAATCATAAGGAAATAAAAAGAGAAAGGGAAAGGAAAGAAAGAGAAACACCAAAAAGCCTGCCGGTCAGCATTCTAACTTCCAGAAAAAAAAACACCGAGGGATTTGCCGATCGCCATTTTACTTTCCCTTTCAACAAAGAAAGAAAAATAAAAAGAGAGAATAAAAATAGAAACAAGTCTTAAAACTTAAAATCCAAATAAGTCAAAGAAAGCAAAAACTAAATCCTCTACTCAGCTCTGTCCGTTTATAAAAAAAAAAACTCACCAGTTCTCTTTAAGCACGGAGGTGTTTGCAGCGGCTCGTTTTGTCCCTGAGGACAAAAACAGCTGGGAAGCGGAGACAAGTCTGAACTCCGTGGGAGCACTCCTTTCACCCCCCAAAAAAAACTTGGGGGGTGCAAAAGAGGCTCTACCACTATTCAGACACTCTCTACCCCCCCCCTTTGCCCGGGAGGGGGATTTTGAACCGCTGAACAGCTGATGTCTGCTGTTCATAGCGGTTCTTACACTTACCCAGGAGGACGGCTACAAAGTAGCCGCCATCACGCGCGCAAAATCCACCAGAAGTCTGTGTGTTTTCTATTATTGTTTTAATATATTGTACATTAATGTAGAGTTACTTGGGTTCTTGAGGCAGCTTACCAGTTGAATAAGTAATAAATAAATTTCCGAACAGAGTACTGGGCAGCAATTATTCATCCAGGAGTATAAAGTTGATGATGGAGACAGGTGCTTTGCTTTGCAACAGATACACATCTCTTTTGTTATTGCTTTTTAAATTAAAAAGAACATTTTAAATAGAAATTAAAATCCAGTGGTGCAGAAAATCTGGAATACCCCAAGGAGTTGTTTGCTGTCCTACAGGTGTGTGTAGGATTCTCTCCTCATAATCTTATAAAAAAATAAGAACATGATTTCCATGTTGAGATATACAATTTAATGGAATTCAGCAACATATCTCTGTAGCCCTCTTTGAGAATTCAGATTCTCCAACTTCCCCATTTTGACAAGGGAGTTGAAAAACACAGTGATTAGTATGAACAAGGGTTCCTCATTCCCCAAAGGCTGTTGAGCAAAGTTCAGTTCTAGTGACCCCAGAGGTCCAAGTCAATGTCCCCATTTCTTCTGTATGGATAGACTTTCTGAATAAAATTCTTCAAAACAGGTTTTATGTACTCCTTCCTCACCACTTTGCTGTCAGGAATATAAACATGAGGTGAGCCAAAGAAGTACAGTTCCAAATAAATTTTTAAAGCAATTTTAAATATAAAATACCCCCCCAATCATTCACATTTCCCTGGGAAGTAGGCTCTTTAATAGTTGTGTTTCCTGTCCCAATATCCATCTGTTACAAGTGGTTTTTTTTTTTCAAATATAATTTGAAAACTTATCTGACACAACCAGAAATGGAGCTTGCCTCAATCCTTCTCAGTCAGCTTTTAGTTGCAGAGTACCGCCATTCAAAAGTCTTATTTATAAAGCAGGCATCAACAAAAAGTACACTAGAATTTCCTGAGAGATTTCTGGGTGAAATGCAGTCATTTGTTTTTGACTCCAAATTATTTGGCAATAATTCTTCTTTGCCACCACCCTCCCATCCCACTGTGCTTGTAAAAGTGAACAATACAATTTTTTTTCTTTTTATTGTGTTAGTATAAATCTTGATACAATACCTTATTCCGGTACAATGATATTTATATAATATACTTAAATTCTTAACAATCTGTTATTTAGGCACTTTAGAGTATTGCATACAGAGAAGAAGACAGAAAAAGTGGATATTCCATCAATACTAGTGGCAATTTAGGGTACTAATGTTACAAGCATTATTATTATTTGTTTTTTCTGTTCAAAATTAAAATATAAAATTGGAAATGAGAAGCTGAAGGAAGATCATACAGCAATACACACTTTTGAATGGCTCTCTATTGGAAGATGATGCTTTATCTGTTATCCTTACCTGTGAAAAGAAGAAACTGTCCCATCACTAATACTACAGATAGATGCAGTTACCATCCTTATTTGCCTATGGATGAGGAATAATGAAAACATCATCCTGTTGTCCAGAACAGGGGTCTCCAACCTTTTTGTTTTGGTGGCCCAGTGGGAGAGGGAGGAGCAGGCATCTTACGCGCGCATGCGCAAACGTGAATGTGGCCACACATGCACGCACACATACAAACTGGCTGCAAGCATGCGCACCATGCAGATGGGGCTGCGGGCATGCACGTGAGGCTCTCAGTGATGACGGCACTTGTTTGAAACTTGTGGCGCCACCGCCTTCAGGCTCACGGTGATGCTATCACCAGCGTGAGGTGCCATAGCCCGCAGCGATGCCACCCCTGGTGCGAGGCTTACACTGCCACTCCCACGTGAGGCTTGCACCATGGCCCACAATGATGCTGCCCCTGGTGCGAGCCTCATCTTGCTGCCCCCACGCGAGGATCACACCGTGGTCCACCTGCTGCTTGTGGCGCTGCCACCATCCGCGCAATACTAGCGACGCTGGCGCTGCCCACACAACACTTACAGCAAAGGTAGCATGGGGGGGTGAGCACGTGCACATGCACTGCCCAACTACTCATGAAGCCCGGCGACCAAGAGCCCACGGCCCGGTAGTGGGCCGCAGCCCATAGGTTGGGGACCTCTGCTCCAGAATGTCATGTGCAACACTTGCTTGTCTTCCCCACAAATCAGCGACCTAACAATATCATTAAAATGAAGAGAACTTAGGACTCAGTTGGACAATCCACTACCACCACCTTAGGGCACACTGCAAATTTTGGACTCCATTTTGGCAGCTCCTAGAGCCAATTCAGACTTCAGTTGTTTCAAACCAGCAGCACAGGTTTCCCCCATTTTTGCAATCAAAAACAGCTGAAATGAGCCCTCAAAGCAGCTTTATATCATTTGAAAATCTAGAACCAGCATGAGTGGCCATGTGGTTAATATGGTAGAATAGCGCTTCAAGCCAGCATCATGGTATTAACATCATCAGAATATTTCCAAAGTACAAAACCCCAAAGGGGAAAAAAACACTGCTTGAATCTAAGCCCTGTACATGGAAGCCCCCTACCATGAATGGTCCTTAGCCACCCAAAAAGTACTAGCTCAGTTCTCCACCTCTCCAAAAACTGTCCTCTCTGAAGCTAGAGTAACCAGGAGTGTCTTCTCATGTGAAAGCATCTTAAGTCGCATTTCATCCCATGTCCAATCTCCTTTCTGATCTCCCTAAATGAAGTCCAAACACCACTTCAAGCTTCCCCAAAGGGATGCCATAAAAGTAGAATCAGCTTCAGCAATTGAGGTGCTAAACAAATGTGAGCTTGAATGCCCATAATTCTGCAAAATATAGGGTTTTTTTTTCATTGTATTACTGGACAGTAGAGCCTTCCATAGATCTGATTATGCCACTCTAAGATATTGTTATATTTACTCTTGTCCATTGATTTAGTCTGTTTGTGTTCTTTAAAGCCCTTGTTTACTAGTCATCCATTAAGAAGAAATGGATGGCAATCTGTAGCACGCAACAGGAGAAAGCTTTCAGCAGCCGTCTGCAAGAGAGGAGGCAAGCGTTATTAAGTGTGAGACAGCCAGTTATTGGAAGTCAGCTTCAGGTGTTTTATGAATTGCTGAAGCATTAAAACATAATTCCTGTAATGAATGGTTTGCTTGTGCTCAGCTTTTCATGGTTTTTTTTTCCTGAAAAATAAGAAAACAGCTAATTGACACTTGGTTAAATGCATGGGAATATGAAACTGCAGAGAAGCACATCCAAGTCCTGACAGCTCGTAACTGATAGGCTTCATTATTGCCTGTTGGACTGAGATGAAATGAGAATATGCTGGGATCTTGCCGAGTATCTGTTTTCCCCAATGCAGGTTTCTTATTGCAATTTGTATGTAGCTAGTAGGCTGATATACACATGAATCAAAGTTAGCAGAAAGGGCAGCGCAGGATTTTGTTGTTGCTGCTGCTGTTGGTAATAAAACAGTAAGTTACTTTTTCTCCACTGACACCTTTTATATCGTCATCCAGCTAATGCCACAATATAGTTATTGTAAAGGATGTACGATAGTTGTAGAAATTTTATTTTAAAACCTTCCATATCTTCCATAGCAAACATAGGCTGTGAGAGACTCTATGCAGAAACATCTGGGAGTCTACAGGGCATCTTCAGCTTCCATAGCTGGTGGCAGAGCAGTTGAAGTTAAGTCTCACTCTACTGCACAGTTGTCAAACTCGCCACGTCACGTGACGTGTCGTGACATATCACGATTCTTTTTGCATTGCCGGCAATGGGTGGGCGCAGCTTCAGTATGATGAAATCGGCTGGCAGTTTGACACCCCTGCTTTACTGTAACCATCCATAATAACTCAAAGCTCCCACCCTTTTTAAATGTGCTTATGATGTCTCTTTCAACCCCGCGAAGCCCCATCACCACCTGCTACAGAGGTCAATTTGTCAGTGACACACCCCAGTTCTGTGCTTCTGCATATTTAGAGCATTCCAGAGCTTAGAAAATTGGTGGAAGTCCCATCTCTGTGTGCACCCACCCCGAGCTGCACCTTGTGAACTGTAGCTCTCACTAAGTACCTGTGACTTTTAGCCACCATAACAGTAGCCTGTTTAACCTTGAATTAATTGTCTTTGGCTTGATCATCATTCTCTGGGTTTTTTTTTAATTTTCTTCTTAATTTCAAAGCAACCATTCTCATCTTCACTTTGAATCCTTTTTTCTTTCTGCAAGAAAATCTGAGCCCATCTGCCAGGCTGTCAAGGTAGAGCAGGATCAAACGGTGATACTAATCCAGCTCCGGGTGCCTCTGTCATTCATGTACAGGTATATATGCTCTGGATAAGAGCCCTGCAAACCACACTCTAGAGCATCATCTGCCCAGACAGGATAGCAGTGCTGCTTGTGGTGCATTTGCTTCAAGTGCCTGAGGATGAGAACCCTTCAAGTTGAATGAGACTAGGAAACCAAAGTTATGAATGCTAATAGTACTTTTACTATAAGGTTGCAGTAGTCGAATTTTGCAAGTCTCAATGTGCTTCCTATTCCCTCCTTTTAGCTTTATGAAATCGCTTTCTCAAATTACATTTCTGCCCTGGAGTCAGATATCCTTTTTCTGACCATTGTCTTGGTTGCAGCTGTTTTACTTGTTCTTCGGGGTTATTCTTTCTGTCAGTTACAGAGGTTGGATCTGTGTAAGACTGCTTTCTGGGAATAAACTTTAAAAGTGGCAGATTTCATTGTCCACACAGGATCTTGGGTACTTGCTGCACCATTATCAGCCCAGAAGAAATATCAAAGCTTTCTAATAGATCCAGTTTTATAGTTTAAAAAAACCTCAGATGACGAAAGGCTCTGATGCTTCCCTGATTATGGCTCCAATTCCTCTGCTGAGTGGCATTCTTCAGCCCTGCTACCACACATCACCATGTGGATAGCCATCCAAGATGCTAACACTGTCAGCCCTAATTCCAGTGCTTCCATTCTTCGTGAGGGTAGCCGGAAGTGTCTTAGGCCAAACCATATTCTATGCCAGGAGTCGCTAACCCCTGGTCCATGGACTGGTATGGGGCACGGCATGCCAGCAATCGGTCCGCACAAGCAACAAAGCCCCATCGGCGGGATGCAGGCAGCACACAAAACCACGCCCCCTCCAGTCCGTGAAAAAAACCTCTCTCCACAGAACCGGTCCCTGGTGCCAAAAGGTTGGGGGCCTCTGTTCTATGCTATCAAATTCTGATTGCATCAAGAAAAAAGAAGAGGGATGCTCTTTCTTATTCCAGCATCCATCACCTAATTAACTTTGTTGTAGGGGAGGCATCACTATTACCACCATTAACTGCACTCTGCACTCATGGAGCTCAGAGATAAGTTATACTTTGTGGAACTCTCTGTCTGCATGGCTGAGTATCAACATATATGATAAAATGCCCTCATTTCTTGTGGGAAAAGATATGCCCTTTCCTATCTCATTTGGCAGAGGTATCTTATCATGCCGGGTATCTTTTGTTGCCCTCCATTGTCATGCCTGACTTTGCTCCAGTGAATTGATGCTGAACTGAGAGCTTTCCCTTTGATAAGGATGGATTATTCTACACTAAGACTGATGACACCCAGATAGGATTCAAAAGCTTCACATGACTGCATGAAAATGGGAGCTGCTGCATCCCTGTTTCACCTTTCTTGTTACAGTTCTCTCACTTCTCAACAAAAAGGTCACTAGTCTTTCAAATAAAAATATTCACAATTCTTTGCTCCTGGAATTATGGGTGCAGATTGGCACCACACTACGCACTCAACAGAATCAGTCTTCAAATTCCAAGCGTTTGGTCTTGATGTTCTCCCTTGCCAGTTGTTTGGAGACCATATGACTCTCATTGAAGATTTGTGGGCTTCCATAACAACAGTCTTTGTGTCTTGTCAGTTGTTTTGCAGATGTACCATAGTATGTTCTAAGCTAAACTATCACATTGTTTCTAAGAGATGTCCGGAGTTATATCAGGAAATGCTCCCTCTCCTGCAAAAAGGATTGATTGGGTGTTTCTCTGGGAGACTAGAGTCTCATTTTGATTTCTAAGTATTTTATTGTTCCTAAGATGGATGTCAGACTCAGATTTATATGAGATTTATGCTGTGTCATCTCTTTTTTGAGGTGCTTTCATTCAGGGTATCAGTTGCTTCCATCCTTTTTTGCGGAAAGGAACACCGATTGCATCGGTGTGGAGCATATACTTTCATGTATTGTATGTTTATTATTTCTCCTTCCTATGTTTTATAGTAGATCCGTTTCCCAAGTTTGTGTGCGCAGCCTCGAGACTTTTTCTAAATAACAAGGTAATCTTTAAGCCTCCAAGATATCATTTTGTTTCTTTATTTAGAAAACTGGCTTCGGGTGGCAATACCTATGCCAGGCTACAGAAGGAGTCTTCATATTATTTATAAGACATCTTCCTTTCACCCCTCACACATTATTCAAGTCACAGCAGTTGCTCTCCTGTGTGGCATAAGAGTAGCATTTATTCCTGGCCTTCCATGCTCATATAAAGGAGTTTCTCCAAATAGATAACGGCAAGCATCAATCAAGCAATGCCCCATCCAATTTGCTCTCATGCCATGAGAACAGCAGCAGGATTGGCAATTCTCCACTGCCATAATTTCCTGGCAGAGTTGTGCCTGGAACCAACATAGGCTTATCCCTCCACTTTCATTCAGCTGGATAAACTGGGCTACCATCCTCAGTACAACTTCTGGAAACTTCTCCTCCCCTTCATCATTTTGTGACAACCAGACCCTCCTCTAGATAGAAGCTTGCTACTCAGTCAAGTGTGAATCATAGAAACAAAACAAAAAAGCAGTGTTTACTTCGATATCCCTACATGTGGATTCACAGGTGATCACTGAAAGTTCTGAAATTACAGCTAAGTAATTCTCATAGGAGGAAAGCTATTTTAATCTTAGATGGCAGAAGATCAGGAATCTGGGAGTACTTTTTCCGATGAACAAATGTTATTAATAGAAATAAAGGTTTCCCCTGTCCAGTCATGTCCAACTCTAGTGGGCAGATCTCATCTCTGTTTTTTAGCCAAGGGAGCCAGCATTATCTGAAGACACTTCCATGGTTATGGGGCCAGCATGACTATATGCCGAGGCACCCAGAACAGTGTTACCTTCCCACCAAAGTGGTATCTATTTATCTATTCACATTCAAATTGCAAGGTGGGCAGGAACTGGGACAAATAACGAGAGCTCACTTGTTGTGCGGTGCTCGGGTCTTGAACCCAGGCTGACAGCTTTCCAGCTGACAAGCTCAGCATCTTTAACCACTGACCCATTGTGCCCCCATTAATAATAAGCATGCAAGAGGGAGCTTGGAGTCCTAGTGGACAGTCACTTAAATGTGAGCCAGCAGTGTGCTGCAGTTGCCAAAAAAGCCAACACAGTTCTAGGCTGCATTAACAGAGAGATAGAATCAAGATTGTGTGAAGTGTTAGTACCACTTTATAGTGCCTTAGTAAGGCCACACTTGGAATACTGCATTCAGTTTTGGTCACCACAACGTAAAAAAGAAGTTGAGACTCTAGAACAGTGGTTCTCAACCTGTGGGTCGGGACCCCATTTGGGGTCGAATGACCATTTCACGGGGGTTGCCAAACAAGGCTGTCCGCCATTTTTTCCCCCTTTTCTTTGGCCATGCCCCTGGCACCCGGTGATATATAAGTGGTTGGGGGGGTCACCACAACATGGGGAACTGTATTATGGGGTCGCGGCATTAGAAAGGTTAAGAACCACTGCTCTAGAAAGAGTACAGAGAAGAGCAACAAAAATGATTAGGGGACTGGAGGCTAAAACATACTGTATAAGGAACGGTTGCTGAAATTGGGTATGTCTAGTTTAATGAAGAGAAGGACGACGGGGACATGATAGTAGAGTTCCAATACTGTATCTCAGGGGTTGCCACAAAGAAGAGGGAGTCAAGCTATTCTCCAAAGCACCTGAAGGCAGGACAAGAAGCAATGGATGGAAACTAATCAAGGAGAGAAGCAATCTAGAACTAAGGAGAAATTTCCTGACAGTTGGAACAATTAATCAGTGGAACAGCCTGCCTCCAGAAGTTGTGAATGCTCCAACACTGGAAGTTTTAAGAAGAGACTGAACAGCCATTTGTCTGAAATAGTATAGAATTTCCTGCCTGATCAAGGGGTTGGACTAGAAGTCCTCCAAGGTTCTTTCTAACTCTATTATTCTACTCTACTCTACTCTACTCTACTCTGTGCATTTTTGTGAGCAGGTCACTTCATCAGATGCACAGAGTGGCTGGATGATAACAGGATTTAAATTGGGGTGAGGTGTAAGGGGGAACAGCTGAAGGGGGGGGAAAGGCGAGATAGGTGGGCTATTCAGATGCAGGTTACACGTGAGACAGATTTGCAAAGACTGATAGAAATTGCAGTATGATAAAGAATCCCTGATTGCACTGTCTGAGGAATCACTGTTGGCAGTCCCTAACCCCAACACTGCACTTCTCCGTGTTACTGTTTGTTGATCTTAGTGTAGGTGCTGCAGTAAAAAAGTAGAATTGCATGTGGCCCTTTTTTAAAAAGGATTGCTTCTTACATGGGCAGATAGGTATGCGGATCCTCCTCCTGTCCAACACTGTGCTGTGAATTGTGCCTTCATGACCTGAAATATATTTGTTTTCAAGGATATTATAAATAACATTCTTCTGTTGTTAGCACTCACAGAAGAGAAAGACAGAAAATTATTCTGGTAATAAAATGGCAAAGACTTATTTGCTCCCCTCTGTCAGCATTAAATCATGGGCAGGTCTCATAGGTAGATTTAAGGCAAGGATTCCCAACCCCCGGTCCGTGGACCAGTACCAGGCTGCAGCATGTCAGTAACCAGGCCTCACAAACAAGCAAAGCCCCATCCGCGAAATGTAGGCAGCATACAAAACCATTCACCCTCCGATTCGCAGAAAAATCTTTGTCCACGGAACCGATCCCTGGTGCCCAAAAGGTTGGGGATCTCTGATCTAAGGAACTGTGATGTAGCTTAACAATTGAAGTTTGTTATAGCAATCTCAGGCATTTCTGCTGCTTACTAGATATTAAAATACTGTGTTGGACCAAGCCCTGCTAGATGGAGTTCCACATTTGGTCTGAGAAAGAGTGATCCTCTAGTTTGTAGAAAGAAAGTCTGCCCAGATCTGATCAGTGTCTGAGGAGGGATTACATGGAGACTCCATGTATGGCAACTTGAGTTCCATGCATGAAAAAAGAAAAGTGAAATCTAAATGCATGACTTAAATAGTAATAAGGTGCTACCCTAATTTTACCTTAGTATTTACACATAGCAACGTATTCTTTATTCAAAATCAATATTTCATGATCTGGCTTCAACCTACACAATATTTGTTTTTTTCTCTTTTTTCATAATATATCCTCTACCTACAAAATCTATAATGGAGGCTTGGAGATATTCTGGAACAAATTCTTGACCATAAATAGAGTCTACAAAAGGATGAAATAGCCAGTTGCTTTTGGAAACCAAACTGCATAATTAATGTGTGCCATCTAAGATCTTCAAAATCTCAAGTTACGAAGTTGGGGAAAAATCACTGAGGTTAAGACCATTTCTCATATTGTGACACCACATTTACTTCTGCTGGAAACCTTTCTAAAGGTCGGGGGCTAAGCTGCCCAGTGAAGGTTGCCCCACTCTGAATGCTAGTACTCACAAGTCTTGAAAAAGAAAAATATTAATTTTATCTCCCTATCACTTTAATTAGCCTCTATAGATTCATCAGTTATTGGTTAATGGATGTATTATATACAATAATTTAAAAAGCTGTTTTTTATTGTGTCGGAGCTGATTTCAGTAAGCAAGTACTGTTCATCTCAGTTTGCTGTGGTTATACAAGCAGATCTCTCCAAATTGGGAAGGTCTGGCAGTGTGCATTTAGAGTGGTCCCACAGAGTATTGTTATGCTGCCTCCAGTTATTCAGACTGCACTCATCAAAGCCCTTCAAAGTGCAAATCAGCCCCATTGTGAATTCTGAAGGATGTTAGAACAAGTAGTTTGGGGATTGTGGTGTAAGTGATTTAAAAAGCGCCTCATAAGCAATTCTTAGCTAGGTAATAGCACTTTGAATTTAGTTGTCTAGATGTTTGAAAGGATGTGGGAAATTACAAGAGTAAGGATTGTGATGTTGTATTTTCAGGGGAGGGAGGGAGGGAGAAACAGAGAGAGAAGGAAAGGGAAGGGAAGGAAGGAAAAGAAAGGAAGGAAAGAAAGAAAGAAAGAAAGAAAGAAAGAAAGAAAGAAAGAAGGAAAGAAAGAAAGAAAGAAAGAAAGAAAGAAAGAAAGAAAGAGAAAGAAGAAAGAAAGGGAAAGGCATATATAGTAAATGAGGATATTATGTATTAGGAATGGAAAGAATCTGTCACTTTGACGGATTGTAAAGCAAGAAACAGATTAACAGATTACTCATAGTCAGCATGCAGCTTACTATGAAAAATGTGCAGGAAATGATAAGTGTTGGTTTGTGCTGATTTAATGATATTTTAACACTACAATAGCACTATAGAAGAGTAAAGACTAATGTATTGTCATACTTGCATTGCATTTTTAAATCATAGGTCTCTAGTTTTATTTTAAAATAATTTTAAACAATAAGTTGCTTTCTTCCAAAACATCATACATGTTTGTTGCATTTTAAACTATAAAGAAAAATCATAGTTTGGTAGTAATACCTTCTTAATTTGTTTATGCAAGTTTACTACTCTTGATGCAAATAGCTGTGACTTTTATTTTCTAATTTTCAACTTTCTGGTTGTACATTCCATAACTTGATTCCATTAGTTTTGATCAGGGATTGGATGGAACTACATAATTCTCTGGATTAGAAAGTTATGATCAAACATTCTTCAGTTCCACTTCATACCAGTTTAAAAATAAGAAAATATATCATTGTGTATTTTCAGTTCCGGATGATTTGGTTATGTGCAGTCCCAGAAAAAGGGTTGTTATAGCCCAGTTTATAATAATTAGTCGGCTTTCTTTATTTTCAACATATAAATTTCTTTCTCTTAGGGCACAGAAATAAGATTTAAGAGATGGTTTTTTTCATGCAATATCAGCTCAGTTTCAATCTTCTCCTTGCCTCCTTCAAAGCTTGATCATCGCAAGTAGAAAGACTTAGTTGACCTTGGCTGAAATTAAAAAAGCTAAGCAACCTGGTTAATCCCAAGGTTGAAAACTTAGACTGGGAAGGTTAAATAAATAAATAAATCTAGAAGCAGGCAGTGATACTTACTTAACTTTATTACAGTCGTTAATTAGCACAACAGGCAGTAGAACCGTTATCAAGTCCAACACTAGTGGAATGTTACCAAGAAAACTATACGGACTTAGCCATAGGGTCATCAGCATTAAAACTCAACTTGGTGAAGATTTTACTTTTCACCTTTAACATATGAAATTATATCTGCATTGTTAAAAGTATCATTGTTGCCAGCAATCTAAAATTTAATGAAGTGATCCAATATGTCGCAATAATTTTTCCCCTTGGAAGTGCCATAAGATTTCTGAATGATGTTATATTCATACAGAAAGCTGTACTGAATTCTAGAACATATGGCTTTTTGATCAAAATAATATGTAGTAAATTAGATGCCTGCATCAAGATGGGACTTTTACTGGGAAATCATTAGGCCTTATTCAGTCAGGTTTTGAGGAAATCACATGACATCACTGTCATCCATCTTTACTTTTCCCATGATTATTTATAGGAAAAATATATAGCATTCCCCAATAATGTGTTAATTGTAATTCTATCCATAGCTTAACTTGTCAGAGAACCAATATCACTGAATCTTTCTCCACCATTCATTTCTAATATTAGATTTCAGACATATAGATTGGTAATATATGCAAAGTTTAAACATCAATATCCTTCTCCAAGGAAGTGGATGAGCCCCAGTGTGCCTATAGAATTTAATTTTACTAATATTTATTTTACTTTGTTTTCATGATCAATGATTTCTCAGTGACAAGGGCAATGCTGGTTATGCAAAGGAATACACACATAAAACTGCAACCTCTTTTCCACTGATTAGAGAGAATATGCAAGTAGCATAGCTCTTTATAGATCCTGGAGAATTAATACCCCTGGCAATTTGCTGAACTGAGAAATAAAACTGTAACTAAGCTATACTGATAACATTTCTATTGATTTTTCCAAGAAATGGATAGCATCCTTAATCCTTGTATTTACAGAAAGTAAGATGGCAAATATAGTTCTGCAAACACTACTAAAGGCCGTTAGCAGACACATAAGAAAACTGATTTTTTTAAAGAAAAAAACATCAAATAAATAATTGCTTTAAAATTACTTGTTTTTACCAGCTAGGTCACCTCTTTTGATTAATATAGGTTGCCTACCTAATAGTGTTAATATACAATATTTAGAATATGCAAGCAAATGTTCTGCTTTGTAAGCCTTTATCATGTCTGAACAGTTGTATTTAAATGTAGAATATGGCATTACTGTTTTGATTATGAATATTAACCTCATATGATAAGTTGTTCCATCAGTGTTCTATCAGTGTTTTAGTGAATAATGACTACTTTCACTATCTATATAGCATCCCTCATTCATAACTCTGCAGATCTACCTTATTCTCAGGACCTGCTTTAATTCTCATCAAGGTAACAATTTTAGCGAAAAAGAAAGAGAACTTATAATCTATCAGTTATCCAGGGGGAAAAAAAACCCAAACTCATTTCCTTTGGGGACAGGGATGCACAACTATTTCCAGACAATCTTTACCATAACTAACACAGAGGGGTCAAAAGTGAAAACGACATTTGGTTTTTTTGGTATTTAAATTTAAGATACATATGCTGATTATTCATCAATCATGCAGTTAAACTATCCTCATCTTGGTTAAAATATTTTTCAAGTAGTCCTTGACTTCATTAGCAAAGCATCCACTTCTAAAATATGCTTCTGAAAATGGTTTCTTCCCACAAGAAACCATCCAGAATCATTTTAATAGTGAGATGGGTGCAGTGGTGGGATTCAAATATGTGAACAACCAGTTCTCTGTGTGAATGCCATTTCCAGAAGTCCATTGTCAACGCTGCAAATTCTGGACCTGGGCAACAAAAAAATAGCTACCGGTTCTGCCGAAGTGGTGTGAACTGGCTGAATCCCACCACTGGATGGGTGACATATAAATTTAATAAACAAATAAATAACTTTTCCTCATAATAGGAAAAATTCCTGTTTCTCTGGCTAAGGTTGCTTAAAAGTATATGTGTGCTTTCAAATAAGTACAGGTAGTCCTCGACGTACAGCCACAATTGAACCCAAAATTTCTGTTGCTAAGTGAGACATTTGTTGTGAATTTTGCTCCATTTTACGTTCTGTCTTGCCATAGTTGCTAAGTGAATCACTGCAGTTATTAAGTTAGTAACATAGTTGTTAAGTGAATCAGGCTTCCCCATTGACTTCGTTTGTCAGAAGGTCGCAGAAAACAATCCCATGACCCTGGGACACGGCAACTGTCATAAATTTGAGTCCATTGCCAAGTATCTGAATTTTGATCACATGACCATGGGGGAATGCCACAATGGTCGTAAGTGTGAAAAACGGTCATAAATCACTTTTTTCAGTGCCATTGTAACCTCAAAGGCTCATTAAATGAACTGTTGTAAGTCAAGGATTACCTATATTCTCAAGTAGTATTGGGAGGGGGGAGCTATGGTAAGGGTTATATTCTTGGGAAGTGTCTTGTTTTGGTTGGAATCAATAGAGCTAAAGTTTTACGGGACCACCCATCCTCTGCCTTTTTTGGCATTTCTTTTTTACCTCTGACACGTTCACTACCACCATTCTGTCCCTTTTTCTTCCCTTTCAGGGCAGGCTTGGACGGTTTGCTATTGAGAGGCATTTGAATTGGTGATTGGCAGAAGACAGGGTGGAATTAAGCCAATGGCCACATGCACCTCAAGGCTTCAGATTGCTTATCCATGCTTTAAGTGGATCACTTAGTTTTCCCTGTGAGGGAAAAACAAAGTACGATTATAGAAAATGACAGTAATTTAGACTTCTGGTTCCGGGTTGCGGCGTGTGCAGTCATGTAGAGAGATTCCTCTCTTCACTGGCTGCTCTCCCTCTGCTAGTAGACCCTTAATTGGGTCGGAAAGTCGCCCTGGAGGGGCGACTATCGATGAGGAGGACTCTCATTGATCGTGGGGGGAGGCGGCAGCTCCTTCTGCGGTCCGAGGCAGCTCCTCAGGGCCGACGGAGAAAAGATCGGCCGGTAACATGGCTGATCATTTAGCTGCACCAGCTGAAAGTCAGAAGAACACCTAAGCATTAAGAAACCACCGTGGGTGATCCGGGTGAGACCTTTCCCTCTCTCTCTTTGCCCTAACTACTCTCCTGTTAAAAGCCTTCTGGAACTATTTCCCTGCTTTGAAAGAGCTGCCTTTGTCTACCTGGGAAAACGAGCTTTAACAAAAGAAAAAAAAGTTAACTTTTTATTGACTATTTTTATTTTTGGTCACTTTGGGGCCCTGGAAAAAGCCCTATAACTTTATTATTATATCTATTTTCTAAGTTGGAGAATATTGTTTTCCTATTTCTTGGATTTATTTTTTTAAAGGGATAAATCTTTATTGTTTGAAAAAAAAATCTTTATTGGAAGCCAGAAAAGAGATTGCACAGCTTACTGAGGGCATCTTTTGGCGAAAACTATTACCGCAACTACATTTTCTCTTTGTTTTTTGAGGTTGGGTTTGAATTTCAAATGATGATAAAAACGAAAAGATAAAGTATTTGAAACAGCTGGGTGGTGAAGTTGCTTACTAGTAATTGTGAAGGTGGATAAGTGTTGACTGTTTGTATGTGTTGACTGTTAGTAAATATAGCCTCCTCTAAAAAAGTAAAAGACTATCTCACCACTGAAATGGAGAAATTTCATCCACAGCTTGATTATGAACTTATATTAGAAGCAATTTTGGAAGCAACAGTATATATGAAATCCTGGAGAAACATTAAAGATGACATCTCTGAACCACAAATTGAATCTCAAATCCTAATGGATCAATCTACAGGCCAAGGAACTAGCTCTAGAGATGCCTGTATGCAGCAATATACACAACTTAAAGAGACAGAGGAACAAGTCACTGAGCAAATGGATGTTAATCTACAATTTATGGAGAATTTTGAAGATCAAAGAATGACTCTAACTGAGACACTTGCAGTGTTAAAAGTAGCAGGAACTGACTCTCAGATACTAATTACTGAGAATAGTGACATTGTGGATAATCAACTTGTGACTATAATATGGAAACAAACTGTCTACACTATACAGATGATATTGGGAGAAAGGAAAGAGAACTTGGCCTAGATTGAAGTATTGATAAGTACCCTCACTCAAATATTGAGACTCGACGATATAGAAGCTCTATTATGGAAACCAGACTGGCACAGAAAGAAAGCCAGATTTAAAAATGTGATTTAAAACTTTACTTGATGGGTAAATAAGGCTTTAGAGATCTTGATTGAATAAAGATTAATCAAATATGTGAACTTAATAAGAAGATTTTTTTCTGTATTAATATGCTTGTTGTGGATATAACAATTATTTGGATCAGATTTAAACTTTATTGAGTGGGTTAAAAGAGTTTTTTATAGATATAGATTGATTGATAGATTACAGATTTAAAATAGAGTAGAAATATATATTTTGGGAGTAATATTCTTATTCTTAGGAAGGATAGCTATTTTGTAATAGAAGGAGAATAAGAGGGATTTCTAATAAAAGAAGAAATGGTATTAATAAATGAGTTACTAGATTTAAAAATAGAATACTTGTAGAAAATATAAGAATGTTATGGTTGAAATAATATGTGTATTTTAGAGATAAGGATTATGTTAAGAAAAAAGGGAAAGGAGGGACACCTGAAGTGTTAATAATATGTTTATCTAAAAGCCAAATTGGAATATGGTAATTGTAAATAGTAAAGCTTAGAAACAGGATTTGCATTTATACAGGTGAAATCTTATTGATGATTGTTCTGATTGACTGAATTTTATTGAAAAATACATTAATTTGAATATATTATATTATTTGAGGGAAATAGAAAGGGAGTTTCTAATGATTTAATCTGAGTTATATATGTATGATTTTGTTTTTGGATGATTGATTACCCCATCACCATGTTGTTTCTCAAGCATCTTCTTGTATAAATAAAAAATCAATAAAACTTTTTTTTTAAAAAAAAATGCCAGTAGTTTAGTAGAGCATGAAAGCACAAAGGCATTGGTTTCAGGAAACCACTTGTCATTTTGATACCCTGTGGGTGCGCATGGTGCTTAAAAATTTGTGAACCCTTTTGAATTTTCAATATTTTTACACAAATATGACATAAATGTGATCTGTTCTCAACATATAGTAAGTCCTAAAACCAAACAATACCATTATACCTGTTCATTTCTTTATTGGGGAAAATGATATAAAGCAGGGGTGTCACACTGCCAGCCCACGGGCCGGATGCGTCATGCCGAAACCACGCCCAACTCATTTCCAGTAATGGAAAAAAAGTCACGCTATGTCACGACACATCACGTGACATTGCGAGTTTGACACCTGATCTAAAGCTACACATGTATGGCAAAATAATACAATTATGCTGCTGAAAATCATTGTTATTCTTGGAGAGGATAGGTAGTCTTTGATTTATGATCAACTGCTTTAAGCACTTCACAGCATGGCCACATTTACAACCGTTTGCAGCATCCTAGGGTCACATGACCACATTTTATGACGGTCTTAACAAAACCTTGCAATTACTTCTATTTTTTGGCAAAAACATGCCCATAGTGAATCATTGGTTCACTTAAAGCTACAGCATTAGTTTAATGATCATGGATTCATTTTACAACCATGGTGATTTCCTTAATAACTATTGCAAAGAAGTCACAAAATCG
Organism: Crotalus tigris; assembly: GCF_016545835.1. Taxonomy (NCBI): domain Eukaryota; kingdom Metazoa; phylum Chordata; class Lepidosauria; order Squamata; family Viperidae; genus Crotalus; species Crotalus tigris. Next base: position 3,969,991 of record NW_024100512.1, read on the forward strand.
GGTTTGTCAAACAACCAATCCATTTTACAACTATTATAAGTTACAACCATAATGGGCAGACTCTATTGTGGTCGTAATTAAGGACTACCTATAATGTGCAGATGCTCTGGAGCAGGGGTCCTCAACCTTGGCAACTTTAAGACTTGTGGACTTCAACTCCCAGATGCTGGCTGAGGAATTCTGGGAGTTGAAGTCCACAAGTCTTAAAGTTGCCAAGGTTGAGGACCCCTGCTCTAGAGACTCACAGAATAAACCTGGGAGCTGCATGTAACCAATGGGCCTTGGATTGCCCACCCCTACAATACAGGAGTGATGGAACATGTTTAAGTGTCTTTAAAAGAAGTTAGATAAAATCAAGAGGGATGATGAGATGGCATCTCATTGAAACCTGCTGGGGGGAAGCAAAAAAACAGGAAGAGGGGTGACTTCCTGCCTTGATTGTAGATCATCTGGTTGGCCCATCCCAAGAAGGGACTTGATGGAACTTTCTCTAACTCAGGCTCTTCCATCATTTGGATTATGGAGCGTGGAATCTGGGCTGCTACATAGAGATTCTGGTAAAGCTTCACTGGGATTTCATTGTATTTATATCATGGCTAGTTACATCGCACTGATCTCCTCTGCAGTATCTCTTTCATTATTGATCCCTTAGTTTCATCTCTAGGTCAGTGTTTCTCAACCTTGGTGACTTTAAGGGGGATGGACTGCAACTCCCAGAATTCCCCAGCCAGCATCCATCCACCTTAAAGTTACCAAGGTTGAGTAACATTGACCTAGAGGCTGACTGGCATTTTGAAACCCATCACTGCAGGGGATACTAGATGGAAATGTTTTCTTCTGTATCTCTGTGTGCATGCATTCTTCATTCTCATAGCTGATTATGAGTAATAAGGGGAAGGAGAAGGATGTGGTTTGCATTTATTTTTTGCTCTTAAGGAACTTATTGGATTTTTCATAAACATTTTTTTTTCCAAATTCCACAACAAACTCCAATACAGAGGCATTTCCACATCAGCAGCATTATGTAGTGAAGCAGAAAATTAAAGGTTGTTTTCTCCTTCTTGGTTGACAAAGAGCAGGTTTTTGTCCCTTGACTCAGCCCAGATTGTCTGTGTGGAAGTTTGAACATCCTGTGCATCAGCAGCAGAAGCGCCAACAGAGAAATGCAAGCCAAAGAAGGTTTTATTTATTTTCTCAAGGCATGCTAAGATTGTTTGTGGGAGAACAAATCTTATCTTGAATCAGCACAGCTTTTCTAAAAGCAACCCAAGCATCCTATTTTTCAAAGGACAAACAACTTATGTGCTTTCTTTTGATACTACCCAGTGGACCATCTAGGATCATACTGTCAGTCAATCATAAATGTAACTCTGCATGGCCGGGCTTTAAGCAGAGGTCTTATCCATAAGTCTTATTGATCTATTCAAGCTTTTCTCAGCTACAACTTCTATAAATCTTTGTCCCATAGAGAGCGCCTATGGTAGCTGCTGTCTTTTGGGTGCTGACTTCTGTCACAACCAACAGGTATCAGATGGGGCAATGAGAATGGTATTCATATGTAAAAGTGTAATCATTCTGTCAGGATCTCCATCCTCGGCTTGGCGCCTTGCTGGCGTCCTGCCATCAAAGGGGAAGGGTGGGGGGAGGCATTTGGGGCAATCCACACCTGTGTATCTAATAGTGGGAAATGGGGAGGGGGGATGACATGTGAAGAAGCCAGCGCTATTTGTACTGGTTATGCTGGGCATCTTCAAGGCCGCTTGCCCAGGGTGTGAAATTCCATCAGCCTAAACAACCCAGAGTTTCCCACAATATAGCGGTGATTCTGGATTGGGTGGCAACGGACTGGACATTGGGTGGAGGGATGGGGAATGTTGCTTTTGGCTCTTTGTATTGGTGAACAGGAACTTCAGTTTCCACCGCACTTTCCTGCAACCCACATCTTTAGTAAAAATCCTTTGCACTTCTATCAATTAGAGATGAGAGTCTGCTTTTGTCAGAATCCAATTATATTTCATCTTTAAATTATCAAATATAGAAACTCCCAATTCTGCCTTCTCTGGATTCTGCCATAAGAGGGAGAGAAGGGGGAGAACAAAGGGGCTTTATGGCCCTCACTTCCTTCTTTACACTTCAAAGAGCTGAATGCTGAATGTGTGTTTATTGTAACCTCGAAGCGTTAACATACCAAAGGAGGGTAGTTGCCTTTCATGTAGTTATCTGAAGTCCCCATGCAGACGGAAGAAAGAAGAAAGGGGGTGGAATTGTGATACTTGAAACTATCACTGGAAGGGGGGTTGATTGGGTGGGACTACTGGGGAACCCCTTAAAACCTTGAATGGGAGAGCTTGAACCCCAAGTCCTGTCTAGCATGCCTGCAACCATTTTCTCTTAATAAAGGATTCCTGTTGGAAGAATTATTCCAAGAGTTCTGTCTTCTTAAGATGCAAAGTGGGGTGGGTCCTTACATTAGACAGGACTTGCAAAATTAATCCACCTGGAAGGGAGACCCTTGCCGGGGGATTTTGCAAAAAATTTACCATGTCAGACAATGGAGAAAGAGAGGGGGAAAACTCCCTGGAAAGAGAGCCGCTGACCCAGTTGGAACCTTGCCAGATGTTGGGATCTGAGAGGTCAGATTCCTCGGGAGAAGAAGTGGTGGAGACACAGGACCACAAGCCTCGCTGGTCGATGAACGTTGGAAAGAAAAGTGAGTGGAGAAAGGAATCAAGAAAGGTGACCCTGAGACGGGGGACCAAGCAACCAGAATGGAAGCAGGAGATGGAGAAATCCCTGCACGCAAGTGAAGAGGGAGGAAGCTGGGTACCGTACTCAGACTGGATCCTAGAGAAAGCTATTGACCTGATGAAGAGAACTCTCAGCTCCCTAGGAGAGGAGAATACTGAGCCCTACGGCCGCCCCAGTTCCTGGAGCCACAAAGGGAGAGACACCGAGGGGGACGTGGAACCTGCAACCCCAGGGACATCTACTGATCCAGGAGCCCCCACCCCCTACCGGACCACAGATGGCAATCTGGACGGAAGACACTACCACCCACAACGGAGGCACCGATCCATTCCAAGACGTCCACCGTTGGAGGTGAAATTCAAAGGGGAGCCAACACGCTTGGGGTTTTTCCTAACCCAAGTACTCAGCTACATGGAGGAATATGGGCAGGACATTCCCAGCGACAAAGCCCGCATCCGGATCGTGCAATCTGCCCTGGATGGACCAGCTGCGGATTGGGTAGTGAACTTGCATGACTCCAATGCCCCAGAACTCAGTAACTTCAACCGTTTCATGTCCTCTTTGAGAAGACGATTTGAAGACCCCCTGGCTGATTGCAAAGCCCGTGAAAGAATAACAACGATGAGGTAAGGCAAACGCCCAGTGGCCGAGTATACACAAGAATTCCGGGCCATTGCCAGCAAACTGAATTGGCCAGAAGACATCCTCCTTGGCCATTTCAAAGACGGACTAAACTATGATCTATATGATGCTTGCCTGCCCCGAGGGGACCCACATCGACTTGAGGAATGGTACGTCTTGGCAGAGGAAGCAGAGATCGACATATTGAAGAGGCACCGCCGAAGAAAACAATGGAGCCGCCCCCCGCCTGAGCTGACACACCAACCGGTGAAATCATCGGATACAGCCAAGAAGCAAATGGGGTGTTTCAAGTGCGGAAGAGAAGGGCATCGAGCTGTAGAATGCCGCTCAAAGGCCCCCCAGCACAACCCAGACAGATCCCCAATCAACAAACCCAGAGGGTATTCAGCTAAGCCAAAAGAAACAGCCATGAAAATGATGGAAATTGCAGAAACCCCCACCTCTGCTCACCAAGGGGAAAGAACTCCAGCCTACACCACAGGGACGGTGGATGCCTCAGATGACAGCTCGGAGGGCGAACCCCTGGTAAGTGGATGCATCACACCCATCTTCAAAACAGTGACTATATTAATCCCCCCCATGCCCGAAGCTGTGAAGGTGAAAGCCTTAATAGACTCTGGCTGCACCCGCTGCCTCATTAGCCCAACACTAGTGGGGAATCTGGGCATCCCATCCAGGAGACTGGAACAACCAATCTCATTTGGCCAGCTAGATGGATCCATAGCAGGGGGGGTGCCAGCTACCCTAGCCACTCTGCCAATACACCTCTCCCTGGGCAACCATGAAGAGGACTTAACGTTTGTGGTGACCCCAGGTATGGAATGCCCAATGATTCTAGGGATGGAATGGTTGAAAAAATGGAACCCCTGGGTAAATTGGAGGACGACAGAAATCAAATTCCCGAAGGGGGACCCTATGGACTTAAAACCCCAAGGGAGGCTACCAGAATCAAGAATAGAAAAAGCATCCATAGGAGAGGAAAAAAGATTAACAGAAATACCAGAGGAATATAGGGACCTTGCTGAAGTCTTCAGTGAGGAGAGGGCGAATGAGCTTCCCCCCCACCGACCCACAGACTGTACCATTGAATTCAAGCCTGGGGCAAAACTCCCGAAGCCCAGATTATACTCCATGAGCCCAAAGGAGAAGGAGGAAATGGAAAGATTTATAAAAAAAAACCTGGAGAGAGGTTTCATTGAGCCAGCCAAGCCTAAAGTGGCTGCCCCGGTCCTTTTTAGAGAGAAGAAGGATGGCTCTTTACGTTTATGCGTGGATTATAGGGCCCTGAATACAATCAGTGAAAGCAACCTATACCCGCTGCCCCTCATGAAAGACATGCTGTCACACCTATCGAAAGGGAAAATTTTTTCTAAACTAGACTTAAGGGAAGCTTACTATCGTGTGAGAATCAAGGAAGGGGACGAATGGAAGACTGCATTTAACTGCCCCATGGGGTGCTATCAATTCAAAGTCTTGCCATTTGGATTACAAGGGGGCCCTGCAGTCTTTATGCAATTAATCAATGACGTTCTAAGGGAGCACCTATTTAAGGGGGTCCTTGTTTACTTGGACGACATTCTTATCTTTACTGAAACAAAAGAAGAACACGTCAAACTTGTCAGAGCGGTTTTAAAGAAGCTGCAAGCCGCTCACCTATATGCCAAACTCTCAAAATGCGAATTCCACCAGGAAAGGATAGACTACCTAGGCTATCGCATATCCCCACAGGGCATTGAAATGGACCCAGAGAAGGTCAAAGCAGTACTAAATTGGGCACCACCCCGCACAAGAAAGCAACTACAAAGTTTCCTGGGCTTTGCAAATTTTTACCGCCAATTCATCCCCTCATTTGCACAGATAGCCTTGCCCCTCACTAACTTACTAAAAACGAAGGGAACATCCTCAGTAAAACCTAGCCAGCCACTAACATGGACAATGGAGTGCCAAGCAGCGTTTGAGAGACTAAAGAGACTTTTTTCTGCCGAACCAGTACTAAGGCACCCAGACATGGACAAGCCCTTCGTAATACAGGCAGATGCAAGTGATGTGGCAGTGGGGGCTGTGCTATTACAAGAAAATGATGATGCAGTATTGCAACCCTGTGCATATACATCTAAGAAACTCACGGAAACAGAACAGCGCTGGCCCGTATGGGAGAAGGAGGCTTATGGGATACGTTGGGCATTACTCACGTGGCGACAGTTCCTGGAAGGCAACAAAATCCCCTTCCAGGTGTGGACTGATCACAAAAATTTAGAAGCCCTGAAAACTTCCAGGAAACTCAATCCCAAACAAGCCCGCTGGTCCCAGCATTTTCACCAATTCCAATTTAAGCTCAAACATTTACCAGGAAGAAAGAACTTCCTGGCAGATGCACTATCTCGCATGCCCCAATATAACAGCGCACGAACCACAGACTCTAGACCAATAATGGCAGAGTCACAACTGGCAGCGCCAGTAACCACAAGAACCCAAGTCAAAATAAAACCACAACTGGACAGCCAAACTGGGATTGAATTCAGAAAAAATTTGGAAACAGATGAATGGTTCCAGAAAAACAAACATGTGTGCACAATGAGAGACGGATTGCCTTGGGTAGGGGAAAAGTTATATATACCAACAACTCAAAGACTAACTTTCATGCACCTTTGCCATGACACAAAATCAGCAGGGCATTTTGGATTTGTAAAAACTTTACACTTAATTAAACGGCAATTTTGGTGGCCATCAATAAAAGAGGACATAGAAAGTTATGTTGCCAGCTGCCCAACCTGTGCATCAGCAAAGAGGTTGCAAGGGAAATCGCCAGGGCTATTACAACCAGTGGCAAGTCCCTCAGCCCCCTGGAGGGAAATAGCCATGGATTTTATAGTGGAATTGCCAGAAAGCAATGGGAATACTGTTATCTGGACAGTCACGGACCTATTTTCCAAACAGGTGCACTTTATCCCTTGCCAAAAAATTCCCACTGCAAAGGCCTTAGCAAAACTTTTCATCCAGCACATTTACAGATTGCACGGGGCACCCCAACGCATCATCTCTGATAGGGGAGTGCAATTTACGTCTGCATTTTGGAAGGAATTTTTATCCCTCTTAGGGACCACTCAGGGATTGACATCTAGCCACCACCCTCAAGGAGATGGACAAGCGGAACGCTGCCAGTCGGTACTTGAGCAATATTTGAGATGTTTTTTAAATTTCCAACAGAGTGATTGGACGGACTTACTTCCTTTTGCAGAAGTTGCCTACAATAATGCAGTCCACTCCAGCACAGGCTACACTCCTTTTCAAATAGCCAACGGTCAAAGTTTCAACCCTATGCCAGAGTTAACCCCAAAAGAACCAACGATCCCTTCACTGAAAGAATGGATGGAAAACCTACAAAACACCTGGCCAATAGTCAGAAAATCACTAGATGAAGCTAGGCGGGCATACAAAGCACAAGCCGATAAAAAAAGGGTTGAGCCTACACCATTCATTATAGGAGAAATGGTGTACTTATCTACAAAATACCTAAAGTCCCTACAGCCCTGTAAAAAACTTGGACCAAAATATATAGGACCTTTTCCCATTAAAAGAATCATAAATCCAGTAACAGTAGAATTAGAATTACCCAAAAACCTCAGGCAAATACACCCAATTTTTCATTGCAGCTTGCTGAAAAGAGAGCATCAATCACATCTACGGCCAAAAATCCCCCCACCACCACCTCCACTCATGGTGGAGGGTGAACAACACTTCGAAATAAAGGAAATCCTTGATTCTAGGAGATATCATGGGGCAACTCAGTACCTAGTTGCCTGGAAACACCTACCTCCCTCACAAAATGAGTGGGTCCATAAACGTCATGTCAGAGCCCCGAAGCTATTGAAGAAGTTTCACACAGAGTATCCTAACAAGCCTGACTAAATTTTATACTTGTGTTTTCTTTCAGGTGGATCTCTCTTATTGTTAAGAGGGGCCGGATGTCAGAATCCAATTATATTTCATCTTTAAATTATCAAATATAGAAACTCCCAATTCTGCCTTCTCTGGATTCTGCCATAAGAGGGAGAGAAGGGGGAGAACAAAGGGGCTTTATGGCCCTCACTTCCTTCTTTACACTTCAAAGAGCTGAATGCTGAATGTGTGTTTATTGTAACCTCGAAGCGTTAACATACCAAAGGAGGGTAGTTGCCTTTCATGTAGTTATCTGAAGTCCCCATGCAGACGGAAGAAAGAAGAAAGGGGGTGGAATTGTGATACTTGAAACTATCACTGGAAGGGGGGTTGATTGGGTGGGACTACTGGGGAACCCCTTAAAACCTTGAATGGAAGAGCTTGAACCCCAAGTCCTGTCTAGCATGCCTGCAACCATTTTCTCTTAATAAAGGATTCCTGTTGGAAGAATTATTCCAAGAGTTCTGTCTTCTTAAGATGCAAAGTGGGGTGGGTCCTTACAGCTTTCCTAACTGATTGTTTTGGGGCAGGTCTGACACATTCTTTCAAGTTGAGCATGATTCCATATGAGTACATGGATGTGCTCATGTTTTCTTGGCAATCGCATAGAAGTAGTTTACATAGCTTTGGAGTCCTTGGTGTTCTCTATGCTTGGTTATTTTCTTGCAGATATTTCATTACCCAGCTAGGGGTAGATGTTACCTAGTAAGGTAATAAATGTCTGCAAGAAAACAACCAAGCTCAGAGAGGAGCAAGGAACTCACAGTTCAACTCTAGAGCTATAAATATTCTCTTCTATCAATATTACTAGCTTTTTTCTGGGTTTGGTTTTGGAGTTCTTTCTCCTAGGTAGATTGGCTTCCTTCATGCCCATAGTGCTCTCTCTGTCCTTTTCTGTAGTGGGAAGTGTTGCTTGTGACTCACCTCTCTTTGTACCTCTGATTTACTGTGTTTTTGTTCTTTTAATTTTATTTTAAGAGCCATGGTGGTACAATGGTTAGAATGCAGTATTGCAGGCTAATTCTGCTGACTGCCAGCAGTTCGGCAGTTCGATTCTCATCGGTTGAAGGTTGACTCAGCCTTCCATCCTTCTGAGGTGGGTAAAATGAGGACCCAGATTGTTGGGGGTAATATGCTGACTTTGTAAACCGCTTATAGAAGGCCATAAAGCACTGTAAAGGGGTATAAAAGTCTAAATGCCATTGCTATTGCTTTTCTTCTTGAGGTTTGACAGAATGTGATGGAAGATGAGAAGCAAAAAAATAAGTTTAGAAAGGATGGGTAATATTCTGCAGTCAGCTCAGCCTCATTTCTGCTCAGTGGAGTGATTGATTTAGATAGTCTTTGACTTACGATTGTTCATTTAATGATGGCTCAAAGTTACAGTGGCCTCAGGAGAAGTGATTTACAATCAGTCCTCAAAGTTACAACTGTCATATCATCTACACAGTCATATGATTGCAATTTGGATGCTTGGTAACTGGTTTGTGTTTATAACAGTTGTGTGGTTTCATAAATACATCCATGTTTTCTTGATGAACACTTGAAAGTTGCTGCTATCCTCTTCCATGGCATTTTTCAACTACTCAATCTAATCTAAACTCCTAGAATATCCTGTTGGCTTTCTAGCCAGGCACTAACTAGGTCTCCTTTTAGCTTTTGAGATCAGCTAAGTTCACATATATGTGCCACCAGCTGAGGAATATTAACATTAAAGTAGTGGCAACTAGATTCTTATTCTCTGTAGAAATTTTATGTGCTCTACTCTGTCAACAAATGTTTCAAAATACATTTCTACTTGCATCTCAGTGAAGTTAAATTCCCCTATTCACAATACGTTGACTGGCCCATTGTGTGCCATCAAACCAGTGCTGACTTTTAGCAACGTAACTTTGTTAATCTCTGAAGTGCTACATGAATGTGGCATTAGTATTTTTTCAAATATTTATTCAAAACCTTTTGCATGCAGGTTTCAAAAAGTAGATTGGGTTGAATAAGGTAATAAGCAGGCAGTATGAAGAGTCATGGATTAGCCAACCCAAATTCCCTTCTTAATTATAGGATTCCCCAACAAATTGTGTTAGTTACTGGAGCAAAACGCTTCCTCTATTTCCTAGAGGAGCCATTATCCATGGTGTTCTGTAATTTTCTCTGCAGTCATGAAAATGATGCTGGATTACTTTATTCCTGTGGTGGTGACAAGAGGTTTAAGCCAAATTCTGCTAACATTATTGGAGATTGGGGGTAGCCTAAAATCCAAGTTATCATCTTCCTTTGAATACTTAAATGTACGGGGAAGGATTGGGTGAGAATTCATTAAACCTTTGGTATGTTTTATTTTTATCCTCTATTTTGCCTGTCTCACATGCTTTACTCTTCATATTCCACCCCTGGGACCTTAAAAACTTAAAGGTACCCAATCTGAATATGGGAAATGATGGGGGGGGGAGATTAAGGTGCTCACACTGGACACACATCAAAGAGTGTAGCCTCAGAAGCTGTTTTAGATTTTGGATTTTGTTTTAAAGAAGGGAGTATGAGAAATTATACAATATATGAGTGCAGTTTGATTTTATCATTTTTTTAAAAAGGAATATTTCTTGTATTGGTTTCCGACATCCCTGTTTCAATGTCTATTTCAAAGCAGTTTGCAGCCACCATATTGGCCATGAATGGAAGTCGCTTTGAATAATGAGACTGAGCGGCATATAAATTTAATAAATACAAATAAATAAATTCTGCCAAAGAGAATTGGCAAGAACCTCCTCCCTCCTCCTTTCTCCCATCATCCATTAGAACAATTTTTAACAATTCTTAAAACATTCTCCCGGCTGAAATCCCTCCATTCAATTTAACTTAATACTATTGATCAATTGTCATCATCCTCAGCCTTGAGGAAAAGAGAACTCAGCATGAGAGGGATTCCTCTTCCTAATAACCCGAACCTGCCTTCAGATTTATTCCCAAGATGTGCTTTTCCCTCATTGCTAAGTAGCCATATTTTCAATCCCATTCATGGTCTGCAGTGAGTTGTGGAGTGGAGCATTATCTCAATCACATGGTAGAGGAGACCCTTTCTGGTGCCTTTTTGTGCTTGGAGGCACATCTGGAATCTTGAGAGTTTGTGGACAGCAATAGAAATATGAATGGGGGATTCCCTATTCACAAAATGGCTGCCATAGGTGGAATATAAACTGAACTAAGGCATTAATTGATCACAATATTACTGTTTTAGTGCTCCCTTGTATTTGATGTTTGTTATTGCCTTTGTTTAGATTTGTTATATTTGAGTGGTTTCAGAAAGCTCATGGTTGTGACCCCCATTGTTTCTTTTTATTTTCTAAGCAAGTTCAAAGGCCCATTTGAAGCCAACAAATATTCTTGGACATCAAAACAGTGGTGGAGACAGATACATTTCTTTGCAGCATTCCAACTTTTTAAAAAATTAAAGCAACATTTTTAATATAAGTGAGATTGAATAGGGAGGCTGGGAGGCCACCTCAGAAAGTTGGGCATCCTAGGGTAGTAAATTATGAACCCCAGGATTGCAGAAACTGAGGGAATACTCTTCAGAGAGCTTTGCAATAGGCATGTAAGAAACCAGAATGACAGCGATGTGAGAAAAGGTGAGTCTACACCACACAATCTTCTGTATTGGTTGGCATAATTGTTAGTGCTTCAGCTGCCTCTTCTCCTGCAGCTCTAGTTCTGTAAGGGTTTCATGCGTGTTTGCTGTTCTATTCTGGTCCTTCCTCATTTTCTAATTGAATAAGTTTTATAGATAGATAGATATGCATAGATAAACAGGCAAACACATTTTGCAAGCATTTCTGTAAGCCCATAGCCCTTTCATCTTCAACTTAATCTGCCTCTATTATATCTCGCCTATATTTACTCTTAAGTATTTCTACTTTGTTATAAATAGTTTTGTAAATTCTCTGATGTTATAAAAGAAATCTATCATTTTCTTGTTATTTTCTTTTATTTGTTGACACTCACAATTGAGTTAACTTGCCTTTCCTTGCTTGGGGCTGTAAAGTTGCATTCAATCCTTATGCATTATTATTGCTCAAGCCTTTCATCTTCCATCTACAACCAACTTTGGCTATGATGATAGAATTGTAATTTTTTCCCCACTTTGGTTTTTGCAATGTCTCATATCTTTTCCTATAGTGAAATCTATGTTAAGTATACCGAATCTACTCCTAGACCCTTTTATATTGTGGCAACATGTTGTCCAGGTCAAATCTTCCTAACCCACCTATTTTTAATTTTTTTTTTAATTTTTTGTACACTTCCAAATTTAGCATATATATAAAAAATAATTCATGGTTTGTTCCACAGTTTGCAGTGAATGATTATGAATTACTGAACTGGACTTTTCCTTCTTCTGTTTCTTATGTAAGTGTGATTCTGGTGCTGCCCATCCAATATCCAGATGTAGTTCTGTTTATTTTGTTAAAAAACAGAGTGAATCTGGTAATATCTTTTCCAACTAACAAATTTTATTTAAAGCCATAACTTTTGGTCACCATGGGCTAGCATGGCTCTCCTCCTACAGTGTCTCCTATGTTGCTTGAGACAGATGTTGCCAATGAACTAAAAAAAGCCTTTCAGAAAATTCTGTTGACCAATCTCCAGTACTACTTTTGTCCGTTTCTCTAATTCAGGGTTTCCCAATCTTGGCAATTTCCAGGTATATGGACTTCAAATCTCAGAATTCTCAACAATGGCTATGCTGGCTGTGGAATTTTAGGAACTGAAGTCCATATACCTGGAAATGCATTGTCAAGAAAAAACATAACGTTAATAATAGGGGACTGGAATGCAGAGCTTCCCAATCTTGGCAAATTGAAGGTGAGTGGACTTTAAATGTCAGAATCCTCAGTTTCTATAAAATTTGCTGTGTTTTCTAATTATTACTCTGTATAACATACTCATGGGATATCTGTTAATTTTTATATATAATGGTTATATCGAAATATATATTTAGTTGGGCCTTTTTGAATAACTTTGCCATTTCTTCATGTAGCTACATGCCCTTTACACCATATCAGGCCCATTACAGACCACTTAACATCTGGTATCCAAGTTCATCTAAATGCTTCAACCATACCAATATAGTTATCTCAGGAAGGGTACAGAAGTGGTTTGCTGTCGTCGTCTTCTAGGGTGGACTTTGGATTTTCTTCTACCAAATAGCTTGGCTTCCTTTATCCCTGAAGAACTTCCCCTGCTCTTGTAGTAGATTATTCTACTTTTATTATTTACCTCTCTCCTTTTAAGCTTATTGGTCAGGAGCTGCTGTTCTCACCATGCCATTCTCACAGATACCGTATTTTCCGATGTATAAGACGACTTTCTAATCCCTGAAAATCTTCTCAAAAGTCAGGGGTCGTCTTATACGCAGGAATATACGGGTAGCTGTTCTCTAAATTTAAAACCAATCTGCCCCCTAGTGGCCAGCCCTATTTTTTTTTACAGAAATAAGCACTAACAAGACAAAGCTTTCTAGCAGCAAAGGAGCTCCTATTGTGCTCATCTATAAACAGAAATTCAATATTGTACTGTATTTTCTGGCGTATAAGATGACTTTCTAATCCCTGAAAATCTTCTCAAAAGTCAGGGGTCGTCTTATACGCAGGAATATACGGGTAGCTGTTCTCTGAATTTAAAACCAATCTGCCCCCTAGTGGCCAGCCCTATTTTTTTTTACAGAAATAAGCACTACCAAGACAAAGCTTTCTAGCAGCAAAGGAGCTCCTATTGTGCTCATCTATAAACAGAAATTCAATATTGTACTGTATTTTCTGGCGTATAAGATGACTTTCTAAACCCTGAAAATCTTCTTAAAAGTTGGGGGTCGTCTTATATGCCTAGTCGCCTTATACGCCAGAATATATGGTAGTTTCTAACTTCTGAGTGCTACCACCATGGAAGGTGGTGTTCCTCTTTAAAGGGAATTTTACATTCACTTTAGAAGTAGATGTTTCTGTTTAGGGCAAGCCTCATCTAATAGTTATTTTTAATGGTTCCAGACTAGAAAATGAGAACAAAATGGGCTATTTATCCAGACACTTTGACATAAAGAATAAAACTACCATTAGCAAGCATTTAAAACATAAATCATTCCCTTTTGTAATGGAAGACATGGAGCATAAATGCTATTGCAAAAAATGATTCATAAGGAATTGGATATATGACACAGCAAGTTATTCAGTGATTAGTTGTTTTGCCAGTGTGCTTGATTTCCAGAGGTATTTATATGTGGAAGGAGTATCTGTTGGGATTAATCTGTTGGCTGGAAAAGACTGGGCTAAAGGTTAGCACTGGGCACTGATCATAGCAACAAAGCAGGGATCTACCACACTAGACAGAACCTGAGGTGCAGTCTATGCAAAGAGACCGCAGAGACAATCCAAACATAATGTCAGGGTGTAAGATTCAGGCGGGAACAGCATATCCTGATTATCCTACCTAGTTTGGTAATGAAATCTGCAAAAAACAACTAAGCTCAGACAGCACCAAGGACTCTACAGATACACTAAATGGCAAAACCAAGTAGGTGGCATTGTGTGTAGAATCAGCCACACAGTGTATCGGCTAGACCCTTCCAAGTCCAGATGGGAGATTTCACAGAAGATTGTGGAAAATTAATTAAGATCTTATGGGACTTGTTATCCAGATCCAAATGAGCATGTAGGTAATGGTCAGTAAACCAGACATTGTGGTTGTAGACAAGGACCAGAATATAGCAATGGTGATAGACGAATCGGTGCCAAGTGACAGCAACGTCAGGAAGAAGTATGAGAAGCTGGAGAAGTACGACAGCCTGAAGGAAGAATTAGAGAGGATGTGGAAAGTGAAGGACAAAAAGGACCCAGTAGTGGTAGGAGCCCTCGAGGCTGCGACTCCTAAACGGGTAGAACAGCTCCAACAGAGGTAAAGTCATTTTTGTCTTAAGACAATGGCCCGCAACCCATTGGACACCAGGGACCAGTTCCACGGAGAGAGGTTTTTCCACAGACCAGAGGGGGCGTGGTTTCATGTGCTGCCTGCATCCTGCGGATGGGGCTTTGCTTGTTTGCGTGGCCCAGTTTCTGGTTGCCTAGGTGGTTTCTTAAGAAGATGAATGTGATAGTGTTATCAAACCACTTCTCCCTTTGCTTTTAAAGGTTTTTGTATTTGCGTGTATTCCAATCAATTATCCAACATCTTTAGAGGAGGCAGGAGTGCCATACCTTCTTACCTCTTTCTTCTGTGAATACGGGGTCAGGTTTTTAGAATAACCCTTAGGTCTTAGATTCCATATATACATCAAAGCTGCTATGTAGCATCCCAGTGGTGTTAGAAGAGCCTGGTTGTATCCTTTCCATAGAATGGAATGGAATGGAATGGAATGGAATGGAATGGAATGGAATGGAATGGAATGGAATGGAATGGAATTTCTAGTCCACCCCCTATACCAGGAGAACCTATACCATTTCAGACAAGTGACTGTCTAGTCTCTTCTTAAAAACCTCCAGTGATGGAGCACCCACGATTTCTGAAGGCAAGCTGTCCCGCTGGTTAATTGTCCTCACTGTTAGGAGTTTCTCCTTAATTCCAGGTTGCTTCTCTCTTTGGTCAGTTTCCAACCAATGTTTCTTGTCCTGCCCTCTGGTGCTTTGGAAAATAATTTGACCCCCCTCTTCTTTATGGCAGCCCCCCAAATACTGGAATACTGCTATCATGTCACCCCTAGACATCAGCTAGCACAGTTCTCCTCTAGGAGAGAAGTAAATATCTAGGAGTAATTTTTTACAAGATAAAGGTAGCTCATGCTTGTGGTTATGTTTTTCTTTATTGGTTATAAAATAATTCCTTCTTTATTCTCAGTCTTCTAGTGTGTACAAATTTTCAATCTTACCGTATAACATTTATGTGACCTTGATTCTTGTTCTTGGCACTTCCGGGTGCAAGAGACCAGTGATGTGATAAACTTGCTAGCTTTCAAGTAATAAAACAACCATTTGAATCTGCTCCAGTTTGATGGTTTTCTTGATAAATGATTTTTTTTTTTATCACAACTTCAGATAGTATTCTTCCAGAAATACCAAGGTTTGGGTCTTCTCAGTTGGGTTTCCTCCTTTGAGACCTGAACCTTTACTGTCACATTTTTACTCAGGGTCTATCATTGTATCTTAGTTTCTATCATACTTTTCTCATCCTTTTCATAATGAGTTTTCAACGAATGATAGAAAATCACCTTATAGTGTCCCATGCTTTCACACCATATTGTAATTCCGTCCATATGTATTGTATTGAATGAATTGAGCTGTTGTGTAGACTTTTGACTTTTTATATATCACTCTTGGTGTTAATTTGAATTCACGTGTACACATATGCATAAAGATCTTACTTGTTTACAGATTTTTTAAAAAATATGCCCTGCTAAAAACATTTTTATGGAGTACTCATAAGTCTCGTAAATGTGTTCTTATGCATCTTATCCTAGGACACTGCCTATCCTACTATACACTGCAACAGGTAATGCAAGGCAGGTAACCAATATAATTTATTGGTTATGAAGTATTTCACAATATAGGATTAGAAATTGCTAGTCTGCCAAATATAAAGCAGATTTACCTCAGGCTACCCTTGATGATGAAAAGGGTACAAAAAGTGGATAAATTGGGCCACGTTCTAAGAATGTAGCCTCTAAAGCAGGGGTGTCAAACTCAATTTCATTGAGGGCCGCATCAGAATTGCAGTTGCCCTCAGGAGGCAGGTGGGTGTGGCCACGGTGGGTGCGGCCTACTGGGTAGATGTGGATGGAATGGGTGTGGCCTACTGGGTGGGCATGGCCAGCTCTACATCGTTCGTGTCAAAGGTGACTGTGGGGGCCTGGGCAGGAGTGGGATAGATCTGAGGGTCTCCAGCAGAAGAGGGTGAGACCAGGGCAAGGGCTAAGGCATGGTCCATTGGAGGAGCCTCACTTTTCCTCTCAGGCCATGCAGGGGGGGCTTATGGAGCTAAGACTTCAGCATAGATGGCCACCATAAAATTGTACATTGGCTCCCGGCCATCCAGGGCCAAGGCAGAGGGGGCCGTTTCCTCACTGTTTCCAGGATGGCTTTGCGGGCCACATGAAACCACTTTGCGGGCCGCATCTGGCCCCCGGGCCTTGTGTTTGATATGTCTGCTCTAAAGAAAACTAACATTTTTTTTTCTTTTTTGGTAGTACATCATGTTTTTAGACCTATGAAGTTGGAATGAGTTACATTAAGAAGCAGAAGTCATGGGGAGAAGGAGGAGAGAAGGACCTGTTACGTTGTGCCAACTTGCATTGAATAATTCACAAACTAATCTTTGTTTCCTTAGAAATATGATGGCATAAATTGTGTTTTTCAGGGATTGGCTACAAGTCTTCAGCCCTCCTATCATTCCTCCTAGCCAACAGGTGGCAGAATATAACAAAGCTTCAGCAAACATAAGTGCCCAAGGTAAGAATGAGTGGAAATGTTGCCACTGAAATGAAGTGAGAACAAAAGAACACTAGAAACTGCAGCAACATGCCATTAACTCCTCCATTTGTTAGATAGTATAAAAATGCTATAAAAATGGAGTCCTTGGTGCTCTCTGACCTTGGCTATTTTTGTGCAGACATTTCATTACCCAGATAGGTAACATCTTAAGTGCTAAAAGGGAGAGGACTTTGCTCTCTGTTTATATATAGGAGATTATTCTATCAGTGTTGGTGTTTTATCTTTGATAGTTCCTTAATAGGGTTATTGTTTATTGCTTGATTGTCTGGTGTTAATCCAAATATAAATCTCTGCTTGTCTGAATGTTAATTGCTGGCCAGGAGAGGTTCTAGTCTTTTTCTTCCATTTTTAACTTTTTTATTGTCTCTTTTGATTATTATGTAACTGTTCTTTATCTCTATGTGCCTGTTGTTGGCTGATTTGTCTGAGTTACCAGGAATTCCAGGCATTTTTGGATTTAACTTGGTATAGGATGCTCACGTTTCCCAGTTGAAACTATGGTTAAATCTGTCCATGCATTGTGAAATTAAGGAAAGCCCACTCCCTATAGCTCTGAAGATATTACCTACTTGGGTAATGAAGCACCTGCAGGAAAACAACTAAGCTCAGAGCACAAAGGACTCCACAGTTCATCCCTCAGTTACATATATTGTCTTTTATTAGTATATAGGTTGTGCCTTCCCGAATACCTCAGATAATTCTTCTTTTAGCATTCCTACACAGGGACCCACCAGCACCACTTTGTTCTGTTCTTGAATATTATATCTAATGAAAAAGAGAGTTGTGCTGCCTGTTTCTTAGAAAAGGGCTTAATGAAGCAATTCTGCCATGAATGAAATCATAAACTAGCAGCATTTTCCTAAGAATTTCACTTCTGTTCTCCTTCCTTTTTATTTATTATTTTATTTTATTTTTAAAATTTATAAGTTGCCCCACTCCCGAAGGACTCTGGGCAGCTAACAATAAAAACACATAAAACATAACAAAATAAACAATGCAAAGACAGTCATCCAGGGGTCAGGTTTTATAAACCCCAGGCCTGCCGGAAGACCAACAGGGTGGGAGCGGTCCTAATCTCCGGGGGGAGCTGGTTCCAAAGCGTGGGGGCCATCACAGAGAAGGCCCTCCTCCGCGGCCCCGCCAAATGGCACTGCTTGGCCGACAGGGCCTGAAGGAGGCCCAGCCTGTGGGATCTAACCGGACGTAGGGAACTATGAGATAGTAGGCGGTCTCTCAAATAGCCTGGCCCTGAGCCTTTTCCACCCTACAACCCACCAAGGATTCCTATCATTTCCACAGTTCCATACAAGAACTTACTGTGTATTTGCAAGCAGCAAATATGTGGAGGAAGAGCTGTCCATTAAATCTAATTTTCCATTAAATCCAGTTTATATACAGTAATTCACAAAATTAATATAATTTACATGTAATTAATATGTTATTTATAAAAAACACACGTTTTATTATTTATTTAAATTGTCCATATTACTTTGCCATAAAACAGACTCTTCCATGGGGGGGGGGAGTCTGAAGTCAGTTTTTTCCATTAAATCAGATGTTTGCTGAAGAAGACTCCATAAAATCAAGATTTGACTGTACTTTAGCTATTGTAGGAGTGAAGGCTAGTTAGTAATGGATTCCTTAACATACTATATAAACGGAGTTTTTTCAGGAACATGTAAATTTGCAATATGTTATAACTGTCGTGATTCCGTGCCAGCCTGTGTTCCCAACAGCTGAGTCTGGGGAATCTGAGGAGGAGGTGGAGGAGGCATTTGAAGGGCCATCAGGGTCAGAGGGAGGCTCTGATGAATTACAAGACTCACGGTTTGATGAAGAGCCTGGGCCCTCCAGTCGTGTTCCTGATGAAGCTCAGCTGTATGGGAAGAATGAGTCAGACTTGGAGGATTCACACCTGATGGACATGATGATTGATGCTCATAGACGCAGGCAATTAGCGAGAGCAGATCAGCAACAGTCAATACGACAATTCCAGGGGAGGAGGAGAAGGCACTGAGAGGCAACGCCTTGGGACTATTTTATAAAAAGGGAAGGTGTGGGCGGTGTTGGTTGCTGAAGGCAACCGTTGCAACGTACTTCATGGGATCATGTTCTGTTAGTATTGCCGGTGACTGTTTTTCTGTTTGCATCGTGTTTCATGTGGACAATTTCCTCCATTTGGATTGTGTTTTGCTGCTTTTGTTTCTGGATTATTTGGCAGGTTTGTTACCCATATTAAAAGGGGTTTGTTTTGTTTGAGTTTCCAGTCTATTTTCTCAACAGGGGTTTGGTCCTTGTGCCTTTAACAAGGTCGGCCATAGGCTGGGATAGAACAATAACAGCAAAATAACTATCAAGATCAGGAATGATTTTCAGAGGTCTGAATGTACATAAGGTTAAAGATGCTAAACACGCCACTTTAATTATTGTACTTTTTTATTCAAACATATAGTAAATAAATATTTCAGATGAGGAAGTGAGAAATTTTTTAATATCAATCTAATGAAAATTCCATTTCTTCTGAAGCTCTGCCGCAATTCTCAGAAATCTTAAAAGCCAAGAAAATTGCATGGAAGAACCTGTTCCACTATTCCATATTAAAAAGTAATTTTCAGCTCGATCCAGAGATGTCTCCTGAATTTATTAATTGATTAGATTTCTACCTTACCAAAATCTTCATGACTTTTGATGGCTTCCATACTGTATAGCAGTGCCTTTTTTAAAAAAAAAATGCCATTACTACAAGTTTGTATCATAAAACTGAAGAAACAAACAATAAAACAAATTTTAAAAAATAAAAATAAAGGCAGACAAAATCAGCAGGAATTTCTGCCCGTCAATTGGCTTTTTTTCTACCCTGAATAATGCAGCAGAAATACAGCAACTTACTACTGCAATTGAGCCCAACGTTTCTGTTGCTAAGCAAGATAGTTGTTAAGTGAATTGTGCCTCATTTTATGACAGGTTTGCCATAGTTGTTAAGCAAATCACCGCACTTGCTAAGTGAAACATGCAGTTGTTAAGCAGATCTGGATTCCCCTCTTGAATTTGCATGCCAGCTGAGAAGATTACCAATAGTGATCACATGATGCCAGGACACTGCAACTGTCATAAATACATGTCAGTTTTCAGGCACACTAATGTGACAATGAAGATGCTACAACATAAGTGTGAAAACCAGTCATAAGTCTGAAAAGTGCCGTTGTAACTTCGAACGGTCACTAAACAAATGGTCGTGACTCAAGGATTACTTGTGTATGAGGGGCAGGGAGTAAAGAGCAGATTTTTATATAAAACATTATGATCTTTTAGTCCAAAGCAAGAAGATTTTATTTTTACCTGGGCCAGTAATGCTTTCCAGCAATTATTAGGGATTATAGCCATAGGAGAAACAGTGCTTCGAACAACAGTTGCTTCCTGAAAGCGTGATGCTTCCTGAATCACAGAGGGACAAGTTTGAAAATAACAAAATTAGGGTATCAGCCATAAAATCTTACGATTATTTACTACTGTACAGAATATCCCTGTCGATTTTTACATGCTTCTCTAATGAAATCCTAAAACAACCAGTTCCGTTTATTGCTAGTAAAAGGATTCTGTGCTGTCTTTTATTTGAAACATAATTCATTGTGAATATTCAAGAGACCAAAAGTTTTTCTCCCTTTTATAATTTCTTGACTGTTTGTGAAGTATTTGTTTGTTCTGAAGTAGATCTTTTAGGCCTTGAAGGAACGCAGTGATGGGAGAAGGAATGGATAACATTCTTTTTAAAAAACCAATCCCCTTTTGCAAATGAGTGCCATGTTTCTTTAGTTTTATTTCATACCAAGGAGCCGTCTTTCTCAAACAGAATCCCAAATCCATGTGGTCAGGTGTATTCCTGAAGCAAAGGCCACTTTAATACTTCTGAGCTTGCATCAGTGGAATAAGTAGTGACTTCCTTATCCTGCCATTTGCTCCTGTAATGCAGTAGACAAACGCAGTCTGGCTTTGTAAGATAATTCTGTTTTATTCCTTGGGTTGCAGTTCCCTCAATCCTTTCCTGAATATATGTTGAATTAGAACCTTGTGTATCAAATGGCATCGTTAGATGGTTGATACCATTTTCTGATTTGGTGTTTCTTAACCCTTAGTGAGGATGACTTGATTCTGTAAATCCTTTGCATCCTTTCAATTAGCCCCCAAGCAAAAGTAATGGTAAAGGCAATGCCAGTTGGCTTTATTATACCGTGTAACACAATTGTGGCTTAGTGGACTCATGCTAGGTGATAGATTTTTTCAGACAATGATGAACATGTAATGGAAAGTAGGCTTAGATCAATTCCCCAAACTTAATTCAGTAATATGCATTAAGGGAGTATGAGAGGATGGCCGGGTTATAATGTCCCTGAAAAGTCAGTTTTATGTGGTATCATCTATTTACAAGGAGGAGGAGGGAGAGGACGATGATGACAATTCGGCCAATAATATCATCCACTTACAAAAACAATATAATTAAGTATAATTTGTGCTACAAAGAGTTTAGCCTTCAGGCATCCAATTTAAAAATAAATAAAATATTTATTTAGGAATTAGAGTTTGTGTGCAGACCCCAGAACAATCACATCAGTTTGGGCTTTTGAAAGCCATTTCAGATTGATACATGATTTTGACAAATGCTCCATTTCTCTCTGATCAATGAATAAAATAAGCGCTCCCAAAACTGAGGAAAGAAGATGGCTCTTAACGTATCACGGCTGGCAGTTGAGTATCTCCAGATGGCTGGAATTATAGTTCTAATAATCTCTTGCTATTGGCCATATGACAGGGGCAGATGAGAACTGATGTTCACAGCATCTGGAGAATACCAGGGCCACTTACCTTTCTTATAGCGCGTTTTAATGTGCAAAGTTCCCTAACAAACACTCCCATAATAAGACATTTCTCTTTAAGAAACAAAGCTGTGTTAATGAGCTAATCATAGAGAAGAAAGTATTCTAGCACTCTCCCAAAGTCATATAGGCCCAAGCTCTAGGCTTTAAGTAGCCCAATCATGATCAGCACTTTCTATCTCACAGAAAAATAAATTGGTAGTTAAGATAGCCATACACCAAATAAAAATATTGTTTTGAAGCCAGTCAAGCTTGAGCTGCCTTGTTATAACAGAATAACAGAAGGGATCTTGGAGGTCTTCTAGTCCAATCCCCCCTGCTCAAGCAGCAGACTCTATACTATTTCAGACAAACGGTTGCCAATCTCTTCTTTAAAACTTATAGCCATCTATATGGGCCACCTATAGCCCCCAAGTAGCTTATAAGTCTCTTTTGAGAGAAGTTTTGCATTTAATATTCCCAAACAGGTGGCTAATTTTTACTGCCAAAATGGCAATGATCAAAGAACCTCATCAGTCCTCCTCTTCATTCATAGAGCTTGGCTCACCGAGCCACTTATGGAAAATGCATGGGCCAAAATCCATATTAATTTGTTTGTACAGATTGTGAAAAAACTAGATGAGCAGAAAAGCTACTGGTCGCCTGCCACTTTCGCGATGCCGTCTTAGAGTCTTTATATTCCAAGAACATAGAGTGGAGTTTCTTTGGGCAGTTAAGTCACCGAAATTGTTTCAATCTCCCTTTTAGAAAATGGAGATGATATGAAGATATGAAAGATATCCTATGACACAAAGCATAGCCCCTTAAAGAATCGGAGGGAAAGAACGTGTAATGTAGGGCTATTTATGCACTTATCTGCATTCTTCATCTAACATCACCAGCTAATAATACATTTTCAACATTGTAAACCCATTACTGTTGGCATAACAGGCCATTACTTTGAAGAAGCTAAGCATACGATATCATTACTGTGTATTGTGATTATGAGAAAAAAGAAAGCTGTTCACATGCAACTGTGAATCATGACTTGGTATCATTCACATTACATTTTAGCCCATAGCTCTTTGCCATCGTTTTAACAAAATGTGTTCCATTACAAAATGCCAAGAATGGCAAGACACAAAGTCAGTGAAAAATTTCTATGTGCCTTGATTATGCAATGCAGGATAGATGTTAGAGCAGAGTGGGGAGAACATTGTCATCTACCACATATATTCTTACTTCACGTTTATTTATTCTGATGGTTGGATTTGTAGATCAGTGTTGGCGATTGGAATTCAGCAGGAGCCTTTGCTAGACAATATGCTGCTGAATGTAAGCAGAGTGCAGAAAGAGTACTGAGTAATTTAATAACAGAGCAACACAAGTTTTTCAAAAGGTTGCAGATGAACTTGAAAAGCATAGATAGGTCTATCAACAGTCCTTAGCCATGGTAGCTTAATGAAATCACCGCCTTCAGTATCAATATACTAATGAATACACTCATTAGTGAGGATAAAGGAATGCAAGAGGGTTGTCACCTTGTAAATTTTCAGAAACATCTGGCTGACAGCAGATGGGAACTGAATAATGGAACAGATAAATCTGGTCCAAGGCCAAAGGCTCATCATCTTTTCTACTAAAGCTCTTTTTTCCCCTTTTTATCCACTTTCTGTTCATCCAGTGGCTAGCATTGCCACATTGCTGCTGTCATTTTAATATTTTTATAACTGCACATGCATGTTTTGGGATATAGTATACAATACAACACAACACAGTACAGTACAGTACAATACAATACAATACAATACAATACAATACAAAGATGGCCAAACTCATGACAAAAGGTAGAACAAAGGGGTAGAATTGACATTGAAGATATTGAAGTGGTGGATAACTTCTGCCTTTTAGGATCAACTATCAACAGTAAAAGAACAAGCAGTCAAAAAAATACACCACAGACTAGCACTCAGGAAAGCAGCCATGAAGACCTTGGAAAAGATATTCAAATGCAACGATGTACCTCTGCCTACAGAGATCAGAATCATGCAAGCCATGGTATTCCTGGGACACGCTAGGGCAGGGGGGAGCATAAGGAGCCCTATGAGAAATTGGGACTGTTGTGGAGTACCACCACTGCTGCCCCTCCCCTAATGCTGCTGCCACTCTCCTCCCAATGCTGCTTTTGCATACCCCTCCACCAGTGGTGAGCTTCAAATATGTGAGCAACTGGTTCTCTGTGTGGGTGCCACTTCCAGAAGTCCATTCTGGATCTGGGCAACAAAAAATAAGCTACCGGTTCTGCCGAAGTGGTGCGAACCAGCTGAATCCCACCACTGCTCTCCACTCTCCAACACATCTTGCCCTCTCTGTTGACGCTACACTGGCCTCCCACGACTGCTGTCTCACCCCTGACACTGCCAACATCCTCCTCTCCACTGTTGCTAGCACAGCAGGCTGGACTGGGACTGCCCATAAACCAAATGTGTCCCGAGGACTGTAAAATGTCCAGATCTGCTCTATGTAAATGAAAATTGGATTTTAAAGAAATAGAATAGAATAGAATAGAATAGAATAGAATAGAATAGAATAGAATAGAATAGAATAGATCTTAGAGGTCTTCTAGTCCAGCCCCCTTGAACTTTGATTCCCTTGAACTTTGTCATTGGGTTCCTGAAAGTGCTGTGGACAGCCAAGAAAACAAACCAATGGATGATTGAACAAATCAACCCAGTGTTTTCATTTGAGGCACAAATGGCCAGGTTCTAAGTATCCTACTTTGGACGCATTATATAAAGATCCAGCTCTTTGGAAAAGGCTCTAATGCTGGGAAAGGTGGAAGGAAAGAAAGAAAAGAAGAGGATAATCAGCAGCAAAGTGGACAGATTCAATTACAGTGGCAAAAAACAGGCTAGAGATAGACTATCATGGAGAACAACTATATAGTCATTGGGAGTTGAAACTGACTTAATGGCACATAGTCAATATATGCAAATAGGATGGTGCTGCAATATGCAGTTTACACAGCAAAGCAACCTCTGTGCTGGAGTTCTATACATGTTGTAGTATCGAATTTTATAATCCCAATTTTAATCCTTCCCAGTCCACCTGTCAGTTGCTTCCGGAATCTTTGACTGTTGATGATGATCAAGAAGAGTAGATGGAGGATGATAGTGGCTCCAAAGCCTGACCAGCCAATAGACATTGAGTGATGTTTTTTTAGCAAATCCACTTAAAATGTTGCTGTTCTTCCTTGTACATTTGGAGGAGACATGACTTTCCAATTTATTAGGTATTAGAAAGATGCTTACATTAGCCTTTACTGCCTCTTTTATGCTTAGAATTTTTCATTACTTGACTGACTTTTCAGCTCTGGAAATCATATCAAGCTTTCAAGATTAATTGGGGTTTAAAATCCAATCCAAATAAATTAAAGCAGGAACTAGAGCACAGTTGGAACTCTCTGGTATGAAAAATACCAGACAGTATTGGTTTATCTTAGGTTTTTTAGGGATTTATTTTTTGAAGTTTTACTTTAGGTAAAGAAAGTATAATGGTGAGCAATGGCAGGACAAAAAGCCAGTGCTCTTTTATCAAATAGCACCACCCTTGAGAGCTAAAGCCAGATAGATATCAGAAGACCGTGAGTTCTAATCCTGCCTTAGGCACAGAAGCCAGCTGGTTGACTTGGGGCTAGTCTCTCTCTCTCTCTCTCTGCCTAACTCATCTCAGATGGCTAATCTTTGCTTAAAGTCTTCCAACAGAGTGAAACATACTATTTCAGGAAATCTCTTAGAATATTTCAATTTCCTGCTTGCTTGAAAGTTTCCCAGAGCATCTGTTCTGACCCTTCTAGGAGAAAACTTGCTGTATTCAATGGGCCTTTGATATACAGTACAGGTGGTCCTCGACTTAATATCATAATGGAGCCTGTCCTCAAGCCAATGCCATGGTCATTAAGTAAGAACGTGGTTTGCTTTGGGCTGGTTTTGCTGAAAACCAAACTTGTCATCAAATGCAGTCCCATGACCATGGCACGCTGCAAACAGCCATAAATGCAGGGCAATTCCCAAGTGCCCAACATGCTGGCACGTGACTGTGGAGAGGGCAGCCATCAGAGCTTCAGAACCAGGTCCTAACTACCTGCAGGGAGATCTGTTGTAATTTTGAATGTTAAGCAATCAGTCGTAAGTCAAGGACAACCTATATAGCTGTGAGTCATTTCCCACAGCATATTGTCTCGTTTTAATACGTTCTAGTTGGGTCCCTCCCTTCTTTCTTCCTTTCTTCTTTTCTTTTTTTCTCTTTCTCTTTTTTTCTTTCTTTTCTTTTGTCTTGCAGATAAAGCAAATCTTTCATGTTCTTGGAACATCGTACATCATCTGTTGTTTTGCCTTTCCCTTTAGGTGAAGGTGAAGGGAGGGAAGAAGATGAAGTTCTCACTCTCTTGTACGACCCATGCCTAAACTGCTACTTCGATCCTGAGACTGGAAAATATTATGAGTTGGCATAGATATGTGAAGAAATATGGAGCGCCACAAAGAGCACAAACTCTGCAGCACCCAGAGCTTTGGCAAATGCTGTTCTCCCTGCCCCTAAGGCGAACAGAGAAAGACTCGAAAAGACCATGAAATATTTTGTTTCCTTTTTCCATTCCTGCTATTTTTATCAGAGTGCTTAGAAAGATCCTCTGACTTTTGTACACATTTAATTTGTTCCTATTATTTGCAGTATGAAAGATTCCTACCTGTGAACTGAATTACACCAAATCAAAGATATGTCCTGGATTTAATCTGTGAAAGCTTGCATAGTTTTTTTTCACCTAGCCATTTTTTTTATTCCCCAGTCATTTAAAGACATATATGGCATCTTTGTACTTTAAAAATACAATGTTCAGAAAGAAGTACCTCCATCAATTGTCTTTTCTTTTTTTATTCCTGCTATTTGTTAAAACAATATTCTTTAAAAAAAATATATAGGGGGGTAACAAACACCTTAGAGGATAATGTCAAGATTCAGGAGGATCTTGACAAAATGGAACAATAAGAAGAATACAGGACAATGAATTTCAACAGGAAGAAATGCAAAGTCCTGCATTTGAGCAGGAAAAATCAAAGGTATGAGTACTGGTAGCCCTTGATTTATGACCAGTCGCTTAGCAACTATTCAGAGCTACAATGGAGCTACTTACAACCCAGATTGGAATTTCCACAGCCAAGCCTCCTGTGGTCACATCATTGCATTTGGGTCACTGGACTACCAGCCCACATTTACTGGGATTTGCAGTCCCATGACCACAATTATGACATTTATTTCCAGAAACCGCTTTACTTTTACTTTTCCATTTTCTGGCAAAAAGAAATGCACGTTACAGATAATTGATTCCCTTAACCGCAATGGTGATTCGCTTAACAGCTGCCGCAAAAGGGTCATAAAATCAGGCATGGTGACCCACTTAACAATCGGTACAACTTACAACTGGAATTCCAGACTCAAATATGAACATACGTGGCAGATTACCTGTATAAGACTAAGGGAGCCTATTAGGCGATTTGGGTGTTTTAGTGGATCCCTAGTTGAAATGAGCCAGCAGTGTGATGCAACTGCAAAGAAAAAGAAAAGTAATCTTAGGTTGCTTCAAAAGAAGTATAGTGTCAGGGTTAGGAGAAGTCATTCCTCATTCCTTTCTATTGTGTTTTGGCTATCTCATACCCAAAATACTGTATCCAGGTCTGCGTGCAGCACTCTAGGAAAGGTGGTGACAACTAGGAGCACGTTCAGAAGAGATAAAGAAATATTCTAACAAGGAATGGTTGACTGTGGACATACAGTATTTAGCCTGAGGAGGAAAAAAACATTGTGAGGACATAGTGGTTGCCTTCAAACATCTGAATGGCTATCATGTAGACCAGATTTTTTTTTAGACTTGTTTCAGAAGACAGGACAAGAAAGAATGGGTTTAAATTAGTTTGAAAAATTAAACATCAGGAAAGTTTTTCTAAGGTAAGATCTGTTCAACAATAGGACA
Source organism: Crotalus tigris (assembly GCF_016545835.1). Taxonomy (NCBI): domain Eukaryota; kingdom Metazoa; phylum Chordata; class Lepidosauria; order Squamata; family Viperidae; genus Crotalus; species Crotalus tigris. Next base: position 3,997,725 of record NW_024100512.1, read on the forward strand.
GATTATATCAAAGGTGCTTTTTCACGAGGCAACTGGACTTTCTTATTTTTTCTTTGAAAAGGTTTTGCTTCTCATCCAAGAGGCTTCTTCAGCTGAAGAAGCTTTTTGGATGAGAAGCGAAACCTCTTCAAAGAAAAAATAAGAAATTCCAGTTGCCTCATGAAAAAGCATTTGGGGATAACTATAACCTGGATGACTGAGAATCTCCACAGACAATAGAACAGATTACTTCGGGGTGTAGTAGATAATCTGTGGGAATACTGTTGTAGTGGATTCTTGCGCATGCTTAACTTTTCTCTCTCTTTTTTTTTTTTTACCTTCAAGTCAGTGTGGACTCCTGGTGACTGCTGGACTAGGCAAGCTTACAGTTTTCTTGGCAAGGTTTCCAGAAGCAGTTTGCCATTGCCTTCTTCCTGGGGCTGAGAAAAACTAAGGCAGGACAAGAAGCCATGATCGTCTGGTTTCTAGCCTGATGTCATCATCACTATACCATACTGGCTCTCCCACATGCTAACTAGAGACAAAAAAATACTACATTATCCAGACCTATTGATTAAAGCTATAAGAGATTAATTTCTGGTAACACCAAAAGGTGCCATGTTGAGATGAAAGGTAGAGAATTGTATTAAAAGTGGAACCCTTTTCTGATCACTTTTACAATACAAGGGCATAAACTGAAGTCCCAAGCCACATGCAGCTCTTGATTTCCTCAGATGTGGCTCCAGATATCTCAAAAAATGGTCATTTTTAATGATATAGAACATGAGGAAATACATAAATGCAGAATAATCTCATTATACGATTGTGATTTTTATCCAAAGTAAACAAGTTAAATTAACTGAGTTTTAATTCTCTCCCGAATCCCATCCAATTCTAGAAGAACTCAACTTGGCTTTCCAAACTGATATGTTCAAAAATATCAATATTTCCAAACAACAATAGAAAAATTAATCTTAAAATTCCACCACTGGTGAATTTTGAATGCTTGCGAGTTGATCAAATCTTCCCAACATTTAGCTTGCTTTATTTTCCCACAGTTGATTTTTAATGCTCACTGAACTCCATTCGTCTCAAGGATTTCAACAGACGGCTTCAGTCACCAGATACCTGGCCTTATCTGGAGTCCGATTTCTCAACAAGTGCAGCATTGCTACTGAACACATGATCTCATTTGACAAACTCTCAAGCTTTGTGACAGTTTCCCTTACAGGATGTCACACCAGCTGCGACTGGATACTGGGCTCCATGGCTCACTTGCCATATGGCATCTGAAAAATGACAAGGGAGAGAATTTGATGTTGTTGTTGTGTGTCTGCAAACCTTCTGGAACTGGTGGTTTGTAACAATAAGCTTGAGAAGTTGCTCTGGCGATTTCTCTCCTCTTGAGGGGAAGCTTTTTGAAACGCAATGAAATGAAATGCAAATGTACCATGGAAGAGCTTTCCCCTCAGAAATAACAGGGTCGTGACTAACAGAAAGAGGAAGAAAACAAAAAGTACTAATGTTTTTAAAAGATACAGATGAATATTTGAAGGCCTGAATTAAATGTTTTGGAAGGAGAAGGAAGCAGGAAGAGCAGAAGTTCAATGAAATCCCTACATAGATACCTTGAAATGGGATTATGGTAAAGGTTGGATTTTCCAGCTGGCCCTTTCCCCCCCCCCTTTTTTTTTTTTAATAAATACCAACATGATACTAATAGATCTTGCTGTTCTATTTTTTTTAGGTTCATTTTGAAATCAACGGATGGCTTTAAAAGGAAAAGAAAAACATGAACTCTGTTTCCTGCAAATGGGAATAAATGGCAGATGGGTTAACTTTACTTTACTGTCCATTTGTAATTGCTTTTTTTCCTTAAACAGCTGTGCTTTTTGATTAGTTATTCAAACTGGATTGTTGAGGAGTTTTTTTTAAATAGCAATAAACATCTCCCCTCTGGGTGATATTTTGAAGCTTTGTAACAAAGATCTTGCTTTCCCAAATGTAACATATTCATTTAGATTGCAGTCTCAAATTAGCAAGGAATCAGCAGAGTTACTCCAAATGGGAAAACAGTCCATACCTCTGAAACCAGGCCAGGAATAAAATGCCACTATCTACCAGCCATGCCATCACTAAATGGGCATTTGAGAGACTTTGTATTATGTCCATTTGAATATAATGTAAGAAAGAGCCATGTTCATTTAGAGTCAATTTTCCTATTAAGCACCATAAATATTATTAGCTTGAGTTCCCAGCCTCACATCTGTAAAATCTCTTCCCTTGTGGCCGGATGTCACAAATGTTTTTCAAAGATGGCCTGCTGCATGATCTGAGCATGGTGTAGCTAGCAGACCCAAGACCAGTTCCTCTTCTTCAGAACTTTCTTACAGAGAAAAAGGAGCTCTCTCCTTTTTGCTACAGTATATCAAGTGAAATTCCCCTGGCCAGCTTGAATTGTGCTTTCTGCTTCATTTGTGCTACCAATTGGCTGCTACAGAGCAGAGAAGGAAGAATGGTGATGCTACCAATGACCGTCAGTCATTATATGCAATTATGTTTTTGGTGGATCTAACAGATGGGAAATGAAATGTCTTCTTCTTCCTCAAAAAAAAAACCAGTCCACTTGCTTTTGGGAAAAATGCACTTTTGAGACAACTATGACCTGGATGACTGGGAATCTCCATAGACTAGTTCCACACTTACAGTCTAAAACAGTGGTTCTCAACCTTTTTAATGCCGCGACCCCCAACCAGTCGTAAGTTGAGGACTACTCAACCAGTCATAAGTCGAGGACTACTCAACTGGTGCAGCACCATTTGCAGAATGGGACTTTTGGCGGGCTCAGCAAGGCAGAGACAGCCTGGACAATTCCTATTGGCTTTTGAAAGCCAATAGAATTAGACTCTATTCAAGAGAGTCTATTCTATTGGCTTTCAAAAGCCAATAGAATAAAAGGGAGTAGCACAGCTAAGGAAAAGGGGGGAAAAATGGCAGACTGCGTTGTTTGGTGACCCCCGTGAAATGGTCGTTCGACCCCAAATGGGATCCCGACCCACAGGTTGAGAACCACTGGTCTAAAAGGACATGATAAAGAAAACAAAAGGAGAGGGTAGAAAGGGTTGAGGAAAACATGCCTCAGTACCCCCACCACAGTAAATAAGATTCTGGAGAAAACAAATGCCATAGACATTTTTCTCCAGCAGATGCAACAAGTGCTAAAAATTATATGAGGAAGGAAGGAAGGAAGGAAGGAAGGAAGGAAGGAAGGAAGGAAGGAAGGAAGGAAGGAAGGAAGGAAAGATAAGTTGTCATGTTGTTCTCATTCATGACTGCAGTTCTTGTTTTTGTGTAGCCAATGTCTTTAATCCCCATTTGCTGTCTTTCATAAAATAAATTTAAAAATGAAGAAATTTAAGTCGAACCAGCGATACATCAGCCCTACCAATGTTGGGAAATGGCTATATGCAAATGCCCCAGCTTTAAAACATGGTTCTTAAGGATCAGGTCAAAAATAGCAATTGTCTCTTCATCAATAGAAGTCTAACCCAAAGACAAAGTCCATTTTGGGTCTCTGGCTCTGAGATAAGCCATACAGGTTTAGCAATATCAAAGCACCAAAATGAAACTGAAAGATTCTAAGAACAATCTTTGTATCTTTCAAAAAAAGCAAGCTCTGGGTCAGCCTTTGCAGAAAGTTAGGCTAAAGCAGTGGTTCTCAACCTTCCTAATGCCGTGACCCTTTAATACAGTTCCTCATGTTGTGGTGACCCCCAACCATAAAATTATTTCCGTTGCTATTTCATAACTGTAATTTTGCTACTGTTATTAATTGTAATGTAAATATCTGATATGCAGGATGTATTTTCATTGTTACAAATTGAACATAATTAAAGCATAGTGATTAATCACAAATACAATATGTAATTATATATTATAAAATATTTATTTCTAATTACAAATAAATGAAATTTTGTCTCGAAGCATGGGTGCTCCACCTATGGCTCTGAAGGGAGACCTGACCTTTTCTCTTCTTTAAATGAGCCCTTTAAGTTCCCTGATTAGGTTAAGCATGACCTGTGAAAAATTAATATGATTGTGTATGGGGGGGTAGTGCTTATGGGGTGGGAGAAAATAAGGATTAGCTGAAGTGATACTCAAGGGGAGCTATACTTGTAGACATTTGTTGTCCATGTGTGTGATGTGGCCCACACAATTTGCCTCTTCAGCCTGAGCCACTGTCCATTTTTCTACCTCCAGCTGAAATTCATTGAGGGTGTGGAAGAGGACCCCTGTCCTTCCAGGACAATTGATCCTAATGACCTTCAGAGCTTCTCTCTCTGAAGAAGGCAGAAGGGAAACCTTGGCTCTTTTATGACTAGTTGACTTCAACTCCCAGAATTCCTGAGCCAGCACAGCTCACTTCTGGAGCTGTGCTTGCCAGAATCTTAGAGATTTTTGGAAGGAGGTCTTGTCCACTGAGGCAGAGGCAGCAGAAGGGAAATCCATTCCTTCCTCTCACCCCACTGCTGGTTCCACTGAGCAATAATCAACTGCTTTTGGTGCAGCAGCCAGGGCAGGAAGAATGGAGAGCATTACTGCAGCAACTGCAAGAAAAGGCCCCTTGGAGCTTCTTGATTCCACACTAGGAGCAGATTCATTTTGCCCCCCCCCCCCTTCCCGGCTTTCCAGAGGCACACTAGGAAACAGAGAAAAGGCAGGCAGGAGGGGAAAGGGAAACACATGCTGCAGACTAAAACATCCACCCAAAGCAGCTTTCATCTCCAAAGCCCCCCCCCCCCCATCTCTTCCCTTTTCACTGCCTGGACCAGTTTTCCTTCTGCCACCTGTAGTGAAATGGTGGTCCCTTCCCCCGCATCCCACAAGTAGGAAGCCATCAAGGGGGGGGGGAGGAGGGATTGAGCAGCAGGAATCAAAAAGTATGTGCTGTCTTAAGGAGGGCTGCAGGGATCTCAGAGAAGGGGGGAATCAGCTGCCGTGGGAAAAGAGGAAAAAGCTACTATACTTTTATTCCCACCACATAAGTAGGAACAAAGCTCCCACATTTATCATTAGTGTGATCTATCACTGGGAATTTAGGGGATCTAATGCAAACTTCCAGTTGTGTGAGGATGGGCTATCTGGGAGCTCAGTTAACTCCTGTGCAGCAACTGCCATCAACTTACTTCTCAGAGTTGGGATAAGAGTAATAAAAACAGCTACGCTCTTCATTAGGTTTTGCATTATCATGGGTGGACTGTTTTTGCGTGGGGATTGTGTTTTGCTTTTTTCCTAATGTAGGACACCTTCGACATCATAGGAAAGCAAGGGCATTATCTTTTAGCAATGGAGATAGCCCGAGAAGCTTTTTCAGGGAAGCGAACAAACATACCACCATCCCTCTCCCACTCCGGAGCATGAGGAGACTGTTTCTTCCTTTTATAAATCGCCCACCTCAACGTAAAGCTTGGCAGGCTTGTTGCAAGCTCAGTCGCGTCTGTGCGCCTGCTTGCGAGATCTCGAAGCTTGGTTTTCTTCCTCCACAGCAGAAGAGTCAGGGAACTTTCCTAGCCATCCAGCTATCCATCTGCCCATGGAGGAGCGGTGACTTCGTAGGCCCGCCCATCCCCCCTTTGAGCCGAGCATCAGTTTTATAACCTGCCATCTGCCTCAAAGCACTTCTCCATCACAAGGAGGCAGAGGTAGCAACCTGCTGGGTGGATGCCTTCTTCTTCTTCCTCCTCTCCCTCCTCCCTGAAACGAGAGTAGGACGCTGCTGGCTGGGTCACCCTGCAGGGGAAAGCAGGGCTCTTTCTCTGAAAGGTGCTTTAGCCAGCTGAGGCTCCCGGCGGCAACACAGCAGACAACCTCTACCCGAAGCACACCCAAACACGGCTCCGCCCTCGCTGGGCCAGATCCTTCCCTGTTCGGGCTTTCCTCCACCTCCTGCTCCCCTCGCCTGGAGATGGATAGAGGAGCAGTGTCTCGGTTCCTAAGACCATCAGAAATATGTGTTTTCCAATGGTCTTAGGCGACCCCTTTGAAACACTCGTTTGACCCCAAATGGGGTCATGACCCACAGGTTGAAAACCGCTGGGCTAAAGGTAAAATGTAGCTGATGAAACTGCAAATACTGTCTATAGATGTATAGATGCAGAACCAAGGCTTAGCAGGCAGATCATGAGAAGATGTTGCCCTGCTCTGTACTGCTCTGTACTAACCAATTGGAGTAACTTCAAAAGAGGTGTACCAAGATGGTGAGGAGACTGGTCCAGTGAGGAGTGGTTAAAGGAACTAACTCTGGGTGTTCCAACACTGGAGGTTTTTAAGGAGAGAGTAGACAACCATTTGTCTGAAATGGTACAGGGTATTCTGCTTGAGCAGGGATTGGACTAGCAGATTTCCATCATCCTTTCCAACTCTGTTATTCTGTAGCAATAGCATTTAGACTTATACTATATACCACTTCACAGTGCTTTACAGCCTTCTCTAAGAGTCAACATATTGCCCCAAACAATCTACTGGCCATTGGCAGTCAGCAGAATTAGCCTGCAATACTGCATTCTAACCACTGCACCACCACTGCTCCTGTAGGGTGAAAGATTGAGTGGAGAGCTCAATCCAGCAGCTTTCCAATATGTACAGTAAAGTTTTGTTGTAAAGAGGAGAGAGAACAAAACTAGAAGCAATGGCTTGAAACCATAGGAAAGTGGTTTCAGGTTAGATATTAGAAGGAATTTCCTTAAAATTTCCACAAAATTTGGAAGCCTCATTACAGTCTCATTAACTTGCACAAACAAGAATATTCTATCTCAGGGCTTTTCAACCAGTGGTACAGGTACCACCTGTGGTACATTGGCACCTGGCAGGTGGTACACAACCATCCTAGAAAAATGGTAGCAGGGGAGGGGAATGAGCTGAACGGGTGGCAGCACCTCACAAGCCTGAGCGAGAGATGGCTGGAACTGCAGGGCTGTCAGGGCTCAGCGGAAGCGCCAGGATCAGTGCTTCTTCGGGGCTGTCAGGGCTCAGCGGAAGCGCCAGGATCAGCGCCAGGCTTCAGCTGGAGCTCGGCGCTGATCCTGGTGCTTCTGCTGAGCCCAGAAGAAGCGCCAATCAGCTGAAATTTTGCAGCATCTCCAGGGTCTTGTGATTTACATTCAGATGCTTGGCAACTGATTCATATTTATGAACGGTCACAGTGTCCCAGGGTCATGTGAAGTGACCAAAACCTGCTGCAACCATCCAGCAGACAGGGGGAATAAAAACCAAACATCCCCCACCCCACCCCCGCTGCTAATCCTCAACAGAAATGCTCACAACAATGAAAACCTCGGACAGGAGGAAGAGCATCACCAGGTGGGCAGGTGGGTGTCTTGCTCGGCTGTGGCTTGGGGGAGCACTTTTTTCAGTGCCATTGTAACTTCAAACAGTCAAAGCAAACTGTTGTAAGTCGAGGACTACCTGTACTTTATCACTTTTTTCCCTTTTGGGGGGGGGTCATAAAGTTTTTGATACCTTGCAGGGTGACTGGTGGTACTCGGATATTGCCATTGTACAATGGATGAAAAGATTGAAAAGCCCTGTTCTATCTATTGCAGTAAAATTCCTTTCAATGACATCTCTGGAGGCATCCATGGGAGAGCAGGAATTGGGAGAGGGCAATAATGAATGCAACAGCACAATGCAAACGTTGTCCCTTTTGTCCATTGTATTGTTATGCCACATGAATACTCACACAAGTCAGAGCTGGCACTGCGCCATGGCTGTCATCATTTTGACAAAAAGCATTAGCCTCTGCAAATGTTTCTGCCCTTTCTGACTCTAGAAAAAATGTTCCAGAGTAATGTTCACGCAAAGCCCACTTCTGAAATATTGGTCTCCAACACTGAGATCAGGATTCCTCTTCATAGTTTGTTTTTGTGTTGAATGTGGTATACTTTATCACATTACCTAATGTGATAAAGCATGGGCTATGTAATGGTTAGGAAAATAAGCTACAAGGGTCAGTCAAGGTTTAGTCAAGTCTAAACCTCAACTTCTATTGAAAAAAAAAAGCATCAAATAGCACCTGCTTTTAATCCCAAGCAATGCAATTTAAAGACACTCAAAAGGAAGTCATAAATCAAGCTCTACCTGAACCAAGCCCAATTTATGGGTGACCTTTGACCCACCATCTCAAATCCAGCAGCAAGATATAGGCCGATATAGCCCTTCCTCAGCAATGATTCCATCCTGAAGGAACTCTAATTGCTGACAAGGAGCTTGGGGTATAATGTGCTGTATAAAGATTAAGCACAATTAGTGCCCTCGTTGGTCTAATGAACCTATCAAAAGACAGGGCCTAGCTTTTTCAGGAAGTCACCCCACAATCACGCTGGCATTTAGAAATGCCATCCATTTTGATCAGGCCTCATTAATTGTGGTGTTTGCACTGTGGAGCAGCGGAATTACAATAAGCTTGGAAGAGAGCTGGGAGAGTCAGCAGATTTTGACAGAAGGTCATCAATCAAATCTTGGACACCTTTCTATATATTCTGTGTTGATGTCAGGAGTGAGAGACTTCTTGGCACGTTTCATATTGCACCAGACCTTCAAAGACCTTCATTGTCCTCCTCACATATGTGGAGCCCCACACACATACAATACCCACATGCATACAAACCCAAGCTTTTCTGATGTTTCTCTTTTGTCATATTATATCTTGATATCATTATTTTCTTTCTTCATTTAAATCAGAGGTCCCCAACATTTTGGGCACTAGGGACTGGTTCTGTGGAGAGAGGATTTTCCATGGAACCGGAGAGTGTGTGGTTTTGTGTGCTGCTTGCATCCCACAGATGGAGCTTTGTTTGTTTGTGCGGACTGGTTGCTGGCATGCCACGGTCCGGTACTGGTCCACGGGCTGGGGGTTGGGGACCCCTGATGTAAACCATACCCAGAATTGAAGTTGTTGATTTTTTGGCATTTCAGTCTCTGACATATTAAGACAGCTTCAAATAGGGAGGGATTGCTTACTTTCACAAATCACTAAGGTTTGCTAATGCCATCTTTACAGGAATCTATCCCTGTATTTTCCATAACAACTTTAATGAGCTCAGGTTTCTTAAAAGAAAACAAATGAAGATGTATTGACAGAGGTATTAGAGGCTCAGGGGAGATAAGGGTTAAGTCTTCATCCCCAGAAGTATCCATGCCACATACTTTTCCAAGTTTTGGCTGTGATGTAAAAACTTGATTTCAAAATAAATAAGATCTAACAACTACAAAATGTAGGAATATTTCTCACCTAACATATTTTCTGTTAATATGCAAGCAGGTATCATTGCAAAATTGATTAATTGTCTTCCAAGTTTCTTTTTATTTTACAAAACATCTCCTTTTACAGACCATAAATTCACCCTGACTTTAGCCTTCTTTGAAGTTCGGCTTCTGTGCGTATGTATTTATAGTATATGCACACAGAGCTAGCTATATTTGTGTGTCACTTGCCCACCTAAATGGGAGGTAGGTGTTCTCCAAGATTGGTTTTAACTGAAGGTATCAAACCTAGTCTGACAAGATGAAAAGGCTGGGAACTGCATGAGATTGTTGTTTAGGGGTGCAATTGTTGGGTTTTTCTGGAGATAATTTAAAATTTAGGATTATCTTCTTTTCAGGTAAATATGATAGTACTACAGTATTAGAGAATACAGCTCTTACAAAACCAGGCAGGCAAAACCATATTATTTCTCATTTAATTGGAGAGAAAACATATCTCCTTTCTCAATAACTAGTGGTAATTTTGTTGTGCATTTTCCTCTTATGTGACAGCTAGTCTCCTTCTCCATTCAGGGATATAATATGAAATGTTTATTTATTTTTTCCTCTTCAAAGGACACTGAACCATTTCCAGAGCCTGCTGGTCCTGGCAAGCAGCCAACTGATCAACACCTGATCTCTCGCTACATTCAAACAATCCAATTCTTCCCTGCCCTCCTCCCCTTAACAAGGGTATTCAAACTCAGTAAGAGAGAAAGGCCACACAATAGTTTCCAACACTATTTATCTCCTTTAAAATAATAGCCTCTGCCCCAGAGAATAATTCCTCCTCCAAAATACTCACAGCCCCCTACCTTGCAACAATTCCAAAACAAGACAAACTTGCATAGGTATACTTCCAATCCCTGCTTACTACACAGTTGATGATGGACAGCTATCTATGGGTTTTAACTCTGATTTCTGTACTTATTTTTGGTGTTGAGATTGTTCTGATTTTTGCTATCTATTACTACAGTGTTTTGTCTTTTGTTGTTGTTGTTGTTGTTGGATCTGATACATCTCCCAGAGGCTTTGGAGATCAAAATGGCTTAGAAGTACTGTAAAATAAATAAGCAAATACACGTGTAATCCTCTACTTACAGTAAGGCAGGCATGTCAAACCTGTGATGTCGTGTGACGTATCGGAGCTTTTTCGCCATTGGTGGCAATGGGGTGGGCGCGGCTCCGGTATGACAAAACCAGCCCACAGGCTGGCAGTTTGACACCCCTGACTTAAGGCTATAATTGGGATCAAAATTTTTGTTGCGAAGCAAGGGGGTTATTAATTGAGCTGTGACTGATTTTATAACCTTTTTTGCCATAGCTCTTAAGTGAATAAATACAGTTGTTAGAATCAGGTGGTTTTTAAGAGGATCTGATTTCCCCCATTGACTTTGCTTGTTGTAAACTGACGGGAAAGGTTGCAAATGGCAATGATGTGACACTGGAATGCTGTATATCAAATACAAGTTGTATGTCAAATACAAGTTGCCAGTTGCCAAAGAGAAGGGGGTCAACTTATTCTCCAAAGCACCAGAGGGCAGGACAAGAAACAATGGATGGAAACTAATCAAGGAGAGAAGCAACCTGGAATTAAGGAGAAACTTTCTAACAGTGAGGACAATTAACCAGTGGAACAGCTTGCCTTCAGACGTTGTGGGCGCTCCATCACTGGAGGTTTTTAAGAAAAAACTGGACAGCCACTTGTCTGAAATGGTATAAGGCAGGGGTAGGCAACCTTGACTGTTTTATGACTCATAGACTTCAACTCCCAGAATTCCTGAGCCAGCATGGGAATTCTGGAAGTTGAAGTCCACAAGTCATAAAAGAGCCAAGGTTGCCTACCCCTGGTATAGGGTCTCCTTCTCAAGCAGGGGATTGAACTAGATGTCCTCCATGGTCACTTCCAACTCTGTTATTCTATGTTATTCTACGCCCAGACTTTGATTACGTGATTGGGGAAATGCTACAACAATCATAAGTGCAATGACCGGTTGTAAGTCACTTCCTTCAGTGCCTTCGTAAATCTGAACAGTTGCTAAATAAATGACTGTAAGTTAAGGACTACCTGTAAATAAATAAGCCAGTATGGCAGAGCGATGGTTAAAATGCTAGACTGGCATTGGAGAGACCAAGATTGGAGTCCACATTCAGCCACAGAAAAGCTCCAGGTGACATGGGACTAACCTTTCTCACGATATTGTTGGTTAGGGGAATAATAGGAAATTTGGAGCTTTTAGTAAACAAAATCAATCTCTTACTAATAATAATAATAATAACAACAACAACAACAAATTCGCCATTAGTCAATTGCAAAAGGCGGCCTTACTAGGAACCGCCTCCATCCTGCAACGATATCTGTAATAACATCAAACATCCACATCTGCCTATCCCAGGTCCTTGGTAAGGACTCGATAGGTAGACAAAATGCCAAATCCAGTCTGAACATCTGGCTGACTGTGCAATGATCCATAATAATAATAAAGTTGTAAGGGACCTTCAAGGTCATCTAGTCCAACCCCCTGCTCAGGCAGGAAACCCTATACCATTTTGGACAAATGGCTGTCCAGTCTCTTCTTAAAAACTTCCAGTGTTGGAGCATTCACAGCTTCTGGAGGCAGGTTGTTCCATTGGTTAATTGTTCTAACTGTCAGGAAATTTCTCCTTAGTTCTAGGTTGTTCCTCTCCTTGCTTAGTTTCCATCCTGCCCTCTTAAATGAAAGGCAGGCCAGAAATCTAGTCAATAAATAACCACAGCAAGTATGGACCAAATTTCCAAAAAAGTATATAAAACACGAAATGCTAAAAATGATATTGCGAAAGCAATGTGTCTTTAAAGAGAAGTTTGTTTAAAACTATTGAATGTGGAATGGATAGATTTGTCATGATCTAAATCAAAGGTATGCAGACACTAATCCAGAGTTGGAGGCCATTGACTATTTTAATTACATTTTAAATGTGTCTAAAATTCACAACGATGCAATTTGTCCTGACTGCAGTGGCATGAGGAAAGAGATTGAGACGTATCTCTGAAAGAGCAACTGTAGCTTCTGGTATAGCTGTGATTTAAATAAATTTGGCTTTGCATCTGTGCAAGTTCATTGATGAGCATAGAAATGAGGATAGGTACATAGAAACATAGAATTATAGGGCTGGAAGGGACCTGGGGAGGTCTTCTAGTCCAATCTCTTGCCCAAGGCAGGAGTCCTTATATTATCACTGACAAATGATTGTCCAATCTTTCCTTGAAAACCTCCAGCAATGGAGCACCCATATCTCTGGGAGGCAAGCTGTTCCACTGATTAATTGTTCTCACTGTCAGGAAGTTTCTCCTTATTCCCAGGTTGGGTTGCCCTTTGACGAGCTTCTTATCCTACCCTCAGGTGCTATGGAAAATAAATTGATCCCTTCTTTCCTGTGACAACTCTTTTAAGTATTGGAAGACTGTAATCAGGTCCCCCTTAAATCTTCCCCTTATTAGGATAAACATGCCTAGTTCCCTTAGCTGTTCATCATATGATTTAGCTTCCAGACCTCTTATCAACTTTATTGCAGTTTTTCTAGGGCAGGGGTCTTCAAACCTGGCAGCCCTTTTATGACTTGTGGACTTCAACTCCCAGAATTCCTCAGCCAACGTGCCTTGCTAAGGAATTCTGGGAGTTGAAGTCCACAAGTCATAAAAGGGCCAAGTTTGAAGACCCCTGTTCTAGGGCCTTAGCATCTTTTTTTTGTCTCATGACCTATAGGAGTTCATCCTTCCACTCCAATTTCTGCAAATTACCTTGGTCTCCTGAAAGCCATCTCTGATACGATAGAAAGACCCCCAACATTTTAACATTGCTTCTTTCCCTTCAGTTGTAAACTACTGGAGTAAAGCTACTGGAGTAAATACAGGCTTAAGTTGTATTGCCAGGAGATTATTGAGTTATGTCTCACTGGGATGAGGAGTCTTGTACAGGTCCACCCTTGATGCCAGTAGAATCGCTGCATAACTAGTCATCTCTTCACTTTTTAAGTAGGGTAAGCAGAGAGTCAACAAAAGGTCAGATAATAAAAAGAGCAGAACAATAGTAAAAATAAGCAAGAACTGGAATTTATGAGTACAGAATGTACGTGCATTAATATTCTTAAGGGGAAAAAAATACAAAGATTCTAAGTATCTGAAATCATCTTCCTGCCCAGAAAGGCTTGATGAAGGAATGGATCTATTAGGAAATGCAGTTAAAATTAGATTAAACAAACCATGGCAGAGGGTGTCAGTTTTACCCAGCTGTTCATTAAATCTGAATTTATGTTATTAGTGCAATAATATCAATATTGGTATAAATAAATGAAGCTACTGCATATAATGTGTCTAAAGCGCTTAGAATAGATCTTGTCTGCTAGTATGAAGTAAAGCCTAAATGCAAATTTTGTCCATCATACTCAAAGTCTGTGATGCTAGGTTTTCTCAACCTTGGCAACTTTAAGACATATGGACCTCAATTCCCGAAGTCCCTAGCCAGTATGCCTCTTAAAGTTGCTAAGTTTGGAAAACCCAGCACTAGGGCATGTCTTTTAATTGAGGTTCTGTTGTACTTTCAGTGCCTCTTAAGAGTGAGGTGAGGGGTCAGAATGATGAAAGCAGGATTGCAATATCACAATGCAAGCCCTGCCTCTTTCGGCATGCATCACAGTATTGCAAACAGGCCCCATAAGGGTGGATCTTGTTCATCTGTTCTGATGAATGAAGCAGCAACAGCCAACGAACCAGGTTAGTTTAACTTAAAAAAAAAATTAACAGACATCAGCCTTGCTCTATCTATCTGCCTGTCTTTTGGGGCTGGTAGGGTAAACTGGTAAATTTCACTTCAAAATGTGTACATAAAATGGGGATTAGAGGAGAAAGCTGTTAGCTCACAGAACTTGACTTATATTTTGGAACTTACAGCACATTTGTGCATTGTATTTATGTTCTTAGGATCAATTGTTTTCTTTTAACAACAACATACATTGCCTTCTTTAAAATGCATGCTTTATGGTCATAATATTATGATTTAATATTATATCAAATTATAGCAGCCATTTGAGACAAGTTTTATAAAGCACATTATATGGCCACAAACCCATTAAACTCAATGGAATTTACTTTTCAGCAAACATGCCATTATTATCTGCTAGATGCAAGACAGGTTGGAAACGTCTCTTAGAACTCCTGAAATGAGGAAACACTGACAAATCTCCCGTTCTGCAGTTCTAAAATGGAAAAATCATTCATATCTACCTCCAATTCTATGTGTTTAAATATTGGAAAGAGAACCTCTGTGGAAATTTTATATTTTTAACAATAAAATCCACTTATTCCCACTCACTGCTGTTCTCATCTCCTCTAATAACCTTCCTTTTCTTTCATTTGTATAGCCAACAACAACATTCTTCACCATTAAAAAAAAGGCAGGTTTAAATGTACATACACCTTCATCCACTCCGATTTGCTTTTTTCTGAGGTCATCCTGATAATTATTTTTATGCACTATGTAAACCAAAGTAATGTGTGTGGAAAGCTGAGGACCTTTAGTGCTCTAAATAGCTCAGATGTTCCCTCTCTTCGGTGCAACAAACCGTAGCAGCATTTTAAGAGTCTCATTCAACGGGGTATGCTGGAAACTCTCAGGGACGAGAAGAGCACTTTAAAACACTTTCACAAGCGAGTGTGTAAATCCCTCTTAATTCATGCTTTATTAACCATCATCGTTTTATATAAATGTTTTGCCCCCTTTCATCTTCCTAAGGCACTAAGCCATCTGCTGCAAACGCTTCCTATAAACATTTCATAAACCTGCTACTTCTGCTCATGAAGGAAGGGAGAGGAAGAGGGCCTTTTTTTTTCAGCTGCATTATAAAGTTAGCTGGCAGTAAAGGAATGCTTTTCAAACTTTCTGTTATGAAGAGACATGATTGATTTACCGCGATACGATGCATCGGGAGGAAAAAATATATACCTTTTCTTCCCAGCTGGATGTTTTCCTCCTATTATGGAAATCTCACATCAAGAAGATTACAGCTGTCTCCAAATAAATAAATAAGGCAACAGAGAGCTTAGCCTATGATGGTTAAAAACTTGCCATCTTAAATGAGTAAGATGATTTGGGATGCTTGGAATCTGCAACATTAAATCTCTTTGAGAAGCAATCTCAGTCCACCCAATGTTCTGAACAGAAAGATTGCAGCTGTGAAGAGAAAGCATATCTTAGGATCTGCACGTTTGTTAATAAAGCCTTCCTGGTTGCTTTTGAGAGGAATGGGACTTCAGTTCCCATCATTCCATTCTATAATATAACATGAAGATCATGGGAGATGTGTACAGGTAGTCTTCGACTTAATGACCGTTCAAATTCAATGGACCTAAAGGTAGAGGTTTCTCCTGTGAAACTGTGTGCACCTCTAGGAAGCAGTGCTCATCTCTGTTTCTTAGCCAAAGGAGCCAGCATTATCCGAAGACATTTCCGTGATTATGTGGCCATCATGATTATACACCCAATAGCATGGAATGCTATTACCTTCCCACCAAAGTGATACCTATTTATCTACTTGCATCTACATGCTTTCAAACTGCTAGGTGATCAGGAGGCAAGTAATGGGAGCTCATCCCATTGTACAGCACTTGAGTCTCGAACCTGGGCTATCAGCTTTACAGCTGACAAGCTTAGCATCTTTAACCAATAAGCCACTGCACTCTCTATGTCAGATCTATCTTTGGGCTATTTATGAACCAGATTTGAAGTTCCAATGGTCAGGGCCCCTTCACAGTCATATGACTGAACTTTGGGCACTGGGCAACATGTCTGCATATGCAGCCATTTACAGCCAGTGGTCTAAGGTCACCCAGCTAGCTTGTGCCTAAGGTGGCACTAGAACTCATAGTCTCCCATGTTGTAGCTTGATGTCTGTCTTAACCACCACACCAAACTCGCAACAGTATTAGGCACTCCTATTCTAGATAAACCCTATTACTGATTTTCATTGATTTTGCTAAAAGGGACAGGTGGGAGTTAATGGGTTTTCTACCTGCAGTTTTTAGCATTGGCCATTCCTCAAGTATTTTGGGAAGTAAACAGACCGATGTCTGGACTGCATCACCATTTGCCTGGGGTCAAACACAATTGCCTCACACAGAGCAACATTTCCATACTTACCTGGATACACAGACATTTTTTTATACTTCCAGAAAAACATTCCAGCATGTGTCATAGGCGCATGGATTTCTTCTCTCCTCCAGCTGAGATTTTATCCATAGATCTGCATTTATATATATGTATGTATGTATGCATGTATGTATGTATGTATGTATGTATGTACATCTCTACATGCACAAATACCCGTGTCAAAAAAAATAGTGCTTTTGGGGATATAGGAACAAAGCTCTGGAATGTGAAGCAAATAATGAAATCAAGTTCAAATGTACTGTGCTCACTTTTAGCAATGGGCCATTAATTTTAGCAGGGTGTAAATGGTGCTGCTACTACTTTCAGCTTAATTAGAGCACAAGGTGCTATTAGAGCAGAACCCTACACATTTCAGGGATGGTGAGGAATAAAAACGCCTAATCCCCTTGTGTCAGCTTTCACTGCACACTAAGGATTTTCACTAACTATACTTGCAATATGGACAGAGTAATTGTAGCTTCTGGAATTGATTCATCTTCATCCAAAATTAATTGGATTGAAAATGTTATCTTTCTAGTCCTTCTGAGTCAATGACATTTGGCCCTTTAATACACAGGTGGGGATAGACTGACATCCCCAGTGTAACTGAATGACAGCGTTCTTCAGTCTAAGCCAGGAGTGTCAAACTGCCAGCCTACAGGCTGGATGCATCATGCTGAAACCGCACCCACCCCAGCTCCGGCAATGAGAAAAAAGTTGTGATAGATCGCGACACGTCACTTGATGTGGTGAGTTTGACACCCCTGGTTTAAGCCATCAAAGCTGACAGTAAAAAGGGAATGGATCTGTAGTCCAAAAGCATCTGAGGTTAAGATAAGTCTTCACTCCCCAAATTAAAGATTCATTAAGGCCAGGGCTTTTTTTGTCATAGAACGCCCAGAACAGAGTTCTGGCACCTTTTTTGGATGGAACCTTATAGGGTAGGCAAGGCGGGTTGTATGATGTGTATGAGTTCCAGCACCTTTTTTTAACAAAAAAAAAGCATTGATTAAGGCCCTACAAGACATTAAATATGCTTAGCATATTTTCCGGCGTATAAGACGACTTTCTAAACCATGCAAATCTTCTCCGAAGTCGGGGGTCATCTTATACGCCGAATCGTCTTATACACCAGAAAATACCATATTTTCAGGCATATAAGACGACTTTCTAACCAAGCAAATCTTCGAAGTTGGGGGTCATCTTATACGCTGAGTCATCTTATACGCTGGAAAATACGGTATTCTTTATAAATGGACATAGGCCGCTTCACAAAGGAAAAGAAAATGGAGATGTTTGAGGCTTGGCTGTGACATTCTTTTGCAAATAGGTCTACGAGCAGTCAAATCATGGCGCCTAGATTCAATTTTGTGTTTGAGAAATGAAGACAAGGTAGTTCCCAGGAAAGCAGACTGAGAAGATGGAAGCTCTGGGGAAGGCAGGGTCACCAAAACCACAAAACCAATAAAGAAATTATTGAATCTGTTGGCATCTACATGTAGGTGCCTCACTTCAGGCAACAAGAAGTCATTCACTGAACAAGCTATGAAAATCAGTGATAACTGCAGTATCCGGTACATGATATGATTTGGAAATATTTCAGAAATCACAGGTAGCCCAGACTGTTGAGGAAATTCCAGGATCGGACAATATTAAGCTTTCACGCCTGTCCTGGCTTGCATTCATTTCCAGGCTCGCTCCTAATATTTGTGTTGACTTTCATGGTCCTTCACAGCTGAAGTTCAGGTTGCTTTTTTCTCATGTACTTATCAAGGGGCCTTGAGATTACGTTCACAGACTCTTCCATAGACATCCCTATCAAGAGAGTTCAAAATTTAAAAAAAAAAACCCTACTATCTACAAGAATTAGAGCACTAAAGCAATCAGATCTTGCTCTAACTCAGTCCTATCCCAAAGGACTTTAAGATGTTGGAGAAATCCCTCTTTGCCCAACAGAGAAAGATTCAGGAGCAAAACAAATCCAATTGTGGAAGCTTTGATGTAGCAGGAAGGAAATCCATCCCCAATGCCCCTCTAACATCAGATATCTGGCAGCTGAAAAGGAGAAGAAAAAGTCAGTTTGGGTGGCTGGCCAAGGAGAAGGCCTCTTTATCTTATAATACATGTTCAAGATGATGCCAGATGGGGAGAGAACAATGACAGCTCAAGAGAGATTTTTTAAAAATAATATTTTATTAGTTTTCTATATTTACAATTCATAGATGCTTGGTAAACAATGTGTTGTCTGGGTCCATTTGTTTTACTTCATAATACACATTAAATTCCTAATCGCTACCCCATTTCTCCAGCCATTGATAAAATACGTCCCATATTTGAAAACATCCTGTATCTTCTTTTTCTTTGATCTTCAGCGTAAGTCTATCCATTTCTGCACAGTCCAGTATTTTCTTGATTATCTCTTCTTCAGATGGCGTTTCTTTATTTTTCCAGTGCTGAGCAAATAAAATTCTTGCTGCTGTTAATACAAGCAACATTAAATATACATTTTCTTTATCGTATTTTTCTGTTATTATACCTAATTTTAAAAAAGAGAGAGAATTTTCTTATTGTTTTTTTTCCAAGACTTTCCACCTTCCACCCTCCTATCTTTGGGTTGGGCAGTTATATTCTAATGGATTTGTCTTCACCATCCTTTTCAGACTGATCTTGTCCAGCAGCAGTCTGAGGATTTGTGCTAAATCCTGTATTCTTTCAGTAGTATAACAAGGTAGACATCTGTAAATGGCACAAAGCTACGTGCAGAATAAACAAAGAGGAGCTGGTGAAGAGCAAACCAGGAAGAACGGGCAGTAGAAAAGCAATTGAAATCTATGTAAGTGAAAGATGCATCGTAAAGAAATAAGGTTTAATTAGTAGCATGGAACATTGTCAAGGAGACTATTGAGAGCACTTTGCTGAAAATATCCATTCAATTCATAAGAGTCAATTTTAAAAAAAAAAAAGATGAAAAAGCTTGGCTTAATCCAAAGCAGGAAAAGAATATTGTGAGGAGGAAAGTTGACTTTGTCACATTCATATTGTGACACATCTATTGTGAATCATTTCTAAACACTGTGAAATCTGGTAATCAGCCACCCCTTCCTAGGGTTATTAGAATTGGATCTGACACCAGGATGACAAAAAAATGAGGATAATTTTTCACTACTATTTCACTCATGTTTCATTACTAGTTGGATAATAAAACATCTGCAAGAAAACAACCAAGCTCAGAGAGCACCAAGGACTTGGCAACAAGGATCATTTTAATAATTTTATATATACTTTTTAAAATCACAGAAATGTAGAACAAAAAAATGTGCCCCATTGTTTAAGGAATGGGCAGTTGTAGAATGAGTAGCAGCCTAGCTGATCTGAAACTATGACATGTTACAGGTAGTCCTCAATGTTTGACCACCATTGGGATCAGAAAAATTCATCATTAAAGTGGTACAGTCGTTAAACGAAGCATCATGTGAGTGTGATTTGTGGTGTTCCCTGCTGGCTTCACCACTGATTTTGCTTGTCAAAAGCCAACTGGAAAGATTGCAAATGGTGATCAGGCGACCCCAGGATGTTGAAATCACCATAAATGTAAGCCGCCTGGATTGTAATCATATGACTGTGGGATGATGCAGTGGTCATAAGTGTGAGGACTGGTTGCAGGTCACTTTTTTCAGTGCCATCATACCAATGAACGGTTGCTAAACAAATGATCATAAGTCAAGGACTAGCTGTAATGTCCTCTTCCTCTGAGTTGTGGAAGTGTGAAGGAAAATGACATATTCTCCCCTCTTTTCCCTAAAAGCAGCAGAAATTTGGCCACGCACTCTTGAATGGCGGGCTCACCTCACAGATTAGTACATAATGTGGGTGCAGCTTCCCAGGGTCCCACAAGCCATACAGGTAGTCCTTGAGTTACGACCACAATTGAGCCCAAAATTTCTGTTGCTAAGTGAAACATTGTGTCATGATTCCGACAGATGAAACTCTTCAAAGAACTTTGAGGCATTGTTTACCTTAAAGAATCTTTATTCAAGTAGCATAACATCAGCACTTATATAGTCGAAGCCAAAATCTGAATTCTCCTCCCCTGAGCACATAGTATCAAAGCACAATTCCCTCCTCTAATTAACAGTCATAAATCACATTCTTCAATTAGCTTGAAATGCAGACTTTCCCTCCAGTTGTCCAACCCACCAATTCTTATCAACTCTTATTTCATTAACCTTGGTTCACACACTAGTTACAGTATTGTTATGTCTGACTAAACTCCCATGCATATTCTTCCTCCTCCCCCCCCCCGTATCATCTAATTCTAACTCTAATTCTAAGAGTAAAACATAAGAAGGAAAATGGTTGCATCTCCATATGTTGTCAAAGCAAAAACATCCGATGTTAGCAGTGTTGACACATTAATTAAGTGAATTTTGCCCCATTTTACTTCCTTTCTTGCCACAGTTGTTAAGTGAATCATTGCAATTGTCAAGTTAGTAACACAGTTGTTAAGTGAACCTGGCTTGCCCATTGGCTTTGCTTGTCAGAAGGTCACAAAATGTAAACACATAAGACTGCAACTGTCATAGACATGCCAGTTGTCCAGCATCTGAATTTTGATCACATGACCCTGGGAATGCTACAGTGGTCTTAAGTATGAAAAACGGTCATAAGTCACTTTTTTCAGTGCCATTGTAACTTTGAACAGTCACTAAATGAACTTTTGTAAGTTGAGGATTACCTGTACTTATTTGTGGCAAAGGATGTATGCAACCCACAAACAACCAGGGTCCTTCCTTTGTGCCACAAGCAAAACTGCCAGCTGTCAGTAACAGAAAACCATACCTGAGTAGCGTTCTTCATTTCCACTGATTTATACTGAAACTTTCTGGGTTCTTCAGTTTGGGCAGCTACAACAAAACTTTGTTGGATTATATTAGCAGCAGAAGAACAAAAAAATGTAGCACACAAATTGTAGTTCAAACTAAAAAGTGTGATTTGCAGAGTTGAGGAGGGGTCACTGAAAGGCCTCAAGCTCCTGATCTCACCCTGAGCCACCCGTGACCTTCGGCTAGAACAATCCATGGAAGGAAACCTGGTCCAATTAACTGATGTCTTTCTTGCCCTGGAGTTAAGCGAAGAGATGCTGACCTCCTGCAAGAGACTGGCTGGCTTGTTCATTTGCAGCCCTGGCAAATTGCTGCTCTCGTTAATTGTCTTGAGGGGTATGTGACACAGAGAGAAGCATCATGAATTATTGGGATTAAATCAAAGGGGTGAGAGCAAGAGCATTAAAAGGTGAGCTTACCTTCTGGCTAGGAAAGTGAAGGGAGGGTGGAAGCACACTTTATTTTCTTGGTAGGGCTATCCACTTTTAGGAAGGCGTTTAATTAGAGATGCTACATTGTGGATTTTTGCACTAAGCAGGTGGTTCACCTCAATGGCCTAAATGCCCTCTTCCAACTCTTTGATTCTTTCTTCCTAAACAATTGTGATGTTGTACTAGAGAAGACCATGTGTGACGCATAATGCACCCTTTTAAAAACTGGAAAAAAGATCCACATTGAGATCTGGATCAATCTTATCTGGGAGACTTTTAACAGTTCTAGAAACAGGAGTTACGAGCTTGGCAGCACAAGGAAACAACAGCAGCAACTTAATTGCCGGCCATCAACACACCAATCAAAAACTAAAAAGCCACACAAAACCAGAGCAACAAAGATGATCAGGGGACTGGAGGCTAAAACATATAAGGAACGGTTGCTGGAATTGGGTGTGTCTAGTTTAATGAAGAGAAGGACGAGCGGGGACATGATAGCAGTATTCCAATATCTCAGGGGCTGCCACAAAGAAGAGGGAGTCAAGCTATTCTCCAAAGCACATGAAGGCAAGATAAGAAGCAACGGATGGAAACTGACCAAAGAGAGAAGCAACCTAGAACTAAGGAGAAATTCTCTGACAGTTAGAACAATTAATCAGTGGAATAACCTTCCTCCAGAAGTGGTGAATGTTCCAACACTGGAAGTTTTTAAGAAGAGACTGGACAGCCATTTGTCTGAAATGGTATAGGGTTTTGTGCCTGAGCAGGAAGTTGGACTAGATGATCTCCAAGGTCCCTTCCAACTTTATTATCATTATAGTATATACGTCCAAGTGGTATTGCTACTAGATTTATCTCAGCTTCAGTTTGGAGGCTAACTCCTGCCTGAATCCTTACCACAGGCATGTAGGACCTGAGAGCTCCAGCCACTCCCCAACATTTGGTCACCAAATTTTAATACAAGGAGGATGATCATCTCAATTGAATCTCAATTAGTATGTAAATTAAATATTTGATTCTGGGCCTGCCCTCATGGAGCTCCTGAAATGCCATCAAAAGCCAAATGGATAGAGATGCATCTACAGATTTTCTAAACACAGTATTTTAAATGCTGAGAGAGTTGGGGTCAATGCAACTGTCAAGTCTTGAGCAGGAGGTCAGTCTTGTACCAGCTGATTAAATTAGCCAGGAAGGGCAATGGCCAATTAAGCAGGTGGAAGTCATCAGTTCGGTGGGAGGAAGAGGACATTTGATGCTAACTGTCTGGATCCTTTCTATATTCCACAGCAGTGTTTTTCAACCTTGGCAATTTGAAGATGTGGGACTTCAATTCCCAGAAGTCCCCAGTCAGTATGCTCCTTTTTCATTATAAGTTACAATTCAGGACAGAAGAGTGCTAAGAATCCTGCCTAAGACCTTTGGAAAGGTTATTGTCCTGGATACTCTGATTGCTTATCTCTATGCCAAAATATAAGACTTTTTGGGGGGGTGGTCTGGAACCAATTTGTTCTTCAGTGAACACAGTAATTATATGTCCTACCTTCAATGGCAGCTGGCTAATATTTTATTTTGCCCCCAATTCAATGGATGAGTGGGAAAACTTCAGTCTAAAGTGTTCACGGTTGAAGTTACTATTAATAAATTAATTGAAATAACAGAGTAGGATGTGCCCAGATTTGCTGACAAACTGGGTGAGATACTGGAAGAAACTGAACAAGAAAATGATATTGCTAATGATTTTCATTACCCACATTATTATCGACTATAAGCCACCAAAGATCCTCAACATCAAGTTAATAATCCACACTGTCCATTAATTTATATCAAGGAAGCAGCTACGGTGTCTGCTTTGGAGAATTACTTCTCCATTCCATGAAGGCAACTTGGCTCAGCTTTATAATATATAGCAGATTGGATACAGAAAATCATCGGCATCAAATTCCATCATTCATCAGCAATCATTAACTCAATGAATATTGTCAGGATGCATATAAAGATACATGGTCAGACAGACAGCATAGCAATCTCATCCTGTCCTTGGACACAATGATAGGCTGAATTTATTATTTCTCCCACTTAAGTTTCTTGCTGCTTAAGTATTAAGTTATAACACTGCACCCATTAGATACTTATGACTCTTTGTAAATGGTACCTCCAGGATTTGGGGCAAGAGACTTGTACGATTCATAGCCAGATTCTGAACAACTGCAAAACAACACTGCTTCTGCAACAGTTCACACAGGGGCTTTTAGCTTTGAACAAAAGACATCACACACAGTGTGCTGAATGGCTGCAGAGAAAGCTATCACAATTTCCCCCTGTAAGATGTCCAACAAATAGGTTATTTACAGCTGGCGTACTCAACACCCATTAGAAGACACTGTGATATTAAAAAAATGGAATGTGCATCACCACACAACTAACACAATTATGTAATTGTGACATGAACTCTGCCCAATTGTATCATGTGCATGTTTATATCTGCATTAAATTCATTTAAAACTGACATTAATTAACCTTGATTGTTTTTCGGTGACTCAAAAAAGCTTGGTAAAGGAGAAAAACTTCCTAAAGCTTTACTGTTTAAGAGGAGACTATGAGTAATGTTGGTGAACATAATCTGACTGTGTTCAAAAAAGATGAACTCTACATGTTACCTTCATCTGGATAGACATGTAAATACGCATAGCCCATCTCAGCTTTTAAAAAGCTAAGCAAAGTTTGCTCTAGTTAGGACTTGCATGGTGTTTACCAGTGATGTCCAGGGCTATAAGTGGACTACAAATGTCATAGCATATCCCAAAAGAGGACAGTAAAAGTAAAAGCATAAAAAAGTGTATTTTTAATTGCCTTATAGTTTTTGCTGCTTTAAGAGGGAGCCAGGTTATTTTCCAAAGCACCTGAGGGCAGGATAAGAAGTAATGGATGGAAACTAATCAAGGAGAGAAGCAACTTAGAACTAAGAAGAAATTTCCTGACAGTTACACCAATTAATCAGTGAAACAACCTGCCTACAGAAGTTGTGAATGCTCAAACACTTTAAGAAGTTTTTAAGAAGAGACTGGACAACCATTTGTCTGAAATGGTATAGGATTTCCTGCCTAAGCAAGGGGTTAGACTAGAAGACCTCCAAGGTCCCTTCCAACTCTATTATTCTATTCTGTTCTGTTCATTGTATTTTGTTTACTGTTTCTTGTTGCTTTTTTAATTATGTGAGTGGCACAGTGAGACATGGATGGCTGTATAAATTTGATGGATGGATGAATGAATGAATGAATGAATGATGTTTCCTAAGAAAACTACGTGGAACGTCAGTAAAATCACACACTCTCACTAAACCTGAAATCAGAAGGAATCTGATAACATCTTTTCAAAATAACAACTTTTTAAAAAAGATATAAACTTTCATAAATTACAACTCACTTCACCAGATGCACCGGAGCAGTGTTTCTCAACCTTATCAGATTGAAGATATGTGGGTTTCAGCTTCCAGACTTCCCCAGCCAGCATCCTGAGAATTGAAGTCCACATATTTTTGGTTGTCAAGGTTAAGGAATGAGGCAATGGTGGAGAGCAGGAGGAGGGGACTGATTGATTCAGGTTACATGTGACAGATGACAAGCTCCTCATCAAATAACAATTATAATGTGTTACAAATTCATCATATTCAGAGATAGCAGGAAACGTTTTGAAGGATTGCTCAATTCTGCTAGCAAAGTTTCTTTTCTCCAAGGCGGCTATTTTGAGATCTATAATAGTGGAAAGGTTGAAAAGTTTGATATTATTATTTATTATTCCTTTGTGTTAAGTCCTGATGTCAAACGTGATTCCATTAATTCTTTTGTACAAATTTTGTCCTGTTTGTCCTTTAAAGAATCTAGAGCAATGATGGCGAACCTTTTAGAGACCGAGTGCCCAAACTGCAACCCAAAACCCACTAACCGTATATTCCGGCATATAAGGCAACTGGGCGTATAAGACGACCCCCAACTTTTGAGAAGATTTTCAGGCTTTAGAAAGTCATCTTATACGCCAGAAAATACAGTACAATATTGAATTTCTGTTTATAGATGAGCACAATAGGAGCTCCTTTGCTGCTAGAAAGCTTTGTCCTGTCAGTGCTTATTTCTGTAAAAAAAATAGGGCTGGCCACTAGGGAGCAGATTGGTTTTAAATTCAGAGAACAGCTACCCGTATATTCCTGTGTATAAGACGACCCCTGACTTTTGAGAAGATTTTCAGGCTCTAGAAAGTCGTCTTATACACCGGAAAATACGGTATGTATTGTTGGGTGCCAGGTGGGCATGGCCCATTGGGTGGGTGTGGCTGCGGTGGTAATGGCAGACTGGGTGGGACTAAAAAGTTCAATCAATCCATTCCAACTTTGTGAGAAGTTGAAATTGATTGATTGAAACTTTTTTTTTTTTGCACACAGCGGCAGAGGCCTAAAGCAAAAAATTTTTATAAAACCTAACTGAAGGCCTAGGACTGGGGTGACGGCACACGTGCCCACAGAGAGGGCTCTGTGTGCCTCCTGTGGCACGCGTGCCACAGATTCGCCACCACAGATCTAGAGGAACATTGCTAGCAGATGATACATTACAGCAGTGGTTCTCAATCTTTTTAATGCCACGACCCCCAGCCGGTCGTAAGTCGAGGACTACTCAACCAGTCGTAAGTCGAGGACTACTCAACCGGTGCAGCAGCGTTTGCAGAATGGGACTTTTGGCGGGCTCAGCAGGGCAGAGACAGCCTAGACAATTCCTATTGGCTTTTGAAAACCAATAGAATTGGACTCTATTCAAGAGAGTCTATTCTATTGGCTTTCAAAAGCCAATAGAATAAAAGGGAGTAGCACAGCTAAGGAAAAGGGGGGGGGAAATGGTGGACTGCGTTGTTTGGCGACCCCCGTGAAATGGTCGTTCGACCCCAAATGGGGTCCCGACCCACAGGTTGAGAACCACTGCATTAGAGGAAAAGCATGTGAAGATTCTCTCATTCTTGTGAGTGTACTTTTTTATTTTTCATAGAATTTAGAATTAATTATTTCATTAACTAATTAATCAAAAGTATAAAACTAAATTCATATTATCATAAGAAATAATTATAAATTACTATAAACTCTAAACTGTAATTAATGTCACCACTGTTTGTATCTAAAAGTAATGTCTATGATGTTATAAAAGAAAAAAATACAATCAGTAAAAGTAATATTAATCAGTAAAAGTGATATACTTTAAATTGGTTTCCATTGCATTACACTGGTAATCAGATCAGATCAAGTTATTTATCAACATTCAAATTACTTCTGGCTACTATCTTTACCTTTTTAAAAACCATTATCTAAGCATTTAGGATTGTGTTGTTGCATATTAGGATATGTATGAATAAATTGTGATAATTTCTATTTCTTTGTTCTGGAAAGATTCCTAGGAGAAAAAAAACCCGAGGTTTCAATTTAATTTTTTTTTAATGTTTTAAATAATACTGTATATTTCTTTCCAGTACATCTGATTTTTTTACATAACCATCACATATGCTAAAATGTGGGAGGGAGAGAGGGATAGATAGATAGATAGATAGATAGATAGATAGATAGATAGATAGATAGATAGATAGATAGATAGATAGATAGATAGATAGATAGATAGAGATCTTATATGGCTTAACTGATTCTGTATAAATGTTTCAAATTTTGTTATTTGTCTTAAAAACTCTCCTGAGGTCACTTTTTATTTTTTTCCCCTTTCTTTCTTTGAATTTTTACTTACAACAATGTAGAGGAAATTTCAGCCTTTGTCAAATAATTCTTGCTGTGACTTTGATCTATTTCTAAAGTCCAGATGCACCATTTTCGCATATGTAATGACACTTTTCTTACATTAATTGTCTTCAAAAAAAAAACATTTGAGGATGAGGCTAAAGATGAAAGTGCTAAACTTATTTTTTTTGTGGAATTCCATGTTCTTAACAAACTGTCTTATAATATGTCCTTTTAAGCCTTTATCTTATTTTGTATCCTTATACTATAAATATCCGTGAAGTCTGTTGACTAAACTTCTAATATTGACTTTCTGTTGTTTGGGGAGATTTTCCATTTTACTACTCATGACAAACAGTTGCACAGTAATATAATTTAAAATTTGGGGTTTAAAATTATGTTTTATTTATCTTTTGAAACTTCAGGATTTTTTTTCTTTTACCGTAGCGTATATTTTCCTTCAAAATAAATTTATTAAATATTCTTTGTCAGTTTCTGATTTGGGCTGTACCTTCAATCTTGTTTGTGTACCTGCTGAGCCCTGTGATGGTGCTTTTGGTGTAAATATAAACTGCCTTACCTCAGGCATCAGATCACAACTTACTACTCAGATCACAACCTACTATTTGATAAGATAGAAAAATGTGGGTTAGACAGCATCACCACCAGATGGATCAGTAGTTGGCTGATCAGCCGTACTCAGCATGTAGTTCTCAATGGAACCGCCTCTACATGGAGGGTAGCGTGTAGTGGGGTGCCCCAGGGCTCTGTTCTGGGCCCAGTGCTCTTCAACATCTTCATCAATGATTTGGACAAGGGAATAGATGGGGAACTTATCAAATTTGCAGACAACACCAACCTGGCAGGAATAGCCAACACTCCAGAAGACAGGCTTAAGATACAGGAGGATCTGGACAGACTTGAACACTGGGCGCTATGTAACAAAATGAAATTCAATGGTGAAAAAAGTAAGATTCTACATTTAGGCAAGAAAAACCAAATGTACAGGTAAAGTATAGGGGGTACCTTGCTCAATAGTAGTAACTGTGAGAGGGACCTCAGAGTCCTAGTGGACAAACACTTAAATATGAGCCAGTAGTATGCTGCAGCTGCCAAAAAGGCCAAAACAGTGCTAGGCTGCATTAATTAATAGAATCAAGATCACGTGATGTATTAATACCACTTTACAATGTCTTGGTAATGCCACACTTGGAATACTGCATCCAGTTTTGGTC
This sequence comes from Crotalus tigris, assembly GCF_016545835.1. Classification (NCBI taxonomy): domain Eukaryota; kingdom Metazoa; phylum Chordata; class Lepidosauria; order Squamata; family Viperidae; genus Crotalus; species Crotalus tigris. Next base: position 4,026,498 of record NW_024100512.1, read on the forward strand.
ACCACAATGTAAAAAAGATGTTGAGACTCTAGAAAGAGTACAGAGAAGAGCAACAAAGATGATTAGGGGACTGGATATAAGGAACAGCTGCTGGAATTGGGTATGTCTAGTTTAATGAAGAGAAGGATGAAGGGGGACATGATAGCAGTGTTCCAATATCTCAGGGGTTGCCACAAAGAAGAAGGAGTCAAGCTATTTCCCAAAGTGCCTGAAGGCAGGACAAGAAGCAATGGGTGGAAACTAATCAAGAAGCAACCCAGAACTAAGGAGAAACTTCCTGACAGTTAGAACAATTAACCAGTGGAACAACCTACCTCCAGAAGCAGTGAATGCTCCAACACTGGAAGTTTTTAAGAAGAGACTGGACAGCCATTTGTCTGAAATGGTATAGGGTTTCCTGCCTGAGCAGAGGGTTGGACTAGATGACTTCCAAGGCCCCTTCCAACTTTATTATTATTATCTCTCCACCCAAAAAATCAGAAAAAAAACCTGCATTCCTTACCCATTAGCAGTTGAGCCACATTCAACATTTACATGTGACACGTAACAGACCAATATACCTTTCAGAATATTCTCATAGTCATACACCTGCTATATGTACAGAAAGCAACTGAATCCGTCCAGCAAAAGAAGGGTCCAGGACAGGCCCTCTCTGTGCTGGTGCCCATATTCTGACATCAGGGAAGCACCTAGAGTACTATAATACTTTTAGGCATTTTTTAAAAATTCACTCCTTTACTTAGACCTTCTATATAAATGCTAGAAGAATGTTGTAGTAATGGTTTTCTCATCCCACTCTATAAATCACTTTGAGATGCTACGGTAAAAGAAATAAAGATATTTATGAGATTAAAGATACGAGACAGAGGGAGGGGTGAATGGGATGGGATTGAATGAGTTGTTAAGATTTTGAGGGACATTTATCTGCAAAAGCTGGGAGAATTGTTACAAGGACGGGATTTCCCAAATGATGAAATTGGTTAATATAAATGCACATTGTTTTCTACTCAGTATGCAATTACATTTGTTATGGGGATGCTGCTCATAATATCAAATTATTTAATAAATCATCTCTGTTCTGTGCAATGGCTTAAACCTTTAATAATCATTCCTCTTCTTTTCCTTCTGGACCTGCCGCTGTTTTGTCTGAAAACTCTGATTCATTTGGGAGATTTATCCCCAGCTGGAAAAAAATATTTTGTTTTCCCCCAGCTCATAAAAATACAGTTCGTGGATATTCCTCCTAATACAACATGGGTTAGAGGAACAGTCTACCTCATGTTTTTATTTGTGTGTTTAGGCTGCCAAAATAAATAAGTTTATAGGTAAAATATTTTGCAGAAATAGTCAGATTCCCATCCTGAGAGTCACTCACAATAGGTGGCACATTGGCAACAAATACCTATATGAAGTGACAAAGGTCTCCTTTGACCTTAAATCCATCTCTGAATCACTGAGGATTGAAAGAGTTTGTCACTTCCAATAACTTGGAGAAATTTTCCATCCCATAAATAACAATTTCAGACTGGGAAATAAAATTGTAAAGACTTGGATGCATTTGTATAAATAATACAACTTGATTTGAGGATAAAACTCCCTATAAATTTTCCATTGATTTTGGTAAAAGATAGCAATGGTATGCTTCATCAAATACTATTAATTTATGTTTTCCAGGTCTTTTAATTCCTTCATTGATATAAATTTTCAGATCACTGATTCATGTTCATGGTGCTCTTGAGAGTCAGTTTGGTCTAGTGCAGGGGTAGGTAACCTTGGCTCTTTTATGACTTGTGGACTTCCACTCCCAGAATTCCTGAGCCAGCCAGCTGAGGGGAAAGGGAGAAGTTTCCAATCTGAGCCATGCTGGCTCAGGAATTCTGGGAGCTGAAGTCCACGAGTCAGAAAAGAGCCAAGGTTGCCTATCCCTGGTCTAGTGGTTAAGGCATGAGGCTGGAAACTGGGAGACTGTGAGTTCTAGTCAGCTGGGTGACTTTGGGCCAGTCATTCTCTCTCAGACAGACTCAATTCGCTGAGTTTTTGTTATGGGGAAAATAGGAGGAGTAAGAAGTATTAGGAATATTCATTGCCTTTAGTTATATAAATAATAAAGGCAGGATATAAATATATAAATAAAATACTTCCAGTGTGTATGTACGGTATTAAAAGCTTCAGAGTTGAAAATGCTGTCCAGATTTCAGAATTCTTGATGATCATATTCATGCGGTACCTTCAGATATAAAATGGTTTTTTATGTCCAATAAGATGAGCCTAAGCTGGCCCTAAATCTTGTAAGGGTATAAACATAAACAATACATTTGGGAAGCCATTTGTTTATTGGTTTATGTAGGATTCAGACACTTTCTACCAACCTTTGTCGTTTCCTGTCATGTAAAATCAATCCAATGAGGTAACAATAAATACTAAACCACAACAAAAATGTGTGGCCATCCGGATTAGAATGCCATAGAAATACCAATAATCCCAAAATGTCATTCTGTAAACTGTCATAAGTATTAGGGCCCAAATATCTTGGGGAAGAACTGTTCCTCAGGAATTTTTTAAAGGATGCCAAGATTGGTGCAAGGCAAACATTTGAAGAGAGCTCTGTTCCTTTTGGTTCGAGCCAACACACAAAAGCTTTGCCTGCACTGGCAGCTCATAACTTCCTCACCAGAATAGGTCAATTTGCCATGGCCAACTTGCAGTGGGATAAATCTCTATGGCCAACTGACCGCAAGACAACTCACTGCAGGACAATACAACAATTCAATTTAAGTATTTAAAGTAATTTAAAAATCATTTTAATTTTTGTCATTCACATGTCATTTTGTCCCTCCTTTTGCATCCTTTCTTTAATCATTCTATTCCTCCATTTCTTCGATATTAGTGTAACTCTTGTCCTGCGGCAAGTTGTCCCGCAGCAGGTTGGCTGCAATGAGATGGCCATGGCAAGTTGACCATGGCAAGTTGGCCTAGACCCCCTCCCCATTTGGGATGAAGGTACTGAATGGGTAGGTAGGTCCCAGAGAAAATAGTTCTGGGAGTGTCTAAGCACCAAAACCTGTAGGGCTTTAAATATGAAATCCTACAATTTGAATTGTACTTAGAAGTCCTTTGAAAAGCATCACAGAGCCTGTCACATTGGAGTTATGCAGCTATGCTGGCTCTTCCTTGTCAGCATGCAGGTTATTATATTTTGCATCAAATGCAACTTGCAAGTACTCTTCAAGAGCAGCTCTATATAAAACACATTGTAGTAGTCCATACCAGTAGTAATAAGGGCATGAGTTACTGTCATTTGGGTCTCCTGTTTCAGGTAGAATCACAACTGGCTGATCAAGTGAAGCTTTGTGAAGGTCCTCCTCTTTTAGGGGGAAGGTTATCCCATCCAGAGTTAAAATCAGAGTTGACAGAGAACCACATAATTTCTGAATAAACAGCAAGTCTTTGCTAGAATATTGTCTCAGCTTTTTTTTTTGTCAGTCTGTATAAGACTTTCATAGTCTATCTTCAGAGTCTTTCAATGGTGCACTCATCACCATTGTAACTGACGCCATCCGCTTTGCTCTGGTGTTCTCTTCTTTTCTTTCCTTCCACCTTTCCGAACAAAGCTCTCCTGAAAAGGCTTTGCTTATGTCTACAGTATAATATATAAATAGACTGTCTCCTTTTAAAAAAGCCTGTAATGGCTCAGTTCAGATTCCTGCTGTTAGAAATGCTCATGTAATGAGCAAAATGCAAGGTTATGGCATGAACTCAGAAGGAAGGGAGGAGATGTGTATGTGAAAAGCCTGTATAACAAAAACAAAAGAAGAAGGAGTGTGGACAGGTGGGGCCTCTTTCAATGTAGAAAACAAGAGCTGTCTTTTAGGCATATCATACAAGCCTTATTCCTAAAGATAACGGATAGGGCTAAGACAGAGCCAACAGAAGACTTGCTAAAAGTCTTCTAGGATTCCTATTAGTTAACTTTTAGGAATAGGGTTGAAGTAGAGCCAATAGAATACTTGTTAGATAACTTTTGAAGTGTTTATTAGTTAAGAGTTAGAAATAGGGATGGTATGTAGCCAATAGAAGACCCTTTAGATAAGTGTCCCTTTAGATGCCTATTAGACAATTCTTTTTTATCCCGCCTTGAAAAACTGTATAAAAGCTTGTTGAATCCTTTGTTGTGACATCTGGCATTTTGCTGGCTGGGACCCTTTTTGCCTCTTCAGCAAAAAGGGTCCCAGCCAGCAAAATGCCAGGTCTCAGAACAAAGGATTCAACAAGCTTTTATATATTTTTTCAAGGCGGGATAAAATTCAATAAAATTCAAGTGGGATAAAATTCAATAAAATGAAATCAATCCTGCACCCCGTGTCAGGTAGTCTTCATCAGCTAAGACCCAATTTTGGGGACAACACATGCACACCCAAAATGTTTTAATCTTCAGTAGTATTTAAAGGATTACTAGTAGCAAGCCTCCCTGGTGAAGACCTGCTATAGTATCCCCACAAAGCAAACCATATCATTTCCATCCCAACTTCATATGTGTAACCTGATTGAAAAGGAGCCAGATAGTCTTCTTTTCCAGATAGTCTGTTTCAGTCACAGAGGATACTCTGTGACTGAACCCCCACCTCTTCTCAATAACCATCCTTAAAAAGGAGATTAAAAACAACACAGCAGTTGTCCAAAACAGCTGGATCAGGGAAATCTTCTTAAGAAAGGGGAATACCACTATCTCCTTCTGGTTATGCAGATGTCTGCTTCCCTCAGTGAGGCCTAAACTTGTTGCTGTTCATGGCATGAGATTCCTGGGGGAATGTGGCAACATGGATGCAATACCTAGGTGGCAGAGAGCACCTGTTCCACTCCATTGCAATCCAAAGGTGAAATGAACCCAGATCATAGAGCAACCTATCACTGTTTACCCTGCCTGTGTGGAGTCAGGTGACCTGAGCAACTTGATCAGCAAAATATTGTACAGATGCATCATACTGGCCTGAGGCAGCTCTTCCTGATCACTTTCTCCTAAAGGGGGCTGGGCCATGTTTAACAGGACTGCTGGACAAAAAAACACCAATGCATTAAGGGCAGAAGACTACAGATACCTTCTCATACTGACATAGGTCCCAATGTGGGCTCTTCTCAGTGTTCAGCTTGATTCATTGTTTTTCTACTTGGGAACAATCAGTCACTCAGACTGCCTTTAACTAGAACTAAAATATAAGTTTCATAATAAATAAATCATCCTAATAAATCAATCATATCTACCATTTGGCCACCTCCAGATTTCAACTCCAGTCAGGAGTTGAGTGAAAGTGCCAAGCAGATCCGTGGGACCCTTCCAGCTTTTCAAATCTTTTGGAAAGACCTTGGCAATCACAAAAGCGGAATTTGTGTTTGGGGGGGGGGGGAAGGACAAGAAGAAACCAGCATGCGGAATGGCGTGTCCTGTGACATTTCACTGTCAGTCTTGATTTTAATAGACTCCCTCAGCTGCATTTACTTTTCTGACTGACATAAGCCTCCTTAACCTCATTTCTTTTTGTTCAAGGAGTTTTGTCTCTGAACTGTTCTTTAAACGTATTTCTCAAAGTACAGCTCTATTTTTCTGCTTAAAAACTGTGGCATTGTTTAATACCTTTATCTGTAAATCTCTGCATAGGCTATAATGGGCTTGTCACCTAGGGAGATGCCAAAATTCAACCTCAGATTCACTGAGGTATAAAATTCCACTTCTTACTCCATAAATCTCCAGCAAATACCTCTGTTATTTAACCCTTGACACTCTGGAGATACTATAGGAATTTAATGTTCACCAATGAACTCCACAAAGTAATTTACACCGTGTCACAAGTGAGTCTCAAAATCCTCCATTTTAATGTAGATTACTACTTGCAGCTCTCAGATGATAAATCCAGATGGATTATCAATGAAATCAGTTATATAGGATCACAGTGCAGTAAATTTAAAAGTAAAGCAAAAATAATATTCTCAGGCTCAAAAGGCTTAAAACAGTAAAGGAACAATCCAGCCATAACTAAATATTTTAACTCCCATTGATCTCAATAAGAGTTTTAAGCATATTCTCAGTTAAAAGAATGTCTGAATAAGCAGAGTGATTCCAATGAATTAAGAAGTTGATAGGCTTTATTTGATCTTTAACTACAACAATGGAAATAGTTTTTAACTAATAACAGAACAAAAACATCCCATTTTATTATCCAGAGGCAAACTATCCATGATAGATTTTAGAAACATCTGACATAACACAAAACCACAAATCAAATATCAAGCTTCCTTGACTCAACCTGGTTGCTAGGCAAGATGCGTGCTAAACAATTAATTAGATTTGCATTTTGTGTGAACCTCAGTAATGTACATTTTACTGCCCTGAGGAGAAATTAACCCTCATTAACCCCAGGGTGCCCTCTAGCTCCAGAAGGAAGGTGGCAAGGTTGTCCACAGATGTCAAGATGGCATCCACAATGGTGCAACAGATGTTTTGTCCAATTTTTATGGGCATTTCACCATTGCAGCTGAAAAGTGGGATATAAATCTAACCCATCAATTACAATAAAATAATGCCTCAGCACCCATTGCCTTTGTCTGATCTTGAAAAGCTAAAAAATGGGCCTTATTAGTATTCCAATGGGAGACCACGTGGTAGGCTAAACAGGAAGTTGAAAAAAATCTGGGAAGGCAATGGCTAACCCTTGCCAAGTTTGTCCAATTCATTAGTCATTGGGAATTAAATTTGGATCAAATTTATGCTTGATTGCTGCAGGATTGTAATCATGGAGTCTTTATTAGTTACTTACTATAAAGATATTCCTCTACAAGCTCATTCCTCTGACCAATGATAGCCTATGAGGGGAATGTCTAGCAAATGTACTGATACGTTCAGGCTAGTAGTTTGGTTAATGTGGCGGCAATAAAATCACTGTAATGAAAAGGGTATCAAATGTTAGCCTGGAACTAAGCAACTTATTTTCCACTGCTAAATAACAGAGACCTCAAATAGGAATAGGAAAATAGGAAATAGAAATAAAAAGATTTTATTTCCTCTCTCTCCTTTTGTCAATTCCATCTATCCTTCTTCCAACTGACAAAATATAATCTAATACAGAGCATGTTTATCTGTTATTTATTCCCGATGTCTTACTACAACACTACCCCATAAAGTTGTGTTGCCATGAAAATAAAAGGTTGAAGTCGTTACATTCCCAATATGTAGAACATCTAGCCCTTCATGCATCATAGGCCTCTGGTAACTACTTAAACTGAAAGTGGATATTAATCTCATAGAGTTTTCTTTATCAAGATTTATTACTTGCAATACTGTGATCTTGGAGAATGTCATAGTGATACAAGAATCCAATAAATAAACTAAATATCCAGTAAATATTTCCAGTTAAGGACCATTATATCTCTGCACACGTTAAAGTGGGGACTTTCTGGATATTTTTTCACACTTTTTAATAGACCAGAGAAAGATGCAATTCTCTTCTCTGATACCAAGTGTGTTGGCAATAGTGGATTGTTTATTCAACAGTTATTCAAACTCTTATCAGTTTGAAGATCAATCCTTATGTCATTTCATCAATGGGAACTCAATGAGGAAATCCAAAGTGTGGGATCACAACACAGAACAAAGCCCCTCCCCTTCATTTCTCTGCTGGCACATATTCACATACTTAGGATTTCAATTCAGATCAGTGCCCTCATGCAGTACTTTGTGGAAACAGTGATTCTGATCTTAATGGAAGAAGCATGTACTTGTGTTTCTTGTGTGATTCATAGACTGGCAATTTATTGATTATTTGATTAGTTAATGACTTGGGTTTATATGTTGCTTTGGTCAGGCAATTGGATCCCATCTACTCTCCAGCAAATCACAATTGCAAGGATACAATGAGTCATCATGCAAATTCTCCCATTATGTATTTGCATCCTGATGACTGAGTCATAAACTTTGACCTTTACATAATTATTTGTCGAACACACACCATTTTTAGCCTTCTTCTATTGCTACTTAGCCACATCCCAACTAAATACTGGATTATCTTTTTATATTCTAAGAATGCTCATGGGTTCAATATTGGGAACATTCTTATAGTTCAAGGAGATCCTGGAGACCAATGCTTTGCAACAAATAATGGCACATTTTTAAAAACTTATTCTGGTGAAGCAGGAAGGCTAATAAGCTCAGAAAAATGATGTCTGCAGTTGATGATCATGAGAACTAAATTGTCTATCCCTCCATTAAAATAAGACCAGAAACTTCTGGATTACGGATAAGTCAGTGGCCATCTTTTCTATAGCTGAAATTCTACTGTAGAATATTGGATGACATGAACCTTGATCTGCTTAGAGCAGTGGTGGCAAACCTATGGCATGGGTGCCAGAGGTGGCACTCAGAGTCCTCTCTGTGGACATGCGCGCCGTCACCCCAGTCCTATGCTTTCAGCTGGGTTTTATAAAACCTTTTCACTTTAGGCCTCTGCCGCTGTGTGCAAAAAAAAAAAAAAAGATTCAATCAATCAGTCAATTTCAACTTCTCGTGGGAAAAAAAAGATCTTGCAAAGTTGGAATTGATTGATTGAACTTTTTAGTCCCACCCAGTCTGCTGTTACCACTGCAGCTACGCCTACCCAATGGGCCACATCCACCCAATGGGCCACACCCACCCAATGGGCCATACCCACCCGGCAGCCGACAATGCATAAGTGGGTTTTGGGTTGCAGTTTGGGCACTCAGTCTCTAAAAGGTTCGCCATCACTGGCTTAGAGCTAGAATAGCTGCATAAACCCAACAGATATTGGAGTTGGATATTTCCTTTTATTACAATCTAGTGGCTCTCCAAAGTTCTGCAGCCCAGGGATGGTAACCCTAAGTCTTCAGGAAGAAGGCTTGTCATGCATTCTTCAACAAAAATGCATCCACAGGACTGGATACAGATGAATTGCATAATAAGTGCTAAAATAACAAAAGCGTGCACTCTTACTTTATGACCATGAGTACTGAGGATTGTGTTCAAACAAGATCAGTCTTGGAGCATCAGTCTGCCTCTCTGTTCCTGCAAGTTTGCCTATATAAAATACAGGGTCCTTTATATTTCTCTATTCACAGTAAAAAAGAAGGGATGGATGGATGGATGGATGGATGGATGGATGGATGGATGGATGGATGGATGGATGGATGATGAGCCATTAAGTCATTATTGACTCTTAGTGATCACAGGATTTTCTCCATGACAATCTGTCCCTAATCTGCTCCATCAGGTTTTTCAACTATGCACCTGTCACCATTGTAACTGAATCCATTCTCCTTGCTGCTGATTATCCTCTTCTTCTCCTTCCTTCATCTCAAAATTAAAAGAAAACAAGTCAGTGCAAAGATGGATAACTTCAGTGGTGGGATTCAGCCAGTTCACACCAGTTCAGTAGAACTGGTAGCTAATTTTTTGTTGCCCAGGCCCAAAATGGACTTCCAGAAGTGGCATCCATGCAGAGAACCAGTTGTTCACATATTTGAATCCCACCACTGGATAATCTATCCCAGAATTGATTCTTTGGGGGGGGGCATTAAGGAGAATGTATCTTCCCTTTCTTATCTCTGAGCTAAAACATGAGTATTACAAATCTGCTATCAGTAAAGAGAGTGTTTGCTGTTGTTATTATTAGAATGAATACATTACACACACTTTTAGCAGTCCTTTGCAATAGAAGCAACCAATCACTTCCAAATTATTTTGCTCTAAGGGCAGGATCGTTGGCAACTTTCATTAAATTAGAGCTCATCTGCCTTGAACTAGCAGCTCATATGCTAATTCAAGGCCTGAAGAAAACACCCAGGAGTCTGTGAGGAAGAGGCTTGTCTGGGCTCTGTTTAGGCAAAGTTGTCATGCTGTATTTCTAGGCATAAACAACAATGAAAGAGGAGGCAAAGAAAATATGACATTTAATCAACGCAGCATTCTTCAAACTTCAGAAAGGCAAGGGGCCCAACTATATTCTGACAGCCTGGTGAGAGTGGTCCACATTGGGCATAATTAGCAGGTTTGTGGCTAGGCCCAATGGCACCTGGCATAAACACCTTAGATTTAATTTAAATCGCTTCTTGTGACTTAAAAAGGATGTCTTCCAAGATAGGGTCATTTTTGGATGTTCAGACAGGCTTTCATCTTTAGAGAGTTGTCAGTTCATGTAAATTTTTCTCCGTTTGTGTGTGTGTGCTTTTTAAAACTTTTAATTAGAGCCACAAAGTTAATTCACGTATGTGACATTTTTGAAGTTCTCACCAGAGCCAGCGAGACCCGTAATCAGCATAGGTGCAGGAACTGTAACAGCTTCTCAGCAAATGATGTTGAAAGGAAGCCATAAAAGTAAGTTGTGTTACTCACAGCGGAGAGTGGATGTTAACTTGAGTTTCCCAAGTCACCACATCACACTGGCGCTCTCCAGACAATAGCTTGAGAGTTTAATATTAATGATCGTTTACAATTCCCTTTGATTTTCTATCAAATCTCCGAGGGAGCTAATCTTAAAAGAGGTTGATTATAGTAACCTCAGTCAGAACATTTCCTTTCTCCAATCAGAAATGAACTTCAAAGGGGTCAGCATTTCATCTGGGGTGGGAGAAAGTATCATCAGTGCTTTTTGGGTTCATTATAAATATAAATTTTCTGTGGGTTGCAAATTGGCCCTACTATCTGAAATGGCAATGCATATTATGAATACCTGTATCCACAAGTACCTCCCAGTTGGTTGAACGTAGGAAAAAATGTGTTGGCTTGCAAGATAGATCTAGACTGGAGAATCTAGCTTGCAGATAAGTAAGTATATATGTATATATACTTACCCTTAATTTGCCAGCTTTGAAGGCAGGAAAGATGGAGAGAGGGAGGGAAGGAAGGAGGAAGGAAGGAAGGAAGGAAGGAAGGAAGGAAGGAAGGAAGGAAGGAAGGAAGGAAGGAAGGAAGGAAGGAAAATAATTTATGTTTCTGAAATTATTAAGTTTGAAGTTTACAAGCCAGAAATCCTTAAGAACCTACTGTAATGGATCAGAATAAGAATGCTCTGTTCTCCGGGAGGGAAGTTGACAAACTATTTGGAAAGTAAATCTGCATGTATTTTTCATTTATTGTATCACATTTATTTACTTTGCAGTTTTTGCATCCAAGTCCTCTGAGCGGCGTGCAACAAAGTAAGCAAATAAGAATATCATAAAAAATAATCTCTTATCTGAATAAACATTCCTTAATTATTAACTAGGGCTTAAAAGGTGAAAGAACAAGATTGATTTCCCAGCTTTATGAAACACCAAGAAAGGAGGCGTTACCAGTCCTGGAGAATGTAGATAACAGAACAATATTGTACATAGAGAAAATAGGAGCTGCTAAATTGTAATCAATAAGAACAAGGAACCCAGTTAAGAGTAAAAGGCATTAAATTAAGATCGAGAGCCAGTTTGGTGTAATGGTTAAGGCATCTGGCTAGAAAAAGGGAAAGGGTGAATTGTACTCCCTCCTTTGACATGAAGCCACCTAGGTCAGTGATGGCGAACCTTTTAGAAACCGAGTGCCCAAACTTGCAACCCAAAACCCACTTATGTATCTTCGGGTGCTGGGTGGGTGTGGCCATTGGGTGGGCGTGGCTACGGTGCTAATGGCAGACTGGGTGGGACTAAAAAGTTCAATCAATCAATTCCAACTTTGCGAGAACTTTTTTTTCCCGCGAGAAGTTGAAATTGATTGATTGAACCTTTTTTTTTTTTTGCACACGGCGGCGGAGGCCTAAATCGAAAAGGTTTTATAAAACCCAGATGAAGGCCTAGGACTGGGGCAACGGCTCATATGCCCACAGAGAAGGCTCTGCGTGCCATAGGTTCGCCACCACGGACCTAGGTGATCTTGGACTGGACAGTTTCTCTCAGCCTTAGGAAGAAGGAGCCAATGACAAACCATTTCTGAAAAACATTCCCAAGAAAACTGCAGGGATTTTTCTGAGCAGTCTCCAAGAATTGGACACAACCGAATGCTGCAAAAACAGGGGGGGAGGGCTTCAACAAAGAAGCCTCCAGCTGAATGAATTGTAACATTAAAACTGAAATAAGGAAAGGCTACCTTATAGATTTGTACAGGAATCATACTTATATGACAAAGACTGGAAATGAAATATAATTATAAATATTAGGATTGGCTCACAATTTGACAAAAGCACAGTTATAAATTCAGTAAAAATATGAAAAAAAAAATAGGCTGTGTGTGTAACAGAAGAACAGAATTGGAAGGGACTTTAGAGGTCCCCTGAGCAGGGGGTTGGACTAGAGGACCTCCAAGGTCACTTCCAACTCTCTTCTTCTATTCTGTTCTGATCTACTCTGTTCTGCTCTACTCTGTGCTGCTCTACTCTACTCTACTCTGCTCTGCTCTGCTCTGCTCTACTCTACTCTGCTATTCTATTCTATTCTTCAAAAGGTTAAAATATAGATGCTTGTTTATGGAAAGCCTAATCTGTGTGCAAAGACTGTATCAGTGGCTGACAACTGGAAGGCTGCCATTACTACCATAAATGCCGGCGTATAAGATGACTTCCGCGAGCGCTGAAATCGGCGCCAAAGACGGGGATCATCTTATACGCCGAGTCGTCTTATACGCCGGAAATACTGGTAGTTTCTGGCGTATAAGATGACATTCTAGGAATGCGGCCCGGCTATAAAGACGGGGGTCGTCTTATACGCCGGGTCGCCTAATACGCCGGCATATACGGTATTTCTTATACAAAGGGGAAAGCAGAAGCTGGAATGAAAAATTGCAGGAGGATTAATTTGTTAAGTGTGCCTGAAAAAGTGTTTACTGTATGTTTGCTAATTTAGACAAAGCATATGATAAATTGGAATGACTCAAAGTATTTTTTTTCCTCCTTTCTCTCTCCCCCCCCCCAGTGTTGCAGTCTTCTGACTCACTTCCTGAGCTGAGCTGTTGAGTTCAATCACAGCGCTGCCAGAAGTTCCATTTGTAGCAAGCTATAGCAGGTGCACATGACCTTATCGAGGTGAGAAAATCTCTTCAGATGGATTGGGACCATTCCTGGAGCTTGTAGCACAGTCTAGAAGGACCAGAGGTACAAGTTGCCCTAAGTTCCCAAAAAGGGATCCCTACAAAAACTCTAGGATAAAATTGGTCACTACCTGCTACCATCGTAGTGTGAACCTGTAGTGAACATCTGCTTTGACAACTCCTGGAATAAGCGGACAGCTCTGTGTGATATCTGAGTCGCAATGTTCCCAATTCAGAGCCAGCTGATATAGGCTAACAGTGGGAATCCCAGAATGCAGATTGCAAATCTCCTGAAGAATCAAATACCGCATTATATAGAAAATACCTTCATGAATCATACTGAATCATAAAACAGAGGTATGAAGGAAAAGGGAAGGGTTTGGAGGAAAGGGAAGAGATAGCTAGTGGACATAGTTACATTTCCTTTTTTTCTCTCTCTCTCTTATTTCATGCCTTCAAATTATTTTGCTTACTATTTTTTAATCCTTTTCTGCAACTTGCAGATTTTTGCTTAACCTGAGAGGAAAGAGCATGATAAGTCTGCCTTTCTGTATTCATATTTGTAGAGTTCATATAACAAACATCTAAAAAGATTAAATAATGAAGTACTCAGCATTACACACACACACACACACAAACTCTACACTTTAAACTAAAGCTCAATTCTCTTCCTATTAGTGGAGTATATGGTAGGGGAAAAGCTCTTCCTTAATCTATCTTCTCAATTAGGAAAATGCAAATAAAGTGCTATGAGATATTAAAAACGATTATCATCGATCTTCTTAATTAAGCAATGCAACTAGGAAAGAAACACGAACAGTTCTGAGCCATTTTTGCAACCAGCTTCCGGACCTCTTTGGTGACATGGCTAAACTGAATTCCAGCCATCCTCACTGCACTGTTCATTGGATTTTTCTACTCCTCATACTGAGAGATATTTTGCCCTTGGGATTTTCAGCTTATTCTTGCTCTGCTCAGCCGCCCCTTGCTTTATCTTTTCCGCCTTCGCAGAACCAATCTCAGAGGCCTCCCTTCTGCTTAATTGCCCCAAATAGCAGGCAATTTCCTTTTGTCCTGATGATGCTTTCCCATGGTCTTACTTGGTCTTAAATGGTAGAAGAAACCTGCACACAGAACAATGAGCAGACTCATTTCAACTTCTCTCCTCTCTGCTGCTGTTGCTGCACTGTAATAAGTGACTCCCATCTCTCCCAATATGGCACTAAGGCAAACAGGACTGGCTTTTTAGACAAAGATGTCCCTGAAGACTACGAAGGGAAGGAGAAGGTCTCATTTCTATTCATGCTTTCTGCCATTGCATTCCTTGTTCATCCCCACCCTGGAATAACATCTGCATTTCCAGATACCTACAAAGTAGTTGGGCTACAGTGCTTAAAGTTACAGGTAGGTGACAAAAATCTCTTCTCTTTAAACAGAACAGCTTGCCGCTGGCCTTTGTAAAGTTCTAATAAATGTAAAAATGGGCTACCCAATTCATTCATTTCATTATTATTTATTTATATTAGTTACACATTTATATGCCACCCATCTCACTGTCAAGGGAATCTGGGAGACTTATGCAATGTCGAAAATAATAAAATAAAACAATTAAAGGTTTAAAAAAAATTAAAGCATTGGCCACTGAAAGTTAAAACGTTAAAATTGAACGACAAAGCAGACAAAAAGGACCAACGGGTAATGGAGGTGGAGGTGGGATCTTCTCCTACTCCAGGAGCCACCTCCAAAATAGAATGCCCCAGTTAGAGTCATTTTCTTAAAAGATATGCACAAAGGGGTACAATCCTAGGACCCTGAAAACAATATCTCAAGAGACCTAAGTTTGTCCTGATTCCCTGCCTCAGGGGTAGGCAACCTTGGCTCTTTTATGGATGGAAACTAACCAAAGAGAGAAGCAACCTAGAACTAAGGAGAAATTTCCTGACTGTGGGAACAATAGTCAGTGGAACAACTTGCCTCCAGAAGTTGTGGGTGCTCCAACAATGGAGGTTTTTAAGAAGAGACTGGACAGCCATTTGTCTGAAATGGTGTAGGGTTTCCTGCCTGAGCAGGGGGTTGGACTAAATGACCTCCAAGGTTCCTTCCAACTCTGTTATTCTGTTAAGACACAACAGAGAATGTTGGAGATATTGGAAAAGAGACAACATTTAGAAGTCTCTGTGCAACCACATATTTTATCTTATATCAGCAGCCCTCCATCACACATCACCTCCACTATCATTTTTTTCATGTTCACTGGTTCGAGGGTGTCTTTCCTCTTAGATTCTTGATGTTTGCTTCCATGTTATTGTTCCTTTGAGGCTGTCTTTTGGTTTTGCCTGGTTTTATCTTGCTTGTTCCTATGGGCAGAACCAATTTCTCCGGGTTTATTCTCAGATTTTTTTCATTTCTGCTTCTTTTAAGACAGCCCCACTTTCATTCTGGAGCAACATCATTTCCACAAGGCTCGTGGCATCACTGCATCAAAGCTAATCAAAGTGGCCGATTATCATTCCCTATTGTAAGATCAGGGTCAGCCAACCTTGAGGTGAAGTCAAAGGCTGTGGCAGGCATCTGAAGTAGAAGAGGTCCACCCCACAAGGCATAAGTGATGGCCTGAAGCTGTCTTTTCTCCCAATTTAATTAATAGTATTTTAGATGCTCAGTTTCTTCTGAGTGCATAATTTTCTCCTTTCAGCTGAGCTGTTTCTCTCTCTCTCTCTCTCTCTCTCTCTCTCTCTCTCTCTCTCTCTCTCTCTCTCTCTCTCTCTCTCTCTTTCCTCTTTCTCTCTTTCTCTCTCTCTTCCTCTCTCCCTCTCTCCCCCTCTCTCTTTCCTCTCTCTCTCTCTCTCTTTCTCTTTCTCTCTCTCTTTCTATCTCTCTCCCTCTCTTTCTCTTTCTCTCTCTCTTTCTATCTCTCTCCCTCTCTCCCCCCTCTCTCTTTCCTCTCTCTCTCTCTCTCTCTCTCTCTCTCTCTCTCTCTCTTTCTCTCTCTCTCTCTTGCCATTTAACTTACCATCTCAAAATGCCAAGAATGGAGGCCTGCAGTCATGTCCTAAGAAATGTAGCCCTGAGGAAGTAACCTGAAGAGCAATTTACCACCCGTTTCTCACTTCAGTCCTTGCAAAAACAAATGCCGTGCACCGAGGCTAAAAACCTAAGAAATCTCTTGGGTGGGCATTAATCAACCCTAACATCAGCATATTTTTCATATTTCTGTTTCAGCTCCCTTGCCAAGAAAAGATTCAGTTATTTGCTGCATGTACTGTAGGTGGGCTGTCTGGCATAGCTTCCAAAGTGATGGATATTTTTTTTTTTTTTAGCTTAGGATAGCCTTTGGGATGCAGGAAAAGGATTGAAGGCAAGACACAGCAGAAATATAGGGCCGGGGCCCTGTAAATAAGAAGCAGGAATGTGATTTATAAAACCATTTCATGCCCAAGTGGCCAAATCAGGCAGCCAAAGCCAGAGACGTTTGTTTCTTTTCGAAGAAAAATCAGGATTTTTTTGAAAAAATGAAATAACATGCACTCTTGAAGCTATCCATCATCCACAAAACCCTACATCACCACTCTAGGTAGGGATTGACAACCTCTGGCTGTAGTGCCATGTGCAGTCCTAAAACTAATTTCAAATTCTTCTTTAAGCCATCAGTTCAAATTACGGCCAAGAGGATGTCTAATAGCAACTCACTGGAGATAGAATAAGAATCTAAAAGGAATTTTAAAAATATTTTAATTTTTTAAAAAAAAAAGAGTGGAAAAGTCCAGTCTCTGGCCTAATCATCCAGACAGATGGATTATTCCATGGTGGAAGGAAGATATTTGTGGATGGAAGAAAAAGTGTTTTCCATACCTGTTTAGGGTGAAGGTATCTCACTCAATGAGATCTATAATGACACGGTGTGACTGTGTTCAAATTGGTTCTCTGGGTTATGTAAAAGCTTATATTTTTAAAAGGAGGGGTTGTTTGTTTTTTAAGTGGGAATGCTTACAGAAATTTTTTCATTATAACATTGTTTAATAGTGCTTTAGTTTCTGACATCTCTGATTCTATCTAGTGAAATAGCTTTTTAAAAAATTATACATAAATCATAAACTTTATTCTTGGAATGTTTCTCAGAGGCATTTTCTTTATTTATTAGCAAGCAAGTTTGTTTTGAGAACCTGTTATTTTCAATAACTCTGCTGATATTTTTAAAACATGGGCAGAATCATACAGTATTTTATTCCTCTGGGGAACAAAAAAACAGTTTCATGAATCTACAGCCAAGGATAGCAACACAGATTGTTTATCTCAGATGGTTTCATAGAACTGTAACACAAAGAAGTTGAACCTTGAAGATCACCTAGTTCTTCTGTGCAATTCATAGCAGCCTTTATAAACATTCACCTGCTTGAAGGATCCTTGAAAATAGATTGTTGCTTAGGACTATCAATTAGCACTACCAGATTTGGACTGCAGGAATCTGCAAGGCCTCAAGATGGCAGCAAACAGCGGGAAGTTTTTCTTTTACTCTTTGCTGCCATCTAGGCCAGGGGTAGGTAACCTTGGCTCTTTTATGACTTGTGAACTTCAACTCCCAGAATTCCTGAGCCAGCATGGCTCAGCTTGGAAACTTCTCCCTTTCCTCTCAGCATGGTTGGCTCAGGAATTCTGGGAGTTGAAGTCCACGAGTCATAAAAGAGCCAAGGTTGCCTACCCCTGGTCTAGGCCTTCTCAAGATTTGTTTGAACTTCACAACTCCTTCCATTCCTCCTTATCTGATCACTACATAATAGCTAAATATATTTGGTATGCTTTTTAAAAGAAAAGAAAAAATCTCCAATATAACATAGACTAGAATCTTTTGAAAATTACATGTTGGTTTAGTCAGAGGATGATGAATGAGACTTTGACAAAATGCAACCCAAACTAATTTTCTCAGACATGTCTAATTACTACCTTTGAAAATGTTGCAAATGCAAGACTGAGAATAATCGGTGGATGCTTATTTTCCATGTCTTTTACTTTATGCATTGGGCTAATAACAAAACTATTATTTCCTTCTTAAACACTTAGCACATACAGTATCCTTTTTGGTTTCAGAGATCTTGGAAAGACAATAAAAGTAGACTTGTAGTGGATTTGATTAGGATTGCCCCATAAGTTTAAAAATGTATGGGGTAAGTTCTTTTTCAATGGCAAAAAAAAATATTTTAAAAACCCTCTCATAGAAACCCTGCGATCAGTTGAGTTTAGATGAGAAAGGAGTGGATAAGAACATCCATGGCACAACAGCACCCCCTGCAGGCAACATGCTGTTACTTGTTTGTTAGAATAACGGTTTTTTCCCCCTTATTCTTTTTATTCTCCATCCTGGTGTGCTCTTTAAACCCCTTGCTGCTCGTCTCCTGTGATGTATATTTACAGAAAGTTTGTATACCTTTTCCATCACCCACTCCCTCTCAGACTGCCCACAAGGCAGTTTCAGGAAATAACTCCACTCTTTCCCCCGAAATGTTTTTGGCGATCAACCTTAATGTAAAAAGTCATTTATGTCCCGTTGTGACAAAGCCTGCTGCTGCGTGTGTAATCAGCTTGCTAATGTGCCTCATTCTTTTGTTCAGATAATATTTTTGTTTTGCTGATTGCATAACTGTGCACTGAAACAGCAGATGAGGCTGTTAAGTAGCTGGGCACAGGTAGAACCAGCATCCTTTACCCCAATAGAGAAGCCTCGTTCTAATGTAGATCAGACACTGGAATTGTCACCACTGGGAAGACAAAATGGACCTTTGGAGAACCATCTAGCCACTCTCTTCCTCCCAGGTGTGCAAACAGGAGCTGCATAAAATGGATTTCAACTTGAATTTCAGCTATTGGTGAAAGGGCTATCAAAACAAGGTTCTTTCTTTTAAATATGGAATCTGTTTCAAAGACCCAAACCCAGTAGTCAATACTGGAGGACTTTCATCTGATTCAAGAAAATGTTTGGGGACTACAGATAGTCCTCAAATTATGATTAGCCACTTAGCGACCATTCAAAGTTATGACCTACTTGAAAAAACTGGATCTGAAATTCTGATATTTGGGCCCTCTGCATTTTATGGGTGTTTCTAGCATCTTGCAGTCCCATGACAAAATTGCACATAGCAAACAATGGATTCACTTGGCGCTCAATGAATCCATTTAAGTAAACCGTGGCGCTCACTTAAAAACCAGTGTTTGCACTTACGACCCTCATGTTTGTTAATGACCACCGCAAAAAAATATTGTAAATCAGCAATTTATTACCATTGTGACATGATTGTAATGGGCAGGCTCCACAGTTGTATCTTTAAACTGGCCTAGCAAGGACAGCTCCAGAAGACCCACCCACGGAGGGAAAAGGAAGGACTGCTGTTCCAGGCTGTTTGTTGCTTCCTTTCACAGGGCACAATGGCTCAGCATTTAAAAACTTTGAGCTTGTCAAAGCTGGAAAACTGACATCCCGAGTTTAAGACCTGAGCAATGCATGATGGGGAGAGCTCCCGTTGCTTGCCCACCTCCTGCCCTGCCCACCTAACAGCTCGAAAGCATGCAAATGTGAGTAGATAAATAGATACCACCTTGGTGGGAAGGTAACAGTGTTCCTTGCACCTTGTCATACAGTCATGCTGGCCACATGATCCCTGAAGTATCTTTGGACAATGCTGGCTCTCTCAATTAGGAGATGGAGATGAGCACCACCCCTAGAGTCAGACACAACTAGACAGGGGAAAACCTTTATCTTTACCTTTCACAGACACTTCCCTATTGGAAGCAGAGACACCATTTGCCTCAGACAAGGAATTTATTGTGAAGAGCCACACTATCACAACTACTTCACAATAAGTTACTTTGAGCACCTCTTCAGAGCAAGCCTTCAACTGCTCCAAGCAACAGCTGATCCTTTAAATATGGTCACATTTCCTCCTGTAAATAAAAACATTGAATTACAGATTCCAAATGCCGTCACCAAGGTGACATAGCAGAAACAAAACTAAGGAACATTTTCTTTTCTAATAAGTCCAGAACACCATGGGACTGGATGGACACTTCTGTCTTCCTCCACTCACCCAGCTAATTTGTTATGACCCAGGTCACGTAGGCAGAGGCAGGTGTCAAAAGAGTCCATTATTGCTCTTATTAAAGGCCACTACAACAGCCAGTAAGGTCCTGAAAGCAACCACTCTCAGTCCCCAAAACCCAGTAAACCACAAAGAAAGTCCAAAAGAGAGGGTGAAAGTTCACAGGGCAAGGTCCAGAGTCCAGGTACAAAGACCAAAGGCAAGTCCACAAGGCACAGGCAAGGCACAGGCAAGAGCATGAGTCAAAGCCGGGGGAGCATAAGCCAAAACGAACAATTGTTCCTGGCAAACTCCCCCCTGGTTTCTCCTTAAGTCAATCCACACCAGGTGTTCCTTGTGAGGAGGGGTGGGGGAGGCAGCTATTTCTCATCAGAGGGGATCTGCTGCCTATCAGCAGCCGATCCTCTCCTGGCTCAGGAATTCTGGGAGTTGAAGTCCACAAGTCATAAAAAAAGCCAAGGTTGCTGTTATGTCCTGAGCTTGTGCAAGCAGGCTCGGGGCATTGCAAACGGTCCCGGGCAGGTGCAAGCTGCCCGGGACCAGACAGGCTGTCGCCAGTACTTGTGCGCATGCGCAGGTGCTGGCGCGCCAAAAGTTGCAGATTGACCTGGGAAAGGCCTATAAAAGAGGCCGAGAGTTTTGGGCGTTGTCGGCGTCTTCTAACTGTAAGCTGAACCACATGATAAAGAGATCCTGAGAACTACAACTGCTTCTCGTGTCTTGCCATTTCGCGACGGACGCAACACTGGCGACGAAGGTGGGATGCCTTACATCAGCAAGAAAGGTGTAAGCTTACCCGAGTGAGTCCGGAGCGGCAGGAACGGCGTTGACTCGGCAGCTACCCGCCAATCCAGCGTGCATTCGGGGGTAGGCTGGCTGATAGACCCTTCCTGATACAAAATGGCAAAGATTGGAAGGCTTTCGGAATTCGACATCTCACATCCAGAAAGGTGGGAGTCCTACGTAGCCAGGGTCGAGAACTACCTCAAGGTGAACCAAGTGAGGGAAGATAGCCTGAAGGCAGCCACCCTGCTGTGCGTTTGCGGTCAAGACGCATTCAAAATCGCTGAGAACCTTGCAGCATCTGTTCCTCTAGAGTCTGTCAGCTACGCAGATCTAAAGAAGCTACTGAAGGAGCACTTCCAGCCGAAGATGTCCGTCATCGCGTGGCGCCACACCTTCAAGCAGAGGGACCAACGACCCGGAGAATCGGCCAAAGAGTACATCGCCGCATTGAGGAAAGCCGCCAAACATTGCGAGTTCAAGGACCTCGAAGAACAACTGAGGGACAGATTCGTATGCGGGCTAAGGCATCGAGAGCTACAACAGAGACTTTTTGCTAAGGAGGACTTGTCTTTCCAAGATGCCTTGAGGGAGGTCACCGCAGAAGAAGCATCGGGCGGCGCCATCAGGAACATGCGGCCGATCAGGAACAGTCCAGATGCTGCATCCGTGCACCAAGAAGAAGTCCAAAGGAACTCCGAGGAGGATCCGGACGAGGAAGTGGACCGTCTCCACCCCACAAAGGAAGGAAAACCAAGAGGAAGCTCTTCAGCTCTCCCCAAGTGCATTGCTTGTGGAGGTTGCCACAAGAGAACCGACTGCAAGTTCCGCTCCGCTATCTGCCGGGCGTGCGGAAAACAAGGACACATTGCAGCTGTGTGCCTGGGCCGTCAGAAGGTACAACCTCAGGAAGAATTGTGCCTGAAAGGTACCAGGGTTCCCAGCCAGAACAGGGTGGGTTTTTGCGCTTCGCGAAGAAGCATCTATAGGACAGGCACACAAAAGCCCATTAAGAAAAAGCTGTCACTTAAGGTGAAGCTACAAGGGGTTCCATTGACTATGGAACTGGACACGGGGTCTGCACTTTCGATCATTTCTATGCATACATTTAGGAAGATTTGTTCCGGCAGCGGAACCCAGGCCAAGTTGAGGCCTTCTGACATTGTGCTAACAGACTTTCAAAACTCCAGAGTGTGTGTTAAGGGGGAGGCCACCCTTAACGTACAGTATAAGGATTTTGAAGGTCCACTAGACCTACTAGTAGTAGAGGGTGAATGAACGAGTCTCATAGGACTCGATTGGTTTGAGGCCTTGGGGATACACGTCACAGGGCTCAACAGCCTACAAACACTCGACCTACAGGAAGTCTGCAAAGAATTTGCAGATGTTTTCAGCCCCCAGCTGGGCACATTCAAAGGACCCCCTGTGTCATTAAAGCTTGACCCCACTGTCACTCCCATTAGATTAAAGCAAGAAGGGTCCCTTTTGCTTTAAAGAGTAAAATTGACACTGAGTTGGATAAACTGATCCAACAAGGAATTCTAGAACCTGTTGACTCCAGTCCCTGGGAGACCCCCATTGTCACGCCTCTCAAGGCAAATGGGGACATTCGCATCTGTGCTGATTACAAATGCACTCTGAATAAGGCATTGCAGCAACATGCCTATCCTGTTCCTGTGGTCAGTCATATCCTGGCCTCCCTCAAGGGGGGGGGCGTGTTTTTGCAAAGCTTGACCTAGCTCAGGCATATCAACAGCTACCTGTTGATGATGATGCTGCTATAGCTCAGACTATTGTGACCCACAGAGCGGCCTTTAAGGTAAAGAGGCTACAATTTGGAGTAAATGTCGCTCCTGGGATTTTCCAAAGCGTAATGGAAAACACACTACGGGGTATACCAGGGGTTTGCCCCTATTTTGATGATGTCTTAATTGCAGGAGACTCCACACACATTTTAGCTGAAAGGCTAAGGGCTGTCCTGTTAAGGTTCAGGAAAACAGGCCTCAAACTTAAGAAGGACAAATGCAAAATTGGGGTGCCTTCTACTGAATTTCTGGGGTTCAAAATTGATGCTGCTGGGATTCACCCTGCTGAATCCAAACTAAAAGCCATTATGCAAGCCCCTAGGCCAAAGTCTAAGGCCGAACTACAGGCTTTTCTGGGCCTCCTGAACTTCTACAATTCTTTTCTCCCACATAAAGCTAGTGTAGCTGAGCCTCTTCACAGGCTATTAGATAAACAGGCAGTGTGGCAGTGGTCACAAACACATGAGGCAAGTTTCAATGAGGTCAAGGCCTTACTCACTTCTAACAGTGTACTCGCACATTTCAATGAATCCCTTCCTGTGCGCATCGCTTGTGATGCTTCCCCTTATGGGGTAGGAGCTGTACTGAGCCACTTCAGGTCTGATGGAACTCAGGTTCCTGTTGCATATTACTCCAGAACATTGTCTTCTGCTGAGCGTAACTATGCTCAAATAGACAGGGAGGCCTTAGCTGTTGTTGCTGGGATTAAAAAATTCCATGATTTTTTATATGGTAGGCATTTCACGGTCTTCACTGACCATAAGCCTTTGCTGGGACTGTTTACCACATGTAAGCAAACCCCCCAATCGTCTCCCCCAGGATGGTGAGGTGGTCTATCTTTTTGTCTGCATGTGATTTTTCCTTACTTCACAAGCCTGGGAAGGAAATGGGCCATGCTGATGGCCTCAGTAGATTACCCCTGCCGGTAATAGAAGCTGACCCCGCGCCAGCTATCAATCTTCTTTCTATCCAAGCCTTGCCCGAGTCCCCTCTGAATGCCAGGGATGTAGCCGCTGAATCGGGCACAGATCACACACTTTCACGTGTCCTTTCTTGGGTTTTGTCTGGATGGCCTGAGCACTGTCCTAGTCCTGAGTTTCAGAGTTTCAGAGTTTCTGGTCTAAGAGGAATGAGTTGTCCACCTCTCAGGTTGTCTGCTTTGGGGAAGCAGAGTTGTCATTCCCACTTCAATGAGGACTAGGGTCTTAGGTTCCCTCCATGAGGGTCATCCTGGCATTGTACGAATGAAGGCTCTTGCGCGCAGCCACTTGTGGTGGCCTGGCCTAGACAAAGACATTGAAGCTAAGGTGCATGCATGCCACCTTTGTCAACGCTCGTGCCCTGAAATGCCCCAAGCTCCTGTGCATAGATGGGAGGAAACACAGTCTCCATGGTCTAGGGTGCACATTGACTACGCTGGGCCCTTTCAGGGTCAATTCTTCTTGGTCCTCGTTGACAGCCATTCAAAATGGCTTGAGGTTGTACCTGTCTCTTCCACCACCACTGCAAAGACTATTCAGGTACTGAGGGGGATTTTTGCTGCACACGGGCTCCCAGACGTCATTGTGTCTGACAACGGCCCTCAATTCACTTCCTCCGAATTCCAAGCTTTCTTGCAGGCTAACATGATTCGTCATGCCACCTCTGCACCTTTCCACCCGTCCACCAACGGTATGGCTGAACGCATGGTTCGCATCACCAAGGACGCCTTGAAGAAACTCATCTACGGAGACTGGCATCACAGGTTGGCTGACTTCCTCCTTTCTTATCGCACCACACCGTCCACTTCTACAGGGAGAAGCCCAGCTGAACTTCGTTGGGGGCGCAAACTGACTACCAAGCTTGACCGGTTGCATCCGGACAGACTGCCTCCTTCTGTCTCACACCCCAGGGCACCTAGGCAACTACTTGTGGGTGCTCCGGTTTGGACTCATAATTACGGGCCCGGTCATACATGGGTCCCCGCTTCTATATCCAGGGTCACAGGTCCTCTATCCTACGAGGTGTCCCTGGACAACGGTCGTGTCCTGCATCAGCACATCGACCAACTTCGCCCTAGACGGGACCTTCCCGCTGAGACTCCTGGGTCTTTTCCAGGGGGGGGAGGGGGAACCTTTTGGGCAAAGGGAAGGGCAGGGGCTGATGCCCATTATCAATGGGGAAGCCACAAATGGCTCATCTCAAGATTCCGCAAGTGCTCCCAACAGGAAGTCATGGAGCCCAACTAGAAGCCAGGCATCAATGCCTACTCCAGCCAGGGAGTCACCCCAGGGGCACAATCACTACTTACCTGCATCACACAGTACTCCAGTCAGAGAGGATACCCGGGAGCATCCCAATAAACCATTCCCCGCAAGAGAGCTGGCACACACTCCTTCTAGTTGGCCCAACACTACCCCTGTCCCTAGAAGGGGGCAAACACACAGGGAGGTGGTCGAGGAACCAAATCCCGACTACAACACCTCTGACTTCACTCAGGGGACAACTGAGTTTTGGGACAGCACTGAAACCCACACAAGCCCGAACACAGAACGGGATTCAGGGGACAGACAGCCTCCTGACAGGTCTTGGATGGACCTAGGAGGTTCTACAGAAACGCCCAACAGTGACAGTCACTTAGAAGGGCCAGAGAGCCTACAGCTAGGCGGGACAACCAGGTCACACACTGGAAGAAGCCCTGGCCTGACGAGCCCGGTGGGCAAGCAAACAGGCCAGGCATTGGAGCACAGTCCTTGGAAATCACCAAGGCAAAACAAGGGGGACAGGCACGCATCACCCCTCAGTCAAGGGGTACTTGGCAGGTACCCAGAGCTTAGGAGGTCACAGAGAGCAAGGAAATCTCCTAAGTATTTAGAGGATTTTGTAACTCTATTGGCAAAACAGAGTTAGTAGAAGAAGCAGGACACTGAGGCTGATGGTAAACGGGGAATACCTGGTATTGCGAAGTATGGCGCTTCACTAAAAAATGGGTTATGTATTATTATGGCATGGGTAATAGTTTTAGCCCGGGGGGAAGGGGTGTTATGTCCTGAGCCTGTGCAAGCAGGCTCGAGGCATTGCAAACGGTCCCGGGCAGGTGCAAGCTGCCCGGGACCAGACAGGCTATCGCCAGTACTTGTGCGCATGCGCAGGTGCTGGCGCGCCAAAAGTTGCAGATTGACCCGGGAAAGGCCTATAAAAGAGGCCGAGAGTTTTGGGCGTTGTCGGCGTCTTCTAACTGTAAGCTGAACCACATAATAAAGAGATCCTGAGAACTACAACTGCTTCTCGTGTCTTGCCATTTCGCGACGGACGCAACAGTTGCCTACCCCTGGCCTAGGATAGCATTGTCCTCAGCCCCTGGAGTCTCCAAATATTCCAAAGGTGACACGCCATCCCTGTCAGACAGTCTTGGTTCCAACTCCTCCTCCGAACCGGGCTCCAATGGGGCCATGACACAATTGCCCTCATAGAAGCCAAAATCTCCTGCATGTATCCCTGTTTAACTTAAAACCTGCAAGCATTTCCATAATCACAAAGAATAACCCACTGGGTGTCTCTGCTTTTAGAAGACACGTACACATGTTACTGGAGGCATCACCTTGAAAAATTGACTTCTTTCTGTAGAGGGGAGATAAGCAAATGTCTTTTCTAAAAGCTAACAGAGCAGTCTTCTGGGAAAGAGAGAAGTCATGGCAGACATGTCTCACTTCCCATGCCCGTCCATATATTATTTCCAAAATGTTCTTTCCTTCCTTTTTGGAGAATGACAGTCCCAGGACTTATTCCTTGCTTGTTGATGTCAGAAAAAATGGGAGAACCCACAAATCCAACACTGATCCAAGTTCATGGAACACAAACAACTTTATCTGCTCTCTTATTATCATAATGTCAGCAATGAAGAAACAAGGGCAACCAAGTTTTCCACATTTCTTATTTTTTCCCAGGGATCTTCTTCTCCATGCAACAAGAGCATCCCCCAAAGATGCTTTTTCGTGAGACAACTGGACTTTCTTGTTTTTCTTTGAAGTTGTTTCACTTCTCATCCAAGAAGCTTCTTCAGTTCTGACTGGATGATGGGGAACAGAAGGACTTATACTGCTTGCATACAGCTGGTCATTTGCATTCTTTTAGAGAGTCGTTGATGCCACCTGGAGTTTTATCTGTGTCAACAGGGTCACCTGAGCAGTGCAAATGAGTGTGGAGCCTTCTTGGAACTGTTGAAATGACTATGTTGTAGACTGAAGATAGATGATGTCGTATCCCTCCCCCTCCACACCCAAATGTTGTCCAATTTATTCTTTCTCCCCCATCCCATCCCACATCCTTCTCTCTGTCTTCCCATGACAAAGTTCTTGGCCTTTAAAAGGAAGAATCCAGGACTTTTAAATAATAATAATAATAATCCTGGTATACAAATGATGTGCTGAGATAAATCACACTTCGCTTCTTAGTTTGGTCTATTGTGCAACTGTCAAAGGAACAAATGACTTGTCAAGGTAAGAGCTGGCAACCTCCGCTTCATGGAAAAGCTAAAAATGAATTATTGGCTGAAGGTGGCCTAGGACAAGGCCCACAGCCAGGGAGAAATGTTATGTATCAGCTTTGTTGCTTTAAGTTTAGATGACTTCCCTTTTTCAGTCCTGGAAGCCAGCTACAAAGCCAAATTGTGAGGAGGAAGGTTTGGGGCTAAAATCATTCAAAGGTTCTCTTACTGGTGGATTCCAGAGAAAACGGACAAAAGTCTTGGGGCACCTCAAATGCATTTATTTATTAGCTGTAGTTGAAGCCCCCTTTATTTAATCAGATGCATGATATATAGTTCTGAGATGTGAGCTTTATATATGTTTCCACCATTTTTTGAGAGATTGTGAACTATACCCACAATCAAAGCATGTTTGGAAAGAATGCAGATGTTCCTGCAGCAAACTCATCAATGCACATCTAATGTCTTTTTTAAGACATTAGTTATCTTGTAATGAATTCCATCTTAGCTGTTTTGTGATGAAATTGGATGTTGTAATTCTTTACTCAAGGATGGTCACTTTGAAATCCAAGGAAGAATAGTTTGGAGAATTGAAATATTCTTCCAATGCCTTCTGCATATTACCATTTTTTTGAAGTTTGTTAATTGTTCTATATAGTGGTTGGCAAGTTTCTCCAGTCTAAAATTGTGGTTGGATGTTACTGATAGAAACGGCAAATGCTATCTGAGATAAGGAATATTTTGTGGATGGTTTTATTAAATCCTTGTTGATGGCATTTTTAAAGGTGTAGAATTGATGCTTGGTTTTGTTGTTCCTTGTTATATCACTGTGACTTGGTCTGTTGTTTCTGATCAATTACTATTTTAGTTTAGATGGCTATTTGCAAAAAAAAGTGATCATTATCTAACACGACAGTGCATTCTTGATGCATTTAGCAGTGAATATATGTTACATTAAGTAGCAATCTGTTATTTTCTTGATGAGTCTATCTACATACAGTGTACTATTTCTGGAAACAAATATGGCCTTTTACTCTAGTTTGAACTTCATTGACTGGATGTTTGAGAAAAGATTGATTGAATTCTTTGATTATGTGATTCCATCCAGTATCTCATAAACCTTGGATATAAGTTAGAGACATATATATTTGCATACTGGTGGTTAGATAACTGCATAACTTATTATTCTAGGAAAAGGCCAATTTCTCCTCTGGACATCTGGCCATTCCAAGATATTGGGAATTTACTGGTCATTCCAGAAGTTAAAACTCTGAATTGAAATAATATGTGGGACCTAAATATGGTCCAATCCCAAAACAGATCTGTTTCATCCAGAACACTATGTTTGCAACTACCTAATGGTACTTCTATGTCCCTTGAGTAGTTTTTTACACTGGTTTCCAAAAGAGTAACCTAGTTATAAATTTAAGGTGACCAACTTTTTTACAATGAAAAGGAGGACACAAATAAATTGAAGAAAAAATATCGTAAATAAAAGAAACATTTTATTCATTGCAACAATAATACAGACAACTTGCATGAGCAAAATTTGCCAGCCGGGTGTTTTGGCGCGCTCAGCAGCAATTCCTATTAGCTTTTGAAAACCAATAGCGGGAGTAGCATAGCTCATGCAAAAGTTGAAAAAGAACCATCAAAAAAAGGTGCCAGAACGCTGTTCTGAGCGTTCTATGAGGGAGAAAAAAAGCCCTGAAGATTATTTATTTATTTATTTATGAGACTTATATACCGCTTTAAGTGCAAGCACTCTCTAAGCGGTGTACACCAGTAAGCAGTGTATATATATATATATTTACATTGCCCCCAACAATCTGGGTCCTCATTTTACCTACCCCGGAAGGATGGAAGGCTGAGTCAACCTTGAGCCGGTGAGATTTGAACCACTGACCTGCTGAACACAGTCAGCTAAAGTGGCCTGCAGTACTGCACTCTAACTGCTGCGCCACCTCAGCTCAGATTAGTCTTCAAATATCGAAAAGGAGGACATGTAGGAGGACACTTTTCAAGGGAGGACAGAACTTACAAAAGGAGGACTGTCCTCCCTAAAGGAGGATAGTTGGTCACCTTAATAAATTCCTATTTCCAGTGGGCTCTGCAAACTGCACAACATTAGTAGTGTCAGTTGTATTACACAGATGACATAACTGAGTAAATTTTCCCCTTGTTCCCCTTGTGCTCAAATGCAGCATGTCAGAGAAACAGGATAGTTTTAAATCCACACAGTTGAATCTCTGTTTTGTTTTTCTCTGCAACTTTTCACTGTGATACAGGAAACAAAACAACAGCATTTCTCAATGCTTTTATTTTAAAAAAGACTTTTCTCTCCAAAGAGAAATTTACCTAATGAAAAAAAGATCCACAAAAATTCTGTGGTCTCTGAGCTTCCTCCTTAATGACCACTGAATTGCGCCCTTGGTTATGAAAGTGGCTTTTACTATTCCTATTGCATTTTTTAGGTTCTACATTTCACCACAATTTCCAAAAGGAAAAAAAAGAAAAAGAAACTAGACAAAGTAACAAGATTGTGTGGAGCATTTCAATTCTTTTTTTAAATTACATCCTATTATTTTGCTTTTGGGCTTTTTTCAATTTTAGAGATAAAAGTGGAGGGCCCTTTTCTGTGCTCCCGGAAACCACATGAAAATTGCACTTGGAGAGATTGAAGAGACGACAGTTGTGATCGATCAGCTATTATTGTGCCCCTAATTTATTGCTCATTCCATTGTGATTGAGTTAATTATCTGTTCCAGAATTCGGATAGATTTGCTTGATCATTGAGTGAGTGTGTCATTTTAACTGCAAGCTATATTATATTTTGCTATAGTTGGGAAATCCAGGCTGGACTAAATGTGAACACACTGAAAATTGGGTGGGTAGATGACAGCGAAAGATATGGATGTGTGTGGTGTATGTGTGAGTTACAACGTGTACTATAACAGGGCTCAAATGTTGAAATGGTTTTTAAATAAGACAAAGACATCTGGATATCTTTTGTCTCTAAACACATATGTTTACTTACGTGCAGTGCTTTTTTTCCTTTAAAAAAAAAAGGTGCCGGAACTCACACACGTCATACAACCTGCCTTGCCTACCCTACAAGGTTCCATCCAAAAAAGGTGCCGGAACTCCGTTCTGGGCGTTCTATGAGAAAAAAAGCCCTGCTTACACATCATTCTTACAGTGGTGCCCAGTGGTTTGTGGTACCTATATTGAGTCTAACTAACTTCAACAAAGAATTCCTGCTTGTTTAAAACACTGGACTGATACCATTAATTACTGATTGATATTGGTGTAATTGGGAAATAGTTGGGTTTTAATTATTTTTTTTCAGTTATACTATGGAAGTTTTATGCATTTTTTTTTATAGATGAGTTCTAAACAACCGAGAACATCCTTGAATTTTGGGAAGTCTAATAAATAAATAAAGAATGATGTGATTCAAATGCCAGAAACTACCCCTGGAATTTTGCATCCACACCAGCTAAATAAAGAAAGGATGTGAAATCACAATCAATTTCCTTTTTGTGTATTAAAGGAAAAGGAAAAGCGTTCTCTTTTTGTTATTGTAGGTTTGGTTGGTTTTTAGTAGAAGATGGAGACTTTTTGTGCCTTTTAAATGGGTTTTTTTTCCTATAACTAAATGTCAAGATTCAGAAAGTGAAATGGGATTGGGGTATGTGAGCCTAAAAAGTGAGCTGAATCCACAGGAACGGAGTCCTTAACAAGTATGTGTTATAAAGGAAGAGATGAGCAAACGATGAAGCAAATTTAACAAAAATTAAAATGCCAAAAATTGGGGGAGGGGGAGGTAGGGAAGCAAAAAAAAGGAATATATGGCTAAAAACATTGGACATTATGATTCATGCTCTCACAATGTCTGCACAGCTGGCCAAATGGAAGACACGTATTCATTCAGGATGACTGTCACCTACAACTCACTATGAGTACTGGCATTGGAGCCTTTTGTCCCTGTTTTGATGTTTTTTGTGCCTTTTTTTTTTACATACATATGCCCAAGAAAATATGTTTCCCTACATAGAGGCTTTCTGCATGCAACATTTGGCTTAGAGCAGTGATGGCGAACCTTTTAGAGACCGAGTGCCCAAACTGCAACCCAAAACCCACTTATGTATCATCGGGTGCCGGGGGGCGTGGCCCATTGGATGGGTGTGGCCATTTGGGTGGGCATGGCCCACTGGGTGGGAGTGGCTGCGGTGGTAACGGCAGACTGGGTGGAACTAAAAAGTTCAATCAATTCCAACGTTGCGAGATCTTTTTTTTCCCGCGAGAAGTTGAAATTGATTGATTGAACCTTTTTTTTTTTTGCACACGGCGGCGGAGGCCTAAAACAAAAAGGTTTTATAAAACCCAGCTGAAGGCCTAGGATTGGGGCTACAGCACACGTGCCCACAGAGAGGGCTCTGCGTGCCACCTGTGGCACGCGTGCCATAGGTTCACCACCACAGGCTTAGAGGATTGCCCAACAAACATTTGGCTAGATGGCTAGACAAGGTTGCCTTCTAGATCCAAGGGTTCTTCTAACTGGGCTTCCAGTTACCACCATAAGTAACACTGTCCCCAGTCAGTGAATTTTCTTCCCCTCCAAAATTATTTGCTAAAGATTATGGCAGAACTCAGAATTCTTATCCTGCCTGCTGCTTTCTTGTAAGGAATTCATCTCTCACTCTGCTGCCTTACTCCGCTTTGGGGAACAGAAGGGCTCCATTGCTGCCAGCATAAAAGATTCTATCAAGATAGCGCTGAGTTTTAGGCTAATGTAAACCTTCCTTCTCTGATCTCCAATCAAAGCTGCATGTTACTGTTTTCTTCTTTAACTGGAATAAAAACGGATCTAGGTAGAACTAAGTAGAACTCAAACTCCTGCTTCCAGGGGCCATCCTCTTTTCAGGATCCCAGGAGGTTTCAGACATGCAGTGCATCTCTGCTTTCTGAGAATCATTTCAACTCTCTATTTGTATTTCAAGCATTGCTGATCCCCATGTTTCTTTATCTTAAAGCACTTGAAAGCTTCAGTTAACAGAAGGGTTTTCATTTACATCTGTCTATATTCATCACAGAACACTCATAGGCACAGCTAGGGATATCAGATATTAGATATAAAAAGCCAGAGTTAGTCCAGTTGCCTTATGAAAAAACACCTTTGGGATAAGCCAGAGTTGGGATGGTTTTCTGCACCTCTCTGCTACCATCTAGTGGTTGTCCAGATGCTTTGCAACCCAAATCTGTACCTCCACCCACAATTTAAGTCTTCAAATCCATAATCCCTTATAGCAGTGATGGCGAATCTTTTAGAGACCAAGTACCCAAAGTGCAACCCAAAACCCACTTATGCATCGTTGGGTGCCGGGTGGGTGTGGCTACGGTGGTAACAGCAGACTGGATGGGACTAAAAAGTTCAATCAATCAATTCCAACTTTGCAAGATCTTTTTTTTTCCATGAGAAGTTGAAATTGACTGATTGATTGAACCTTTTTTTTTTTTTGCACACGGCGGCGGAGGCCTAAAGTGAAAAGGTTTTATAAAACCCAGCTGAAGGCCTAGGACTGGGGTGACGGCGCACGTGCCCACAGACAGGGCTCTGAGTGCCACCTCTGGCACCTGTGCCATAGGTTCACCACTACTGCCTTATAGTCTTTCAGAACCTGTGTCTGTCCATAAAGATCTGTTGTTCTGGATTATAGACCTATTTATCATAATACAAGTGACATGTGTTTGACACTACTGAAGTAAAACGTTATTAAAGTCAAACTTTAGCATATTAAGTTTGACATAACCTTGAAATGCCACTTCTGTGAGTTTTTTGGGCTGTAAGCCAAGAAATTTGCCTTAATTGCAAGAAAGTCAATTTTTTAAAGTTCTTACATTGCTTTAACTGTCATGACTTCTGAAAACAGAAGTACAAAATCCGCAGACTTCGGGTCTCATGCAACCTGCTAGGAACCCTTTTGTAACTGCCCCCAAAGTTCTGCAGAGTAGATGGGGCCAAAAGCTTGAGTCCTTGAGTCCAGCTGAGAATTTAAGGAATTCAGCTTTCCCACTTGAGGGAAGTTCTGCTACAAACTCCTTCAATTTATATCTAATTTCACCGTTCATCATGCCACTATTTTCAACCTAAAGCACTTATACTAAGGTAGTCTAGAGAAAAGAAGGGTGAGGTGGGACATGATAGCAGTGTTACAGTATTTGAGAGGCTGCCACAAAGAGGAGGGGGTCCATTTATTTTCCAAAGCACCAGAGGGAAGGACAAGAGCCGAGGTGGTGCAGCAGTTAGAGTGCAGTACTGCAGGCCACTTTAGCTGACTGTGTTCAGCAGGTCAGCAGTTCAAATCTCACCGGCTCAAGGTTGACTCAGCCTTCCATCCTTCCGGGGTAGGTAAAATGAGGACCCAGATTGTTTGGGGCAATGTAAATATATATATACATTGCTTACTGGTGTACACCGCTTAGAGAGTGCTTGCACTTAAAGCGGTATATAAGTCTCATAAATAAATGGTTGGAAACTGATCAAAGAGAGAAGCAACCTGGAATTAAGGAGAAACTTCCTAACAGCGAGGACAAATAACCAATGGAACATCTTGCCTTCAGACGTTGTGGGTGCTTCATCACTGGAGGTTTTTAAGAAGAGACCGGACAGTCACTTGTCTGAAATGGTATAGAATCTCCTGCTTGACCAGAGGTCTGGACTAGAAGGCCACCATCATCCCTTCCAGCTCTATTCTGATTCTGACCTCTCCCTTTTATCTAACATAAACAGTATAACCCTCCAAATTGTCCACCTTATAAGAGCGATCAGGTTAAGAAAACAATGCCATCTAAGTCTAAAGTTACTTTTATTGTAAAGATAGAGTAAGACTGGATGTGGTTCCCTCCTTCCTCACTTAGGGAGTGAATTAGGGAGAGGCCTGCCTGAAGGCATTGCCTCAGGTTAGTTTCTCAGAGTCAGCTTAAGCCACCCTTAGCTGATTGCTGCCTCAGTAACGGATGTTCCCACTGTCTTTCAAGGCTTTTCTCTATTCCCTCCATATGTTTGTTCTCATTTTTGCCTCCTTGGGTAATCATGAAGATGAGGCTTTTGCTCCTCCGGCTTGTAGAAGATGCTAGCAAAATCAGCTGGCTAGACTTGCCCCTGTGTGGTATAACATGTTATTACCAAGTTGGAAGGCTGCTCCAGGCTCAGCGCAGGCTGAGCTGACTAATTATTGCCTTCACACCCAGACGGATCTCTTTGCCGCTGTGGGCAGGCAGCAGCAGCCCACAGCATTAAGGCTGTTTGCTACGCACTGCGCCAATTCTTATCAGGAGCAGCTAAACAAAGTAATAGCAGCTAAACTAATAGCAGGTTTATTTCTCCAGAGATACAATATCAAAGCCACCCGGGTTTATTTAATCCCAGACTGTTTTCAGAATATCCATTTTTCAGAAGAAGAATTCCAAGAAGTATCTAGAATCAGTTGTTTGGGAGATGAGTGGCTATATAAATATGATGATTAAATAAATAAAATAAGTCATCTGGCCACCCTATTTTGTGTTGCAATATTGGATGCCAATGAGAAAACACAAATCACAAATGGAAATTTCAGTAAGGTGCTTGGTCTAATTCAGGGTTCCCCAAAATGGTCAGTATTGACCCTCAAGGATCAATGGGATTCTTTATGGTTTTTCAGCCAGATGTTTAGACTGGATCTGGCATTTTTGTCCACCTGTCATGTCCTTCCCGAAGACCTGGGATAGGCTGATGTTGTTAGATGGTGTTAAATGCATCGTCATGAGATGTAAGTTGTTCATTATTGTTAATATTTGTAGTTCTGCTAGTTAAAGTAGTATTTATTAAATTATTTTCATGTAATAAATATTTAGGGGTCAACAAACAATCTTAAGCTTGGGTGGCTCAATAAACAATCCTAAAAAATCCCAGCTGTTTTTTTATCACAATTTTGTAATTCGTAATTTTCATCACAAACCAACTGTTATCACTGTGATCACAAATATTTAACACCAATATATGTCTGATGAGGCATACAAGCACAGATGGGGCATTCTTTGAAGCTTCTGAACTGTGGCTCTCAACTTGAATCCAGTCATAAATCAAGCATCACCCTTTTCGGCCCGATCTAAATCCTGGGAAAACGTAATGTAATGAGAAATAAAGAATTGAACTGTAATCACCATTAACCAGTTGCCAGTTTAACCAGAACCAAATGAGAAAGGCTGAGAAGCAAACTACCCATTTGGACCAATAGGGTGAAAGGGAAAATGGACAACAAAACTGGAGAACAAGCCAAAAGTCAGACTAAAGAACCGTCATCTAAGTCTTCAATTTACAACCTCAACTGAGCCCAAAAATTCTGTTGCTAAGCAAAGCAGTAGTTAAGTTAGTTTTGCCCCATTTTACAACCTTTCTTGTAACAGTTGTTAAGTGAATCACTGCAGTTGTTAATAACACAGTTGTTAAGTAAATCTGGCTTCCTCATTGCCTTTTGTGACCTTTTGTGGATTTAAACTCTCCTGTTTCTCTGACATGCTTCTCAAATGGGGAAAAATTATTCAATTATGTCAACAGTGTAATAAAAATAACACTACTAATGTTATGCAATCTGCAGAGCCCACTGGAAATAGGGATTTATAACTAGGTTACTCTTTTGGAAACCAGTGTAAAAAACTACTCAAGGGATATAGAAGTACCATTAGGTAGTTGCAAACATAGTGTTCTGAATGAAACAGATCTGTTTTGGGACTGGACCGTATTTAGGTCCCACATATTATTTCAGCTCAGAGTTTTAACTTCTGGAATGACCAGTAAATTCCCAATATCTTGGAATGGCCAGATGTCCAGGGGAGAAATTGGCCTTTTTCCAGAATAATAACTTATGCAGTTATCTAACCACCAGTATGCAAATATGTATGTCTCCAACTTATATCCAAGGTTTATGAGATACTGGATGGAGACACATAACCAAAGAATTCAATCAAGCTTTTCTCAAACATCCAGTCAATGAAGTTCAAACTAGAATAAAAGGCCATATTTGTTTCCAGAATAGTACACAGTATGTAGATAGACCCACCAAGAAAATAACAGATTGCTACTTAATGTAACGTATACTCATTGCTAAATGCATCAAGAATGCACTGTCATGTTAGATAATGATCACTTTTTTTTGCAGATAGCCATCTAAACTAAAATAGTAATTGATCAGAAACAACAGACCAAGTCACAGTGATATAACAAGGAACAACAAATCCAAGCATCAATTCTATATCTTTATATATGCTGTCAGGTAAGTGATCTACAATCCCGTACATCATGATCTGCAGTCCGTTTCCGGCACACAGGATATGTGTCATCCATCCACCCCTGCAGAGCTCATATAGGGAAATAAGTTGTCGACTTATGACAATAAATTCTTGACTTATGACAACTGTGTCCAAAATTTCTGTCGATAAGTAAGACAGCTGTTAAGTGAGGTTTGCCCCATTTTATGACCTTTCTTGTTACAGTTGTTAAGTGAATCATTGCAGTTCATAGTGAATCTGGCTTTGTTTGTCAGAAAGTCACAAAGGAAATCACACGGGCCTGGGACACTGCAACTGTCATAAATACAAGCCAGTTGCCAAGCATCCGAATTTTAATCACATGATCATGGTGATGCTGCAATAGTCGTAAGCATGAAAAAAGGTCATAAGTCACTTTTTTCGATGCCATTGCAACTTGGAACAGCCATTAAACAAATAGCTGTAAATCTTTCTATCTGTATCTTTTCAATAGAAAAATATTATTTATATGCAAGTCAGCAAGTAACAAAAATATATCTTTGTAGTAAAGAGACTCAGAAGAAGACAAGTGGCAGACAAGGCAATTCATTACAAAAATGAAGTGTTTAAATACTTCATTGATTGTAATGGCCAATATTTATTTATTGATAGATGCTTCCTTATATATTTCACATGTAATGTGGGCTTGGCATGTCCTAGTGATGGCTAGATGACCATTTTTACATTTTTTTTCAAAGCATTTCTCTGGTATTGTTAATGCCGTACAACTAATAAAATATTGTAATAAAATTCTTTTCTTCAGAGAGGTAAAAGCAGCAGTGAAGCTAGGAGCAGTTGAAAGTTTTTTTTTTATAAGGGGAGATGAAAACCAGTATAACAAGAATTAAACAGATTCCAGGGACCGTCCAGAAGTTAAACATTCTGCCAAGATTGTAGCTGGATTGATGAAGGCTAAGCACCATTTTTCGCTACAGTATCATTCACACACTCCTCTAAATCAGCCTTTCTAATTTTTCTTATCCTAAAGGCATCCTTGAAATAATATTCAGGTCCCAGGGAATCCCTTTAATCAAAATTATATCTACAGCTCACAATACACAATACACTTATCCAAATAGGCTTAAAGGTAATTTCACACATTTCTACTGTACACAATGCTAACAAGGAATGTAGTATGCAAGAATAGGATGAGGGGTGACATGATAGCAGTGTTCCAATATCTCAGGGGCTGCCACAAAGAAGAGGGAGTCAAGCTATTCTCCAAAGCACAAGAAGCAATGGATGAAAACTAACCAAGGATAGAAGCAACCTAGAACTAAGGAGAAATTTCCTGACAGTTAGAACAATTAACCAGTGGAACAACCTGCCTCCAGAAGCTGTGAATGCTCCAACACTGGAAGTTTTTAAGAAAAGACTGGACAACCATTTCTCTGAACTGGTATAGGGTTTTCTGCCTGAGCAGGGTGTTGGACTAGATGACTATTATTATTATTATTATTAATAATAATAATAATAATAAATAAAGTATTAGCATTGCACTGTGTGCAAAGTTTAAAAGCCTATCTGAGAAAGTTATGATATAAAGATTTAGTTATACCCTAAATCATGATATGCTGTTACATTTGTGCACCTTAACATGATAATTGTGGTTAAAAGGACCTATTTAATATGAAAATGATTGATTACAGGTAGTCCTCAACTTATAATCATCCATTTAGTGACTACTTCAAGTTATAATGCCACTGAAAAAAGTAATTTATGATCTGTTCTTTCACTTTCAACTATTGCAGGAAGGTCCCATGTTCAAAATTCAAATGATTGGCAACTGGCATGTACTTATGTTGGTTGTACTATCCCGGCACCAGGTTATCACCATTTCCAACCTTCCCAGTTAGCTTCTGACAAGAAAAGTTAATGATTCATTGTACAATTGCACCAAAAAAAAGTTGTAAAATGGGTCACAAATCACTTAACAATTGCCTTGCTTAGCAACAGTTCAGTGCTTAAGCTGAGGACAACCTCTACATAGAATTTTCCCTTAACAACTGGTCATTAGTGACTGTTCAAAGTTACAACGTTCCCCTAAAAAGATACAACCTGATTTCAAAGTTTCAATGACAGTACACACAAAGGCGTGCACACACACACACACACACACACACACACATACACATGTCGCTCTCACACAATTTCATTTTGGGAGCTTGGCAGCTGGATCACATTTACAACCATGGTTTTTGACTTTTTTTTGCTGGTTTCCAGCATTTACTTTAAAAAAAAACAAAAAAACAGACAAATTGGGGAAAATGGATTTATGTAACAACCACCACGTTTACTTTAAAAAGCACCATAGAAAAGGTTGTAAAAATTGGTTGTGGCCACATAGTGACCCACTGAATAACTTCCATGACTAATGATTGTAATTCTTGACTCAATTACAGTCCGAAGTTGAACAGAGGTCACAGTACAAAAGAATCTGCTAATTTATATTTTTAGAATAAGTAGGTGGCATTTGAGTGCAATGATTTGCAACATCCAGGAAACGTGAAACAATTTGTTGCAGTTTAGACATGGGTAAGTTTAGTAATTATGTGAAATATTTAAGCCTGGAATGTCCTTAAGTTGATTGTTAATGCCCCTTGAACAAAGGAAAGAAATGTCAAGTAACTACATTAAAAGTTAGCCAGCACTCAAGCTAGAATGACTTTTTTGCAGCCTTTGGATGAGAGTAGGAAGTCACCAATTCACTCACTCACTCACTCACTCACTCACTCATTCATTTCCAGAAGTCAAGGATCCCAAATAGGGAAAAGGTGATGTGATGATGGTGTTGGAGAAAATGATGGAGACTTTCGGCTTGACTAAAAATACATAGTAATTAATTGTACGTTAAGTTTACTAGAGAGTTAATGTCAACACTGCTAACATCGGATGTTTTTGCATTGACAAAAGATGGAAATGTAGCCATCTTTTACCTTTTGCTTTTAGAATTAGATAATGCTGGGGGGGGGGATGTGAACGAGAGTCCAGCTAGACATAACATCACCAAGCCTAGCATGAGAAACAAGGTTATTGTAACCAGAGCTGATAAGGACTTGGCCGGGCTGGAGAACTGGAGAGGAAGCCAGCTTCAAACTAATTGGAGAATGTGATTTATGACAGTTAATTGGAGGAGGGAAATGTGCTTTGATACTATGTGCTCAGGGGAGGGAAATTCAGTTTTTGGCTTGTTTATACACTGCTGATGTTATGCTACTCAAAATAAAGATTCTTTAAGGTAAACAATGCCTCTAAGTTCTTTTGAAGAGTTTCATCTGTCGGAACCATGACAGTTAACAGGTCTTACTAGAAAATCCTATACTACTATTTGCATTTTGTCACTACATTTTGACAAACTTGGGTATCTTTGGAAACCATAAAACCAGTAGTTAGTGGCTGTATGTGTCCTCAGCCTGTTTTTCACCTATCTTTTTATTTCTAGGAACTAGTGATAGTTGATCTGTCAACTTCTAATGACTGTTCATAATAAAGCAGGATCAAGTGCAGTTAATCTTGGTTAGAGGTCTCCTTCAAGATCTGTTTGATGATATATTCAGAATCCCCAGAGAGCAGAAGAACTGGAAACCACAAGGAAATCAGCAATCTTGGTGACTAAAAAGCCAAAGGTAATGTTAAAGAAAGTAAGCAAGGAATGAGAGAGAGAGAATATCTCATTACTCAAACTGGGTAACATCCTCAGTGCTTGCAGTGCTAATAATGAAATGCCTGCAAGAAAACAACCAAGCTCAAAGAACACCAAGGACCCCTCATTTCAACCCAGTGCTACAAACATTCTCCTTTATTGATACAGGGAGACAAATCTTAAGATACAGAAGGATCTGGACAGACTTGAACACTGGGCACTAACTAACAAAATGAAATTAAATGGTGAAAAAAGCAAGGTTCTACATTTAGGCAAGAAAAACCAAATGCACAAGTACAGCATAGGTGGCACCATGCTCAATAGTAGTAACTGTGAGAGGGACCTCGGAGTCCTAGTAGACAATCACTAAATATGAGCCAGCAGTGTGCTGCAGCTGCCAAAAAGGCCAACACAGTGCTAGGCTGCATTAACAGAGGGATAGAATCAAGATCACGTGAAGTATTAATACCACTCTTCAATGTCTTGGTAAGGCCACACTTGGAATACTGCATCCAGTTTTGGTCACCATGATGTAAAAAAGATGTTGAGACTCTAGAAAGAGTACAGAGAAGAGCAACAAAGATGATTAGGGGACTGGAGGCTAAAACATATAAGGAACGGTTGCTAGAATTGGGTATGTCTAGTTTAACGAAGAGAAGGACAAGGGGGGACATGATAGCAGTATTCCAATATCTCAGGGGCTGCCATAAAGAAGAGGGAATTAAGCTATTTTCCAAAGCACCTGAAGGCAGGACAAGAAGCAACGGGTGGAAACTAATCAAGGAGAGAAGCAACCTAGAACTAAGGAGAAACTTCCTGACAGTGAGAACAATCAATCAGTGGAACAGCCTGCCTCCAGAAGCAGTAAATGCTCCAACACTGGAAGTTTTTAAGAAGAGACTGGACAGCCATTTGTCCAAAATGGTGTAGGGTTTCCTGCCCGAGCAGGGGGTTGGACTAGATAACCTCCAAGGTCCCTTCCAACTTTACTACTATTATTATATTATTATTAGAAAATTGCCTCTTTTTAGTCACACCAATATTCTCATTTGTTGGATTTTCTCATTAATACCTGAAATATTTCCTTGTTCTGACTAATATATTGTAGTTTGACATTTCCTAAGAGAGCTGCACAATACCTCAGTTGAGGAAATTGTTTACCATGGCATATGTTCAATGAGGTTGGGCTTACCGTAGGATTTAATTTATAGCGTAGTCATAAAAAGTGACCCACCTTTTACTTGTTACGTTCTGGTTCTCTGAGTAGCATGCCCCATTCAGTAATAATCTCCAGGAAGTAAAGATGGTTGTGAAACACCTGCCTGACAACATCCTGGCAGAACAACTGAACTAAGCCTCCTGAACAGGAAGAAGAACAGAAGACCCAGCAGAATGCTGGATAATTATTGGTAGATCTGGTGTCACAGTCCCAGTGAGTTTCACTCAGCTTTATTTGGAACATATTCAGGTGCATCAGCAAGCAACTTCTTTGCTGAACAGTAATTTATTTGCAGAATAAAAGTTTTGCCATATCTGAACGGTGAACTGAAGGAGATTTGAGAAATGCTACAGTTGTCAGCTTTTCAGCCAGTCGGTGTTACTCTGCTTACAGCTTGAAACCGCCACAGGTGAGAACATATATCTGTTTTGTACGTATTCACTTGTTGTCTTCTGTAAGTTGCTGTTAGAATGCAAAGTCAGGTGTTGCTAAATAGATTTGACACCTGAGTAGGGCAAGTAGAAATGCCCTGATTGGGGATCTTTAATTGTTGCAAATTGGTAATGCCTGGCAGTCAAGAAATACAAAGATGTTTCCAAAAAATTAAAACATGGAGAGAGAAAAACAACAAAATTAAGAGAATGCACAGTTTTAGTACACAGAATACTAAACAAAAAACTAAAAAGTGGCTGTTTGCATTGCCCCAAAACCTCTTGTGATAAGAATTACTCAAATCTGTTTTTAACTGAACTGTATGCATACATTCATGAGTACATGTCCCTCCCCAAGGAACAGGGCCAGATCAATTCTTTACCATTCATTTTTAAAAGAATAAATATTTTCCTAACTCAAGTCACTGATTTAAGGTTCCTGGAAAGCTGATACCCATCAATCTTCATCTTTGTTTCTTCATAATTGTATTCCTTGGTTGAATTTAGACAGAGCAGGATCTGCTCCCTGTGGCTTTAATTCCATATTCAGCCCTTAGGCTGATATCACAGGAACTTCAGCATAATGTCAAATCTCCAGGCTATAAATCATTTCCAAACATTTGGCATATGACTCTAACTCTTCACTGCAGCATATCTTAGAGAGAAATGGAGTTCAGAAAGAGATGAAAGGAGGCGTCAGGCACAGAACAGGGAAGTGTACGCATATCTCCATCCAAATTTGACTCCAGATTGTTGTATAATATGCTTCAATCG
This sequence comes from Crotalus tigris, assembly GCF_016545835.1. Lineage (NCBI taxonomy): Eukaryota > Metazoa > Chordata > Lepidosauria > Squamata > Viperidae > Crotalus > Crotalus tigris. Next base: position 4,069,105 of record NW_024100512.1, read on the forward strand.
GAATAGAGCTGGAAGGGACCTTGGAGGTCTTCCAGTCCAACCCCCTGCTCAAGCAGGAAACCATATACAATTTCAGACAAGTGGCTGTCCAGTCTCTTCTTAAAAACCTCCAATGACGAAATACCCAAAACTTCTGAAGGCAAGCTGCTTTACTAGTTAATTGTCCTCACTGTTAAGAAGTTTCTCCTTAATTCCAGGTTGCTTCTCTCCTTGATTAGTTTTCATCCATTTTTTCTTGTCCTGTGCTTTGGTGCTTTGGAAAGTAAGTTGACCTCATCTTCTTTGTGGCAGCACCTCAAATACTGGAATACTGCTATCATGTCACCCCTGGTCATTCTTTTCTTTACATTAGCCATATCCAGGTCCTGCAACCATTTTCATATGTTTTAGTCTCCAGGCCTTTAATCATCTTAGTTGCTCTTCTGTGCACTTTTTCCAGAGTCTCAACATCTTTTTTGTAATGTGGTAAGGAAAATTGGTGCAATATTCCAGGTGTGGTCTTACTAAGCTTCATCCCTGCTCATTCTGTAATCCAGATGGATCCAGTGAATTCTGGAATTCTACTTTGATCTGCAAGCTGATCATATTATATTGTCAGGTTTGCCCAAAAATTGCGATGACATATTGGGGGGGTCTCTGCTGAATCCAGTTATAGATACTGTTATTTTCACTACAACTTTAGACAAAGTCATGGCCGAATAACCATTCCCGTATGGCATCCTGCCAATGTGTTTCAATTATAAATCCCAATATTTTTCCTAGTTGGGAATTTTAGATATAGTGCTGTCATTGCATCTGGATGTCCTATGCCTTAATTATTTCACACAATACCAAGATTTCCTGTTATGTTGGTATTAAAACACCCATATTTCATCATTCGAGCTGTGGTCAAGAATTAACACTTATTTACTTTGACTAGGATTGGTATCAGTTATCACACTGGGAATGGAATGGTCTTCACTATCCTGCCATTCTTGTGGTGGTCCAGCAGCTTTTTTAAAGCCTGTCCTCTGAAATGAAAGCCAGTTATAATATTCTGGACATGGTCTGGCCCTAAAACCAGCCTGTTTTGTCTGGGGCACCACAGACTACAGAAGATTCCCTTTTGTGAAATGTTCTGATTACCCTTGCAATAGCCACATCTGAAGGTCCAGGGGAGAATCGGAACATTCCTGAGTTCTCTGAAACTTTCATGTCCTAGTAGGGTGATTTTTTGCTGTTCTCCCCACTTAGTCCACCAGGTTTTCCTCACATTTAGCAGTAAAATATCATTTTATCAGATTTATTTATCAGATTTTAGCCCAGTTTGCCTTTCAGCATTGTGGTGAAGTGAGGTCATGTTTTTCCATCTTGCCATTAATGATGTCTGTCTGGGTGAAATGTCTGCAATTTAGCTTTGCATTTGTATTAATGTAAAATTCGGCGGGTTTAGCCTTGAACAGCAGAGTTATTATTATTCATTATTCTTTCTTGTATTTTTAATTACCTAATGATCAAAGTTCTCTGGGCAGATTGTAAAGTGACTTAAAGCATTAAGAATTTCTAAAAATGTTTCTAAAAAAAAAACATCAAAGCAGTTCAATGCAATTAAAGGAGTGCAGTGCAATTAAATAATGATAGAAAACATGGTATCCACTGTCACAATGCAGAGTAGGAGCTTAAAATCTAATTCTCTATAAAGCTATAGAGATGCCTGGGAGGAGAGAAAATTGTTTTCCCAATGGCTCCCTCAAATTAAAATTAAAATGCACGCCACACATGCCTTTCTCTGAAAAGAGTATTCCAAAAATGGACCATAACTACTCTCTCACAGCTAGAAACCTTACTTCAATTGACAGGGGCACTAAGAATAGGGCACCTAGTAACTTCCTTGGTAAGTAGATAAGCACTTAGCAATAGCACTTAGATTTACATACCGCTTCATAGTACTTTACAGCACTCTCTGAGCAGTTTTTTAATGTGTGCCAATGTGCCACAGCAAAAAATGACAATAAAGGTTATATTATCTCTTATCTCTTAGCAACTTAACTTAACTTATCTGGTTGTACCTTAGTTTATCTCATCTCATCTTATCTTACTTTACCTTATTTTGTTTTATCTTACCTTATCTCTAATCTTATCTCTTATCTCATCTCTTATCTCTTATCTTATCTCATCTCATCTCACTTTACCTCACCTCACCTTACCTTACCTTACCTTATCTTGCCTTATCTTATCATCTTAGCTCATCTTATCTTACCTTACCTTATCTTACCTTAATGCAAGTTTCAGGACTTTAAAAATAGACAGGGAGAAATAAGCCAGAAAAGGATTATTACAGCTTTGATTTTAGGAAGTTACAAAAGTACAAGAGGTCTAAACAAATTTGAAATAAGATTTTGGAATTAATTATAAAACACCTTCCCATGGGGAAATACTTTTGTTTTGAATTCTCTTTTAAAAAGAAGGACTAGGGAGGACATAGTAGCAATATTCAAGTATTCAAGTATTTGAGAGGTTGCCACAAAGAGGAGGCAGTCAACCTATTTTCCAAAGCACCAGAGGGCAGGACAAAAAACAATGGATGGAAACTAATCAAGGAGAGAAGCAAACTGGAATTAAGGAGAAACTTCCTAAGAGTGAGGACAATTAATCAGTGGAACACCTTGCCACCAGAAGTTGTGCGTGCTTCATCACTGGAGGTTTTTAAGAAGAGATTGGACAGTTAGTTGTCTGAAATAGTATTTGAAGATCACAGGTTGAGAACTGCTATCTTATGTCATTTTTATGCCTTTTTATCATTTGCTGGAGAATGCAATAAGGAAGAATGGCTGCTTTCATACCTTACTTCTAAGATTCACACATTCGCATCTGACTAACCTATGGAATTCAGATGCTGGACTAAATCAGTCTTTGCCTGATTTAACTGTGATCTCTTTGGACTGTAAGACCCCAGAAACCATGAAAAGACATATTAGACTTTTAGTTTGATAGAAGTCATATTAACATTGGAAACATGTCTAGAGCTTCACTCTAGAGCAGTGGTGGCAAACCTATGGCACGTGTGCCAGAGGTGACACTCAGAGCACTTTCTGTGGGCACATGCACCATGCCCCAGAGATAGCAACCATCCTTCTTCAATCAGCTGCCAACTAAATCACCAAGGTCCCACGTGGCCGGATGCATCCCAGCACGGCTGGTTTCCCTCCCCCCCTGTCCCATCCCTCCTGGCCTCGCATGCTCTCCTTTTCCCGGGTACGACCCATTGCATCGTCTCCTCAGCTGTCAGCCATCCGTCCAGCTCAGAGGCGGCTTCTCTGAACTGCTGGCGGTGTGCTGCGGAGCCCCAGAGTGCCGGTCGAGGGGCTGGCAGGCTGTGGCTGCTGACAGACACTATCAGCCCCCATGCACTGCCTGGCCTCTGTGTGTGGGGGCCGATGGTGTCAGGTAGCAGCCGCCCTGGCCCCTGCCTCGCCTTGCCCTATGACAATGGCACCCCCACCCTGCCTTGCCTTATCTCATCTCACCCCACAGGACAAGCCTCCTGCCCACTGCACCACCTGCCAGAAACCCCCTGGATCTCCCCCAACCCTGCCTGGCCCCCACAGTCATCCCTCCCCACAAGCAACATCAAGGTGACCACGCCTACCTTGGCCACACCCTCCCAGTCTGCCATGAACACCACAGCCACGCCCACCCAGTGGGCCACGCCCACCTGGCACTTGGTGATACATAAGTGGGTTTTGGGTTGCAGTTTGGGCACTCAGTCTCTAAAAGGTTCGCCACCACTGCTCTAGAGGATGTGATCAGTGATACATTGATGGCCCTAAATGACTCTTAGAGAGGAAAGTCTGGAAGTTGAAATCACTGTGTTAGGAGATATATTGAGTCTTAACACTCTGATTTCAGCTCCCAGAATCTCCTATCCAAGGAGATATTAAGAAGGGCCATCAATATGTCACTGATCACATTACAGGTTTTTGCAACATCACCATCCAAGATCAATGGTTTTCCAAATTTCAGGGCTTGAAAGGGTGGGGGGGAGGTTGAGGATTGCAAAAATGAGACTAAGGACTGTCATTGGCTCACCTTTGCTTTAAAGATATATGAGGTAAATAAACGTATATGAAATGTTCTAGTTACGTCCAGAAATAAAAAAAAATAACGGGCCAGTGCTTGAATGTCTAAACTGATGCGCCTACAAAGGTTTTAGAAAGATAGATGTTTAGTCATAATCCTATTGCTTGAGGAAGAAAATAATTTTGCCAAAGAGTATTAGAATTGTTTTGCTCCAACAGAGAAAAAAAAATGTCATGACTAAATTCTGTGTTCCAAAGAGACGTACTTAAGAGGTGAAATGGATTTTAAAATTAATTTGTGTTCAGCGCCTCTACTTTTAGAATGCCTGTCTCTACAGGACAGAGCTCTTCCTGGTTACTTCAGGTTAAGCAAAAGACATTACAAAATTGCAGACCCTAGACCAGACATGTCAAACTCAATTTCATTGAGGGCCGCATCAGCATTGCAGTTGCTGTCAGGGGGCCGGGTGGGTGTGGCCAGGGTGGGTGTGACCTACTGGGTGGGCATGGCCTACTGGGTGGGCATGGATGAAGTGGGTGTGGCCTACTGGGTGGGTGTGGCCAGCTCTACATCATTCGCATCAAGGGTGTCTGTGGGACAGATCTGAGGGTCTCTGGCAGAAGGGGGTGGAACCAGGGCAAGTGCCAAGGCATGGTCCACTGGAGGAGCCTCATTGTTCCTCTCAGGCCATGGGGGGGCTGGATGGTGGTGCAGGCTGCCCGGAGCCCTGGGCAGCAGAGATCAAATGCCCAGCCTGGCCCTCGAGCACCCGTGGCACCAAGGCCATCCCCACTTCCCCAACGGGGCGTCCAGCTGCACTTACCTCGTCCTCAAGGCTGCTGCTGTGCTTGCTCTCTTTAGGCAGGTTGTTCATGATGGGTACCAGGGCAAAGTCAGAGAGAGACTGAATGCATTTCAGCATAGATGGCCAGCACAAAATTGTACATTGGCTCCCGGCCAGCCGGCCTGGATGGCTTTGCGGGCCACATGAAACCACTTCGCGGGCCGCATCCAGCCCCCGGGCCTTGTGTTTGACATGTCTGCCCTAGACCATTGCTTTTAGGTGATATCTTTGGAGGAAACCATACTCCCACTAACTCTGACAGGGCAAGCTACTGTCAAATACCAGGGAAATCAGAGGATCTAGGCAATTCAAATGGGTATAAAGATTTATTGAAAAGCTCTCTACAAGAATCTGAACTACTAATAGTCCAAGCAATTGGTGGTAGATAAAAGTCACAGGAATTCAAGGTGGGCTGAACTTAGATCTCTTGTGGGCGCGAAGGGACTGATGGCTGATGACGCCTTTGATCCCCTCCCTTGGGCTCAGCCTAGTCATCTTCTACAGCTTGTTGTTGTTAGTTGCAAAGTCGTGTCCGACCCATCACGACCCCATGGGCAACATTCCTCCAGGCCTTCCTGTCCTCTACCATCTTCTGGAGTCCATTTAAGCTCACTCCTACTGCTTCAGTGATGCCATTCAGCCACCTCATTCTCTGTTGTCCGCTTCTTCTATTGCCCACAATCTTTCCCAACATTAGGCTCTTTTCCAGTGAGTCCTTCCTTCTCATTAGATGGCCAAAATATTTGACTCCTACATGTACTGTGTGTAAAAAGAGAGCAAACCCCATTCCTTCTAGCAGTGAAGATGTTACCTACTCAGGTCAATAAACATCTGCAAGAAGACAACGAAGTTGTGATGAGAAATTCCGTGAAATTTTGAAAGCTGGTATGAGTTGACCAAGGATGGATGTCCTGTTTCACTGCACAGTGATCTCTCTAGTGGGCTGCAGTTTTTCTGGCATTCAGAGCTTTAATTATATCTCAAGATTCTTCCATGGAGCTTTTTCAGACTGAAGAGGATGGGCAGCTTAAGATAATGCACAGTGATGGAAAAACGTGACTAGGAAACACTATTGCCTAATGCAGCCTTTTTACTCTTTAACACAAACCAAAGCACAGGCTTCTTCACAGCAACAAGAGTTTAGCTCTTTCTATTTTCCTTTTCTTCCCCTTCCACTCCCTCTTTCTATTCCCCAGAGAACTGGTTGTAACTCTTTTGCAGTACAAGGGCTGTAAGGTGGTTTACAGGATATCCTGCTTCATTTTGACGCCTTCAGATTCAAAGGTTAAAGAGATAAAATAATTGAATTAAGTGCGTAATCAAAGTACTGAATACAAAGGTAAACACAGCTGTGTTATCCACAAGTGGAAATCCATTCCTTGTCTAAACAAGGATGCTGAAATATAAGGAAGAAATTAAAAGGAACAGAATATAAGGAACAAATCAAGACTACAAATCATTGCCCTCCAGAACTATTATAATATGCTTTAAGGTGGAGACAGATACAATGAAGATTGAGATAAAGCTGCTTGGTAGATATTTCAATAAACTCATTTAATTTTGCATTTGAAAATGTGTATGCAACTCACAGCTCTGTGAATTTTGCAATGCCATTTATCATCCCTCCCGCCCTGAGAACATGCGTTAGGAAAATGCCTGCTCAAAAATACACATTATGATTAAAATAATTAATAAAAATGCATTAGAAAATGGCTTACATCATCCAGGTTACTTTCTTCTTATTTGCATATCCCTTTTTAGTTATTAAGACAATGTACTTTTGCATGCATAGTGCAATATTTTTTTGATGTTTCTTATATCCTGTCATTTTTAAATCCACTTTCAAATCAGTCTCAATAAATGAAATAAATAAGACAGGGTCCTCTTCCATAACACTTGTTAAATAGAGTCTATCTATATAGGCAGACACTTTTTAAATTAACGACTGGATCCATTGCTCAAAATATCCATCAGTGTGTCCAATATTAACGTATTTTGCTTTATTCTGTATTTGTAAGTTGAATTTAAGTGTTCTTCTTTAATAGTAAGAAGAACAATTAAATAATTTAATTTTTCTAGTTTTCATTAGTGTCCAACTCTCAAAGTCTCATCCTATCTTGTTTTTCTCAATTTCAATCAGAGTAGAGCTGGAAGGGACTTTGGAGGTGTTCTAGTCCAGTGAATCCCTGGGGGTTGTGATGTCATCACAGGGGGGGGTCCACAAAGGCTTGAAGAAATGTTATGATTTAAACCTTGAGCTAAGTTTTAAGGGTCCATGGCCATGGTCTGTGGCCACAAAAGGTATTTAAAGGGGGTCCCTTGTGAATAAAAAGTTGAGAACTAAAGGAAGTTGAGAACATAAGAAAAAGTGAACTGGAGAAGAAAAAATCTCAGTATCCCCTTTCTATATTTTGTTTTATTCATTAGTTTTAAAAACAATTAAAATAGAAGTGTTTTGCTAGGGGATTAAAAAAAAAATCAGGAAACTGCCAGGAGAGAACAATAAAAGTTATAAAGAACTAGAAACAATAAACAATGCCTGGCTGCTCTTAAGTATCATAGTAGGTTTTTTCTTTTAATCTGTATGAGGTCAGCATAAAATATTTTGCTGTCTGAGATGGCCCGTTGAATGCCAGGTCATCCACAATGTGTCTGTCAAGCTGCAAATTTACAATCAAAGCCCTTCTTATAGGCATTGCATACGCAATGTACTTTAAATGGGTCGGTGCTTAATTTACATGGATGTGGCTGCCATCTTGTATTTTTTTAACTGATGCCTCCCCGGATTCCAGTCATCACAAGTTTAGCAATATTCAAAACAACTTGTGTCATGGAGTGGTTAGTATGAAATCCTTGATCAGGCATGAAATTCACCAATGGTCCTTAAACCAATCTTCATTATAGCCCTATAGAAAGTTATACATACCATAGATTGAAGAAGGATGAGGTATCATGTATTAAATAAAAATAATTTCTATTGTTTATCGATCAGCAGTGAATGCTCATGTCATTCATGCTGAAGAATTATGAACATATTTGAACTGTTCACATATTAAAACAACTCTCTCAGCATCCTACAATATATTGCTTAATTCTACAGCAGTTAATATTCTTCCAAGTAAGTTCTTTGGTCTTTTTGCTTCAACAGATTGACTGGTGTCCTTTCTGATAAGCTTCTGTATATCTTTTACTGCACTGGAATAAAAATATGCGAGCAACAGGTAAGCAACAGAGTCACTTAGATGAGATGGGCAGGATCAAAATAAAATGAAATGAAATGAAATGAAACACAGGGACTCTAATATGGAAAGAAAAAAGATTCAAAAGTTCTGTTCTCAGTTCTTACAGCTGATCATTGCCATTCATCTTCCACTTTCTGGGGTATTTTAGCAGATATTTTAAGAGTTAGTCTATAACAGTGGTTCTCAACCTTTTTAATGCCGCGACCCCCAACTGGTCGTAAGTCGAGGACTACTCAACCGGTCGTAAGTCGAAGACTACTCAACTGGTGCAGCACCGTTTGCAGAATGGGACTTTTGGCGGGCTCAGCAGGGCAGAGACAGCCTGGACAATTCCTATTAGCTTTTGAAAGCCAATAGAATTAGACTCTATTCAAGAGAGTCTATTCTATTGGCTTTCAAAAGCCAATAGAATAAAAGGGAGTAGCACAGCTAAGGAAAAGGGGGGAAAATGGCGGACTGCGTTGTTTGGCGACCCCTGTGAAATGGTCATTCGACCCCAAATGGGTTCCCGACCCACAGGTTGAGAACCACTGGTCTATAAAGTCCCAGATGTCACCTCCTTAGACGAAGCAGATATTCCTGATTCTATCAGAAAAAGCTTTTGCCAGCATGGCAACTGAGAAAATCTAACATCATTATCAAAACACAAAGCAGAAATAGGGAGAAAAAAAATAACAATTTGCACATAGGCCTGCCTACAGTTACAATACAGGTTTTCCCCTTTGAAAGTAAATAAATGGAAGGGATTTTCATCAATCTAACATTGGACTGGTGTCTGGTCATGCAAAGTTTGGTTGTTATTTTTTGTTTTGTTTTGTTTTGTTTTAGTTTTAGTTTCATGCATCCCCATGGAGTCATACTTCCATCCCTGACTCCTATATTCTGTACTCAAGCAAGCCCCAGACTTTCTTCTGGCCCAACTAAAGATGTAATGTCTATTTCTCACTGATTGCACAAGAATAGATGTTCCCGTGGACAAAAGATTGCTTTGCTGCTGAAAGGAGGATAGTTCATGTCTCCACAATGGATAGATGTAAATCCTTCTTTAAATAAGCCACCAAAGGAACAATCTGTCCAGCAGCTCCCTGCTTTTTGAATATTCGTTTTAGTGGCTGCCCATTCATTTGAGGCACTGATTACACAGGGACAGTTTCTGGGTCCCCACCCAGAGTGTGGGAACTAATTAGTCCAACAACTTTGTAAAGATCTAGAATATTGTCCGACTTCAAAGTTCCTTCTCTTTCAGGATCAGATAAAAGATCTTGGAAAGGAAAAAGCAGGCAGAGGATTTGAGTTACGGTTGCAGGGTTGGCTTAATTTTCCTCCCATTACCCCTACCACCATATTAATTAGAAGCAGCTGTGTCAGCCTTGTGTAATGGTCTAGACAGGAAATATGACCAAATTCGACTTTATTGTAAGGCTACATTAACAGAATCCCGCAACTCTGAAAGTGGATTATCCCCCTTAACAGCCCAAGGTGTTAGAGACAGTCTGTGCCACTTGCTACAGCAATATTCCTGCTGCGGGCTAAGCTGCCTCACCTCTGACTGGCTGTAACTCTTCCCCATCTCCCAAGATCATTTCCCCAAAACATTACAGGTTGAGAATGAATTATTGGCCCAAAGGAACTGTACTTTGTGCTCTCTAGCAGTCCTTATTCTAGCCCATGGTGATATATTGGCCACTATTCTCTCTGTCTCAGCCGGTGGTCCACCTGTCTGGATGGGCTGATTTGAATTTTAAATCCCCTGGGTGGCAAATGAATAGAAAATGGCATTTTGTGCCCTTCTTCCCAACGGACATCTGATTATTTGTTTGACTTCTAAACTGTAACACCCATGGCATTCCTTATGGCATGCAAGAGTAATTAAAACAGAAACATAAAATATGCACCTCCCAAAGTTGATATCACCTAGCATTTGTCAAGAAGCTGGAATAATCAAGTACGTGGATTGTCTCCTTGAGTAAATGACTTGGAAAATTCTAACTTGGGTTGGTACAAAATGTATTCTGTAGAAAGATTCCAAGGCTCATCAACTGAAATAAAGCTTTGCTACAGCGTAAAACAATTTTAACTGTCTTTGCTTCTCTTTTAATGGGTTTGCTTCAGCTTGTTCAAGCATGCTGTGTTAAATAGGGATCCAGTGAATGAACGGAAGGGTTCCATTCTTGGGGACCTTAATATTTTCCCTAGATTAAGATGTTATGTGTATTTCTACTTTCAGAAATCTGTAGCTGCTTCTCCTTCTCCTCCTTACTATCTCTGTCTTTGCACAAGCTGGTTATGATAGTCCTTCCAAAAACAGGTAGCTCATCATTGTTAATTTTTCAGGGTTTTGTGAAGAAAGTTATCCAGTGCTATTTGAAAATATAAAGGACTGAATTTAGCACTTGGGTTTAGCCCTGACTGAATTTAGCACTTGGGTTTAGCCCTGACCTAGTTTTGCCTTATCTACTTTCTCCATTCTGATCTCCTTTATTCAGAGGACCATTCATTCTCCATCGTCTCATCCTTGTTTATTGGTTGATTAATGAATAGCTGCATAATGACTTGGTGGTTGGTTTTACACCTCATGCCAAGCCATAAGCCATGGTTTATAATTCCCAAAATTCAAACAAATCACAGTATGACCTGGTAGAATGCATAAATCTTGGCAGAGGTTGAACAAGTCATAAGCCATGGATCATTTTAACCATGGACTGTTGAATAGATTGCATAGAAGTGAGATGACACATAAAAGGAGATGCAGTCTTCTGCCGGAGATTTTGGATTCTTGCTGCCATTGAGAATAGACAATATTAGAAGAGTTTCTGCTATTTATTAGCTGAAAAAGATCAATTCATCCATGGCATGCCAGTTCTAGACAGTCGTGCTTTATTTGACTAACCTTAGAGGTGCAGAGAAAGGATTAATTTTTATGAGTTTATTCAGTAACACACCCAGCTTTGTCCTCCTTCTGGCCTAGGTGTGCTGAGGATTGTGGTGGTGCTGTTTACCTTAGTTTCAACCTGGCTTTTTGCCAGCACCTATTTGAAGAACACAAGCATGAACTCAATCAATATGAAGACATGGCTGAGTAAGTTATAATAAATTATAGTTCTTTCCTCTCCACTCCATCTTTTTCCTTCTTCTTTTGCCCAATAGGCTCTTCCAGATGAAACACCAGGAAAAAGGAAAAGAGTTTCTCTTGCTGTTTTCCATCCTTTTAATCTCAACTGTAGTCCTGGGAAGTATGGTTTCTCTGCTTGACATATTTACTTTGCCTCCATGCTGGCTACAAAGCAGAATGAAATTCAATCATTTCCCTTTCTGCTCTTCCCAGAATTGTATCAGTCCCCCACTATCATGCATAATGAGCTACTTGGAGATAAAGAAGGTGGTAGGATACATTTTTCTAAAGCGGGGGTCTTCAATCTTGGCAACTTTAAGACTTGTGGACTTCAATTCCCAAAATTCCTCAATCAACCATGCTGGCTGGGGAATTCTGGTAGTTGAAGTTCACAAATCTTAAAGTTGCCAAGGTTGGAGAGACTTCTTCTGAAGGACTGGTGGCTTCTAAAAGGGAGCCTGCTTCCTTCTCTCTGCTATGAAACAAGAGAAGTGTGTCTTAACTTAGAGAAGTAAACTATAATCCCTTTCTGTGAAGTCCTTGGTGCTCTCTGAGCTTGGTTATTTATTTATTTATTTATGAGACTTATATACCGCTTTAAGTGCAAGCACTCTCTAAGCAGTGTACACCAGTAAGCAATGTATACATATATATATATATATATATATATATATATATATATATATATATATATATATATATATATATTACATTGCCCCCAACACTCTGGGTCCTCATTTTACCTACCTCGGAAGGATGGAAGGCTGAGTCAACCTTGAGCCGGTGAGATTTGAACCGCTGACCTGCTGAACACAGTCAGCTAAAGTGGCCTGCAGTACTGCACTCTAACTAATCTAAATGACATTACAGCATCTAATTACACAACTAGATGCTGTAACATCATCAGTGCCTAAAGGGAGAGAGGTTTGCTGTACTATCTAGGTGGGTAATGAAACATCTGCAATAAAACAACCAAGCTCAGAGAGCACCAAGGACCTCACACTTCAATCCTGAGCTATAAATATTTTCTTCTAATGATGATCCTCTCTCTGCAACAATCAGGAGAAGTCTCTGTTCCATAGCTAAGTATAGCCCAAAATAGTTTCCCAAAATGTTTCCTCAACAGGCCCAACTTCTTTTTTCTCCACCAATTCTTTTTTAGCAAATGGGAGGGGGAAAAAAGAGTTGCATCTGATTTACTGCAGAAAATTATTTATTTGATTCTATCAACAGGAACATTTTCTGGATAACCTCTAAAGACTATTATGAGATATATCTACTTTATTTGATACTTAAACAAAGCATTAATTACTCTTTGAGAGTCAGGTGTAAAGTTATTCTCTGTGTTGATAAATATACAGTGAGGGGTGTATATTTATCAACCTTCCCTGTTTAATCTGTTCATTAACACCATGATTGAATCAGTGAACAACTCTGACAATCATGCCCTCAAATTAGCAGGCTACTAATTAATGTACTCAGATGGTGGAATCCTTATTTCTTCTTCCCCTAGAACTCAATAAGGCCATGAAAGGGCATAGGTCAATCAATCAATAATCAATCAGAATAGAGCTGGAAGGAACCTTGGAGGTCTTCTAGTCCAACCCCTGCTCAAGTAGGAGACCCTATACAATTTCAGACAAATGGCTGTCCAGTCTCTTCTTAAAAACCTCCAGTGATGGAGCACCCACAACTTCTGACAACAAGCTGTTCCACTGGTTAATTGTCCTCAGTGTTAGGAAGTTTCTCCTTAATTCCAGGTTGCTTTTCTCCTTGATTAGTTTCCATCCATTTTTCTTGTCTTGCCTTCTGATGCTTTGGAAAATAAATTGATTCCTTTTTCTTTCTGGCAGCCCCTCAAATACTGGAATACTGCTAGTAGTAATACTGAGGATGGTGGGAAATAAGGAGGATCCTGATAGTTCCTTTTTCTGATTTAATTTAATTAGATGAAATGAGCTGCAACTCACAAAAATGTGTGGCGTTTGTCAAAATGTGTCAGAAAAGGGCTATTGGACTTATATCTTTTTTGTTGTTGTTGTTGTTACCATAATGCAAAGCAGGTCTTCTCCTACAACTTCCCCAGGCTCATGTTCTTATAGGAAAAGATCAAATCCTCTTTCCATATTTAAGACATGACTGGGATTAAACATTCCCCATTCCTCTAAGAAAAATTAGAAAGGGTTGTCTTTTCTTCCCACTGTAAACAGAAATAGACTTGCAGAAGAAGACTGATTATAGTAATAGCTTTCATATGAGCAGAGAAAGATGGATAGAGGGTGGTTGGAAAGAAGGGTCAACATGTGAACAGCGTTTCCTTCGCTGAAATTTATCCCTGAAATTATTTGACTTGATTGGGGATATGTGGGAACCCTTGGACCAGATGCTGTTTCTGGCTTCTGCTACAGTGTAGTACCGGGATAATGTTTCTTGTTCCTTCCTCTTTTCCTGCTTTATATGGTTTTGTACCGATTAAACTGCTTTGATATTTTCTTTTTATAGGAACCAGTAGAGAAAATGTTTAACAAATAAATCATCTGAATTTCTGCATCAATTTGCAAATATTTGCTTATATCAGCCAGTGAGAGTCTTTGAATTGTGGCTAGGTAGAAATATGAGTTAATAAATAAATGTTCTGTTATGCTCATATCATCTCAGGGTTAAAAGTTATGAAAGATATATATTCTTTTTTACATGCAAATTCAATAATCCATTTCCTGGTTTCTATCCACTTATACCCTTGCAAGTCAAGGAGAAACATCTAAAGGAGATTCGACTTGTGAATATTGGTAGAATTTTCACCAAATTGAGAAGCTTCCTTTAATAACTTTCTCTAGTACGTTTTGTTTCCACTTAAGATGCAGCAAGTACAAATAGAAGACCCTTTGGGTATTTTTTACTCAACCTAGGAAGATAAAGCACAGAGAGGATTTTGAGAGCTTATGCCTACACCTATACTTTCTTCCCTGTTTTCAGACATCAGAGTAGAAGACTGAAGTCTCACACAATCCTATTGTTGGTCTCCAAAGTCAAGCTGGGTTTTGTAGTAGATGAGGCTTGGGTAACTTTTGCAGTTTTACAGTGGAAATGAAGGTCTTCTGGAGACCAATTAATCCCATTGCTTCTCTTCAGTTCTCCCTAACTTTAAAGTGGTGATAAATTGTATCATTGACATTCTGCTGTTTGCTGCTGAATTTCATCAACACAATCTGAAATACCCAACCCCAGACTAGTCAAACTTCAGTGTAATAGTATCTCTTTCATATGTTTTATTATATACATAAAAAGAGAAGGAAATAAAAAAGGGAAACACTGCAAAAAAAAAATCTTCATCTTTCAAGTACAGTAAAAATGTTCACATATGCATTCATGCCATGTTATGCAATTAAATTATTAGAGCTTATCATTTCAATTATGGGAAATAAGTGGGAAATTAAAGAGATAAATTATTTAAATTTGTAAATAATCCTTTAGGAGTCCTAGTGATAACATCTTATTTAAATATAGAGAAAAAAGTGAATTCTTCAAGCCACTAGACATTGAGAGAAAATTGTTATTCTTCCTACCTTATTGTATCTATTTTGATGAATCATGGAAGCATGCAATATCTATTTCCATTATCTCTTACTTTTAACAAAAAAAATCTGGGATTTTGTGAGGCAAAGCTTTTCTTTGCTTACAAAGCATGAGAGTTACCTCAGAAATTTTTTTTCTGGGGACAGGGAACTTTTACTATCTATACTATAATCCATAGCATAGTTTTAAGTGGTCAACTTTTAAATGAATGAGGCCAAAAAGTTTTGGTCCCTCTTATTCCGGAGAGTCTCAGATCCATTCATAAAACAATCAGTAAGAGAGCTGATTCTAATCTGATTCAAAATATTCTATTTTGTCTTTTCTGATGGCTTCTGCAGGGTCCTACACTGAATCAAGTAAAAGTGAGTACATTTCTTTCAGTATTATTTCTTTCTCTTTTTTACTCTTGTTTTATCTTTATATCAGAACACTAGTTCTGCAGCTCTCAGTTTTCTGTGGTTATGGTTTTACAGGACAAAACCCTTGAGAAGAAACATTGGTCATCCCCAGAATATTCAACATCTACTTTCCTTCTCCTTGTTCCAGCCAACATTCTTCTTCATGCACATCTTTGTCTCCATTCTTGTAAAGATGAGAAGACAAAGCTGCTGTGATATTTTCCCCCTCAATTAAGAGCCGGGACAAAATGGCTTCTTTCTCTTTCCTTTCCTTACAAATGTTGTTGTTGTTGTTAATTGCGAAGTCGTGTCCGACCCGTCGCGACCCCATGGACAATGTTCCTCCAGGTCTTTCTGTCCTCTACCATCTTCTGGAGTCCATTTAAATTCAGAAAGGAAAGGAGCCCATATACTTGGTCCCTTAGACAAAGGCCCAAGAAATCCTTCTTAGTGTACCTGGTCCTTTTTCATCTAACCCAAACTACCAAATTCTACCCCCAACAATGGTATTTTTAGGACCAGTTCAGACTCAGACATGATCACTAACACTAATAGAGTTTCACCTATTGATGTCTGAGACCTAATTCCTTTCTTTTGCTCATCAGGTGCAGGGCTGACTCCACATTTGGAGGAGTCATTGTCATCCTTTCTACATCAATGATGCCTGGTAGGGCTGTGGTGGAGGCAGTGCTCTAGTCAGTATTGTCCAACTGGACCTATCAAATGGAATAGACAGTAGACCTCAGTAGTGGCCCTAAGACAGCCAGAGTCTGGCCTTGCCCCTGTCAGCTGGTATCTCAATACATTTAAGGTTGTTGATATGGTTTCCAGCAGAAAGTTACTAACAAGTCTTTGCCCTGACCATTCAGAAAGAAGAGAGACATCACTGTGTGGAAACAAACAAGAAAGGTCTATCACAATGCAAAATGGAGGTGCAACAGAAAGCCTAAGATGGCCAATATCATTCTTGGTCCCATGCACCCATAAAATGATTGGAAATATTTGGGGGAAATATACAGGTAGTCCTTGACATATGATCACAACTGGAACCAGAATTTCCATTGCTAAGCAAGGCAATTAAGTGAGTTAGGCACAATTGTATGACCTGTTTTGCCATGGTTTTTAAGTGGACCACTGCAGCTGGTAAGTGAATTGTGTGGTTGTTAAGAGAATCTGACTCCCTCCCCCCCCCCATTGACTTTGCTTGTTAGAAACCAGCTGGGAAGGTTATGAATGGTGATCATATGACACACACACACACCAAACCAGGAAACTGCAACCATTGTAAATACAAGCACTCAAGTTTTTATCACACAGCCTGTGGGAATTCTGCGATAATCATAAGTGGGAGGATTGATTGTAAAGTACTTTTTTTCAGTGCCATGATAGCTTTGAATGGTTGTTAAATGGTTGTAAATTGGGAACTATCTGTACAGAGTTTGTGTCGATGACATGGTACATGGGTCCCAATTAACAGAGAAATGGAGATCTCTCAAATAGTATAACTTACAGGATACATATACATATATATATTAATCCCTTCTGAATTTTCTTGCCAGAAATGCCATTAATACAAAATAAGTGCAATAACAGAAGAAGTTGTCCTGAACATACTTTTTCATTCAAAATCATCAGTGGTGCAGCAAATGTGGTTGGCCCTTCTATATGCTTTGATGGCAATGTGTAAGTTCAGTCAATTTGTATGTTCATTTGATAGATTGTGGCTTTGCATTTACTAGTCATGCTGGTTGAACTTCAACTCTCAATCTCTGTCTTCTTTTGCATTTTTAGATTAATGAGCAATGTGAAAAATAATGTTGGTCGAGGTTTGAACATTGCACTTATTAACGGTGAGTTTTTCCAAAAACTCAATCATATTCTGTGTGACTTGTTCTGTTCCCTTGATTGTTTCTTCTGAAATCACTGAGGCTCCCAACTGCTGTTTTGAAGCAAATGTTTTTACTATTCAGTGTATTGTTTCCCACTGAATATGGGAGTCTGGTCTAGATAGAAATAATACAGTTGCCAGAACATATAAAAGGCATGGATGCAGATCAGGAGATATAGAAAAGCTGCATTCTTATCTAGCCATCTCCAGAAGAAATCTGCTTTAATGGTTTTGGTGAAGTGCATATATTCTGTGTGACTTGTTCTGTTCCCTTGATTGTTTCTTCTGAAATCACTGAGGCTCCCAACTGGAGTGCTGTTTTGAAGCAAATGTTTTTACTATTCAGTGTATTGTTTCCCACTGAATATGGGAGTCTGGTCTAGATAGAAATAATACAGTTGTCAGAACATATAAAAGGCATGGATGCAGATCAGGAGATATAGAAAAGCTGCATTCTTCTAGCCATCTCCAGAAGAAATCTGCTTTAATGATTTTGGTGAAGTGCATATTTGTATGCAGAGCATACTTTTCATGTTTCTTTACTTAAATCCCAGGAGTGGTCACATAGCCATGAAAAAGCATAAACTATACAGGAGAATCTCTTCATAGAAGAGGTTACAGACAGATGACTGGTGTTATTGTGCAGTTTCCCTAGGATTATTTGTTTTCTTGTTTGTTTGTTTGTTTGCTAGATTTATATGATGGACTATCTTGTCAGATACAACTCTGAGTGGCTATCAGCAATAATAAAAACACAAGAATAAAAGAAGTCAACAAACAAACATGAAAAAACTGGTGCCCAGTTAACAGCATCTATCTAACTATAAAGTTCGCTGGGTTCCAATTTTGCTTCTCCAATGCCTCTGGGAGTGGGGAGCCAATTCTTAATGACTTTCTGGAAAGCTAAGCAGGTGGAGCTCTGCCAGATCTCAAGAGGAACAATGTTTCACAGGGCAGGGGCTGCTACTGATAATGCATTGCTGTTTGCTGTTATCAGAAATAGATGGTGATGATAGATGATAGATAGATAGATAGATAGATAGATAGATAGATAGATAGATAGATAGATAGATAGATAGACAGAGATGATAGACAGATATAGATAGATAGATGAGAGAGAGGTTAGAGAAAGAGGGAGAGAAGTGATAGATTTTTCTCTCAGAAACATTTCTGCTTGTTGAAAAATTGCAATGAAAATGAAATTGTGTTGCAAAAAAATGCAAATTGAGGTAGCTTGGGTTTAATTAAATATATTTTCCTCCTATTCCCAGGTGAAGGGAGATGAGGATTACTAACCACAGGAAAGAAATGGATTAGTTCAACAACTAGGGAAATCTTTCTGTACAGTATTGAAATGATCTGAGTTTATATTCTAGAACTGATTGATTTGCTTGCCATTTATCATATGAAGATTTCTCCCTTTGTCTGCTACTGGACATGGCTAGTCAGACACATGGTGCTATTTTCAAATCAATACTGATTCATTGCAACCAGCGAAAATGCCTTAGCTACTCTATAACTTTGGGGAAAGTAGTACTACCATTATCATCCTGTGTTTCCATATGAGTGAGACAAGCATTCTGATTGGATATTCCCTCCTAAGAAGTATTTCAGTATTTCTCACTCAGGGTTTATTCCCATTCCCATCACTGAACTGGGTGAACAATGTGTTTGTAGGAAGGAAGAGATAACAGCACTTTATATTCCCCATCACCCCATTGCTAAGGGTCAGAATTCTCCTTTCCCATTTATGTTACCATAAGCATGCCTTTCCAAGTTAGCTGATATATTTCACTTCATCACAATGCTTCTGCCAGGTTTCAAATAAGCAATCTTCTATTTATAGGACAAGTGTTACAGTCACTGTGCTGTTACTGATAAGATTTAGAAGATATTAGAAATCCTGGTAATCATTGTTTTAGATGGGGTTTATTCCTGCCCCTGTGAAATAGTTAATGAACTGCAAGAATTAGCTCTGAGAAAGTGAAATGCAGACAAGAGCAGTTGAGGCACATAAGAAGGAAAAGAATGCTTAAAAATGCCTAGAGGTCACATTTACAATGGGAGGTGGGTAAGTGAAGAACAAAGTCGCCCATTCCAATAGAAGAGACTATATGCAGACCAGGGTTGAACTAGGGAGTCCTTGGTGCTCTCTCTGAGCTTGGTTGCTCACTTGCAGACATTCCATGACCCAACTAGTTATCATCATCAGTGCCCAACTGATGATGTTGATCTGCATGGAAGATGTTATCTAGATAGGCAAAGAAACACCCAAGTTCAGACAGCGCCAAAGATTCCAACATGATCCATTTCTACCCTTCAAAAATGGTCTGCTCTGGTGTTGGGCTCACTAAACAATGCAGATAAGCTCCCAAAACGTTTGCAGGCTGTAACTGGTGAAGACAAAGTGAAGCAAAGATAGATCTAGTTTACAACTGCTTGCAAATCAAATAAGTAGTTTTATGGCAAGGGTCAAAATAAGCTAGCATTTTCTGAACAGATGCAAAATCGGAACCCTTTCTTCCCCAGAGAAAACAGGCAATGCTCAGGAATCATAAAACAATATAAAAAATATAAATATTTTTATGATAATTAAGCTAACCTTGAGAAAATAGTGCAGACATCTGGCAAGCCCAATGAACTTTAGCCCTGTTAAAGACTTCATAAACCTTTTCTGTAGCTTAATCATAAATTCTATTTATAAAGGAAGAGGCTCCCCACAACGAGGGAACAGTTGTTGAAGATAACACAATGTGCAGAGATGGTAAAATTGATTTGTTTGATTAGGGAAAAGACAACAATATATCTGCAAGTGACCAGAAAACCCTCCCCCTCCTTTGTTTTGATGAAAATGGAAAATAAAACAAACTTGGTTTTAATGATTAGAAAGGATAGAGAGTGGACAGAAGGGACCCACAATATAACTAGAGTGAGAGGATTAAATATTCAAACTTTCCGTAAAAAAGATTCTTCAATAAAAGTTAATACCAAAAAAAAAAAAAAAGGAAGAGCAGGCAGACCAAGAGGTGCTACCTATAGATACAGGTAGTGAAAGAAAAATTTCTGGGCTGTCTCCTACAGTGAGAGGGCAGATCAGAAAGGAAAGTCTAATCAGATATCACTTGTCTTTGTACTTAAAAAAAGGAACCTGTAGTTATTCAAAATCAATACATGGGAAGAAAGTCCGTATCATTCTGAGTCAATAAAGACTGGAATAGCCTAGTAAATAAAAATAAATGAGCAGAATTTGAATGGGTGAGATACAATGCAGCAGGGTAAAGAAAGAACAATTGCCCTAATTACTCCAAAAGGAGTAGTAAAAAGTATATCTCTAGATATAAATGATGTGCCTGATGTACACATAGGTAGTGGAATTGTACACACTGTAGTACTATCACCAGTGTTATCACCATCTTGCCTATATATCAGGAAACATATCTGAGCTAGCAACAAAGGTGGCTATGCTGTGTGCAGTTTTGATCATGATCTAATCACAAATAGGTCACCTGCTTTATTCATACCTGACATTTAGTAGTTTCTCAAGTAATCCCTGCAAGGCAAAAGTAGTTTACAGTATAGAAAAAATGCTATTGTCATGGTTCCAACAGATGAAACTCTTCATAGAACTTCGAGGCATTGTTTACCTTAAAGAATCTTTATTGGAGTAGCATAGCTTCGGCACTAACACAGTTGAAGCCAAAATCTGAATTCCTCTCCCCTGAGCACATAGTATCAAAGCACAATTCCCTTCTCCAATTAACAGTCATAAATCATATTCTCCAATTAGTTTGAAATGCCGGCTTTCCCTCCAGTTGTTCAACCGGCCATTTCTTATCATCTCTTATTTCAAAAACACTGAATTCACATGCTATTACAATATTGTTATGTCTAACTAACTCCCATCACATTCCTCCTCCTCCCCCAGTATCATCTAATTCTAAGAGTAAAGCATAAGGAAGAATAAGGCTGCATCTCCATATGTTGTCAAAGCAAGAACATACAATGTTAGCAGCATTGACAGCTATGCTTTTGTGGTTGTTTGTCACGCAACTTTTTTCTGAGTCGAGTGATGCAAAATTCACTAGAAGAGCATTGCAGTGTTTCGCTGGCCTGAGGTGGTGCGTGGCGTTTTTAGCAAGGGCAAAGGCAGATGGGGAATGATGCAATAGAATGTGTGGGCCTGCTTTGATATTTCCCATTTCTGAAATTGTATTTTTGTTAGTGAACTGTGTGAAATCCATTTCAGGACTTACAACAAACTCTTAAAGTATTCCTCAGAGTTTTTCAAAATTCCCACTACCACAAGTTGGAAAGGCCTCTGAAACCACAGAAGGGAGCTAGAAAGGAGAATGCAGCCCGGGGGTGGGGGGGGAAGGGATAATTATTCACTTAACAAACACATTTTGAAGAGGAAGAAATCTTTGTAGCAAGTGTCCATAGGTGGAACTGTACCAATAGTTAATATTGTTAAATATTTACTAGACTTTCCTACAAGTTGCATGAAGTCAGGCTTTACAGAACTTGATTACTTATTTACTTTTGTGAAGGATACACAATTTATATTCGGATAACTGGAAGATTCAAATATTGTTAGAAAAAAGTGGCAACATTTTGAGACTTACATATTTGCCTTCTTTGGGGTACAGTGTCACTGTTACTATTGATTCAAAAATCTGCAAGATTTTTCAGTCAGAAACAAAGCAGGAGAACTGTATGCCTATAAGAAGCAATTCTTTTTATCAGTAGTTTCAACATCCTGGAAAACTTACCCTTCTTTGTCCTTGAAGGAGTTACATGTTCCTCATACTTTGAATGCTCACTTCCTTTAAAATTATCTGTATCCATTTTGTAGATTTTGGCCATGCTCCAAGAACAAGCACAAAAGCTGTCTTTAGCCGTTTTAGCAACAGGGCAAAAGGGAGAATGCATTGAATGCTGGAAAAAAAAAATTCTTATCGTATATTTCCACCCATATTGAAAACCTTTTCCACTTTTGATAACCAATTAATTTTAGCCTTCGACAGTTTTATTTCATTTTTCCATCATTTCAGAGACTGAACTATGTCTACATACTTTATAAACATCTTTCATTAAAACTTGTGTTTCATTTCAAATCTCCAGGAACCACAGGACAGCTCATCAAAATAGATAGCTTTGACATGTATTCTGGAGGTATGTGAATTTGTTAGTCTGTTGTGTATTAATAGTGCAACACTGAGGGTTAAGGGGAGTTGCAAGTACAAGAAAATTTCCATAAAACATTGTTGAGATGGTTAGCTTATTTCTGCAGTTCAAAGATTAGATTTCTATAGTTATTGTAGTCTACTGTATCTATTTCCATTGTAGTCTATTGTACCTATTTCCATCATAGTCTATTGTTCCTGTCTCACAGGAATTCAAACAAAGCAAAACAGGTTGGATCAGTCTATGGGATTATTCTTGCACACAGAAACCTTCTCCAGATGCAGTTTCTAGAATTCTATACAGCGCAGCCAACATATGGAAAGCACAAGCTGACCTATAACATTTGGTTGCTTTATCTGGGAGGGGGTTACATTATTTGTTAAGAAACACTGTGATCTCCTTTGTTAGGTTTATTTTTTATATCTCAGAAGTTCATAATAAGTAACTCACAAACTTTTTTTCTCGGTTTCTTCATAAGATATTAAAGTTTTGCTGGATTTTATGAAAGGAATTAAGAAAGGCACCCTTGTGCTCCTTGCCTCTTACGATGACCCAGCAACAAAGTAAGTAAACTATGGAAGTACTTTCTTTCATTTTATTAGTCTTGTGGTGTAATTTGTTGACATAGAAATAACGCATAAGGAGATCCACATTTAAAAGTTCCTGTTAGTGATGTAAGCATTACATGGTCCTCAGTATGATGCTGCTCTTCTCATCTCCTGCCAAAGTACACTAAGAGCAGTAACATCAGTTCTCAGCTGTTAACATCCTGCTTTAGATGAAGAGGAAACAAGACAGATGGTCTAGAACAGCAGTGGCTCCCAACCTTCTGGGCACCAGGGACTGGTTCCATGGAAAGAGGTTTTTCTGTGGCCCAGAGGGGGGGCGTGGTTTCATGTGCTGCCTGCATCCCGTGGATGGGGCTTCGCTTGTTTGTGCAGCCCAGTTTCTGGCATGCCACAGCCCTACACCAGTCCACAAACTGGGGGGTTGGGGACCCCTGGTCTAGAATTCCCTTGAGTATTGAGTATGGGACAAAATGAGTGCAACTAAGATGAATACAGCCCCAAGGTTGTATTATGAGAGAACTTATTCGCTATGTTATTTTATTTGTTAATCACATTACTTTCAATTAACATGCAAGTTATGGAATACACTTCATAAATTGCCCTTTTGAAGTAGTTGGAGATTCTGTACTTCCTAAGCCAGTAACACAGCTGAAGGAAACTAAGAGAATTTATATTATTTGCCTGACTTCTGGAGTAACAAACTCGAATATTCTGTTTTGATAAAGCAAAGAAGGGTTGCATTATGAAATATGATTCCAGGGTCTTAACAGGACATTAGTATAACAATATAACTTTTTAAAAAGCCACAGAGCTGTTGCATGGATGAATGGTAATAGCTAAAAGAGAAAATATTATATGCAACAGATTTGGTTAACACAGAGTGAGGAGAGACTAACTGCAGTCTGAATGAGCTTCGTATAGATAGATTTTCTGCCATCTTCTGTTTTCTGAAAGGCTGACTTATGAAATGCTGAATTGATCAGTTTATTAATTCTGGTGCTGTTATACTCCTCCCATTGCTTTGTTTGAACTTTAGACATATCTACACTTCTGTGGAAAGTTTTTTCTTGTTGTGCATTCAATGGCGTGTTAAAGAAGAAAAAAAACATGACATTTTCTGTCTCTCAGGCTAAACGATGAAGCCCGGAAGTTATTTTCTGACTTAGGAAGCAAGTATGTTTCCCAGATGGCTTTTCGCGACAACTGGATATTCCTTGGTGGGAGTGGACTCAAAAGCAAAAGTCCATTTGAACAGGTGTGTTGTGGTAATAGTAGCTATGTACTATAATGGCAAGTGACGCATGCAGAGATGGTTTCTTATTTGGTTACTTAAGGAAAAGGCAGAATCAGAAAAATTCTAAGCCGCCCTCCAATCCATTGACTATCAGGACTACAGCAGGGCAGGAAATTCCCTCTCTTGGCAAAAAGGAAATCCCCTGTTAATGTCAGCTTCTGAAACTGGGCTAATCTGGTCAGTTCCCATGACAGCCCTAAGATTTAGGTAAGGGTAAGAAACAGGAGTTGCTGAAGTATCTTGGGATACATGTGGTGAGCAGAATCTGCCCAAGCTTCTCTCTACTTCAATTTATACCTAGCACAATTCAAAGTGAATTGTTTCAAGTTCCTTTCTTATACTTTCTACTTTCCTAGGAGTCAGATATTATTTTATAACTCTTTTACTTTTTATTCTTCTGCTTCTCTGAATCCAACCCACATTCCTTCACACCTCTGGAATTAAGATTTTGAGCCGTATTGCCCTGTGGCTGGTTTGCCTGCTTCTCTCTTTCTATTAGAAGCTAACATTTCTGTATCGCTCTTCCTCCATCTCTGTCTTTATCTCTGCAGGTAATCTTCGATTTATGATCATTCAGTTAGCAATGGTTAGAATTAATAATGGCCTCAGAAAGGATACTTTACATCCTGCAAAGCATCTGAGCATCACAAAATGCCACACCACCACCTCCGTCATGTGAATGTAATCTGGGTTCTTAGCAACCTGTTGCTCTTACAACTTATAAGTTGCCAAGTGTCCCATGATCATGTGATCACCATTTGCAATCTTCTCTGCCAACTGCCCCAGAATTGAGAAGTCTGCAGGGAAAGTTACAGGTTGCTGTCATCTCTGGAGGCTGGCTGAAAGAGCTGCCTACTAAAGTATTTCAAATCCTACCAAAGGGATTTCAGAAATCCTTCAGCAGGTAATTCTTTCAATCAGCCCCCAGAGAGGGAAGCAGCCCCTGAGTGGAGAATTAGTACAGAAAAGTAAGGAGGGCAAGGTACCTCAAGGGATTGAAGAGGCCCAGGGAGGCTTAGCACAGGCTGTGTATGAGTGTCTCTTTGCTCAGGGGCGAAAATCCTACTTCATACAATGTAAAATCTAATAAAGCTTTTAAATCTTTAGCTTATTTCTTTCTTTATAGGACTCTGCTGTCCTATATGTTTCCCATGTTACTCTGGAGATAAAAGAAAAGGGGGAAAAAAAACAAATCTCCATCAAAACAGAATTTAATACTGGCAGAAAGAAAGGCCCCTGTAAAGGTCTTCCAGAGTAAACAGAATTATGCTTAATTTTTTTAAAAAAAGAATATCAGGAAATAGTACCCCCAATGAAGAAGATGCACATCATGGACACATTTGCCAACAAAGCAGTAGATTAGATAGATTAGATAGTAGAGTAGATTAGCAGTAGAATAGATGTGTTTCTCAGCTTCCTTTTGGCAATTTTTATTTAAATGTGAAGTATTTAAACCTTATCTTAAAAGTTAGGAATGAATGATAGCTCATGATCCTTCCCCTCTTCTCCCATTTTTTGACACACATATACAAAACTGAGCAGGCTAGCATCGTTCAAAAATCTTCAATACTGTAGATCAGGGGTGTCAAACTGCTGGCCCGCGGGCCGGATGCGTCATCCAGAAGCCGTGCCCACCCCATTGCCGGCCATGGCAAAATCGGCCCGATACAGTCTGTGACGTCACGTGACGTCGCAAGTTTGACACCCCTGCCGTAGATACAGTATTGGATTTGCAGTCATAAATAATGGCAGTGATTAAGCAGCCACACCTCATGACAACCTTTTTGGGGATAATCATTAAGCAAATGCTGAGGTAGTTAAGCAAACCCATTGTATCCAATGGACCTTTTGTTGATTTCTGGCAAAAAAAAAAAAAATCTTGTAACTCGCAGCCATATGATTGTGAGATACTGCAAACAGTAGTGAATGAAGGCCAGTTGCCATGAGCCCAAAATGCAATCATATCACCGCAGGGGGGGGGAGCTGTCAGAACTTTGAAACTAGATCCTAAGTAGCTCTGGGGAGATTTGTTGTAACTTTGAACAGTTGCTAAACTACCAGTCATAAGTCGAGGACTAGTTCTTCCCAAGGCATAGGAGGAAACCTAGGCTGGAAATGACCATATGGACTCCGTCCACTGCTCAGAAAAGACCAGATGCTATTAAATTAATGCACGTAGAACCTTGCTATAAGTCACCATTTGATGCTTTAACATCTAAAACAGACATGTCAAACTCACAATATCACGTGACGTCACGCAATGTATCGGAGCTTTTTCACCATTGCCGGCAATGGAGTGGGCGTGGTTTCCCGATGACGCATCCGGCCCGTGGGTTGGCAGTTTGACACCCCTGATCTAAAAAGAAGAGACCTGAATAAACATATCTGTATGTTTATTATATAGCCTCATCTGTAGCATGACGCTATATCACACAAATGCAATTTCTACATCTCCAAATAAAAATCAGTCCTGTAATACTTAGGACAGTGGTGGCGAACCTATGGCACGTGTGCCAGAGGCGGCATTCAGAGCCCTCTCTGTGGGCACACATACCGTTGCCCCAGCTTTGACTCCCCCCATGACCCCCTCCTCACCAGCAGCCCCCCCTGGAGGAGAGTTGCCCCCCCAAATGTGGCCCACATGGAGCAGCACAGCCAAGGGCATGGCAGTCAGGCAGCATAGACAAGACTGCCCTCATGCCCCATCGCACACAGTTGATGCTGTGGGGCACGGGCAGAGGGCGTGGCCGCCATGGTGCTGCTGGGCTACCTGGGCGATCCGTGGCGGGTCCTGAAGGCGGTGATTGGCCCTGCGGGCAGGTGGGGTGGGGGCGGAGCAGGGGGTGGAGTGGGGGCAGGGGCAGTTTTTGGGCACTCGGTCTCTAAAAGGTTCACTGACTTAGGAAGAAATATCTACCAGCTATTGAGCTATTGAGCTTTGATTTTGTGGAATCCATATTCCTATCTGTTGAAAAATATAACTATCCAAAGCAAATGCCTAATTTTGCCTCTCTTTTTTTTCTTTTACAGTATTTGAAAAATGATAAGGAGACAAACAAGTATGATGGCTGGCCTGAAGTTCTGGAAATGGAGGGCTGCGTCCCTAAGAGGATAGACTAGCATAAAATGAAATTTGGTACCAGATTGAACTGCGGTCTTATCAAATGGATTTTTTCTTTTTTATTTTGCCTAACAATCTGGGATAGTGAATTTGAAATGACTCAGACTTCAATCCCTGGGATTTTGAACTCAGAGTTCACATCACCCTGCTGGTCTCAAATGAGGTTAACAAAAAAGGTCAGTTTTTTCTACGTGTGGGACCCTAGCCTTTTCACTGCTACTCTGACATATAAGTAACGAGTTCTGAAGAACTACTGGCGTATACTTCCAGTTGAACTAATGCTTTCGGAAGTGCTATATAATCATTCTAGACTTCACAGATACAGGAGCAAACCCTTCAAAAAGAGCTTTTGGAGGTGAAGATATATGTAACCTAAGACAGTGATGGATATTGTTTCACTCTTGGGAGCCACATTTAATATTTCAGCTGAAGCAAAGACTGGCAGGATCAGGAATTTGGGAGTGGATGCTGAGGTTGGACAAAGCACAGTTTTTGGATTTATCTTTGGTTTGTTTTATATGGTTTTAATTCTATTTTAATCTTCCATTGCAATTTTGTTGTATTTTTGTGCTTCAAAATGGCATGAAACCTAGTTGCCAATTTTGAGTACACCATCCTGGCCACCAAAACAACCAGGATTATAACGAAACTAAGATTTGCTATCTGTGTAAATGCAACCATTAGCTCTGAAACTGACTTGGATAAACATGTGCTGATGAAGACTGTTGCTGAATTAAATTGCAAACTACTGGTATGATACAAATGACACAAATTACATCATTCATATTCATTTATGACAATTGCCATGATGGCATAATTAAGAAAATAATGATGTCTTTATATGAATTACATAGATACAAAACATGTCATTTATATAATTTGTGTAATGATATCATGATATGCGTGTGTGTTTGTGTATATAAATATAGTATTTAAATTTGGTCTATTACCTGCAAAACCTGTTGAATCAAAGCTTAGTAAATCAGAGTTTCACTGCATTTTAAAAATGGAGAACCCCAAAATCTTCATAGTACCCATCTGTTACAACACACATCCATTTCTTATAACCGTCAAGCATTGCAAAAATACATTATGTACCCTGCTGTGATTTCTTTCGGAAGACATTCAATGGAAGCTTATTGTCAGTCATGAAAGACCAGCTTCACACATGAAAGTTCAATCTATTTATTGCTAAAAGCCTGTGCACAGGAATCTTCTCAATGAACTGCCAGCACTTGGTTAGAGTTAGATAAGGGTCAACAGCAATCAAGGATGGTAGTACTTAGTTCATTTATGCCTACATAGTGATTCTCTAATGGCAGAAAATGAAGAGGAACTAAAGAGCCTCTTGATGCAGATGAAAAAGGAGAGTGCAAAAGTTGGCTTGAAACTCAATATTAAGAAACCAAGATCATGGCATCCAGCCCTCTCAATTCCTGGTAAATAGATGGGGAAGAAATGGAGGTAGTGACAGATTTTATCTTCCTGGGCTCCAAGATCACTGCAGATGGGGACTGCAGCCAAAAAATTAAAAGACACTTGCTCCTGGGGAAGAAAGCTATGGCAAATCTAGACAGCATACTAAAAATCAGAGACATCATCCTGCCAACAAAAGTACATATAATCAAGGCCATGGTTTTCCCAGTTGCAATGCATGGCTGTGAAAGTTGGACCATAAGAAAGGCTGAGCGCAAAGAACTGAGGCCTTTGAACTACGGTGGTGGAGAAGACTCCTACGAGTCCCCTGGACTGCAAGGTGATCAAACCAGTCAGTCCTAGAGGAAATCAACCCAGACTGCTCTTTAGAAGGCCAGATCCTGAAGCTGAAACTCAAGTACTTTGGCCACCTAATGAGAAGGAAGGACTCACTGGAGAAGAACCTAATGCTGGGTAAGATTGAGAGCAATAGAAGAAGGGGATGACAGAGAATGAGGTGGCTGGATGGAATCACTGAAGCAGTAGGCATGAGCTTAAATGGACTCCAGAAGATGGTAGAGGACAGGAAGGCCTGGAGGAACATTGTCCATGGGGTCACAATGGGTCGGACACGACTTCGCAACTAACAACAACGAGTGATTCTAGGTTGATCCCTCTTTTCACCTCTCCCCCAGGTTCTATCAGTCCTTCTGCCACTTATTGGCACTTTGAAATGTTTATGCTTGTGTATAAAATATATAGATTGAACCCAATAAAGATACTCAGTTTTCATCCTTCAGATAGTAACTCCACTTCTTGCTTCCACATCAATTCTCCAAAGTGCTATTGCTCCTGATAGAATCTAAAATCTCATTCTTCAAGCCATTCTCGCTCAGAGAACTGTTTTGTCTCCTCTTTTTAGGTAGGGAGGGGATAGAAAACATGCTAATACCTTTCTTTTCTTGGTTCTCATGGAAACACCTGGCTGAATTTGCCTAACAAAATATTTGCTCCCAGCAGTCTTGTCCAACCAGTTTGACTTCCACAAATCTCGTCTACTCTGGGTCTAGTTTGTTAGTCATAAAATCTTAATCTTGGAAGAGATTTGAAAGGCCTCCTCCTGTCATTTTCTATATTTATTTATTTTATCAGATTTACAGAGCTGCCCAAATCAATCAGCTTTGATTGGTTTACTCAAGCAGTTAAACAAAATCTGCTAGATGGCATGACCTAACAAAACAAATAAAACCTCAAAGTTAATACAAGACAACTGTAGAACAGAGAACATACAACAATACAGCTGGAAGGGACCTTGAAGGTCTTCTAGTCCAATCCTCTGTTCAAGCAAGAGATCCTATAACAATGGTGGTGAACCTATGGCACGCGTGCCAGAGGTGGCACTCGGAGCCCTCTCTGTAGGCACACTTGCTGTCGTCCCAGCCTCACCTCCCCCTGTGACCCTCTCACCAGCAGCCCCCCCTGGAGGAGAGTCACCCCTGAGTGCTGCCCATGTGGAGCAGCACAGCCAAGCACACGGAGCTGGGCAGCGGGGACAAGACTCTATACACAAATGATGCTGCAGGATGCGAGCAGAGGGCATGGCCGCCATGGCACTGCTGGGCCACCATGATGCTCTGCGGTGGGTCGTAGAGGTGGGAGGAGTGAGGCGGAACAGGCTGGGGGTGGAGTGGGTGGGACAGGTGGGGCGGGGGCAGTTTTTGGGCACTCGGTCTCTAAAAGGTTCGCCATCACTGTCCTATACCATTGGTGGCGAACCTATGGCCCGCATGCCAGAGGCAGCACTCAAAACCCTCTCTGTGGGCACGCTCCAGCCCTGCCTCTCCGCACGGCCACCTCCTCACCAGCAGACTCCCAGAGGAGAGTCACCCCCAGGTGCAGCCCATGTGGAGCAGCACAGCCAAGGACACGGCAGCTGGGCAGCAGGGACAAGACTCCATCCTTGCGCTCTGTTGCATGCAGATAATGCTTCGGGGTGCAGGCAGAGGGTGTGGCTGCCATTGTGCTCAGGGCTGCCTGGGCGATCTCCTGCAGTGGGCCGCGGAGGTAGTGAGTGGCCCTGCAGGCGAGTGGGGCGCAGGGCAGGCGGGGGGGCAGTTTTGGGGCACTCAGTCTCTAAAAGGTTCACTATCACTGTCCTATATCATTCCAGACAAGTGACTATCCAGTCTCTTTTTGAAAGCCTTCAATGATGGAGCACCCACAACTTCTGAAGGCAAGCTGTTCCATTGATTGAATGCTCTCACCATTAGGAAATTTCTCCTTAGTTCTAGATTGCTTCTCCCCTTGGTTAATTTTCACCCATTGTTTCTCATCTTGCCTGTTGGTGCTTTGGAAAATAGTTTGACCCCCTCGTCTTTGTAGGAGCCTGCCTAAGCAAACCATTCCTCATCCCAAGGCCTGGGGAAAGGACCAGGGCTTCAAGGAAGACAAGGCCAAAGTAACACACAACCCTGAGTATAAAATTACGAAGATAATCTTGACAAAGTAATACAAGAACCATTAAATAAGTTAAATAAGCAGAACTGCTGTCATGGTTTTCCAGATATCCACTGACGGAAGCCTGAAATAGCTCACTTGTCACTCCACCCTGTTCGCTTTGTTCTGTATTTTGGGGGTAAAATATAATACATTTTCTTTGCAACAGGAATTTCAGACGAAGCTGCTGCCCTGGCTTATCTTATTTCTGTAAACTCTTCTAATTTCTCCAAGGATAAAACAACAAGTTACAATTTCATCTTGTAACCAGCAGGTGGAGATCTTTCCTTAGGAAGAAATAACGAGAAAGAAAATGTTGGGACTTTCTATTCATAAGTTGGTTTCTTTAAATCAAGGAACTCTTTTCCAGATGACGAAACCTGAAGGGACACACAAGTTCTAGCCCAAATAACGTACTTTGATGTCCAATCATTTAAATATGCAATAATGTAATCCATGCTTTTTGTATTAAAATCAGTGCATTTCATTTACATTTCTTTTTATAGCATAGTTATATGTTGCTTTTTAGTCCCATATGTGGCAAATAGAATATCACCAAGTTGATTTGTCCCATGTTTGACATGAATCACCATTATCCCTTTCCCCTGAAATCTCCCTCCTCTATAATATCCATTTTTCAGATCTTTAACACACTCCCCCAATTTTTCTGTTAGGATATTTCAGAGAGGTGATGGCACAGTGGTTAGAATGCAGTATTGCAAGCTAACTCTGCCAGCTGTCAGCAGTTCAATCCTGACCTGTTCAAGTTTGACTCAGCCTCCCATCCTTCTGAGGTTGATAAAATGAGGACCCAGATTGTTGGGGGCAATATGCTGTCTCTGTAAACCGCTTAGAGAGAGCTGTAAAGCACTATGCAGCAGTATAAATTTAAGTGCTATTGCTATTGTTATTGCTATTTCTCTTGAATTAAGTCCACAGCCTTTCTTCCTAACACATATTTTTCATATTTAGAAAATCTTCCAGTGTTCAGTTCAGGATGTATTTCATCACCATCACCATTTTCTTCCCCATAAACACCCAATTCTGCTTCATTTTCAATAGTATGGACTGTGGTACTAGAAACTTTTAAGGAAAGGGGAAGAATCAGAGCTTTAGAAAGCAAGAATCTATCAGAATGGTATATTCCTTCAATTTTGCAAAAGAAGGTGTTACATTAAGTCATGTCCCCGTGTATGAGCCTTTACACAAATTCATGGGGTCATGGCTTAAGGTGTACCATTCTGACACGTGATACAACTTCAAGGTTACATGAATCATCCTTTTAGAGAAGGAAATTTCCCTATTTTAATATAGTGTATATCCTATATAGGGATTTTTGTTATACCAATCCTGAAGAGGCAATCTGACAATTCCCAGTAAGGATGAAATTTGTCACATATTACTTTCTAGCAGCCAATATATGGAAAGGGCGGAGGGAATAGCCTTGAAGGACAGGAAGAAGAGCCCCTACCAAGGCAATGAGTAGATAAGAGGGATTTGAGCCATGGCCAAGGAAGCATCTTGAGAAAACATCTCATACAAGGCTCTCCCTACTTCACATGAAGAGAAGGAGGGGAGAAACACATTCAGAATTTTAAGAGTCTTTCTATAGCTAAGTTAAAATAAAAGTAATGCTGATCTAAAGAATATAGCATTGGGTTCTTAGTCTGGTCTAGCTTTTAGGGTTGACAATACAATAGGAAAACAAGAATATCAATAGAGGTTGATAGATCCTGGGAACCAAGGAAGGGGGAAACCTAGATTTAGGCACAGATGAACCAAAGAGGCACTTAACATGCCCAACTGATCCTCTAGATCAGCGGTTCTCAACCTATGGGTCGCGACCCCATTTGGGGTCTATCAACCATTTCATGGGGGTCGCCAACCAAGGCTGTCTGCCATTTTTTTCACCCTTTTCCGGTGGGTGCCTTATCTCCCTTGGGCTGGGCCAGCTGGTGGCCCAGCCGGTGGTCAGCCTACTCCGTCTCTGCCGCTTGCCAGCTACGCCTCGGCTGGTGCAGGAGGCGGCACCACGCATGCACGGTGCTCCCGGGCAGGGAAAGTCCTTGACTTACGATCGGTTGGGTAGTCCTCAACTTACGATCGGTTTAGTCCTCGACTTACGACCGGTTTAGTCCTCGACTTACGACCGGTTGGGGGTCGTGGCATTAAAAAGGTTGAGAACCACTGCTCTAGATCCATCTATTGAAGACACAAAACATTTGCAGCTACTCTAAGGCTCGGAACAATATATTCAAAGCCCTCCAGCCCCACTCACCCCAAGTCTTCTATAAAGATGCCAAGAAGACATCAGATACCACAGTAAGTGAGTCCTGGTGGATGTTTTCCTCGCTGCCTGTCAAATTACTTTTTTCAATATTATTTGGAAATGTAGTATTTGTTAAATCTAAACCATGAACTTGGGCAGAAAAGAGCAAAACATTGACAATGTGTATCTAGATTGTTCCATAGGAAGGAGGAAAATTATATAATGGGCTTTATTGACCTTTTGGGGGCCTTTCTGGTCTGATCTTTCTTTAACTTCATATCATTTAGCTTTTGCCTATGGGCTAGTAGGACAAAAACAGGTACTTCTCTTCCTTCCTCAATACTCTTTTGCTCCAATATGGATTAGAATTGCCTTCAGATCTATTGCTATCCAAATGGTTTGGAGTTGCAAGTCCAGATCTCCTCACCAGAATAATAGAGGGAGTTTAGGACTCCCAATCTACATTGTGATAATCCTGGGGTTCTGGTAATCATCCTTCTCCAGTTGAGTGTTTCTGGCTGGCTTTCCACAGGAGAATGGAAAGATTTGGAAGGCAACTGCAGCAAAATATACACTGGGTATTAAAAGAGGCAGGATAGAATATTTCATCTAAAGGAGAACAGAAACATCTTAACAAAGGCAGAAAGCAGCCCCAGTCTTCTTGCTATAGGAAAACAGCCTCAAGCAAAATATTGAAGAGACTAGTCTTTAGGAATGGATATTTTGCATCCATTCAGAAAGCTAGGCCACACTATTCAGAAACAAAGAGCAGCCAAAAACCCTAAATAAGCAACACAACAGGCAAGGAGCCCAAATGGACAAGATTAGCTCAGACAAAACACCTAGGGTTTGCATTTCCTCTTTTGCCTGAAGAGCCAGCCATGACCCCCTACACAACCCCATAGGAATCTGGCAACAGCCATTAAAATATTAAAGGACATATTCTTACACAGGAACAGGCATCTCAATCACAAAGCCCGAAAGAATGTATAAAAATCCATCCACTCTCAACCCCATTTTGTCAGCCACCCACCCCCCAAAACATGCTGCTGTCAGTAGTTTCTGGCTACCAAATAAACAGGGACCTTCTTTCCTGCAGCCTGCCTCCATTTTATTTCAGCGTCTTTCTCTCAGACCTGATTTTTCTTCCAACAGAGCCAATGAAGTCAAGGCCTTTTCTTAGAACAGTATTTCAAACAGTCTCCAGGTAAAGTCACTTCTAGCCAAATGGTTGTCTTCTAAAAGGAGTATAAAGCTAACATTAAGCTATTTTCTCATTTTAAATATTATTTCATGTTCTCAAGACAGCTATAAAACTGGCATTGCATTCTTTGGCAAATCTAGTCTTTCCAAAATTCTTGTTCCTGCATCGAGTCCTCCCAGAAATCCAGTATTTTGAAAGTATATCCAGTGCCTTGGATTCTGCAAAGTGTAGGAGATTTGCATAAAATAACAAATGTGACCTTGTGATGTATCTCTGTTCTGTGGTAAGCAATTGCCCATTGGTGGTGAATGACAGTTTTGGGAAAGTGGAGGCTACCATGGTACCAAGCACTGCCTATAAACATCTTCTTCTGTCAAATCTATCCATTTTCAATTTGTGAGATAGATAGGATTCACGCTAGGGAGGGACAATAATGAATTAATCAAATGATTTGGGGATTGAAAGAGCCCTGTTTTCTTCCCTCCTTAATCTGAGCTCTGGCTGCAAAATCTGGCTCACGCAACATGCTTTTATCCTGGCACTGATGATGTTACTTAGTTTGGGCAATGAAATGCCTGCAAGAAAACAATCAACCTCAGAGAGCATCAAGGACTCCTTATTTCAACCCTGAGCTACAAATATTCTCCTTTATGTTTTTATCCATCACACCATGAAAGTCATTATCACATATCTCAGGCAGGTAGATGAAATTTTGGAGACTGGAAGCAATAAGAGGAAAGAGTTTGTATCAAACCATGTGCAGCAGACCCTTGGCCTGACCCTCCTGGGGCCGTTTGGTCCACTGTAATGTTTTGCTACATTTCTATTGGGCAATGCCATCCTTTGGGCTCCTCTTTGAAAAAGGCCGGGGCAGAATATGAGGTCAGTTGGAATCTGAAAGTCAAGCAGGAGCTTACAGGATGCTGAGACAGGCAGAGCCCATCCAGATTCCCTCCTCCTCTTTCTTCTTAAAGCAGCACTTGGGGCTTTGATTTCCTTGTTGTTGTTTTTCCCAAGGCTGCACTGAAGTGAGGAGCAAATTGGGGGCAGAGGGAGGGGAGAGGAGGGAAGGATGGCACAAATCCTTGATCAGGAAAAAGGGCTCCCGCTGCTGTGGCCCAGCTGTGTAGCACAGGTTGGATTCCTCCTCTGATCAGCTCTGCTCCCAGTGACATCTTGTTGTGTCAAGTCTGATTAATCTAATCTTCGAGAGGCTTTGACAAAAAAAAAAGGAGCTCTGTTAAGGAGATGGCCATCCACAGCATGAAAGCTGCCTTTGTATGTAGCCCCGGGCAGTATGCAAGCCAGTTGTTAGGTATATTCAAAAAATGAATTCTTTACATGCCAGGGTCAGCCATCAAGGGGGAACTGCTTTGCTCGTCCCCTTGAACCTCTTGCTGCTGTTTTCTGACTCTTCTTACGCGATGAGTAAATGGGAGTGCAAGGAGCTGCATAACATCACTCTCTGCAAGACCGAAGACCGGAGACATCTCTCTGCAAAAAGTGCCCTGGACTTTTTGAACCTGGCAGAATAAGACAGCTCCATATAGGGCTGGTGTTCTGACTTTCTCCTTCGTCCACATGCAACAAAACCCTGGAGGGAAATTCAAAGTGTTGCAGGGGAAGAAGTGAACTACTAAAATTATGGGTGCGGCTCAAGGGAAAAAGGTAATGATTTTCTATTTCGCATTTGGAGTTGGGTAAGAAGACACTGCATAGTAGCCAGCAGGGGGATTTGGTTGGATTCATCAACTGAAATGGGTCAGCTAGTGATAGAGTGAATCTTTCTATTTAATCAAAGAGGGAAAAGCAGATCTGGTGGGCTGGAAAGAAGTTTCATAAAAGCAATGAGGGGAGACAATAAGAATTACTGGAATATTGGACATAATTGGGGATCTACTTTGAAAAGCTCCTTAGAGATATTCTTAATGAATGCCTGCTAAGAAAATTACTTTGCTCCCAATAGGACACCCAACTAACATAGTAATATGTGCTTTAATGAACTGGAATCCTGTAAGATTTTTATCTTATTCTCCATAGCTAATTATGTTAGAAAATGGAAGACTCTGGGGAAGGGAATATTCTCTACTAAACTTAAGTTTCTCTAACATATCCTGATATGATTCTGAAAATTATTTTTAATACATTTACACTTGCAGTTCACAATTATACAGCAAGGAAGGAGTAAAAAGAGGAAGGTGAATGCAAGTGCACCACCTAAGACAGTGTTTCTCAACCTTGACAATTTTAAGGTATGTGGACTTCAACTCCCAGAATTCCACAGCCAGCGTTGCTGGCTGTGGAATTCTGGGAGTTGAAGTCCACATGCCTTAAAATTATCAAGGTTGAGAAACACTGTCCTAAGAGCATTTAAGTGGGCTGTTCTAGGAGAGGAAAAGTCAAGTGGCACTTAGTCCCACTTCTCCTTCCACAGGAATCTGGTCAAGTATCTCCTGATGGAAAGAGTCCTTGGAAGGGAGGAGTTATCAGCTGCTTTTCTCCAACCCAATATGTGGTTCCACCCAATCTGAAGCTTGGAATATCATATTAATTGGGCCACCTCCCCCACTTCTCAAAATTGGAAAGAGTTGCAGGGAAAGCTCTAATTGGTTTCCTTTGAAAGTGAACTCACTCAGGCCATCACATTTGCCTTATTTGGTATTCAGTTTATCACAAAGGGGCCATTTTATTCACTAAACCTTGAACATGCCCACACCTCTATGAACTATTTCTTCTTCACTATTTTCATTTTAGCTTCCTTCTTGATTGGCCCATCTCTCCTGTCATCCTTGCTCATCACAAGGTTGGAATTGAAAGAGAGGCAGTGTTTCCCAGCTGAACTACTCTAAAGTTGGAATAGCCGTCTGCCTTATCCTAGGTCAAGTTGAGTTGAAGGCTGACAAGAGCACCACAGGTGCTCTGATATAAAGCTGTGGCAAACCACATTTTTCATATTTTATAATGCAATACAGGACAACCGTTTCAACCCCAAAAGTTAGGAAAGTGTTGCAACATTTAATGAAACATGCCTTGCAATCCCAGAATTTAAATCAGATTATTCTACATTAGCCTGAGAATTGTCATTTGGAAACGGCCTTCAATCTGTCAGTTTGTTCCTATAGTCTAGAGCAGGGGTAGGCAACCTCGGCTCTTATATGAGTCGTGGACTTCAACTCCCAGAATTCCTGAGCCAGCCCTGCTGAGGGGAAAGGGAGAGGTTTCCAAGCTGAGCCATGCTGGCTCAGGAATTCTGGGAGTTGAAGTCCATGAGTCATAAAAGAGCCAAGGTTGCCTACCCCTGCTCTACAGTCTAAACTGATGCATTCTGACCTGCAACAATCTTCCATGTTCTCAAACAGATGTTTTTTTCCACCACTCTTTTTAAAACCAAACCTACAAAAGATTGAATCTGTGGCCAACAGGATACAAAGGAAATGTTCTGGCCTCTTCCCTCCTATTTGGATGTTAAAATGCCTCCTTGCTCCCCCCCACTCCAAATCCTGCAAAGGATCTTAGGGCACCTTAGAGACAGTGACACAGTAAGTGAGGTGAATTTTATTTCATAAAATCTTATACCTTGATTATGTGATGCATGGAAGTCTTTGCTGTTTTTCAGCAAGAGCTGCAGTATCTTCTGACAGATAACAAAAAAGCTTCCTACAAACTATTCCAGTTCTGATTTCTCCTTTAAATTTATCCCTTTTGTCCTTTCCCTTCATCCAGCCTCCTTCTCTCTTATTTGAGGGAGAGAGTTATTTTAAACCAAAGCCTATTAGTTTGGCCAGCTTGCCTCCTAATCTAATCTAATCCATTGTCTGTTGTCTTCCTTCTTGTTTACAATTCTTGATTGTCAAGGACTAGAAAGCCTTATGCATCAAAAGCCCAGAACTGCATCAGTCTTGTATGATGCACCCCAAAAAGCAGAGGTGGACAACCCTTTAGCAGGGGGCCCATTGGTTGTGGTGATGACCCAGAGTGGGCAGGACCATGTCACAAAACTACACAGAGCTAAAATATTATTTCTGGGATATTGACCTTTTTGTCTCTGTGATGTTTCTTTGTTAGCTATATAAAGCCACAAAAACTGTTTTAGATTGTACAGGATGTCTTCTATATTTCCTTACCTTAAAATGGCTGCAAGCAGTGGACCAATTTACATATCTTGGTAGTATCCTCTCCCGTGCAGTGACAATTGACATCGAGGTCAACTGTAGAATTACCAAGGCAAGTTCTGCATTTGGCAGATTGCGGACTAACATGTGGGACCGCCGTGGAATAAGTCTTGCTACCAAGCTTAAAGTTTACCAGGCAGCAGTGCTAACTACCCTATTGTATGCTAGTGAGACCTGGACGGTGTACAGGAGGCATGTTAGGCAACTGAACTACTTCCACATGACTTGCCTTCATAGAATTCTGAGGATCTGGTGGCAGGATAAGATACCAGACACAGATGTCCTCTCCAGAGCAGGTTTATCATCAGTTTACACTCTGTTGATGAAAGCCCAGATGCGCTGGGCAGGCCATGTTGTAAGGATGCCAGATCATCGCATCCCTAAACAGCTCTTCTATAGTCAGCTGTCTCAAGGAAAGCGATCACACGGGGGATAAAAGAAGCGATACAAAGACACGTTAAAAGCTTCTCTTAAGTCCCTGGATATTAACACCATCTCTTGGGGACGTCTGGTGCATGATTGACCGACATGGCACAGCTTGGTGTACCAGGGTTGCCAGACATATGAACACAGAAGGACAATCTTGGCACAAGAAAAGCGAGCACTCTGCAAAGCCAGAGCTGCAAATGCTGAATTAACAGTGTCTACATTTCTTTGTTCAGTATGTGGCAGAACATTCCGTGCTAACATCGGTCTTATTAGCTACCTACGGACACATCGTTGATGGGCCATAACCCACAAGATGCCAAGGTCTTCATCGAAATCGATGGACGAACAACAACCTTAAAATGGAAGGAAACCATACTCTACCTTTCGGGCAACTACGTTGCCAAGATTGAATGATGCAGACAATCACAATTCCTCAGCAATAGAAAAGAGGATCAAGAGCCATCTATTGCCTCTCACCTATCAGATGAATGGAAACACCAAACCAGAATATTTCTGCTGCTCTTCATTCATTTTTGACTTTGGTTGAATTAGTTGGTCACACTTGCACAAGAAAATGCAGAGTAAGGTATTGCAAATGGTGTTTGATGTGTTGGCCTGGCAATAGGGAGATCCTTGTTCAAATTCACTTCTTAGTCACTGAGGTTCAGAGCTGTATCATAACAATTAACAAAAGTCTGTCTATCTATCTATCTTCTATCTATCTATCTATCTATCTATCTATCTATCTATCTATCCATCCATCTATTTATCTATTTATTCATGCACCATTACTAAGAAAATAATGTAACATCAAATGATAATCCTGATTTTTTTTAAAAAAGGGAAAGAAAAAAGCAGGGGAAATTATGTTACATTAATATAGGAAAGATAATTCAAAGATTGAGATACAATATCTAATAACAATCCATTATTGTGCAGATTTTTCTTTTCAGTATTATATAATAATCCTTCTAAGTAGCCCTCATGCATCCGAAGTCTTGATAGAAGCCAAATAATATAGCCAAGAGCTACATATACATGCTTAACATATATTAATTGATCCTGCATTATTTTAACAATCCTGCTTGGCAACAATAGAACATGTTAATTTTCCAGAAATGCATCTCCAACAGCATTAATGATAACCACCCTTTATTTATTGAGATGTCAATATACACAGTACCAAAAACATTGCATTAATTTCATTTTAAGATTATAAGAAGATAATTCCACATTATTCAAGATAATTCTTCAAACCACATTCAAACAATAGCAGTCGATCACATAATTACAATCCAGTTTTCATATCAGGTATATATTTATCCTATGTGAAAAAGTCAACATGCTTGATGTTTTGATAAATTCCAGATCTGACCTTATGCTTCCTTAACCCTGAATGATCTACATCATTCAGTCCAGCTAACAATTGTGTAGACGGCAATGCTAAATCTAGAAATAATTAGATGAAACCTGTTCATCTGGATTAACGTTCCAACTTCTCGCTTGCTTCTCCAATGGCTGGATTGCTGCAACCATTATTATGGATTCCAGGTGTCCTATTATCCAAAATGTTCTGCTGTATTAATCTCTTTTAAAGATTAAATAAACTCATGTTACATTCTTGAAAGCAATCTTCCAATGATTTACAAGAATAGGAAATTCAGTACTAAATTTCCTTCAGTTTCTTCCTTCACAAAAATAGGTTGCCCCCTTAGGAGATCCAGTTGATTAATCAAATCAGATATCTTTATTGCAGTCTTTGACCAGCCTTTATGTAAAAAAAGAGAAATAGTTTGGCACATCAATTTGTTATTGAGAAAAGAAAAAAAGGAAATTAATTATAGTATTAGATATGAAATGACATATCTAATTAAAAGTTTTGCATAGTTATATAATTTGGTGAAGATATTTGGCCAGTTGGTTAATCTGGAACTTGTACTACCAAATGCCAGAAGCAACAATAGCATCAATATCAAATAATCCAATTAAAATTATGTTTAATTAGGATTAAATTGTCATGATATATATTTTGATTTACCAAACTTTAATTTAAAATTTTAAAACACCATCTTCTCTCTAGTCAGTGAAAAGGTAATTATATATTTGAGAGACCCAATTTAAGAGCTGGGTCTTATACGTATAGATTTCAGAGGCAAAGAGTCCCAAATTAAATGTATGATCCAATATTTTGAACATGTATTTTTCTCTGTTAAGTGAGGATAATTAAACTGATCTTCAGATAGCCATAGATTCCAGCATTTTCCTTGATTTCAAACAGGTCAAATAATAGTTTCAATCTGAGTCAAAGAGAAAGTAATATTTAATGTCTTTCTTCCGAATAACCAATGCTAAGATAAATGCCCAGGAATGATGTGTTCTAACCGAATATTTATCTGAAAGTGCAGAAAATTGAATCCATTTTTTTGCAGTTGGCACTGTAATTTATAATGAGGCTCTAGAAGGATGCATCTACTAAAAATATATTTTACATCATATACATTTGATTAAAGTAGTGTGAAGGAATAAAAATAGATCTCTTAAAATAAAACTCAGGCTCAGAGTTAAGTTCATCTTAATCACATTTATCTTACTCTAAGTATTCAAACAAGTTCTAGCTCATTTGTCTAGATATGCTTTTATTTATGTTAGAGTTTTATCCTGAGCTGGTGTATTTTATTACAAAAGGGATCAAATGCTAAAATATTGATTTGGAAATTATTTGAAGGTCAAAGGCATTACTATGAATTGGGACTGGAAACAAACTGATAATAGTGCAAATGTAATAAATTAAAGTAACTTGAATTGTAGAAAAATACTATTTTTGGACTATTTGTAGGCCTTTTAAAATTGGTTAATTCTTCAAAGGCAAACTAAGAATAGAACAGAATAGAATAGAATAGAATAGAATAGAATATTCTTTATTGGCCAAGTGTGATTGGACACACAAGGAATTTGTCTCCGGTGCAGAAGCTCTCATTATACATACAAACAGCAAGGTAATATAATCATAAGATACCAATAAAAGAAGGTAATAGGAAAGATTAGAAGAATAGTAGTAATACAACGCTACTAATGGGTAAATATCCTTAGACATAAGACAATACTATGGGAAATAATAATAATAACAACAATAATAATAATAAGTAAAGTTGGAAGGGACCTTGGAGGTCATCTAGTCCAACCCCCTGCTCAGGAAGGAAACCCTATACCATTTCGGACAAATGGCTGTCCAGTCTCTTCTTGAAAACTTCCAGTGTTGGAGCATTCATAGCTTCTGGAGGCAGGTTGTTCCACTGGCTAATTGTTCTAACTGTCAGGAAGTTTCTCCTTAGTTCTAGGTTGCTTCTCTCTATGATTACTTTTCATCCATTACTTCTGCCTTCAGGTGCTTTGGAGAAGCAAAGTATTGGCACAAGGGAAAAAACTATCTCTGTGTCTCATTATTTTGGCATATATAAAGCACATGACCTTAATTCAGCTTTGCCTATCATGATGTTCTCCAGAAACATTTACATCTTCCAGAATCTAAACCTATTAGCTATAATGGCTGTGGATTCTATGAGTTCTTGTGCCCTCTGGAGAGTACCAACCTTTAAAACCTAATAGGATCATATTAATATCCAATCTACTTCTGATTCCTGATCTCATTCTGGGAAGGTCATATCCAATAGGGATGTAGCCTTTTCTACATTAGGTAAGGAATCAAAAGTTACTATCCTTCAGGCACCAAACTGCTACACATACCATCTGTAGAATTTCAGAAATAATCTGTTCTAACTCCACGACCCAAATCTCACAAGATTTGATTAATCTCATGCAAGACCTTGAGGTTTCTTTGGAGATCACGCTGGATCTTAGTGATGAGAGTGACAGAATCACATTGAGATTTCGCTTATTTGTTTAGAAATGGTCTGAAAAGATTGTCCAGTCTTCCTAGAGATGAATCAAACCATTTCAGACCCTTTCCACTGCAATTTCCTCTGGGGTACCTATGCCATTTTGCTTCTTCTCGATTCACTGTAATCCTTTTATCAAGGCATTTGGAGAAAAAGATAGAGAGGCAGAATTCATGCAAGCAGGCAGAACACAATATCTGAGGCCAGCAGAAGAGAGGAAAGCTTTATAACATCGGAAGGAAAGGCCTCTATCCATTCAATGTTAATGGCAAGGTCCAATGTTCCCAAGAGCGAGCATATTACGCCAGCTACTTAGACAGTTCGGCCATATGTTTTGTGCCAGAAAAAATGGGAAAGCTTTTCCTAATTGAAAGCTAGAGCCTTTCAGATTTCTCCGTTCCCCTGGCTTTTAACTATTCCTCTTCTTCAAGACAAAGGTTGACCCTAAAAGCAATATCTCCCCCATAAGTGAGATGGGAAGGTAGGTTCATTCATAATTAATTTTCAGCTAGTGTAGAAGAGTTTGGCTTTCCCCGGTTGAACATTTAACACAATGCAAATATTATTTCCGTGGCCTAGCAACAGGTAAGGCCAGCAGCAGCAGCTGGGCAACCTGGGCAGCTGCCCAGACTTATTAGGCTGTGAAGAGGCCTGTTCCAGCAGCCACTGCCAGCCAAGGGGAACCGAGAGACACTAAGTTTTGTCCTTTTCTCCAGGCTTTTAATTACAGCAGGAGAGAAGCATTCATTGCTGGCTTCTTGAAGCATGAGGGCTTTGGATAGCCCTGAATGCAGGATGCTGGCAAGAAAAATATTGGATGCTGGCAGGAAAAAACAGGGGGCAGCAAGATGCCAAGCCCTACAAGTGACAATAGCCTTTCAATATGAGACTCTGTGTGCTCAAATCAGTACTGTGATCAATGGAATGAGATGGAGAAATGCAGAAGCTCTATCCAAGCATCCTATATCCCCTCATCATTAGAAATAATGAAGGTGGATGGGGATTGTTCTTCTTGCTGCACCAACTTTATCATTTGATTTGCAGGATTGGATAGTTCTACAGGTGTAAGATTTAGAATCCACTCCCTCCAAGATATGGGGAAACTACATGT
The DNA here is from genome assembly GCF_016545835.1 of Crotalus tigris. Classification (NCBI taxonomy): domain Eukaryota; kingdom Metazoa; phylum Chordata; class Lepidosauria; order Squamata; family Viperidae; genus Crotalus; species Crotalus tigris. The sequence continues at coordinate 4,113,385 of NW_024100512.1, forward strand.
ACAACACAGGCTCATCCACATGCTCATCCACATGCAGCCATGGGAGGAAAATAAGTCAGCATGTTGATCCTATAGCTATTTTATCTGCATACTAGCAAGAAGACTAAGCAATGCTGGGATTCAGATATGTGAACAACTGGTTCTCTCTGTGGATGCCACTTCTGGAAGTCCATTCTGGGCCTGGGCAACAAAAAATTAGGTGCCGGTTTTGCCGAAGTGGTGCAAACTGGCTGAATCCCACAACTGTGACTAGGCAATATTGTGATTCCATGTTGCCCCTTTCCCTTCATCCCCAAAAATTACATACTAAGGTTAAAAAAAAATAACTACCAGCCCACCTTCTAAATGACAGAGGGCTTCCAGGTACTTTTTACATCTTCATCTCATGTTCCTCTTCTACTCCATCAGCCAGCTTGGAAGAATTATTATTATTATTATTATTATTATTATTATTATTATTATTATTATTATTATTATTATTATTATTATCGATCATCGCACAGTCAGCCAGATGTTCAGACTGGATTTGGCATTTTGTCTACCTATCGAGTCCTTACCCAGAACCTGGGATAGGCAGATGTGGATGTTTGATGATATTACAGATATCGTCGCAGGATGGAAGCAGTTCCTAATAAGGCCGCCTTTTGCAATTGACTAATAGCGAATTTGTCAATGCCAATGGTGTTCAATTGGTGCTCCAGTTGTTTTGGGATTGCACCCAAGGAGCCTATTACTATTGGTACTACCCTTGCTTGCTTTTGCCACAGTCTTTCTATTTCTATTTGTAGGTCTTTGTATTTTGTTATCTTCTCCAGTTCTTTCTCTTCTATTCTGCTATCTCCAGGCACTGCCACATCCACTATCCAGACTCTTTTGTCTTTCTTATCGACAATTGTTAAGTCTGGGGTGTTATGTTGCAGGTGCTTGTCTGTTTGAATTCTGAAGTCCCAGAGCAGTTTAATTTTATCATTTTCTATGACTTTCTCTATTTCATGATCCCACCAGTTTTTGCTTACAGGCAAATGATATTTTTTGCAGATCTTCCAATTCACCATTGCTGCTACTTTGTCATGCCGCTGCTTGTAATCAATTTGTGCAATCTTCTTCCAACAGCTTACCAAGTGGTCCACTATTTCTTCAGCTTCTTTGCATAGGCGGCACTTACTGTCTGTTGCTGTCTTCTCAATTTTGACTTTGTATGCATTTGTCCTTAAGGCTTGGTCTTGTGCAGCCAGAATTAGTCCCTCGGTCTCTTTCTTCAATTTTCCTGATCTTAGCCATTGCCAGGTTTTATTATTATCTGCTTTCCCAGCTATTTTTTTCACGTATTGGCCATGTAGTGCTTTGTCTTCCCATGCCTCTATTCTGTTCTTCATTTGGTCTTTCTTGTTGGTCAGTTTGGTCTCTCCAGTAGTCAGTAAGCCTTCCTTCCTTTCTTCTTCAACCATCTGATGTACTTGTAGCATTCCACGCCCACCTATTTCCCTTGGTAGATAAAGTCTATCAATGTCACTGCGTGGACGAAGGGCATGATTCATTGTCATTATTTTTCTGGTCTGCCTATCCATTGCTTTTAGTTCTGCTTGAGTCCAGTCCACTATTCCAGCTGTGTACCTAATGACTGGGATTGCCCAGGTGTTGATTGCCTTTATGGTATTTCCTCCATTGAGTTTGGATTTTAAGATCTTCTTAACTCTCTTGATGTATTCACCTCTAATCTTTTTCTTGACTTCAGTGTGCTTGATGTTGTCAGCTTGAAGGATACCCAAGTATATGTAGTACTCTTCCTCATCCAGACTCTTAATGTTATTTTCGTGGGGCATCTTGATTCCTTCAGTTTTCATTATTTTTCATTGTTTGATAGTAAGTGTGGCACATTTGTCCAAGCCAAACTCCATTACAATATCTTGGCTATATATACGGACAGTGTTGAGCAGCGATTCGATTTCAGATGATGTTTTTCCATACAGCTTCAGATCATCCATATACAGGAGGTGGGATAGTCTGGCAGATGTTTTTGATGTTTGATAGCCATGTCCTGAGTTATTCAGTATTGTTGACAGAGGAAACAGTGCAAGAACAAATAGTAATGGTGATAATGAATCTCCTTGAAATATTCCTCTCTTGATATTAACCTCTCCCAGCCTCTCACCATTGATCTACAACTGTGTCTTCCATTGTGCCATCGATCTTTGCACAAATTTTCTGATGTTTCTACTGACTCCTGTTATTTCTAGGCACTTTATTATCCAATCATGTGGCAGAGAGTCAAATGCCTTTTTGTAGTCAATCCATGCCACATTTAGGTTGATCTTCCTTCTCTTGCAGTTTTCCAAGATCATTTTGTCTATTAGGAGTTGATCTTTTGTTCCTCTGCTATTGGGGCGGTTTCCTTTCTGCTCAGGTGGAATTATTATTATTATTATTATTATTATTATTATTATTATTATTATTATTATTATTATTATTATTACTATGGATCATCGCACAGTCAGCCAGATGTTCAGACTGGATTTGGCATTTCGTCTACCTATCGAGTCCTTACCAATGGTGTTCACCCTTGCTTGCTTTTGCCACAGTCTTTCTATTTCTATTTGTAGTCTTTGTATTTTGTTATCTTCTCCAGTTCTTTCTCGTCTATTCTGCTGTCTCCAGGCACTGCCACGTCCACTATCCAGACTTTTTTGTCTTTCTTACTGACAATTGTTAAGTCCGGGGTATTATGTTGCAGGTGCTTGTCTGTTTGAATTCTGAAGTCCCACAGCAATTTAATTTTTTATTATTATTATTATTAATCATCATCATCATCGCACAGTCAGCCAGATATTCAGACTGGATTTGGCATTTTTGTCTACCTATTGAGTCCTTCCCAAGGACCTGGGATAGGCAGATGTGGATGTTGATGGTATTACAGATATCGTCGCAGGATAGAAGTTCCTAGTAAGGCCGCCTTTTGCAATTGACAAATAGCAAATTTGTCAATGCCAATGGTGTTCAAGTGATGCTCAAGTTGTTTTGGGATTGCACCCAAGGTGCCTATTACTATTGGTACTACCCTTGCTTGCCTTTGCCACAGTCTTTCTATTATTATTATTATTATTATTATTATTATTATTATTATTATTATTATTATTATTCTCCTCCTCCTCCTCCTCCTCCTCCTGCCTCCTGCCTCCTGCCTCCTTCCTTCTCCTTTTCTCCTCCTCCTCCTCCTCCTCCTCCTCCTCCTCCTCCTCCTCCCCCCTCTCTCTCCCTGAAAGGGTCTATAGGTCAGTGCTAATTGATTGAGAAATTGTCTGCCTGGTTTCTGTCTTCTGGCAGGATAGAAGATGAAAGTCAATATTGACATGATAAAAATATGTATTTTTCAAAGCTATTGCACTAAAGTCCCCTGCCAAACTATTTCTAACAATAGCCCTTATTGTTTTCAACATCTCCACCTAATATTCCAACTCTAGATGAAACAACTCCCTTGGATTTCAGCAAACCTGTTCTCCCAGATAAATTTATCTAAAAATCACCATCTGGGTTTCTGGCCAGTCAAATTATATGCTTTCAAAAAGAACAGATAAACCAAGGAAAGCTGATGCTACATCTTTCGAGACTCTTTTCTTATAGATCCTATCAATCCAGAATGTAATTCCCAGTATTTAACTGTTTAAATTTATTGTGTTTCAACTATGGAGACGTTCCAGATCCAAGCAAAAGTGATTCTCAGACTAGTTAAGTCAGGTACGTTGATTCCACCAAGAGAGAAAATCATTGGACTTTGTTTTGTAGGTAGTATTTCATAAACGAGACAACATGGGCTTTTTCTCATTGTATAGGAAAGTAAAAAAAAAAAAGATTGGAGAAATGTAAGAGATATGAAATTATTTTCACTTTCCAAATGAATGCTGTTATGACAATATCTAAAAGCAAAAGTTTAGGGAATTACAACATCAAATCTACAAACAGCTTTGATGTGGTTGCTAAGAAGAGGTGAAGTAATATGATTTCCATTTTCCTGTTCTTTCTATTTGTTCAGCTGCATAGCAAAGGAGATTCTCCTCTTTTGTCATTAAGATCCATGTCACCTTATCCCTATTTATAGGCTGCAATTTTGCCATTCCAAAAGTATAATAGCATGCCAATTTTTGGCAAGATTACTTATTTGTGTTTTTATTACTTCCTTGCTTGCCTGCAATGGGAATGTTAATCACTCAGTCTCTCCATTTATTACGTCCTTGTTGGAGGGCCTGGTAGGCTGTCTGGACTTTAACCATAGTAAAAGCCTTACCTTCTAGAAGAAGCCTTATGTAAAAACTTTGGTGTTTATTGCCACCCCATCCACAAGAAAGCCTCACTGAAGACCTGTCAATCTATTTAAATCTGAAATAAAGAGATCAAGAGACATATTTTCTGATATATCTCAAAAACATCATATCTCAAAAAAGGGAAGTTACCTTGGAGAAACTATGTGGAGAACATGTACATTTGATTTAAGTCCAAGAAAAAGAAAAGATTGGGAAGAAACTCAGCCTGACACCACCCTAACTCCCTTGGATATAAAACAGGGAAAGGAAAACCCACTTTGGCTTTCAAGATTATATCAATGAATACAGTTGCAGTCAAATGTACGGACTCAGTTTCCTGGTCTAGCTCACCTCCAATAGCTGACAGGGTTGATTTAGTATTAATATAAAACTATTAGCTGGGGTACTGATGTGTTGATCACCCTGCCAATTATTTTATCTCTATCAGAATCAAATCAAATCAATTCTGTCATACAGTAGTGTGTCATCTCCAGGTTGTCATTCTAGATTACTTGGATGGCAAGCTTTGTGTACAGAGAAAAATGAAAGCCTTGCTTCCACACTAGAACAACTAAAGCCAATTCTGGGCAGCCTCAACCATGTCTAGAAGTCAAGATGGAGGTAATGTCATGAGGATGTATCTTTCAGAAACAATTAGTGAGGCATCTTCTTGCTGTGACAAGCATGACACAAAGATGAGCCCTAGGTTGGCTATTACTGTATTTAAAATGAGGAAGAAAATGTCCCAATTAGTATAAAATGTGGATTGCTCTCACCCTATGTTGTAGACTAGATCAGGAAACTGACTTCACAAGAAGAGTAGATCTATCTTCATTGAAATAGGCTATTGTAACAGAATCTTGTTATTCCACTTGTGTTTTCCTTTTCCTCTATGTTAGATTTATCTTAGACCCATCCTTTTCTCATATTTATCATCTCTCTTGGAGGGCTTAATGCATACTTCTTCTATACCTATTGTTGTCCCCATGGCTTCTACATGTCTTCTGCAAGGTCACCTCCATGGGTCCCTACAATTGCATTAAGGTTGCACTTTGCATTTATTACATACAGCAATACACTTAACCATGAATGAAATAGAATTATATAACATATATAAATATATGGAAATTTGAAAAAGGTGATGTGTTTGATTTGATACCTGGGCAACTTTAGTTTGCCTGCTAGGCGTTTTTCAAAATATAATATGTTTTTATATGCACTCTCATACTTTTTCTCTACTTCCTTTGCAATGAAATATTACTGGATAACCATTACTTCACAATGAAATGATGGGTCTGGGTTGTATCTCTTTCCTGTCATTTACTGAAAGTCCAAGTATGGTGGCTCTAGTTTACATTTTTAATTCTTTGATTTTGAGGTCAATGATCTAGTAAGCTAGAGATTCAGTATTATATTTCAACTGATTGTTTTTATATTTAGAACGATAATTAACTATAATTATGGTGGTGCAGTGGTTAGAATGCAGTACTGCAGGCTACTTCTGCTGACTGGTGGCTGCCTGCAGTTTGGCCATTTGATTCTCACCAGCTCAAGGTTGACTCAGCTTTCCATCCTTCCGTTCTTCTGAGATTGGGAAAATGAGGGCCCAGATTGTTGGGGGCAATATGCTGACTCTGTAAACTGCTTAAAGAGGGTAATAGTAATAGTAGTAAAGTTGGAAGGGACCTTGGAGGTCATCTAGTCCAACCCCCTGCTCGGGCAGGAAACCCTACACCATTTCGGACAAATGGCTGTCCAGTCTCCTCTTAAAAACTTCCAGTGTTGGAGCATTTACTGCTTCTGGAGGGATGTAAAAGCACTGTGAAGCGGTATATAAGCCTAAGTGCTATTGCTATTGCTGTACACTTAAAATTACATGTTAATAATGGTCAGATAAAAATTCATTGGACAGCTTAAAATATCAAACTATATTTTGAATAGGATCACTCTCTATATTTGTAGAGTCCAGAGGAATCGTCTTCCCCTGAAAAGGGGATTTGACATTTGGGTCATTTTCACAATAGTGACTTATAGCATATCTAGGGGATTGTCCAACCACTGAAGGAAATGACAGCAACCTTGTTTGCATATCTGTTTTTGTATTACAACAAAAATTGGACTAAAGTTAGAAGATGCTATACTTTATACTGTGGAAATTATTTTTCTCTGTTCTCTTGTAATTTTAGATTTGGGCTGTACATCCTTCAAAGAGAGGAGAATAGGTTCCCCATTCAAATGCTTCACCTCCTAGCTTCTAGGACTAGCAGCAGAAAGGATAACAATGAATTTCTTAGATTTCTCACAAAGGATTTTTCTAAAAGATGCCCCTCCCTTCCTGCAAAGATGCCCCTCCCTTCATGTGGCTGCTTACAATCCATTAAAAAAATAAATTGAAAAAATCAAATGTTCTCTCATAGAAATTCTGCTAAAATCTTGCATTAATTAAATGGGGAAGGAGTCTTGGAGCAACCGCAATATGTATGCATAAATTTAATTCTATTTTGTCTTGCTTTTCACCTCAAAATGCACTCAGGGTTAGATTGAAATATACACACAAACACACACACACAATGCATCGATTTAATACATCAGTCAGAAGTATAAGACCTTGTTAGAAGGTCAATGAAATTCCAAGCAGGAAAAGCTTTTTAAAAAGCCAAGTCTTCACCTTATGCCTGAAAATTGGAAATGTTCGTAGCTATGGATTCCACAAAATTGGAATAACCATAGGTGAGGTCTGGTTCCTTGTAAATATAAGTTGATTCTTAGAGCAAAGGAGGACACAAAAGGAAGCCTTTTTATCAGTTCTTACAGACTTGACAAAACAATTTCCCAGCTCAGAATGAACTTGAATTTAAGATCATTTAACATGCAAAACATGTTTTACCACTAAGCAACAGGCTTTCCTCAAGTACTTCTCCTCATTGTTCCTATTAGGACGGAACTCTTGTACATTCCTAAATTGTACCTTTCATATGCAAAGAAGTCCTTCCATTCTGAAGAACATATCTCAAATTTGGTTTCTTAAACTCCCATCAAACCACTCTCTCTCCAGCATTTCCCCATTTCTATGGAATAGCTTTTCAGTGGCCAGGAGGCTTAGTGGGAAGGGGGAGAAGGAAAGCCAAATTTCATTGTGTCTCTGAATCCTCTCTTTAATAGCAGCAATGATTTCCTTAAATACAAAATAAAATGTATTAGGGAGCCTGATTCCTTCCCAACACTTCCTACTGAATACCAGCCCTTGAAGCAAACTTTCTGTCTATCCAACCAGCTTTCTTTTCAGTTGGTTTATCCTCATTCAACCAGTTGGTTTATCCTCATTCAGCCTGTTATCAGACTCAGATCATCAATTATGTTTTAACAATTTACTTAGAATAATATAATGTTACTTTAAGACTGATGGCATCTCTTCTGGTGAGATAAATGGCTAATAAATTTGACTGACAAACAAATAAACACACAAAATCTTACTGCTATGTTTTCAATGTCATCTCCCAAATGATAGATAGTAACAAAAGGCATTTCAGTTGCTCAGTGCTTAAAAGATTTCCTTGTTTGCTAAAATATAAAATAAAAACAAAATGATAGTCTTCCTAATTCAAGTCCTAATTCAAGAATTCATCATGTTCCACCCTGATATTATTTTTATTGTGTGCCATCAAATCAGTTTTGACTGTTAACAACTACATAGATATTCTCCATGGCGATCTGTCACTCCCGATGATATACTCATGGCCACAGTAACTGAGTCCATACTGGTCTTCTCTGCCCCTTCACCTTTCCCAGCAAGAGAGACTTCTTCTAAAGAACTGGGCCTTCACACCTTGTGTCCAAAGTAGTGTTGGAAGAAAAGTCTTCATCATGGTTCAGTCCAAGCCGGGGATAAACAACATGGTGACTGCTTTAGAAAGAAGTTTGCAGTTTATTGAAGAGAAGAGCCAGACAGAAAGATGGTTCTGGCAGGAAAGAGAGAGAAAAAAGGGCTGAGCACATGTAGGGAATGGGTTTTTATACCCTCTGGAGCAGTGGTTCTCAACCTGTGGGTCGGGACCCCATTTGGGGTCGAACGACCATTTCACGGGGGTTGCCAAACAATGCAGTCTGTCATTTTTTCCCCTTTTCCTTAGCAGTGCTACTCCCTTTTATTCTATTGGCTTTTAAAAGCCAATAGAATAGATTCTCTTGAATAGAGTCTAATTCTATTGGCTTTCAAAAGCCAATAGGAATTGTCCAGGCTGTCTCTGCCCTTCTGAGCCCGCCAAAAGTCCCATTCTGCAAACGGTGCTGCACCAGTTAAGTAGTCCTCGACTTACGACCAGTTGGGGGTCGCGGCATTAAAAAGGTTGAGAACCACTGCTCTGGAGCCTTTTGTTTTGAGTTGTTTCCTGTTCCTGTGGCATGAACTTTGACCTGAGTCTGAATGTGCTTTTCTGGTATTCTGATGGTGATGGGTTAATCCTATTATGATCCAAAGGTCATCCTGCTTCCCTGGTGCTAGGGCTAATGGCTCTTAGAGTTTGGGTGATGTATGCAGATTTTAGGTATCTTTGTCTTCTTAATCTCCTAGCTTCAACCTTCCTGGTGGTTTATGTTCTTTTCTTTACATTGATAAGGCATTGAAATGAGGCAGGAGTAACAACAGATGCTTCTTTATTTTAGCTTTAACAGAATAACACAAAATGGCGCTGATCCCTTTTATACCTTGTGCAGGGAACAGCGTCAGCCAATAAATGCAACGTATTTTCCCGCTCTGCGCATGCTCAATAGGCTGGAGACAGCCTGTCTGGCCCGGGCAGGCCACATGGTCTGCCCAGGTCTCACTGCAGCTTCCTGCACCTGCTCTGTCAATCACAGGCCCAGGACATAACAGTTTACATCTGCACTTGTACAGAGCTGGCTTCTGCTTGGGGGGGGGGGAGACCTGGGGCTATCAAGGAAAACTGGGCATGCTTTTCTGCCTCATCAAGATCCTTTGAGGAAATATATTTTCTTGCCCTTTTGATATTTCCTTCTCTGGGGACTGATTTCCCACAGTAGGATAATTTGAGCCTGATCATTTGTGGCTTACGTGAGAATTCTGGATTGATTTGTTTCATAAACCATGTGGAGTTTTTTCTTGGATGTTGACATTATTACACAAAACACATTCCTGCTCCTTGAACGAAATATGATTTTGTAGCTAGCTTGCATAAATTAGCTAGCTTGGATAACTTAACATTTCTGCATGAATAAAAATGTGTTTATATTACCGCAATATATACTAAATCGAAGTTCCCCAATGTTTCCAGCTTTGTGGACTGGCAGGGGGGAGAGGGGATGGGTTCACGCAAGCAACCAAAAATCGCATGTGCAAAGCTCCATTTGACAAGTGGCATGCACCCGCGCCTGCCACTCACTTAAATGGAGCGTGCGTGCTTGCTCACTGCTCGCTCAAGTGAGGATGTGTATGTACGTGCGCGCTCCCCAGCCATTTCTGTAGCTCAGTTGCAAACCCCTCACAGCCCACTAGTGGGCCATAGCCCATAGGTTGAGGACCCCTGAACTAAACTACAAAGGCCATTCTGTGGGCTGTAGACATTGTATGTAAACAACAGGGAATTAAGGAAAAAAAACTCCACAGTTAAAATATGTTTTATTGCACCAAAGTTATCTTTTACATAGGGAAAAAGAAAAAAAAATATTTTGCAAAAAAGAGAATGAGGTGCTAGTTTGATTAGGATCCTAATATGAGAAGTAGGGAATTCTAGCTCAAGACCAAAATTCATACTAGAATTCTTCTCCTCCTGTCATTCACATTTACTATTTTTGATGGGGAATATACACTGGCACTAGCAATTTCAGTAGGTATTTGGTAATTCCAATGGCAACAAGGTTGGAAGCAAAAGTTTAGGACTTTCTTACATTTTTGAGTAGCAAGTATAGGAAATCAGAAGAATAGAATAGAATAGAATAGAATAGAATAGAATAGAATAGAATAGAATAGAATAGAATAGAATAGAAGTAGAGTAGAGTAGAGTAGAGTAGAGTAGAATCATTCTTTATTGGCCAAATGTGATTGGAGACACAAGGAATTTGTCTCCTGTGCATAAGCTCTCAGAGTACAAACAACAAAGTAATATAATCATAAGATACCAATAGCAGAAGAAAGTAGAAAAGATGAGAAGGATAATAGTAACACAGTCATATAACATGTATAAATATCCTCAGACATAAGAGAGTATTGTGGGAATTAAGTGTTCAGCAGAGTGATGGCACAGGGAAAAAACTGTCTTGGAAAAAACTGAAATCAGAAGAATGGTAGAGACAAAACAGCAACACTCCCTTGTTCCAATACATGCTCCCAACCCATCCCACCACTTGTGCTAGCTAGCAATAGCATTAGCAATAGTATTTAGATGTAATATACTGCCCCATAGTTCTTTACAGCACTCTCTTGGCGGGTTACAATATAAGCATTATTTAAAAGCCGTGGTGGCACAGTGTTTAGAATGCAGTATGGCAGGCTAATTCTGCTGATTGCCAGCAGTTTGGCAGTTCGATTCTCACCGGCTCAAGGTTGATTCAGCCTTCCATCCTTCCAAGGTCAGTAAAATGAGGACCCAAATTGTTGGGGCAATATGTTGACTCTGTAAGCTGCTTAGAGAGGGCTGTAAAGCACTGTGAAGGGGCATATAAGTCTAAGTGCTATTGCTACATATTACTCCCAACAATCTGGGTCCTCATTTTACTGACCTTGGAAGGATGGAAGTCTGAGTCAACCTTGAGCTCATCAAGATAGAACTTCAGGCTGTGGGCACAGTTTACCTGCAATACTGCATTCTAACCATTGTGCCACCCCGGCTCCTTCTACATATCAAAGAAAATGTGAGGGTGCAAGGGCAAACTTTGCCTAAGAATTGCCACTTTAACCTTATTTCTTCCACTGTTCCGGGGTTTGAAAGGTAGAAAGGTCCAACTGTGAACAGGGTAGGGCAGCTTGGCATCCTTCCGAAGGTTGGGGTTTTCATTGCTATCAGCCTTAGCCAGCATTATCAAAGATAAGAGAGTTGGTGTTTTTCTAAAAGTCAGTATAGTGATCAGGTACCCGGGCAATTGATTGTTTTGGAACCAGAGAATGAATTTTAAGCTGTATTACAGGCAAACAGAGTTAAAGCATAACATAAAAAGCATACATACCAAGCAAAATGCCACCCAAATCTCTTATAAGCTGCCAGGAGCTCCTTAATAACGACAGCAGAGCTACCCCATGGGTGGCCAGTTTCCACAGCACCTAATGCTAGATTCTGTGCAGAAACTCCCCACTGACAACCCCACAATTTGTAGCAAAACCTGGCATCATAGCTTCATGATCCTGCTATGCAAGACCTGACCTTAAATGGTTGGCATGTGATTCTGGGATGGGAATTAAAAGTCTGATATTTCATAATGAGAAAAACTTTGAAACTACATTAAGATTCCCTTCCCTTCTCCTTTGTTTAGCAAGCAAGAGTGAAAAACAAGCAGGATAGTTCAGAATGAGCTCTAAACTGCTAGACTTCTCTTAATATGAAGGAAAAATCAAAATCTGCCACTAACTCCTCGCGATAACAATGGTCACCCGCATTGCCACAACATTTGGGAGTGATGTCAAGACACGGTGTCCATGGAGGCTTGAAAAAAAAATATGATTTAAATCTTTGAGTTTTGGGGTTCTGTGGCCATGTTCCATGGCCACAAAAGTTCTTTAAAGGGGGCCTGTGGTGAATAAAAAGTTGAGAACCACTGGTCTGCATTCTTTCAAGTGGTAGGAGAGGATGTTATCCTTGAGTAAATTTGCCCCTGGATTGTTCTACTTCAAACTTCAATAAGGGGATTCATAAGACTAAATGTTTTTTCAGTATAATAGCGATGGGGGAAAATTCACACTGCCATCTCAAAGGGAGAAATGTTCTGTGTTAATCTTCTCCTAACATGCTACAATTTTCTAAGTTGATACTTATTGGCATGTTAATGGTAGCTGGGAGCCAAACTCAGCAGCTTACTAAGAGAATATTCCACTTTTTTCCCAGCGGACTGTATTAATCTGGCAACTTTCCAGAAATGATCATTTTAGGACAGGAAAGTGGTTCATATATTATTCCAGAGTGATGCTCATTCTCAAGTGTGCATACATATATAAAAGTAGCCGAAGCACCACACATTCATTGAGTCCCTAAAATAAGATCATAGTCCATATTTTTTTTTTTTTTTTTTTTTTTTATTAAAAGTTTTATAAATTTTACAAAAAAAAACAAGAACAATACAGAACAAAAAACAACATATACAAAAGAAAAAAAAATTAAACAATACATATAAAAAAAACCCCCCACCCCACACCCCTCCCAAAAACCCTCCCTTCCCCCCCCTGAGCTTCCCAGAGCAGAATATAGGCTTAAGAAATAATAATAATAAAAAAAAAAAAATAAAAATAAAAATTAAATTAAAAACTTTATATTTATATATATAAAAAAGATATCTATAATATATATAAAAATAAAACTTATGAAAAAGCTATATAATATTTTTGTATACCCAATCTAAATTGTATAAATTTTATCCATTTGTCCCAGATAGCAAAAAACTTCTCTTGCGTTTGTTGCTTTAAGAAAGCCGAAATCTTTGCCATTTCTGCCAGATAAGCTACTTTAAAAAACCATTCCTGCAATGTAGGCAAAGATTCCTTCTTCCAATATTGTCCAATTAACAGCCTCGCGGCTGTGATCAAGTTTAACATCAATACAACCTCCTTTGTATCACAATCTGTAACAATACCTAACAAAAATAATTGCGGAGTAAATTTTACCCTCCTTCTAAAAATTCTCTGGATATTCCACCATATTTTGATCCAAAATGCTTTTATCTCTCTACATGACCACCAAATATGATAATAGGAAGCCTCCTTATAACCACATCTCCAACATTTAGGTTGCACGTCAGGGTACATATAAGACATTTTTTGTGGATCAAGGTGCCATCTATAAAACATTTTATAAAAATTCTCCCTTAGATTCTGTGCTTGAGTAAATTTGACATTTCTCACCCAAATAGTTTCCCAGGTGTCCAATGAAACTGGCTCACCAAAGTTCTGCGCCCATCTAATCATACAATCTTTAATTAGTTCCGTTTCTGAGTCCAATTCAACTAAAACCCCATAAATTCTCTTAATGTGGGTTTGTCTTTGATCCCTCAGTTGCTTAATAAGATTTTCATCTTCTCTAAGAAAACCCACCTTACAATCCATCTTCCATCTATCTAGTAGTTGCCTATATTGGAACCAAGAATAAGTAAAATTTTCTTGTGCTAATTCTTCCCGTGATTTTAATTGCCAGTTTTGTCCATCCCATTTAAGTAACTGTCTATAAGACACCATATCCATTTTAACCCCTCTTTTTATTCCTTCTATCGCATGCCAAGGTATAGCCCATAATGGTACTTTAAAATCACTTTTATAATATTTTCTCCAAATCCTAAGTAAAGAAATTCTTAAAATATGAGATTTAAAAGCCCAATCTATTTTTTTATTAAATATTAAATAGGCATGCCACCCATAAAGTAAATCCCATCCCTATCATAGTCCATATTATAATACACAATCATTTTTAAAAATTGTCAAAACGCCACAAGAATGCCTATTATTCATGCAATTAATTTTATTCAAGTTTTGCCAAGCCAGTATGCATATGGTTTGCATATTTCACTGCTCATTTTTTACACCATGGAAACAGAAGTGTGTGATAATATCCATATTAATGAGCAATGTGACTGATACTTATACAAAATTTTAATTTAAAAACTCGTCATTATTGTTATGGTCACTCAGAATGTAACTTTACATAAATATTCCCACTCCATACTTTCTGGACCTCTTTCTTTCCAGCATGGAAATCATGCTTCGTTTTTCTTCTACAAATTGAAAAATCAGTCATGGGGGCAGCCACAAGAACTCAACCCTCTAAGATGCACTCTGATTTCTACTGGAACCAACTATGCTGAGGGCAAGGGTAACAAAGGTAATCTAATAGCTGAGTATTGCTTTAAAAAAAATGACCCAATATTTTGCCTACCATTTATCCAAAAAAACAGGAAGGACAAATAGAAAAAGCCATAGCATATTAGCCAAAGAATGAATAGAATTTTAAGTCAGTGAACCTGTGGCTCAGATTTGTGGTTCAAACATGCCACCCCATCTATGCCTCACACGTGCACCCCATTTGTGGACCCCAAGAGAGATAGGCTGAAATTTCCTGACTCTTGCTAGACTTTGGGGCAAGCTGAGGGTGGACTGAAAGGGCAGAAAGGGTGCCTTAGGAGCTGCCAAGAGAGCAATCGCCAAGCAGAGCTGGAAAGATTTCCTGTCTCCTCTAAGCTGCTGCCAGTCATCAAGAGCTCAGTGGACCAGTGAGCTGGATCAGAATAATGGAGCTTCCTTGTTCCATGAATAGCAGGAGCCTTGATCAAATGTCAAAGGGCATCTCAATGCCATTCTCTTTCCTTGGGAACTCTGAGAAGGGTTGAGATTTCTGACAGAATTAGTCATCAGAATTATTTGGGGAGGATAATGGTCTATGATCATAATATGATCATAATAAAGATTTGATCGATCAAGGTGAGTGTGGATTGTCGCAAGAGCACCAGTCAGTGGAAGGGAGGAAAAGGGGCATTAGAATAATATCTGAAGGATGGTGAAGAAGATGCATTGAAAGTAGTACAGCATGAAGGCTTACTGAGTACTGGAGAGATCAAACTGGCCTATGAGAAAGACCAAATGAAGAACAGAAAAGAGGCATGGCCAGTTCAGAAAAAAAACTAGATAAGAACAAGACCAGGCAATGGCTAAGAGCAGTAAAGTTGAAGAGACAGAGGGGCTAATTCTGGCTGCCCAAGACCAGCCCTTAAGAACAAATGCATATACAGCCTGAATTGAGAAAACAACAGACAGTAAATGCTGCTTTTGCAAAGAAACCTCGGCCTATTCGCAACCGGGTCGTGGGCTGGCACACACATGTGCACACGCAGTTCGACTCACACAAGCGGCGAGCCAGCCCACACTCACAGCTTGACTCACATGAACGGCGGGCTGGAAAATGAAGAAGCTAAGTGCTCTGGAGCCTTAGAATTCAGGCAAACAAGCAACAATGGTGCAGTGCAACATCTGCAAGAAATGCTATTTGCCTACAAGCAAGAATTGATGGGACCCCAAAATAGACAAAATAATAGAAAATGAAGAAGCTAAGTGCTCTGGAACCTTAGAATTCAGGCAAACAAGCACCTGACACATTACTCCCTAGACCAGGGGTAGGCAACCTTGGCTCTTTTATGACTCGTGGACTTCAACTCCCAGAATTCCTGAGCCAGCATGGCTCAGCTTGGAAACCTCTCTCTTTCCCCTCAGCATGGCTGGCTCAAGAATTCTGGGAGTTGAAGTCCACGAGTCATAAAAGAGCCAAGGTTGTCTACCCCTGCCCTAGACTTAAGAATTGTTGATATGAAAGATTAAAAGGTCTGGATATTGGATGTTGTAGTACCTGGATTCAGCAGAGCAAAACAGAAAGAACTGGAGAAAATCACATAATACAAAGATTTGCAAATAGAAGGACAATAGCAAAGAGAGCAAAGATAACACCTCTAGCAATAGGCATCTTGGGTGCAATCCCAAAATTTATTCTAAGGACATAACTAGCATTGCATCTTTTAAAAAAATGACCAGCATCTTGAAGTGAGGCTGGAAAGAAACTGGGAACTCTGATGTTGAACAAATGTCAGTAAAAATGTCTGCATGATCTGTGTTATTTTGTATTGATTAAGTGAGTTTATTGTTCAGAGCAAAGCAGGGATGTGTGTTACTTGCACCAAATACTATATACTTTTCATTTCCTTTTTGTTTTTTCAATAGGAAATATACATGACAACCACACATGGACTGATCCTAGGAGTTTATTGTATTACATTCTATGTAATATCCTGATTTGAAGTTAGTTAATTAACTTGTTCCCAAGAGACACATAATCAAATGTCATTTGGTGGGTTATTTTCAGCAAAATGGCTCAGTGGTGTCATGCCACCTTATGTCACGCTGTATCCCTCTGCAAAGGAAATCTGAAATGTCAGTTTTCTGAGAAAAACAAGATTGCCAGAGAGTAATGATAGAAGGGAATAATAAAATAGTTGGCTGGCCTCCCACACAGCTTGTATTTCTTCCCGCTTATATTTTATTAATTTTATCATAGTTTGGCCCTTGCAATTTAGATCGGAGTGATTTTTAAAAAGCCACCTTTTGGCTTTTTTTTTTTTTTTTAAAAAAAAGAACCAACAGCCCCAAAGTAGTTTATCAAATTAAAAAAAAAAAACAGAAAGTGTTTCTTAACAAAAGGGTAATCATATCTTTAAAAAAAATAACAAAAGGTTTTTAGAACAATAAAATTGTCTCTGTTCAAGAGACTTTTGTTTTTCTCTGTCCCCCTCTCTGTGTCAGAAATTTAGATATAATAATAATAATAATAATAATAATAATAATAATAATAATAATAATAATAATAATAATTTAAAAAATTGGAAGGGACCTTGGAGGCCATCTAGTCCAACCCCTGTGCAGGCAGGAAACCCTATACCATTTCTGACAAATGGCTGTCCAGTCTCTTCTTAAAAACTTCCAGTGTTGGAGTATTCACCGCTTCTGGAGGCAGGTTGTTCCACTGGCTAATTGTTCTAACTGTCAGGAAGTTTCTCCTTAGTTCTAGGTTGCTTCTTTCTTTGATTAGTTTCCACCCGGTGCTTCTCGTCCTGCCCTCAGGCGCTTTGGAGAATAGCTTGACTCCCTCTTCTTTGTGGCAGCCCCTGAGATATTGGAAGACTGCTATCATGTCCCCCCTCGTCCTTCTCTTCATTAAACTAGACATACCCAATTCCAGCAGCCGTTCCTTATATGCTTTAGCCTCTAATCATCTTTGTTGCTCTTCTCTGTACTCTTTCTAGACTCTCAACATCTTTTTTACATCGTGGTGACCAAAACTGGATGCAGTATTCCACGTGTGGCCTTACCAAGGCATTGTAAAGTGGTATTAACACTTCACGTGATCTTGATTCTATCCCTCTGTTAACGCAGCCCAGCACTGTGTTGGCTTTTTTGGCAGCTGCAACACACTGCTGGCTCATATTTAAGTGATTTTCAAGTCTTCAACATAGGGGCCTCAAACATTTATGGTACAAAAAGAAGCCTCAATTAAACTTTTTCAGGAATGTTTCACAACATTCCTATGTTTTAAAAATAAATTTCTTGGGTGCAAAGATTCATTTAATTTCCTTCCATATAAGACCTGAAATGATAAATGTGCTTTATGTGTTATCTTCAGTATAGACTAGAATATACTTTTGTTCAGTATCTTTTGGCTGAGATGTTTAGTAAAGATACCACATGTCTAAAAATATTATATAAAGTCCCTTTGAGCCATTATATTCCAAGGCTGGGCTAGGCCCTTGTGCTTTGTCATATCACTTGATGTCTGTTTTTCATGTTCAGCAACTGTCCACTTATAAGCTAAAATAGGCTCAGAATGTCTGCGCTTTTAGCACAAACATATAATAATGTCTACACATTTTTCCTGCTGGAAGGAGATTTTCTACAAGTTTTTTAAAAGCAGCATTTCTTCTTAACGGTTATATGGTAGAAACACCATTACCAATAGGATGAAATTCATAGACTGTATTGCACCATGATGTTTTTCCATGAAATTCAACAGAAGCCCATCAGAAGCCAAGGAAACTGCGAATTGTGGAAGTAAGAAGTGAGCATTCTCACCCATACCTCTTGGCAGTATTGTAAGTAAATAAGTACAAGAACAGTAGAATGATTCCACCTCAGGAGAATTTCTCAAAAATTCTCCTGTGGACATTTTCTTAATCAAATTCTCTTTCATCAAACTGAGTAACAGAAGATAGGAAAACAAAGAAACAAGAGAATTTAACTGCCTGCCATTTAGCTACTCTAACCTTTATCAAACGTTATCCAACTAATAAGCTATTACATGTTATAAAGATAAGATTTGGAGATCTGGATAAATCAATATTCATGTGTTACTTAATGTTTGACCCTTTTATGGCCTTAATTTTAGGATTCACTTTGGTACTTGACTAGAATAAAATTGCATCAAACAGGTTAATAGCTGAAAAAAGCTTCTTCTGCACTCACCCACTAACCACATGTCCTCCCATCTTCACCTCCCCACCACACATATGCTGAGCCTCTCCATGAATGTTGGCTGGGAACTAAAGAATTATGGGTGCCAGGTCATCTGGGGAATGCCAAGTTGGGAAAGACTGAGCAAAATAAATGGAGAGGGAAAAAAAAAACAGCCCTCTTCTCAGAGAAATGAACTGGGCCTTGTCCAGAACTTCCCAAGATATTAGGGTCAGCATTTTTTTTTTAATTATCATATTACACGATAATCCTAACCCATATGACATTGATTTCCAGGATTCTTCTGATTTAAAATGAAACTTTCTTGGAACACATGATGCCTGATAAGTCCACAGGGAGTTAAAATGCTGCAAAAATTGATAATACTATTTGGGAGATGAGATGTCTGTAAATGTCATCATCGCAGGGTGTCAAGTGCAGGAATTTCACTTTTGTAAGTACAGTTGTGGGAGGAAAAGTCTTCTTTTTAACCATAAGACACAATGTCCAAAGGAACAGCTCCAGATAACCATCACCTAGCAACCATCTGTACTGACATGCAATAACCTTCAGGAAACCATGCAGAAAAACAAAGCCTTTTTGTGCAGAAATCTGTAAGAGGACAGGTTGGGACTGTTTCTTAATTCAGATGCCAAGCTAAAGCCTAAACTAAATAACTTTTGGAAAACTGGATCTTGATGCGAAAATCATCCCATTAATTGATGCCCAAGACTAAAGAGCCCTAGAGTATCTCATTTCCTCTAACACGTTTACAATGGAATTATGTGATATATACAGGCCAACTCATTCACTCCTCATGATACCTATATTGGCAAGAATAGCCCCAGATACTTGATTGAATTAGATGTAAAAAAGGCTTTAGTTATACAGGGACAGACTATTTGCAGTCATCTTCTTTTTCAATGTGGCATTAAGCCTGTTTAGTATGACTCTTTACTTTAGACTGCTGACCTGTTTTCCAGATATTTGGCAGATCAAATCACATTTGTTTCACACTAGCCATTATTTGGACAGGGCTAATAAGATGACTAAGACAACAACATAAAAAGTCATCCGTGGAGTCTCCAGAACAATTCTCAATAGCAATAGCCAAACCTTTGAGCTGAATCCACACTCCACTTGACTTCTTTGTGCAGCCATTATGTGACTGTGTGATTGGACTCAAGATGTGGTTAATACTTCTTTTGGAGAAGATGTGGTACCAACCATTTGCTTGATGCACTTTCTGCTGAAGAAGCCCTGCCTTGGCCCAACCACATTAGACAGTTTTCTGCTGACCTACAATCTCTTCTTTGAGCAGGTTGTAGGGGCAGAATTCGGAAGATGACAGTGAAGCACAGATTCCTACATAAAAGTAGATTATCTGGATTCCTTTCAGATCTGGAAAAGAGACTGAAACAGCACTGGTCACTAATGGATGACTTTCGTGGCCCCTAGATGGGACACATCCTATTAAGTCCAGTCCTATTAAACCTCTCAGCAATATTTGATACCACCAACAATTAAGGCAATGGTAAAACCATCACTGAGTGAAATGGTACTGCCATCCTCCTCAAAAGTGGCAATGGTGTAACTCCTTTCACCATTTGACTCAAATATGCCTCCATTCTTCCATTTTGAATTTGGCTAGATTTTTGCTATACGGTGCCTGTTTTCATGGCCACATATTCTCCAATTGTAGCTATTGTATTTTCTGTTGTATTAATCCGTGTTACAGAGCGGTACTTGTATTTATAATTGGAATTGCCTATAAGATCTCCAAAATTGAGTGAGTGAGTGAGTGAGTGAATGAGTGAAAGAGTGAGAGAAAGTGAGTGAGTGAATGTATCTTCTGAATCTCCTGCAAAGGTTGAGATTGGGAGACACTATTTTATGATAGTTCCACTCTTTCTTGACTGAGCATTTCCAATCAATAGTTAACGGCGAAAAACAGCAAACTTCTGGTTTCTTTATTGTGAATTCTATAGGACTCAGCTCTTTCCCCCCTCCCCTTGTGTGATTTAATGCTCAGACTTCGGAATGCTCATTGCTTTAAAAATTGTTGCTCTCATTGTTGGTCTAAGAATTCACTGTCATCTTCATGCAATTTAGCTTCAGCAGTACACGAAACTGTTAGGTGATATTATTCATTGATTGGGGTGAGGTATTATCAATATGCTGATGATACCCAATTATACATTGTCACTGTGAGCTCAGCTGGAGATGTACTGGGGGTCTTTATTGATGTCTGGAGGCTATGAAACTAAGATTGGGTACAATTCTTACATAATTATTTTGGCTTGATCTTGGCTCCTCCTGATTCTGGATGGGATCATCCTACCCCAGAAGGAGGTCTGTAAATGGGGAGGGGTTCCTCTCAGATTTATGGCCCTAATTCCTCAAGAGGTGGAAGCAACAGGCAAGCTGGTGCACTAGCTGTAGCCCTAGGAACAGCAAGACCTGACAACAGTAACAGTAACACATGTCCCTTTATCATCTCAAGGATAGACTTGCAGTCATCTTTGAAGACCATCTAGAAACTAGAAGTGGCCAGAAATGCAATTGCTGGGGAATGAGAGATGCCTTATCAGAATAATACCTTCCTTTCAGCAGTTGCACTGGTTGTACAACATAAGGCTGAAGCTCATACCATCACAAGAGAAAAATGGTATTCAAGTTGTAAAATAACTTGTAAGCTTTAGAACATGGGTCTTTAAACTTGGCAACTTTAAGACTTACGGACTTCAACTCCCAGAATTCCTCAGTGAGCCAGGACTGGCTGAGGAATTCTGGGAGTTGAAGTCCATAAGTCTTAAAGTTGCCAAGTTTGAAGACCACTGCTTTAGAAAATCATTAGGAATTGAAATACGTGATAAATTGAATTCATGGCCTTTTCTCTCTCCCACTCTTTTCCCTAGAAAGAATACTCTCCTCAGTCCAATGGTCACCAGAAAAATAGAAAACATCTTACCAGTCACAAAGGTGAGTCTCTGAGGTAATACAAATCCTAATGAGGAAGACTATAACAATATTCAGGCTGAAATTCTTGCATAATGTTGGGTTCTGGCAGCAGAGAAATATGAGATACAAATAAATATTTCCCCCAGATCTCTCCCAAGGAAGAATCATATTCTATTCTCTTTTCCTCTGAATGTCAATCAATCTTAAGTAGTTGCACAACCTTTCATTGAAGATTCCATTCATTCCATCTATTAGTTTTGATATTTTGTGGGGTCCTTGGTGCTCTCTGAGCTCTGTTGTTTTCTTGCAAATGTTTCATTACCCAACTAGGTAACATCATCAGTGTTAGAAGAGAGAGGCGTTTCTTCTCATTTTAGATACTAGTGGCTTGCCATGTCAGTGCTGGTGGGAATGGTCTTGGTCAGTGGTCTTCAAACTTGGCTCTTTTATGACTTGTGGACTTCAACTCCCAGAATTCCTCAGCCAGCTTGCCTGACAGGAATTCTGGGAGTTGAAGTCCACAAGTCATAAAAGGGCCAGGTTTGAAGACCCCTGTTCTTGGTGGTTCGTTCATTAAGGTGTTGTTTACTGTTAGTTTGCATGGCTGTGTTGATGGTTCCTTGACTGGAGTATTGTTTACTTTTTGATTGTTCTTCGGGTGTTAATCTATATTCACCTGGGTGTTGATTGCTGCTGAAGAGGTATTTTGGTCTTTTTGTTTCCCTTTTGGCTTTTTGATTGCCTCTTAAAGTTATATATTTTGCTAAGCATTAGTGGCATATGATAAGATCAGCTCTGCTTTTGATCCTACATACTTTGATTCAAAGTATGATGCAACTCACTTAACAACCACCTTGCTTAACAACAGAAATTTTGCTCCCAGTTGTGGTTGTAAGTCAAGGACTAAATTGCATTGACTCCCAGTTCATTTCCAGTCCCCATTAAAAGGGCTGACATTGATATTAATAACCCTTGGAAATCACAGTTTCCAAAGAAGTGTTTCTTCTCCTACAATGAAATATTGATTGGCTTGTTTATTTATGGATTGCCCCATCTTGTCCATTCAATGGACTAATTGGGAAAATAAGAACCCATTATTCCTAATTGTCTATTAGATCAGAATGTACATTGCTCATGATATATGATTTGTGCAAATGACACAATTGCACACACAAATTAGCCCAGGATACAGAATAGAATACAGAATACAATATAACAGAGTTGGAAGGGACATTGTAGGTCATCTAGTCCAACCCCCTGCTCCAGCAGGAGACCCTATACCAGGGGTTGGCAACCTTAAACACTCAAAGTGCCACTTGGACTGGTTTCCCAGAGAAAAGAAAACACTGGGAGCCGCAAAACTTGTGCGTGCACGCGTGCGCATGAGGGGGGAGGGAGCTTGATTGAAGAGTTTAATTAAAAAGAAATAGAGGTTGCTCTGCATGAGCTCTCTCTCTCTCCCTCCCTCTCCCTCTCTTTGTCTTCCTCCCTCTCTCCCCCCCCCTTCTGTCTCTCCCTCTCTCCAATCTTCTGCTCTCCTGGCAAGCTGGCTTCACACTTTTCTCCGACAAGCTGACACACATTCTTATTGGGCTGGCTCTCTCCTGCCCTTGGTCTGCCAGTCCTCTTCCCCCACTCAGTGAGAGAGAGGGGGGGAGCACAAGTCTCTCCCTCCCTCCCTCCCTCCCTCTCTCTCTCTCTCTCTCTCTCTCTCTCTCTCTCTCCAAATGGCAGAGGACGCAGGAGAAGGCTCATGCAGCTCCGGAGCCGCACGTGGCCAACCTGTACCCTACACCATTTCTGTCAAGTGGCTGTTCTTAAAAACCTCCAGTGATGAAGCACCCACAACTTCTGAAGGCAAGCTGTTCCATTGGTTGATTGTTCTCATTGCCAGAAAATTTCTCCTTATTTCTAGGTTGAATCTCTCCTTGATTAATTTCCATCCATTGTTCTTTGTCTGGCCTTCGGGTGCTTTGGAAAATAGGTTGTCCCTCTCCTATCTGGGATAGCCCCTCAAATATTGGAACATTGTTATCATGTCACCCTGTGCAGACCATACCTAGAATACTGCATCCAATTTAGGTTACCACACTATATAAAAAAATTGGTGAGTCTCTAGAAAGAGTGCAGAGGCCTGGAGGCTACATATGAAGAATGGTTGCAAGAACTGGGCATATCTCCTCTCTTCACTAGATATGCCCAGTTCTTGCAACCATTCTTCATATGTAGCCTCCAGGCCTCTAATCATCTTTGTTGCTCTTCTCTGCACTCTTTCTAGAGACTCACCAATTTTTTTATATAGTGTGGTAACCTAAATTGGATGCAGTATTCTAGGTATGGTCTTACTAAGAGTGGTATTAATACCTCACATGATCTTGATTCAATCCTTCTGTTAATGCAGTTTAGGATTGCATTGGCTTTTTTGGCTGCTGCTGTACTCTGCTGGCTCATTTTTAACTGATTGTCCACCAGGACTCCCAAGATCCCTCTCACAGTTATTGCTATTAAACCAGGTTTCACCTAATCTGTACGTGTACTTTTGGTTATTCTTGCCTAAGTGTAAGACTTTACTTTTCGCTACTTTGAATTTCATTTTATTAGCTAGGGCCCAATGTTCAAGTCTGTCAAGATCCATCTGGATCTTGAGCCTATCATCTAGGGCAGGGGTCTTCAAACTTGGCCGTTTTATGACTTGTGGACTTCAACTCCCAGAATTCCTCAGCCAGCATGCCTGGCTGAGGAATTCTGGGCATTGAAGTCTTCTACAAGTCATAAAAGGGCCAAGTTTGAAGACTTCTGATCTAGGATGTTGGCTATTCCTGCCTGCTTGGTATCACCTGCAAATTTGATAATTTCCCCTTCTATTCCCTCATCTAAGTCATTTATGAAGATATTGAAGAGTACTGGGTCTAAGACAGAACTTTGTGGTACCCCACTGCTTACTTCCCTCCATATAGAACAGGAGTGTCAAACTGCTGGCCCGCGGGCCAGACATGTCATCCGGAAGCCGTGCCCACCCCATTGCCGGCAATAGCAAAGCCAGCCCGATATGTTGCACAACGTCAAGTGACATCGTGAGTTTGACATGTCTGATATAGATGTTGTAGCATTAAGGACTACTGTTGAGTATGGCTTGTCAGTCAATTACAAATCCATCTGGTGGTGATGCCATCTCTCCCATGTTTTTCTTGCTTACCAAGAAGTAGGTTGTGGCTTTACTTTGGCGAATGCCTTACTGAAGTCCAAGTATACTATGTCCAGAGCATTTCACTGGTCTACTAATTTAGTCACTTTGTCAAAAAATGAAATAAGATTGGTTTGGTATGATCTGTTTTTAACAAACCTGTGCTGGCTTCTAGTTATAACTTTATTTGTTTCTAGATGTTCATAGGTCTGTCTTTTGATTATTTTTTCCAGTATCTTCCCAGGCATTGATGTTAGGCTGATTGGTCTGTAGTTCCCTGGGTCTTCCTGTTGTTTTTTCCCCCTTTTTTGAAGATGGGAACCACATCAGCTCTTTTCCAATCCTCAGTAGTTCCCCAGTGCTCCAAGCCAAATAGCATCATTTCACAAATGATACAAATGCACCAGAATTTTATCCTCTTCTTAAACTCAAACTTAGTTCCATTCAATCTAAGTTTCATTGTTTCCTACTCATAGCTTGTGATTGTTGGTGGAGACTTACACCCTTCATTAAGTCTATGAGTCATATGAGTGAGCCTGGGGCAGCAGGGCTCTGTCAACTCCAGGAGTAAGTGGGAGCAGCAGTCAAGGAACAATATCTCTGCAATTACATCCACATATTTGGCTCAGCATTTTGACTGAATCCTGCCTGCAGTATGCCAACCCAGCCAACTGCAGCTTATTCAATAAGTAACGAGTAAAAATGTCTATGGAGATTCTCAGTCATCCAGATAATGGTTGTCCCAAAGCAGCTTTTTTCAAAAGGCAACTGGACCTCTTTGTTTTTCTTCGAAGATGTTTTGCTCCTCATCCAAGAAGTTCTTCAGCTCTGATCGGATGGTGGGGAATGGAAGGATTTATGCTCCTTGCAGACTGCTGGTCATTTGCATTCTTTTAGAGAATCCTTGAGGCCATTTGGAGGTTTTCTGTGTCCTCAAGGTCACCTGAGTAGTCCACACACATTTCCACTATTCAGATGACCCAGGGGATACAAAAACCCCTCCAAATGGCCTCAATGATTCTCTAAAAGAATGCAAATGACCAGCTGTCTGCAAGGAATATAAATCCTTCCATTCCCCACTATCCAGTCAGAGCCGAAGAAGCTTCTTGGCTGAGAAGCGAAACGCCTTCAAAGAAAAACAAGAAGGTCCAGTTGCCTCCTGAAAAAGCACTTTTGGGATAACGAGTAAGAAAATCACAGAGGAACGGGACTCAGAGGAAGAGTTTTTCCAAGCCTGTGTTTGCAAGCAATTCTAAACGGCGCTGCAACCTGAGTGCTGAGGATGGCGGTGGCGCCGGTTTTGATTCGGCGCCTGCTGCTCGCAGCGTAGGAGTTGTGCAGCAAATGCTCCCATTTCGCCAACTCCGCAGCTCGTTGGAGGCTGCTTTCTATAAGTCTCTTTCTCGTCCATGTGCTGCCTAATTGCTAACATTGGAGGGGAAGGGGGGGGGGTGATGGAGATCTCCCAGAAAGAAACACACAAAGCTTCGTTCTTAATGCCGAAGTTGCACGTAAACGCCTTTTTGTCAGCAAGTTCCCAGCAGGAGCGAGCAAAACTGACACAAAAGCGCCTGAAAGGCCCCCTTCCCCAAAGTGTGAGCTTGCGGCTTTTTTTTTTTTTTTTTTTTTTGCACAGCAACTCAAGCCACGTTACAGGATCCGAGGAAAAAGGGTTTTGTGGGAGCGGAGCCGGGCTGGCGGGGAGGGGAAAGGAAGGGAGGGGAGGGGAGGCGGCGGCTGTATACAGTACAATCGCTCGCGCCTTCACGTGACTCGCCGCCACTGAAAAGAGCTGTGCGGGAGCGAGAGGGCTTCTCCGCCGACTGCCCCCAAAGTCATGCCCGCTTAGAAACCCGCCGAAATAGGAGGGAGGGCAGAGAGAAGGGCTTGGCGCGGCCGGAGTAAAGTTAGGCAGCCGCCCAGACCCACCTGCCGGCGCGATGACCCAGAGGAGGGGCGACCAGGTGAGAATCCCACCTGGGGCGACTGGGTTGTACCGAGCAGTACTAGTCAAATCAGGTAAGGACGCAGCCTGGGGGTGTTGTCTGAACAGCAGGCGAAGCCAATGCTGGGTTTGCGAGGTGGAGCTTGCCCACTTAGTGCGCCCCTTTTCTTTGCAGATGTGTGGATCTGCGGGATCTCCTGCTGTGTGTCCGTGTGCGTATGGGTGTGTGCTCTTTCTTTGCACTTCCAGTGAACCCTTGAGCTTTGCCTGCTGAGTTGTTTCCTAATGCTCCTTCCTTCCTTCTTCCTTCCTTCCTAATCTGAAAACTGTAAAGTGAGTTGTGCTGAGCTTTGCACGGCATTTTTCACTGGGAAAGGCAGCCAAGAAGTTAACCCACATTTTGACATTTGTCTCACATTGTAAACTGTAACTGGGGGGGGAGGACGTCTGTTTTAATAACAAGTCTAGGGGTAATGATGGCCTAATAATGAAATAATGAGGCAGAGGATTAAAGATGTATGGTGATAACATGATTTCACAGCACTTATCACTGCTTAATCTTGTTAGGATTTTATTTGCAAAATATAATATGTATGCACTGGTTATTGGATTCCCAGAAAGAATTTTTAGATTCTTACAGCTGAAAAAAAAAATCAGCCTTGTTAATTCCTTTCCCCTCCCCCAATAATTTTAAAAAGGCAGTTTGTTACTGTAGAGTGCTTAATCCTTCAGCGAGGCATTTTAATTAATAGTTTTAATTGATAGTTTACTAGGGAGAAGAACAAATGCACAAATCGCCATACTTAACTTGGCTGCAATCTTTTGACCACTTTTTAAAATTCAGTTTCATTTGGGGCAGGGCATGCTTGCCACTAAGTAAATAGAAAATTAACTTGCACCCCTATATTGATTTCCAGGTGGGCTACCATATGCACAATCAGACTCGTGTCTTTGTAGCAAAGAAATTCATTGGGGAGCTCCATAAGCAATAGAGTTTAATGTGAATTGACTCAAGTAATCTGGGGAAGAAGTTTGATAACCCAAGGTGAAATCAGCCTTCCGGGTGCCTTGTTACATTATAACTACAAGCAAACTGTGTTTGCTTAATTATTTGATGATATATTTGCAAACCACAAAAAGATCTTCTAGGGGTTTCATACTTGGAGGATGCATGAGGGTGGCTGTGATATACCAACAAAAAAGCAGCATCTAAAGTTATACTGTGCTTGCCTGGCAAGCAGAATCACAGAGTTGGAATTGCCACAGATAAAGGAATGGCACTATGTCCCAGGTGCTTATGGAAACCTATGGAACAGGTTTGCCAAAGATTGGCTCGACAACCAATTGTTGAGATAGAATTGTGCCTGGTCCTGGAGTCAACCTAATCCTGATCTAATGAGAACTCTCACCAACTGTAAATTGCGTCCCAACCCATCTTGAAGGTGCCAAGAATGTTGCAACATTTATACTATTAAGAGTAGTGCAGATGTTTGCAGAAAGATGTCTTGCCTGAAAAGTAAGGGAAAGTCACAACATGAGAGACTTCTGTACTAAATTCAAATCTTCATAGCTCATTTCACAAAAAATAAGCTACCTGACACAGCAAATCTCCTAGGAATCCAGCTTATACCATTGTTGTTAGCGAGAGATGAAGTTTTTTAACCAGTCTGTTTTCAAAAAAAAAAAAAAAAAAAGATATGTCAAAATCCAGGAAGCAAAGAATGTTTGTCCCACCTATTCTTTATTGTTCTTCTGTAGGAGTTTGAAAAGAACAAACTGGGTTGTTTCTCTTGGCTACTAGCTCCATTTTTAAGCAATATTAAACATACTGCAATTTTATGGTTACGTAACCACTCAAGAAGCTTACCACAGTTAAGCCAAGGTACAGTATATAAAGCACAATACCATCAATACAATTGAAATTAAAAGCAAGCGTTGGTTGAAAGCTTGGGAGAGTGGGAGCCGCAGAGAAGCAAATTTGTTTCCTGTGTGGTCTATAAGTGAGCTTCTGGTTACAGGAACATCTTTAGAAATGGTCTCCTTTGCTGATCTCGGTTACCAAACAGGTTTGTAATGAAAAAGGCAGCCCCTCAGATAATCAGGTCCTAAACCGTTAGGTCTTGAAAGGTCAATACCAGGTCCTTAAATTGTGTCCTAGAGGTAATAGGGCAAGCAGGGTCAATTATTCTATTCAGACATGATGTTAGATGTACAGTTTTAACTATTTGTCAAGGCTAACCAGATTTCCCTACACAACTCACGTTGGTTGTTTGAGTGGATAGAGCAGGGGTCTTCAAACTTGACCCATTTATGACTTGTGGACTTCAACTCCCAAGAAAAACCAAATGCACAAGTACAGCATAGGTGGCACCATGCTCAATAGTACTAACTGTGAGAAGGACCTTGGAGTCCTAGTAGACAATCACCTAAATATGAGCCAGCAGTGTGCTGCAGCTGCCAAAAAGGCCAACACAGTGCTAGGCTGCATTAACAGAGGGATAGAATCAAGATCACGTGAAGTATTAATACCACTCTTCAATGTCTTGGTAAGGCCACACTTGGAATACTGCATCCAGATTTGGTCACCACGATGTAAAATAGATGTTGAGCCTCTAGAAAGAGTACAGAGAAGAGCAACAAAGATGATTAGGGGACTGGAGGCTAAAACATATAAGGAACGGTTGCTAGAATTGGATATGTCTAGTTTAACGAAGAGAAGGACAAGGGGGGACATGATAGCAGTATTCCAATATCTCAGGGGCTGCCATAAAGAAGAGGGAATTAAGCTATTTTCCAAAGCACCTGAAGGCAGGACAAGAAGCAACGGGTGGAAACTAATCAAGGAGAGAAGCAACCTAGAACTAAGGAGAAACTTCCTGACAGTGAGAACAATTAATCAGTGGAACAGCCTGCCTCCAGAAACGGTAAATGCTCCAACACTGGAAGTTTTTAAGAAGAGACTGGACAGTCATTTGTCCGAAATGGTGTAGGGTTTCCTGCCTGAGCAGGGGGTTGGACTAGATGACCTCCAAGGTCCCTTCCAACTTTACTACTATTGTTGTTGTTGTTGTTAGTTGCGAAGTCGTGTCCGACCCATCGCGACCCCATGGACAACGTTCCTCCAGGTCTTCCTGTCCTCTACCATCTTCTGGAGTCCATTTAAGTTCACACCTACTGCTTCAGTGACTCCATCCAGCCATCTCATTCTCTGTCGTCCCCTTCTTCTATTGCCCTCAATCTTTCCCAGCATTAGGCCCTTCTCCAGTGAGTCCTTCCTTCTCATTAGGTGGCCAAAGTATTTGAGTTTCAACTTCAGGATCTGGCCTTCTAAAGAGCAGTCGGGGTTGATCTCTTCTAGGACTGACCGGTTTGAACGCCTTGCAGTCCAAGGGACTCGCAGGAGTCTTCTCCAGCACCATAGTTCAAAGGCCTCAATTCTTTGGCGCTCAGCCTTTCTTATGGTCCAACTTTCACAGCCATACATTGCAACTGGGAAAACCATGGCCTGGACTATACGCACTTTTGTTGGCAGGGTGATGTCTCTGCTTTTTAGTATGCTGTCTAGATTTGCCATAGCTTTCCTCCCCAGGAGCAAGCGTCTTTTAATTTCTTGGCTGCAGTCCCCATCTGAGGTGATCTTGAGCCCAGAAAAATAAAATCTGTCACTACCTCCATTTCTTCCCCATCTATTTGCCAGGAATTGAGAGGGCCGGATGCCATGATTTTGGTTTTCTTAATGTTGAGTTTCAAGCCAACTTTTGCACTCTCCTTCTTCACCCGCATCAAGAGGCTCTTTAGTTCCTCTTCACTTTCTGCCATTAGAGTGGTATCATCTGCATATCTTAGGTTGTTGATATTTCTCCCGGCAATCTTAATTCCAACTTTTGATTCATCTAGCCCTGCCTTTCTCATGATGTGCTCTGCATATAAGCAGTGTTCCAATATCTCAGGGGCTGCCATAAAGAAGAGGGAGTCAAGCTATTTTCCAAAGCGCCTGAAGGCAGGACAAGAAGCAACAGGTGGAAACTAACCAAAGAGAGAAGCAACCTAGAACTAAGGAGAAACTTCCTGACAGTTAGAACAATTAACCAATGGGACAACCTGCCTCCAGAAGTGGTGAATGCACCAACACTGGAAGTTTTTAAGAAGAAACTGGATAGCCATTTGTCCAAAATGGTATAGGGTTTCCTGCCTGAGCAGGGGGTTGGACTAGATGACCTCCAAGGTCCCTTCCAACTTTATCATTATTATTATTATTATTATTATTATTAAATAGGCAGGGCGACAGTATACAGCCTTGCCAGACTCCTTTTCCAATTTTGAACCAATCAGTGGTTCCGTGTCCAGTTCTCACTGTTGCTTCTTGACCTGCATATAAGTTTCTCAAGAGACAAATGAGATGGTCTGGTACTCCCATCTCTTTAAGAACTTGCCACAATTTGTTGTGATCCACACAATCAAAGGCTTTAGCATAGTCAATGAAGCAGAAGTAGATGTTTTTCTGGAACTCCCTAGCTTTCTCCATGATCCAGCGTATGTTGGCAATTTGATCTCTAGTTCCTCTGCCTCTTCGAAATCCTGCCTGTACTTCTGGTAGTTCTCGATCTACATACTGCTGGAGTCTAGCTTGTAGGATTTTAAGCATAACTTTACTAGCATGTGAAATGAGTGCAATGGTGCGATAGTTTGAACATTCTTTGGCATTGCCTTTTTTTGGAATTGGAATGTAAACTGACCTTTTCCAATCCTGTGGCCACTGTTGAGTTTTCCAAATTTGCTGGCAAATTGAGTGTAGCACTTTTACTGCATCGTCTTTTAAGATTTTGAATAGCTCAGCTGGAATACTGTCACCTCCACTAGCTTTGTTGTTGCTCAGATTTTCTAAGGCCCATTTCACTTCACATTCTAGGATGTCTGGTTCGAGGTCAGTGACCATCTCATTGTGGTTATCTGGGATGTTAAGCTCATTCTTGTATAGTTCTTCTGTGTAGTTTTGCCATCTCTTCTTAATCTCTTCTGCCTCTGTTAGGTCTCTGCCATTTTGGTCCTTTATCATGCCCATCTTTGCATGAAACGTTCCCTTCATATCTCCAATTTTCTTGAAGAGATCTCTGGTCCTCCCTATTCTGTTGTTTTCTTCTATTTCTTTGCACTGTTCATTTAAGAAGGCATTCTTATCTCTTCTAGCTACTCTCTGGAATTCTGCATTCAATTGGGTGTATCTTTTTCTTTCTCCCTTGCCTTTCGCTTCCCTTCTTTCCTCAGCTATTTGCAAAGCTTCCTCAGACAGCCATTTTGCTTTCTTGCATTTCTTTTTCTTTGGGATGGTTTTAGTTGCTACCTCTTGTACAATGTTGCGAACTTCCATCCATAGTTCTTCAGGCACTCTGTCTATCAGATCTAATTCCTTAAATCTATTTGTCACCTCTACTGTATATTCATCAGGAATATGATTTAGTTCATACCTGAGTGGCCTAGTGCTTTTCCCTACTTTTTTCAATTTAAGCCTAAATTTTGCAACGAGAAGCTCATGATCTGAGCCACAGTCAGCTCCTGGTCTTGTTTTACTGACTGTATAGAGCTTCTCCATCTTTGGCTGCAGAGCACATAGTCAATCTGATTTCTATGTTGACCGTCTGGTGATGTCCATGTGTAGAGCTGTCTCTTGGGTTGTTGGAAAAGAGTGTTTGTTATGACCATCGTATTCTCTTGACAAAATTCTATTAGCCTGTGCCCTGCTTCATTTTGTACTCCAAGGCCAAACTTGCCTGTTATTCCGGTTATCTTTTGGCTTCCTACCTTAGCATTCCAATCCCCCATGATGATAAGGACATCATTTTTTGGTGTTAATTCTATAAGGTGCTGTAGGGCTTCATAGAACCGGTCAATTTCATCCTCTTCAGCACCAGTGGTTGGGGCATAGATTTGGACTACTGTGATATTGAATGGTTTGCCTTGGATTCGAATTGAGATCATTCTGTCATTTTGGGGATTGTATCCCAGTATTGCTTTTCCTATTCTTTTATTGACTATGAAGGCTACTCCATTTCTTCTGAGGGATTCTTGCCCACAGTAGTATACCTGATGGTCATCTGAGTTAAATTCACCCATTCCTGTCCATTTTAGTTCGCTGATTCCTAAGATGTCGATGTTCAGTCTTGTCATCTCTTTTTTGACTACGTCTAGCTTGCCTTGATTCATGGATCTTACATTCCAGGTTCCTATGGAGAAAAAATCTTTACAGCATCGGACTTTCCTTTCACCACCAGATATATCCACAGCTGAGCGTCCTTTCGGCTTTGGCCCAGTCGCTTCATTCTTTCTGGCGCTACTAGTACTAGCCCTCTGCTCTTCCCCAGTAGCATATTGGACACCTTCCGACCTGAGGGGCTCATCTTCCAGCGTCATATCTTTTTGCCTTTTAGTACTGTCCATGGGGTTTTCATGGCAAAGATACTGGAGTGGTTTGCCATTTCCTTCTCCAGTGGATCACATTTTGTCAGAACTCTCTGCTATAACCTGTCCGTCTTGGGTGGCCCTGCATGGCATAGCTTATAGCTTCATTGAGTTATGCAAGCCCCTTCGCCACGACAAGGCAGTAATCCATAAAGGGGTTACTACTATTACTATTACTAATTCCTCAGCCAGACATGCTGGCTGAAGAATTCTAGGAGTTAAAGTCCACAAGTCATAAAAGGGCCAAGTTTGAAGACCCCTGGGATAGAGTTTGCTCCTTTTCAGTGATGTGTGACAGTTGTCAGGCTACTAAGTCACCTGCAAGTACCCAAATTAAGTCAGCCTATAGATAGTAGATGGGGTGTTAGCTATGAACAAATGCTGAGGGTAGATGATGGTCGATGCAGTCCTCGACCTACTACCACAATTGAGCCCAAAATTTCTGTTGTTAAGCAGGATAGTTAAGTGAGTTTTGTCCCATATTAAGACCTTTCTTGCCACAGTTGTTAAGTGAATCACTGCAGTTGTTAAGTTAGTAACATGTTAAGTGAATCTGGCTTCCCCATTGGTTTTACTTGTCAGAACATCACCAAAGATGATCACAAGACCCTGGGACACACTGCAACCGTCATAAATTCATGGCAGTTGCCAAGCATCTGAACTTTGATCACATGACTATTGGGATGCTGCAGTGGTTGTGTGAAGAATGGTCATAAATCAATCAATAAATCAGAATTGAGCTGGAAGGAGGTCTTCTAGTCCAGCCCCTGCTCAAGCAGGAGTCCCTATATCATTTTAGACAAGTGGTTGTTCAGTCTCTTCTTAAAAACCTTGAGCGATGAAGCACCTACAGCGTCTGAAGGCAAGCTGTTCCACTGGTTTAATTGTCCTTGCTGTTAAAAAAAGGTCACTTTTTTCAATGCTGTTGTAACTTTGAACAGTCACAAAATGAATGGTTGTAAGTCAAGGACCACTTGTACAGGAAACAAAATGCGGACCGAATTTGGCAATCTCCGTCCTAAGCCAAGTTCTGGAGATACATAGCAGGACAAGAGATTTTTACAGCAACTGGGTTTCTGTTCAAAGCCCTGAAGAATTTCCAGAGAAGCAACAGATCTTCACGGAGACTAGGAGATCTTATTGTTCTCTCCCTTGGTAACCTCTTTGACATCATTACAGGTAGCCCTCGACTTACTGTATCTATACAACATATCTATCACAGCTTGTCAGCAAAAAGAAGGATAAATACTATCTCTCACTTCTCTAACTGAGTGTTCATGCAATAGACCTTCCTTGGAAACAGGCGTAATTAATAGGATGCTGTGGTCCACAGTAGTTTACATGGTCATCCATTGAATAGACTTAAAATGTCCACAAGACTTTTGCAAAGTTTATGTAAGTGAACCTAGAAGTCAAAACCATCTCCAACAAAGCTGAAATGCCTGCAGCTCTGTTGCAAAGGTACCGTGAGTCTGAACTGGGACTATGCTGACTGCAGGGAAGTTTAGATCCTTGTTTATGGTTGGACATTTCTTAGTTTTTCCTGTGAAATAGACCTGACTATTAAAACTTCTGATCCTGGGACTGCATAGTGTCAGGTCTTCCCTGTGATGAAGCCTTTCAGATATGTTCACCAAATTCAGCATTGAAGAGATTTAGCTTAAGTGGCCAATATTTAAGGTGTTGAGACCCACAACTCAGCTGCCTAATTTTTCCAAAAATCACAGAAGGCAATCCAGTAATATAGCATCAGCAGACCAAGTGAGTCAAGATTTTTTTCACTCCTTTGTGAGGTAATTTAGGGTGTGTGGTGGTTTAGTGTGGCTTATGGGAGGAAAAGGTTTTTTAATGGAAAACTAGTCTCATTCTCACCCTTAAAAATATGAAAAAAATGTCATATTCCTGTAACAACATTGCACCTATTTGAATTATCGGTGATTATGTGGAAATAAATAACCAACACATTTGTTTCAGAGTCTCGAATATTTGTTAATACTCTCAACGCTTAACACTTGTGGGGCATTCATAGAAGCTTATCCAAGCATAGCTTTTTAATTAAATCATCCAAAGCAGAGCCTAAAGCAGGAGTCTTCAAACTTGGCCCTTTTATGACTTGTGGAATTCAACTCCCAGAATTCCTCAGCCAGCGTGCCTGTCTGAGGAATTCTGGGAGTTGAAGTCCACAAGTCATAAAAGGGCCAAGTTTGAAGACCCCTGGCCTAAAGCATTCTATGTAGAACAAATCTTTGAAGAGTTGTCCAGATTTGATAATCATATATACCAAGCCTTCACCCAAGACATGTATCCATATAGTTCTACAGAAATCCATCCAAGACTTCACTGTAACTCAGAGTTAGTCATTGATGTAGACTTGTTGAGTGTGATTGTCCAACTAGAATCATAGGGACAGAAGGAATCATAAAGGTTATCTAGTCCACTCCCAACAAGCTCTGTATCTAGGGGTACCTTAGTCCCACCCATATCTTCTCTACTAAGGTCAGGTGGGAAAACTTTTCAAATGTCCATCTTATTCTTGTTGTTAAATAAACTCAACCTTATGTTGAAATGTTGACAATATTCTTTTTTTTTCTGAGTCCCATTTTAGCAACATAAAAGGTAGCCTTCTATTGAGTTAGACCATCTAATCTATAATCTGACTGACAGCAACTTCCAGACAGGGAACTTCCTATTTTTACTTGATGATGACAGTGATTGTACCTAGAGACTTTCATATCAAAGTCTATGCCCTCATATGCCCTTTGCTCTATGTTCCATTCTCTAATCATTCATTAAAGAAAAAACACATGGTTTTGTATATATGAACAGGGATGCAGGAACAACCCATGCTAAAAATACCGCTAAGAACTGGTGTTTGATTTCTTACTCTATTTTTTTAGGTTTCTGCAGAATTAGATTGCCAGGGACAATGTTTTGTGATGAAGCTCTTTTTTTACAAAGCAAGAAAAACCATTCATGATCCTATTTCTTCTTCAAAGAGCTAGTAGTAGCACATTTCATCTTAGGACAGTCTCCCCCTGCTCAAAGCCATCCTACAGATAGGTTAGGCTGACAGTAACTGTCGCAAATCATCCAAAATAAGGCAGGAATTAGTATATTGGACAAGGAAGGCTCAGAGTTAGCTCCATATTCAGTCAGAAGATGATGGGATGATATTGGGCTTCCCGTCTTTCTCACCTCAAGTGATATTAGGTAGGAAAACTGGAGGACAGAATACTTTCAAGTATTAAAAGTGAAAGAATGTATGGAAAGGCAGCGATTTCCCTGTTTTAGGAAAGAACTGGACCAGTATCTTTGGCCAGGATCTAATATTCTAAATACATAGCCAAGGATGGTCAATGGCCAATCAAACCCAGAGAGCTTCTAGTTTAATCCTGAACTACATATATTCTTTTTTATTAGAGTTTTATCTTGTGGTTGGGGCTTTGGGGAGACGAGGTTTCATCTAAGGTAGATATTTTAGGCCTAAATTAATATATTTATTTTAAAAGAGATAGCACAGTATCAAACTTGGGGATGTCCTCATTGCCCTCCTTGGCATACTAAAGACAATGATGGAAAAGTTATTGGTTATTCACAGAATAAGTTGAAATGCTCTGTAGGTACTATGGAGTATAGAGACCCAGAGAGTT
Source organism: Crotalus tigris (assembly GCF_016545835.1). Lineage (NCBI taxonomy): Eukaryota > Metazoa > Chordata > Lepidosauria > Squamata > Viperidae > Crotalus > Crotalus tigris. The sequence goes on from NW_024100512.1 coordinate 4,150,070, forward strand.
TTTCCTTTCCAATTTTTCAATAGCAGAGGAAGGAGAAATCTTAAATAGCCTGGAGGAAATTTATCACAAGAGTCTTTTGTCAGGTTAACCTTCCTTTTCTTTCTCTGTGTTGCTCTTATTGCCTGAGGATAAATATGCTTTTTTGTTTGATGAAATGTATACTCTGCATTTTGTAATATGAATATCCTATCACTTCCTTAATATAAATGTCCCTGAGAAGAATCTAATTAGAATTTTCTAATTCCTGTTTATTTGCTTGTTTTCATTTGTCAAATTTTGAAACCGCCTGTCTCCCTCACCAAGGGACTTCTCAGTTTTCCATGTTGAGGAGCAATTCATGCTCATGTAACCTCAACCTAGAGATTCAGTGTGGTGTAGTGATGGTGGAGTAGGATTGGGGAGACTCAGGTTATACTCCTTCCTTAAGCATGGATATCGGTTGGGTGACCTTGGTCCAGTCAGTCCCTCTCAGCCCAAAGTCAGCTTTAGGCTGTATGAAAAGCTGACTGAAAATAAAGCCTCTGTCTGCACTTTGCATTGCTATGAGACTGCAGTTAGTGCAGTGTAAATTCTAGTAGACATAGCTTGTATCATAATGCTTCAGATAAGGAATTCTCGGCTTACTGTTTATGTTTTTGATAGATATCAGTGGAACTCCTTATGACATGATGTGGCTTTCTATGCATACAAAAGGGCAGAAAACTGGGAAAAACCTACAAAGAAGTCACACTTCACTTTCCAGAGAAAGTGGCTACTTTTGTACTTATCAGAAAGATGCCTTATTCATGCCAGTATGTTTTGCAAACCATCCCTTTCAAATGCTTCCTAGCAAATAGGCAAGAAAACTGCATTAAAATTAGTGAAATGCATATCTATCCTTTTTGCTTAGCTCACATAATCTGGTTACTTTGCTAACCTATTTTCTGAGTCTGTGCAATACCATGTACCATAAACTAATCTGGTTGGGTTAATACAACATGCTGTATCAAATATGCCCAAAACAAAGGTTAAAACTAGTAAAACTTCATACACTCTCTTCCAGATAAACATACTGTACTGTACAACCATAATCCTCATCTCACAGAAATCATTTATACGTGAGAAGCATTCAGATTGCAACAGCTATCATTTATGTCTATAAAGCAATGAGGATGGGGGCACTTCTGCTAAAGCTAGGAGGACAAAAGATTTTTGAAAGATGTACAACACTGAATAATTCACATGTTTTTTGAAGCAGTGCAATGGATTAAAAATTAGGGCAAAATTTAATTTAAAAATGCTTAAAGGGGCTTATATGATTCCTACATTTATTTCACATGTCATGTGGACTAGTAAAATATTCTTACGAGACCTCAATTTGCATAATTTTGTGGGAAATGGGTATATTGAAAAAGAAGGTATGGTAACTTTAGGAATCAGACTTAACTTTAGTCATAAACTGTCATGATGGTTGAGCCAGAGGTTCTTTCACCCAACCTATAACTATAAGACATATAGTTTAAAATATTTAGCCAGTTACAATTCGCTATATTATAAATATGGTGGCATTTCTTCCAGAAGTGATTTTGCAAGTCAGGAAGTTCTATGAAATTGGGTGGACTGAGCATCCAAGACACTGTTTCTCCCCTTTCCAAAGAATATTCATTATCTTCCACTAACAATGTTTATTTGTTATCTTCTTTCTTTGCTTCTGCTGCCTCAATTGTTTCTTCTAAAGCATTTGACGTGCAATTTGTCCTTCATTTGAAGCTAAAAATGTCTCCCGTGTACGTGCTTATGTCAGTTTTGCACATGGAGACTATTCTGAAATAACCTGACCGTGCAGTTCCAATATAGAGATTTTCCACCATGCAAGTGATCATTTTTTAGATATTTTTCTATTCCCAACTTCCTGTGATAACTTGAAGGAATAATTTGCTGTATCACATTGAGGATTTTATAATTTTATAAATTTTATAAGATTTTATCTTTAACTAACCTATGCTATTGAATGCCATAAAAAGTATCAAACAGCAATGAAGTCAGGGATTGTAGTGGGCACCATTAGGTGTCCTTACACCCCACAGTATCTAGGCTGAGCCTATAAAATTAGGTAAGTAGACAATATGCCATAGTGGTTGGATATTGCTTCTCAGTTAAGTTGATATTTTTTCAAAGTAACACAAATATAGTTCTTCTTGAAATATTCTCAAGCTAATTTCTATAAACCAAGGGCAATCTTGGCAACTATGTCTAGTTTAATGAAGAGAAGGACGAGGGGGGACACAATAGCAGTGTTCCAATATCTCAGGGGCTGCCACAAAGAAGAGGGAGTCAAGCTATTCTCCAAAGCGCCTGAAGGCAGGACATGAAGCAACGGGTGGAAACTAACCAAAGAGAGAAGCAACCTGGAACTAAGGAGAAACTTCCTGACAGTTAGAACAATTAACCAGTGGAACAACCTGCCTCCAGAAGCGGTGAATGCCCCAACACCGGAAGTTTTTAAGAAGAGACTAGACAGCCATTTGTCCAAAATGGTATAGGGTTTCCTGCCTGAGCAGGGGGTTGGACTAGATGACCTCCAAGGTCCCTCCCAACATCATCATCATCATTATTATTATTAGTATCATTATTATTATTATTATTATTATTATTATTATTATTATTATTAACTTTAAGACCTGTGGACTCCAACTCCCAGAATTCTCCAACTGACCATGCCGACTGGAGAATTCTGGGAATTGAAGTCCCCAAGTCTTAAAGTGGCCGAAGTTAGATATCGCTGCTATAAACTATTCTGAGAAACTAGTTCTCTTTCAAAGCTATTTGTAGCAAAAGAAGTTTGAATCATCCACATTCATCCACATTTCTAGTGCTTTCTAGTAGATCTGTAATGTGGGGGCGATAAAGCTTTTAAACCAATTAGTCTACACAATGGGATCACCACATCAACCTGTTGCAACATCAAAAGAATAAATCAGCCATTCCTAATAGTTAATTGGGGTGGATTTTAGAAGACTTTTAAAATAGTGGGATCCTCCTCAGACGTCTTCAAATTTCACCTCAGCAATCTCCATCGTGCCTACTTTTACTGTTAATTCAGAATTAGATAAGGAGCTGTGTTTTATTCTGTTAATGCCCAACTTATCAAGTCAAATGATTAAAAAAATATGTTTCTTTCATTATATCTCTTCTAAGAGAAAATCTATGTGTGTGGAGTTTTGTTTTTAAATATTTTTATTAGCCTCCCCCCCCCCCAAACAACTTCCTGTTACACAAGAGTTTGTCAAAGATCAGACTTGGGAATGAAATCTTACAAGGGAGAAACTGAGTTGATATGGCAACCCTTTTTTGTATTTGATATTTGTACTTGGCAAGCGAAATGATAAGCTTTGTTTAATGGCCCATGATAATATCAGCTTCTCAGATGTAGCAACTGCATGATTAAAGGTAGCAAAATATGTGAAATGCTATTTTTCCACTGCACGGTATTATATTTTCTCAGTGAAATAAAGGACAGTTTTGGAGAGGGAAATGGATTTGAGATTTTTATAGAATGATGGGATCTTTAATGGGCAAAAAATCTAAAGATAAATATAAGTCTGTGAAGATATGTATAAGTCTTAAGTGCTATTGCTATTACTGTAAATGTCTGCAGTGGCCAGTCTGTGGTTCAGGAAATATGTATGAAATATTTATCTATGGCTCTCAAGTAATCTATATATAATACAAATTCAGGAGGAAAAATTATGGCCACCTACACAAAGCCAATGCATTCACTCCCATGCACACGCCTCTCACTTCAGAAAGCATCCTAACCTTTTTGAATTTACTCTTTCCTTCAACATGAGGGAGGGGTGGAAACTGAGTATGCGGAAAGAATGATGGGACTAAATCTTCAAGTCGTCCAAAAGATTATGAAGGTGGGAAGTCCTCATACAGGTAGTCCTCAACTTAGACTGTAATTGAGCCTGGCAATTATGATCATAAGTCATGATGGTTGTAAAGTGGGTCATCACATGACTGATTGGAGTTTTTTCGGGGGGGGGTTGAAGATGTTGTTAAGCAAATGCCATGGTTATTAAGCAAATCCATTGTTCACTACGGGCATTTTTTTTTCTGGAAATCAGGAGTAAATTCTGAAAATCAGAAGTTATTTTCAGCAAAGATGTTGTAAATTGCAATCATGTGAGCATGTGATGTTACAAACAGCTGTAAATGTGGGACGGTTGCCGAGGGCCCAAAATGCAATCACGTGAACTTTGGAACCAGGTCATAAGTATCTTTTGGGGAGTCCATCATAATTTCAAATAGTCACTAAGCAACTGATCATAAGTTGAGGACTACCTATAACAGCCACTGTTTAGATCTTCAGGTCCAAAGCTTTGCTCAATGGAGAAATCCAAATTAAATAATCCTAATAGGTAGATGCCTAGTCTCCAATTGAAGACATCCAATTAAGGAAAGCTCCCGCAGTCATTCTCCTATCAAACTGTTTTACTGTCAAAGAAAATTTTTCAACATTTATTTGGAATCTGGCTTCTTATAACTTAAATCCATGTCTCTGTGCCATCTTCTCTGAAATGAGAGAGAACAAGTCTTGAACTTCTTGCTTGTTTGTATCACATTGCTGACTCATACTCAATTTGTAATTTACTATTTTGAGACTTTTCACAAGTACAAGCATGGTCTCACCATACTTACGTATTTTCACAAGCATGGTCTCACCATTCTTACGTATTTCACTTCTTTTTCCTAAGGGAAGAACTTTGCAGTAATTTCTGTAAAATTGAACTCTTGGTAGTTTCAGTCTACATCCTAACTTATCAAGAGGATTCTGAATTTTATTGGTAGCTATCCTGCCAAATTTTATGTCATTTGCAAATGTCATAAGCATTCCCTCCATCTCTTCCTCCAAGTTATAAACATAAACATTGAAATGTTCAGAGTCCAGAACTGAAATCGATAGGTCCTTCTCTGTATCTCCATCCGGTTGATGAATATTCCTGAACACATTTTTCAACCAGCAATATAGCCATTGCTTTGTCATGCTATACAATCATAGCCAAGTAGCTTGACAATCATGTGGTACTACATCAAATAATTTGCTGAAATCAAGATATGTATTACATCAGCAATTCCACAATCTATAACGGAAGCACCTTGATCAAGAGATGTCAGGCAAGAGATACTGTTGACAATACATGCTAGTCTGTCATAATTTTCATGATTTTAAAAGTCCTCATAGGTAAGGGTACTTATGATTTACATTATGAATAGTCCTCGGTTAGCAACTGCCGTAGACAGTGAGCGTTTGCAGTTAACAATGATAAAGAAGTAACTTTGCAAATAATGCCCACCTTTGCAGCATCTTTTATGTTCACAGTCACAGGCTGTTAGTACCAGGCCCAAATATATTTTCCCCCTTTTTTGCCTCCTCACAGAGCAAAGAGATTGCTGATTTCTTCCTGAGCTGTTTTTTTCCACGTCATGTTAAGAAAAGTTAACTACCTGAACTCTGCGATCTTAATTGATTAGAAGCTGGGTGCTAAGAAGCTGCTGGCTGAAACTGACATGACCCTAAACAGTTTCACACTAAAGGCTTTTGTTCGCCTCCTAAGAGGCTGGTAGCAAGCACCTTAGGCAAACAGCCGGTGCTGTTGCATTGCCTTTCATGCATATTTCCCCACTGCATGTCTACTTACTCTCTTGCAATCTCTTTCCCTTCAATGAATGTAAATACAAATGTCAATTCTTTTTTTTTTTCTAATTATCTCAGCACCTGGGTCAGCATTCCAAAGGGCAGGGGAGTGTGGGAAAAGGGCTATAAGATTTATCCTTTTACCTGGTTTCCTCTAGATATGAGTTCCACAACCCTTCTCTACTATGTGGGCTTGCCCAGCTTTTGGGGTCCTATACTTGTGATGCTGCAAAGCAAAGGAAAGCTGAAGTTAAATCGTAAGCACAGTCATTGTGATGATTTTCACCTAACCATCAGTTAACAACTGAGTTGCCAATTCTGTAAAACTTCCTGTAAAAAACTATAGAATCTTTCCAGATTTCAATCATCCAATCAACAGGATTCTTGTATGATAAAGTTCATCCATTCCATCAGCAAGTTCCTTCAGTATCCTGGGATACATTTTAACTGGCCCAGAGAATTAAACTCATTCAGGTTAATAAGCATCCCAGACCATATTTCTATAAGTCTCAAGTTTCAATCCTATCCATTCTTCCAGCACTCCATAGTTGATTAAGGGGATCTCTTCTCGGAGAAGACTTACCCAAACTATGGGTTAAGTAGTTCTATCTTTTGCCATTTTGCCATATTCGTTGAGCTGCAGGTTTTATTTTTATTTTGAACATATATGAAGATATCTTTTTAGTTCTTAGCATCCTTGGCTAAACTCAGTTTATTCTCAACTTTCCATTCCTTGACACCACTCTACAATTCCAAACTATCTCATTTCCTGTATGAGTCCTCTTTTGTGTTTGGATCTTTACTAGTTTTTTTTTTTGTTTGTTTTCTTCACATCAATTCTTTGCAATTGTGATTTTAAATCTTTCTTATAGGGAGCTCCCAGTCATCCAGTTCCCTAGCTTTCCCATATCCTAATGAACTGGTAAGCCAACTAAGGATGCATCATAAGGTCAATTGATTCATGCACCTATATGTTGTCTAGCAGAGACAGTTGATTTTTCAGTCTGTTTGTCAAGTCTGTCACCTATCATCATCAAGTTTATACATTGCCAAATAGCCCTAACATACTGTAAAATAGAACAAACATACTTTAATATAGAGTATACTACATATGATTGTTGATGCAGCATTCTGTTCTACTTCTCACAGAATGTTTGGAGAAACCCAGAATTAGGATTAAGGACATATGCTGTGAGATACCAGTTTCAAAACGCTGATCTTTGAATTTTCAACCAAATTTCTAACAGTGAAAGCTGGAGGGCTTCATTGCTTTAGTGTGCTGCTTTGGAGAAATAGCAATAGCACTTAGTGCTTTACAGCCCCCTCTAAGTGGTTTGCAGAGTCAGCCTATTGTCCCCAACAATCTGGGTCCTCATTTTACTAACCTTGGAAGGATGGAAGGCTGAATCAAGCTTGAGCCCATCAGGATTGAACTTCAGACTGTGGGCTGAGTTAGCCTGCAATACTGTATTCTAACCAGTGCGCCACTATCACACATGAATTGTCTTGAGAAATTGTTTTTAAAGAGAACAGTGAGATGCATGAACTTTGAGAGAGAGCAGGTACATACCAGCAAAAGGCTGTGTTGCCCCACCTTTAATTCAAGAGTAAATATTTGTTGAATACTTGCTCAACTTGTTGTAGGAGTATACACTTTAGTCCCAGTGAACTTTCTATGATCCAGTCAGTCTTTCAAGAAATCATTCAAGGAATTTTAGCAAAATTCTGTCCCTTTTCAATCTGTTAATAGCATTTTAATAGTATTTTGATATACTCTGGTCTTTGCATATAATGATTATCTTATTTGCATTGCTGTCAATATTTCCCCAAGGGCCTTGGCTCATGTTCTGATGTTTTTGCCTAAAATCATCAGATTGAGGTAGCAGCATTTCATCATCTGCTTTTGCTATGAACTGTGGGTTCTTATGCCACATACCACAATGGTCATTTATTTGATATATGTAATAAATGACATTCAGTTTTCCATCTGCATTTGAAAGAGAAAGGCCACTCTTTCGAAGATAGCAAAGTCCACATTTTGGACCACTGGTTTGAAAGAGGCCATCTATGTCAAAATTGAACAGCCCTCTCTCACCAGAGGGGGAGGCATACAACATCATCTATCTCCAGTCTACAACACAGTTCTTTCAGCAATTCCAAGAAGGTGGCCTCAATGACTCTCTAAAAGAATGCAAATGTCAATCTGTCTGCAAGGAGTATAAATTCTTCCTTTCCCCACCATCCAGTCAGAGCTGAAGAAGCTTCTTGGATAAGAAGCGAAATATCTTCAAAGAAAAATAAGTCCAGTTGCCTTCTGAAAAAGCATCTTTGGGACATTCAGTTTTGCTTTTTTTCACCTTTCTATTGACTTGAGCCTGGGTATTACATAATCATATTAGTATAATGAATCTTGTCTCCTCCATGTTATCCTTGCAAACATCTTCTCCCATTCCTGTGTCCCAAATTCATGGTCTTTAAAATGTCAGGTATTGCTACATCTTAAAAATAACCATCTGCCTGAAGAAGCAAATAAACATTTTCCTTAGGCAAACATTTCTAAATCTTAAATTGGTAACACACAGGACAACCTCCCTGCTTCCTGTGTTTTATTCATGGGCTTGTTTTTACTAGGCAAAATTCTGATTTTAATCATTCTAAAACTAGAGACCCCAGTGCTATTCCCAAGTATTTGCAGCACAAGGGATTTAATGCAAAATATTTGCAGCACAAGGGGTTTACTGTAAACTTTTCTTCAGTCTTAGCGCTGTAACTCTCCAGGGGTTATATTAGTCTCAGCTACCCACCCCTATAGTTTGTGGACTCCCAAACCATGTTGAGCTTTCCAAGTTACAGAAATTGTCTGCATCATTTCAAAGCATAACAAGAAAATCTTTCTTGCAAAAGAAAAGGAGTGAGATAAGCACACCGTCCACACTGTTAGCCATTTCCTTCGACAAAAATTGTAATAAAACCCACTTGGACTTGGTGAAAGGAGTCACAAGACCCCTTATCCCTTCTGTGCTGCTTAATTGTAGCACTGAACTTTTCACCCCAATTATAGTGATGTAATCCATGGCGATTGGCTTTGCTTGGGTCTTTTTCCATTCGCCATCAGAGACCTGTCATTGTACCTTGCAGGAGGGAACCCCAGTAGTACTATGAATTCAGTCACTTGTGTCTTTTTACAAAAGAAAAAAAAATATGAATGTTTTCTGTTTTTCTCTAATTTACTTAATGTGCCCTTCTCCCTTTCAGCTCCCTGTTGGACTTTGGACATGTTTGGTAAAAAGTAGAACAAGTCCAGCAGTCAGGAAGGGAGAGGTAGAAGAGCATCATGGAAAGGGATCCAATGGTGTGTGTGTGTGTGTGTGTGTGAGAGAGAGAGAGAGAGAGAGAGAGAGAGAGAGAGAGAGAGACGGACGTTGTGTCCCCTCTATGGAATGCCTCCCAGTCATACCATGGCCACCCCAAGCAGATATCTATGGTCATCTGAAGTACATTTTTTCCAGCATGTTTCCTTCAGGTGATAGACAATTCAAGCTTTTAGACTGAGTCCAGGAAGATTCAGATCCATGTCCACTTTCAGCCATAGATTGGCTGAGTTACTGCCTTGCAGAGTCTGGTCCACCCCATGTGGTTACTGATATGGGAAACACGGCAGACCAATGAATGAGGAGGACAGGCAGTGAAGAGGGAGAGGAAACCACGTGCCATTAAAAATGTTTGTGGGGGTTGTGAGCTTGATCACAGGCATTTCAGATGAACTCTTGAAAAAGGAATTTATTTTTCAACATGCCTCGGGCCAGAACATTTTTTTTTTTACTGGCTCTTGTTTGTTCAATTTATGTATAAACTCTCAGAGGAAAGATGGGCTTTAAATCTTACGACATAAATCTCATGTGTAAGACAAACAAATAAATAGGTGAGCATACCAATTATTGGTCATGCTGGTTGACAACTCTATATCTTGTCGTTCTAACTTACGACGAGGTCATCAGGTTGTAGGAAACTATTTTGATGAGCCTACTAACATTTAAGTATAATGATCCTGAGCTAGTCAGAATCTGCCTCAAGAAGACATTTGCAGGTAAATTTGGCTCTGAACTGGCTAGGGATAGGGAGAAATTTGCTTAGCATACATTTGAAAGGATGCAAATCCAAACATGTTTTTTTTAACCAAAGAATTATAATTCAATTTAGAATTATTGTTATCATTCATTTTCTGACTATTTACATGAAAGAGTTTAGGCAATATTTTGCTAAAATATTAGCAAAAAATAGAAAGTGAGAGAAACTAATAGTGATTGCCTCACCAAAATTCTAGTAGTAGTAGTAGTAGTAATAGTAGTAGTAGTAGTAGTAGTACTCATAGTCGTAGTTGTAGTCATAGTCGTAGTAATAGTAGTAGTAGTAGTGGTAGTCGTGTCACTATACATCTACCATCTATATGAATCCAAAGCACAGGAGTTCACATGATATTTTACTTAATCTTCCAAGACTAAATAATTAAAAAATAGAATGTCTTGTAAGATTTCTAATGTAAATTGGTAACTTTGTTTAGAGAGAAGAATCACCCAGATAAAAACTATGATTCTAAAATCTAAAGGCTTTGGGTTTGATATACTGTATGCCTGATTTCTGAAATTTATTTTTTTTTTCAGTTATTGTAATGCCTTGTCTGATGTCTCTCCCTCCCCCAGCATCTATGTATTCAGACATGCAATCAGAGCGGCCTGACATTGGGAGTATCATGACTCATCCTGATTATCTTGATGGAAATCCTGATCTTATCAAACCTAAAAAACTGCTCAATCCTGTAAGAGCCTCGAAAAGCCACCAAGAACTTCACCGGGAACTACTTATGAATCACAGAAGGTGAGCAGAGGGTTGGGGTCATAGGCTTCCTCAGGAGGGTTGGAGAGGGGTGTGTGTTATGTGTACTATGACATCTGTGGTTTTGTCTGTGAGGTTTTACGGCAAAGAATGTTGGATTTTGAAGAAATGGGATAGAATATTGACATTTTTATCAATACTTTGATGTTGGAGATAACCCCGGAGTGTACTGGAGGAGCCAAAAGAAATCAACCCAATGCATCATAGAACAAGTCAACCTCAAATTTTCGCTTGAGACAATGTCCAGGCTCAGATTATAGTACTTTGAAGAAAACAACTGGCAGCAAACTGAGTTCGAAACTTGAACACAAATACTTTATTTGACCAAGTGTGATTAGATACACAAGTAATTTGTCTCCAGTGCAGAAGCTCTCGGTATATGTGCAAAACAACAGAATAATCATAATCATACCAATAAGAGGGGGGAGTAAAGAAAATAATAAGGATAAATAATAATACTATGGTCATACTACATGGGTAAATACACATATACATTAGATGGCACTATGAGAATTAGATGTTCAGCAAAGTGATGGCACAAGGAAAAACAACTGTCCCAGTGTCTAGTTATTTTGTCCTGCAATGCCCTATAGTGCCGTCCCAATGGGAGGAGTTGAAACAATTTATGTCTAGGATGCAAGAGGTCTGCAGCTATCTTCTCAGCAAGGGCGGATGGACTCAATTAAAGCAGTGATGGAAACACTTTTGGAAGACCTGAAGGACCATATTGGTGATAGATTGTCCTGCAGAACATCCATCTACATGGTGTCTAAAAATTAATACTAAGCTGATCACATATATTTAATAGTCTAATATGTAAGGTTTGAATCAAAGAATCATGGAACTGGAAGGGACCTTGGAGATCTAGTCCAATCCCCCTGCTCAAGGCAGGAGTCTTATACCATCCCAGTCAAATGGTTGTCCAGTCTATTTGGAAAACCTCCCGTGATGGAGGACCCACAACCTCAGGAGGCAAGATATTCCTTTGTTTGATTGCTCTCACTGTCACAAAATTTTTCCTTACTTCTAGGTTGTATCTCTCTCTGACAAGTTTCCACCCACTACTTCCTGTCCTGCCCTTTGGTGCTTTGGAGAATAAATCAATCCCTCTTCTTTGTGACGGCCCCTCAAGTACCGAAACACAACTATCATGTCTCCCCCCCCCTCCCCAATCCTTCTTTTTGATAGGCTAGAGAAACTTAGATCCCTCAACTGTTCCTCATACGATTTAGCCTCCAGGCCCTTTTGTGAACCTCGAAAATTGGATTGAGAAAAGCATAATTCAGCTAATCATGGAAAGGCGGAGGGTTTTTGTGCCAACACAGCATTTGTTGCAGTATAAGATGCATATGTCAACATTTGTGCAAACCATATATCTGGATGATATTGTCTAGTTCCACATAGAACTTTGAAGAAGTTTTTTAAAAATTAAAAGTCATACATATTTTTTTAGTTCTATTGGTCTTGGAAAAAAAAGTTCTCTCATGATTCAGATAACATTTTGTCCTCCTTTGGTTCCCTGCAGCATCAAATAATACCAAAGATGAGCTGAGATTTCCCAAAGCCTCATAGAAAGGTACATACTGTGTATCTGTAGATGAAAGGCAAATGATGGACTGATCATGAGCTATCTAGATGAAAAGAGACAAAAGATTGGGCCAATATCCTGTTGGTTCCTCAGCCATATCCGCTAGCATTATTTGTTTCATGAAACACAAATTTTCTTCACAAAAAGTAGACAGGTAAGAGATGGAGTGAGTCATTCAGACCTAATAAAGGAGGCTGATGTGATGGGAGTTTGATTAAAAAATAAAATCTCAAAACTTTGACATTAGAAGGAGGGCTGCTGATCTACATCTTCTTAATAACAGTTGTATATTAACAACAATTATTTTAATATTTACCACATCTTCAAGAAGGCAGCTTACAGCATTTTGAAAGACAAACATAAAAGTATACAAAATCTAGATACAACATTGGGAAATAAGAATGCATGAAGCACATTGTGCACTATAAATATAGGCTGAAGAATTTGGGCTATTCAGTCTGATGAAAAGAAGACTTAGGAGAGACATGATAGGATATGGTTGCCTATCTCACAAAAAAAGTGACTCTGGGCAGCATACAATATCTGAACCCCTCTGTTTGTTTACTGCTTGCTTAACTTTAATAATTAACGGTACGTTTGTTTATTTATTTGCCATATTTATAAGCCATCCACTTTTAATTAACCAACCGAACTGGTAAGCAGAATAAATCAAAAAGAGCATCAGTAAAATTTGACAACATCTTAAGCTTTGCAGTATAAAATCCATAAATTAGCTCAATACTCAAAATCATGTTACAGTATGAAATGTGAAACATCTGTATCAAAAGACAAAAATCCTAAGGAAAGAAGGCTTGAGTGTAATATTGAGCCTTCAGCCTTCTCTTGAGTTCAGCCAGGAAGGGATTAGACTGCATTTTGCAAGAAAGGAACTCCGTAAAGCAGGTGCTCCATAAGAAAGTTCTTGTCCTATTTAGTTCCACTAGGCTCCCTGCAGGTTATATGTAACCCACGGGAAATTGTCCTTTGAGAATAATAGGTTGATATTTTCAAAGAATTCAACTAGTTTGTTACAGCTCCTTGTGCATTGAAGGGACATTGTAATTGGGAAAATTAGAGATGGGGTTTCCGAAATCTATCCTGCACATGCCTAGATTGATCTATAAAAGGTTTTTTAAAGTGTTGGCAGTGGAATTATAAGTAGAATCCCTCTTTGGCTATCCACCAGATCATCAAGCACTCAGCTTGAGAAGATAGAAGGAGTTAACCCAGCAGTTGATAGTGAAATGTACCACATAGGACACAACATACAGTTTGTCTTAGTTGTCCAGTTTGCAAGATTGACCCTCATAATATGGAAACCAGTTAAGAAGACCAATTTTTTCATCTGACCCAAATGACTAAAACCAGCAATGGGAAAGCCCATTAAGCACTGCACTTCTAGCAAATACAGTAGTGAAGGTTGAGATCTTCTCAGGTGAAACCACACCAGAACCTCTGATGCTAAATTCCAATATAAGATTGTTGGTTAAATTACTCCCCCTGCTGGAAAAAAGGAAGAAAAGAGAAGCTTTTTTGTCTGTTTCTTTTAATTAATTCTAAGAAACTTAATATATTTTTGAAACCTAAGTACTTTCTTTTCTGCCTGGGTTTCTCCTGCACTTTTGCAGGTTGTGTTTATACATAAACATCCAGCAGGTTATGCATTTGCCTGAAATGGAAACAAGGAAACTCCACCCTGCCAAGTTTTCATTCTTTCACATGAATAAGTGCTCAGACCTTTAGCAACCTTATTTCAAAATATCGGTTTATTAGAAATGCTTAGGTGCTCTACTTTACATGAAATTTTAGCCAAGCTACAGTATAAAAACAAATAATGCAACTGAGATTACAGCTCCTGTAAAGCAATAGACCCAAACATTAATCAAGATTAATAACAATTCAGTCAGAGGATGATGTAACAATTGGTTAAGCACAGATTGTGTTAAGCCAGTGGTTCTCAACCTTTTTAATGCCGCGACCCCCAACCGGTCATAAGTCGAGGACTACTCAACTGGTGCAGCACCGTTTGCAGAATGGGACTTTTGGCGGGCTCAGCAGGGCAGAGACAGCCTGGACAATTCCTATTGGCTTTTGAAAGCCAATAGAATTAGACTCTATTCAAGAGAGTCTATTCTATTGGCTTTCAAAAGCCAATAGAATAAAAGGGAGTAGCACAGCTAAGGAAAAGGGGGGAAAAATGGCGGACTGCGTTGTTTGGCGACTCCCATGAAATGGTTGTTCAACCCCAAATGGGGTCCCGTCCCACAGGTTGAGAACCACTGTGTTAAGCACACATGTTTTGGGCATGTGCAAAGTAGTGTGCTGGAATCCATAGTCTAATACAGAGTTTCTCAAACTTGGCAACTTTTAAGATGTGCGGACTTCAGCTTCCAGAATTCTTCAGCCATCTAGGGAATTCTGGGACACACATTTTAAAGTTGCCAAGGGTGAGAAACACTGTTCTAATGTAACATGATCATAAGACAGTCCAAGGATCAAGCATAACTGCCTAAACCATAGACCAGACAACGTAATTAGGTCAACATTCAAGGACAGTATTCCTAATGTAGAGTAAGATGGAGAAGTCAAAAATTCAACTCTTCAGAGGCTAGTTCCTAAATGATGTTGGAATCCTGGTAGGCAGCAGACTGAAGACTTCTTTGCTTCACACTACCTCAAAGGCTAGTTTTTACTAGTTAGAAAGCTAGAAACATGAGTTTTCATCATGAACAAAGCATTTCCTATTTACTGTTTTCTGAAACCTAACATTGGCCTTTCAAAACGTATTATGTGAAGCTTCAGTTGTCCTTGCTTTCTGTCTATGGAATATTACTGTGGGTCCCTGCTTGATATATTTTACCAAGTCAGTCTTGCCTCGTCTAGTGTTTTGATCTGACTCAAAATGGTCTAAAGTAGGGTTTTTCATATTCTCTTCTATAGAACTCTTGTGAGTTCTTTAATTCTGTTTTGATTGTGATTTCCATTTTATTGTTTTGGAAATATTTATCTGTTAGGATTTTAATGCTTTAATGCTGTAAGCCACCCGGAGTCATATATGAGATGGGTGGCAAATAAATTTAATGAATAAATAAAGTTTCATGGGAACTTGATGGGGTTCCATGAAAGAGTAAGGGGGGGGGAATACCTTATGTGAGAAAAAAATATATTTTGCTATGCTTCCTACAAAGTCATCCTACCCCAGCCCAGCCTTCTCTCCCTAATCCAGGAGTTTTCAAACTTGGCCCTTTTATGACTTGTGGACTTCAACTCCCAGAATTCCTCAGCCAGGCACGCTGGCTGAGGAATTCTGGGAGTTGAAGTCCTCAAGTCATAAAAGGGCCAGGTTTGAAGACCCCTGCCCTAATCCAAAGCAAAATCAGATAGAAGGTTTCAGGTGAAGAAAGCAGGAGCACAATCTAGGCAGTGAATTCTAATGGTCTTTTTGTAAGGTCAGTGGCAGTTAGTACAAATTTCATTTTATTGCCATGCATCTTTTCCTAGAGATTTGCCATTTGTTCAAAAATTCCAAGATTTTTTTAAAAAAAGGTTCTGCTGCTTGAAAAAATGTGAAAACTCCTGTTGCACATTATGTGAATTTGCAGAAGATTTAATATCCTTTAAGGAAGGAAGAAGATAAGAGCAAACCTTTAATTATCACTGGATCAGGCAATATTATCAATTCTATACCTTAATCAAATTGGTGGGCCACTATGCATTTTTATTTATTTGTGTTTAGTTTCATATTTTATTTTGTTTCGCTTTTAAGGAGAAAGTGGGATTTAATAAAAGTAACATGTTAATTTACAAATTCACATTTTCTTCTACTGCTCTGATACCAATTTTGATGATGCAGTTTGCAATTAATTATCAAGCTTAAGTGTCTGGAGACATTTGGAAATTCAAGGCTTCAGATTTCTTCTACTCCACCATAAGTGGATGGAAAAATGGGTAAATGAAACAGTTTTAGGAAGATGAAAAGAAATGCTCTTTTGATAAAACATCCTGAGTAAACTTTGTGTTCTCCAGAAGTTTGTTAATTTATCCTAGCAGTTTTTCATGTGTGTCCTTTGACTTTAAACATTATGATATTTGTTTTCCTGGAAGTTCCATTGAACCTCAACTTTCACATTGGATTCTACTGTCAATTCTTAGAAAAATAGATGATTTTTCTCTACACATAAACTTTCTACACATAGACAAACTTTCTCTAGAATGACCTGCCCTCAACTTGGCCTATTCAGAACTTTCAGTTCTATACTCATTGCTTTGTAATTCCTCCATTTTGCTGCTGGATCTTTTCATAATCTGTCCAAAATATGATTATTTGACCCTGGTTATTTGTTTCTCAAGTGAGAACTCCGGATTGATTTGGAAAAACAGTTCAGTTGTTTTTTTGAAAAAGTACTTTTGAGACAACTATGACCTGAATGACTGAGAATCACCACAGACATTGATCCATTTGGTTGTTTTCTTGAATATCCATGACACTCTCATGGATATACAGCCCTATATCTGAATAATTTGCAAGGACTTCATGGCTACTCTACAAGTCCTAGTCTGTGATGTATTTCTTGATTTTACTGTTGATTGTTGATCTTAAATGGACAAGCTATCCACCACTTTAATATCCTCATTGTCAATTCTAAGCCTAGTTGTTATACTTGTTGTCATTTCTTGGGTCTTCTTTATAGTCAATTGTTTATGTTTTTCTGTTCACTTCCTTTTTTACTTTTTGCCTGGAGTATCATAAAAAATTGACCTGCCAAGGGTGACATGGAGCATGATACCAAGAAAGAGGATGTAGACAGAGTATTGAGCTTTCCCGTGTTCATGCTCCTTATATTCCATACTCCCACCATAATTCTATTTTTGCAGCTTCCGATTTTTTTTTCTGGCATTAGCAACCATCTGGAAAGCTTTTATTTAGCAGTGTCATAGCACTATTAGCATTCTGAAAGATCATCAGTAGAATGTTGAGTGGCACCCAGCTTGAGAGGCCTGTATCAACATTTACCACATTTTGTCTACCCATTTGGTTTTCTCAATCAAATAGTTTCCCATGTGTTCTCTTATGCAGTATGAAATGATGCCTTTATGGTTGTCACTAAAATGATCATCCATCTCCAGCATCTGTTTGTTTTAGCTGAGCACCTGAGGTGTGAAGTATGCACTCTTGGCATACATTCTCACTGCAGTTTGCTTATTTCTCCAAGGAACATCTCTCCATCACGAGATAACGTGGCAGGACTGGGATGGGTTAGGAGCAGAAACCTATCTAGAAAGTCAGTTAAATTTATTTGGGGGGTGTGGAAAGACATACATACAATTATCCTCCTAGGTTATTTTATTGCAGTATTTATCTTTTTGGCATTCAAGTTCCATCTCAGTCTTTCACTATCAACCTTGCCTTTTAGAGGATTGGGAGTTGAGAGTAAACCAGAACTGCAAAGAGTCCTGGAACATCGTAGAAGAAACCAGCTGTTGAGACAGAGGAAAGAAGAAGAAGAGGCAAAGAAATTAAAATCTCCATTTGAACAGGAGCTGTTGAAAAGGCAACAGAAGCTTGATCAGGTAGAAATAATTGTGGATTCTACTATGTTAAACTCTTTTAAAAGACCCAGAGATTTTTCCAACAGACACAAAACTGACAATTTTGAGGGAGGATTCTCATTAATATATTAATATTAAAACCTGCATTCAAGTCTGAAAGGAGAGAGCAGCAATATAAAATTTATCTGATCTCCCATGGAAACTTGTTAAAAGAAAAAAGTATTGTCTATTTAAAGCAGGCAGTGCAACAGCCTACGACCTACAATTTCAGTCACTTCCATTTGATACAGAGAGAGGCTTTGGGCATAAGGGACTTATGTGAGTCTTTACTTCATTACAGCAGAAGGCAAAGCATCAAAACAGGCCAAAGTAAAGACTCTTCAGAACTTGGGAACTACAAAACCAGAGAGATAATATGTCAGAATAAAGTTTCTCTTTCAATTGCCAAAAAGCATGAAATTAAGCTCCTATGAGTTTCCACATACTAAATTCTTTGTCTAAGCTTCTCTTTGACCTTAAACAGGCCAGGCTTCAAATTTCAATTCCTTTTAAACAACAACAGTGACCATTCTGGGGTTGCATAACCCACAAGATCATTAACCTATCACAAAACAAACCAACTGTAACTCTATCAGATGCCCCCATAATGGGGTTTTCTTCCCTTTGTCCTTATTCCCTATAATTTGTAACATTTAACAATGTTTAACATTGTTTAATATTTAACAATGTGTTTAAATTTTAGTCAGTTAAAAGCTGTTATCTGCCCAGATAGGAGGATAGAGAGAGACCATTTGGTAATTTGGTGGTTAAGACACCAGGCTAGAATGGGAGGGATTATGAGTTCTAGTCCCACCTTAGCCATAAAGCCGACTGGGTGACTTTGGGCCAATCACCAGAAGATTGTGAGTTCTAATTCCATCTTAGCCATGAAAGCCACCTGGGTGAGTTTGAGCCAATCATTTTTTCCTCAAACCAATACCTCACATGTTGTTATTATGAGAAATATAGGAAGATGCTGGATATGTTCACGATCTTGAGTTATTTATAAAAATAATGAAGGTGGGATACAAATAGAGAGAGATGGAGAGATGATAGATAGATAGACAGACAGACAAACAATAGAGAAAGATGATAGAGAACGAGATGATAGATAAGATAGGTAGGTGGTAGGTAGGTAGGTAGGTAGATAGATAGATAGATAGATAGATAGATAGATAGATAGATAGATAGATAGATAGAGACGGAAAGACAATGATAGGAAGAAAAAGAAAGAAAGAAAAAGGAAAGGAAGGAAGGAAAGAAGGAAAGAAGATGATAGAGATAGATGATAGACAGATAGATATAGATGAGAAAAATTATATATACTGTATATATAGAGAGAGAATGATAGAAATAGATGATAGAGATAGACAGACAGACAGACGATAGGAGAGAAAGATGATAGAGAGAGATGATAGATTGATAGACAGATGATAGAGAAAAAATGATAGAGATGATAGACAGACAGACAGACAGACAGACAGACAGATAGATAGATAGATAGATAGATAGATAGATAGATAGATAGATAGATAGGAGAGAGATGATATATAGAGAGACAGAAAGATAGATGATAGAAAAAGAAGGAAGGAGAGATGATAGATAGATGATAGACAGATGAGAGAAGTTTTATATATAGAGAGAGAGAGAATGATAGAAATAGATAGATGATATAGATAGATAGAGAGACAGACAGACAGACAGATGATAGGAGAGAAAGATGATAGAGAGATGATAGATAGATAGATAGATAGATAGATAGATAGATAGATAGATAGATAGATGATATATAGAGAGAGAAAGAAAGAAAGAAAAAGAAAGGAAAAGGAAGTAAGGAAGGAACAAGAGATAGATAGATGATAGAGATAGATGATAGAGTGAGTGAGTGAGTGAGTGATGATATATAGAGAGAAAGAGAGACAGACAATAAGACAGATAGATAGATAGATGATAGATTATATCTTTGACTAGGAGCCATAGAAGAGATTGCTGAGAAAAGAGGGGAAAAAAGAAACAACATTTCGCAATGCAGCAAACCCAAATTAAGTTAATTCAATATATGTCTGGGCCAAAAAAAAGAATTAAACACTAGGAAAGAATTGATTTTTCTAAAGAAAGAGATTTAAACATGCACAGGTACCTGAGGATTGTTTATTACTGAATCTTATTATTGAGTACAATTAGAGGCAAATTTTGAACTGTGACATCCATTTTCCAGCAATTACTGCTTCAAGAAAACAAAAGTGACCTTAAGGCATCGATTGGACTGAAAATGAAAGCTGAGGGGTTGAGGAGCTCTCAGTTGCCTGATACAGGGCTGAGAATTCAAATAACCCTTTAGGTTCTAAACTGTGATTAACAAAAACAAATTTGGTTCAGTGGCTGGATGCAGGTGGTGACATTTAAGGCCAGTTGTCTACAGCTCACTGGGTGACACATCACATAGCCTATTATCTTCTCTTAAAAGTTTCACCTGGTCTGCCATTTCCTAAAACTCATAGAAGTTGCTGGTATTATAAAAATTTACAAAAAAAAAATCACCTGTTTATTTCTTCTGCCTTTTTCTAATCAGTTGGAAAGGGAAGATGAGAAGCAAGAAGAGAATGCACCAGAATTTATTAAAGTCAAAGAAAATCTGAGGAGAACATCTACTTCGCTAACAGGGGCAGAGTAAAGCATCAGCTAAGACCAAAAGATTGTTTGCTTTGAATACTTATATGCTGACATTTTGGTAAATGGTGGATATTCAAAGTTTTGTCTTGGGGGCTACTCACTGTACATTAATGCTTGCTCCAGTTTAAAAAAAATAATTGGGGTATTTTCACATCTGGGAAAAGAAGAACATCCAAACAATGTGGCTTTTTGTTCACAGAGGTTCTCAGATGAGAAAAAGGATAGGGAAGGTAACAGAGACCTCACCTTCCTTTCAAGTATTGAGATAATGCGGTGCCCTTTCCCATCACTAACCCTTAGCTAATCCTTTGAGATTCAGCAGGACAGGCGCACGTGTGGAGTGGGAGATGTTGTCTGAAGACAGATGGCTAAACCTTTGGGATTCAGATGTTCATATAGCAGAGCAGTTCCATTGCTGGTACTGAAATCTTCAGTTTAGCTAAATTACTGCGTGAGGGAGCAAGTTGGGAAACTAAAAAAGATGGTAAAAAAAGAGAAGTCACGATCAATAAGGAAAATACTAGCTAAGATTTAGAGCACATCGACCAATGCTGGTTGGCATCTTAGATGCTGTATGTATCCAATCAAACAATATCCAGTAAATATGTGTGTGTTTCTTCATTATTGGGATTTAGCAGACATGAAATTACGTTTTAGGATTCTTGTCACAAATCTACATCCATGATAGTTACATAGTCAAGTTTACTATGACAAATAGACACTGAGTTATTTCCAAAGAGTGGGATTGTCCACCAGTGTTTCAGCATATAATTCTGGTGTCCAGAATGAGAAACAGAAATAAGATAAGATACTTTATGGAAAGGATCCTTAAGAGCTGCAGAAAAAGTAGGAAAAGGTGCAGTCCTCTGAATGTGTATTACAAAAAAAAAGTATGAGAGCAACACAGAAAGCATGCAATCTCTGTGTATGTCTCAAAAAGCAAATGACAAATCCACAAAAAAGGATTTGTGAGAGAAACAGCAAAGAATTTTAGGGAGAAAGTCAAAGAACGATACCAGATGTAGGATCTTCTGAATTTTGCACAAATACAACACATTAAACTAAGATTCTTTTAAAATATATATATAATAAAATTGAAGATTATTTATAATTATAGCTACATGATGTCTACTCCTCCCAGGAACTCTTTCCTGATTCTAAAATTCTGATTATGCTTACTATACAGATATTTACTATAATACAGACTGTTTTAGATGGCTTTTAAAATATATGACAGCAGCAAGGCAAAAAGGTGAATTGCCAACCCCTCCTCAGCTCTGTTTTCTGGAGGTGGAGCCAGGAGTAGCCGACATGTCTATCCAAGGGAGGACCATTCATTTTTGGTTTTTCAGAAGGATAGCTGTGTTTTTTACACCAAAAACTAAAGACTTCTTAAAATTCTTTGTTATTCATTTATTATTCATTTAGTCTTGGACTGAAGATAAGCATAACCAAAAGCCACAATAGTTTTTTTTTCTTAGTTTCACAATTTATATTACAGAATTATGGTCAGCTTTTCTGGTAGGGTGGACCCTCTGAGATGCAGATGACCACCAGGAAAGGACCAGCCAAAATAATACATAACACGTATTATCTATATGTATCATCTAGAACTCATATATGACTTGACTGTAACCACAGATTTGGGGGTGGGGGGGAAGCTTATTAATAAAAAGCAGTTGTATATTTTGTGGAGTCTATATTCTGTGAATTAAAGCAGGCAACAACCAAATAAACTTAATTTCACTGTTTAAAATTAAAAATAAAGTTGACAATTTTTTTTTAAAAAAAAAGTTACACCTTCAGAGGTATCAAGAGGAACGAGTTTGTTTTCTCATGTCTTCCATGTTGCCTTTGAGATGCATGGAGATGTATTGGGACCGCAACATCATGCCAAAAAATCTGGGAAACTATTCGTGGGAAGATGTGGAGCACCATTTGTCAAATGGGATTATAGGGAGATGGGTGCCAGAGAGAAGAAAACCAGCAGAACATGACAACAACAAGATGTTCCTGCATTTTCAAGTTGCCACAGCAGAACTGCCAATCTTAAATCAGTTAAAACCTCACAGTCATGATGTGGGAGAGTTATGCAAGGATCTTGATTGGATATTGCAATGAAGCTGTATAAAAGAACACACAGCACTATGTCAGAATATTGCTGTGTTTTTCTCCTCCTGTTCTAGGGCATTTCAGATCTAGTGCCTCATGGCCTTGAAACTCAGTGATTGTTTAACTATTGATTTAACTGTCAAATGTGCCCTGAGATTTGCTGGCTTTAGATTTTCCCCTCCTATCTGTCCTGAAGCTATTCTCTGTGTGTATAAAACAGCCTTTACATTGAGTGGATGAGTCCATGCATGATTTTCTTACACATAATTTTTTTAAATAAACCACAATTAGGTTATTCACTCAGCAAATACTCTGCAAACACAATGGATAAATTTCTAACTTGCTAGGCCAGTGGTTCTCAATCTTTTTAATGCCGCGACTCCCCAATCGGTCGTAAGTCGAGGACTACTCAACTGGTGCAGCACTATTTGCAGAATGGGACTTTTGGCGGGCTCAGCAGGGCAGAGACAGCCTGGACAATTCCTATTGGCTTTTGAAAGCCAATAGAATTAGACTCTATTCAAGAAAGTCTATTCTATTGGCTTTCAAAAGCCAATAGAATAAAAGGGAGTAGCACAGCAAAGGAAAAGGGAGAAAAAATGGCGGACTGCATTGTTTGGTGACCCCCGTGAAACGGTCGTTCGACCCCAAATGAGGTCCCAACCAACAGGTTGAGAACCACTGTGCTAAGCCTACCATTTCTGGACTACTAAAAATAAGGACTTTAAAAGACAGCAAAAGCTGGTGTGTTTTCTATATTTCTCTGCTACTGTCTCACAATCCTTTGGATTTTTGCAAATATGGTAAATCTATGAATCACATTGAGCCATAATACGGCCTTAGATTTTTAGCATAGCACAATATAGAGAGTCAAGCATCCAAAACCATTTCCAGTGTAAAGGAGACAAAAACACAATGTTCTTCAAGTAACTGGAAGCAAGCACATTGAATTGGCTAGCTGGATGACATACGTGTTGGGCTATTAGATCCCATCTTAATGAATTCAGTATGTAAGCAGAAATGCTTAGAAATATGATACAGATACACCAACATTACCGCTGTCGTGGGTAGTTTAACATTTTGTAAATGGGAGAAGGAAGTAACATGAATTTTGCAATGTTTTTCAACCTCAGTGAACTTAAGATGTGTGGACTTCAACTCCCAGAATTCCTCAGCCAACATGCTGACTTCAGAATTCTGGGAGTTGAAGTTCATACATCTTAAACTCACCAAAGTTGAGAAATACTGTTTTAGGGCATTGCTTCCATAAAGGCTCATTGGCAGAGCATCCTCTGTTTATACATAAAACTCAACTTTCAATGTCTTTGAGGCAAGGCATCTACAATCAAATTGTTACTAAATTGTTTCTCCGACTAAGCCACATCCCTGAATCTTCTGCTCAGCTCATGTCTGAGTGCTCACAGAGGATGTGTATGTTTGTGCCCACAGAGTAAAACATGAACTCTTTGGGCAAATTAATTTAGCCCCTTTCTTTTCAGTTGGATTTGGGAGTTGGGAAATTATTATAAACTTTGAAGCAGCTTAACACATGTATTTCATTCTCTCACAAACATATATTCAACTTCTCATTATATTTCCATGCTGCAATTGAGGGCTCAAGGCTATAGAAATGAGATTAGCGTTGCCTGTGAGCCATAGTTGCTATTCCTACTTTGCTGGATGAGCTAGGTTCACACATGACACTGATCCATATTATTTTCCTTGTTTTTGTGTTCGTTTGTTGTGTGAACCTCTACTACAATTTGTAAATCATGATTTATAGCTTAGTGTTATATGTAGACCCCGCCAGTGAGGCTTAGGCAATATACCATGTTCAAAGTAAACCAGGGAAAAATTTCATATCTGAACCAGACCAGATTCTAACATGCCATCCAGTGTTTCCAAGTAGCTAAATAGAGAACGGATATCTTTTGTGCAGTGGAAGAATTAGCAACACATGTTCTTAAATATTAAAGCACATCCTTTTACCTAATAAGCTATTGATGTACATATCCCAACCTATCTTTGGCTTCCTAATAGGACAGTTGTATTGTTTATATATTTTTGTTTCCTTCATTCTACTTATATCTCACTAACATATCTTCACTTTGATTCAAACTCATCTGTTTTGGGGAAAACAGCTGTGCATTTCTTAATCATTTGTTCATAGTGGAGTCTATACCTCTTTTGTTGGTTTTTCCTTTTTCCTTGCAAAAGGAAATATCACATCTTTGCACAGCTCTTATTTGGACATTTTTCCTGATGTCCAAGTAAAATTGACTTTCCTCTAACATAAACCCATTATTTCTTGTCTTCAGGAACACTTCTGAAAATCCCACTTTATCTTCTGCACAACAGCTATTCAGCTACTCAAAGAAGACTGTCGTGTTTTTCTGAAGACTGTTCTAGGCTGCACATCTTTAATGCCTCAAACTTTGTGTAAGTTTTTCCTTCTAGGTTCCTATCAGGCAACTGCAACACACTATCATGCAACATTGATCATACAATATTGGAATTCAACATGCTAGCACAAGCAATAGAACATAGTCAAATTAGAGTCTTGGATTTTAAAAGAGCTAATTTCAATAAACTTAGAGCTTGGGAAGTATTCCATGGAATCCTCAAGGGGAAAACAACTCAAGAAGTATGGGAAATTTTGAAAACTGAGATTATAAAAGCCCAGTCTAGCACAATACCAACAAAGAAGAAAAATAACAGCTCTCAAAAGAAACCAGCATGGCTACATAAAGAACTCTGATAAATTGAAAGACAAAAAGGACAAATATAAAAAAGTGGAAAGAGGGGCACATAACTAAAGCAGAATATCAGCAAATAGCCCAAGACTACAAGATGGAAGTGAGGAAAGCTAAGGCTCAAAATGAAATAAGGCTTGCGACAAAAGTCAAAAATAACAAAAAAAGCTTCTTTCAACATGTAAAAAACAAGAAAAAAGGAAATGATTAGTCCATTAGTGGGAGAAAGTGGCAAGAAGTTGACAAGCAACAGGGAGAAAGCAGAACTACTTAACTCATTTTTTGCATCCATCTTTACACAAAGGGAAAAAACAGTCCAACAGTCCAAAAAACAGTATCGTAAAAAACAGATTAGAAACACAAATTAAGATAGGCAAGAAAATGATAAGTGAGTACCTGTGCACCATAGACAAACCCAAGGTTCTGAAGGAACTGGCAGATGTGATCTCAGAACCACTGAACTATATCTTTCAAAGATCCTGGAACACTGGGGAACTACCAGAGGACTGGAAAAGAATGATGTAGTTCCCATCTTCAAAAAGGGAAAAAAATGGATTCAAGAAACTACAGACCTATCAGCCTGACCTCAATACCTGGGAAGATTCTGGAAAAGATAATCAAATAATGAATCAGTGAACACCTAGAGGCAAACAAAGTCATTACCAAAAGCCAACATAGATTTGTCAAAAACAGATCATGCCAGATAAATCTTACTGCATTTTTTGACCAGGTGACAAAAAAAGTGGACCAGAGGAATGCTGTTGATATAATTTATTTAGACTTCAGTAAGGCATTTGATAAAGTAGACCACAAGCTACTACTTGATAAGACAGAAAATGTGGATTAGACAGCATCACTACCAGATGGATTCGTAGCTGTCTGTCTGGCCGTATTCAGAGTGTGGTCCTCAATGGAACCGCGTCTACATGGAGGGAAGTGTGTAGTGGGGTGCCACAGGGCTCTGTTCTGGGCCCAGTTCTCTTCAACATCTTCATCAATGATTTGGATGAGGGGGATAGATGGGGAACTCATCAAATTTGCAGAAGACACCAAGCTGGCAGGAATAGCCAACACTCCAGAAGATAGGGTTAAGATACAGAAGGATCTTGACAGACTTGAACATTGGGCACTATCTAACAAAATGAAATTCAATGGTGAAAAAAGTAAGGTTCTACATTTAAGCAAAGAAAAAACAAATGCACAGGTACAGTATAGGTGCTACTTTGCTCAGTAGTAGTAACCATGAGAGGGATGATTGGGGGACTGGAGGCTAAAAATATAAAGAACGGTTGTTGGAATTGGGTATGTCTAGTTTAATGAAGAGAAGGACAAGGGGTGACATGATAGCAGTGTTCCAATTTCTCAGGGGCTGCCACAAAGAAGAGAGAGTCAAGCTATTCTCCAAAGCACCTGAAGGCAGGATAAGAAACAATGGATGGAAACTAACACTGGGCACTAACTAACAAAATGAAATTCAATGGTGAAAAAAGCAAGGTTCTACATTTAGGCAAGAAAAACCAAATGCACAAGTACAGCGTAGGTGGCACCATGCTCAATAGTAGTAACTGTGAGAGGGACCTCGGAGTCCTAGTAGACAATCACTTAAATATGAGCCAGCAGTGTGCGGCAGCTGCCAAAAAGTCCAACACAGTGCTAGGCTGCATTAACAGAGGGATAGAATCAAGATCACGTGAAGTATTAATACCACTCCTCAATGCCTTGGTAAGGCCACACGTGGAATACTGCATCCAGTTTTGGTCACCACGATGTAAAAAAGATGTTGAGACTCTAGAAAGAGTACAGAGAAGAGCAACAAAGATGATTAGGGGCCTGGAGGCTAAAACATATAAGGAACGGTTGCTAGAATTGGGTATGTCTAGTTTAACGAAGAGAAGGACAAGGGGGTACATGATAGCAGTATTCCAATATCTCAGGGGCTGCCATAAAGAAGAGGGAATTAAGCTATTTTCCAAAGCACCTGAAGGCAGGACAAGAAGCAACGGGTGGAAACTAATCAAGGAGAGAAGCAACCTAGAACTAAGGAGAAACTTCCTGACAGTGAGAACAATTAATCAGTGGAACAGCCTGCCTCCAGAAGCAGTAAATACTCCAACACTGGAAGTTTTTAAGAAGAGACTGGACAGCCACTTGTCCAAAATGGTGTAGGGTTTCCTGCCCGAGCAGGGGGTTGGACTAGATGACCTCCAAGGTCCCTTCCAACTTTACTACTATTACTAATCAAAGAGAGAAGCAACCTAGAACTAAGGAGAAATTTCCTGACAGTTAGAACAATTAATCAATAGAACAACTTGCCTCCAGAAATTGTGAATTCTCCAACTCTGGAAATTTTTAAGAAAAGACTGACTGGATAACCATTTATTTGAAATGGTATAGGGTTTCCTGCATGAGCAGGGGGTTGGACTAGAAGACCTCCAAGGTCCCTTCCAACTTTATTATTATTGTTATTGTTGTTGTTGTTGTTGCTGTTGTTAAAAAAATCTGAATGTATAGCTATTTTGCTTTTGGAGTGTATTTAAAGTTCCCTGCTAGTGTGTCTTTTAAGGTCTACAATTTTTATTGGACTATTTGTGCTCAGAAGATCACAAAGTCATTAGAGGACGTGAATTGTCTTTTTTTCATCACTGTCCTCCTTTCTATTGGATTCCCAATAGATCCAGAGAGAGTGAGAATCGTAACAGACATCCAGGCATTCTCCTATCCCACTTCACTTTCCGTTGTCTGTTGTTTCCCCAGGATTGCACATTTGATTGTGAACCACCAGAGCTGAGACCTACTTTACTGTAAAAAGGAAAATGATCGTATTGGATGTATACAAGTAAATAGACAGTCAGGATCATGTTTTATTATTTCACCACAATAAGGTGCTTTTATCCAATCTTTGAGCAAACAGGTTTTTTTTTTAGTTAAAGTACAGAACATTCTGTAAATTCATCCTCAGTTTTGATCCTGAGAAATATTTGACTTGGGCCTTTGGCCTATAATAGTTAGGCATTGATCATCATTCTTGAAAAAAGTTCTTCTCGTTCGGGTTTGAGGGAAACACAACAAAGAAGTTGCCTTAATTTCCACATCAATTATAAATGGAGAGCACAGTCCTACGCACCAATCTCTTCCAACCTACTGTCTTTCCTATGTGTTAGATTAGGACTCCCATCATCCAAAGCAGTGGTTCTCAACCTTTTTAATGCCGCGACCCCCCAACCAGTCGTAAGTCGAGGACTACTCAACCGGTTGTAAGTCGAGGACTACTCAACTGGTGCAGCACCGTTTGCTGAATGGGATTTTTGGCGGGCTCAGCAGGGCAGAGACAGCCTGGACAATTCCTATTGGCTTTTGAAAGCCAATAGAATTAGACTCTATTCAAGAGAGTCTATTCTATTGGCCTTCAAAAGCCAATAGAATAAAAGGGAGTAGCACAGCTAAGGAAAAGGGGGAAAAAATGGCGGACTGCGTTGTTTGGCGACCCCCGTGAAATGCTCGTTCGACCCCAAATGGGGTCCCGACCCACAGGTTGAGAACCACTGATCCAAAGCAACCATAGCTAAGCTAGTTGACATTAATAAGTAATGGCTGCTAATACCTTTTTCTGTACAACAAACCCAATTACAGAAAAGAATTTCTGAGACACACTCTGGATGGCTAAAAGGGAAAGATTATAAATTTATCCTACTTCAGAAACTTCATCAAACCAGGGTAAAAATTATGGTAAAGAATTGTTTTTCTGAGTAGGCAGAGTTTTTTTGTAAATGCTACCTGAGTGTACTGTAGCTTCTTGTTGTTAAATATAACCTGAAAACTGAATGGACCTTTTCCTGGTTCCACACTAGATTATTTAACACTTCGGAGAGATGGTTTTGTTTTTTGTATTGCTAGCTCTTTCTGCTTGACTCTGGACTCAAGCAGGCCATTCTGCTTCAACCGTATCTTCATGAAAGACCAAAGGAGGTAGTGAACATCTACAACTAATCTACAACTAATTTAGTTTCTCAGGCTAGGTTTACACATAGCACCACTAACCAATGGTTCCTGGTTGAACTTGCAGAAGTAACCACAATCGTTGGGATTATACAACCAAATGAAATGGCTGTGTCTATACAATATATTAAGCCAGATCAGTCTTGAAGACCTGGTGCTTTATTTGTACAATATGCTATACTTGATGATAAGCAACTAAGGTTAGGTGTTTTCTTTTGTGGCTTAGAATTTGAATTTAGTATGTTTAGTTAGTTAATGGATCAATTAATTATGAAAATCTGCAAAATAGGTTACTTCTATAAGTAGGTTATACATGATGTCTTAATCAGCCATATGATGATTTAGTGGGGTAACTCGGGTTTCAGAGCCCTGCAGTGTTATTAAGCAACAGAAGAACACTTATTTAAAATTGCATGATTTCTCCACCTAGCACGCCTTCACCAGTTAGATGTCCTTCAGATAGGTTAATGGATACCTGCAGAACACCTACACCCTATCCTGCTGTGCTGCTTCTTCAGGGCAGAGGTTGTTCCTGGGAGAGATGAGCATACTAGAAGTGTACACCAAAGTTGACTAAGAGAAACGTAGCAAGCAATGGAAGGAATAAAGGTTTTAACTAAACTATGCCAGCAGACCTGGAAATAACACAGTGGCCAACAGATTGGAAAAGGTGAGTCTACATGCCAATAGCAAAGAAAGGAGACTTAATGGACTGTTATTTCAAGATACTGCAAATTATCTTTAATTTCACATGCTAGCAAAATAGTGGTTAGGATTCTCCTTGAACCCAGGAAGACTCCCTCTAAAGGAGTTTGACTCTTACATGCCCTAGTGTTGTGGTTCCAGCTAATGAAACATTCCAAAAACTTCCAGGCATTTATTTTCCTAAAAGTCTTTTATTGTTACAAAATGTCGGCACAGGCACAACGGAGGGATGCTACGATCTAAGTTCTCTTCCTCTGAGCAGTTAAATTATCAGCATGTTCCCTCCCTAAATTAGCCGTCATATCTCACATTACCCAATTAGTGTGAAGGTCAAATGTTTTCTTCCTCTTTCTTTCCCGGACTTTACCCCCAACCCCTCTTCTGCTCTGTATTAACCCCATAATTACCAGACAATTCTACATATTGTCAAAAGCAAGAATATATAATACTTGCAGCATTGACACATAGTGTCATGGTTCCGAAAGAAGCAGCTTTTCAAAGAACTTTGAGGCTTTGTTTACCTTAAAGAATCCTTTTATTGCTACATGGCTTTGGCACATACATAATGAAGCCAAAAACTGAATCCTCCCACCCCAATCACCCGTAACAAAGCATAACTCACTCCTTCATTTTACAGTCATCAATCACGTTATGATTGATGACTGTAAAATGAAGGAGTGAGTTATGCTTTGTTACGGGTGATTGGGGTGGGAGGATTCAGTTTTTGGCTTCATTATGAATTAGTTTGAAGTGTGAACTTTCCCTCCCGTAACTCCTCTGGTTACAGCTGACCTTGGAAATATTGTACTGAAATATTGTTGTTGTAGTTATCCCCCAAGTACATACAGTACTTTCCCACCCGCTATTCTAACATTGTCTGACTTTAACTCTAGAAGTGATATGCAGGTTAAATAAAACATATTTGCTTCTTCATATATGGCAAGCAAGAACATCCAATGTTAGCAGTCTTGACATCTGGCCCCCCTTACAAAAAGGACAGATCCTGCAATGTAAACAAAAGGATAGGTTAAAGGTTA
This sequence comes from Crotalus tigris, assembly GCF_016545835.1. Lineage (NCBI taxonomy): Eukaryota > Metazoa > Chordata > Lepidosauria > Squamata > Viperidae > Crotalus > Crotalus tigris. Next base: position 4,181,096 of record NW_024100512.1, read on the forward strand.
TTCTTTGGTTTGTTGGGGTGTTTCACATGAAACCTTTTGACGAGCCTGTCAGCTTTCACCTCACTGGATTTCACCAGGTGGCTTCAGACAACAGGTATCCCTTCCATTGTATTAGGTACTGCAATTTCCCTTGAAAAATTCTAGAGTCAAGAATACGCTTTACTTCATAGTGGGTCTGTCACGCAACTACAAGGGGCCTTCTTCGGGGGAGGTCTTAAAGTGGAGCCCCGATAAGGTTTCAACAAGCTACAATGGAAAATTGGGTGAATTCTCCCTAAAAGTCTAAGGAGTTTTAGTTCTACGGTGACCGGATTGATGATCCTTACTATGGGGAAAGGCCCCAAGAATTTTGGTCCCAATTTCTTGCTTGGCAATTTGAGGCGTAAATACTTAATTGACAAATACTTTTGGGGAAATACTTTTCCCCGACTTGGAACGTTCTTTGGGGAGCCCTCTTTCTATCAGCCTGCTTTTTATAGGTTTCAAAAATCTTTTTTAAAGCAGTTTTTGTGTTTTTCCAAACTTCTTCCCACCCCCTCACCCACTGGTCAAGTGTCTGGGAAGCGGAAGGCACCGGAGGATATGCAGGTTAAATAAAACATTTTTGTTTCTTCATATATGGCAAGCAAGAACATCCAATTTTAGCAGTCTTGACACACAGTTTCTTGGCAACAATGCAAGAACTACCTTCTTCCAAAATTTACTTTTACTTCCTCATATAAGTATAGTAGTTCAGTAGGGGCTACATTGTGGCTACAGCACAATGAATCATATCCAGGTTGTTCAGCAAGTCATTGAAAGGCACAATGAATACACCATGCCTCTGTACATGGCTTTTGTCGACTTTGGGCAAAAGATGGAATAAAAATCAGTGGTGCCTATTTCAATCAGAAGATTTGCAGATGATGTTGTTCTCTTCTCACAAGACCTAGAAGAGCTACAAAGACACATACAAGAGTTGCACGAAGCAGAAAAACTGCATTTGATTTAAAAAGAAACCTAAAAAAGAGCCAGGTGATGTTTAATAAATTCATTAAAGAAAGAAAAAAAAATATCTGGAATAGAACTAGATGAAGTAGACCACTATATATATCTTGGCCAATGGCTCTCAATGGAAGGAGATACAAGAAAGGAAACCGAACGACATGTTAAATGTGGTTGGCAAGCATTCAGCAAGCTAAGCATAATTTTCAAGAACCCCCTCTATGCCTGAAACGTTTTCGACCTGCTCTAACATATGCTAGTGAAACATGGACACTAACCTCACAATCAATATAAAAGCTACAAGTGGCTCAAAGACCCATGGAAAGTTACATGCTCGGCATTACAAGACACAATAGAAAGACCTGCACATGGATTAGAGCAGGGCTTTTCAACCAGTGGTACGGGTACCACCTGTGGTACATTGGCACCTGGCAGGTGGTATGTGACCATCCTAGAAAAGTGGTAGTGGGGGAGGGGAATGAGCTGAACCGGTAGCAGCACCGCACAAGCCTGAGCGAGAGATGGCTGGAGCTGCAGGGCTGTCAGGGCTCAGCGGAAGCACCAGGATCAGTGCTGCTTTCCGGCTGATCGGTGCTTCTTCAGGGCTGTCAGGGCTCAGCAGAAGCACCAGGATCAGTGCCAGGCTCCAGCTGGAGCTCGGCACTGATCCTGACGCTTCTGCTGAGCCCAGAAGAAGCGCCAATCAGCTGGAATGTTGCAGCATCTCCAGGGTCTTGTGATTTACATTCAGATGCTTGGCAACTGATTCATATTTATAACAGTCACAGTGTCCCAGGGTCATGTGAAGTGACCAAAACCTGGTGCAACCACCCAGCAGACGGGGGGAATAAAAACCAAACACCCCCCCACCCCACCCCCACTGCCAATTCTCAACAGAAATGCTCACAACAATGAAAACCTCGGACAGGAGCAAGAGTGCCACTGGGTGGGCAGGCAGGTGTCTTGCTCGGCTGTGGCTTGGGGGCACTTTTTTCAGTGCCATTATAACTTCAAACAGTCACTAAGCGAACTGTTGTAAGTCGAGGACTACCTGTACTTAAATCACTTTTTTCCTTTTTTGGGGGGGGGTCATCAAGTTTTTAACAGCTTGCTAGGCGACAGGTGGTACTCGGATATTGCCATATCCTAAAAGTGGTACAATGGGTGAAAAGGTTGAAAAGCCCTGGATTAGAGAACAAATGAAAGAATATGATATCATGAAGAGAGTAAAAGAATTGAAAGAAAAATGGGCTGGTCACATAGCAAGAAGTACTGAGGGCAGGTGGACCCAGGCAATCATGGACTGGATCCCATTTGATAACAGCAAGTATTGCAGGCCCAATTGGCAAAAGAAAGCTCAGGACCTCATTGCTTGGAAACATGCAGAATAGGCCTTCATCCTACAGTGGATAGACAATGGCTAAAATGAGTCTAATGATGAGTTCAGTAGAGTGTATAGAAATCAGATTGATGATATTATTGTGAAAATGAACTGGAGGAGCTCAATTAGAGCACCAAAGGCTTGGGCAGGTGCTGACTATGGAATATCTATGTGGTCACTAGAAATCAAAAATGATATGATGGCACATAATAATAATCAATACACCATCTCTCTCAAATTCTAATTCTGTAGAGTACTGTTATTTGAAGTAACCAGCTCTGTGGGAAAACATATGCAGAAATCTTGCTTTTAATATGTAGGTTTTTTATTTGCTGAATCTCCCAGTACACTTGCTTATTACTTCTTCAGAGGCCATAATGCTTCAAAGAGGTTGTGCTAATCACTGTTATTTTCCAACAATAGGAGTTAACAGCATATCAATGTGTGAATAGCTCCAAACCCTAGCTTGCTTAATCATGCTTTGTTGAATAAACCACAATTGGCTCATTCTCACTGAGATACAAAGCCGTAATGGTTTTACCACAATGGCCGGGGGTCACAACGCCAAACAAAACAAATTACATATGTACTTACAGTATATGTACAGTAGGTATTTGTACATGTCTGTACATACATGTATGCTTAGAATTCTAGTAGCAGTTGGACATCACAGGAATATTTTAGTCTAATTAGTTGGTAATCTCTTTCTATGCAATCTTGTATAACAGGTCTATATAGTTTGTGAGTTCCCAGGGATATATTATGCAATTTTTATCTTTAACAAATAGGATTCTCCTCTAATCTTACAAAATCTTGATATGGAATCTGTCGTCTTGAGCTGCATGAAACATCACTGACCAGAATATTTTTACCTGGGGACTTCAACTCCCCAAATTCCCAAACCAGCATGGGAATTGAAGTCCATGCATCTTAAAGTTGCCAAGGTTGAGAAACACTGGGCTAAGACATGCTCAGAATCACCCATCTGAGAGTGGACGTAAATTTAGATCTCTCCAGTCCCAGCCCAACCCTTAAATCAGTATATTGTATATTTATTCTCCATACTTTACAACAATGTAGTGGTAAAGATGTGGCCTAGCAATGAGGAGACTGTGAGTTCTAGTCCCACTTTAGCCATGAAAGCCAGCTGGGTGATCTTGGGTCAGAGACGCTCTCTTTCTCAGCCCAACCAACCTTCTAGGGTTGCTGTTATGGGAAAAAGAGGAGGAAGGAGTATGTTTGTCACCTTCAGTTATAAAGAAACAATAATAAAGGTGGCATAAAAATCAGATCTGCCATCTCTCTTTCTCACACAGTCCCTAGTGCAATGACACTGATTCTCTGGTTAAGTGCTTACAGCAGCCATCTCAATCATCTATTCTCCAGAAATGTTGGACTTCAGGGCTCATAACCCAAAACATTCACTCTGGGCAGCTGATTGGAAAAAGCTTTCCTTCCTTCCTTCCTTCCTTCCTTCCTTCCTTCCTTCCTTCCTTCCTTCCTTCCTTCCTTCCTTCCTTCCTTCCTTCCTTCCCCTTTTTAAAAGCCTACATCTTTTAATAAAATACATTAGTCTGAAAAGGTGTTACCAGAGTCCTCCTAATTTTTGCCTTAAAGTTTATAGTAATGACTCTTTAACTTTCCATTTTAACCCTTTTCTATGTAAGGCTCCCATGTGGTACTGTCTGCTAAACCAGTCCTTCCTTCCTTCCTTCCCTTTCTCCCCCTCTCTCTCTCTCCTGCCATCGAAAAAACTGCTCTCCTTTCTCCCCTCCCCCCCCCCCAAAAGCAGCCAATTTTGATTTCGAAACCAGTACTGTACAGCAACTGCATTCCCTCCAGAGGGAAGCGGTAGTGACTTCGCCAGAGAGAAAGAAAAGGGAAAAGCGGAGGAGGATCATAGAGATAGGACAGAGAAGAAAAGAACGTCTGAAAGGTTAGTCTCTAGAAGCTCCATAACCGGGCAAGTGCAGCCCGCTGGGATTTCTTTCTTTCTTTTTTTGGAAAGCTGGCAAGGTAGGTCGGGATCCGAGGTGGGCATTCAAACCAATGCAAACTGGATGCGTCTCTGCTGCCGTTCACTGATCAAAAGGAATAGAAATTCTTTTCTTCTGCCTTTAAAGTTTCTGCGAGGGATATTAACTTTCCAAGTTGCTTCCTTTCTGACGTTTCTGGGTAGGCTGCGTAAATTTTTCAGATTGAGCTGGGGCTGAGTTGGGTTTTCTCGAAGAGCTGGAGCATGCGGAGCTGTCATCTCACTAGCCAGAGTTTGACCGCGGCAAGGTTGACAACACTGCGACGCGTAAAGCTGGGTAGAAGGCTTTCCCGCTTGAAAGGGGAAAATGATACCAGGGCTGCGGTTCGAGGCACGCTTCCCTGATAGTTTGTATCGTTGGAGACTTAATTCCCGAATAAGATGTCTGTGCTGAGACAATGCAATATTTTGCGACGTAAGGCCAGTTGACTTGATGGAATTTATTTAGAGAAAACTCCTGTAAGTTTTTATTCAAGTTATGCAGCTAAAGCTTCCCATAAATTTGCAACTGAGCTACCAACATCATAACTGAATCTCCCATATGTTGCTTGCAGTCTTCATTTCTTTTCTTTGGTGACTTTTAATCACTCTTTTTGACTCTTCATTTTGTTTTACGGCAATAAATCCATTCCCCTGCCCATCTTTTCTACTAAGTTGGAAGATGGCTTTATAAATGGCTTTCTTCTCTGGGCTTAAGCTTCTTCCTGTAAGTAGGCCTCATTCTATTCTGTGGATGTCATCAAAGGTCATAAATTACACACTCTTTGATTTAAACAGTCCTCTCTTTTGAGGTTGTCACATTGGAATAAATTGTACTTCCTTCTCCCTAAATGTGCAGGTGTTTGGCCTATAAATGTAAGAGGTAACTGGCAAATTGCCTTGAAGCTGTTGTGTAATGATCAGATGTGAATGTAGTTCCAAAAGTCAAAATGGAGGTTATAGTAGCTTCACCTTTTTTTAATGTGTTACATGTGAGACATACATCAAAAATCGTTGGTGCTTTGATTACATTGGCAGGGTACCAATTAAAGCCTTAGGGCAAGGGTGTCAAACTCAATTTCATTGAGGGCCGCATCAGCATTGCGGTTGCTCTCAGGGGGCCAGGTGGGTGTGGCCAGGGTAGATGCAGCCTAATGGGTGGGCGTGGATGGAGTGGGTGTGGCCTACTGGGTGGGCATGGCCAGCTCTACATCATTCACGTCAAGGGTGCCTGTTGGGGCCTGGGAAGGAGTGGGACAGATCTGAGGGTCCCTGACGAAGGGGGTGGGACTGTGGCAAGCACCAAGACATAGTCCATTTCTTCATTCCTCACAAAGGGTGACATCTCCGCAGCATGCACCCAGGGAGCGGGGCCGACACAGCAGGGGCTGGTTCTTCGCTGTTTCTAGACGGCCTTGTAGAGCTAAGAATGAATGCATTTCAGCATAGATGGCCACCACAAAATTGTACATTGGCTCCCGGCCGGCCTGGGCCAGGGCCAAGGCAGCGGGGGCCGTTCCCTCACTGTTTCCAGGATGGCTTCGCGGGCCACATGAAACCACTTTGCGGGCCGCATCCGGCCCCCGGGCCATGTGTTTGACATGTCTGCCTTAGGGTATAAATTAAAGTATCAGATTAACATCTCCATTCATTTTTCCAACTTATAATTTCACAGAAGGCTGTTAGAAGGAAAGATTCCGAGTTAGGTTCCTCTGAAGATTAGGTGGGATATAAATTAAAGGATACACAATTAAATTATCAGTTCTAGTTAAATTACTTACCATTTTCATAGAGACTTTACTTTAAAAAAATAGCTTTCTTTCACTGAGATTTTGTTGGTGAAATCATGTAATGGTGAAAATAAAAATAAAGTATGTCTTGGGATGTATAAAAAGATATATGAAAGGCTTTATTTTTCTTCTTTCACCTTGAATCTTTCTCATAGTGGTTTATTAATGTGTCATGTGTAGCATAGTGCAAAGGTTAAGTTGTACACTGCAATGCCTTTTGGTTGTCAGATGATATGAGATGGCTGATAGAAAAAAGTAACACCCATTTAAATATTTCTAATAGTCTGTTATAGGAAATAGCCTTTTCCACATGAGCTGAAATGTTTTTTCTAAAAGTATATAGGTTATCAGATAGTATTGCGAGGATATGGACATGTATTTTAGGAAACTTCCTAAGAAAAAGAAATACTTATACGTAATTATATAAAGATTCCTAAAGACAAAGAATAAGCTGGAGCTTGATTAATAATGATTTATTAAATAATCCACAATTAAACAAATCCACATAAAATGCCAAGCCAAAATAGATTTTTTTAATATATAGCTGGACATACAATACATAGAATGTTAAGCCAAAAACACATTTGATCCTGTCTATAGATTGTGCTATGGTTTAGAATCAAAAATCATTTGAAGATGGCAGAATATCAATATTTCCAATACATAAGTGCCCTGGTGGTGCAGTGGTAAGAATGCAGTATTGCAGGCTAATTCTGCCAACTGCCAGAAGTTCAATTCTGATCCATTCAAGGTTGACTCTACCTTCCATCTTTCCAAGGTTGGTAAAATGAGGACCCAGATTGTTGGGGAAAATATGCTGACTCTGTAAACCACTTAGAGCAGTGGTTCTCAACCTTTTTAATGCCGTGACCCCCAACCGGTCGTAAGTCGAGGACTATTCAACCGGTCGTAAGTCGAGGACTACTCAACTGGTGCAGCACCGTTTGCAGAATGGGACTTTTGGTGGGCTCAGCAGGGCAGAGAAAGCCTGGACAATTCCTATTGGTTTTTGAAAGCCAATAAAATTAGACTCTATTCAAGAGAGTCTATTCTATTGGCTTTCAAAAGCCAATAGAATAAAAGGGAGTAGCACAGCTAAGGAAAAGGGGAAAAAAATGGTGGACTGCATTGTTTGGTGACCCCCGTGAAATGGTCCTTCGACCCCAAATGGGCTCCCGACCCACAGGTTGAGAACCATTGACTTAAAGAGAGCAGTAAAGCACTTTACTATAGTAAAGACTATATAAGTCTAAATGCTATTGCTATAAAGTAGAAGAACATTTGACAACCTTCAGATGACAGTTTTTGGAGGAAACATGGAAAGGGAGAGATTACAAGGGAGTAATCTGCCATGGTTAACCGAGGACAACTGAGGACATTGTGTAATGAAATATATGATGAAAAACACAGCATACTATGTTAAGTTACTTACAACAGCATTATGGGACCCAGCTTGTTTAAGCATTATGTATTCAAACATATTTGAATTAATCCTGTTGGTAAAGGGTTAAGTAGAGTTGAGGTGTCAACATACTTGAATGGTGAAGTTTCTCAGCATGAGGTCCCTTACAGTTTTGCTCTTAATCTCTTGCCAACAATATCAGAATAGCAGAGTTGGAAGAAACCTTGGAGGCTTCTAGTCCAACCCCCTGCTCAGACAGGAAGCCCTCTACTCTACTCTACTCTACTCTACTCTACTCTACTCTACTCTACTCTACTCTACTCTACTCTACTATACTATACTATACTATACTATACTATACTATACTATACTATTTCAGACAAATGGTTGTCCAATCTCTTTAAAATTTCCAGTGTTGGAGGAACACATCCCTTTTCATGATACATGACACATTGCTTTTCAAGACATATCAGTTTTTCATTGACCATTACTGACTGTAAGAGATGAGTACACTGAACCTGGGGGCAGGGTTAAATGTGTCATCAGTCTGGAATTACTACATTCCCTCAAGACACCCAAATCCATCTCTCCCCTCTTTGAATTCAGTTGACCCTCTCCTAGCGCCAATTTGACTTGACCATTAGTAGATCATATTCTTGTGTATAGGTAGCATGCATTAAACTTTTAGTGCTTTGAAATCAGTTCCTGTTCCTGGTTACTTCGCCTGACACTGAGCATCTGCATGATAGTTCTTGTCTCTGGTGTCTGGTATCCAGACTTGCTCAGCTGGTTTTCTTGCTTTAACCCATGTGAAATCTGCGTTTTTCCTCGGGTTTAAATTCTATTCATTTGTTTTTCCCAGTGTGTCAATTTTTGAACATTTGGGAGATGTTTTTGAATTGTTGTTGAATAAAGTAGCACTGCAGTTATAAATACAACATCAGTTCTTTGATGAGCTCCAGTTATTTTTGGCACATTAAAGGTAGATCGCTTCAATGCTTTGTTCAAAGACTATGTGAATCATTCAATTTTGCAAACTGAGTGCAGCCCCCCCTTCCTCTCTCAGCACCTGCTATTTGAAGCCTTAAGGGGGCTGTATCTTTTGAAGCTTGATTTGGCCATTTCAGGTCCTCCCCACATCATCTAAGCCAGTGGTTCTCAACCTTTTTAATGCCACGACCCCAACCGGTCGTAAGTTGAGGACTAAACCGGTCGTAAGTCGAGGACTACCCAACTGGTCTTAAGTCAGGACTTTCCCTGCCCGGGAGCGCCGCACATGCGTGGTGCCACTCCCTGTGCCGGCCGAGGCATAGCTGGCAAGCAGCAGAGACGGAGCAGGCTGACCACCGGCTGGGCCACCAGCTAGCCCAGCCCAAGGGAGGTAAGGAACCCGCCGGAAAAGGGGAAAAAATGGCGGACAGCCTTGCTTGGCGACACCCGTGAAATGGTCGATCAACCCCAAATGGGGTCGCGACCCATAGGTTGAGAACCGCTGATCTAAGCATACAAAGAATGCTCTTCAGCCACTTGATCTGAGTGGAACTGCCTTCTGTGCCTGCAGAGGTTTGCTCAGAAGACATGGAGAAAGCCCTAAAATGTCTGCTCCAAACCTTCAAGAGTTGTGGCTTTCTGAACGCTTTAGGTAGTATATTTGGAGAAATGTTTTGGTTGCTTCACAAAGCATCCCACAAAGAATTTCTACAGCTCAGTTATCAGATGGAGCTAAAAAAGTGTATAGATCTGTTGCACCAAAATTATCAGATCCTTTGAGACTTTCATATCTACAGGGTAGAAAATTGATGGCAGGTTATTGGGTGCTTGAGCTGTCTGCATTTTCCTGCAAGGTTAGGAAACAATTCTAAGGATGAGATCACTGAAATCTTGGCCATTTAAAAAAATATTTATTTATAGCATATAGATGTTCACATTGTTAACAGAACATAATAATGCTACTGGTAACCACAATGAACAAGCTCATTCTCCAGGAGTTAAGGAGAATATAATCAAGTCAAATTGACTCTTGCACTGACAGCACACTCTACAGAATGATTGTTCAGAGTAAATCCCACTGTGTTTGAAATTGGTTATACCCAGCAGGAAAGTATAGATAAAATTGTTTTGACACTCTCCTAGACTCATTTCTATACTCTTTTCTATACTCAAAATTGTTGGTTAATTACATATTTCTATGAGATCTCAGAATCTAGATAACTAATTTTGGATGCTTTTCACAGGTTCTAAAGTATTCAGAATGGAAGCAAAGAAAGCAAATATAGTTTCTCCAAATTCTCCCAGACAAAATGTGAACCCTGATCTCGACATTGAACGAAAAAATATCTCTTTCTCCATTGAGCACCTTACTAATATACTGGATGGCGGATCAAACAATACCAAGCTTCGGAGGGAAGTTGGTTAGTAGATAACTCAAAAGAACTCATGACAAATTATTATTTTTTTATTTGAATCCTACACCTCTGTGCCGCTCTGTATCCTATGTCTTTCTTTCTCTCTATCCTATGGACATCTTCCATCATTGCAATACTGCATATGTTTGTTTGTTTGTTTGTTTTAATGTTTGTTTTAAGACTGGAGTTATCTCTTTGATTTTAAGCTACAGCAGCCAAAAGAAGCAGCAAACATTAAAACCAGGCTAACTACATTCTATGTAGTCTTTGGAACTTAGTTTATGAAATTATCAGTTTTAAAAGAGGAAAAAGTAAGTCCCTTGATCAAGGAGAAAAACACACACAAAAAAGTGTGCAACTAGGATTCGGAAGGAAACCATATCTTGATTAGAATTGAGGGAAGAATTTTTACATTCTGAAAAGTTTTTGTTGCTGAAAATAAAAACATGTGATTCAGCATTGGAAAATGCTTTCATCACTTGATGAAAAATCCTGAAAACTTGTGTAACTCTTTGCAGTATAGTAATTGGCTTGGCTCGCATATATTATTGTAATTTATTTTTCAGTGAGACAGGTTACTGTAATAACTTGGTAAATTATTCTTTAGTGAACCACTGCAACTATTTTAAAAATAAATTAAGCCAATCTTTTTGACATATCACTCAAATTAAACAATATTCATTTTTAGAGAATTGTATACATTGAAGTTAGAGCTCACAGAGTACATTACAGTAGACGTCTCCAACTTTAGCAACTTTAAGATTTGTGGAGAATTCTGGGAGTTGAAGTCCACAAGTCTCAAAGTTGCCAAGGTTGGAGACCCCTGCATTACTCTTCTCCCCCCCCCGCCGCCTCTGTGGGTTTTGGGGGGGCTAATTCTTAAGTCAGTTTTGACTCATGGCAACTGTCTGGACCAGAGGTAGGCGACCTTGGCTCTTTTATGACTCGTGGACTTCAACTCCCAGAATTCCTGAGCCAGCCATGCTGAGGGGAAAGGGAGAGGTTTCCAAGCTGAGCCATGCTGGCTCAGGAATTCTGGGAGTTGAAGTCCACGAGTCATAAAAGAGCCAAGGTTGCCTACCTCTGGTCTGGACCAATCCCTGCAGTTTACTTGGCAAGATTTCTGGCAATAGTTTGCCCTCACATTCTTACTAGCACTGAAAGAAAGTGACTGACCCAAGGTCACCCAGCTAGCTTCAGCCTCAGTCAGGACTAGAACTCAAGATCTCCAACTTTCTAGCCTTGATGCTTCAACCATTACACCCAACAGGCTCTCATTAAAGTCAGAGATAATATAACAATGTTTAGTTGTAGTTTATATCTTCTTCACTGCTTACTTTTGGCATTAAGTGGTGCATACAAACTAAACTTGACCAAATTCTATGTTTCATCTTGTTGTGATTTCTTTGCCGTCACATTGGATTCTTTTTCCATTCAAAAGTACTTATTGATCAACATACAACCATTGTTTGTAGAGGCATATATTTTGGAAGTTAGCAGCTAAATGTTCCTCCAGTTTAAAATTGCAGAAACAACCAGAAGTTCCTACAGTCATTTGCAAGGCTCCTGGGAATTCTTTACGGCAGAATCGGAGGGGATAACTGAAGGTGTTGTCATGCTCTTCCTCTGTCATCATGTGTTAAAAGAATGCTTATATATTCAACAGAGGCTGTGCTCGAGGCTGATCCAGAATTTAGCCCTGAAAACCGGTATTTCCAGAGCCAAAATGAAAGATATGAAACAGCTATCAGAAAATCTGTTTACCTCTCCCAAAAGATGGCTAAAATGGGATGGATTGCAGATAGCCGAGAACAGTACTACTGCTTTAAGTATGTAATTTTAATTCTGTAGTATTTTTTTTCTAAATCAGTGAGTTCAGAAACACATTGTATTCCTTAACAGATTTGGACTGCTGCAATTGTAACATGTTAGAAGCCACATGACCTACTGAAAGCACTAGGGTAGGGGTAGGCAACCTTGGCTCTTTTATGACTCGTGGACTTCAACTCCCAGAATTCCTGAGCAGCCTAGGCTTATGTGCCTAGGATAGCAATGTAAAATTAATTACATTACTGGAAGCAATTAGGTATTAATTTTGCTTTTTGTTCTGAATATTATCTTGGAGGCTGTGTGCAGAGATAATGAGAAGGGCAGATGCTGTTTTCGAAAAGGGTTAACAAGATTTATCAAGTGGTTTGGGGTTATGATTTTTAGAAAGGAGAAAACAACATCTAGAAATAGATCTCATTTATGGAGGCTAAACAAGATTGCTCCACTGAAATTTTAAACATCTGCCCTCTCACTGTCTACTAATAAATTGTATATTGAATACATGTTTGTGAGTCACTGTTAGGGGATATAATGGCATCTGTGTTTTTGCAGGTTTCTGGCTGAAGATTTGGCATTTAACATACACATAGTCTTTATAAAGAGCATTTTGGCTTTAGGCACTGATGAACAGATCAACAAATGGATTCCTTTAGCAAATAAGAATTTCATCATAGGGACCTACGCCCAGACTGAATTGGGACATGGTAAGCATCCTTGGCTGGCATCATTATCCAGATCCCTGATTTCGTAAACTCTAATGCCAAAGATTCATCAAGTGCCATTACTTGACATGAATTGTTTTGCAATGCACACATACCTTTCTCTCAACATCCAGGAAGGCTGAAAGAAGCAGGATTTTTTTCAATAGGACTTCTATTGGGTCCTACTGAATAGCAAGAGGACAGGAGAAATTGCTCCATTTTTGTGGCATCTTCAGCTGAGTGCTTTTTCTTGTTTTCACATACACAACAAGGTTGGATTAAGAGGGTGACCTAAATGCAAATCAAGTGCTCTAATATCTAAGTTGTTTACTGAAATTTTGTGGAGGAGACTCTAAGCATAATGCTTAGTGATTCTGCAATGGAAAGTAGGAGAGTAGCAACCAAAGAAATTATTTGATCCACACATCTTAACGTTACCAAGGTTTTACTGAAAGTGTTAAAGATGGACCTGGAGCTGGGATCCATTTCCTTCGGCTGAGTAAACTTTTAAGAATAATAGCAACAATTTCACCCCATCATCCCTATTACATTTCATTCATTCCTGACTTGGAGGATGCTGTAAAACCTGTTTTTGCATATTTTCAGCACAAGCAGTACTTCCATCTGTCAAGGTAAATCTGTTTCTCAAGAGGGCCTACTGGTTAGTGCTTGTGATATCACATTTATGCTATATAGTCTTCACTGCAAATTTTGCCCCAGGTTTTTATATTATTATTTAAATGTTATACAGCAGACAATATAGATGCAGATATCTGGCCGTGTGCACTGTTTTAATTTTTTTGTTTTAAATGAAGCAGAAATGTATTTATGCTTGCTTAACTGATTAAACAAGTGCCGTCTTTTGTTGAGAGTAATAACTAACAAGAACAGTAATAAAGTCCATCATAGCGTGACTATTAATAGAATGTTACCTCTCGACTAACCTTCAGTAGCTACAGAAATATCTTGATCTGATTTTTGAACCTCGATTTTTACTATTTATTTCATCAATTTAAATACAGAAACATAGAAAACTGACAGCAGAAAAAGACCTAGTGGTCCATCAAATCTGCCTTTGAGGGTTTTTTTTAGAGAAGCTCTTGTTAATATGTCCGTTTTTCATTGGTTTTCATTTATGATTTTCTCCATTGTTGTACGGCCACTTCTCTTGTCAAATAGTATCCCATCATCATCATCATTATCATCATCATCATTCTTCACAATCAATTGCAAAGCAAATTGCATACAGAAAAATAGTTATACAAATAGAGTGTAAAGACTAAAGAAATAAATATTCATAACTTTCATTCTTCCAGCCAGTTGGCCATAAGCACTTGAGAATAACCCAGTGTTTAGATAAAGAGGCTTAGCAATTGACTAAACCAAACCAATACAAACTCTAATGTATATATAAAGTATTTCTACATTCTGGACTACCACAGCAGACTTTTTGCTTAGTTAACTTTAGTACAAAGTTCAGTTCTGTTGTCCTTTACAGTCACTGAGCAATATGAGGTAGTGTCTATCAACAAAAAATGAGAGCAGAGTGCTTTCTCCAACTATTTATTATGTTTTGTCCCTAAGAAACCTGGGGCCTTATAATAAGTCCATCTGGATAGGCACCCAGCCTATCCACCCAGGCACCTAGGCACCCAGAATAGGTGCAGAATAATGCTAATTTTGGTTCAAACTGATCTTTAGGTCAGAGCTGTAGTTAAGCTGTTAGACAAATTCAACCAGACAGTGATTTTATGATTTTGTATAGATGTTTTAGAAACCTCATATTTATTGGTGTGCATGTGTATGTGTTTTAACAATTGAACTAGAAGTCCAGACAAAATGAAATTGTTATTCAATGAGTTCTTATATCGAACTCAGCTCTCATGTTAGGAAATATAGAATATGTCTAAAATATTGCAACCTTACTTTTAACTGAGATCTTTGCAGAGTTGGAATTTGCTCACAACAAGAGAAACTTTGCATAAATTTCATTCCTGAGGAAAGACCAGCTACGGTTGCTAAATCTTGCTAGCAGATGTCTGTGGGGACTCATCCAGGTCATGGTTATCCCAAAAGTGCTTTTTCAAAAGGCAACTGAACTTTGAAAATGGACTTTTGGGACTTGTTAGCAAATATTCAATCAACTTGTCTGGTATGCCGAAGACTCTTTTATCTTTTTGTTGCAAAGGATCTAATCTTCGGGGCTTGGAGTCCACAGCCACATTTGATGTGGCCACTCAGGAGTTTATCCTAAACACGCCAAGCGTCTCTTCCATGAAATGGTGGCCAGGAGACTGTAAGTACCAAGCATACTGATGAACTGAATCAAAATAGAAGGAAATGCTAGATTCATTTCTTCTTTTGTTTCCCTCCAGCCTTTAAGATAATTTAGTGTGAAGGCTAGAACTTTCCTAGTGGAATCATTGTTCACTGAACACATTCCAAAATCAGAGAGGAGTAAGCATGATTACTCCTTTAATACCACTTTACTACCACTTTATACCACCTTGGTAAGGCCACACTTGGAATACTATATCCAGTTTTGGTCACCACAATGTAAAAAAGATGTTGAGACTCTAGAAAGAGTACAGAGAAGAGCAACAAAGATGATTAGGGGACTGGAGGCTAAAGCATATGAGGAACGGTTGCTAGAATTGGGTATGCCTAGTTTAATGAAGAGAAGGATGAGGGGTGACATGATAGCAGTGTTCCAATATCTCAGGGGCTGCCACAGAGAAGAGGGAGTCAAGCTATTCTCCAAAGCACCTGAAGGCAGGACAAGAAGCAATGGATGGAAACTAATCAAAGAGAGAAGCAACTTAGAACTAAGGAGAAATTTCCTGACAGTTAGAAGAATTAATCAGTGGAACAACCTGCCTCCAGAAATTGTGAATGCTCCAACATTGGAAGTTTTTAAGAAAAGACTGGACAACCATTTTCTGAAATGGTATAGGGTTTCCTGCCTGAGCAGGGGTTGCACTAGAAGACTTCCAAGGTCCCTTCCCACTATTATTATTGTTGTTGTTGTTGTTATCTGTTCAAGTCAGTTTCAAGTGTTTGTGTCTTATCTTATTTATGACAACTTTAACAATTAAATTGAATAATTAGTGAGATTATATAGTAAGATCTGCATATTCTAGTTTATTTTTAACCAAATGATAACTTCTTTTCTTCCCATCTTCTTGCAGTGGGCCGAACTGCAACTCATGCTGTGTTTTTTGCTCAGCTTTATCTGAAAGGACATTGTTATGGCATGCATCCATTCATCGTACAAATCCGCAGTCTCAGAGATCATTCTCCAGGTCAAGGTAATGTTTTTAATGAAGCTCTTGAAAAGTGTAAGCTAGGAGTCTTTCCATTCTCCAACACACTAGAAGAAGAAGAAGCCACATTTAACCAAAGAATACTACATTTTCTTTTTGATCTCTCTAGGTTCTTCCTAGATATCAATGTAAGAATAGTCTGTAATTTCCTAGGTCTTTGTCCCTTTTCTGAAGAGTCAAGATATGCTCTCCTTCAGACATCTTGCACTTCACCATTTCTCCTGGATTTTTCATGAGTTTGGCCATACCACTGACTAATTCCTTGTGCAATTCCATTTTATGAAATCATGTTACTCATTGCTTTTTTTATTCCTCAGGAATAACTTTAGGGGATATAGGTCCCAAAATGGGCTTTGAGAATATTGACAATGGCTTTCTCATCCTGAAGAATGTCCGTGTTCCAAGAGAAAACATGTTGGCCAAATTCTCTCAGGTATAGACAGATAATTCTCATGTTTTCAAATCAGTACCAAAGATCATAGAATTCTGATACCTGGTTCAGATTTTTGAAAGAATGTTAGTAAATCTTCCTCTCCCCTCCTTTTTTTGAAAGTTGTAAAAGGTTGAGCCCTGCATACCCTACCTACTATTACTACTAGTATTATTGTTTGCACAATTAGCCATATGTTTGGACTGGATGTGGCATCTTTATCCACCTATCAAGTCCTTCCCAAGGATCTGGGCTAGGCATGTGGTTGTTCGATAGTGTTAAAGGCATTGTTTCAGGACTAAGCTGTTCCCAGCAAAGCTACCTTTTGCAATTGACTGATTGTGATCTTGTTGATGATGAAAGTGTTCAAGTAGTGCTCCAGAGGTTTTGAGATTTGCACCCAAGGTACTTGTTATTATTGGCACTATCTTTGCTTTCTCTTGCCACAGGTGTTCCACTTCTACTTACAGGTCTTTGCATTTTGTTATTTTCTCCAGTTCTTTTGAAGTCAATCACCAACTAAACGCATACCACTACAGTACCACACTCAGTCTAGACAACATCCTGTCAGCCCAGGAATATTTTGTGAAAGAACTAGTTTTGATTTTCTTTTTAAACATACATTTATAAAGAGCACTCAAATCATTCAGCTTTTGTAATGAATTTTCCTTTTTAGTGTTATTTTGGGGGAGGGTCCCACAGGTGCTTTTTCAAAAGGCAACTGGACTTCGTTTTTCTTTGAAGACATTTCACTTCTCCAGAAGCTTCTCGGATGAGAAGCAAAACATCTTCAAGGAAAAACAAAGTTCAGTTGCACTTTTAGGACAACCATAACCTGCGTAACTGAGAATCTCCATAGACATTTGAGGGGGGGGGTACTCTCTAGCCCAAGTACATTTTGGTTCACATTAAATATACCACAGTTCACCCATAACTTTCATATAAGATGAAGAAGCAAAATTGGCCCATATTTGCTTCTCAGCAGCAGTCTTCACTGGCAACATTGCACTTTCCTTCTCATACTCACCAAAATATCCAGGATTAAAGAATAAATTTTGTAAATTATTTTAAGTTTTTCTTAATGTCTATCACAGTGGTTCTCAACCTGTGGGTCGGGACCCCATTTGGGGTCAAATGACCATTTCACGCTATCCGCCATTTTTTTCCCTTTTCCCTAGCTGTCCTACTCCCTCTTATTGGTGGCCACACCCACAACATGGGGAACTGTATTATGGGGTCACGGCATTAGAAAGTTTGAGAACCACTGGTCTATCAGCTCGTTCCCCAGTACTTTTGCCTTTAAAATAAAAAAAAATCTGATCTTCCAGGTTCTACCAGATGGTCAGTATAAGAAACAAGGATCTGACAAGATCAACTATTTGACTATGATTGTGGTTCGGGTGAACATGCTTCAGGGTACAGTTATCCCCTGTCTGATGAAGGCTTGTACCATTGCTATCCGATACTCCGTGGTGCGTCGGCAATCTGAGCTAAAACCAGGGTATGATATGAAAAGAGGGAAATGCTTCTGTCTGGAAGCTTAATTTCCCATAGATATAAACACACATAATGCTATTCTCTTTTTACAATATTGTTTTCGATTTTGGGCAGGGATAAAGAATTGGTAGTATTCCGTATGTTGATGGGCTACAATTTTCGGCACCTATTCTGAACTCTGATGTGTACATATTATATTTCTATTCAAGCATGGAAAAATTATTTTAGAAATATGTTTTGGGATTCATATACTGCATAATCTGATTTTCCCATGGATGCCATAGTCACAACTCAGCTTCCTCAACTTCGATCTATGTTGCTATCAAAGAAATGTTTTCCACAATATATTAGCATACATTCAGGAAGTCACTTGGAGTTTATAATTTAACTGGGTTTATTAAATTCAATCAATATTGGTGGGTTCTGTTATTAGCTGATTTATATATCCAAGAAATAATTTTTGATATGATTGTTTCTGATTGAAACAAAGCAGGTATTCTTATTTTAAAACAGGTCAAAGTCAATGAGCCAGGCAACTATAAATATAATTTTCTGTCAATCATGGGAATAACAGCTTCAATTTCTTTTTAGAAAGAGATGTAGTCATTGACTGTTAAGCAACATTTGGAGAAAAATCATATGAAGTGTTAGTACCACGTTATAAGGCCTTGGTAAGACCACACCTGGAATACTCCATCCAGTTTTTGTCACCATGATATAAAAAAAATGTTGAGGCTCTGGAAAGAGTGCAGAGAAGAGCAACAAAGATGATTAGGGGACTGGAGACTAAAACATATAAAGAACGGTTGCTGGGACTGGATATGTCTAGTTTAATGAAAAGAAGGAGGAGGGGTGACATGATAGCAGTGTTCCAATATCTCAGGGGCTGCCACAAAGAAGAGAGAGTCAAGCTATTCTCCAAAGCATCCTGAAGGCAGGACAAGAAGCAATGGATGGAAACTAGTCAATGAGAGAAGGAGAAATTTCTTGACAGTTAGAACAAGTAATCAGTGGAACAACCTGCCTCCAGAAGCTGTGAATGCTTCAACACTGGGTTTTTAAGAAGAGACTGGACAGCCATTTGTCTGAAATGGTATAGGGTTTCCTGCCTGAGCAGGGGGTTGGACTAGATGACCTCCAAAGTTCCTTCCAACTCTGCTATTATTATAATTATAATTATAATTGTTTTGTTGTTGTTGTTATCTTTTCAAGTCAATTTCAAGTGTTTGGGTCTTGTCTTCTTTATGACAACTTTAACAATTGAATAGGTAATGAGATTATATAATAAGATCTGGATATTCTATTTTATTTTTAACCAAATGATAGGCAACATTTGGAGAAAAATCATATGATGTGTTAGTACCAAGTTATAAGGCCTTGGTAAGACCACATCTGGAATACTCTATCCCGTTTTGGTCACCATAATATAAAAAAGATGTTGAGGCTCTGGAAAGAGTGCAGAGGAGAACAGTTAAGATGATTAGAGGACTGGAGGCTAAAACATATGAAGAACTGTTGCAGGAATTGGGTATGTCTAGTCTAGTGAAAAAAAGGAATGGGGTTTGAGGGACTGACACAAAGAAGAGGGACTCAACTTATTTTCTAAAGCACCAGAAAGCAAGGCAAGAAGCAAAGGATGGAAACTAACCAAGAAGAGAAGCAACCTAGAACTAACAACAAATGTATTGACAGTGAGAACAATCAACCAGTGGAACAGCTTGTCTTCAGAAACTGTGGGTGTTCCACAATGCAACATTTGATTCTATTGCTATGGATGTATAAATTGGAGAATATACAGGTAGTCTTCAACTTACGACCACAATGCTAAGTGAGAAAATTGTTAAGTGTTAATTTTGCCCCATTTTACTACTTTTCTTGCTGCATTTGTTAAGTGAATCACTGCAGTTGTTAAATTTAACATGGTGGTTGTTAAGTAAATCTGATTTCCACATTGACTTTGCTTGTCAGAAGGTCGCAAAAGAGGATCACATGACTCTGGGACACTGCAACTGTCATAAATGTGAGTCAGTTGTCAAGCGTCCGAATGTAAATCATGTGACATTGGATGCTGCAACGGTCGTAAGTGTGAAAAATGGCCATTAAGTCACTATTTTCAGTGCTATTGTAAACTTCAAACAGTCACTAAACGAACTGTTGTAAGTTGAGGACTACCTGTACGGATAAAAGGCTGCTTTATCTTATTATTAATGCCTTTTGTAGCAATACCCTGTTTCAGTTCAGATTTGATTCTGCAGGACAACTGTTTGCTATTTCCATGTCTAGGAGAGGTTAGGTAAAAATATAATTTCCTAGCTCTTACTTTGTATCAATATATCCCACACCTTTATTATATTGATAAATAATTCAAGGAAGGCAGTGAATGTTTTAATACTCCTTTCTTCTCCTATTTTTTCCACACAACATCCCTGTGAAGTGAGTTGGGCTCAGAGTGAGTGACTGGCCCAAGTCATCCAGCTGGTTTTGCATGCCTAAGAACTAGAACTCACCGTCTCCTGGTTTCTAGCCTGGTGTCTTAACCACTACACCAAACTGGCTATCTGGGATGGGGCAAGTCTCTCAGAGGATCAAACCCAGGGCCAGCATGTCTTAGAAGATGCTGAGATTTTGTGGTTTGCACTAGCTTTGCTAATGGGGGCCAAAGGTGTAATCAAATGAAAGCAGGAAGCTACTTCTATTGTGAAGGTACTTTGAAGATATGTGGGCAACATTGCCAGTCATTGTGGTTAAACAATATTTTCTTTTCCTCAGTGAACCAGAGGCTAAAGTTTTGGACTATCAGACTCAGCAGCAGAAGCTTTTTCCCCAGCTGGCCACTGCATATGCCTTTCACTTTGTCTGCAACTATCTGCTGGGCATTTTCAAAAGATGCTACATACAGACCAATGAAGGAAAATTTGACTTGCTTCCAGAGGTAATGTGAAAGAGATATAGAGCATCTTTTTGCGTATTTAGAAAACCTTTGGCTCCTTTCATCAGTCAGCAAAATTATTCCTCAGATATCCATTCAGGAAAAAATATATCTTCGGTACAAATCATTCACAAGTCAGTTGCTGTTGAATTGGAGTGTGAGTTTTGTCCTATGTTTTGAGAATCCAAGTAAGGATGCTTGGAATATTGTATATGACTATAAAATAGAAAACCCTATATACTTCAAACTCTTATGCAGGCACTGTACTCAGACTCTGGTAGCAATTCCTGTTATTAAGAATAGGTTCAAGATAGGTGTTCTTTATAGATTTTACAAATGTCATTATATCTAAAAATGAAAAGGTGGAAAATATGTTTCTATACGGTCTGCATTTATCAAGCTTAGGCATTTACTTAATTTAATATCATTATAATATAATAATAATAAAGTTGGAAGGGACCTTGGAGATCATCTAGTTCAACCCCCTGCTCAGGCAAGAAATCCTATACCATTTTGGACAAATGGCTATCCAGTCTCTTCTTAAAAACTTCTAGTGTTGGAGCATTCACCACTTCTGGAGGCAGGTTGTTCCACTGGTTAATTGTTCTAACTGTCAGGAAGTTTCTCCTTAGTTCTAGGTTGCTTCTCTCCTTGATTAGTTTCCATCCGTTGCTTCTTGTCCTGCCTTCAGGCGCTTTGGAGAATAGCTTGAGTCCCTCTTCTTTGTGGCAGCCCCTGAGAGACTGGAACACTGCTATCGTGTCCTCCCTCGTCCTTCTCTTTGTTAAGCTAGACATACCCAATTCCTGCAATTGTTCCTTATATGTTTTAGCCTCCAGTCCCCTAATCATCTTTGTGCTCTTCTCTGTACTCTTTCTAGAGTCTCAACATCTTTTTTACATCGTGGTGACCAAATCTAGATGCAATAATCCAAGTGTGGCCTTACCAGGGCATTGTAAAGTGGCATTAATACTTCACGTGTTTAGTTTCGTATATACATACAGGTTATCACTGTAACATCTACATCAATGTTTCTCAAACTTGGCAACTTTAAGATGTTCTAGTTGTCTGGGAGTTGAATTCTGGGAGTTGAATTCCACATATCTTAAAGCTGCCAAGTTTGAGCAACACTGATTTTGAATTTTTAACTGGAATGTCATTTTTTATTATTTGCTGTACTTCACTAATAAAATGAATTTTAAAAGCAACCCAAAAGGATACTTTCAGGGGGAATGTGATTGGAGCTTTTCCCTTGTTTAAAACAGAAGACTTTGGTTCGATAGACAGTTGTGGTTTCAAGAGATACTTGTGCATTGGCTTGTTTTACAACCACAAAACAAAGGCTTCAGACATGGTCCAAGTAATGTTAAGAGCTTTTAAATCTGTTGTCCAATATGGGTGCTGTTATTAATAGCAGTAATGCTTTCTTAATAGATGCAATATTGATTTAAGACGGCAGAGAGCTTTTTAAGGGTGTGCTTAACTCTCTCCAGTATGAATCAGTGGGATTTGATCCAATTACTAGTAAGCATTTATTGCCTACATTTGAATGAATAAAGTCTTTTACAAGCTGATATCCTCCAGATGTGTGGGTTATTCCAATAGGAAGTACTCAGATTTACTATACAAGACTTTTGAAGACTAGATAAAACTAACCCAAGGAAGTTTTATTTATTTATACCAGTGATGGCGAACCTTTTAGAGACAGAGTGCCCAACCGCAACCCAAAACCCACTTATTTATCGCAAAGTGCCAGGGCCGTATCAGCATTGTGGTGCCCTCGGGGGGGGGGGGCAAGGAGGCACATCTGAGTGCCACCTCTGGCATGCAAAAACCGGGGGTACAAAAATGGGCCCCCATGCTGCAAGGTGCAAAAATGGCCACCGCTGCACCGCGGAGTGCAGATACAAGGCGCTACACCATGTAAGAACAGGGCAGGGCTGGTCAGTATCATGCAGGCACTAGCCCCACCCCATTTGCAGCGTGTGCATGCTCGCAGCCCCGTGCACGCATGCATGCATGTAAAATGCTTCCCCCTCCCTTTTCTTCCAGTCCACCAATCAACAATGGTTGGTGACCTCTGCTCTACCACCTCTACTTGAGCTTGCTAGTTGGCCGCTTCGCCTCCTTTGTGCTGGGCGGGGCTCCTGCTCTGGGTGGCGAGGGCAACCTCATGGACCTGCTGCTGGCAGCGGTGGCATGCGTGCCAACAGAGAGGGCTCTGAATGCTGCCTCTGGCACGCGTGCAATAGGTTCGCCACCATTGATTTATACTGTACTTGTTCCCTTCCCCAAATCCCTGATCTGAATCGACCATATGAGCTATGAATATAAAATATAAACCCTCATAAATGTACATTTCTGACTGAGAAAAGGTGTACCAAATGAGGTGTATTTGCTTATTCATTTATTTTTCATATTCGCTGTTGAACTATTGAAGTTATATACCTTTTTTTAAAAAAGGCTTTGAATCAGTGTTTACTCCTGGCACCTTCATGGACAAATCCCTGCAGTTTTCTTGGCAAGTGACTTACCATTGCCTCCTTCTTAAGCCTGAGAGAGAAGGACTGGCCCAAGGTCAACCAGCTGGCTTCATGCCTAAATACAACTCATGATCTCCCAGTTCTACTCTGATGAATTCACCACTATCTCAGATCATCTTATTATTTTAATTTCTGCCACATTCACAGCTTCACGCCCTGGCAGCAGGCATAAAAGTGATCACTACCAACTATTGCTCAGAAGGAGTGGAGGTGTGTCGAAAGGCTTGTGGGGGACATGGCTACTCTCTTCTCAGTGGCTTGCCTTCCCTTTATATGAAAGTGATCCCGTCTTGTACTTACGAGGGAGAAAATACTGTTCTTCTGCTGCAAACAGCCAGGTACCTTTAGTTAAAAAATTTTATCTTTCATCTTTGAAGCCTTGCTAGAAACATCTAGAGCAGTGTTTCTCAACCTTGTTCACTTGAAGATGTGTGGACTTCAACTCCCAGAATTCCCCAACTAGCATGGCTGGCTGGGGAATCTTGGGAGTTGAAGTCCATACATCTTCAAATGGACAAGGTTGAGAAACACTGATCTAGAGATTTCAGAAACTTTTCCAGAATACCTTTTACAAGCACTTCTACAGCGTTTTTATAAAACGAGTGGTCTTTAGCAATCAAAGTTTTTATTGTCCAGCACTTCCATATTATGAAAGGGATTCCAAAATACTGCAGAGAAAATTTTCACCTTGGCATTCCTTTACTTAAAGAAGGGAGATTTAATGCTAATTGGTTCCAGCTATCTTATGAAACAGAATATCCAAGAATATTCCAACTTCTTAGGAGACAAAGCTGCAAGAATACTTGAATTACAGCTTTTGTGAGAAAAGGAAAAAATTGGCTGGACTGAGTGTCTCTCCCAGGTTCCAGAAAAGAATACTTTTTCCTTTCTTTTTATTGTTGTGGTTATCTTTAAAGGGACAGTGTTGAACTAAGGAGTTAAGGAAATATAGTAGTGTGGCATTCATAAGGAAACAGGGCAAATAGTGTAAGCACAGATTTCCTACATAGTAAAGATCTTTTCTGTATTCTGATGTCTTAAAGTTATCTTTTTTGCATGCCTATTGTTTATCTCTGAAAATAATTGTCATTATTCAAATCATCTTAGCATGTGTCTTGGTTTTCGTTTTTCCTCTTTATTTTTAGATTTCTTATAAAATGCTATGGAATGGCACAAATGAGCCAGCCACTTCCTTCATCAGTTGCCTACTTTTCTTCGGTGAATTCTGGAAGATGTCAAGCCCAGGAAAAAAAGGATTTCCTAAATCCTGATATTTACACAGATGCCTATAAGCATCGAGCCTTCAGGTTGGTATAAAGAAACTGCAATAGAATTTGATATACAGATAGTCTTTGACTTACAACCACAACTGAGATCAGAATTTCTATTGCTAAGTGAATTCCACCACATTTTATGACTTTTTTACACAATCTTTAAGCAAGTCACTGCAACTGTTAAGTGAATCATACAGTCATTAAGCAAATTTGCCTTCCCCCATTGACTTTTCTTGTCAGAAGTTGGCTGGGAAAGTCGCAAATGGCGCAGCTATTGTGCAACTGTTGTAAATACATTCCAGATAACCTGAATTTTGATAACATAATCTTAGAGATTGTGTGATGCTTGGTCAGTGCAAGGACCAGTTATAAGACACTTTTTTAGTGCTGTAGTAACGTCAAACTGTCACTAAGCAAATGTTGTTAGTCGAGGACTACATGTATTACATGCCAATCCATAGGTTGGATGGTAAAAGACGAGGCAGAAGACTTTGCCCTAAGGTCTTATGTCTCAGTAGAAGCTTCTTCCCAGAATTCATATGTTCTTCAGTTGGTTCCCCTAATTCTCAGGATTAAACAAATTGATCATATGAATATAACTATAGCAGGAGAAAATCTGTGTTGCTACTAAAAGTTGACACCAACTAATGGCACATAATCACTCAACACCTATTCAGTCCTGCACAGATGAGGGAAGTTCTTCATCTCCAAAGGAAGAATAAATAAGGGGGGAGGATTCAAAAATAGAAATCGTGTGTAAAATTCAGTTTCCTACCTTGTCCATTTAAGGATGCCAACTGCAGCTAAAACCGTACTGAAGATATTGCATGCACGCTTCTGTCCATTGTCCCATTAAAGTCAAATGTTAACTACTGACTAACAAGAACTCCTTGTAAATTAAGATCCCCTTTATAAAATTAAGTGATTTACCCCATCACTCATCACTTTACCTCATAAACAAGAATGCACACAAACTCTCATGCTCATGCATGCAGTTTTCTCTCTCCTAATAAAACTGCAAAAAGAAAAACAAAATAGAGATGAGATGAGGGACAGGGATGTTACAGTAGGGAGAGGGAACTGGATGGAAGGCGAGGAGGAGGAGGAGGTGGTGGTGGTGGTGGTGGTGGTGGTGGTGGTGGTGATGATGATGATGATGATACTTTTAGTAAACAGATTCCATGCAGGCCTGATTTCCTAGCCAAGTAAATGGAATCAAAGACTCGATATTTTTTAGCA
Organism: Crotalus tigris; assembly: GCF_016545835.1. Lineage (NCBI taxonomy): Eukaryota > Metazoa > Chordata > Lepidosauria > Squamata > Viperidae > Crotalus > Crotalus tigris. The sequence goes on from NW_024100512.1 coordinate 4,206,838, forward strand.
GGACTGTTTACAGTCACTTTCATCTTCTGCTGATTCTTGTTTCTAGCAATCTCTGTTTTCAAAATGATGCTCCGGTCTCATTCATAAATAATTGGTTTGAAGAGGATTCTATTTAACTTACTTTCTAGGAAGGCCACTGGATAAAATATTTTTAGATCCCATGACTGTGTCTTCAGGACTGTTGATGAAACACCTCAACTAATACCCATAGCATCATAATAATCTCAGCTGATTAACACTTGAACCAAATACTCACATAGTCAGAGCTTTACACAGATGGCACAGAAAAACAACCCATATTGAAATGTAACCATTTTATAAACATCAAGTAGAACCTGAGATTTCCATGTATCATAATGGGCCTAAAGTTGCAAGGTGATCTTTGGTTGGTGTATTGAATTGTTTTTGATTTGCAATGAGAATTATTTTATATATCACAGTGTTCAGAAAATGCTTTTATTTACAATTGTTCATTCCAGAATTCCACCCTCCTATGTCATTGCATGGGTCAGTCCCCATCTTCTGCCATTATTATAGAGTACTTTTAGAAATGAGGTAATCAGTTATAAATATTAGTTGAACATGTTGATATGTCAATATTTATTCTTCTCAGGGGTGTAAGAAATGTGGCAAACAAGCTTCGGCAGTTGGTTGAGGAAGGAAAAGGACAACATGAAGCCTGGAACCAGTGCACTGTGCAGCTAGCAAAAGCTGCGATGGTTGGTAACTGCTTTGTGCTTTTCCCTAATCAGTTATTTTGCCAGGAACTGAGAATCCACCAATTAAATGAGGCTCAGGCAATGAAGCCAAGGAAAATGAGACTCTTCACACTTTGCAAAACCACCTTTTGTGTAGGAAGAATGGAAGGGAAAATGGCATTGACTTTTTAAGCTTTGTCAAGGTGTGCCAGGTTTTTTTCCAACGTGCCATGTCTTAAATCTATTTTTAAAATGACTTTTTAAAGAAGACTAATTTTTGATGACATATTTTGGGTCAAAAATTATTTTAAAAAGTACTTTTTAAAATAATTTTGACCCCAAATATGTCATTAAAAATTAGATGTATATTGGTTGAGTCAGGTTCTATGCAGCTAGTGGGCTTTGGATTTATGAGTTCTACATCCTATCACTAGCATTCCCGTACAATTTTTTATAATATACCTAGCATTCCATAATTCAAGTTTCATCTAGAGGCACAAACATGAAGCAGGAACATGATTCAAGAGCTGGATAGCCAAAATGATTGATAAGCTTCCACTGAATCCTGATTTACTGATTTCTGAAGCTGACAATCCTGAAGCATAGGCTTAGTTGGAGTAGCATTGTCGTATTCTAGGTCAAAGTCAGACTGTGAATCATGACTTATTACAATTGTCAAATTTGGGGGGGGGGGCATCAGGGTTAGAAGAATAGAGTCCTAGCTTACAGTAAGCAGCTGTTGGTGCTAGCTGTTTCCTGCATGGTCCACCAATTATTTCTTTCTTAAGTTTTCTGTTGACTTTCCTTTTTTGTAGTGATCTCTCAGGCCATTCATTTGGGTCTGTTGTATCTTCTCTGAGGAATTAGGTCAGACATGTCAAACTCATGACGTCATGTGACGTCGCGCAATGTATTGGGGCAGTTTTGCCATTGCCGGCAATGGGGTGGGCGTGGCTTCCGCATGATGTGTCCGGCCTGAAGGCCGGCAAATTTGACACCTCTGAATTAGGTGAATGTAAATTCAAAATGGTGAACAAAATTACTTAGATTAATGCTACTCAATAGGTCCTACTAATAAAAACATGGAGATTTGTCTAGAGACATCCACATCCAACCTCAAATTAACCACATATGAAGGAAGAGTATACCAGTTTGGAGAAATATGCCTTTCAGATGTAGATCCCAGATATGTGAAAAACTTTCCAGACAAATTTTCTGATCCCAGTTCCTGAAATCACTTTGAGCAGCTATTGCAGATATTGAAATAGAAATAGGACCTACCTCAGCTAAGTCACCCAAGAAAGCAGAACTCTTGAAACAGACATTGTCGCAAAAGGAACTTTTATTAGGGGCTAGTGACAGCAGGGAATCAAAGCAAGGTCTGAGAGAAAAACCCATGAAGCAGTGTATTAAAAGCAACATTCAATACTCCTCCCCCCAGAGTCCCAGTGTTCATTTGAATCCCAGCCAATCCACAGGTGGCATTGTGTTTTGGTAAGTGGTCTTTTCAGCAGGCTCCTCAAGGTCTTTCTCACTTTTGATTTCTTCTGACTTCAAGTGCAAACCGTCTCCCAGATAAGGGAGAGACATTCCATCCCCTGGGAGAAGGACATCCTGCAGATAGTGCAAAGCAATCCCAAAAGCTCCCCCCTCCCAACAGAATGGCAGGCCACAAAGGAAGGCTATAGGAAAGTAGAAAATAGGCATAGGGTTAAAATGCATTTCTTTGGAGACCTGACAATACCCTACTACGTAGAAGTAGAACCTTTCCAATGGATCTCTTTCCAAGTGACAAACAGTTTGACAGACAAACTTTTAATATACGTGCAAGTTTATGGTACAAAGATCTGGGATATGACTCTCTCTGTTAAATTTTTCAGGCTCACAGCCATTACATCGTGGTACAAAAATTTACTGAAGAGTTGGGGAAACATGCAAAAGGATCTGCTATCCAGAGGGTCCTCAAAAATCTCTGTGACCTCTTTGCACTACATGGGATTTTCTCTAATGCAGGAGATTTTATGCAGGATGCGTATTTTTCTACAGAGCAAATTGACAGGGTGACTGAAACCTACCTGGACCTCTTGGCAGTCATTCGGTGAGGTGATTTTCTTCTTCACAAAAATGCATTTAATTCAATATTTGGGTGGTGCTCTTGCAAATCCTAACAAACTGCTTAACCTTTGGATGAACAAAAAGGGAGGCTGCCACATTTCAGGGATGCTTTGAGAAGCACTGACATCGTTTTCATATTCTCCATAAGACTACTTTGCATCTGCTTCTCTATAAAGATTAACTGTATGATGTGCTGTGGCCTAGTAACAGTGACATTTCTGTGGGCACCGTACTCCCTTCTGTGTGAATGAGTGAATATGAAAATGGAGTTAATGTTTACTCGCCATGTCTGAGCAAAAGCCAGTTTGCCCAAGAAGTGTCTATTTTTATATATTTCAATTGTATCCTGCCATTATTGTTTTTATAAATAGTTCAAGGTGGTGAGCATACTTACTGTAATACTCCTTCCTTTTCCAATTTTCCCCACAACAATCCTTGTGGTTGGGATGGGCTGAGAGAGAATGACTGGCCCAGGGTCACTAGCTGGCTTCCATACTTAAGGTGGGACTAGAACAGGGCTTTTCAACCAGTGGTATGGTACCACCTGTGGTACATTGGCACCTGGCAGGTGGTACGCAACCATCCTAGAAAAGTGGTAGCAGGGGAGGGGAATGAGCTGAACCGGTGGCAGCACCGCACAAACCTGAGTGAGAGATGGCTGGAGCTGCAGGGCTGTCAGGGCTGAGCGGAAGCACCAGGATCAGCGCCACTTTCCAGAAGAAGCACTGATCAGCTGGAATGTTGCAGCATCTCCAGGGTCTTGTGATTTACATTCAGATGCTTGGCAACAGATTCATATTTATGACGGTCACAGTGTCCCAGGGTCTTGTGAAGTGACCCAAACCTGCTGCAACCACCCAGCAGATGGGAGGGAATAAAAACCAAACACCCCCCACCCCACCCCCGCTGCCAATCCTCAACAGGAGGAAGAGCGTGGCCGGGTGGGAAGGCAGGTGTCTTGCTCGGCTGTGGCTTGGGGGGCATTTTTTTCAGTGCCATTGTAACTTCAAACAGTCACTAAGCGAACTTTTGTAAGTCGAGGACTACCTGTACTTTATCACTTTTTTCTTTTCTTTTCTTTTGGTCATCAAGTTTTTGACACCTTGCTAGGCGACTGGTGGTACTTGGATGTTGCTATATCCTAAAAGTGGTACAATGGGTGAAAAGGTTGAAAAGCCCTGGACTAGAGCACACTGTCTCTAGCCTGATGCCTTAACCACTAAATCAAACTGGTCTATACCACAGTCACTGAGGAACACACTAGGTTCACTCTATATCAGCCTCTTCAAACTTCTGGTTTCCTCATGGAAAGCTGGCAGTGAGTGTTGGAAATCTTCCTTCCGTCCTTCCCACCCTCCTCTTTCCTTCCTTCTTCCCTCCCTCCTTTTCTCCTTCTTTCCTTCCCTCCCTGTTCCTTCCTTTTCTTCCCTCCCTCCTCTATCCTTCCTTATCTGAACAGAAAAAGAGAAAACTAACTTTCTTCCTTCCCTTCTTCTCTCTCTCTCTCTTCCCCTCCCTCCCCCATTAGGCTGCTGCTGGTGAGGGAGTGACAGATTATGTAAATAGATGGGAAACTGTCACAGATCATTAAAAAAAGGGGGATCACATGATCACAGCAGCAGCCCAACAATGCTGAAGCAGTCACAACGTCCCCAAATTTCATTCCCTCAGGAATAACGAGTCCTCGCATTCTATAAGTTAACCCATTTGAGGTACTGTCCCTTTGTTGATAGAGTTTTGCCCTATATGCAATCTTTTGCCCAGTTAAAGGTTACAGACAGAAGTGTTTTAGCAGTACATAAATCTTGTTTCACACAGTGAAAATGAATTGGACAAGCAACATCTGTTTGGCAGAGGATAAGACATGTTGATTTTTACAGAGAGCAAAAATGCAGCCTAGATCTAATATGCTTGACTTATCATAAACAGGACCATAGACTACTTTTTCCATTTTGTGTTCTATTGCTACCACTGAAATGCTATCCTAATATTCCCCCAACCCACTTCTTTCCTCTGTAGAACAGGATTATGTTTCTTTTGGAGTTTGAGAATCATTCTAGTCTTTAAGATTGTAAAAAAGTTGATAGATTTTGGGAACAAACCACAGTGAATGAAGATGCTGAGAAAAATTTCCAATGGTTATAAGAGGGCATGACTCCAATAAGCTTCTTGCTTTATCCTCAGAGTTAAAAGAACAATAAATTATATTGCAAAACAAATGGACTGTGTATATAATGTATAAAGCTTACAGAACTGGTTGTATTGGCGGACAATTATGGTACATATTTTTTGTTTTGTTGAAATGGTATGTGTATAGTTTCAAAGAACATAATCAAAGAGCAAAGGGCAGACAAAGGCAAAATGTAGAGGGAAATTAGAAGATTTTTTTTTAGAAGTGGGTGGAAAGGGTAAAAAAGGAGCCTCCAGTAGAATGAATGTAATTAAAAATTAAAGTAGTTGTACTATTTGGGAGGAAATGGAATCGGAGAAAGTAGTTTATAGAAATGTTAAGTATTAAATAATACTTAAAAATAGAATTAAAATTAGGTATTATAAATATTACCCCCCCCCTAAAGAAAAGATGAAATGAAGTTTGCATATTAGGGAAAGGTGACAAGAATAAATGCAAAAGTTATTGGGGGCTTAGGTTTCAAGGATGCCTGAAAAGGAGGTAGACAAGATTTGGATTAAAATTTTACAAGAGGTGGCAAGAGAAAGATATGTGGCGTTACCCATGTGGCTGGTCACCTGGTGTGCAGACTAAATTTTCGTTCTAGCCTACCCAACACTTTTTATACCAGTGTGCAGGTCAAGGATATAGTTTATGCTGTACTATTATTAATATAATTAATGTGTTTTGTTAATTATATTGTTAAATGGAGGTATTGTGAACAAAATTAACTCTTTATACTATTATTTAGCTTATGCAAATTGTTGATCAAAGTACCTTTTTTTCATTCTTAACTTTTGTTAGCTTTCATGCTCAGTTAGAGATCGTTGCATCAACTTCTGAATCTCTTGTTGTTCCAGATTTTGCAAACTTAAAAGGACACGTGGTTCTGTATAAATGTCTGGAACCAAAACTACAACTTGCAGGAGCTTCAGGCCAGGGCCAATGGCAAGAGACACGGAGAGCTGTAGTTCTGCAGTATTTGGACAGCCACAGGTTATCTCTCTAGGGCAGGGGTGTCAAACCCGCAACGTCATGTGACGTGTCACAACATATCGCAACTTTTTCTCCATTGTCGGCAATGAAGTGGCCGCAGTTTTGCCATGATGCATCCGGTCCGCGCTGGCAGTTTGATATCCCTGCTCTAAGGATCAGTGGTGATCCATCCATTCCCTGCCCATGAGTCACATCTTTCACTACTGCTTGATTTTTTAAAAACTTGTTTAAATGGATGCCTATAAATTGCTGCTACCTCTGATCTGTACGTTTTTAATCGGATTTCACACAATTTTGTTTATGTGAAAACTTCTATTGGATTTTTGGTTTATATTTTGAGTACTTTATGAGGTAGAATATGACTGATAAATTGTGACTCATAAAATATTTTCCGTGCTCTTTCAGGAAAGATGCTGTACCATTAGTGGATGCCTTTGACTTTTCTGATGCATGTTTAAATTCAGCCCTGGGAAGCTATGATGGCCATGCCTATCAAAGACTTTATGAGTGGGCCAAGAAATCACCGACCAATCAGCAGGTGAGAAGAATCAGCAGAAATAGAAATGGGAAATTGTGACAGGACAGGATAGGACAGGATGCCAGCTTTACATTAAAAAGCAGTATTTAACAAGAAATAGTTGGTTTTCAGCATCAGACCAAGGCAAAATCTATTTTGTAGAGGCCATAGGGAATGGCCCTGAAGGACAAGAGGAAGAACTGCTTCCAAAGCAATAGTCAGATAAGCGGGCTTGAGTCCATTTCAACGAAGTAATTTGAAAAAGCATCTCAGACACCCCTTCCTCAGTTCACACAAAGATAAAGCGAAGGAGGGGGAAAGCACATTCAGACCAGTAGGATTCTGTAACTGTTACAATGAAAGCAGTTCCTGAGCTATATGGCATTGTTTTTTTAGTCTTAAGGACTGATATTTGCAGACCACTATTTTGTTCTAGAGAAGAACTTGGGTGTGTGGGTGTGTGTTGTGGCCTAGCAGTTAAGATGCTAGGCCTGTTGACTGGAAGGCTGGCAGTTTGAGATCCATGCGCCCAGCTCCTGCCAACCTAACAGTTCGAAAGCATGTAAATGCAAGTAGATAAATGAGTATCACTTCAGTGGGAAAGCATTCCTTGCACCTCGGTGTATGTTCATGCTGGAGATATAACCACAGAAGCATCCTTGGAGAATGTTGGGTTCTTTGACTGTGAATTGGAAATGAGTACCGCTCCCTAGAGTCAGACACAACTGGATAGGCGAAACCTTTACTTTTTATTAAGAACTTAGGAACTCTGATTTCACTACATTTAGTTTAACACAGTGAAAACATAAAATTGGGCAGTTAGTTATGAGGCTGTAATGATAAAATCAAGCTATTGTGTTCTGCCTTGTCTTTGCCACCAACAGTCATATGCCTAATGCTTTCCCTTCCCTTTCCCTTTTGCTTTCCAACAGGATGATCGGGTCTTCAAGACATACTTAAAACCACTTTTCCAGAATGCTCTTTCCAAGCTATGAAGAGGGGTCTGGCATGGAGCAACTCTTTCCAAAAACACCTTCCAAGCAACACTGTCGATTTTCCTTAATAAGCCCACATAATGTAATTGTAGACTGCCTTTAAGCTGGGTAACAGCAGACTCAATTGTCTCAAAGGTGCTTTTTCCAAAAGTCAACTGGACTTTTGTTTTTTTTTTTCCCTTTGAAGACATTTTACTTCTCATCCAAGAAGCTTCTTTAGAAGTGAAATAAAGTGACGTGAAGAAGCTTCTTGGATAAGAAGCTAAATGTTTTTAAGGGGGGGGGACAAGAAAGTCCAGTTGTCTTTTGGAAAAAGCACCTTTGGGACAACCATGACCTGGATGACTGGGAATCTCCATGAACAGCAGACTCCTTTTGTTATACAAAAAAGCAGGCTCTGATTCCCAAAGAGCATGTGATGGTGGGATGTTCACAAGATGGTTCCCCACCAAATAGTGATCCTGTATTCATTTTCCATTCTCTATGAAGTCAGAACCAGGAAAAAGCCATACACATTCCCCAACAGAGCCTTCTCCATCCTGATATCCTTCAAATATACTAGACGGCAACTATCCACAGGGAAGTTGTATTCCATGTTATTTGGAACTAGGAAAGGATGCCCTAAAGCAGTAATGATGGGGTGCTAATAGGAAAGAGTTCGTATAGTTGGGTTGGGGGTGGTGCTTTTGAGTCAGGGCAGATTTCTAACAAATGCCTAGACTAGTCCTTGCAATTGAAAGGATGAGAGAGAGAGATTGGTCCAAGGTCACCAATTGAATTTGTACCTAAAGTGGCACTAGAACTCACAGTCTTCTGGTTTTTAACCCAGTGCCTTAATCATTACACTAAACTAGTTCTCATGAAAGTTTTAGGGCTTACTTAATTTTTGAAAAAGTTATTGGAGACTTACTAGAGTTACAGACCAAATCAATGTCACAAAATGACCCTGAGATAACATTGCTGGGGGGGGCAGTTACTGGTTGAGTACATGCTGACATTAAATCTGATTTTGTTTTACTTAATAAATGCATTCTCAGAACCAAACACATCATATATAGTGAGCTACCTCTCCCTTCCATCACTTCTAAAATCATGAAACTTGATTCTTTTTCTTACTACGCATAATACAAATGATTGCTATTTTATCTTGCGACTGTTGACACTGGATTCAGATCTGCATTCAGACTGGGTCTCATTTCAACTGTGTTTTGGACATTTGCTATTTCTCCATCTTTTACAAATAAAGTGGAAAAAATCACACTGAGATTAAGAGGAATATGTTGAAATATAATAATGCTATCTTGCAGAGGAAACCCTGAAACATAGATGAGAACTGAATAAAACAAGGAATCAAGTACATCCAGAGGTGTTATAAAAACATTTACAACCCTCTGTGTGATAAACTAAGTAAATTTAAACTGAAATATAGGATTTGTCTACTTCTGCTTTGTAGTTACATTATATCTGTCTCTAAGCCATTGCCCTACAATCCCATTTATGAAGGAGCTTTTGAAGGACAAAACACGATCAATATACAATTAATTATATTTGTTATGTGGCTTAATTAAAAATAAAATGACTGACAGTCACTATGTTTAAAAAAAACTGTTCAACATGCCCTGTTTCCAGTTGGAAGCAATTGTTCAGACCTTTCTGGAAAGTTTCCAGTATTGTTTTGATTTTTCTGGAGAGGTTACAAGTTCTAAATCAAGCACTGAACATTTTGGAACATCCAGAACATTTCCAATAACAACAGAATAACCCATTTCAAGCTTGGAATATTCTGAATATAAAACAGTCTCCTCTTATGGATAAAATTCCACTGTGTGAAGAATTTGCTCATCAGGGATGTATTTTAAATTAGAAGTGAAAAGGTTCTATTTTTTTTTAAATCTTATGGGTATCACAAAATACATACCCACAGAAGCAGCCCTAGGTTTGTTCCCCTGGAGGCCAGCAATTAATCAATTGGCTGGCAACCAAGTCCAAAGGATGGATTTGGGCAGATCAGGTGTCACAACCATGGGCCTTGGTTGGCTGCTGCCAAAAGTTATAAAGGCAGCCTAATTCACCTCATAAAGCTGTTAAAAATTGTTTCTTGATGCACTCAACGGAAGATAAGTTTGGTTCAGCAGTGAAGATGCGGGCCTAGAAACCAGAAGACCAATCCAGGAGACTGTTTCTTCTATTCCGCCTTAGGCACCAAAGCCAGCTAAGGTGACTTTAGGCAATTTCTCTCTAAGGCAGTGTTTCTCAACCTTGACAATTTTAAGGCATGTGGACTTCAACTCCCAGAATTCCAAATGCTGGCTGTGGAATTCTGGGAGTTGAAGTCCACATGCCTTAAAATTGTCCAGGTGAGAAACACTGCTCTAAGGTGAGTCCACTTTGCAGGTTGTTGCTATGCAGCAAACAGGGATGAGAAGCATTAGATATGCTGCCTTGAATTACAGAAAATAAAGACATAGAAATTAATAATATATTAAAATTTGGCAATCAAGTGTATCACAAAACTCGTTTTTTAAAAGATTTCACTACTATAGTCATGAGGGATTGAAGTTTTAAAGTTAAAGAGCTGATATTTCAGAATCTGAAAAAATGCTATGAATAATAAAGATCACATTTTATTATAAAAGGTTTTAATTAATAAATTATGATCTGGGCTAGGCCCAGATGAATGATGAATGTCTGTGATTTACAGACAATAAAATTAGCTTGTTCCAGCTGTTTCCTTTATCAGATTTACTTCCCTACAACTTTTAATATTTATTTCAAAGTTTCTATTTCTATGCCTTTTTAGAGATAATCTTCCCTCCCCACCTAACCCCAGCAAAAGAAACAGCAAAAATAATAATTATCCACACAGAAGTTCTTTTTGGCCAGAAGTAGAGGCACAATTTCCTGCAATGTCAGCAACAGCAAAAACCAAACCATTGTTTTTCATTGCACATTTCAGGGCTTATGAAAATCTTATTAAAACTGCAATTTTTCTCAAATTAGGTAACATTGAGAGTCACGTACCATGTTGCAAATTCTAAAATAAGGGGTGGCTTAGCTATAAAATATTACTATTTGCCCAGATTTGTTATAGATTTTATCTTATTTAAAAAGGATAGATTATTTTGTGATGCAATTAAACTATATATGCATATATACCAGAATGTAATTCAGGGACCAATTTAATACAGTTAAGTGCTAAGGATTTGCATTGGATTAATATTTAAACTTCTGTTTGCTCTCTACATAAAAATTCCTAACCCTGCAATAGATTCAGTCCCAGAAATGCATGATCTCTCTTATAGAATTGATGATGATGATGATGATGATTGAGTTCGAATGGACCTTGGAGGTCTTCTAGTCCAAGCTCCTGCTCAGGCAGGAAACTCTATACCATTGCAGACAAATGGTTGTCCAGTTTCTTTCTTCAGTGTTGGAGCATTCACAGCCTCTGGAGGCAGGTTGTTCCACTGATTAATTGTTGTCAGGAAATTTCTCCTTAGTTCTAGGTTGCTTCTCTCTGATTACTTTTCATCCATTGCTTCTGCCTTCAGGTGCTTTGGAGAATAGTTTGACTCTTCTTTGTGGCAACCCCTGAGATACTAGAGCACTGCTATTGTGTCACCCCTAGTGCTTCTCTTCATTAAATTAGACATACCCAATTCCAGCAACAGTTCCTTATGTTTTAGCCTCCAGTCCCCTAATCATCTTTGTTGCTCTTCTCTGTACTCTTTCTAGAGTCTCAACATCTTTTTTACATCATCGTGACCAAAACTGGATGCAGTATTCCAAGTGTGGCTTTACCAAGGCGTTATAAAGTAGTATTAACACTTCACATGATCTTGATTCTATCCCTGTTAATGCAGCCTAGCACTGTTGGCCTTTTTGGTGGCGGCAGCACACTGCTCATATTTAAGTGATTGTCCACTAGGATTCCGAGATCCCTCTCACAGTTACTACTATTGAGCAAAGTAGTACCTATACTGTACCTGTGCATTTGGTTTTTCTTGCCTACATGTAGAACCTTACTTTTTTCACCATTGAATTTCATTTTGTTAGATAGTGCCCAATGTTCAAGTCTGTCAAGATCCTTCTGTATCTTAAGCCTGTCTTCTGGAGTGTTGGCTATTCCTGCCAGCTTGCTGTTGTCTGCAAATTTGATGATTTCCCCATCTATCCCCTCGTCCCAAATTATTGATGAAGATGTTGAAGAGCACTGGACCCAGAACAGAGCCTTGGGGCACCCCACTACATGTATGCATGCATGTATTTAAACTAATTTATAAATGTAGTCCTCAAATTATGGCAATTGGGACCAGAATTTCTGGTTGCTAAGTGAGTCATACCTAATTTTATGAACTTTTTTGCCACAGTTGACAACTGAATCACTGCAGTTGCTAAGTGAATCATGCGATCATTAAGCTAATCTGGATTCCGCCCCTGCAGTCTGCTTGTCAGAAGCCAGCTGCACATGGTGATCCCATGACTTTAAGATGATGCCGCTGTCAGAAATATATGCTGACTGCAGAGTATCCAAATTTTGATCCCATATCTGTGGCGATACTGTGACAGTCATAAATACGAGTACTGGTCATAAGTCACTTTTTTCAGTGCCATTATAACTTCAAACTGTGTTTGTGAGGACTACCTGTATAGCTGCCCAATTCAATACACAGTGATGCCAAGTGGTTAAAACTCACAATTTTACCCCCACACATACCCTGTTGTGACAAGAGAATCGGATAAGCCTCTTGATCAGCTCTGAGTGGGATGCCCAAGCCCACTGACAAAACTGTGTCTTTAGGGCCTCGCAGAAAAGCAACAAGATGAGAGCCAATCTTATCTCTGGGGGAATAAGGCTCCAAAGGGAGGGAGCCACCACAGAGAAGGCCCTTTTCCTAGATTCCATCGGATGTACTTTCTTGATAGTTGGGACTTGCAACATGCCCTGCCTTTCTGTTGTGTTGGGCCAGGTATATGCAACTGGGGAGGGGCAGTCTGCATTTTGAGCCAACTGACAGATTCTGGATGCTTTTCAAGGACAGCCCCATATAAAACGCACTGCAATATTCAATTACATTATGCATGAGGTATCCATCTTGTTTTGCATTGTTTTGCCATTAAGGATCGTGTTGGAATGGATGCCACCTCTTTCAGGAGAGGTGTTTTTTTTCAGCCAAGTATAGCTCTTGCTTTATTTCTTATGCAATACTGGCATTGGTACATAGCATGGTTAGGTTATACCAGGATACCTGATGCTTTACAATTTCCTGTTTCAAAACATTAAGGATGTAAGCCTGAAATAATAAATTGTGGTAGGTCTCCATCCTCTTTCTCTCTATTCCCGCTGCCAACAAAGTGTCCTTTGTAATTTGGGAGTGGGAATTGAACAAAGCGGATGTAGCCTGAGCAGATTCAGTGTCACAACCAGGCCCTTCTAACTTACTGAAATGAAATAGGAGTAATTGCTAGCGTTCAGAGAATTTGAGGTTTGCTTTTCAGCCTGACAGTTCCCCTTATGCACTCTTCCTATTTGCCTCTCAAGGTTGTCCCTGGTTACTCCGAATTTGGTAGATTTATGGGTCTCCAGCCACCACCCAATGGTCTGTGATCAGAGTAGCCTATAAGCTCTGTAAAATGAATTAAACAATCTTTTCATGGCAATCTGCCATGATCTGGTACATCAATTTAAATAGCCTGAAATCAGCATGCTTAGGAAACACTTAAACTGGAGCCTGCGTCTCTTAATTGCATACTCTTAAATGAATTTTGAAGCAATTTCTGTACTGCTCTATGGAGTTGTCAAAATATTGTTCCAGGAGTCAAAATTATGTATTCAAGCCAGGAATATTTAGGCCAATTAGTAAAAGTTTTGGACATATATAAGAAAGGCTGGGACTAATAGCTACATGGATTAATCCCCTAAGGATGCAGGTCAGCAGTAGCCTTTTTTTTCTTCCAGAATGCAAACAACATGAAATCAAATCCATATGAAAAGTACATGCATACAGGCTTATTGGCTACATTTGCACATATTAAACTATGGTTTAACATTACATGTATGAGTCATGACAAAACTCAAAGAAAACATTGGCTTTATTTATCCATTTTCTTTATAAGGCCAGGAAGATAAGAACAATTTCAGTTTCCATAGTTCATAGTTCCATAGTTCCTGGCTACAGATAAAGTATGAAAAAATCACCAGGTTGTTTAAATATTCATCAAGGTTAGTTCTAAAGTATAATTCAGGATTCATAAGCAAAAGTAAACCACTGGACATTTTAACAAGCTTTGGGCCAAATGGACCAAGTATTCAGATTCTACACTGGAAATAATCTTTCTGTATCTGAAGGGATCCTTGGAATTTTGAGATCATGTTGGGGAGATTGTCAACAGAGGATTGCCATGGAAAGACTGCTTTCAGATGCTCTCAGGCAAAAATGTAATTTATCAGAACCAAAATAATGAAGTTGCTTCTGCAACCAATTTCTGCTCCCTGCTCCCCAACCCACTTCATTTTCTAAGAACGCCTTATATGGGGCCAAAGGACCCCTAGGGAAGAAATGCTATGCTAGAGAGTAGGGCTTTGCATAGCATGCCAACTTCTCATTTAATTATCAGATGGGGCAGAGAGCGGAACGGGAGGTACGGCATATTGATTCTTATTCTAAGAAAATGTCATTTGCATTGTGCAGCCTACTTTCCATTTACAAATGCTTTGAAAAACCCAGCCAATAATTTTAAATACTTTCCCTATTTTAAATGTTCTTTCCTTTGCCATTCTTACATGTCCTAGAGTATAAAACCATTAAGTAAGAAAATAAGTAGGAATACACAGTTTGCAATTATAATTTCCAGACTGTATTTTATTAGTGTTTTGTTGGAAAGCATTACATTTGGAAATAATATTGCACCTGGCATTAAAAAATAAGGATTTCTGCCACAGGATGGTTTTGCATTCAGAATCCAATATAAATACTTCTAATTGTACTTTCATAGCTGCAGATATAATATTTAGTTGCTTGATTTATAATGCATAGAAAGGAACAGTTGCCATAACTGCAAAATGCTGCAGTTTGGAAAATAAAAGCCATGGAGGTTTGTTGGCAACTAAATTGTTATAATACTGCTTGCTCACTGATTTAGGAAAAACAAGGTTAGATTACATGATGGTAGTATTTCATCTCCAAAAGCACCATAACCATTTCTGGGGACAATTCAGAAGGAATTTCTCCAGCTTTAACTACTTATTTAACATTTTAACTCTTATTTTCAGAAGTTGTAATAATGAGATGGATTAAACACATTTTGAAGCTGATTTTTATCATTCTATATTGTGGTCAATGACCATAAGAAAACAAAAATGTTACAATATGGTCATCTGCCATTTTTTTTTAAGGATGCCCCCTTGTTTATCCTTTGTTTTTAAAAAGTCGCAATATTAGAGCAGCAACATGCATACGTTTCTCACAAGACAAAAGACAGAAGAGTCCAGCACATGTCCACTCTCCAGTCTTTAAAAAACAATAATAAATATTCATAGCAAAATAAGAACAGAGAGGCTCCAATACTGTTTTTGACAAAGCATTCCTAATACATTGTTCTGAGGATGCTGGGTCATTTTTTAAAAAAAATTAAAAACAGAACGAACAGAAAATCAATCATCCGTCTTCCGCGCCAGCCTGCAGAAAGTCCAGTTGTGCTCAACTGTGTTTTCATTGGCTCGTTCGCTCATGTGGTGGACCCTCGTGTTTCGGATGGTGAAGCCTTGCTTTGTTATATACTCCATCAGGTGAACTCTAAGAGAGACTTCTTGGTGGTAGTCACAGGGCCCAAATGTGAAAGACACTTGGCAGTCCCTGGTGTCCATCATATGTTTATTCCACTTGGTGAAGTAATTGGAAATGCCTTCCAGCAATGAGTGGACCTTGGTTGTGATGGTTAGCTGTGTGATGATCACTGCCACTGGATTGGAATACTTTGATAGTTTGCGTGTACTAGACAACTCTACTACCTCTTCAAAAGTATCCACAGAATACAAAGGTTTAGGTTCATTCAGACATTGTATTAAGGGTTCAATCTGGTAAAAATCTGCTTCCTTCCGAAGAAGATCGAATTCCTTAAAATCCAAAGGTAGAGTTAGCTCTGAGGTTCGTAAAAAGTTGAGAACGTACCGGAAAAGAGGCCCATCTCGGTCAATGAAGTAATTGCCCTGAGAGTCTCTGGCCGTCGGGAAATCGCCCCTGAACATGGCCCCCAACATTGAATCAGGATATCTCGTGAGAGTAGTAAGCGATGTCGTATACAAGTGTCCACCCACATTTAGAGTGATTGGCTCAGTCATCTTAGGGAGGAAAAAGAAAGTTTCAGAACTCTTTTACAATCATATGAGCACTTATTACCCAGTTTTAGATATTCAACAAATCACCCAGAATTCACCTGTTTTTTAGAAAGACGAAATAGGAATTGTGTAATTGAAGAACAGCTTGCAGAATACACAAATTATTTAGGCAGCACATGCTACCAGTTCAATCACTTCTGATTGGTTAAAATCATCTTGTATAGACTGCTTTAAATAAATTTATGTGGCAGCTTCCACAAGCCCATTTCATTTACAGGGAGTCCTCAACTTGCGACCGTAATTGGCCCTGCAAATACAACTGTATAACTGTCGTGATAGTTGTTAAGCAAGTCTTCAGGTGACTGCACACAATTTTATGACTTTTTTGCGGCAGTTGTTAAACAAACACTGTGGTTGATAAGCAAACCCACTGTTTGCTATGGGACTTTTTACAGGAAACCGTTTCTGGCCAAAAAAAAAATAATTGTAAATCGTGGTCATGCTATAAATGAGGGCCAACTGCCCAAAATGCAATAACATGACTGCAAAGGGTAAGGGGCCCTCACTGTTGGAACCTCGAATCCAGGTCGTAAGTAGGTATTTCAGGATCCCCATAACTTTGAACGGTTGCTAAATGACTGGTCACAAATCAAGAATTACCTGTACATACATCACTAGGTGTTATTTCTATGCTTTTCTCTATATAGCTTTCTTACTGATTTTGGGGGCAATTTAAAAGAACACATCTAACTTTTTACAATAAGTGTTGCACAGCTTCAGTTCACACCATGAAAACAGAGTGTCAAGTAGCATAGAATCCTGTGGTTGTTAGGAACTGATTACTGAGTACAATCCACTCTCTATGCAGAAATCCAAATTAAGGCCTTTCCAACAATTAATTGTCTAGGCTCTGATTAACATATCCAAAACAAAAGCTCTTATCAGAGTGAACTAATGTTATTGTTAGGAAGTATTTTTCTAATGTTTACCTGGAAATTGCCTTTCTGCAATTTTAACCCCTTATCCCCTGCACTTTGGAATGGGAAACAGTTTAACCTTCTAATTGACCTTTTTCTTTCAGATATCGAAAAGGCTAAGCAAATCCAATGGATCACAATTTAAAGTGGCATCCCTGTAGCCTTTAACTTCCCCTACAGGCCTTGTTGGTTGAATTCTAGGATAGTTTATAACTTATAACAACCCAATTAAATAATATATTTAAAAGAATGCAATGTGGGAGGACCAATGTATCAGATTTGAATGAAACTTGAGTTTCATTCAGTTTCAAATTGCTGATCAAGACGTGATAATTTTAAAAGAGATACCTCCAAAAATTTTAAGGCTGTAAAAATGAATGTTCTACCAAAGTTTCTTTTTTTGTTTCAGATGATACCTATTCTTAAAAAAGAGGCAAATTTGGAGGAATGGCAAAAGGGTATCAATAATTTTATATGGGCCGGGAAGAAACCAAGGGTTAAATTTAAGATATTACAGGATGCTCGAGAAAGAGGGGGACTTAAGGCATCCAATTTGAAATTATATTATGATGCAGCCGCCCTAACTTGGTTAAGTGATTGGCTTAATTTAACAAATATGGATATTCTTTTTTTGGAAGGTTGGGATTTAATATATGGTTGGCATGCATATTTAATTTTTAATAAGAAAGTTGATCGGACTTTTAAATCACATATTTTGAGGAATGCCTTACTTCGTGTTTGGAAGAAGTATTATTATAGATTAAATTATAAAATACCTATCTGGGGGATTCCCAGACATGCAATTGAGGGAACCTCTAAGGGGACAAATTTTGATAAAATTTCATATAAAGAATTGTTAATTTGTTCTGGTTCGAATTGGCATTTGAAATCCCTAGATGTATTAAGGCAGCAAAATATTCTACAGTCATGGTTTCAATATTTACAAATAATGGATAGATGGACTGTAGACAAGAAAGAGGGAATAACACTAGAAGATAGACAATTGGTTATTCAGATTAAAAACCAAGGTCCGGCTCATATAAAAAGAATATATAATGTTTTATTAGAGTTAGATTCGGAAACAGAATTGGTTAAAGATTGTATGATTAAATGGGCTCAGAATATACAGGAGCCGATCTCATTGGATTTATGGGAGATAATTTGGATAAGAAATGTTAAATTTACACAAGCTCAAAATTTGAGAGAAAATTTTTATAAAATGTTTTATAGATGGCATTTAGATCCTAAAAAATTATCTTGTATGTATTCCAACATACAGCCCAAATGTTGGAGATGTGGCAATAATGATGCGACATACTTTCATATTTGGTGGAATTGTAAAAAAGTAAAGGCTTTTTGGATTATGATTTGGTGGAACATTCAAAAGATTTTTAGAAAGAAGATAAAGTTTACTCCTCAACTATTTTTACTTGGTATTTTTGTTGACTTAAATGAAAAAGAAACTACTTTGATGTTGAATTTATTAACTGCAGCAAGGTTACTAGTAGGTCTATATTGGAAGAAAGATTCTTTGCCTACTTTAGAAGAATGGATATTTAAAGTATCTAGTTTTGCAGAAATGGCAAAAATTTCTGCTTATTTAAAGGATCATACACAAGAAAGATATATTACTGTATGGGGAAGGTGGATAGATTATATTCAGAAAAAATATGGAATTAAAAAGTTTTATTTATTTTATGAATGAATATCAAATATTATAGAGAATTGTTTTATAAGTTATGGAGTTAAAGGTTAATTATGATATTTTTTTTCTTTCTCTTTTTTTTTCTTTTTTTTAATTATTATAATTTTCTTTTTCTTTTTTTTTCTTAACCCTGTATTCTGCTCTGGGAAGTGAAGGGAGGGGGGGTGGGGGTGGGAGGGAGGGTAAGGGGGGGGTTCTCTATTTTAAAATTTTATTGTATTTTTATAAATGATTGTATGTTTTAAAAAAATAAAAATTTTCAATAACAAGATTTGAATGGAGTTTTCAGAAGAGTCAAATAACAAAAAAAAAGCCACTGAAATAATTTATTAGAAAAATTGTACCACTAAAAAACAGTGATTCTGCAATGTGCATCAGAGAAGGTGTAAATTGTTTCTGGCATGTAAGGCTCTTTTAAATATGACATACAGGCTCTAGAAAAGGTAAACTTCTTACAACATTTTCTTGTTTATTGGAGGAAATAGTTGGAGTAGCAACAGTTACATAGAGATATTCACTTGAATTAACTAGAACATCCAAGAAGGATACTTGGAAATGTTCCAATGCAAGCTTTATTGAATCAGATTTCACCAGGCAACAGCCATCCTAGCAGGCAGAGATTAATTGAAAATAGGATGGCTACATCATGCTTTCTGAAAAAATGGTTGCATGAAATTTGTCTTCTTCCTAAACAACCTCTATTTCAGCTAATTATTGTTTAATTTCTGTCACCTCCACTATATAAGCACTGCTTAATCCCAAAGCTATATTTAAAAATATTAAAAGACTTCACAGACCTACATATTTAATTTAACTACTCTGAAAATAGCACCACTTTGTACAATGCGATTTTTTTTATATTCTGAAAAATGTATGTTATTGAATAATAGGAATACTTACTATATATCCCCAGTCTCCATTATCCATCTGTTCCAATGTGTGATCTACACAAATCTGGATTTATCTGGTGTTTTTGAAAAGCTGTAGAATTCACCACTTACTCTTACCCTGTTTGGGGGAGGTGGGGGGGGGAGAGAGAAAGCATTGCACACTATGAGCACTTACAATAAACGTAACAAGCAAGTAGTCTCTATCTTGGATGCTAGCTACAAAGAAACACAAATTAAATTAAGTATGGTAGAACTCCTAATGCATCCTGACTACCTTGAATTTTTTATAGCCTCGGAGGAAATACGGAAACTGTTTGGTTATGCTGCCTGCCTTAAATAAAGAGCTGCAGCTTCTCTCAAAAAGATTTCACTTTAAAAACACCACACAATTTTATCTGGTCAAAAGCAGCTGGTTTTGAACAGCTAGTCAACTCTGCCAAACACATTACCAGGATCTTCTCTTATTTTCCCCAAATCAAAGATATAAAAGTATCACAGTGTTAAAGAGACAAACACTATTCTATTTAATTATTATTAGCATCTTCTATACAGATCAAGATTTTTTTAAAAAAAAAAACCCTCAAGTTTATCAGAATAAGGAAGAAAATAAGCTAACAAGTCATCAAAGTGTTCCAGTTTTCATGATGCTAAAATGAAGCACATACTTAGCTAGGGATAATAGTACATTATTTGGGCGTAGGGGGCGCAATGGCTGAGTGGCTGACAGCCCCAGTTTGAGACCCTAGCACTGAGCGATGGGGTGAGCTCCCATCCTTGCCTCAGCTCCTGCCCACCTAGCAGTTCAAAAGCATGCAAATGCCGAGTAGATAAATAAGTACCACTTCAGTGAGAAGGTAACAGCATTCTGTGCACCTCAGCATATAGTCATGCTGGCCACATGACCAAGGGAAGGGTCTTTGGAGAACACCAGCTCCCTAGGCCAGGGGTAGGCAACCTTGGCTCTTTTATGAGTCGTGGACTTCAACTCCCAGAATTCCTGAGCCAGCCATGCTGAGGGGAAAGGGAGAGGTTTCCAAGCTGAGCCATGCTGGCTCAGAAATTCTGGGAGTTGAAGTCCATGAGTCATAAGAGAGCCAAGGTTGCCTAACTCTGGCCTAGGCTAAGAAATGGAGATGACCACTGCCCCCTTGTCTTGGCCACGACTGGAGAGGGGAAACCTTTACTTTTATATTAACAGTATGTTACTAATAGCAAATAACGTTTTATGACAAAGTAGCATAGTCAAGGAATTAATTCACCTTTTAAATTATGTTATGTCTGTTTAAATACCACTTCACGTTATTGCCATAAATTCATCACTTGAGATTATCCTGCAGTAAATTTTTAAGTGTTTTGCTTTAGAAACAACTGAAATTGAAGAATAATCATATACAGGGAAGAGAAATGAAAAGACAGAAAGTTTTCAGCATAAACCATGCATGAGTTTTCAGCCTGATTTTTAATAATAAAACAAATTATTTCAGCATGTATTTTACAATGTCCTAATCCAGATAAAAAACACAGCACCCAAATTACTGAAGCATTTATTATTAAGAACATTTTTATGGATTTCAGTCCAAAGTCCACAAGACGGTTTTGCAATAATACCTTTTAGTCTAAAACAAACATTATTTGTTTTTACTGGAAAAGATTAATATAATTACTGTTCTAGAAACAAATACATCATTTTCAAAATAATTCAGATGTTTTAAAACTCCTATCCCAAGAAATATTCTAGGAATAAGAATTATAGTATCAATTCTGTCATTCCTGTCTAACATATTAGAGATGAGCAGAAGAATTTGATATGAAAAATAACAACAACTTTTATTTTTCAGTCAAACTTAGTCAGATATAGTATGGGCAAGACTAAAGGGAAAATCCATCTCACGACGTGCTCAATTCCTGGTAATTATATGGTCTGTATATATTTTTTGGCAGCAATACTCTATGGAAATTCCTATCTTCCCCCAGAATACTTTTCAATTTTCCAATCTACAGCTCTGGATGGTGTAACTTTCTTCTCCAAAGCTAAAATTTTGCTCTTCAATAAGCAGCAAGCTGGGAATCTGCCATTGTTGTGGAAAACCATGGCTTCCAGTACAATAATATAACATAATGGGCTGCCTTTCATTACACTGTATAAGCAAAAACAGCAGTTCACATATATCATTCTTTGCCTCTTACAATGGGGAATTATTATAATCACCCCAAATGGTGACCCACGCCCACAGCAGAATGTGAAGACTCCTCTGCAATATGTAGCAAGAGATCAATGAAAGCTTAATGCAGTGTCACTCTCATCCTTTTTTTTTAAAAAAAAAAAATCTCATTATACCCCCAAATACTAGTGACTTCACAGAAGAAGTGTGAGGACAAAGGTGAAAAAGGGGAAATAGAGAGCCACTAAAACAGATCTGAAAATAGTGACCTATTTTTAGACGTTGTCTACATGTATGATACATTTGCACCATCCCATCTCTTTGATACTGCCTATTTAAGATCCAAAGTTGCAAGCTGTATTACCAGAAGAAAATGTGTTTTACTTCATTTAAGTCCATTACCAATTATTCTGAAGGATGCAGATCTTACCAAGGTGCTACTTCTCAGTTTCATCACATGTGCCTTATTGAAATATATTGACTTTAGAAACTACTGTTAATCCGTAGTATAGCAGCCCAATTGCTAACCAAAGCTGGTTGCATGGAACATGATGGCTCCCTTGTTTTTTAAAAATTGACTTTCTATTTCTAAGTGCTACAGAAGATCCACTGAATATTTTTAACGCTTTGAACTGTTTTGGGCTAGAATACTTAAATGACCATCTTCCCCATGTTCATTTTCTATATCCACCTACTGTATTTGTCTAATGACATCCTCTGCTATGACATTTTCTATGACCAAACAACCCCTAAGGCATGGTCTTTTGGTGGCTCACTTAAGCTTGGTAATCCATTTTTTAAAAAAAGAATCTCTTTTTTAGTGTATTCTAGACAGCTCTGTGACCCATTGGATCATCCTCTGAGAGAAAGGTAGTGTAGTCTGATGTGACCAGAATAAACATTAAATTACCCCAATGCTAGATTATGGTTCCATGAACAAAAACAAAAAAAAAAACAAAAACAAATGTATTGCAATAACTGGTCAATATTTACTAACCTAAAGAGATAAAAGAATTACCATGAGCAGACCAAACAGCATGACTCTGTGTGGTCCAGTTATGACTTTCTACTGGCTTCCCCATTGATTTTGCTTGTGGGAAGCCAGCAGAGAATATGACTGCAAAGGTTCTGCAACAGCCACACCTAGTGTAGATATCATAGAAGTTTCAATTCCACAGGGGTCCTGGATTTTTTACTTCTTTACATTAACGGTTTTTAAATACCTTGAGTCAAAAAATGCTGCGGTATAATACATCACTTGAGCTAATTTGAGAGTACAAACAGATAAATGCAATGAGAGTTTTAGTAGTATATAAATTATTTACTGAAGGTCTTGAGGAAAATATATATATATAAACAGAAAGAAAAGACTCCAGAAAGTGAGGGACCAGGTAGATAAACAATGGATTTAGAAATGTGTTAAAATTATTAATAAATTAACTTTTCTAATATTTCAAAATACACAAAATACAAATATCAAAAGCAATAGACAATAAAAATAAATCCTATAATGAAATTATGAAATGCAATAAATTCCATTATTTGAAAAAAATATTAATTTAAAAAGCCCGTAAAAAATAAAATAAAGCATTTAAGAAACTATTTACTTGCAAATTATACTCTTCTCTCACTGTACACCAACTGTTAATTTCAAACAATTTATTTGTAAGCCTTAGGAATTAGGAATCTATTAGGTCTCTTCATCTATTTTCCCCCTTAGAAGTGTGATATGATATATATAAAAGAGCCATTCTTACTTGAATCTCAATAATCTTCCAAAACTAACATTATTTATATAAGAAGGAATTAAACATAATTATAACTTACCATTTTAACTCAGCTCTTTTTAATATTCCAAATGTTTTGATTGCTGGGTTTTGTGTTTCATGCAATGCTATAATTTGGAAAGATCTTTTTAAGTTATGAGTTGCTATAACCCAACAAATGCTCTTCAGAGACAAGACTCAGTATATGTGTTTTCAAACAAATCTGTTGACTAGGCTGGACAAACCACTGCCAACTGCAGAGGTTAATCTCAGTTCTCAATTCCCTTTAATATCAAAAGAAGTTCATGAGGCCTGAACATATAAAAATCTATTTTTTTCTCAAGGCAGTAAATCAAATTCAGCTGCAACTAGATCTGACTACTATAGTTGGTTAATTCACTTGATCTTAACATATACAAGAAAAGACCAACTAAACCTATGCTTCAAAAAAGCTTTCTATCAACACTGCAGCGATCTTGGCTGAAGCCATTTTTGCTTCATTTTCTGTTCCCACAGTACTGGGAGGGGGGGGGGGATGAGTAGTTTTAAGGTTAGATTAAACCAGGGGTTCTCAACCTTGGCAACTTTAAGACTTGTGGACTTCAACTCCCAGAATTGTTGAAGTCCACAAGTCTTAAAGTTGCCACGGTTGAGAATCCCTGAATTAAACAATAAATTATTCCTGTGGGAACCAAGGTCATTTGGCGGGCTGAGCCTTCCGTTAGAAAGTCCGCCGAAGTATTCTATTGGGGAATATGGATAATTACATACCGTAAATGCCAGCGTATAAGGCGACTTCCGCGAGCGCTGAAATCGGCGCCAAAGACGGGGGTCGTCTTATACGCCGAGTCGTCTTATACGCCGGAAATACTGGTAGTTTCCAGCGTATAAGACGACGTTCTAGGAATGTGGCCCGGCTATAAAGACAGGGGTCGTCTTATACTCCGGGTCGCCTTGTACGCCGGCATTTACAGTAGTGCTGGGGTGGGAAGTTCAACTTTGTAACATTAGGGAACTCCAGACTTGGTTTCACTTTTGACTGTGCAGCTACTTTGTAGCCAATAAATATGTTCTTTAAGGAAACCTCTTGCCTTGGAGTTCTACTTTTACTGGTCTCATCTATCGGAACCATGACATAGGTTGTTTCTTGGAGGAAAGAACAAATGAGTTGAGAATGTGAAATTCCACTCAGTTTTATAAATACATAAGGGAAAACAAATGGAGCCTTTGGTAGAAGCTGCTAGTAGCCTTCATTCTCTCTTTCAAAACTGAGTAACCTACTACATATTCATGAGAAAGGTTACCACAAGCAACAATTTTTTTAAAAAAAAAATCCTACTAGAAACTATCATATAATTTCACTGATGTTTCATTTTATCGGATGGGATGGCCTTGGAAATCCATTGACATCCCATGTATATTCCTTGCCTACATAGATCAGCCTGACCAATCAATTTAAATTCACTGACCAAATTCCATTCCCTCTAATATCCCCAAAGGCCTTAAAAGATGAATAAACAGCAAGTTTGAGGGAAGTAAAAAAGATTTACCGGTACATCTTCCTGTCTCCTCCATGGCAGAGGAGACAGCTTTTGATCACAAAATTGTTGTGCAGCATCAAAATGCATAATTTATTAAAGCAATTGGTTCAGGCAAGCGCTTCATAAGCCCTTTACAAATGGACACATTTGCTCAGCCCCACACAAAACACACATACACATCCAGCCTTATTGATTTAGCGTAGATTTCCAGAATCACCAACTATGCAGAAGCCTAGGTTTAAAACGCACCATAAAGCAAAAAGCACCAATTAGTGTACCTTGTACAAGAAAACACAGCAGGACTGCTGATTCTGATCAACAATTTTAATCTGGAAATAATAAAGATGTATATTGGAAGGGAATTGTTGCACCGATTTTTTTTTCTGCAGCTTTCAATAAAGAATTACTGTAAGGCTTATATTTCTGCATAAACTGTAACTACCTTAAAATGAAAACGTGAAAAAATGCAGAATCAGTCCCTAGAGTAGAAGTACAAGAATAGCACATATAGGACAAGATAATATGAACAACATACCACAAAGTAAATTGTTTGTGCCAGGTGCCTGAGAATACAAAAATGCATATTTATTTAACATTTGCTATGTTTCCCACTTCTTGCCAAGTCTGATTCTATAAAAGTAACAATTATTTATAATTATTATTATTTATAATAATAAGAGGAAAATTATAGATTTTTCAAGTTAGGATCCAGATAATTTCTTTATCCCTTTGCTGAAGTTAGGATTGCTAGCACATGACATTGATATGTTTTGATGCTGATTTGTGGATTTTTATGTTTATATGTATTACAGTTTTGAGGTATTTTATAGCCACTTAGAGGCAGCAAAATAAGGCAGCCTGGAAGCAAAATATACATATACATATCTTACCTCTCTTATTTACTGAAAGTTGCCTTGGCTAAGAAAGACTCCTTGCTATTTTCATGAGATACCTGAAGGCAAAACTGTCCTGGAACAGGCAAAATACCTAACATTTTATTACTCAGAGGAGTAGTGTTTATAAATTAAGCTAGGGAAGATGTGTCACTGTTAGCTAGTCGCACAACAAAATACTTACCATTTCTAGCGGAGAGGTGACCAAAAAGGTTTTAAAAAATCCCCATCTTTTCAATCAATAAAAGCTTTTCTTCCCTAATTCTTGATCACAAGATGGGTAGAAAATCAAAAGAATTACAAAATGTAATGATAATATTCAACAATGTGGCACCAAGCTAGTTAATTTCATCATCTTAAAACAGGGGTCCCCGACCCCCGGGCTGCAGCCCACTATTGAGCCGTGCAAGGGGTGGGCGAGTACACGTGCGCATCTCCACTTGTGAAAGCAGTAGGCGCTCATGCATGAAGCTCCATTTGTGTGAGCTGCACTCACACAGAACCATCCCCTCTCCCCCCCTCACTGGTCCGCCAAGCCGGAAAGATTGGGGACCGCTACCTTAAAAGGCTCAATTTTTTTTAACTTATTATTTGGGGTAAAGCACTGAACTCCATAAACCCAATTTCTAAGGATTGTACACCACTCCTTTAGTCTCAATGGCCTCATTTTATTGGTTTCATCTGGATCAGAATCCCTTAAAATGACCTGGCAATCATTTTGCTTGAGTCAGTAGTTTTATGAGAGTTCCAGATTAACATTTTCTTCTATTTCCAACCTTCCCATCACTTCTTTCATTTCTCATCACTACCAAAAAAATGGGTAAAAATAGAAAAACAGAGTGCATTTTAATTAAAGTCACCAATCTGGAAATATCACTTAACTAGCTTTAGCCAGATTAGGATAAAAACATAGCATATTTAGCCGTATATTTATTTCATTTATTAATTTATCAGGATCTATACCTTGCTGTAACCCAACATGACTAAGTAGGTTTTCAAAAACATGATTATGATATGGTTTTTTTAAAAAAAAACAATAATATAGTTTTAGCATTACTAATAGTATCAAAACTTTATACTGAATACCAAATATTGAGGCCCTTATTGGCATCCCCCCAAAATTTATTTTTAAAAATATTTTAAAAAACCAAGAATATATAACTATATATTTTTGGACAATTCTAATCAAAACATTTTTATTGGCTTCTAGGAATGATAATTGTCCTTCTTCTCTCCTTTACTTCAAGAAATAAGTTAAATGGGTATGTGATTTAGGTTATGAATGAGTTTGTGCCTACGTTTACAGGTAACAGGAGCTAATTTATTAATCTGGGCAGCCATATGTCACTGGTTTACATGCCACACAGTACATTACAATATTACTTTCCAATATCATAAGCAGCTTAGAAATCACTATGTCTGCATTTTCACAAAGCTAAGACATAATGTGGTCTTTTGATTCCAAGTATTCTGTGAACGTAGCTGTCGTGGTTTGTAAGATGATTTCTAGATCAGGGAACAAATCATGGATTAAGCATGGTTATTACACAATGTAAATTCAACCACTGATTTATTTTAGGCAAGATGTTTTCCACACTTTTTATCCACATTCCTTTTAGCCAGAGATCTCTGAAATGGAACATGGGTCATTCCGCTTGCAATTTGCCACCAATGAGCAGATTTTCTACCTATCTAGGAAACCGAAAAGCAATTTGACTTTTTAAAACCTGGCCACTTTTTAATCTTGACTAAAAAACCCAAAATTCAAAAGGTCTGTTTTAAAAGCATTTACCCAACAAGAGGCTGAAACTTTCATTACACAACTCCGTGCTGTCAAGCTCTCAAGCTGTTCCCAGACTGACAATTACATCCCATTATACCAAGCTTCCTGTCTCTGGCACTGAAATGCTTTATATATTTAACAGATGGAGCATGTGTCCTAGCTTCAAGGAGAACTACAGTGCTATTTCTGCTGAATTTCTTCCCTTACAAACAGAATTTGGCAGAAGGAAGAAAGAAAAGAGAAAAATATAAGAGGAGGTGAAGGAGGAGAGATATTTTCAGAAAGTCTCTCGAAGCAAGAGGAATCAAAGTTGGTACAAAATATAATAATAGTACAGAGGAAGTATTCTGATAACTTTGAATGGGCATACCATGTCATTTTTCATCTAGTAGGTCACAAATGGGAGAAGTAAATCACAGCTTACTCCTTGATCCCCTTCTCTCAGATTATCCAGGTCTTGCTGATTTTTAGGCAAAGAATGCTACATTGAGACCTGTTACCTGAGGGATCCTAAAACTTCGCAGTTTTGTTATGTTGGCAGACTGTAAGATTTGAAAGACACACGGACAAAACTGTCCAGGCATACAGCAACAAAAGACATGATTCTACCAGCAACAGTGTTCCACCACCAAAACCTTAAGTTACAATAGTGATATAGAAAGAAGGAATAGAAGGGTACATTTATAGTATATCCTGCACTTCTGCAAACTATGCCTATTTCCTCAATGATATCAGGGCATTATAACATCATTAACAACAGAATTTTACCCCAGTGTTACATGTAAAATATTTTGTGTTACTAAATGGAAAGGGAAGAGGTGGAAAAGAGACACTATCTCTTTAACTGTTTGGTCCATATCATTAAAACAGACTATTGCAGGGATCCCCTACCCTCAGTCCATGGACCAGTACTGGGCTGAGGCATGCCAGCAACCGGTCTGCACAAACAAACAAAGCCCCATCTGCGGGATACAGGCAGCCCCCTCTGGTCTGCAGAAAACCTCCCTTCATGTAACCAGTCCCTGGTGCTCAAAAGATTGGGAATCTCTGGACCAGTGGTTCTCAACCTGTGGGTCGGGACCCCATTTGGGGTCGAACGTCCATTTCACGGGGGTCGCCAAACAACGCAGTCCACCATTTCCCCCCCCCTTTTCCTTAGCTGTGCCACTCCCTTTTATTCTATTGGCTTTTGAAAGCCAATAGAATAGACTCTCTTGAATAGCCAATAGGAATTGTCCAGGCTGTCTCTGCCCTGCTGAGCCCGCCAAAAGTCCCATTCTGCAAACGGTGCTGCACCAGTTGAGTAGTCCTTGACTTACGACCGGTTGAGTAGTCCTTGACTTACAACCGGTTGGGGGTCGCGGCATTAAAAAGGTTGAGAACCACTGCTCTGGACTATTGGATATATTATATCAGCTCCCAATCATAATGCATCAGCTCCAATATATGAATACTATCCTGGAAGCTCACAATACAAATGATAGAAACCAGCTGCTCTTCTTTTTGCCTTACCTTACACTTACTGCTTACCTATAGAAGCACTAATGAAGTGGAACAAAGAGAAAAAGCACTTCGGAAAAAGCAGGGTCTTTTCAGAACACTCTTAGGAAGTTGAGTGTATTGATAAAAGAGCCATACCTACAACTTTAAAAAGTATTTCATCATCAGGAAACCAAGCACAGATACTTACCATGGACTCCCAAGCCTGTTCAATGACCAGGCTGCTCCTCAGGAAAAACTGGTCCAAGAGAACTGGCTGACCAATGACCTCAACTGTGTCCAAATACAAAAGCCCACCCTTACTTGCATTCTTGTGCAAGAATTCTTGATACTAAGCAACATTTTTAAAAGATACAGGATTACACTGTAAATTGGCCTCAAGCTTGATTTAGAGTTGCGCGCAATTGCCGGTATCACCACATACTTATGTTGTGAAGGGGTTGATGGGTAAGCGTAGGTTGCAGATGGCTACAGAGAGGCCAAGGAATACATTTCCCAAAATCCTAACTACGAACAGTGAGAAGGTACGCATCCTAATGTGCAGATTGATCTAACTTCCTGTTCTGTGCTTTGCTGTTTGAGCACTCCCTAGTCAAAACTAACTTTCGTAGACGTATAAATGCAACAGCTAGCAACCGTCTCTAAACGACAGATACATATGTTCCCTGACCTGCAGTGATGGAGACGTCCAATCCAGGCTTTACTCTGATGCAGCAGACTCTACTCTGAAGCAAAATTTTGTAATTGCATGTTCCAGTTATACTGTAACCATTAAGCAACCTTTGTTTTATAAATTAAATTAAATCTGATTTAGATTTTATGATAATTTCCATGTTTTAGAATATGACCATCTTTCTTCATAATAAACTTGCTTCACAATAAAATACAATATTACTTTCCAACTACAAGCAAAAAATTTAAATGTTCAGGATTCAAAAGACTTTGGCTCCATTCTACTATTTCTATCTATTACAGTAATATAGTTTAGACTATGTTAATCCACTGGGGCCATGGAGGATATGAAATAGCAAGATTTTGTTGACATGCTTTCCATCTATGAAGCACAAATGGACAGCAAAAAAACCCACCATTTATCTAATGCAGGAAGTACCTGTAGAGTACAAGTATAGATTGAGTACAAGATGAAAGGCTTACTGTAGGGCATACATGTGTAAACAAGATTCAGAATAACAAAAACATTTGGTTCATATTCTTGAAGAAAAAGCTTCTCTCTGATTTCCACTGACCAACTCACTGTTTTAACCCTCAGCCCTTTCTTGTGACTTATTCCCCAAAAACTGAGGTTCGTGCTCAGATAACATTCAAACACACAGGATCATTGACTGATTTAGGTAGCATTTGACTGTGGAAATCCCTTCAAGGTGTTTCTTACCCAGATACAACAAAGTTGAACCACTATTTCAGGGGGGAAAAAACAGATCCTGACCTTTTTTTCATGATACTCTTTCAAGTTTTTGAAGCGTGCACCCTTGAAACATAATAGGATCATCTTTTCTCAAGGTTAAATGTTGATACCAACATACCAAACATTCCATTTTTCTTCATAAGTCTTGGTTTCTAGTCTCCTGATCATCCTGGCTGCCTGCTCTGATTCTTTCTTAAAACCATGGTTGCCCAGAGCAAGAAGCATTATTTGAAATAGATATTTAATCAAAGCAGAATATCAGTGCAAAAATTACATTTGCTTTTTTTATAGCCCTATCATCCTGCTGGTTCATATTCAGTTCACCATCAACTCTTACTCAAATATCTTTTTCACAAGTACAATTTATTTACCCTTCAGGTACCTTCAAAATCAAATAAACTTGGAATTTGTCTTTTTGATTTTATTCGTATCAGCAGCTAATACCTTTGGTATTGCAGATTCAATTCATTCAGAGCAAAAACGTATTCCCAGGCCATGTTGTTATCCTTTTCAAAGCATCATGTCTGTCTTTTCATTCAGCTCTTCGACTTTTCTGATGAAGACATACTTTTTTGTTAGAAAAAAAACTAAACCAAAACAAGAGCTGTCTGGCTCTGCCTTTTTGTCACTACCTGTCCTATTCTGTTACACTCACTGTGCAACTGCGATCAATTATATCAGTATATTGGCAATTTTCCTCTTTTAACGTGAACATTTCAAAATAAGCCCTTTCTATTAGTCTCCTTCCCTAAACTATGTTCTCATTATTGTCTTGACACCAACTTCTCAATTATAGAGTCAGTATGATTCTGTGTGACCAAGACCGCATTCTATTTCCTATATTTGTTCTTACAGCTTTATGTTTTCACTAAGCCAGGGGCGTCAAACTGCCGGCCCGCAGGCGTTTCATCATACCAAAACCATGCCCACCCCATTGCCAGCAATGCAAAAAGAGTTGCGATACATCGCGACACGTCACGTGACGAGTTTTGATACCCATTCACTAAGCTTTTCATGTAATTACATTGCCTTCTTCTGTTGTTCTTTTTTCATCTCAATAAAATTGTTTATAATTTCCTTTTAATATCTCCATCTTTAAAAAACCCCTTTCAAGCAGGTTCTCTTTCAAGGGCATCCTACTTTTAACTGCTCCTTTTATTTGGACTAGATGACCTGAAAGATCTCTTCCAACATTATTATATTATTGTTATTGCTAGTGTTGTTGTTTGTTATTATTATTATTTAATTTGCTTTTTAGAATGCATTTATGGTTACACTATAAAAAATCAAGCATTAAATATATGATTTAAATTGTAAGCCACCCAGAGTCACTTTGCAGAGTGAGAAGGACAGCATGTAAGTTTAATAAATAAATTACATATTGTCAGTTTTATACTCTTTCCTCAGTAAAGTCTTCCCTACCAATTAGCATATAGCCTTACTGGGGAAATTTTTCCTGACTGAGGAGCAGCATTTCAATGCTTTAAATTAATAAAATCCCTGTGGAAATAACCAAGTTTCATAGTTTGAGGTAACATGACTGCTTTTCAATAAGCACAAGGAATGAGACACAGTACATTTTTAATATTCCTAAATGAGCAATGAGAGTGTTCCTCCAGTTATATTCACCACTATCCATTATCTTTAACAGAAACTTAGCTACTCTAGTGTACCACAGAGGTCCGGCTTTTTTTCTTGGCTGAGAATTTTCCTTAGCTTACTATACTACCACCTCTAAACTTAAAAAAACAACAACACCCTAAGTTATTGACAGAGGAAGGAAGATACGACCAAACCAAAGCCTAAATTTTATTTTTGATCATGTACATTTAAAATAATCAGGTACACTCAATGTAATTAATGGCAGGCAACCATTAACAGTTTAACAGAGCACTAAGACCGGACATCAGAACTTGTTTGAAATTTTAAATTAGCCATGCATGAGCCTCAGGGAAATCTTTCAATTTTAGCCCCATTTTATGTACTTTAAATTCAAACAATTTGGGGAGCATAGCTGTTATTTTTATGATATAAATCTTTACACAATTTGCATGCTGGATACATAGAATATGCTGAACAAAAAACATGCATGGACATGGCTGGTAGTTTTGTGAATGACCACTATTAATAATTTCTACATTTCACTTCCTTCTGAACATTTATCATTCTTCTATCACCACATAAACCTGTATGACACCCGATTCTCAATGACTGGGCAGTTCACAACAATCGAAGTACAATAATTAATTGAACAGCCTTTCAAATGCCGTAAGACAGTCATAAATGGATTGAAGCTTCTGAGTCAAAACTATGAGAATGATATATATACTACTAGACCATTAAAATATACTATTATATTATTCCAAGCTGCTACATTCTGAATAGAATTACTGGAATGTTTAGTTTAATGTCACCGATTCAGAACTCTGGTCATCCATTATCTAGGAGAGTTTCCAAATTGATCCATCAATTTGCAACATTTACTGATCCTCTTGCTGAGAAGTCTGAACCTGTCATTAGGAAGGTTGGGATAAACAAAACCTGTTGACTCAGGTCAACCATCGGGACAAACAACTTATTTATTACTATTAAATATTACTATAACACCGCAACAGGAGCTGAAATCTGAATTTTCTAATCCAAGCATCAGGATCTGTTTGAAACTGATCTTCCCCTACAAGTACTTACTACACATTGTGAACCTCTATTTTGATGCACAAAGCAACCAGATTGCCTCTGGTTTAGGCTTTATTCCTACGACATAAATAAAAATGAAGCTACACCAAATTTTTAAATAACTTGACTATATAAGTCTACTGAAATCATGCATCATAAAAGCGCAGTTTGGGTTGGCACATACATTCAGGATTCTACAATCAGTACAGAACAGAAAGTGAAATATAAGTGAAAACTGCTGCACTGAATGTTAAATGGATTTTCTGCAATGCAATAAATATTCTGACTGGAAACCACAACTGACAAGCAACAAATTAAAATTTTCTATTATTTTATCTTCAAAACTACTTTACATGACAATGCTTGGCTACCTTGGAACTTTGAAAGGAATGCATAAAAGATAGTTACAGAGGAAGCCCTTCTGATAGAATACATAATCCAGTTGGACTTGCAAAGAAAAATGCACACTTCTTCTTCTGCACATCTTCCCTGCTTATGCATTCTTGAGGTGTCTCTTGTGCACACACCATGGATTCTAATTCCTTGAGGATGCACCCCTTCCTTCCACTTCACCTCACCAGTTCCCAACCCACCAGGCACCTTCTACCTATTATTTCAGGCATTCAACCCACTTTTTTTCCAACGCCCTCCTTTATTATTATTTTTTAAGTTTAAACTTTAGACACATACTCTGCTAGCCCAACCTAGTCCCAGAGGGGGAATAATACATTGCTGACTCTTCTTCGCCATGGCAGCTGGCTGTGATGCAAGGGGCAGCCCCCCGCATCTGGAGGGCACCCGCTGGGCGGTTGCCTTTCTCCTAACCATGCTTGCTCAAGCACTTTATTTCTTGAAAAGCAACTTTAGTGACAGGTACGAAACTCACACGCCATAATGGGTTCACACATTCCTCAACGGGGGGGGGGGAGAATCCCATGACAAGCCACATTATGAAGATAACCGCCGGAGAAGAGGACGGCAGCATCCAAGGTTGCAGAACTCCCTCTTCGCCCTATTTAATACACCGCTCGCATTCCCACGCTCCAAGTTAGCCCTTCCTCAAAAGAAAGACCTAGTCCGCCTCCCTCTCCCCGAGCAGAGCCCGGGGACGGCGCTCCCTCTGCCCTCTCAATCCCCGTGAAGAGCCGGGAGCTCCAACGCTCCCCTTTCCCTTTATCTCCAAAAGGCAGCCCTCGGCGCCCGGGCTGCACATCCTTCTCCTCCTGACCCTCCCCCCTCCAAGAGCGCAGGGCTCTCTCGCCCCTTCCCCTAAGCGCCCGACCCCTCATAAAAGACTCCGGGCTTCCCGCCATTTTAAGCTCCGCTGGCTTTACGTACCCGGGATTGTGCCGTTCCGCAAGTTCCATCCGTCTCTCCCGCTCGCGCTCTCCACCGCCGCTGGGCTCAGGAGGCCAGTGGTTGCGAGCACAACCGAGCCTGAATCCGCCTGCGTGTCTGGCTCCTCCCCGGCGCCGCCTTCTCCTCCTCCTCCTCCTCGCTTTTCCGAGCCTGTTTGCTCTGGCCTGAGCGAGGAGGGAAAGGAGGAATAGGGAAACCTTGATGGCGAGGCTGGATAGCGGCGGCCCCCGAAGGCAACACTGCCGATCCGTTTCGCGTCCCACGTCTTGCAAGGCCTTTGTTGGAGAATCTCTCACTCTCTCTCTTTCTCTGTCATTTTCTCTCCCCCTCTCTCTTCCTCCCTGCCTGGGTCCACGAGTACCGAACAGCTGGAACGCATTTCTACGCTGAACGTGTTTATTAAAGCTTCGTGAAATCTGCTATAGTAAGGTGACCAACTTTTTTACAATGAGGAGGACACAAATAGAAGAAAAAAATATCGTAAATAAAACATTTTATTCATTGCAACAATACAGAATACACTATAATATGATAAATGCATAATAAAAAACGTGTAACAATAACATTTTATATTGTAATTATGCTTACATGCCTATTAATTTTTTTAAATGAGTACAAAAGAAGGACTGTCCTCCCTAAAGGAGGACGATTGATCACCTTACTATGTAGCAAACGGGTTTTATCTCGGTAAATGGCTGCATAGCCAGCTGCGGCCAATGCATTCCAAAGGTATTCCAAACCGCGTGGAAAAACTAGTTCTACGATATATTTTCCCATGCTTTATACACCCTATCTGGCTCCCTCTGGTTGTTGTAATCTACATCATTCCCTCATATGTTTGTAGCAATCGCACGTTGGGCTGGATTTGCACATGGTTGTCCGCAGCATTGTTTCACGCACAGTGAGGCACAGTTCTGTGGGGCTGAGCTTGTCTCCTCTATGCGTCCTGCGCTGCAGGATCATTAAAGAGGGCTATTGAAAAATGCAAGCATGAGGCCATCGCTTAAATTTCATGCAATTCTTGTTTTGTGAAAGCCCTCGCTTATGTGCAATATGATCCATATAGCAGAAGAGATGGTGGATATCTTCAAAGTGAGGTCAGAACTTTATTCCAGCTGATTCTTTTGACTCTTTTTGTAAGTTGCAGCAGCTATTTCTTCACATTACAGAAAATATGTCTTATTATTAGAAATCTCAAAATTCCGGTTATTTCTTTGGCAGCCTAAAGACTGCTTACCAATTAATTTATTTTCAGCTTTCGAGCAGAGGAAAATTTTCCATAGGGTTCTTCCATTAAACTATTATCACCCATTTTTCTGCCTGTTGTAGATTTTCCCATCTTTCTTCCATTCGTGCTCTAAAATGCTGAATAGAATATAGAAGCTGCAGTAAATGCAAATGAATATCTTTATTAACAGAAATTGCAGTGAAACAAATAGCTATGCAAATATTTTTGTGTGTTTCCCCAAAATGTGACAAGCCAAAACATAGATTTATTTATTTGATTGATTAATGTGGCCACCCATCTCAAACATGGCTCTGGGCAGATAAGAGGGAATAAAAACAAGAAAAAATATAACTGGGATGTTATATTTTTAATTGTTCTAATTGTTTTTAATGGTTCTGTTTTAATTGTTTTGATTGTTTCTGGTTTATGGAGTCCTGTAAATAAGGCACTATAAATTTAATAAATAAATAAAACAATAGGTAACAAATATAGCAGCCAAGATAAAGCTAAAGAGCGTAATCAACATAACCACAACATGGGCTTAATAGCACATCCCAGGCCCCAAATTACTATTTTGGCTTTGGTCATTAAGTCAAATCTTGTGTTAATATATTATTGTTTATTGAACTCTGACTTATTAAACACATCATTCTAAGAGTGTTTTTTCTGAACCACACATGAATGCACCCATCAGATCATGACATGAAGCTTGCAAACTCAGAAGAAAAATATTTCTTACTGCTATATTGGGTCTTAGGTCAACTTTTGCTTCCCAGAATGCTTCATTCTTGGTACTTTCATACACTTAGGATGTACACTTGAATAAGGCTATGATTTTTCAGGAAATCTACATGTATATATGCATATATAACCAGTGCTTTTTTTGTAAAAAAAAAAAAGTGCCAGAACTCACACATGTTATACAACCTGCCTTGCCTACCCTACAAGGTTCCATCCAAAAAAGGTGCCGGAACTCCGTTCTGGGCGTTCTATGACAAAAAAAAGCCCTGTATATAACTCCATATGTATGAGACCCAATTTAGTGTAGCATATTATTTTTTGTAAATGATCTCTGCGATACAAATAGTCCTGAACTTACTACCACAAATGACCCCAAAATTTCAGTTGCTAAATGAGACCTTTATTAAGTTAATTTTGCCCCATTTTATGATCTTCCTTGCCACAATTGGTAAGTGAATCACTGCACTTGTTAAATTGGTAACATAGTTGTTAAGTGAGTCTGGCTTCCCCATTGACTTTGCTCATCAGAAGGTTGCAAAAGATGATTACATGAGCCCAGGACATTGCAACCATCATAAATATGAGTCGGTTGCCAAGCTCCTGAATTTTGATCCCATGACCATGGGGTTGCTGTAATGGTCATAAGTATGAAAAATAATCATACAGCACTTTGTTCAATGATGTTATAACTTTGAATTGTCACTAAATGA
The DNA here is from genome assembly GCF_016545835.1 of Crotalus tigris. NCBI lineage: Eukaryota > Metazoa > Chordata > Lepidosauria > Squamata > Viperidae > Crotalus > Crotalus tigris. The sequence goes on from NW_024100512.1 coordinate 4,244,024, forward strand.
ACTGTTGTAAGTCAAGGATTACCTGTATTCTCAAGCAGGAGATGGGGAGATACCACTCCTCCTCTAGTTCTTCTGCAGCAAGCATTTGGAGATAATGCATCTTGTGGTAATTTATTCTCTAGATTAATGATGCCATCTATTACACCGTGGGGATCCCTTCTTAGGATAACTCTTTGGAGCATTTTGTACTGTGGAAATGTCTATGCCAACCTTTGTGGGGAGCTTTTTTTAACACTCTGGAAGTAAAATAAATAAGAATTCTCAGGGATGAACTTCTCTCTTTTTTTTTTTTTGAAAAAAAATGAGAAGATACTGCAATTTTTTTCATCCCCTGAAAATTTCTCAGAATTTCATAGCCCTATGAGGTAGATTGAGCTGAGAGTTGAGTGGTTGGCAGAAAATGACCCTTGTATATCTCTCACCTATACCCAACAGAGACTTCTTTTCAACACCATGTGTTGTATCACAATTTGTTTATAAATGATTTATTTAAGAGACTTTATAGCCCACCAACCAGAATCTTATAGCCTCTCCTCTCATGGTTAGAACCTACAAGAGATGGAAACCAAACACAAGAACCAATGCTGAAAGTCATAAGAACCTTAGTTTCTCTTTCCCTAGATGAATTTTCTGTTGGCTACTTCAGAGCCATGGATTACAGAAGGGCTAGCTGATGACCTTGAATTCTTAGGAGGGCGGATGGTAGCCCTGCCAGGTAGTCTCTGACTTACAACTGGGACACAAATTTCCATTGCCAAGCAAAATTATTGTTAAATGAGTCATGCCCGATTACATAACTTTTTTTCCCCAAAGTTGTTAAACAAATTACTGCAGTTAAGTGAATTATGCAATTGTTAAGCAAATCTGGCTTCCTCCACTGACTTTGCTTGTTGAAATCCAGCTGGGAAGTTGCAAATGGCAATCAATCTCGTGATGCTGCAAGCATCATAAATACATGCTGGTTGCCAAGTGCCAGAATTTTGATCATGTGACTGTAGGGAATGCTATGATGATTGTAAATGCAAGGATCAATTGTAAGTTATTTTTTCCAGCATCATTGTAACTTCAAACAGTCACTAAACAAATGACTGTATGTTGAGGACATACAAAAATATGTTTCCACAGGGAATAATTTTGCCCCCATAATTCAGAAACAAAGTAATAAGCCAACCAACCAATTTAGTGTGATATGCTAGTCTAGATGGTTGGGAATTAACTGCATCCTATCTGCATTGTGCAGTTGCATGCAAATGTTAGGTACCCTCAGTCACATTGCATGAAACCCTAAATGAATAGAAGCTATCACAACCTCTACAAGGAAGAGTCAAACATAACACCTTTCTGCAAATCTGAACACTTACTTAACTATTCATATGCAGCTGTTAACAGATTCAAAATAAGAAAACAATATGGCAAGTGCAAAAATTTGAATAACCTCTCAGTACTTCCTAACATATCTTTGGCAAAAATAACAGTTTCCAGATGTTTCCTGCACCCAATCAAAAGCCTTTCTATACTTGCTTTTTATTTTTTATTTTTTCCATTCTTCAGAAGTCTAATAATTCTGCTCAAAATAAAACAAAACTGGCACTATCCTAACTATTTCCAGAAATGTTGCAAATAGTACTGGTATTACTAAAGCTAATGTGTTCATCAAGATTTTGCTATCTAATTTAAAAAAGTGGTATGTGAAAATTCTGATTGGCTAAACTTGCAATGGGCAGCAGATGTCAGTATCAATGAACCCATTTTGTAAGAATCTAAGAAGAACAGAGGATGAAAATTATGAATTAAGAAATGAAATTGAAAGGGAGGGAGGGAGGAAATGCAGGTCTGTGAAAGTAAAATATTGCAATAAATTATGAATGCAAGTGGTACAATATTGAAGGATTGGGTTGTGCAGGCAAATGAAGTAGATTTAATTGTGAGTGAAAGGGCTAAAACGAGTGAGAAAAATTAAATTGCTATAATCTAGATTCTTGTGACTGTATATGAAAGTGGGAAATCATAATAGATTATAATGCTCCAATAAATAAAAACAGAAGAACTTGAAATGAGTTTTGGGAAAATAATGCAATATTTTGAACAAATGTACTACATGGAAAGTATGAATGAAAATGATGATTGATGAGATTTGATTAGGAAAAAAGTATATTCTGACTATATATTTTAAAAAATAAGTCTCTTAAAATGTATGCATACAAAGGAATGAATCTAAAAGCATAATTATTTTTGATGAAAAACTAATAAAAATACAGTGAAATAGGAGATTCTGGGTATGGAAATAGGATATTTTTTGTAGTATAAAAATAGACCTTGGCAATAAATGGACATGGAATAAAAACTAAAAAACACAAGAGTGAAAATACAGTGAATGCAAAAAGTCTATGTGAAAAACAACAGGGATTTTCAAACTTTGTGGTGCCATTACCCCTTAGGTACTAAATATGTGTGATTTCCCACAAGCTCTTCTTTGGCATTAATGAATATACCATCAATCAGTTTTGGTTTGAATGGTCTCCTTAGATTTATGTATTATTAGATTTGAAATGACTTTGGGTGGCTTACAACTACAATGTTTAGCCTTCCAACATAATTAATGCAACATTGCTGTAAGTATACAGGCTGCTTAGAATAGAGTGAATAATTATGTTGCTGAGTGTTGCAGAACTGTCTGGAGTTATGCTAACAACGATAAAAAAGCATGCTTGATACAGTGATAACATGAAAGAGGCTGTGGGTTAGAAAAAAACTTATGAGAGACTAATTATTTAAAAAATCAAAGACAGAAAGATACTGTTTATGTGTAAAGAAAGAGAAAGCTGCAAAGAAATGATTTATGTTGAAGAGAGCCACAGAACATGCATGCAGAATTAGATGGTGTAAATGTTACAGAAACATGCTTTGCATATGGAGTGACTGTGGGATTTCTTTTAACATGTGCAACAAATTGTAGTTATAGCTGGCAGTTGGAAGAAAATTATTGTCACTCCCATATACAAAAAAGAAAGCCAGCAAGAATGAGTATACAGAGGAATTAATTTGTTCCATTGCCTGGGAAGATATTTGGCTGAAATCTGATTGAAAGAGGGTAGATCATTTATTTTTAGTGACCAAGGTACCAGTGTTTAACCAATTCAGTTGGAACTGAAAGACAGCTTTTGTATCAATTGGACTGCCTTTATTCTGCATATAATGCATTTTCATAAACGTGTAACAGAACTTGCAACAAAGAATGAGCTTCATTTCCAAAGTATGATTAGCAAGCATATTCCATCCATTCTACTTTTTCCAGATGAGTTCTGATGTGAAAGCTCAATAAGCTTAGATGGGTTTCCATTCTAAAGCTTTAGTCTTAGAGTCCTACACACATATCCCTATGGCCTTATTTATTATTTTGGAGTGAGCAAAGGTATGCAAATCTCCCTTAAATAACTGTTTACGTTTAAAGAAGCTTTTTCAGTCCCCGACCCCGCCTCTTTATTAACTGTGAAGCTTTTTCTGTCTAAAATACACTCAAATACATAAAAGCTGCTCTAGAATTGGGTCATAGAGGGATTTTTAAACAGAATAGGGGCTCCGAATTGGTAATGTCAGCTGATTCCATTAGGGAAAAGGGTGTTACATTTTCTTCCCATTATCTGGCTCAAAATTTGGGCTCTTTTCTGTGATGCCCAACAGAGACAGGTTTAATAATAACACATTTTTTTTTCTCTCTCCCTCTCTCTCATCCAGCCAACTTTATGCGACCACCTAGAATTACAGCTGGAAAATAATCTCCGATGTTGGAATCCCAGCATTCTCAACTGAAGGCGGAAGTGGGGCAAAAAGTACCAGCCAGCAGCTACAACGGCAGTTCTCGTTTCAACCTCGCGAGAATCTTTCTCTTGCCCGGTTACTGGGCAACTGTGAAACCCGAAAGCAGGATGAGCCGGCGGCGCAAGGATTACTACGTTCAGCCGCGCGCCGAGTGGAGGGCAGGTTCAAGATGGCGGCGGGTCCACTCCGTGGCCTTGTTCGGTGTGTGCTGCGGCTGGAAGCCGGCTGGTTGTCGGCACCTCCACAGCGAGGCTTCCGGTCGTCTGGGTCTGCTGCTGCTCAGGTACGAGAGCTAGAGCGAACCTTAAGAAAAAGTTAAAACGCCTTCAAAATGCACGGAAGCGAAGGTCAATTTCTCCCCAAGTCTAAAGGGACAGGCTTTGAATCAGCCGAAAAGATGGTTGGATGCAGGTGATCTAAGTGGGCATTGTTTAGTTGACCTAAAGGGAGAGCAGATGCGAATAAGACCATTTGCTGTGTTTAATTTTTCACACAAGGTTAGTTTTCTGTATTTTTCCAATTTAAATCTGGCCCCTGATAACACCTATTTGTTGTGTTGCACCATTGTATATGTCCTAGAGAAGAGAGATAATTTTGCGTAATTTCTTCAAAAATGTTCAACCAATATCAGCTACACTAATCTTATCCCTCCAGCTTAAAAAGAATATAATTAATAGAATACAACTTTAAGGAATGGCTATTGGCAGGACAAGAAGCAACGGATGGAAACTAAGCAAGGAGAGAAGCAACCTAGAACTAAGGAGAAACTTCCTGACAGTTAGAACAATTAAGCAGTGGAACAACCTGCCTCCAGAAGCGGTGAATGCTCCAACACTGGAAGTTTTTAAGAGACTGGACAGCCATTTGTCTAAAATGGTATAGCGTTTTTTGCCTGAGCAGGGGTTGGACTAGATGACCTCCAAGGTGCCTTACAACATTGTTGTTGTTGTTAACTATCATAATTCTAATCCAAATTCCAGTTAAAATATTGCTGTCTTCCTTCCTCTCTCAGGACAGTAACTGTTAGAAGTAGCAATTTGTGGATTTTGACTTAGATATCTTATCATCACAGGTCACTGTCCGTGATGCTTTAAACCAGGCCTTAGATGAGGAGATAGAGAGGGATGAGAAAGTTTTCTTGCTCGGAGAGGAAGTCGCGCAGTATGATGGTGCATACAAGGTAAGATATCTACCAGGGCACTGCAGTATAATTAGTGTGTTATTTAAAAGGATATTATTTTAGCAGCAATTTGACTTCCTTTTTCAAATCCACAGATTAGCAGAGGACTTTGGAAGAAATATGGGGATAAGAGGGTAATAGATACTCCTATATCAGAGGTATGAACTCAGAAGATATTTCTAATCATTTTATTTTAGTATTTGTCTTTAAATAAATTTGCTTGCAAGTGAATTCCTTGGAAGCTGTAAATCTTATTTCATACAGTAATGGTGTGTTTGTAAAAATCTTTTAATTTGTTTTTTTCCTTCTTTAGATGGGATTTACTGGAATTGCTGTTGGCGCTGCCATGGTATGTAACTCCCATATGTTATAAAGCAGTGGTTCTCAACCTTTTTAATGCCGTGACCCCCAACCGGTCGTAAGTCGAGGACTACTCAACTGGCCAGCACCATTTGCAGAATGGGACTTTTGGCGGGCTCAACAGGGCAGAGACAGCCTGGACAATTCCTATTGGCTTTTGAAAGCCAATAGAATTAGACTCTATTCAAGAGAGTCTATTCTATTGGCTTTCAAAAGCCAATAGAATAAAAGGGAGTAGCACAGCCAAGGAAAAGGGGGAAAAAATGGCAGACTGCGTTGTTTGGCGACCCCCGTGAAATGGTCGTTTGACCCCAAATGGGGTCCCGACCCACAGGTTGAGAACCACTGTTATAAAGAAAAGTATTTTAAGTAGCTTTCAAGACATTTTAGTTTTTGTTTACACACACACACAAACACACACACACACACGATTCATTAAAAGAAACGAAGTGTTTTTTGTTTTAAAAATGGGTATGATGTATTCAGAGGCCTGGCAGCTCTAATTAGACATAGGAAATGAATAGAGGAAGATATAGAAGAGGAATTAAGCAGCAGTAGACTGTCTGAGTTTCTCTCTTTATATTAATCCAGATGGTTTGTTTTACCAGGCTGGTTTGCGACCTGTTTGTGAATTCATGACCTTCAACTTCTCCATGCAAGCTATTGATCAGATTATAAACTCGGCTGCTAAAACCTACTATATGTCTTCTGGGTTGGTACCTGTCCCTATTGTCTTCAGGGGTCCAAATGGTGCCTCAGCAGGAGTAGCAGCCCAGCATTCACAATGTTTTGCAGCCTGGTATGGGCATTGCCCTGGGCTGAAAGTAGTGAGTCCCTGGAGTGCAGAGGATGCCAGAGGTCTCCTTAAAGCATCAATCAGGGATGACAACCCAGGTAAACAAATCCCCAAAATTGCTATGTAATATGAATGCACTGCCTTCTTGTATTTTATCTGCATCGAACAGTTTTTTGTACCTATGAAAATTAAACTTGTGACATCAATTCTGCTTGAATATTCCAGATTTCAGTAGGAAATATGTATGCTAAGGCAGTATTTCTCAACCTTGACAATTTTAAGGCATGTGGACTTCAACTCCCAGAATTCTGGGAATTGAAGTCCTCATGCCTTAAAATTGTCAAGGTTGAGAAACACCGTGGTAAGGAGTAACTGATTTAAGCAAATGGTTCTGTTTGCTTTGTTAGAATTTCACTGCTTTTAATTTTAGATTTATATTGGCATGAATTGGGTATTTGTGCCTATTGACGTGGAAATCATTATGCCAAAACGGCTATAAATATACTAAATGAACAAAAGAATGCACATTGTTGCCCTTTAAAGCTTTTCCTTTACTATTGCTGCTTGTACTTGATCTAAAATCATTTAACAACTACAATTGGGACCAATAACTCATACGTTAAGGAAAGCAATCACTAAGGGAAGCCACAGCTGTGCTGTCAATCTTACTTCAGCTTTCCTTTGCTTTACAGACCTGCAAAGGTTGTACGTGCATGGATTGATTGCAAGGTTACTCTTTCATCATGGTCATAACTACGAACAGTCACTAAACAAGTCAGTCTCCCAGCAAGGACTACCTGTATGAATGGCTAGTTTTATAAAATCCCAACATCTTATAACCAGGATGCAACAACCCAGGATGAGTTGTAAACTTTCATAATAGTAACCTATTTTCCGGACTCAGGAAGTTAAATTTGTCTTGGATTATCATATGCTTTTGTGAAAGTTTTCAAATGCAGGTGGTTTATAATTGTGCAGGCCTAAACTTTTCTTATTACACAACTAGAATTTTGATGATTTGAGGATGGTTGGAAGGGACCTGATAGTTTTCAGAGGCAAACCTTTTTGGATAGAGGTATGACATATCAAGAAAAAAACCACAGAAAGTCACTCATATACTCATTATAGGAACCAGTTCAGAAAAGTTGCTGTTAACATTGTCTGAAAGTTTCAGAATGTTCTGTTCTACCGAAGGATTAATAACCTATAAAATGGGCTGCTTTTCATGTCCTTAACAAGTCATAGCAGAATTAATTTGCTATTTGCGTAGATTTAGTTGTCTACTTGCCTATTTTAAAACTAAAAATCTAATTAGAATTAAATAAGTTTCACTTGTGAAATAAAATGTAAGGAATGTTTTATGGTTGGAACACTTCGTATATAAAACTGGTTTCAGGCACAGATCAATTGTTTCAGGCTTGAAATAGTTAACATTGAATCCTCTAATATATACTCCTGATTCCACTTTGACCATTTCTGGTATTAGATATTAAAAGTATTCTCAGAATTTTACTTTGTATGAAAGCACACCCACTGCAGAATTTTGACTATTGGCGCTAACAAACTCTTGGCACTTATGTTTCATGAGATATTTCTTTATACTTTAGGTTTCTCTCCAAGATATCAAGCTGGTACTGGGCAGACCTCTATTGCGATGCGTCTTAAGAGTCTTTCATTATAAAAGTAATCTCTGATGAGCACAACAATTTGACCGTGATCAAAACTCACTTCTTTTTTATTCTTCATAGTTGTCATGTTGGAAAATGAGTTAATGTACGGTGTGTCCTTTGAGCTGTCTGAGGAAGTACTTTCAAAAGATTTCATCGTTCCTATAGGAAAGGCCAAGATAGAAAGGCAAGGTAAGCAAGCACGCTATTTGCATTGAGCCTTCCCAAGTTCTCTGGGTGCTCTAGAGCAGAGCTCCCCAACCTTTCCGGCTTGGCGACCCAGAAGGAAAAGAAGGAGCAGGAAAATGCGTGCACATGCGGGGCCGCAAATGGGCAGGTTCACAGCGGTGCTAGCGCGCATATGCAAGCGGGCCACATGGCCCCACGGCACACGCGCTGGTACCCATGCACACGTGCAAGTGATTTAAACTATTTGCTCTATTCTACAAGTATTATTTTTAAAAGAGATTCTGATATGGTTTTTAAGATCAGACAGGTTCTCTCTCTCTTTTTTTTTTAAAATGGCTTCCTTGCATCATCAAACTCCTAATCAAAATGTATTGGACTTATATGCTGCCTGGTTCCCAAAGCAAAAAGAAGATAGATGGCAGAGTTACTAAACTCGAATAGAAACGGAGAAAAAGAAAAGGGGGCTTCAAAGGCCCGGCCGAAGAATAGAACAAACTGAATTTGCAAGCTTCCAGAATTCATCCTACCCCTAATGGTTACCCACTCTTTCAGGTCTTAAAACATACATTATTCCTTGTAGAAGTATGTTTACAAACTCCGTTGAGAATGGAAACAGTCCGAAACCTTAGGCATTCATTTTGATTTTGATTTTTCAGAGGTAGCTTTTGAGTGTGCATGATTAATCCCTCCGTTGGCTAGCTTTGTCTGGTGCGTACATTCCTATATTGTAAGTACGCCCCCATTGGCCCATCATCTGTTTTTTTAATTTGGGGATAGAAGTATGCACAAACATTGATTTTTTTTGAAATTGATTTCCCCTTCTCATTTCTGGATGACTCTAAAATATTACTCATTTGCTGTGTTAGGAGAGTTTCAACTCCTATGTTTGACAGTACTGGTAGTCCTCGGGTTATGACCATTCAAACAACCATTCAGGTTACAGTGGTGCTAAACAAGGGGGACTCGGGACCAATTCTCAAAATGGTAGCTGTTGCAGCACCCCTGCCAGTCGTGCAATCGCCGTTTGCAACCTTTACTGCCAGCTTCTCATAAGCAAAGTCAGTGGGTCAGCTGGTAGCTCTTGCTCCTGCTGCTTTTTTTTAACCTAGCTATATGCTGTAGCATCAGTTCTGGGATTCAAATATGTGAACAACTGGTTCTCTGTGTGGATGCCGCTTCCGGAAGTCCATTCTGGGTCTGGGCAACAAAAAATTAGCTACCAGTTCTGCCGAACTGGTACAAACTGGCTGAATCCCACCACTGTGTAGCATCCACCCAAAGTGCCTTGCTACCTGCCCGTAGCTTACAACCACCACCCCATTGCCTGGATTCCCTCCTCTTCCTCTTATCATAGTCATGTGAAGTCCTCACTTAATGGTTCAAAGTTCCCTGGTTATGATGGCAACCAGGATTGCCATTGCTAAACCATCCCAGTCCCAATTGATGTAATTACAACACTCAAACTGTTCCTGTAGTGTTTGACAATATTAGGTATATTTCTTAGCAGTGAACACTATACATTTTTGAGGTAATAAGTTCAACTTCAGTTCAAGGGTTTAAAAGTTGACATGACGGTGACTGTTGGAAAATCTTTTTTAAAGAATTTGAATTTAGAACAGATCTCTGCCAAAGTTACAACTCTCAGTCATCAATTTTGTGTTTCAGGAACCCATATAACCTTAGCATCTCACTCAAGACCTGTTAGCCATTGTCTAGAAGCAGCTGCTGTCCTTGCCAAAGATGGAGTGGAATGTGAGGTACAAAGCATTTTGTTGGGATACAATTCACGAAAGAGATATCTTCAAAACTTGTTGCCTACCTTTCAAATGTGTTAAGAGTTCTGCTGGTTCCTTGGCTGCACCTACTTCCCCAAGCAACGGAAGCAGCCTTAGACACCAGCTTTGATGAAAATCTGTTACCCATCATTCACATATTTGAAGATACACATTAGCGACTAGACAAGGTAGAGACTCAGACGGAGAACAGTTATCTACCATTGTTGAATGGTTTCCAAGATTTTCCAAAGTTAAAAAAAAAAAAAAGGAATCTTCAGTGGTACACAAGCGCGGAACAGTGCCGTTCTGTGAATTTGCTCTAGTTGCTGAGAAAAAGTTATGATCTCCATTTATTTTCCAGACTACAGTGAAACTGACAACTGTTCCAATTTCTCTAATCTTTCTCATAGGTTATAAACCTTCGTAGTATTCGGCCGTTGGATATTGAAACCATTGAAACTAGCATCATGAAGACCAATAATCTTGTAACAGTAGAAGGTGGCTGGCCCCAGTTTGGGGTGGGAGCTGAAATCTGTGCCAGAATTATGGAAGGTATTTGAAGAGTCATACTTATGGTGGTGGTTCTTAACATCAGAATGCCGGTGCTCTCTTCTTTGAAGCTTCCAATGAAAGTTCAGTTGCCCTCATCCTTCATTAGAGTGAGTTTCTCTTTAGACTGCAAAGGCCATCCAATCTGCAAGAGCAGTCTTTTGATGAAGGTCAAGTATATGCAGCCATATACTAAAAAGCTCCAGTTAGATCTAGTGCAGTGTTTCTCAACCTTGACAATTTTAAGGCATGTGGACTTCAACTCCCAGAATTCCACAGCCAGCATTCCATGCTGGCTGTGGAATTCTGGGAGTTGAAGTCCACATGCCTTAAAATTGTCAAGGTTGAGAAACACTGATCTAGTGGTTAAGCACCAGGCTAGAACCCAGGAGACTTAAGTTCCAGTCCTGCCTTAGGTTGAAAGCCCGCAGGTGATTTTGGGCCACTGACCAGGAGACTGAGTTCTAGTCCCTCTCAGGTATGAGAGCCAGCTGAGTGCCTTCGGACCAGTCACTCGCTCAGCCCAACTCACCTCCCCGGGTGGTGGTTGTGGGGAAAATACGGAGAGGAAGGACTATTAAGGTATGTTTGCTGCCTTGAGTTATTTATAAAAATAATAATGCAGAGATAAAATAAAATATAAATGGATAATAAAACCTTCAAACTGACAAACCCCCCTATTTGACATATCTCCAACTTAAATAAAATATATGATTTTAGTTCTTTATTGTTTTTATATGAACTCTGTGCCAGTGGCCACAGTACGTCTTTCTATTTATGATAGCTTAAATTCGTGGATGCAGATTCTTGGTTCTGTAAACTTTCACAAGCAGTTTTTTGACATACCAAGCAGCAGGCTGAAAATATCCAACTTAAACTTGAGGAATAAATTTCAAATCTATTCTTCTGATTTCAGGTCCTGCTTTCAACCATTTGGATGCACCTGTGGTTCGTGTCACAGGTGCCGATGTGCCGATGCCTTATGCAAAGATCTTAGAGGAAAATTGCATACCTCAAGTAAAGGACATAATATTTGCGGTGAAAAAGACGCTCAATATCTAGATCTTGCGTGCAAATTCTGCTCTTTGAGAATTTATCTTTAACTATTATTTATGAAGCATACTGCAAGCCACTGTATCCAGAGCTGCACCTTATATTGCACGTGGATTGGGATAAGGCATTACAAAAGGAATAATAGAAAGCATGTTTGTTACAGACCATGTTGTCTCTCTCTCAAGAAGCAACGCAAAGGGAAATGAATTATTAAAGAACTTTCATTATATGGTAAAATGTTTTGTTATTGATTACAAGATCAGGTTTGTTCTCATGAGCAGCCTATCTTGTCAAGAATCAGCTTGTGCTTATTTTGTAACTTATGTAGCTTGTAATAAAGGTATTAACTAAATTGTGTTGGTGTTGTATTTCTTCCTTTCTCTCTTTATTTCACAGCATAATCATGGCCTCTGCTATTCTTTCCTGTAAGGCTAAGTCGCTGATGGTGAACCTTTGGGGTTTTGTGTGTCAAAAATGTGGAAAAATGCCTACCTTGACTTTGCTGACATGTCTCATGCACACCTCCCCAAACAAAAGAGAAACAATTTCCCCCGCCCCACCCCCTATCTAGGCCACACTAGACAGTGGCACTCAGTGGGCCTGTTTTTGAAGCAGTTTTGGAGAATGCTCTTCCACAGCTATGCAGCTGCCAAAAACCACACAAAAGCATATCCCATTCTCATGCAATTTTCAGAGGCTGCACAAGAGAACACCCTGTTCCTGTATGGACTCCGCAGCCTTCAAAAATTGCATGAGAATGAGATGTGGTTTCAAGAATAGATGTTGGTGTTGGTGAATGCTGGCATACCACCCAAAAAATGGCATGTCATCTTTGACACACATAAGTTCACTATTGCTCTAAGATGAAGATTGTTTTAGATGCATCAGCTGTAACCAAGATCTTTCCTCATCTCAGCTTGATATAGGGCACGGGTGTCAAACGTCATATGATGTGTCGCAACATATCGCGACAATTTTTGCATTACCGGAGCTGGGATGGGCGCAGCCTCCATATGATGCAACTGGTCCACAGACTGGCTGTTTTGACACCCCTGATACAGGGTTACTATACTCAGCAACTGGACTTTCAGATTTTCAAGGCACTTAACGTTTTAGCATGTTTAGCAGTACAGTACTACTGAAAGATTAAGCACATTTATTTTCTTCCAACGCCAATGAAATTCTAGTCATATTTTAATAAAAATATGAGTATATTTCAGACTACATGAACTCTTCTACACAATGACATCTGCACAGGAACAAACACTGACACATACTTGACTTTAAAAATGGATTACTAATCCTTAAAGTGCAATTTTAAGATTTTCAACAAATCAGAAAAATGACATTTTCCCACTAAAACATTGAACTTAACGTAGGTTTTTTTTAAACACCCAGCCCAATAATAAATCATACATTGAGGTTAAATTTGAATTAATGGAAACCCTGCATATGTAAATAGCTTGATATCCAATTTAACCCCAAGTCTAATCGCATTATAATTTCTTTCTAAATTGAGTTGTACTCAGATCTGTACTTTTAGACTTTGAATAATCCATGGATTACCTGCGTTTTGCAGGGCAAAAAAATTTCTCAGCACTGCCATACTTTTCAGCATAGCTGAACTAACTTGGCATATAGCACAGCTAACATTGATGGGCCAGGATTTTATAGTTCAGTCTTTTTGGAAAGCAAGCCTCAGAATATAAATGGTCACTCTTATCGGAAGAAACAATATCTGTCCCAAAAAGATTCCACAAAATAAATCTCTAAATGGGATCTTTTCACCCTTCAAGGACTCTGATATAAGTTATTCAATTATATTATTTTTAGGGAGGAAAAGATTGAAATGACTCTAAACAAAAAGAGTGGCTAGATCAAATTATTACAGGAAAACCGGTTCTGAGAACAGAAACAGAAAATATATCCAATTTGATTTGTAAACAATTTCAGCTGATTGTGGGAGCACTGCAGTCACAGGTTCGTTTTTTTCAAAGCAGCTTTCTGGAAATTCTGAATGGAACTGAGTAAGGCGCTCCTGCTTGTGCTGTTGATAGGCTGCAGCTCAGGGTGGGTTGGCACATCCAAATTAGGAGGAGGAGGAGGAGGAGGAGGAGGAGCTGCTGGTGGTGACGGAATTGTTGAGGCACCTGCTAGAAAGAAAGACAAGAGTTATAAAGAGTTGAACTTGAAGGAAATGTGCTGGTAAATGATGGGCAACAGAAGCATGATCTGGAGAAGTTCAATACACAAAAGAAAGGAGGTAGAAAATCATACAACGTAAAAGCAAAGGTTTAAAACAAGGAGTAATGGCATACTGCAGAAGAGTGCAGGTATTTAAAAAAAAAACATTCTGTACAACTCTTAATATGGTGAAAGTTTTGTGAACTCTTTAGAACTATCCGTAACCATGCAGTAGTGTAATCTAGTATAATCTACAATGTTATCAAAAGCTTCACATGAGCCCTATTAAGAGATAAAAGATTCTGGTTAAGCAATACCCAAAACTCTGTCCAGTCTTTGGTAACTGGCGGCATCTCCTTTAGCAGCAAATAGCCCCAGCCGTTCTATTGTAGATTTATTTATTTAGGATAGGTGATCTGTTGCTATGGCCCACATTTTTTTTAAATCTTCAGCTCACAGTTATTCTGACATTCTCCTGAAAAATTTGCTGCCACAATTCCTTATTCGCTCACCACTTGCATGACCTGACTGATTATATGTAGGTTACAGTACCGTTTGATTATAGATCTCTATAAAATGTTCATAAACTTTCATCACTGAAGGAGAAATTTCACACCTGATTCCATTCTTAGACAGAAAACCTAAGCTATAAAGTGGATATATCATAGATATCACGTTTTAGGGTGCATCCTCTATTTAATACCATTTGATAACAACTTGCAGTTCAAGTTCAGAATAAGCTAAACTTGTTCAGTTTCCAATTGTAAGTAGATATTTGCTTAAGGCTAAGTATCTCAACTACTATTTAATTGCATTTATAACTTATCTGATTAATAAAAAAATTTCCTGTATTAAAATTGACATTCTTTTTCTCTATAAACCTATGAAAATCAGTTCTTGCAATCATTACATTAAAAAATTAAATTAAATTGCCACCCATCTCACTATCAAGTGACTTTGACAACTTACAGTATCATAAAACCATGTTGTAAGGAAAAATATGAACATTATATATGATTTACTTCTGATTCATAGGTGTTTCTCAACCTCAGCAATGCAATTCTTTTAAGAATTCTGCAATCTGAAGAAACACTGACTGACAGGATTGCTGAAGAAAAAGGATTTATTCCAAAATAATTTTTATAGAAACTGTTTCCCATGTATAACATGTTCAAATCCATGAATCTTTGTCTCTGTTTGGGAATATGGGCCTAGGTAGGTAATTTAAACTTTAAAGAGCAGTTCCATTGCTCAGGAAAGAAATTATTTAAGTATAATACCAAAGCTTTAGGACTTTTCATGAATTAAAGATTAATTGAATTATCTTCATGAGAAAATAAAAATATTTTATAAATTATATTCACATGAGAATATAAAAATAATCCAGGGTAGGCAGATCACCCAGTTAAGTAAAGGAGTTTCCTATAGATCCACTCTTTCTCAGAGCGGCTCTTTCTAAGGCATTATAATGGCAGGGTTAAATGTTTAAGACAACAGGCTAGAAAACAAGAGACTGTAAATTCTAGTCTCACCTTTGGCATGAAAGCCAGCTGGGTAACTTGAGGCAATCTCTCTCTCTCAGCCCTACTCACCTCACAAAGTTGTTGTAAGGAAAATCAGAGGAGGAATGAGTATTAGGCACGTCTGCAGCCTTGAGTTATTTATAAAAATAATAAAAGCAGGATAAAATATCTTTAAAAAAATTTCCTCAAACAGCCTCTCAATATAGAGACTAAATCCTGGCAAGAGACTTTGAAGCAGGCCTGTTAAATCGGCACTGTTTTTAGATACTCATCATCCCAACTGCAGGAACTCTTCTGTTACATGAGCCAAATTTGATCAACCTGTTGAGAATGGTGAGTGACCCTGCCTTTTTTAAAAAAAATGTCTTTGAAGTGCACCTTCCGGTAAATAAGCTTTATAAATGTGAAACTCTTTCTGATAATTATTAGAGTGTGAATTCTGTGTTGTGAAGACGAGCTAAACAGGAATTAATGCTCATGTAAAATGCTGCAATAAAAGTCGACTGAGTGTATAAGGATGCTCAGGAGAGAAATTAAAAAAAATATATGAATTGGAACTCAGTGCCAAGTTTACGGATCACAAATGACAGTGCAATGAATGGTAGTTTTCCCATCACTTTTCAGTTACATGATGAAGTTATTGGGGCATCTATTTAACAATGGTCTTACACCAATGTTTCCTTTACTAACCTTGATTTTATTCCAAGGACAGTTTTTCTAGCCCAAAACCTGAGTGGTCTTTTTCAAGTGAAAAATGGAAATAGTTGAGAGATCCCAAGCTATTAAAGTTAGTGACATTTTGTTGCTATGCTTTCCATTAGCAAATCTGACCATTTCACTAGTAAACTGTGCATGGAGTGCCCATCAGAAACAAAGGTTGCCGTGGCTTCACCAGCACTGAACAGCACTTCCTTACTCATATGTGACATTTTTTTATAAAAGTAAAATGTTCCTCTATGTCATCAAACCCAATGAGTACTCCTGAACCCCCCCAAAACAAAAACTCCCCAAAGCTAATAGTGCTCCATTCCCTCTACCAAAACCGTATCATCCCAGAAATCATGTTTGATGTTTAGCTCCTTTAACAAAGGAGAGTACATCTCTTGCTTTCAAGATGTAAATTGCCTTCGTGTGGAAACCCAGCCCTGCAGCAAAAATATTCCCCCAAGTATCTTACATAACTCCTGCAATACCAGGAAACAGTATGTTTACCAGAACAGGATAGCTGGAAGTACCTGAATCTTCTCTCATTACATAATGCTTGTGTCAGTAAATGAATTGCTCAGGCTGTTAAATACCTTCTCATCTGCTATTCCTAGATACCATTTCATCTAAAATGTTTTTCTAGACCAGTGGTTCTTAACCTTTTTAATGCCGCGACCCCCAACTGGTCATAAGTCGAGGACTACTTAACCGGTTGTAAGTTGAGGACTACTCAACTGGTGCAGCACTGTTTGCAGAATGGGACTTTTGGCGGGCTCAGCAGGGCAGAGACAGCCTGAACAATTCCTATTGGCTTTTGAAAGCCAATAGAATTAGACTCTATTCAAAAGAGTCTATTCTATTGGCTTTCAAAAGCCAATAGAATAAAAGGGAGTAGCACAGCTAAGGAAAAAGGGGAAAAAATGGTGGACTGTGTTGTTTGGCGACCCCCGTGAAATGGTCGTTCGACCCCAAATGGGGTCCCGACACACAGGTTGAGAACCACTGTTCTAGACAAAGACAGAATGTATCTAAAGAGCATTTTAAATTATTCATTTGCCCAGTTAGTTCATAAAGATTTACAAAATTTCAGTAATTCAGCTGAGATCTATAATAAAAAAAAAGCATTTAAAACTGCAAATTAATATTTGCTCCGTAACTGGTAGGGCAGTTCCAATATCTCTAAGTTAATTTTGTATTCCTGCAAGAAGCAATTTACTTAGCTGATAGGAGCTTAACAATGCCACTCTTTTGCTAAAACTTACTAATTTCTATGGAAGAATAGGAAGTACCCTAATGGGTTAAGTTAGGTTAAGAAACACTACTTGCTTGAAGCGAGTTAGTACAGTTAAGTGGACTTTTTACTCTGAATTATGTATAGATCTTTTTACTATGATGTGGTACCATTTATCTTTTCTATGGGAAACAGCAAAATATACTTAGTTGTCCCCGCAACCTGGTCCTCCATCATTATTTCTGACATTTTATAATTTTGGATTAATCTTTTAAAAAGTTTAACATTTTAGAGGAAAAGCTTCTTGGAAGTTGTTTATTCTTTTCTTCCAGTTTCTTTTCTGCTGTAATTCCCTAAGCTCCTCTTTGGCTTTATTTTACAATTGGCTAGGGGGAAAAAAACATTGTTTTTAAAATGCTAGCAGTGTATAGTATTGTTTGCTTATATGTTTATTTGAAGAAAGCATCTACTTCAAATTGATTGAATATTGGATAATACTAATACTAACAGAGCTAAAGAGGAGTTAATAGAATGTTTTGTAAAAAAAATAACTATTTCAAGTATTTGTTTAAATAATAGCAGATGCAACTTTGATCCATTAGAAACAGGGAGGGTAGTGGGGAAAAATCTGCCTTTTAACACAATTCAGAAAATTATTTAAATCAATGTTTCATATTTTTCCTTTCAGCATCGATATTCACACACTCTGAAATCTCATTTAAGGAAAGGGACATCAATATCGGATTACTTTACCGAGAATGTTCAAAATGGCGCATGCTCTACTGAAGACAGAAGAAAGGAAGAAGAAAGACAGGGGTGGGGGAAAAAGCATAACAGTCAGTATTCCAGCATTCAGTTATATCCTTTCAACAACAAGAGGAGAGAGATACAGGTATAAATAGCCTGATATACAGAACCGAATTCACATAATCTCATTTAATTGGTCTGCTGACGTGTTTGCCTTATCCATAGGTACAAACAGGCACTTGTGACAAATACAGTATACCTTGGACACATTCAAACAATTTTCACCTTTTTTAAACATCAAAAATTGCAGGGAACATATGAGGCCACTTAATATGATTGAATTAGGGGTCCACATTGCCCTGATTTGTCCACTCTGATTGGCAGAAATTTCCCATCATCCCTAGAAAATTGAATTTTCCTCAGCCTTTCTAACTGGAGATGCTAAGAACTGAATCTAGATAAAGAGCATAGGCTCCAAACTCTGCTATGAACTATAGTTTATACATTAAGAGAACTACTATAAAAATACAGGGGCGCGATGGCTCAGTGGTTAAAGATGCTAAGCCTGTCAGCTGGAAAACTGACAATCCAGGTTCAAAACTTGAGTGCCGTGCAATGCAGTTGAGCTCCTGTTACTTGCCCCGCAGGTCCTGCCCACCTAGCAGTTCAAAAACATGCAAATGAGTAGATAAAAAGGTACTACTTTAGTGGGAAAGTAATAGTGTGGTGTGTGCCTTGGCATACAGCTATGCTGGCTACATGATCATGGAAATGTTTTCGGACAATGCTGGTTCCCTTGGCTAAGAAATGGAGGTGAGCATCACCCCCTCGAGTCAGATTTGACTGGAAAGGAAATAGAAATAATAGAAATAATCTGCCAAACTTAATTCTATAAAAGCTGCATGCCTATAGCCTGTTTTGTCCATTTCGATCCTGGAAATAAGATGCCTTGAGGAGGCATCACGAAGAAACAATCTAGAAATTAACTTTTGGAAAATAAGATGAAAAAAATGCATAAATACAGGTAGCCCTCGACTTACAACAGTTCATTTAGTGACCATTCAAAGTTACAACAGCACTTTAAAAAAGTGACTTATGATCATTTTTCACACTTACGCCCTTTGCCGCATCCCCATGGTCACATGATCAAAATTCAGACATTTGGCAACTGGCATGTATTTATGATGTGCTTGTGATCTTTGGACAAGCAAAACCAATGGGGAAGCCAGATTCACTTAACAACCGTGTTACTAACTTACTTATCTTAAAACTTCAGTGATTCACTTAACAACTGTAGCAAGGAAGGTTGTAAAATGGGGCAAAACTCACTGTTGTGCTTAGCAATGGAAATTTTGGGCTCAACTGTGGCCATAAGTTAACAACTGCCTGTACACAAAGAGGTCCAGTCCATATTTTACGGTACATAAAACATCCCAATGATACTGTGTGGCTTAAAATCTAATGAGCAGCATTTTTTAACCTTGTTAATAATAGTAATCCTTATCAGTCAGCTTTACATTTTCATTCTACCGAAGTGAGAATTAATCTGAGTAACTGTGCACGTAGCAGCTTTTCTATATTCTCACCTTATTAGTGATATACAGTCAGAAACCTATTTCCACGCACATGTTGACTCAGACTAAATCAGCAAGTGTCTGCAATAAAATGATTTAAGATATGGCACTACTAATCTCCATCACCAGGTTTTAAGGTTAATTTACAACGAAAACAGCCTCCAAGAAACTTAGACAGGCAATAGGTTCATGTTACTATAACCAAATGCGGCACTTAAGTATTGTAACTGAGTCAGGGTAGATGTCATGGGTTATATGTCATATGAAAGCATTCTCTCATTCATTTTCCAATTTGTCTCTCCTTAATGTTTTTGTGCAACCCCACTTGATTAGGAAAGTAGGCAAGAAAAGAGTTTTGCAACCAAGGTCAAAAACCATGTAACATGAATACTGTATGATTTATATGTTGCTGTTGGGTTCAATGGGATTTACTCTTAAAGATCGCAGCTGGGTTTCTGCTTATCTGATATAAGCATGATACACATTTGTGAAAAGTTCTTTTTTATATTGCAGAATCACACTCCTACTGGGATCCATGACAATTTTACCCCCCTCTTTCCATGTAAATGTTTTAAGAGTAAAAACTAACAAACAAGCAATGTCCATATGCCTCCATCCCTTGAAAAATTTGAAACTAAGCACCTAAACTAAATGTACTGCAGACATATAACCATAAACACTCACATATCACTATCAATTTGCAATTACACAAATTAATTAAGAACAGGGTTTAAGAAGCTCTAATCTAGATTCTCCCTTTATACTAGCTGCTCAATTACATAATGTTGGAAGGACAAGTTTAAAAAGCACATATTTCTATCAAGACAAATTGTATCACAGGGTGACTTCTGTTTTTAAGATAAATCAAATGATATGTGTAGTATATTTTATGTTTTCAAGCTGCAGCCAAGAACATGCAAATAGCATGTTTTCCCAAAATCTTGGTTAAAGGTATACAACCTTCAAGAATTCTTTAGATAAACAAACTGAGATAAAAGCCTGTGGCAGAAAAGAGATGTATCCCACTTTCTAATGTATATAGTTCCCCAAATTAAAAAAATAAGTTATTTTACAAAGTAGCTGAAATCTCAGCATTGTTGCACAAGATCTTTGGGTGAAATCTCCAAAAATTCTATGAGAAGGCAACTTTTTAAACATATGTGTATATATATTATGTGATCAGGCCATTGTACAAGATGAAATAACAGGGCACGATCCTGTAACTTTAAAGTATAATTAGGCTTGAAGTAGACTATGTCAACAGTCTTAGCCAACAGGTTACCTATTGAAGTTTTTTAGCAGGACAATGATCAGACATGCCCAGGCATATTGTGTTAGTTTTTTTATCACCAGGTTAAAATACAGCTTTATAGGGAAATGATCTTCCATGGTTGAAGGATTCGGAGATTACGGCTTAGAGGGATAAGCACATAGCACCATGGACCACGTCCTGTCTTTCATTTAAATTAACTTTGTTTTTATTTGTATACTCGCTTCAGTATTATGGCACAGAGTGTGGTTTTAAAAGCCTACGGGCACACAAATTCTGTACAACAATTCAGACAAAATACAACTTTAAAATGCCTCTTGATATTTAATGTCTCAAAATTGCAAAAATAAGTACTAGTTGAAAAATGTCATAATTATTGTTATGGAGATTTCCTCACAGTACCAATCTGCAGCTTCAGAAAAATGATTTTGCTCAGGACTAAAGTGAAAGAAGAAAGACATATGTTTATTCAATATATTCATGTCACACAGTTTCACAGACCGCTGGGATTGTCCTTTAAGACTATCCAGAAACTACCATTAGCCCAAAAGGAGCATCCCATGTGCTAAGTGGCCTCCAATTCTGGAGTCATGTGATATCTTATAATACAGTCCACCGAGATCAAAACAGCTTTGGGGGGGGGGATGTTAAAAGGTTGAGGCATTATGTTGTCTGTTTGCCACAGGTGAGCCATACATTTCACAAAATTAGAATCTAAAAGGTAGTTGCATTTTTTTAAATATTTAAAATTTCATTCCCTGTACTGTGAGAGTAAATTGCCCAATGCATTTACTTTCAATCAACTTTTCCTTTAGACAAAAGCTCTGGTAATCTCTTTGCTATGACTAGCCCAGGGCCAACTTCTCTCAAACTCAAATCCGCTACATGATTTCTTGCAATTCAATAATGCTAACTTATGAATTGATACGGACAAGCTCATACAGTTCCCAGGCAGGAAGAATAAATACTTATTTGGGGAATTAAAACAACCTTTGCACCACAGGTTTAAATTCAGTGAGTGAATCTAAAGCAACTCATTAGCGGCTTAACAAGACAAGCAAGCACTTGCTTCAAAGTCTGTGCTTTGGGAAATAATAAAAGGATATGGTATTTCTGAGAAGGCTATCTCTACCTCTCCATTTTCTGTTATACAACTGGAGGTTTTTCAATAAGAAAAGAAAATTTTGAAATATATATAAAATACCTTCAGTAATCATTTTCATACACTAGATAAAGGTAGTAGCAGCTTGAATTTAAACTCACCACTATGCAAATCTGGAATACTTTGGTGCAATAGATACATTAGTCTTTAAACTGCTACAAAACATCAACATTGTTTTTTTTTTTGCTACAACACACTAATTATGGCAATTATTAGAAAGACAATGTAATGTGGTTCATATACCACATTAGTATTATTGACATTTGCCTTGCAAACATTTTCTAAAACAACTTTCTCTGATATGTCAGGTGTTAGTCTACTATTTTGTCATTAATCCCTCCACTAAACATATCTACTCATTCTAATTCTGGATATTTTCACACCCTCTTCCCAATTTAATTCATTCACATTTGGTCAGGGCTAGTGGGTAAGCAACTGACGTAGATAAGCATGCTGGCCAGATTTGATAAGTTTTAGTTTTTAGTAATGTTTTTACTGTTGTTTTTAACTTGCCCCCCCCCCGAGTTCTATATCCAGTAGGCAGACATATAAATTGAATAAATGAATAAAACCAGCCAATATTTCCTTTACAGGCCCCTGGCATTCATATGCTGGGAAGATGGATAAGACAAGCATTCTGTCTACTTCGCAATAACTTTAGCTACATCTGAATTTAAAACAAATAGCTTAGCCTTTCAGTGTTGCTATTGTGGAAACACAAAGGTCTACAACTGCTTTAAAGGGAGCTAGAATCTTTGTAGATTCCTTGGTTCATTACTGCACTTTGTATAACTGCTCTTTTACACCTATATAAGAAATAAGCCTTCTTTAGTCTTTGCTACTTTTCCCCAAAAAAACCCCTTCCTAGCAATAGCTGAAATAGCACATACAATTCAATAGCATCTCACACAGTCTGTGAGATGCCAAAAGATGAAAACCATATTTTTACTCAAATACGCTTGTGTTCTATACAGGTGTAGAATCTTTAAAGAGCCTCAAACATCTTTTGTACTTCTTGAAACTATTCTATGTAACAGCTCAGAACTGTGATCCTCATATTACAAAGGAAGAACAAAAGGTGGCTTACTAAAGCTACCTTATGGCACAGACAAGCTTTTCTGATTTATAGTTCAATCTCTTAAATCACTACACTTGCAACTATTGAACTAGAACCCGCTATGGCCACTGCCGGAAAAAGCAGCTTCACACTCCCTTTCCTCTTGCTAGAAATCAACTGGCCAAGTTTCTAGATTTCTTTCTTTTCCACAATGATCTCCTGTTGACATGCCAAACAACAGGTCTGTGTACTATTGAAACTCAGGGAATAAATTATTAGTCTTATTGCACACAAAGGACAAAAGCAGAGCACTCAGATGGAGTCTACATGGCACTACGTATGACTCATTTTGATCAACCCAGTTTGATACATATGGATTCTTCTTAAAACTTACAAGGGAAAGAGATTAGGTTAGTACAAAGTATGCAGCAAGAACACTTCAAAAAATAAATGGATGTACTAGAACGT
Organism: Crotalus tigris; assembly: GCF_016545835.1. Taxonomy (NCBI): domain Eukaryota; kingdom Metazoa; phylum Chordata; class Lepidosauria; order Squamata; family Viperidae; genus Crotalus; species Crotalus tigris. The sequence goes on from NW_024100512.1 coordinate 4,267,333, forward strand.
GGAAATATTTTCCTTCATTATGAGAGGGAAAAAAAACCTTTTTTATTTAGTTTCATTTTTACAGAAGCCAAAAGCCACACGTTTTCATGACCCATGAAGGACAAGGTGGCCCATTAGAAGTTAGATGAGCATGCAGGATACTGATTCTTCAACTCACCTGCTGTAGGAGGAGGAACAGGAGAGGAAGGTGATGTTAGAGGGGAACTTGTCCCAGACCCTGCTGGATAAGAAATATTCATAATTAGCATGAAGGTAATTTCAGTTTCAACATCTATTTTTTTAGTGAGAGACTTCCAAACTAAAGTGTACCTCCCAAAGTAGTAATATAAAAGGGGCTTCGGGCCAAACTATACACACATATATAGTCATTTGCTAAATTTATATACCGCTAAAATCACAAATAGTTTCTCCCTTAATGCTCTTGTAAATTGGGTCAATCCTGGTCACATATCCAGGTCTATCATGCAGGTATGATAGATTCTGCAGCTGGCTTGCAAAAAGAAGGCGGCTCTTTCTCAAAGAACAAAAAGTTAAATCAGTCTTGAGTCCTTGGTACGCAAAAAGATGCTCAGAAGGAATCCTCCCTAAAACCTCTATAACATTTAGCTCATTGCTATGCAGAGTGTACTTTAGTCGGGCAAGATTCCTGTCTACAGGCGAACAGCAATAAAGAAACTATCCTGTGCAATTCATCCTATCGTTCTTGGTTCCTTGCAGGACATTAGTATTGCTGTTATATATTCCCAACACTAGGAATCTGTTGATACACTCTGGACCAGTTGTAATTTCTGAGTCCAGTGTCTTGCTAACACTGCAATATTTTATCTGGCTAGTAGCAAGATAAGTACTCCGACACCATATAAGACCCCAAATGGCATACCAGCTGAAGCTGGGCAAGGACCCTTCTAGTTATGGCCTCTAATTGTTGTTTCAATAAGACCTGCGAATCCAGGAAGATCCTAAAATGCTAATCGTTTCTTTCATAGGTAGTGCCTGTTTGTCCAAAGGGGGGAAAAACAGTGCTTCACAAATGGTAGTTTTGCCTAGCTTTGGCTTGTTCTTTCCATCCAGACTAGTGATTCTCAACCTGTGGGGTGGGACCCCATTTGGGGTCAAATGACCATTTCACGGGGGTCGCCAAACAACGCAGTCCACCATTTTTTTCCTCTTTTCCTTAGCTGTGCTACTCCCTTTTATTCTATTGGCTTTTGAAAGCCAATAGAATAGACTCTCTTGAATAGAGTCTAATTCTATTGGCTTTCAAAAGCTGTCTCTGCCCTGCTGAGCTCGATAAAAGTCCCATTCTGCAAATGGTGCTGCACCAGTTGAATAGTCCTCAACTTACGACCGGTTGAGTAGTCCTCGACTTACGACCGGTTGGGGGGGGTGGGGCATTAAAAAGATTGAGAACCACTGATCCAGACCTTCATAGCCTCCAAGCTCTGAACAAGAACTTCAATAGCATCTTCCCTCCAGCCTGAAGGGGGCGATGTGTACCACCAGTATAGTCAAGATAGCACTCCAGTCAATTGACCGGCCCCAACAATTTCATACAGATGTTAAAAGGCAGCTGAAACAGGATTGACCCCAGGTGCATCCCATACGATAAGGCACACTGGGCTGACTTCTCAATTTCCACCACAACAGATTGAAACTACACATTGAAGAAGGAACATAACCACTGCAGAAACGTGCCTCCAATCCAAGATCTTCAATTCCCAGTCCCAGCAGGGAATTTTAAGTCTGCTAATAGCTGTGTCTCTTACAAAGGGATACTGACAACCTCCAGGATCCAGGCGGTACATCTTCGTGCGTTTCTGGAAGCAGCCACAATGGGCAGGGATCCAGGATACAATTGGCAATTATTTATTTATTTAGCACATGGTGATGGTACATTAGCCAGGAGACTACAGTGTTAGTACAGAGTAGTTGTTTGGCTGTCTATGATTGCTAGTCCATTTGGTTCAGGCTCTCTTATGCTATCCAGGGTGGACCACAGGGGGCAAATTAGCTCTGCACTCAGAATGGTTAACAGCATTCTGAAGGGTCATCTGGGGCTTTTCCCTCAATCGATGTCACCTCATGTTTGGCTGTCATATTTGGGCAGGTCCAGCACTGGTTGGGTTTGTACTCCAGCACAAACCACGTATATCAGAGGTCTCCAATCTTTCTGGGCTCAAGGACCAGAGGGAAGGAGAGCAGCTTCAAAATTGATGTGCATGCGCAAAGAGGCCAAGCAAACCGCCTGGGCTAGCGGCACAAGCATAAACGGGCTGCGGAGACCCGCCCCATGCTAGCATTCCCGTTCGTTCCCACGTTCCCATGGTGCTCCTTTGGAAAAGTGGCAGTGGTAAGTAAGCCCTGCTCTTTATTTTCATAATAAGAAAAACTAAACCCCAGGAATTCCTAAATATTGCAGCTTATCCTTACGGAGAAAGCTTCCCCAATCCATGGCCAGAACAACAAGCAAAACCCCGGAGAGGCCACAGGCTCTCCCTATGAGAAAAACGAACACTTCAGTGCCAGGCATCACAGGGAAAACCAAACTTGGTTACCTGAATTGTTTGAGTTGCTATATTTCATCAACTGATCTTCTCCATTCTCAAAGGCTGAGCGCTTAGATTTCTTCAAACAGCAGAAAGAAAAGAAAAACTCATTAGTTTCCATTTGCTTGGTAAATTGCTGCTCGTATACCAGGTTGCCACTGGACAAGGTTTTATTACACAACTCCCTTTTCTGCCAAGAACTTTCCTAAACTATCTTCCACTTGTGGCCCTTTCTTGCTTTCTAGCCATTTTTTTTTTCTGATTCTTACTTACCAGAAAGAAAAGTATGACAGGGAGGTCATACTGGAGGCTAAAACATATAAGGAACGGCTGCTGGAATTGGGTATGTCTAGTCTAATGAAAAAAAAAGGACATGATAGCAGTGTTCCAATATCTCAGGGGCTGCCACAAAGAAGAGGGAGTCAACCTATCCCCCAAAGCACCTGAAGGCAGGAAAAAGAAGCAACGGATGGAAACTAATCAAGGAGAGAAGCAACCTAGAACTAAGGAGAAACTTCCTGACAGTTAGAACAATTAACCAGTGGAACAACCTGCCTCCAGAAGCTGTGAATGTTCCAACACTGGAAGTTTTTAAGAAGAGACTGGACAGCCATTTGTCCGAAATGGTGTAGGGTTTCCTGCCTGAGCAGGGGGTTGGACTCGATGACCTCCAAGGTCCCTTCCAACTTTTTATTATTATTATTATTATTATTATTATTATTATTATTACTATTATTATTTAGATTTGCCTTTTGATTGGTAGCACTAGCAATGAGAACCATCCTTGATTTCAACCTGGCATTCCATTCCATTTTACTTAATTTTAACCCAGTTAGCATTTACTGTACAATTAAGTATGGTTTGCAGACTATGAATAGTAAATGGACCCCAAAGTTTAACTGCAGTTGCAGATCATCAGTATTAAAGCTGTGTTAAAACTTCATAGTCTGAGTCTTCCCATATCATTACATTTGATAACTGACAACTGTTTCCCCATGCAGATAACGTGGAAAAGGGACAGATGTCACAGGCAGAAAGTTTCCTGCAACTGCAGATTTTTTTCATGGAAAACTCTTTCTAAGAGTACCAATTTGGCTCAGAATAATGTAGTATGCCACATTAACAGATGACTAATATGAACCGAGAGCTGCCATTTCAGGATATAATGTCTTTTGGGGGGGGGGTGAGAATTTCTACACAAAAAAAAATCAAAATATAACTTTATCTCAAGAAAGCCATACAGGTGACATAGGATTATTGCAAGTCAACGAGAAATGGCAATATCTATATATCTAAATCCCAGGTTATCACAAAAAATTGTATGCTTTTTCTCAGTAGATATTGGAAGAAAAGAAATTCGCTTTCCAAATTTTCTACAATACTTCAAATTCTTCCAAGGAACAGTTGACATAGCAGTTCAGGGTTGTTTAAATATTTGTTAAGAAAATATCATTGGAAAAACTGGTTGGAAATATGCTGCATTTATTTTAAGCTGGGCAGGGCCTTACTTTCCGTGCCAAGATTTTCCTCCTTTTTTTCTCTTCTTCTGAACCATGATGTGATTGAGCTCTTGTCAATCTTCTGTGCTGATGAATCTTTCAGTGGAAAAAGAAAAGTATGGACTTAGGACAAAGCATGCTACATTTTAAATGCAAAAATCCCTAATACCTTCTTAAATCTCCTTTGGTACATTTATTTATTGCTTCGTTTGTTCGTTTATCTGTTAAATTTCTATGCTGCTCATCTTGTCACTTTTCTTCCTAAAATGGCTTTTCTTTCTTTTAAACAAATGGCTGAGTCCTCAGCAGAAGACAGGCCTCTCCATGAAAATACATTCTTATTTACATATTATTTGCTGTGCTTCTTATTGCAGCGTATTACAAATGTTGATCATGGGAGCATAGAATAAAGTTTATAAGTTACCAGTTTCTGTTCTTCTACTAGTCTCTTCTCTATACATTCTTTGGCAATCCTTAAAGCTTCTTTTAACTTGGCTGGAATCTGATAAAGAGAGAAAAGTTTTCAAAATTACAATCATAGATACTGACACCCATATGGAAATGTTCATGTTAATTAATAGTCAAATGAAGCCCTGTAGCAAAAAAGAGCAAATCCTCCTGTTTATTCTGATTAATATAATGCAAAGCAGGATTTTCTCTCCACAAAGAATGGAGAAACAAGATCAGAAGCAGAAGAGCTAAATATGGGACTGTTGAAAATATTTACTGAGGTAAACAGAAGAATCAGTTAAGTTTATTAATGAGATCAAAAATAGTAACTTTTGCTGTGACTAAAGCTGACATTTATTCCATTCTATTCCTCCTCTGTCTTACTTGAACCATGCTATATGAAACTCTCAATTAACCGAAGTCACAATGGAAACCAGAATTCAATATTTTGGACCCTCTTGTGATGCTCATGCCTTGTAAAATGCTGTAATGCAACTTGGAATGTAAGCAAAGTGAATTGTAAAAGGCACGAATTATCATATGAAAGAGTGGAGGGGGAATATATTGAGTCTCCTCTGTGATGCTAAAAGAGGGGGAAAACAGAACAGATCTGAATGAAACACTGTGTTGTATAGTTGATGAATTCATGCAAGAAAGTAAAAGTGTAGGTTTAATTAAAAATAAATAGGTAATATGTATGTTAGAACATAGGAACCACCAAGATGTGGTAGGAAATCAAAAAGATGATATAGCATGTTATACTCTAGTGAGGGATATTACGGAAGAACCAGTTATGAGTTTTAGAAAAAAATGTGAATCATTGTAAACAAATATTATCCAAGGAAAAAGTTTTTCATTTATTCTGACATGAATGAATGTATGAAAGTGAGTATTTATTTATACTCTTTCATTACCTTCACAAATAACTCAAGGCAGCGAACATATCCAGCACTCCTTCCTCTTCCTATTTTCCTCACAACAACCCTGTGAGGTGGGTTGGGCTAGGAGAGAGTGACTGGGCCAGTCACCCAGCTGGCTTTGATGGCTGAGGCAAGACTTGATTTCAGAGTCTTCAGTTTTCTAGCCTTGTGCCTTAACCACTAGACCAGTGGTTCTCAACTTGTGGGTCGGGACCCCATTTGGGGTTGAACGACCATTTCATGGGGGTCGCCAAACAACGCAGTCCGCCATTTTTTCCCCCTTTTCCTTAGCTGTGCTACTCCTTTATTCTATTGGCTTTTGAAAGCCAATAGAATAGACTCTCTTGAATAGAGTCTAATTCTATTGGCTTTCAAAAGCCAATAGGAATTGTCCAGGCTGTCTCTGCCCTGCTGAGCCCGCCAAAAGTCCCATTCTGCAAATGGTGCTGCACCAGTTGAGTAGTCCTCGACTTACGACCGGTTGAGTAGTCCTCGACTTACGACCAGTTGGGATCGCGGCATTAAAAAGGTTGAGAACCACTGCACTAGACAAACTGGCTCTCTGAGACAGTGTCTATGAAATGAGTGAAAAAGTGATTACTATAGGCCAGGGTCAGGCAACCTTGGCTCTTTTATGACTCATGGACGTCAAGTCCCAGAATTCCTGAGCCAGCATGGCTCAGTTTGGAAACCTCTCCCTTTCTCCTCAGCAATGGCTGGCTCAGGAATTCTGGGAGTTGAAGTCCACGAGTCATAAAAGAGCCAAAGTTGCCTACCCCTGCTATAGGCTGTTTAGAAACTCCAAAATGAAAGAGATGAATGATTTAGAATAAAGTTTGTTTGTTTTGAATACATGGCAGATTTAGTAGAAGACACAAGTGTGATCAGAAGTTTTGTGGGACACATCATTCATTTCTTGATAGCGTTAATAGCAGGCTTTAGGAAAAAAATGGGAAAAAGGAAAACAGTGGGGAAAAAAGTGAAAGTAGAGAAACTGCAGGAAATGAAAGTACAAGTCTTGTATGAAAAGGTAGTAGGAGATACATTTCTCCCCCAACATAATGAATGGAAAGAAGGCATGGAAACTTCATGGGACAAAAATAAAAATAATTTTTTTTACAGAATGAGATAGAAGGTGTGAAGTTTTATACTAGGAAATATACAAAATGATGTGGAATGGAATGATAAAGTGGGAGAAACTGATGATAAAAATGCCCATAAGTGTAAGATGGAGAGAGAGGAAATTACATTATATAAAGTGTACAAGGAGAAAAATATAGTTTTAAAGAATGTTGTCAAAGAGAGCAAAGGACAGCTTAAATTAAAACAGAGAAAAAGGTAGATTAAGTCAGTTTAGCAGTACAGAATTACTAAGATCCCGAGACAATCAAAATCTGGAGCTGCTTTGAAGCAGATGCAGAATCCTAATGTGGAAGTGGCCTAAAATGACATAACGATCTAGAACAATTGGTGAAGAAGTAGCAATGAGCTAATAATCGTATGTCATGTGAAGCATTGCTAGATTGAAACATACTCCCAAACCAAATAATATCATTCAACTGTACCTTAAACTGTGTTTTTTCTGAATTTGTTAGAAGAACATCACTGAATAACCTAATGGAAATAAAAAAAAAAAACCAGTCACCTGAAAGAAAGCATAACCATCCTACAATTTGCACTTGGACTTAAATTGCTTCTTTTGCACAAACTTACTGGAAATGTAGGTACATGGTTTTGTTATACCAGTTGGGTTTAACCAGCAGCTTCAAGTAAAGTCTACATAGGCAGTCCTTGACTTATAACCATTCTTTTTGTGACCATTTGAACTTACAACACCATTGAAAGTGACCTATGATTGATTTTCACATTTACAACTGTTGCAGCCTCCTTGTAGTCAGGTGATCAAAATTTGAAGGCTTGGCAACTGGCATGTATTTATGACAGTTGCGCTGTCCTGGCATCGTGCAATCACACTTTGTAACCTTCCTAGCAGCTTCTGACAAGCAAAGTCAATGGGGAAAGCCAGATCCACTTAACAATCACATGATCCATTTAACAACGGCAATGATTTGCTTAATAACTGTGGCAAAAAATGTAGTAAAATGGGGCCAAATTCATCTAATAACTACCTTGCTTAGCAACAGAAATTTTGGGCCCAATTGTGGTTGTAACTTGAGGATTCCTTCTATTCTGTTTAGGTTTCTGCCTCATTCTTCTTCAAATCATTTCTCAATATCTGTGTGTTCTACTTCATTACTACAGACTTACGGCATTTGTAGCAGCCTGGAGACAGTTGGCATACCGTTCTTCATGGCCTCAGGAGAAATAATAGATTCTAAAACGGTCACTAGAAAGAGAAGAGAGGAGGAAAACAGAGATTCTAATACAAAGTTGGACATAAGGCACCATTCACATGTAGGCCTCACAGTACCTTTTTAAAATCAGATTATGAACTTGGCACAGAGACTTTACTGACTTTTAAATTAGCAAAACTTAATTGTATACTGATACAGGCTACAATCACATAGTGGGAGGAAACTGGGGGCAAAAGATTAAGAATTTCCCCCACACATCTCCTACCACCAGCCCAAAGATTTAGCTTTTCATTACAGAGAAATATCCACGTAGCCTATACATTCCTGCATACAATGCATGAGGTGTCCCCTTGATGATTCTATCAGGAGATGATTCTATCCTCTCATGTGCTTTAGTTTATATCAGGGGTAGGCAACCTTGGCTCTTTTATGACTTCTGAACTTCAACTTCCAGAATTCCTGAGCCAGCATGGCTGAGCTTGGAAACCTCAGCATGGCTGGCTCAGGAATTCTGGGAGTTGAAGTCCACGAGTCATAAAAGAGCCAAGGTTGCCTACCCCTGGCTTATATCTTTGTCTTAACATATGTCTTAAAATTATATGAATAATTCAAGTTTCTGTTTAAAATAAGATGAACACTGATCCACGTTATTCACTGACCTACAGACATGGATGGTGCAGGAGGGAAACTGTCCACTGGAATAGAATCTGGGGGTCTCCCATATGTCATTTCATATAGCAAATGTCCAAAGCAGTGCACATCTATAGCTTCTAAAGTCTACAAGAATGAAAACAAAATAAGACTTGGTAAAATAATTTAATAATATCACATTAATATTGTGCCCCCATTCTCAGTTTGGATGAGTGATGCAAAGCATTTAAGACACAATTAGGTGTGGGGGAAAAAATTTAAAGTATAAACGACAACCATCGATACACATGGACTTATCTAGAGCAAAATCTTACTAAAATGGAGATTGAAGATATTTGTGACGCATCTTTTTTCTAGTCCCATCCCTGGAGAATACCTGATGAAAACACATGGGAGACTACTCCATATTTTGGAATTTTGTATTTATTTAAATTTATTATGGCCGCCTGTTTCAGCAGATTTTTAGGGAGCTTACAAAATCCAATCTCCTACCAAACAAGTAAATCCTACAAAAATAGTCTATTTCTACAGGCCAGTGATAGTGAACCTTTTAGAGACCGAGTGCCCAAACTGCAACCCAAAACCCACTTATGTATCGTTGGGTGCCAGGTGGGCGTAGCCCATTGGGACATGGCTGCGGTGGTAACGGCAGACTGGGTCGGACTAAAAAGTTCAATCAATCAATTCCAACTTTGTGAGATCTTTTCTTTTCCACGAGAAGTTGAAATTGATTGATTGATTGAACCTTTTTTTTTTTTTTTTTTTGCACACGGCGGTGGAGGCCGAAAGAGAAAAGGGTTTTATAAAATCCAGCTGAAGTCTTAGGACTGGGGTGACGGCACGCGTGCCCACAGAGAGGGCTCTGCGTGCCACCTGTGGCACACGTGCCATAGGTTCGCCACCACAGCTATAGGCAGTTGGGATTTATGGTGAACCGACATGAATTTTAATTTATTAAAAAAAAATCCTTCTTTGGTATCCTTTTATTGCATTTTAATTACTCAATTTATGTTATTATTATAATTTTATCTCTTAAAATATATTGTTAGCTCCTTGGAGCACCCTTTATGGTGGGCTACCATAATTATAAATTGAATAAATAGAACTTTGGAGTAGTCAATAGTAGAACTATATTATAATATAAGAAGGCTCATATATGTTTAGGATAGCGGCTCCCAACCTTTTCTATACCCCGCACCCCTAGAATGCTTCTGATATATTCTCACACCCCTTACAAAAGTTCAAAATAATGGCAATGAATTATGCATATACACTATAATTTTGAAAACCCAAGTTTTCGCACCCCCTGGAATATCATCTCGCATCCCTGGTTGGAAACCCCTAGTTTAGGAGATTCTGCTGGCTCTTAAGAAACTCAAACAAAAGAACTCTTAAGCATTTTTACACCGTTTGTTCAACAAGCCTTTTAATTAAAAATATGAAGTCCAAGTCAAGGTAGCTTGAAGAGCTCTCACACAAAAATAGGTGATTTTAGGAATAGCATTATAACAGTGCGAGAAAGCCTTTTCTAGTTACTTTTTTTAAAAAAAAAAAATCCCTCCACAAACTGTTATTATCCTTAATCATGTAATACTGGGATGCACAATTTTGAAACACAAAAATTACACCCATTCGAGTTTTGTCTTGCAAATCATGCCCCAAAACTGACGCCAAGATATAAACTAAAATTTATCTTTCCAAATTACATGGCTTTTGGACTATATAGATTGTGCATCTCTTTTAATAAGTGAGCTCTCCATAACTACATCTTTAGGAAAAGGCAACTGGTATTTGTGCAGCAAATGAATTGCAACTATATGTTTCTTGTCTACTAGAAGAGTCTTCTGGAAAAAGCAGGACCCTAAAATTGCATTTCATAATTAGATAATAGTTCTCCTTCTGCTGCTTCTAGTTGCCTTTTGTGTAATATTTCCTGTTCTTTTTCTTTCTAAGTTGAAAGATGAACTCTTCATTTTGAACACAAAAGGGCAGAAATGTATGATTTACTTTATACTTCATGCTTATATAGAGTTGTTAAGCACTCAATAGGCCCACTCAACCCATCGGTCATAGGAACCAGGGGACATGATTGAATTACCCTAGAGAAGCAGAATGTATGAAGCAATCCACATTTCTGTATGCTTCTTGGATTAAATTATTTTCTCACAACATTAGAAGGCTTTTTGCTTTGTTTTAAACAAACTATTACCATGCATCACATTAAAAATTAATTCCTATCTGCCAAAATATTTGCTTCCACTTACATTAATTTTACGGAATTGTGTGAAGTAGGATCGATAGAAGGACGGGAGCCCCAGAAGAGAATTCTCCAAATCCAGTAACCTACACGTGTCTCCTTCCAGCACAACATTGGAAGCATGAAGGTGGCCATAGGGGAATCCTTTCTCATGCAAGAACTTTAAGACCTAGAGCACCAAACACAAAAAATATTTCAGTCTGACAATCAGAAAATGAACAGCATTTTTCCAGAGATATCCCAGCTTCAACTGCTAAAAACGCCCATTGGGGAAAACAGATGGCATTCATTTAATGACCAATGATTCGCTTAATGACTGCTACAAAAAGGCTGTACTGCTACAAAAATCGGTCACTATCAATGGTAATTCGCTTAACAACCACTACAACTTACAATTAATTCTGGGTTCAATTATGATTGTAAGTCGAGGATTACCTTATCAATCTCATGTTATCCATAGAAGGATATACTCTGCTATACAAGCCAACACTGTGTTCCAAATGGCATATCTCCCTTCTGAATTCTTTGATTAGGTATTTATAATGAAGTTGAAACTCAAATACTTTGGTCACCTAATGAGAAGGAAGGACTCACTGGAGAAGAGCCTAATGCTGGGAAGATTGAGGGCAATAGAAGAAGGGGACGACAGAGAATGAGATGGCTGGATGGAGTCACTGAAGCAGTAGGCGTGAGCTTCAATGGACTCCAGAAGATGGTAGAGGACAAGAAGGCCTGGAGGAACATTGTCCATGGGGTTGCGATGGGTCGGACACAACTTCGCAATTAACAACAATATCTAATATATATTGGATGATTTAGACAAGGATTTAGTGCCATTTCTTCCAATACTTTTTTTCATCCTAAGTATACTAAGCAAGGACAAAATTCTCTAAAAAAAAAACTGGTTTTTTGGAGGGAGGGGATTTTAGATATAAAAATTGTATTTTTAACTTATATGTTTAAAGACGCAGTGAAATATAGTGTTTGGTACACTTGTTATTATCCTCCGACAGATGTAATTTTTTTTATCTTTCAAATGATTATGTCTTGAGGCCCCATCAAAATTCATATAGAGGATTGAAGCTTTTTTACCTCCAAAATTTGTCGGCCAAATGTTTTAATTTGTTGAAGTTCAAGACCTTGAATTTTCTTCGGGTTGCAGTACTTCTTCAGAAATGGATCTTTTGGTTTTGCCTTTCAAAAGAAATCCCTACTATGGTTACAAGTGTCAAATACCAAAAAAAAAAAAAAAAGATCTTATTGCTAATAGCAGATAAAGTGATTCAAGAACTGACACAACTCAACTAACTATGAATCTTTAAACTATTTAAATATGGTTAATCAGTAATTAACGTTGAAATTCTCTCTTGGATAAAAGATAAAATGCCACTGAAGATGCTACTTGCCAGCTCAGTGTTATGTATATTTATTTACTTATTCAATTTTTATAGCCGCCTATCTTAGCTACAAAATTTTTGTATCCTAACAGAGTTGGAAGGGACCTTGGAGGTTTTCTAGTCCAACCCCTTGCTCAAACAGGAAACCCTTACATATCATTTCAGACAACTGGTTATCTAATCTCTTCTTTAAAACCACGGTTAAAGGATGTTGGGAGATGAAATTTCCCAAGGTGCTAATCACAGAAAGGGGGGCTAAATTTATGTGTAGTTACTGCCCACAAAACAGAAGAATTATTATTAATTTATTAATATTTTGTGTCTCTGAGCATCTCTGGGTGGTTTGCAGTTACAAAAAGAGGAAAATAGAATACCACAAAACAAAAGGTAACACCAAAGCAAATGCATTAGTCAAGCTGTAGTCTTAATCAATTAAATCCTAAATATACATGTTGCACATGTATGAAATACATCACCAAATCTATGTTATTTACATTACCTTATAAATAAGGTCTTTTAGAGTTCCTTTTTCACTGAAGTGTCTAATTACTAGTGCACAAGATTCACTGGCTGTAGCAAAAATGACTTTGTAAATATAAGGATGCTGTCCAGAAAATAAAATAAATTAACATTACTTTCATGGAATACACATTTATATAAAGCCTTCCCCAATCCCCATTCCCCAGCAACTTAAATGAGAGTGAATCATGCATTGGAGTGATAGGATCACAATTCAAGATATACTTGAATTAGATAAACTTTTTCTAAGCTGGCTTGCAACATACAGAAAACTTGGCTAGCCATATTATAGATGTGAATTAGTAATACAACTTTAGCCTCTGAGCTTAAGGCACATAAAAGCTTTCATTTTTTGAAAAAAATATTCTAGTGTAGTGGTGGCAAACCTATGGCACTCATGTCAGAGGGGGTACTCAGAGCCCTCTTTGTGGGCACGTGCGCCATCGCCCCAGCTCCGCCTCCCCCTGCAGCTCCCTCACCAGCAGCCCCCCCAGAGGAGAGTTGCCCCTGGGTACGGCCCGCATGGAGCAGCGCAGCCAAGGACATGGCAGCCAGGCAGCGGGGACAAGATTCTACCCTTGATCCCCATTGCGTGCAGATGCTGCTGCGGGATGTGGGCGGAGGGCTTGGCTGCCAAGGCACTTCAGGGCCGCCTGGGCAATCTGCTGTGGCGGGCCATGGAGGTGGTAGGTGGCTCTGTGGGTGGGCGGGGCAGGTGGGTGGGGCGGGGCAGGCGGGTGGGGCGGGGCAGTTTTTGGGCACTCGGTCTTTAAAAGGTTCGCCATCACTGTTCTGGTGGAAATCTGCAAATGGGAGAAAGGGAGGAAAGAAGATAGGGACAAGAGATCCATCTGTACAAAGAATCAGTATTTCCTCTTCATAAATTAAGTTAGATGATAATCTATAGGCCAGTCTCTAAAATCAAGATGAATCATGGACAAATCTTCAGTTGTGATCTCTATGTAATCTATGTACAAATGCTAATTTGCCTGTTTAAAGCTAATTATCTACTTACCGAACAGGAAGAAAGAAACTTGACAGCACATTGAAGATCTCTGTCAGGTAAATATTTATCTGGACCCAGGTCAGCCTAAAAATGTAATAAGTTACTAAATGTTGCAATGTGTAAAAGTGTTGTTATATTTAAATATTTACTTTTGATGTCATTCAGAAATGGAATTGGAGTCACTTCCAATACTTTCATTTGTTAAAAAACGGTGTAGTATTTTTCCCTTATAGAAACTCTTGAGATATGTGAAAGCAGATAAAATGATCACATAAACCCCTTCTTTTTCTTCTTTAGTAAATGCAATTGGACAAGACAGAAGAATGAATTTTGCTTGGCATAGAGGGAACCTAGACAATATTGTCACAGTGTTCAGGATCCAGATGCTATGAGGGCAATTCAAAAATACATCTCCGTTTGGTTATCAATGACAGACACTCACAGAGACAGAACTTTTATATACACATTAGAAAACTACAACATTACATTACTTTTCGACATAACCGCCATTCAAATTGAGGCACTTGTCATAACGTGTTACTACTATTAATTCCTCAGTAGTAGTCGCTCAATGCCAAATCTGGACTATGGGGGGGGGTTGATCAAAAACATCCCAACAGAACTGCTTCCAAAGTTCTTGGGTGCATCTAGCAGTGTGCGGGCGAGCATTATCGTGAACCAACACATCGGAAGTCAGCATGCCCCAACGTATTCTCGATGGCTTGTTCTGGATGGCTCATCTGAGTTTTCATAACATTTCACAGTAGACTTCTGAACTGATGGTCGAACCATGCTCCATGAACTTCACTAGCAGTACTCTTTTGGCATCTTCACATTTGGGGGGATTTTCTATGGCATCACTTCCGGTGTGGTATTGGTTCATGATAATGCTCACCCGCACACTGCTAGACACATCCAAGAACTTTTGAAGCAGTTCTGTTGGGATGTTTTTGATCATCCACCTCCATAGCCCAGATTTGGCGTTGAGCGCCTACTACTAAGCAATTTCAAACCTTGTAAGATGTTATGACAAGTGCCTCAATTTAAATGGCAATTATAATAATAATAATAAAGTTGGAAGGTGCCTTGGAGGTCATCTAGTTCAACCTCCTGCTCAGGCAGGAAACTGGTATTATAAACTGGTATTAACACTTCAGTGATCTTGATTCTATCCCTGTTAATGCAGCCTAGCAATGTGTTGGCTTTTTGGCAGCTGCAGCTCACTGTTGGCTCATATTTAAGTGATTGTCAACTAGGACTCCGAGATCCCTCTCACATTTACTACTATTGAGCAAGGTACCACCTATACTGTACCTGTGCATTTGGTTTTTCATGCCTAAATGTAGAACCTTACTTTTTTCACCATTGAATTTCATTTTGTTAGATAACGCCCAATGTTCAAGTCTGTCAAGATCCTTCTGTATCTTAAACCTATCTTCTGGAGCGTTGGCTATTCCTGCCAGCTTGGTATTGTCTGAAAATTTGATGAGTTCTCCATTTATCCCTTCATCCTAATCATTAATGAAGATGTTGAAGAGCGTTGGGCCCAGAACAGAGCCCTGGGGCACCCCACCACACACGTCCCTCCATGTAAATGCAGTTCCATTGAGGACAACATGCTGAGTCAAAAAGTAATGTAATTTTGTAGTTTTCTAATGTGTGTAATAAAAGTTCTGTATCTGCATGTGTCTGTCATTGATAACCAAACAGAGGTTTATTTCCAAATTGCCCTTGTACATAATGTACTGGCAAAGATCATAGAGTCAGATAAACCGTAAGCCTTCTGGAAAGAAGAGAGACCAGCTAACGTAGATAGTCCTCAAGTCACAACCATAATGGATCCTCTGATAGTCATAAGTCATAACAGTTGTAAAGCATGACCGACCTGATTTTATAATGTTTTTTGCAGGGGTGGTTAAGCGAATACAGCAATCGTTAAGTGTGAATGTGCAGACATTAAAAGAACATGGTGATTGTAAGTACGAAACCATTCTTTCTCATGGGCATGGTTTTGCTGAAAATCAAAAATATTAGTTTTTGGCAAAACTGTGACAAAACACAATCAAATGATCAGGGGATGCTGCAAATAGCTGTAAATGAGGCCATGTTGCAAAATGCCTGAAATGACTGCGAGGGGGGGGGGATCATTGGCACTTCAGATCCAGGTCATAAATACTCTTTTTCAGCTAGGTTGTACCTTCAAATAGTTGCTAATCAACCAATCATAAATCGAGGACTATCTGTCTCTTATTTAGCACTTGTTTTCCATTTCTCCAATTGCTTTCACAGTTTAGCAACAGAAATCTAATGAATCATTGCCAATCAACACAAGATGGTCTTTTTCTATCACTCATTCCTAGTGTCAGATTGCAGGGGGTTTTGTCTTTACAGTAAACAAATGCTTAGTTATTACTCCAGTTTTTCTATAATGTTGATTTAGCAAAATCAGTGGACTGTACAAATGATAAAATGACTGAATATGTTGTCTAGTCTCTCTGCTAATTAATATCTTCTTACAAAAATCAGCCATTCAAGATAAGCCAAGTCAAGAAACAAACCTGCAGGAAATGCTATTTTATTGTTGTAGGATATAATAACAGAATCTTGAAAGCCTGTCCTGGTTTCTCCTCTATCTTATATTAAAGAAAATCAAAATGGACCTATTTTGACTTTCTTTCTCATATTTGCTTGACTCTCTAAACCAGGGCGGGATGCATCATGCTGAAACTGCACCCATCCCATTGCAGGCAATGGGAAAAAAGTCGCGATATGTCGCGACACATCATGTGACATTGCGAGTTTGACACGCCTGCTCTAGACTATGTCATTGTTCTCTAAGTCCCTTTGCAATGACTCTTCCACATTTCCCCTAAGGTCCTCACTAAACTCTTTATAACAGCACAGTAGTTGCTTAACTTTAGAGATACTCAGAGTTTTCTTTTGAAAGTTATTCTTATGCATATAAAGAAAAAAAATCAATGTTGCAATTTTGATAAAAAAATAATGCCTCCCCCCATACACAAAAAAAGAAACTAACCCAACTTAGCACGAGTCGCTCCTTTGGTTGATTCTTTATCCTCATTAAGAAATATTTCTTTCGTATCCTCCAGCCTGAAAAACCATGCAATTCATCAAAATAGGTTAAAATGAGTTGTAATTGCTGTACACCATGCAGAGTCATGCTCTTGTGAAATGAGTGGCCATACAAATGAGAAAGGGAGAGAGACAGACAGAGAAAGGGAGAGAGAGGTATTTTACAATACCATAGGAGCATTCAAAAAAATATTTTTACTGATTGTACAATTCCAAAAGGCACATTGCAAGATAAAAAGAAGAACTGCTGTTTTAAAATACAGTGCAAAGCATCACATTCAGTAATACAGTACGTGATAAGTACCCAGTCAACACTTGGCATTTCCAGTTACTAAGATCTAAAGACTGGAAAGACCCTTTGACTTAGGTCCAAGCAAAAAACAAAAAACACAGCAATTTGTAAATGTTTGTTTTATAGATCAGGACTCTGTTTGGTGAGAGTAGGGAGGAAAGATAATTTAAATCCTTTGTCTCCTGTTATAGTCTAGGGTTGGATTGGAGACCACACAGCAGGAATCTATAAGATTAGTAGAATGACAGCAGAATCTTGATTCTGACAATAAGGAATTGCATCAAAGTTTGCTCCTTATGCTTACAAAACGACCTACATTAAAACACAATAATACAGAGGTGGACAGAGCAACAACATATTCTGATGTCTGTGATATATAATTAATGTTATATATCTAATAAACTAATGTTCTTACCAATATCTTTTAACGGTTCTACCACTTCCCACTTTGGTTCCGACCGAAAAAACATTGAAACATGCTGTAAGGCAATTTCTGCAGAGATAGGAATTGCAAAGATATTATATCCGTATTGACAAATGTCTACAGTAAAGTTAATTTCAACTTTAAAATGTTATCAGTGTGTCAACATTCAACAGTAAGTTATCTCTAGGTTGGCTGATAAAGCTTAAACTAAAATTGGAAAGCATACATCTACAAGCCACATGATATAGGAGGAATTGTCAAACAATAAGGATGAAGGCATCATAACATATTTTTCCAATTTCATCCACACAAAATACTAGAAAATACATGTATAATTTGTGTGGCGGAAAAAAACTGGATTTTGTACCTAAGCATGTAGGAGATCTGGAGAAATATTTGTAAATTTCTGTAAGGCAACACATTTTTTCCATCATGCTGGTTCAGGGAATTAATAAATACGTAAGGACTTCCCCCCCCCCCAGCCATCCATGCTGAGAAATGAAAAAACTGTTAACTGAGAGACACATTTATAGATATACAGGCTCCAGGCCCAGAATATCCTGCATGAGATACAACAAGATATTCTACAACAGCTTCCAATTATTATTTTTTGAATACAAGGGCACATTAAAATCAATTGCGAGCATAATGTCTCATTTGCCTGGAATATATGCTATTCACTAAATTTCCTTTAGTATGATTTGCAAGCATGGAGCTCAGTAATGACAACATTCCATGAATAAACACTGAAGCCAGAATCACAAGGGAGTCCAGGAAATTCAAAAGCTAAGGGCAACATTCCACTCTCAGGTCACCCGACTGTGTTCAGGTGTTTCATCTTTGAACATGAAAGCAAAGCTCAGTGGGGGAGAAATCCTTGAGCTGCGAAATGCTTTAGTAGAGTAGACCAACAAGGACATCACGTCTACAGTGCTGGCACTTCCATGAGCTGATAGAACTGACATATTTTCAGTTCCTTAGTTTCAGATATGCAGAGAGCTACTGCTAAAGTCATGGATTCTTTTGCAGAAAAGAGAGGAAATATGTGCAATCTGCAGTAGATATTTGAAATATTTTTCAATAAATTATCTCCTTACCCGTGTAATTAATAGAATAGTTGTTTGGGTCCAAAAATTTTTTTACTAGTTCACAGTTGGATAGGATATGATTTGAAGTAATCACATTGAGATAGTTCTGAAGGCCCTTCTGTCTTTCAGCAATGAATTCACGGTCCATATTTCCAATCAATTTTTTGGGAGGAAGAGGTAGGCTAAGAGCAGAAATCTTGAAAAGAAGAACAGCCCTAGTAAAAACTACTAGTACAAAATATATTCATTACATCTGCAACAAAAAAACCCGCAACCAATATCCCATCTTATAAAAGTATTGACTGGGCTCATACACTGCATAAACCATATGATGGTTTGTTAGTTTATTGCAATACACTAACACAGCCTTTTTCATGGTTTCTAGCTTAAATGTTTTATATAAGTTACACCTCTGTGGCTCATTCAATGAACCAAACTTACAGCAAATTATGGCTTAAAAAGTCACATCATGATAAACCAAGGATGTTTGGTTTCTATAAGAAGCTATACTGATAGGCCTCGACTTACAACCTGTTTAGTACCTGTTCAAAGTTACAACAGCACTGAAAAAAGTGACTTATGACCATTTATCACCCTTATGACCATTGCAGCATCTCCAAGGTCATGTGATCAAAATTTGAATGATTGGCAACGGGTTCATATTTATGATGGTTGCAGTATCCCGGGGACTTGTAATCAGCTTTTGCGACCTTCTGACAAGTAAAGTCAATGGGGAAGCCAGCTTAATTTAACAACTGTTTTACTATCCTAACAACTGTAGTGATTCGCTTAACAATTGTGGCAAGAAAAGTTGTGAAACAAGGTAAAATTCATTTAACATCTATCTCGCTTAGCAACAGAAATTTGGGGCTTAATTGTGGTCCTAAATCAAGGACTACCTGTAACTTTCAACAGGTCTAACCATCTTAGACGTAGTGAAGGATGCTGAGGACTATTGCTCAGCAACATGAGAGGGTCAAACACTCTCACTTGCCCCACACAGAATAAAGGCTTCCAATTAAAGATTTATATTAATTCATTAGCAATAAAATGGCAGATTTTAGAAACATACCAAAGTTACATTCCTAAATATACTCTGATGACTTTATGTCACCAGAACAAACTATGATATATAAGCAAATGAAGCATAATAGCAACATTTGGTCAAAGTCTTGGTTTTTGAAATAATATGGAATGAAGGTAGACTGTGCATGTCAGCATTCTCTACTTTTTTTAGCAGAAACTGTAAAAAAGCTTTCAGAAGTATTTCCCTTGTCAGAGTTTGACTCATTCTTTCATATTAAGAGGAAACATTTAAAGATCTTAGAACTTCTAGTTCCAGGAAAAAGTATTTAGATTGTGACGTACTTCTATTATCACTAACTCATTTCCCATTTTAGCTCTTTTTTTTACTCCAAATCATTATATACATTAACGTAATTCAGAGAATATCACAGCAGTTAAAGATGCAGATGTGATTACAGAATTAAACTAAACATGTGAAACAGCCAGTGGTGGGATTCAGCCAGTTCGCACCAGTTCGGTAGAACTGGTAGCTAATTTTTTGTTGCCTAGGCCTTGAATGGACTTCCAGAAGTCGCATCTATGTCGAGAACCGGTTGTTCACATATTTGAATCCCACCACTGGAAATAATTCTTTTCAAGCCTGAGGTTTGGCGAAGGGAATAATCTTTTACATTGCAGAGAAGAAATTTACAATCCAAATGTTACAGAATAGATTCAAAAGATGTGCTCTTTATCAATTTTGGAAATGTGTAAATATATTAAAAATGAAAACATGGGGCAATGATTTTACATAGTCTAGATGTAATAATATACTAAAGAATTGATTCTATATTAGTTCTATGCTAATAGAAATAAAAGGGATCTATATTTTATGGTCCCTTTTTATTTCTTTAGTACTGTTGTACTGTTTTGGTTTGTTTATATTTTTGTTGTTACAGTCCGCCAAATTTTTAATAAATGTACATTTTAAAAACCAATTAACACAAGTCATCCATTGTGATAAAATATGGAGAATAACTTCACTGCTATCACATAACACAAAATTAATATTTATGATGGGATGGAAGTTTTTTGGATGTTGATGTGAAGAAATGTATTCTCAAGATGCAAAGGATTTTGGGGGGAAATTACGGTGTTTTGAGGTCCCGAGGAACATTTAATTATTTTCAGAAACAGCAATTTTTTTCAAAAGAAAAAGTATAAAAAACAACCCAAATTATCAGTTCATACAGAAACAGGAAGGAAAGTTCACAGATTTTATGAGTACAGCAGAACTGTTTCTTCCCTTTATCTGAGGAATGTTTTTCTACAGAAACTCTCACTGAACTCATTCATTTTCAGGAAAGGAAATTATACATTTGATTAATGCATTTCAACAGTTTTGAAATAACAAGAAATTCTGCTGAGGCTAGCTGAGGAAATGCTTTATATTTCTGTTGTATTTATCTACGTCTGAACAAAACTGGAATGATTAACTTGCAGGATGCTTGTGTTGGTCAGAAAAAGCGTGGATGTATCACAGAGACAGGAAGCCATCACTGCACATCCCACAGGAGAATTTGTTAATGTACTAAGTCCATGCTATCATGGTCTGCGCTGTGTTACGCAACATTTATCCAAAAAAGTGATGTAGCAATAATTAGCAAGCTGGATGTGCAATTGCACTGCTATTGTGAAAGAGCATAATTATCCTTGAACTTAGGAACAATCTAAAAAACAAACTGTACTCAGGACAAGTTATTTTAAAAGAAATTGCTTACTGATGCCAATGCAGAAAAAATATTGATGGCTAAAATAGCACATCTAGTGCCTTGCTCATTCATTATAACCAAAGAGGAAGATGGCAGGATAAAAAGTTTTCTTCTCACTTGTTAAAATTTTCACCTTCTCATGGAAACAACAAATTCAAGTCAATCAGTCAGTTCCAGAACTGACATAAATTAGACTTTTTGATAAACAAGGAAGCTTATATTCCCTATCAATGTATATTGTCACTTGAAAATCATTACTTTCAGAATAGCATAAGCACCAATAAATGACCTTTCTGACACCATTATGAAAGGACAAGCATGGAGATGAAAGCCTCCATTATCTAATGGCCTCTCAGATTCCCTCCATAACAATATAAAATTGCTTATATATAATATTTCATTTTTATATTTGCAATATATTTCTTATACTGTCCATTAACAAAGGTCTTGGATGCTTCACAAATTAGACCTGAAAAATATATCCTTCTTTGAAATTCAACATACTGTATTTTTAGTCCAGCACATGCTGAGAATGGACACAGACTAGTAATGTGCATTTCCAGTGGTATGTATAGCAGGATCAGTGAATGGAACCACATTAACACAACTCTTCTACTATTAGTATCTGACAAAGCATGAGTAGTAAGGGAATTGTTGAAAACAACTATAACGTAGCTACAAACTTCCTTCTTCTTCCTGCAAATCCAATAGACACTTTAATATACAGCCTCTCTGGTATTTTCCCACACACACTAAAAGAAACCAGTGTCCTGGAAAGTAAAAACACACAATTACTGCAGTGTTTAAAAAGCAAAAGGACACTATTTCACTCCACAATAAATAGCACCATTCAGAAAGGCTTTTCAAAATTGATAAAATGGTTCTCTAGGCTGCATGTCAGGACTTCATATTAAAAGATCAATATGACTTTTGATTTTGTAGCAGTGAATAAGAGGAGCCTTCAAGTTAAATTATTGAGTGTCAACACTTGCAACTTTCCCATGTTCATATATTATTCTTCTATAGTCACTTATAGATTGTTCTTAATATCTATTGCTTGGCTTAATCACTGAACTAACACTTAGCTAGCCACTAGATTTCACATTTTGTTTTCAATTTTCTAAAACAGATCTTGTCTCCCCAACAGTTAGTCCTGATTATATAAATATTGTTTTGAAATAATGTTGAAACAGACATTTAAAATGTATGCATGTTTACTTATTTAAAATTCATATTTCTATTAGAAAACTTACAAAATAATGTAAAAGCATGTGAGTGAACACAAACAAAACTGACACAGCTACAATATACAAATCAAAAATTTAAGAACAGTTTTACATAAAAAGACAAATAATGTACCTGCAAAGTGTTATTCAGCAAATCAAAATCACTGTATCTTCGTATAATCTGCAAAATAACACTTTATTAGTTGGGTACAACTCATTCAAATACTCTTTAAAACTTATCTAATGTGTAATTCAGACATAGGTTCAAACTTCTCCTGTTGACCCACATCTGGAAGATTTCATGATAAGAAGGAGAAATGCCAATGTCAGATACAAAATATTTCAGGATTTGGAAAAAATGAAAACTGCTTTCTCCTCTACAGAGCCTATAAGAGCAAAATTATTTCAATTTAATTACACAAATAATAATAGAGTATGCACAGGAAAATTTAATGGGCTTTTGCTTGACTAATGACATGAATAATGAGTAATTATTCCCACATACATTTATAAAATTGGGTCTCTTCTGCCAGGAACAAAGGGAAGAGTAAGGGGCAGTTTGAGAAAGGTATTTAAAAATTAGGTATGGTTGAGATAACAGACTTTTTCTTCATTCTCCCATATAGTACTGCTAATATCTGAGATCAATTAAACTAAATTATTTAATTTCAAGACCAATAGAAGGAAAAACATGTTCATGCAATGGACAGTTAAGCTAAGGAATTCGCTGCCAGCAGTTGTGTTATGGTACTCAATTTGGGTAATTTTAAAATATGACTGGATAGGTTCCTGGAAGATTAGACTATCAATGATTCCTGATATTGATAGCTGTTTACTATTTTAAGGCATGTGCCCGAAAACTGCTCTCTTGGAGAGGAATATCAAAATGAAAATCTGGAGCGTCTGGCAATATTGAGACTTATGACTTCTCAAATATATCTGGTCCCTCACAAAGAACACTGGACTAGCTGAGATTGTGGTCTAACCCAACAGGGCTCTTTATAGATGATAAAATATATTTCTTTCTCATGTGGAATCTGTGCCTCTGGAACAACTAATATATGCAAGGATGCTAATTAGAAGCACGCTCTGTCTTTTTGAAATGAAATATAGGATCAGCTTCTTAAAACAACATTGAAAACTGTCATATATCAAAGCAACAGGCCTGCATTTCAAAGGATGAAGCTATTATGTCTCTCCCTGAGGGGGATACATATTTTCCTTTACTTCCTTTACTCCTCTTATCAGCTGTAAAACCATTTCTTCTTTGTATTTGTGACAGTCAAGTATACTACATGTCTTTGATCAATATCATGAATAAGAATTATGCAGCCTTATAACTCTTCCTCAGGGCTGTCCTGGATGCAAGAGACCAGTGATTCATTATAACCTGCTAGCTTTAGAAATAATAAAAAAAAGAGTTACTGGATCTTCTCCAGTAGTTAGCATTTCATGGATGAGTTTTCTCCCCAAGAGAAAAGGTATAAAAGCAACAGTTTAAAGATATTTGAAAAAGAGCAAAAGAAGAGAAAGATGATTAAGGTCTTCTTTGTCCTAGAGCAACAGATGAAAAAAAAATCGCTGTTAGCAGCACAGAACTTCCTATTCACTCCATATTAGATTGGTGAGACTCAGAATCAGGTAGCACCAATCTACTTTCATCAAGACAGACAATGCAGAGAATATCCCTTAGGTGGGAGGACTTTTATTTTAGAAAAACAATAATAATAAAGTTGGAAGGGACCTTGGAGGTCATCTAATCCAACCCCCTGCTCAGGCAGGAAACCCTGGCCTATACCAGTGATGACGAACCTTTTAGAGACCAAGTGCCCAAAAAACGCCCCCTGCCCCCACTCCACCTCCCGTCCTGCCTCCTCCGCCCCTGCCCGCCCGCAGGACCATGCACCGCCTCCATGTCCTGCCGCAGCAGATTGCCCAGGCAGCCCTGCAGCGCCATGGCAGCCATGCCCTCCGCCCACACCCCACAACATCATCTGCATGCTATGAGGCACAAGGGTGGAGTCTTGTCCCAGCTGCCTGGCTATGTCCTTGGCTGTGCTGCTCCGTGCAGGCTGCGCCCAGGGGCGACTCTCCTCCAGGGGAGCTGTTGGTGAGGAGGGGGCTGCTGGTGACGAGGGGGCTGCGGGAGAGGCAGGGCTGGGGCGATGGCACGTGTGCCCACAGAGAGGGCTCCAAGTTCTGCCTCTGGCACATGTGTCATAGGTTCACCACCACTGGCCTATACCATTTCAGACAAATGGCTGTCCAGTCTCTTCTTAAAAACTTCCAGTGTTTAAATAAAGCTTTTGGAAGGGCTCTATTCTGCCATCATCTGCTGGCCCTGGCTGTATGCTTACGGCATACTGTAGTTTGGACTTCATAATTTGAGAGACGACAGGAATAATGAAATAATTGTCAGCTGGTCATGTCCTGGAGTTATTCTTTAAAATGTAGTATCCTTATTACTAGCAAACCACAGAAAAAAGATCTTATGAAAATATAGGTTTAACACTAATGAACAGAATTCAGTTTATCTCATATGCACTGGGGCTCTTATCCCAATTTCAAGAAGATCAGGGAGAGGAGAATCTATACAGGTAGTCCTCGATTTACAATTGGTCACTTAACAATCATTGGAAGTTATGACAGGCTTTTAAAACAGCTACTTACAACCTATTACATTTCAGGCAATTGGCAACCGGCTTGTATTTACAATTTGTTTCCTGCTGGTCTGGGCTCATTGGATATGTTGGATTTGTTTAACAACCTTATGGTTTGCTAAATTGTGGTTCACTTAACAACCATTTTATGACCATTATAAAAGGAGTCATAAAATCAAATTTGGTCTTGATTTATGATTACAACAACTTATGACCAAACTCCAGACTCTTTTGTGGTAGTAAGTCAAGGACTACCTGTAATAGATTTTGGCTTTACTGGTCTTAATTACTTTAGAATTATCTAAAAACTAGTGATGATTTAACATGAACCAACTGAGTCATGGCAAAAGAAGACTGAATGTGAGAAAGAGAAAGTAGAAATCATGAGCTAAGCTCTGATCTTACCTCACAACTTCTTTCATTCAAAAATTATTTATACCAAATGATTCTAAAAACCCTGAAGTTATATGGCAAAAATATATATAGCATTATAATAGTTAAGTTGAAAAAAAAATTGTTATAATTTATATTAAGAATTTAAGAAGTTACCTGCCAGCTGTTCTCCATTGAAATCCCTCTTTGTACACGAATAATATATTCCTAGAAATTAGAACACAATTAACATATAACACATTATTTGATCTGTCAAATGAAATTCAAAACTGCTTTTAAAATAATGTCAATGTATGAATGGATTAAGACTAACAGGCCCTTTAAAAGCCACTACAATCTTAAGCAGGGGTCTTCAAACTTGGCCCTTTTATGACTTGTGGACTTCAACTCCCAGAATTCCTCAGCCAGCCAGGCTGGCTGAGGAATTCTGGGAGTTGAAGTCCACAAGTCATAAAAGGGCCACGTTTGAAGACATCTGATCTTGAGCTTGGTATTTAGACAACTATATATTTTTCAGTGTTTACATTAGAGCCCCATCTTGCAGCCTACTCACTTATTTGTACTAGTTTATCAGGGCATGTTTTATTTCATTTCTTCACCTACTTCTTAATTGACATTGCAATGCACTGAACAGTTGCATCCATCATTATAAAATTAAAATCTCTCCTGTTCTACTTTTAGGATGGACAAGACAGTTCATACCCCACAGAGCCATCGTTTCAGAGATATTTACTCACCTAAACATAGAAACAAAATGACCATGGGTGGGCAAAAAACAGTGGGAGCAAGAGTGGCTTCTGACTTCCTGCTGGCTTCCCCATTGAGGTTTATTGTGGGAATCTGGCAGGAAACATTGGAAATTTCCTTCCCTTCCCATAGGCAGGAAAGTGGCGAGAGTGAGGGAGGGATTGGGAGACTGGCTGGGAAACTGTCACAGAATGTTGAAAATGAAGATCACATGACCACAGTAGTAACCAATAGGACTGAAGAAGCCACAACTTTCCTTGGGAATCATGGCTCCTGGATTTTGAACACATCTTGTAAGTTAGTCCATTTTAGATACCTTGGTTCAAAAATTGTTGCCCTATGAAGTACCATTTCACCCAGGTCATGTCAACGTGAGTTTTAGTAGTATACATGCTTTGTTGGGAGGGGGTCCTCCTAGAAATTTCACACCAATGGAATTAGGCCAGACATATCTGCTAATTGGGATAAAATCTATGATAAATTTAAACAAAATATTAAAATGCAGAAACATCACAATAATAATAAAGGAATGAACTATCAGGGCCATGTAGCATGTCAATATGAAAGCTGAATCATCAGAAAGGCTGAGTGAAGCTAAATTGATACTTTTGAATTGATGTGCTAGAATAAATTGCTGAGAATACTTTGTCACTGAGGTCACAAGCATAAGCTTACGAGGTCCCAAAGAAGCAGTTACAGGTAATCCTTGGTTAACAATGGTAATTGTGACTGGGAACTCCTTCACCAAGCAACACAGTCATAAAGTATGACATCACTGATTACACCAACTTATCACAGTTGCAGTTGTTATGTGACTCCTGACAGTTATTAGATGCAGCATCATATGATCCTTATTTGCAACCTCCTGCTGGCTTCTCCACTGACTTTGCTCATCGGAGGCCAGCACTGAAGGTCACAAATGGCAATTGTGTGACCACAGGATGCGGCGATGGCCGCAACAATGAGGACTGGCCATAAGTCTTCTCATTTAGCACTGTCTTAATTTCAAACAGTCTCTGAACAAATGCTTGCTATCCAAGGATTACCTCTACTGCAGACATGTCAAACACAAGGCCCGGGGGCTGGATGCGGCCCACGACGTGATTTCATGTGGCCCGCAAAGCCATCCTGGAAACAGTGAGGGAATGGCCCCTGCTGCCTTGACCCCAGCCCAGGCCAGCCGGGAGCCAATGTACAATTTTGTGGTGGCCATCTATGCTGAAACGCATTCAGTCTTAGCTCCACAAGGCCATTTGGAAACAGCGAGGAACCAGCCCCTGCCGCATTGGCCCCGTCCCCTAGATGCATGCTGGGCAGGTGTCACCCTTTGTGAGGAATGAAGAAATGCACCATTGCCTGGAAGTGGCCAGCAAATGGCCCTCGCCTACTTCACATATCTGGCTTGATGGGCTCCAGGGGAGAGGTTTTGGAAGGCTCTTCCAGTGGACTATGTCTTGGCGCTTGCCCTGGTCCCACCCCCTTCTGCCAGAGACCCTCAGATCTATCCCACTCCTGCCCAGGCCCCCACAGGCACCCTTGATGTGAACAATGTAGAGCTGGCCATGCCCACCCAGTAGGCATACCCACTCCAGCCATGCCCACCCAGTAGGCCGCGCCCTCCCCCAGCCTTCTGAGGACAACCGCAATGCTGATGCAGCCCTCAATGAAATTGAGTTTCACACCCCTGCTCTACTAAAAGGCAAACTTGGCAAACTGATGTGCACTGTGTCAAAGAAGGAAGCAATTGTGTGACAACAATATCCAGATGGATGTTTCTGCCACTGTTTCTTAATACTGCATTCCTAATCCATTAAAAACAGGAAATTTCAAGTAAAATATACCAAGAATGATATATATACAACTCATGAATGTTATACCAAGTATTTATTTTGGATTACCTCACACAACAATTCTTCTTGAATATATAATCCTCCTTCACCTCTGCTGGATGGACCACTACAGATAGTCCTCTACTTACATCAAATTTTCTGTTGCTAAGTGAGACATTTATTAAGTGAGTTTTGTCCCATTTTATGACCTTTCTTGCCACAGATGTTAAGTGAATCACCACAGCTGTTAAGTTAGCTTAGCAATACAGCTACTAAGTGAATCTGCCTTCCCATTGATTTTGCTTGTCAGAAAGTTGCAAAAGGGGATCGCATGACCCCCGGACACTACAACCGTCATAAATATGAGGCAGCTGCCCAGGGGATGCTACAAAAGTTGTAAGTGTGAAAAACGGTCATAAGTCACTTTTTTCAGTGCCATTGTAACTTTGAATAGTCACTAAATGAACTGTTGTAAGTTGAGGACTACCTATATTAGTTAAGTTGAGGACTACCTATATTAGTATGAGAATTCCAATACTGCACAATATCCTAACATTTCTGTGTAATGTAACATTATATGAAATATTTCTTCTGCCTTCTGCAATAGAATATTTGCTTGACAAATAATTATACAGTACATTTTAACAGATAATTAAGCAAATAATAATTCATAGTCTGCCTAGCTACCATTGAAGGAAAAACTTACCAAAGATCTAATGATAAATTATGGTTCCATGTGATCTCAATATATTCATTTCTATTTATCTATTGAATAACCCACTCCAGAAGACCCTGGGCTGCATGTAACATTAAAAACAATGTAAATTTAAAAAAAAAGAAATAAAACATTCAATTAATCTATGAGCACTTGAGTTGCTAGTTTATCATGTCAAAGGCACATTTTCTCTCTCGCATCACTGATTATAATACAATATTAGTATTACAGAGAGATTAACTATCCAAAAAATATTTCAACAAGTAAAGCATATTTTAAAGTCATTGAATGACTTTATTTGCAGACAATTAACTGAATGAATAATTTACTGAGCCTAATAATATAAATCTAAATAAAGCTGAATAATCCAAATAAAATAAG
This sequence comes from Crotalus tigris, assembly GCF_016545835.1. NCBI lineage: Eukaryota > Metazoa > Chordata > Lepidosauria > Squamata > Viperidae > Crotalus > Crotalus tigris. The sequence goes on from NW_024100512.1 coordinate 4,296,518, forward strand.
GAGCAATTAAACCAACATTCTGAGATTGGATCAGGACAAAAGCTTAGTACAAATAAATCAACTTATCTTAGCTACACAGGAAAAGAAAACTTTGTATTTACAAGTCATTTACAGCCCTTATTTCAATATTCTCAAACCTAGCGGTAGATTGCCCTGCAGCCCCTAAGGGCATATTTCCTGATTCAGTACTGAAGCTAAACAGGTCTGGGACAGCTCAGCATCCAAATATGTAATTACATAGAATCCCTGAATAGACTGCCTTGGATTTCACAGAACAAAACAGAAATATAAATGAATAAATCATTCAGAGATGTAAACAAGCACAAATGTGGTCACACATGACTACACCCCTGCCTACTTTTGTCTTGCCTTCCAAAGTTCATGTAATATCTAGCTCCTCATATGATGCTAGCCTGTCCCACTGCTCTCACGCAAGTCATTTGCTCACTGATCATATGATAAAAGCAACCATGATCAAAGATCTGTTGTATTCATAAGAGAAGAGTATGACTGATACATTCATCAGAAAAAACTACCAGACAATTGATAACTGCTTACCATAATGTAGTGTAACATTTAACTAAGATCTATTATGGTTCACAGTACTCATGGATGGACTGAAATGAAATAGCTTCCTTTTATGTTCTGGTTGTTGTTAAGAAAGGGAATATTTTTTTCCAATGCCCACACACTGAAAACACGTGTTTTTCTTCAGCAAACTCATATGATATTAGCTCTTTTAGGAAGCCAATTTTCACATATTTAAAGTCAAGTTTACCGTAGTGAACTGACTGTTCAAGCTGGTTGTTGGAACAGCAAATCAGAATTGAACATTCAATAATTACAAGCCAGATGTTTTCTGCAGGGCTATCAAAAAGGAAGTCCATTATGTTTTATGAATGGTATAGCAAATGTGTCAACATTTTTGATTCAGTGCCTGCTTCTGCAATTCTGAGAACATGCTGTGAACATTCTCAGAAAGTATCTTGGAAGGCCTGCCTATTCACAAAATATGTCATGGATGGTTCAGTTAAAAGCTTGACCAGAATTCAGACTAATGAGATTTCTACCCCTCATTTCTTATAGGCCCCCACAATCATTTTATTACTAGTGCTTATCTTCAGTTTTTTTTTTCTGGGCAGCTGGTCATTTTTTCCACCAAAGTACTTGTCTATAACCATCTGATAAGAATGCTTACGAAGGCTAGATGGGGTCAATAGAAAATTTGTAAATAAAGAGACCAGTAGTTGGAAATTTGGTTTGCAACATGCTTTTTTTTTTTTTTTGCATAGGCTCAATTCAATTCAGAATAGAGCTGGAAGGGACCTTGGAGGTGTTCTAGTAATCCAATCCACCACTCAAGCAGGAGACCCTATACCACGGGTCGGCAACCCGTGGCTCCGTAGCCGTATGCGGCTCTTTCAGCCGTCTTCTGCGGCTCCCTGTCCTCAGCCACCATGTGCAGTCTGAAAAAAAAAGTGGACTAAAAAAGTTCAACTAATCAATTCAAACTTCTCACGAAGTTTGAATTGATTGCTTGAACTTCTTTGGTTTGTGGGACTGCCCACAAACCTCTTTCCTTCTTCGGACTGCACGTGTTGGCAGTGGAGGAAGAGCCGGGAGGATTGCTGGAAAGATGGCAGAACCTGGGTAAAGAGCCGTGGGTGACCAGTCTTGGGATGCCTCTTCACTGCCCAGCGTGTCTCCCCTTGCCCTGCTCCACCGCCGCCTCTGTTAGTCGGGCGGGTTGTCGGGGGTCTCGGTAGCTTCCCTTCTCCGGCTGCGCCTTTCAGCCGTCTCGCGGGCAGCGGATCTCCGTGGCCTCTTTTGAGAGATTCCCCCGCGGCACCTGCCCTGCCCTTTCCCCACCTGTTGTGCGGTGCCTCTTGGCCGACCAGGGAGCCGCGCCCCTTCACCATCCTCCTGCTGCCTAAAAAGTCCTCCAGGACAGGCTTGGGGCCAGCTCTCTTTCCCTGGCCGCAGGAGAAGGGGCAGCGCAGGGTCTCCACCCAGGCGGGCGAGCGAAACCCCGAAACATTTTGCGTTTGTTTACAAAGAGAAGCACGCCGCATTAGCTGGCACTACAGGGGGTGGTCCCACAGCAACGTTGACAGTCTGGGCCGTGCGCCACCGGCATCTTTCTTTGCAAACAAAGGGTTTGGGGTTTCACTTGCCCGCCCGGGTGGAGACCAAAGTTGGCAGCTCTAATGTCCTACTGTCGTTGGCTGAAATCCTATCCACCTGTTTTGCCCAACCGTTCGCAAGCCAACTGCTGCCTGGTTGCTGGATTAATAGCCACCAGATGGCTCCGCAGTTGCCGCCGCCACCGGAGATGAGCAGGCTGTTGCTCCTGCAGTCGCCATCCCACTGCAGTAGGCTCCACTCTTTAATCAAGCCCCATTATGTGTGCGCATGTGCGCGCACATGCGCACATTTTGCAGCTCTTAGTTTTTTCTTTTGTGAGAGAAACGGGTCCAAGTGGCTCTTTCACCATTTCAGGTTGCCGATCCCTGCCCTATACCATTTCAGACAAATGGCTGTCCAGTCTCTTCTTAAAAACCTCCAGTGATGAAACACCCACAACTTCTGAAGGCAAGCCGTTCTCATTGGTTAATTATCCTCACTGTTAGGAAGTTTCTCCTTAATTCTAGATTGCTTCTCTCCTTGAATAGTTTCCACCCCTTTTTTTCCTTGTTTTGCCTTCTTGGTGCTTTGGAAAATAAGTTGACCCCCTCTTCTTTGTGGCAAATCTTTTCTTATTTAACATGATTAATGAAAGCTATCTTTAAAAAATAAAAGGATGTACTAGGCACCAAAGGAGGAATCCTTTGGCACCATATTGTCTACTCTGATATTTATTTTTATCCTTCCATTATTTTTATAAACATCTCAAGGGAGTTACTGTACCCTATACTCCTTCCTCCACCTATTTTCACCACAACAACCCAGTAAGGTGAGTTGGGCGGAGAAAGTGACTGACCCAAAGTCACCAAACCGGTTTTCATGCCTAAGGCAGGAGTAAAACACTCCTGGTTTCTAGGCCAGCATCTTAACCACTATATATACCAAACCATCTGCCTGTCTATCTGTCCATCTGTCTGTCTGCCTGCCTGCCTCTCCTCTTTCTCTCCCACTTGTTTTTATATACCAACTTTTGCAAGTTGTACCTTAGGGGAATCCTAAGTGGACTGCAGAGTACAGAGCAACAGATCCTGCAATCAAGCCAATCAAAATACTAAAAAATGCGGCAGCAAACCTTCCAACAGAATCTAGCATCAATTGAGTATCATCAGTACTGCAAATCCTATACAGAATACATATTACAGGCACTTTTGTTCCTGGACACAAATGGAAGTTGATCAATGCACTATTCTATTCTAACCTAACACTGATGCAACCTGAGATTAATGTTTACATACACAAACATTATACACCTCCCCAGTTGAGTTTTGACCACGAAGCACAACTCATAGTAGAATCTTGCTTAAAGAAGCATATATAAGCAAAGAAGCATTGATCTCAGATCTGACAAGACATAATATTGATGAAGAGTGTAAATAATATGTGAATTTTGATCAACAAAATCCAAATATGCTCACTTCATACATAGGAAAAATATTAATTTAAAAGATCTTATCCTAAATCTTATCAAATTCCAACAGAATTTAAACATGTAAAACCTGTGAAATCAGATGGACTAAAACTCAATTATCCACAGCTCTACAAAATAGTTGCTTACATTAAAACCTTACATAATTAGTACTTTATTTTTAGTCTTATGAAAATTGATTTTGATCAGATCTTGGTTTCCAGCGCACAGATACTTTTATATTAAAATTGTGAAATAGGCTTGTTTAAAAGATAAGTATCTCATTGGTGTCACATTTCTACTTTGCAATGCCTTTTTTTTTAAATGCTAATAGCAACACACCAACTCTATACTCTTCCTTGCCACTCTTCATAAGATTTAGCGCCCGAGCTCCTTACTACCTTTCTCACTCTTCTCTGCATTCTTTCTATCTCCTTAGCGTCCTTTTTTGTATTATGGCAACCAGAACTGAACACAGTACTCCAGATGCCATCTGAACAGTGTATATTGTCATTTTTTGAAGTCATGGCATTTACTTTTATTGATACAGCTGTTGGGAGGAACTCCCCCGTTCGGTTCTTCCAGCCGGGATTCTCCTTGACGGCACAGTGCAGAAGAAATAGATCGTGAAGCCAGCTACCAGAAAGAGGTTTTATTTCGAGGATCAGCGTTGAGTGACAATTCAGCTCGAGTCCCCGGCTAGCTAGACAGAGTGATCTTTAAATAGGGGTTTTTATACCCTTTTGTGGTTTCCAAACTTGTCATTTCTGATTGGTAACAAACTTTATCATTTCTGATTGGTAACAAACTTATCATTTCTAATTGGTGAGTTTGAATTTGCCTTTTCTGATTTGTTGGTCAGTGACTATTGTTGGTTAAATTTCTTTGCTAATCCTGCCTGAAAGGTGTTAATTACTTTATTGTTGTGTCCTGATTGTTGCTAGCTGGTTCCTCATTGTGTGTCAAGTGTTTGCCATTTAGCCTCAGGCTGCTGTTGACCCAATTTAGTTGGGGTGTTCCTAGATTATTTCTTGGTTGGGCTGGGGAGGGGGTGTCCAACTCTCATCACAGCCCAACACTACATTGGCTCTTTTGCCAACTACAGTATATTGCTGGCTCATATTTAATCTATAATCTACCAGGACTTCCCAGCTCCCTTATACAAGTATCTCTCCTAAGCTGCGTACCACCTTTCTGCCTTTGTGTGGAACCTTGTATTTCTTACCACTGAACAACATTTCAAGTCGGTCAAGAGCCTATCTTCTGGCATGTTAACAATTCCCCCTCCCCCCAGCTTTAAGTCAAATTTTATGAGCATCCCTTCTGTTCCCTCATCTAGTTCATCTATGAAGTGATTGAAGGGTGCTCAGCCAAACCCTGAAGTACCCTACTGCATACTACTTCATGTCCATCAGCCAATTGTGAATCCATTTCCGGCAGCATGACTATCCATTCCATATTGTTCCAGTTTATCAAGAAGGAGGCTGTGCTTACTGAAATCTCTTGTCAAATGTCTTACTGAAATCTAAATGGACTACAGCATTTCCTTTAGCCACAAATATAGTTACACTGTCAAAGATTTATCAGACATAACCTGTTTTAACACATCAGTGCTGGTTTCTGGTTATCACCTTGTTCATTTCTTAGTACTTGCAAACTCACTTCTTGATTATTTTTCTAACATTTCCCTAGTATGGGATAACTTCAAACTTAAGATAGTTCAAAGGGAGGAGTTATTATTACAGGAAATATATATTATGACCTGGATATTTGAAAAAAAATAGAAGTCAATAGAATTATAAAATGTAAAGCGTGGTGTTTAAAGATCATTTAGTTCAGTGGTGGCGAACCTATGGCACGCAGGCCAGAGGTGGCACTCAGAGCCCTCTCTGTGGGCACGCGTGCCGTTGCCCCAGCAGAGTTTGCCAGAGTAGCAAGCACGTGGTGTTTGGAAGCGACAGGGCAGGAAGTGAGCGAGCAAGCGGCATTGGCCCCCAGGGATGCCCCAGAGATGGCGAGGGACTGGCCCCCGCCGCCCTGGCCCCGGCCACACTCACCCAGTCTGCCGTGACCACTGCAGCTATGCCCACCCAGTGGGCCACGCCCCCATGCCCCCCCTGAGGGCATCACAATATTGATGCAGCCCTGGCACTTTGCGATAAATAAGTGGGTTTTGGATTGCAGTTTGGCCACTTGGTCTCTAAAAGGTTCGCCATCACTGATTAAGTTTAATCCCCTGCCTAGTGGAAGAATAATTTATTAAATCATCCCTGATGGGCAAGTAGGATTTTGTAGGATTATTAAATAATTAAACATATATGGTAAATCTATAAAAATAATGAAATCTCATCCATGTTCATGACTATTTCAGAGTTTCATTTGTGTAGTACAGTCTGGAAAACAGTATCTGTTTCAAAGGTGCTTCCTGCCCTAATGGCTTTTATTAGTTGCTAAAAGCCAAGAGAATGGTTTACAGGCAGGTTATCTGGGGCTTATAACAATGAGCCTAACTTTCTAATCCTGTGCTGGTAAAAAGCTAAAAGGAAGTACAAGACAGCAGTTTCTGGTTCCCTTATGTAATTCACATAAAACCTTATTAACTTGGGTATTGGTATATTCTCACTGTACAAGATAAAGAATTCTTAAGTATCTGATGCTGAGTAACTTGGACATATCAGTGATGGAGTGGGAGACAGAGAGAGCAATACCACCCTTATTTCAAGAATTCTTAGCTCTCTATTCAGAGTGCCAAGATCATTTTATTGAGTAGACCATTATAATTTGTTAGAGTTATGGATGGATGGATGGATGGATGGATGGATGGATGGATGGATGGATGGATGGACTCTGTAACCATTCACTATGAAGTGTTTTATATTTCCAGTTGCAATGCTATCTGGTTTAGCAGATAGCACCATATGGGAGCCTTACATAGAAGAGGATTAAAATGAAAAGTTAGAGTCACAACTATAGAAGCAAAAATTAGGAGTCTGGTAACATCTTTTCAGACTAATGTATTTTATTAAAAGGTGTAGGCCAGAGGTGTCAAACTCGCAATGTCACACGACATGTCGCAACATATCGCGACTTTTCCCCCATTGCCGGCAATGGGTGGGTGCGGTTTCGGCATAATGCATCCGGTCCACGGGCTGGCAGTTTGATACCCCTGGTGTAGGCTTTCATGAAGTGAGCTCACTTTATCAGATGCACAGAGTAGCTAAACTGATGTAAAATTTAAATTGGATGTAGGAGGGGAAAACAGATTGTTATACACAGGTTACCTGTGAGCCAGACAAGTATCTTATTAATTAACAACTAAAATATGTTAAAAACTTTATTTCTTAAGATCTTTTGATGTTTCAGTGATCCCCTGCTGTTATAATTTCCATTTTCAAAATGGTCCCTTTGAGATCTGCAATAGCATGCTGTGGGAATTGAAATACACTGATATACTCTGAAATGCTGTGTCCTTTTTTGAGTCCTGCTGTCAAAACTTGTGTCCATTAATTCTTTTGTACAAAATTCATTCATCCTACAGAGAATTTAAAGGTGATAGCATATATTATATAGCATATATTATATATATAGCATATATATCAGAGAAAGCTTCTGAAGGCATCTTCAATTTTGCATGTTTTTTGTTGGGGCCTAGAATGGCTCTGTTGGTGTAGGTATGGAGACAAGTAGGTATCTCGGTTGGTAACAGGGTCTGGTTCACAAGTTAGCATAATTATCTCTTGTTGCTTGAGAGTAACTGCTCAGTTGGGATGGTTGCCTGTATGCATTTCTATGCATTTCTACAAAATAATGAAAATGTCATCAATCAATCTCAAATAAAGGAGGGGCTTTAGGGAATAATAGTTTCTCAACATTTTTAGTGGCTAAAGTAGCATTGTTAAGAAGATTACCCATGGAATTCAGTCTTCTAAAGAATCTGTGGTGTCTTTTATGCAGCTGGAAATGCTGGTGGCTTAATTTCTCAGTCTAGAGCCCTTGAAACATGATAGTCCAATAGTGATTGTTTCAATGGTTGAGACAATGGGACAAACTGGATTGTCTGGTTTGTGCATTTTGGGAAGTAGGTAGAAGAATTCCTGGAGTATTTCCAGTAGATACTGTCTTGTATGTCCTAAGGAAATTGTTTCATCAAATTATGTAGTTCTGTTTTATGTATAGGTAGTCCTTGATTTACAACTGGTCATTTAACATGTGATGTTCCAACTGATCTACCTGGGGGGGGGGGTACTTACGACCTGGATTTGATGTTCTGATTGGTGGTCATCTCTCAATGTCATATGAACACACTTCAGGTAGTCTGCAACTGAGATGTATTTACCGGCCAGATGCAGTGTCCCATGGTCATGTGACTTTTTTAAAATTGTTTTGCTGAAAATCCAGCATTTACTTTTGTTTTCAGCAAAACTGCACCCATCACAAAACACTGGTTAACAATGGTTAATAACCACTGTATTTGCTTCACAACCGCTGCATTTAACAACCGCTGCAAAAAATGTATAAAAATAGGTCAGTCATGATTGACCCACTTTATAACCATCACAAATTACAACCATTGACCCATTTTACAACCATCACAAATTACAACCAAATTACAACCAGCTCCATTAGGGCTGTAACTTGAGAACAACTTGTTTTGCTGTGAAATCTGAGAAGTTGGTATGACAAGGTATTGGAGAGTTGCTTCTCAGCTTCCTTGATATAATTTGTCTTATTCTAACAAGGGCCCCTCCTTTGTCAGCTTATTTGACTATGATGTCATTATATTCAAGTCCTTCAATAGCATTTTGTTCTACTCTGCTGAAATTATTGAATAGGGAGTTTTATTATTAATTATTGTGGGGTTAGCTTATTGGTGAAAACATACAATGTAGGAAGGAGAATAGCTTGGTAACAAAAACCTAAGCAAGCAGGACAATGTTGCTCTGGCATTAAATTTCCAAGATTATTATGCCACTTTCATATATACAAAGGCAACGAACATACTCCTATTTTCCCCTTGAGATGGGTTGGGTTGAGAGACAGTGACTGGCCCAGTCACCCAGCTGGCTTTCAGGCCTAAGATAGGCCTAGAACTCCAAGCGTCCTGGTTTCTAGGCCAGCATCTTAACCACTAAAACCTGGCTTCCCCTTTACTGTAAAATAAAGGTAAACATTTTCCCTGCCCTGTCATGTCTGACTCTACGGCCGAGGGAGCCATTGCTTTCTTTCTTCCTCCTGTTAGTTCCGTCTATCTCACCCATTCTGTAAGTAAATATGGCATTGAAAAAAACCTCAAGTTATTAGCTTCTATTGAAAAACATTCAAAAATGATTGGTCAATGTTGGGCAATAAAGAACACAACCAAGCAGCAACTATATTCACAATACTTTAGATTTACCTTTTATATGAACTACATTTAATTTTTTAAGTTTTCTTTTTAGTATGAGTAACATTTTAAATTATTGGTAATCCAATCTGCCGCTATCCAAACTCATTCCACAAAGACAAAGAAATACACATTTGCTTATTTTTTTTCTTCACTAAAATCTATCTGAATACCATAGTTAACACCATCTAAACATATCTATATTGGTCTTTAAAAAGGCAATTAAAAATTGGCTTTTCCCTCAGGCTTTGGAGCTTGGAAGACTGGAGCTTTCCAGGAGATGGTTATATGATTTCCTGGTTGCCTATTAATGTTTTGAATTTTAACTGAATTGTTTATCTTGTTTTTTTTTATATACCACCCACGCAGAGTCACAATATCTGAGTTGGGTGGCTCTATAAATTAAAGTTGCTTTCAGAAGAATACTAGATCAGATTAACTTTTTCCTGTGCTCGGTTAAAATACATTGCATTTTCAAGGTTTATCCTTACGCCCAATAGACTTTTATTCCTCCTTTCCTAGCTGGCCTTTCAATCAGGGTTTCCAGCTGAATATAAGAACATTCCCCTCCTCAAATCACTTTCCAGGAATTGAATTAACAGGCTTCTGTTGCTTTGCCACTTTTTTATATGCAACCCTTGCTAGAAAATATTATACAACAACCCACATATTACACGTAGTAGCAAATCATCAAACACCCATCCTGTTAACCTATGTACTTTAAAAGGGTAATAGATCCCCAGGGCAATCCCGTCCTGTCACATGGAACAGCGTGATTTCCATATCGTTTTAATCACTGATTACTGGGGGAACCGGGTAAAAATTTCTTCCAGGTAAACATCGTTTTTCAGACGCGTCTTATTCCGGATTTAAAACCCTTTACAAACTACTCTGCACCTACATTTACCAACACTTGGCGTGACCGCCCACGGTATCCCAAGCATAAAAGTGGCCCCTCAACGAAACTCTACGGGGCGCCTGCTTGCTTTTCATTCAAAAGAAACAGACTCCGTCGAGATTTGAACCCGCGTCTCTCCGGGAAGGTATTCAGTTGCCCGAATCAAACTGCGTCCTCGCTCCCTTGGAAAGGCTCCTTCGCGCCCACGCCTGCAACCAGCCTTTCCCAATCAGGGCCCTTCCAGATTGGTTGCAGCTCGACACCCATAACACCCGGCCGGGACCCCAGCTCCGCAAGACGTGCCGGATGCTGGAAAAGCCAGGGCAGCGCCGCGCAATGCTCCGACGGACTTCCCGCACCCCCTCGCTACTCTCCGTGTCGCGCTCGCGACTTCTTCCAGGGCGCCCCACGCTCGCGAGCCACCCCCGGCTACGGCCGCTGCCGCGCTCGTGCCGCAGACCAGCCGGGCCCACCCGCTCCGTTCGCCTGGCTCACCGTGTGCGAGTGCAGGCTCTGACTCGCCTCGATGACGGCTGTCAGCGGCACCGTATCGTCCAGCAGCACTTTCCCAGCCGGCGGCTTCTCCATAAAGGCCATGCCGACTGCCGGGGGCAAAAGCCCAGCGCCCCTCGCGGTGCCTCGGAGGCAGCTCCCTCCGGCTCTGAGCGATTCCGGCGGCTGTCAACACAGGAACCGCCTGTCCGGAGCCGTCCCTCCTCCGGGTCTTAAAGGCGGTCGAGTAGGCAGCGCGGGGCGCCCTCCCCCGGCCAAGGGAGGGCCCCGCGACGTCAGCCTGGCCGGTGCAGCGCTTGGGCGAGGAAGGCCGGGAGGAGACGGAGGCCCTGCCTTGCAATAGACTGCGAGCGTGCAAGCAGCCCACCGCTCCGTTGCAAAACCATATTTTCATTTTCGTTTACTCCTCCTGCACGTTGAATTGCCCACAACAGAGGAAACAACGGGTAGTATCTTAGGGTCTGACGCATTATGGCCAAAGAGTTCACGGCTTCATGGGAGGCAAGGAGCTTTATCCTCCCTGTAGCAAGGCCGCGTATACTTTTATAGCACATGCCTCATCTTGGAAAGTTTAAAACGGCGAAGGATGCCTAAGAAAAATGAGGATGAGTGGGGCAGGTGAGATGAGCAACTTGAAATGGTGGCCAGGCTCAAGACTAAAATCCCAGAAACGTTTTGGTTTTGATGCCAATTCATCATTCTTGCTAGTTGCCCCAGAGATTAGGACATTTGAGAAAATATATGACAACTTATTCCCCTAACCTCTAACAGTCTTCTTTCTATTCAGTGTTTCTCAACCTAGGTGAAGTTAAGATGTGTGTGTCAATTCCCAGAATTTCCCAGCCAGCATGCTGGCTTGGGAATTTTAAGAATTAAAGTCCACACATCTTAATGTTACCAAGATTGAGAAACATTTTTATATGCTGTTGATAAATTGCATGATTTTGGAACACAGGGCTAATGGAGGAAAATATTTGGAAAATGCCAGTTTCTATTTATAGAAAATAAGACTTGCATAAATGGGCAAAGCTATGCTGTATTGTTCTAGGAAACAATTCCTGAAATGTTTAAGGAGACTGACTAATAGTGTGTTTAAATTAATCAGTTTGTGCCAACAAAGATTGTCTTAAGCCAGGTTTGAAATAACATCCAATGTAATGTATTGAAAATTTGGCATTTAACTTTCATGATATATACAAAGAAGTTTTAAAATGGGGAATGTAAGATGCCATAAGACATAATCTTATTCAGAAGTTATAAAAGCAGTGATCTGTAAAAATTGGACAAAGATCACCTTCCTGCACACAATGCTGCTGTTAACTATAGTGCAGGTGTGTCTTACATTGGTTAATTCTTTGGACAATGTTCTTATTGTAACCTACAGAGGCTGAGAATTAATCAACCGTTTCCTAGAGAAATGAAACTGAGATGGTAAAGACTAGGAGAAGAAAGGAAATTGAAAGTTAAGTAGTTCAACTATACAGTGTCATGCCAACCTTCACTTATTTTACGATGCATCTTGATTTAAAACTTTTTTTAAAAAGCAAACAGTAAATTAGATTAAATGTTGTGATATTCTCATTGTCCAAAGCTTTATACATAAACCATGATCTTTTAAAAACAACTTTCCCAATTTAACATGCTTGTAATGGATTGAAAACAAAAACAAACTTTGCTAGTATTTGATGAGTCCAGGAAAGGATTAAGAGGTCTGCTAGAACAGGTCTGCTGGAAATGATCCAAGTTCCTACTCAATCAATAGTGTAGGATGCTATTGAAGGATAACTGTTCAGTCTCTCTCTTTAAATACCTCAGACTATAGAAAACAGCTCATTCTGTTAAGTATCAGCTATTAATGTTAGCCAGAATCTTTTCTTGCATTTTTCAGCCATACTTCCTGCATGAACAGGTCTTTAAATGCTTAACAGCAAGGAACATGTCTCCCTGTAATCTTGTCTTTGTGATAAACATACAATACTCTGATTTTTTTAAACTTTCCTAACTTGTTTAACTTGTTGGCTGTCCTCCATTTCCTGAATGACATAGAAGCAATACTGCAACCACCGTAGAATCTAATGGAACTTTAATCCTATTCAACACTTATTTAAAATGTATGGGCTTTAACAGTTGGTTTACACTTTCAACCTTCCTAAATTGAATGGAAGAGAGATTGAAAACTGTTTGTGGAATGGAGAGATCTAAGTGCATTTCCTCCAACCAAAATCAACCTTTCCAAAACAGACAGTAAAGAATGTGCATGTTTCTTCACTTCTGTGATATTTTTCCATTAGGATATTGTGCTGCAGAGCACCCTTCATCTGGAAATTCAGTTTGTCCCAATACTGATAGCCATCCAAAATCAGATAGAGATCTTTCTTAATTCTGAGAATATAGTAAACACTATATTTGCCTCTTCTCTTTTTACAGCATTTTTACATTGAATGTTAATGGGAGAAGGCGTTCTATTATTTATAATTGTGCTATGGACATTTTTTTTAATTATGGATGTTCGTATTTGTGTTACCAAGAAAATTATGATTGTGTCAGTATAGAAATTTTTAATAAAGAAATATGCATTAGGGGTGGAAAAACACACAGAGCCTGTATTTGTCTTCAGGGTTTTTGAAGTTATGCCAGGAACAAGTCTTACTAATAGTTTTTCTCATGATCTAAATATTATACATATATTAATGCTAATATATGAGAATATGTTCCATAGGTGCTCATAGTTGTAGGTAGTTATGGGCTGCTTTTCACACTGCAGGCAAGACAAGATCATTTAGGTACCATTTACCAAACCTTGTGCAATACTGGTATACAAATAGGCTCATTTACTGTACACACAAGGTCATGGAAGCCAGGATACATAACCTTCTTTATCATCTTAATGTATTTGTAAGAACCCCTGAGAACAACATTTCTCGGTGTGCCTTAATTATTCCTCATTTGTTACCTGGCTACTGTCTCTAAGGAATATTAAACATCCTAGGAAGATGAAATACTCGCCAGAGAACTAAATACAGTATTCTACCTGTTACCTAATGGATTCATTAAATTAATATTTTCACAATATTTACAGCGGTCTGGGTGTCTTGCATTGTTTCTCTTCTCTGCAGAAAGCTACAGAAAACATACAGAATACACCAGGGTTGTCAAACTCGCCACATCATGTATCGTGACTTTTTTCTCATTGCTGGAGCTGGGGTGGGCGTGGTTTCGGCATGACGCATCCAGCCTGCAACCCACAGTTTGACCCGTGGAATAGACGAAAAGAGTTATAATAGCTTATAAACAAATCATCTGACTATACAAATAGCTTCTGACTTTTCAGTTGCAGAGACACACCCATTTATGTTATTACACTTGTTCTTCTCTTTCACATATGCAAATAAGAACTTTCTTTGGAAAACAAAGGTGTAATGATCCTTTTGATCCTTTTCATCTTTCATAATCACCTTTCAAAAACAGCTTTGAAACCATTCTAAAAGTGATCTGGAAAGTCAAGGAACTGCATTTCAAGGAAGTATAATTTTAAAGGATAAGTTATGCTGATATTCAATGACTGCATTGTGAATAACTGCCTACTGATACCTGTGTGACCATATGTGGTGAGGTTGAAAAATAGGCAGAAATAGAGGGTGTGAGTTACCCCCTCACCTCATGAATTCTAATCATGAAAACAACCCTGTGGTTGGTCACTCTGTGTGGTTTTTTTCTTCAGTGGAAAAAGAAAAAGGAAACAACTGTCTCCAGTGTAGAAAATAGCTTGAAATGGTTGAAGTGGTTTCAGCTGAATTAATTTACTGGAGATAAGGATGTCTTAGCCTTACTTTACCAAGTAGACTCAAGTATCTTTGTTAGCCAAGAGCATCCCTGATCATCTTTGACAGATACAATATTGGACAAAAATGCCATAGTAGCCCATGTATTATCTTCAGTACTAGAAGAATGTTAATATATTCCATAAGGCTGGTTTGTGTCTGCAACTAGAATGTATACTTTGGCTAATTACTTAGTGGAGTCCTTTACGAAAGGAGTAACATCTGTGCTTATCAATTAACTACTGAGGGACTTTTTAAAAGCCTAAAGTGTTTAGGTACAGAACATCTGAGAAATTATTGACTTCTGATTTGACTTATCTTTATATTCTAGAGATGATGTTCTGTTGATACACTGTGTCTATACTACAAAGAGAAATTTTCGCATCGAATATTGTCACCATGTTAAACAAATCTCTAATAGAATTAGGTGGGCCCAGACTATGAAATGGCTTCCTTTCCTCAGCCACCATTACAACAATTAACTTTTTCCAAGAGCAATTCTATTTTTACTGTTTATAACCTTTATGTAAATCATTTCTGATATATGTAATGAACAGAAGTATATTATGATTTTAGATCTTTAAAACAGTTTTATTTCATCAATTATTCAATCCTAATTAGGTGTGTTGGCATTTATGTTGATAGAGATTGATTTACTCATGATTGAATATTTTGACATGCTTTGATTCATGCCTGTTGCTTTTATAATTGGGTAGGTTATAAAAAGTCTAAAAATAAACTTTACCATTAGCTTGGGAAACCAGGAAAAAACAAAGTAAACTATTAATAGAATTAATAAGTATTATATTTAAATTGTGAGCTGGGAAACAAGAACTGCTGGAGTATATTATTCAGAGCTCAGCACTTACGAGTCCAAGTGCTGGGAGATATGGAGGTCTGTTCGTATTAGCAGTATAGAGTTTTTGAGTTTAATAAAAATGATAGGTCAAGATAGTTATTGCTGATTTGATCACTACAAAGGAAATAGGATATGCCAGAATATTAAGTCCTATGTATCATCCTGAATAACTTGAAATAAATACGAAACATCTTTTCAACACCTGAGCATCATTTGGCTCAAAGCCTGAAAAAAATTCACCCATCTAAGTGGATCAATGGCAAATGAGAGCTTGCTGGCAATTCATAAGTAATTCATAAATTGGCAATTCCTGAATACTTAACAGCAGCTATTTTGAGGTCTGTATTAGACTGGTTGATTTCCTGTGGCGTTTCAGGGAATAACTAATGAAATTCATGTTGGAAGAATGCTTTGAATGTACAAAAACCAAGAGCTAGCTAAATCAGAGAGATACAGCATGTAACCTCTTTGCCAGCTTGCCCAGAAAATAATATTTTTCAATAATCATGATGGATATTGAGCATTAAGAAATATTATGAATACCCAGTCTAAGGAAGTAAATACACTCCATCTAATTTCACAGACAAGTGGAAAGAGAAAAGCACACTTGAGTGGACTAAAATAACAATATGCTATGAGACTTTCAAAGTATTACAAATTAATAAAAGCACCAAGAGTCAGGGTTAGGGTTGTGAGTTTCCACAATCAAAAATGCCCACGCTAGACCACTGCCTGACATGATTTTAGTTGTAACAAGGACAAGATTGATGAAAATAAGCTGATCAGAGTCCAACACACTAAAATGGGAGAGTGAGAGGAGCTTTACATTATGTATATATGTTAGTTGTCTGCATGTATATGTGTGAGAGAAATGTTAAAAACTGTAGCATGCTTTCTAGAATCAAGGATTCGTTAAAGAAGTTTTGATAACTGATTATTTTAGATAACCACTTTACTTAGATCAGGGCTTTTCAACCAGTGGTACGGGTACCACCTGTGGTACATTGCCACCTGGCAGGTGGTACCCGACCATCCTAGAAAAGTGGTAGCCGGGGACGGGAATGAGCTGAACCAGCACAGCATCGCACAAGCCTGAGCGAGAGATGGCTGGAGCTGCAGGGCTGTCAGGGCTTAGCGGAAGCACCAGGATCAGCACCAGACTCCAGCTGGAGCACTGATCCTGGTGCTTCTGCTGAGCCCAGAAGAAGCACCGATCAGCTGGAATGTTGCAGCATCTCCAGGGTCTTGTGATTTACATTTAGATGCTTGGCAACTGATTCATATTTATGACGGTCACAGTGTCTTAGGGTCATGTGAAGTGATCAAAACCTGCTGCAACCACCCAGCAGATGGGGGGAATAAAAACCAAACACCCCCCACCCCACCCCCGCTGCCAATCCTCAACAGAAATGCTCACAACAATGAAAACCTCGAACATGAGGAAGAGTGCCACCAGGTGGGCAGGTGGGTGTCTTGCTTGGCTGTGGCTTGGGAGGCATTTTTTTCAGCGCCATTGTAACTTTCAACAGTCACTAAGCGAAGTGTTGTAAGTCAAGGACTACCTGTACTTTATCACTTTTTTCCCTTTTTTTTTTTTTTGATCAAGTTTTTGACACCTTGCTAGGCGACTGGTGGTACTCAGATATTGCCATATCCTAAAAGTGATACAATGGGTGAAAAGGTTGAAAAGCCCTGACTTAGATGATGAGTAATGTGTAGTTGTGCTGGAATTGAGACATTTAGTAATTGGGCAATTACCTTCAAGGTTTGATTCAATAAATGTATGCAATCGTTCACTCTGTGCTGTTGCCTTCTTGACAATTGTAACAAAAAAGGAGAGGAAAATTGCTCCATATTACCTCTCTTCTAAGTGACCCAGCTTTCTTCCCTGAGCTACCATTATGGCTCCAACAGTGGATCTCAAAAGTTCTTGATGCTGCAAGCCTGAAATCTATTCTTCGCTAACCTGTGAACAGACCTGATGTATCTGTGTAGCTAGCATGTGGCTTTGCACATGAACAACAAATTCCACAAGCAAGAGAAAAAGACGAAGAAAAAGAACAGTAATTTCCTTGCAATTGGTGTTCAGAGACATGCTGCCCCCAACTGGAAGGTACCATTAGTTGAAACCAATAAGAGCTTGGTGGATTTCTTCTTCCTTGTTCTCCCTCCCTATACTTTTTTAAAGCTATCCAAGTTGTGGTCATTACATCATAATATATTCCACAGGTCAATTATGCGCTGCATGAAGAATTGCTTCTTTTTTTAAAAAAAGTGTTCTTGATCTGGCCAACTGTTGTGAAGGGTGTTTTCTTCACCAGGGAAAGAATTCTTCGGTCATCCACCACAGTTGTTTTCCGTGGTCTCCCGGGTCTTTTGGTGTTGCTGAGCTCACCGTTGCGTTCCTTTTTTTTGAGAATGTTGTTTTGGCCACGCCTAATGTTCTTGCTATCTCTCTGATGGGTTTGTTTTGTTTCTTCAGCCTAATGATGGCTTGCTTCACTGATAGTGACAGCTCTTTGGATCTCATCTTGAGAGTTGACAGCAACAGATTCCAAATGCAAATAGCACACTTGAAATGAACTCTGGGCCTTTTATCTGCACATTGTAATTGGGGTAATGAGGGAATATCACACACCTGGCCATGGAACAGCTGAGAAGCCAATTGTCCCATTACCTTTGGTCCCTTAACAAGTGGGAGGCACATATGCAAACTGCTGTAAGTGCTACCCCGTTCACCTGAGTTGGATGTACATACCCTCAAATTAAAGCTGACAGTCTGCAGTTAAAGCACATTGTGTTTGTTTCATCCCAACTCCATTGTGGTGGTGTATAGAGCCAAAGATGTTCGAATTGTGTCGATATCCCAATATTTCTGGACCTGATTGTAGAACCTGGATGTTTTTACATCTCTACTCCCAAGGATACTATTAAGAATGCCCTGTTTTTCCTGTACAGGGATAATTATTTTTAACAACAAATGGGAATTAAAATGCAAGCTATATTATTCTGAGGCTAAATGCCTAGCAATACAGGTGTCTTAGTTCCAAAAAATGAACTCCAAGGCAAAAAAGAATTTCCTTAGAGAACATTTTGATTTGGGTACATAATAACAGCACGTTTAAAGGTGAACCCAAAACTGAAACCCCCCCAAAGGTTACAAAGTTGAAAACTTAAACTTCCTATCCCCACAATGAGTCATAGATCACATTGCCCAATTAACTACTTGCCCAGGCTTTCTAATGCCGGCCAAAATGCACTTAGCAATGACCTTGGTTCCCACAGAATAACTTATTGTTATGTCTAAGATAAAACACTCATCCCCCCTCCCAATTCTGGGCCAACCAAAAATGGCCTCAGCTACTTTGTTTTGAGAGTTGACAACAGGATGTTCTTAAACCAGACAGGAAGATGCCAAAGAACCCCATCTGCACTTCTTTTTAGTGTCAACTATGATAAGATCAAGCTAATGACTGTTTGAGTCTCTGTGAATTCTATATCAAGAGTCACCAACCCCCCGGGCTGAGTCCTATTGGAAATTGGGCCGCCAAAGCAGCAGGCAAGCGTGTGAAGCTACATTTGCGCATACTTGGGATTTAGGTTACAAGCATGAGGCCATTTCCCCCCCCCCCCGGTCATAGCTGCCACCAACCCACAGAACCAGAAAGGTTGGGGACCCCTGCTGTATATGATCTGAACTCTTAGACCTTGCTGGTTGGCAGCCCAGTGACCATTATAATTTTATAGTTTAATAAAACTGATTTGGGCTTCTCTAGTTGCTTTGGCTTATTCTTAAGGTTGTTCCCACCAAGATGTATTGTGGAAGGGTTGCAAACAGTAGTGTAATTACATAATAGAATTACCCAGGTCATTAAGAGCAACAATACAAGTTTCTTTTATCAGCACTTAGGAAAGTTAATACAGAACAGAGATAAAATGGCTGTAGTTGAGAATAAGAATACTCTAGAGAAATCAAATGTTTATTTGTATAAAGAGAATACCAGGCGTGTACTGATTTTTTTCAGGAAGAGAATCTGAGGAAATCACATTAAGTTCTTAATCTTATTTATCAGTTTATATCAAACATATTTATATAAATGACCTATGTGGGAGGAAGCAGAGGATAGATCTACAATGTACTTTTAGTTAATGATAGGAGGATAGATTGCACCAACTGCCTAAGCTATAAAACTGTCACCTGGCTGACAGTTATTATTTATTATTTATTGGTAAAATGTAGAGCTAATGTAGTCACTGGTCAAACTCAACATGAGAAGCCCTAAATCTGTCCAATATGTAAATCCAAATTAAGCAACTCAAGGCATTTTAGATGCTGATTTCTATCTCAGCATTCTTCTGAAACTCTCATTCTATCTCACTAACAACCCTCACATTGAGAAAAGGCAAAGCGATCTTTTAAGTCGGAGACCAACCTCAAAATGTTGGAATTAAACTGTTTCAAATTCCTCACAGAGTTAGGTAACTAGCTGATTATAGCTAAAAGGACATCTTGTTATAACCTCAGCTGCCAATAGGATACACCATACAATCAGGTCGCAGGTTTGGAATCTTCAGGCACTACAACTTTAACAATACCTTCCATGACAATTTTGCCATTTTGGACAACTGTACATGACACTGTAATATAAGCAAGACATCTCTTCAGTTTCTTCACTTCTGCTGAAGCCAAGACCTCTTCTCCAACATATAAAGGAGATGGAAAATTAATTTCCTGAGAAAGGAAGATACACCCAGGCCCAGGCATTTTTGTACCTAGGACAGCTGAAATAAGTCCATTGATCAAAACACCATGTACAACTGTTCTCCCAAATCTTGATTTCTTTGCATATTCTTCATCCAAGTGTAATGGGTTTGTATCCCCTGTTAATTCAGAAAAGGTAACAATATCCTTTGAGGTGAACTTCTTAATTATTTCAGCTTTGTCTCCAACATTTATGTGTAAAAGCTGAACACGTGAAGAATGAGTGAAGAATGGCATGGACACACTTGGCTTTGTGGAAAATATTCTCCCGAGTCTCACACAAAAAAATCTGTATTTGGGCAATGTCATCAGCATTTTGGTGTTATACAAACCAAAATCAACCGAATAATTAAGCTAGCACCATTTCTCTGCTATTCCCAGCTAATGCAAGAAGAAATGGAGAAGTCTAGAGAGAAAGGAAAAAGAAATTTCAAATAGAAGCACAAAAACAATTCCTTTTGCATAAAAGAACATCCAGGCAAGTTTAAGCAAATAAATAGCAGTTGATTCATTTCCTTGGAGACCAAATTTAATAATTGCAAGCCTAGGACAGGATGGTTAAGTGGCTGAACTCAAACATTTCAAATAGAATGAGATGAAAGGAAATGATGTCGTACGTAATGGTGGATTTCAAGAAATATAAGTTGCTAATAGCAACAGGCTATTTGTACTCAGAACAGAAAAAGCTGGGATGAAATTATTCTCCAAAAAAAAAAAAAAAAAAGAAAAATAGTAATAAAATAAAAGCAATCAACAGTAAAGCAGCAGACAGTAAACTAAACACACTCTTAGAAAAATATATTTATCCTGTTTCTCTGGCCAGGTTAAAAAAACTATTGAAAAAATATAAAGCAGTAAAACACAGAACACCAAATATATACCTACACACAGTGAAAGTCAACTATAATACTTTAAGGAAAACACAGGACAAGCCTGGAAAGAAATGCATGTGAATATAGTCTATGGGTGGCCAATCTTCAATATAAGATCTAAAAGTGCCAGAGCAATAATCTGTTTTATTGAACAAATAAGGTTTTCAACTGATTATTGCTCAATTCTTACCTGTATCACCCTGAAGGCACACTTTCTGTTCTGGTAAGAACCAAGCAGTGATAAAGCACTCCACAGTTTTGCTAGGCCACTGTATAAATAATAGCATTGGATATATTAATGAAATGACTAATCAGTAGGCAAGTAAAGTAAGCCATAAATATTTCATGGTAAATAGAATCAAGGTTCAATGAGCTACGAGCCATATCTGTCCAGAAATTAGATCAAAATAAACTTGAGGCTGAAATTTCTCAATATTTATGCTAAGATAACAACTGATGCTTTCCTGATAAAACAATTGCATTTAATGTAATTAATGTAGTGAGTCCCCTTTATGGATTACTGCCTTGTCGTGGCGAAGGGGCTTGCGTAACTCAATGAAGCTATAAGCTATGCCGTGCAGGGCCACCCAAGACGGACAGGTTATAGCAGAGAATTCTGACAAAATGTGATCCACTGGAGAAGGAAATGGCAAACCACTCCAGTATCTTTGCCATGAAAACCCCATGGACAGTACTAAAAGAAAAAAGATATGACGCTGGAAGATGAGCCCCTCAGGTCGGAAGGTGTCCAATATGCTACTGGGGAAGAGCAGAGGGCTAGTACTAGTAGCGCCAGAAAGAATGAAGCAACTGGGCCAAAGCCGAAAGGACGCTCAGCTGTGGATATATCTGGTGGTGAAAGGAAAGTCCGATGCTGTAAAGACTTTTTCTCCATAGGAACCTGGAATGTAAGATCCATGAATCAAGGCAAGCTAGACGTAGTCAAAAAAGAGATGACAAGACTGAACATCGACATCTTAGGAATCAGCGAACTAAAATGGACAGGAATGGGTGAATTTAACTCAGATGACCATCAGGTATACTACTGTGGGCAAGAATCCCTCAGAAGAAATGGAGTAGCCTTCATAGTCAATAAAAGAATAGGAAAAGCAATACTGGGATACAATCCCCAAAATGACAGAATGATCTCAATTCGAATCCAAGGCAAACCATTCAATATTACAGTAGTCCAAATCTATGCGCCAACCACTGGTGCTGAAGAGGATGAAATTGACCGGTTCTATGAAGCCCTACAGCACCTTATAGAATTAACACCAAAAAATGATGTCCTTATCATCATGGGGGATTGGAATGCTAAGGTAGGAAGCCAAAAGATAACCGGAATAACAGGCAAGTTTGGCCTTGGAGTACAAAATGAAGCAGGGCACAGGCTAATAGAATTTTGTCAAGAGAATACGATGGTCATAACAAACACTCTTTTCCAACAACCCAAGAGACGGCTCTACACATGGACATCACCAGATGGTCAACATAGAAATCAGATTGACTATGTGCTCTGCAGCCAAAGATGGAGAAGCTCTATACAGTCAGTAAAAACAAGACCAGGAGCTGACTGTGGCTCAGATCATGAGCTTCTCGTTGCAAAATTTAGGCTTAAATTGAAAAAAGTAGGGAAAAGCACTAGGCCACTCAGGTATGAACTAAATCATATTCCTGATGAATATACAGTAGAGGTGACAAATAGATTTAAGGAATTGATCTGATAGACAGAGTGCCTGAAGAACTATGGATGGAAGTTCGCAACATTGTACAAGAGGTAGCAACTAAAACCAACCCAAAGAAAAAGAAATGCAAGAAAGCAAAATGGCTTTCTGAGGAAGCTTTGCAAATAGCTGAGGAAAGAAGGGAAGCGAAAGGCAAAGGAGAAAGAGAAAGATACACCCAATTGAATGCAGAATTCCAGAGAGTAGCTAGAAGAGATAAGAATGCCTTCTTAAATGAACAGTGCAAAGAAATAGAAGAAAACAACAGAATAGGGAGGACCAGAGATCTCTTCAAGAAAATTGGAGATATGAAGGGAACGTTTCATGCAAAGATGGGCATGATAAAGGACCAAAATGGCAGAGACCTAACAGAGGCAGAAGAGATTAAGAAGAGATGGCAAAACTACACAGAAGAACTATACAAGAATGAGCTTAACATCCCAGATAACCACAATGAGATGGTCACTGACCTCGAACCAGACATCCTAGAATGTGAAGTGAAATGGGCCTTAGAAAATCTGAGCAATAACAAAGCTAGTGGAGGTGACAGTATTCCAGCTGAGCTATTCAAAATCTTAAAAGACGATGCAGTAAAAGTGCTACACTCAATTTGCCAGCAAATTTGGAAATCTCAACAGTGGCCACAGGATTGGAAAAGGTCAGTTTACATTCCAATTCCAAAGAAAGGCAATACCAAAGAATGTTCAAACTATCGCACCATTGCACTCATTTCACATGCTAGTAAAGTTATGCTTAAAATCCTACAAGCTAGACTCCAGCAGTATGTGGATCGAGAATTACCAGAAGTACAGGCAGGATTTCGAAGAGGCAGAGGAACTAGAGATCAAATTGCCAACATACGCTGGATCATGGAGAAAGCTAGGGAGTTCCAGAAAAAACATCTACTTCTGCTTCATTGACTATGCTAAAGCCTTTGATTGTGTGGATCACAACAAATTGTGGCAAGTCTTAAAGAGATAGGAGTACTAGACCATCTTATTTGTCTCTTGAGAAACCTATATGCGGATCAAGAAGCAACAGTGAGAACTGGACACGGAACCACTGATTGGTTCAAAATTGGGAAAGGAGTCCGGCAAGGCTGTATACTGTCGCCCTGCCTATTTAACGTATATGCAGAGCACATCATGAGAAAGGCAGGGCTAGATGAATCAAAAGTTGGAATTAAGATTGCCGGGAGAAATATCAACAACCTAAGATATGCAGATGATACCACTCTAATGGCAGAAAGTGAAGAGGAACTAAAGAGCCTCTTGATGCGGGTGAAGAAGGAGAGTGCAAAAGTTGGCTTGAAACTCAACATTAAGAAAACAAAATCATGGCATCTGGCCCTCTCAATTCCTGGCAAATAGATGGGGAAGAAATGGAGGTAGTGACAGATTTTATTTTTCTGGGCTCCAAGATCACCTCAGATGGGGACTGCAGCCAAGAAATTAAAAGACGCTCCTGGGGAGGAAAGCTATGGCAAATCTAGACAGCATTCTAAAAAGCAGAGACATCACCCTGCCAACAAAAGTGCGTATAGTCCAGGCCATGGTTTTCCCAGTTGCAATGTATGGCTGTGAAAGTTGGACCATAAGAAAGGCTGAGCGTAAAAGAATTGAGGCCTTTGAACTATGGTGCTGGAGAAGACTTCTGCGAGTCCCTTGGACTGCAAGGCGTTCAAACCGGTCAGTCCTAGAAGAGATCAACCCAACTGCTCTTTAGAAGGCCAGATCCTGAAGTTGAAACTCAAGTACTTTGGCCACCTAATGAGAAGGAAGGATTCACTGGAGAAGAGCCTAATGCTGGGAAAGATTGAGGGCAATAGAAGAACGGGACGACAGAGAATGAGATGGCTGGATGGAGTCACTAAAGCAGTAGGTGTGAACTTAAATGGACTCCAGAAGATGGTAGAAGACAGGAAGACCTGGAGGAACGTTGTCCATGGGGTCACGATGGGTCGGACACGACTTCGCAATCAACAACAACAACAATGTAGTGAGTATGGGGTCTGTTCCATTTATATACAGCAGTTTGCTCTGCCAGTATTAGTAAGGGTATGGCTTTCTCCTTGGTAATTTCTTAATTAGGTATTGTTTTCTGCTTTATTGTTTGACTGGTGTTCATCCCTGCTTATCTGGGTGTAGGCTGCTGGAGAGGACGAGCAGAGTTCATCCATGAACTCCAACTAGCAATCAGAAGACACATTGAAAGCTACTTAATCTCATAACTATGGACAGATTCAACCATAGTTTCAACTAGGAAATAGTAAGCAATCTAGATCAAGCCAAATCCAAAAATGCTAGAGAATTTCTGGAAACTAGGCATTCAGACCAATCAGCCATCAATGGACACATAGAGATAACTCCACAAACCAATGTTTCTCAATCTTAGCAACCTCAAGATATGTGCACTTCAACTCCCAGAATTTCCCAGCGAGCAGGGGAGAAGTCTACACATCTTAAAGCTGCCAAGTTTGAAAAACAATGGTACAAGATTTATGATACCTTGCTTGAATGTAAAAAAGAATTTTCTTCATTTTTACTATTATGCTAGAAAACATTCCTTTATCTAACCATACGTGCCAAGAAAATTTATTCAAAATGTCTTACGCATTAGATACTCTAAGTATGGCAATCAATGTTTTTTCCTCATATGTCAAAACATCAACAGGCAACGCAGAACCAACCTAAAAGGAAACATGCCACTGTTACTAGGATGCACTTTAAAGTCTCAAAGTCATTAAGAAAGTTCTCATAAGAAGTTCAGTTCTATTCCACCACTGCAATTACTTTAATTTGATGTAATTACAAACCTAGTATTTAAAGTAAACTCAATGAAGAATGATCTGTAAGTTTTTTCAATATATTTCATTACAAGTCCAAACTTATAGGACAGTGATGGCGAACCTTTTAGAGACCGAGTGCCCCAAAACTGCACCCCACCCCCGTCCCTGCTCCGCCCTGTCCACTGGGCCACTCACCACCTCCATGGCCCTCCACAGATCACCCAGGCAGCCCAGCAGTGCTATGGCGGCCACGCCCTCCGCCCATGCCCCGCAACATCATCTGCGTGCGATAGGGTGCAAGGGCAGAGTCTTGTCCCCGCTGCCCGGCTACCATGTCCTTGGCTGCGCAGCTTCGCATGGGCCGCGCCCGGGGTGACTCTCCTCCAGGGGGGCTGCTAGTGAGGAAGGGGTCGTGGGAGGAGGCGGGGCTGGGGGGATGGTGCATGTGCCCACAGAGAGGGCCCCGAGTGCCGCCTCTGGCATCCGTGCCATAGCTTCACCACCACTATTATAGGATATAATGGAGAATAATGCACAAAATGAGATGATCTTGAATATTTGTTTTCATCATTTTCATTCTTTTTTTTAATCTACTTTTCTTGTACACATTTTAATCACCAAGGCTCCTTATATCTGGGAGAAACAGCTAGTACTTGTAATTGGAGGCATCGCCTGATCCTGCCTCATTTAAAACATAGATGATTCTTGTGCTGCCAAAAACCATAAATGAAGTTTGGGGAAGGGTTATTTATCTGTTTGGCTACAAATGACAGCAAGGGACATGGCAACCATGCAATTGAATTTCTGCCCTTCTTTAAATCTTTGGCGACTTGAGTGGTTAAAACAGATGCATGGCCAATCAATGTTTGACATCTCTTATTATTTTCCCCATATAACAAAACATTGCTGTCATTTGATACTAGATTTTAGTAATGAAGTTATTATGAAGCAGGAAATAGTGCCAGAGTATAAAGAAGAAACCACTCTGTTTTAAAGGATATGAACTAACACTAGACAAAGGCTGATATGCAAAGAAGCAGCTTATTAACAACCTGAATCCTAGCTCAGTGTTGTATACAACTACAACTGCAGTTAGTAAAAGTTTTCCTAATACAGAGATTTCAATCAAACCACTTTTTACAGCCTTCCATTCCAATCCCCCCTTCTGAATATACTATAAATAAATCAGAAGTTGCAAAGGAGTCAAAATTATTTCAAAATAATTCAAACAAAAATTACATACCTCACCATGGAGCCGTTTCAAAGCAGAGATGATAAGTTGCTTGAAATCAACAGCATTTAAACTTATGCCAGCTTCTTCAAACTCCCTACAATTCATTTTTTTTGTAATAAGGTTTATTAGTAAGTATAATAAGCCACAAATATGTTAAATGTTATACAGAACTGAGCAGAAGTGAATGGGAATATTTAAAAAAAGGGATCTGAACTTACAAATGGATCTTCAAATAATGATATTGAGAAACATTCTTCAGTACTATTCTTTCATAGGCAGCAGGCTTGATGCCCTTATTTTCATCATCCAATTCAGTCATCTTATGATGGTCATTTCTAAAAGACAGAACAGTCCATTCTGATATATTGCCAAGTTCTAAGCTCAAAATTACAAACTCTAATTATGATTGTCACCTGTGCTTTAAAAATATATGCACTGGCAAGGAGGGGAAATGTCTTGTTTTCATTCTATTAGTTTACTAGGCAATTTTAAGCCAGGTTGTATAAGTTTGTTAGTAGTTATTTCCATAGTGGCCATAGGTGAGTCCAAAGAAACAAGCTTAGAGAATCAGAGGAAGAGGGGGAATGTCCACAGCTTAACTGGTATTTCACAGTCAATCACTAGCTCTCTTCAATTAAAGTTATCTGGTAATACAATCGTTTTGATCCAGAACAAGAAGCATCTTTAAGCTATCAAGATTAACAGAAACTCACTTTTATTTTACTTTATCCTAAAATAAGTTAAACGCCCATGCAAAAAGATCAGATGAAAATGCAAGCTTGTAATTTCTGTGGACCAATCTATAGAAAGATAAATTGAAAGCAATTTGATTTCAGCAAAGCCAGGCTAAAGACACTTGGCTCCCCTCAGAATGTTTCCAGCCGGAATCTTGCTCTGCTAAAAACCTTTTTACTCAAACTGTTCTGTTTTATCCCATCAGTGATATGACAAAAACAATACTTTTTCATTGCATCCAGACAATACATACAGTACACAATTTAAGCACACAAATGTTACCTACAAAGGTTGGGTACCAATAACGTTTAAGTGTTACCAATAAAGACGAATATTTGTAGCTCGGGGTTGAAATGAGGGGTCCTTGGTGCTTGCTGTCTGAGGTTGGTTGTTTTTTTTTGCAGGCGTTTCATTATCCAAACTAGATAACATCATCAGTGCAAAGCAGAAAATGCTTCCAGCATCCATCTCTAACGTGATACCCTTCAGCGTATCATCACAGGCCAGTGGCATTGACGGGAGGTGCATTGATAAGATATCGGGAAATGGAATTTAGGGAGGTTAATGGAACTTTGTGGATTTTGTCTTGATCAGCATTAAGATTTCTGCATCTTACCCCCTTTAAACAAATGCGTATCATTGAACTGGGCCAAAACTGATGTTCAGATCAGGCTAAGTGACGAAACTTGTGGGTATAAAAGACGACAGGATGCACCTCTTTCTCCTAGTTGTAAAATGCGCCTGGAGGATACCCAGTCCCTCCCTTTCTGTCAAAGATCACCGCTACTCACACCGAGACCCTACAACGAGCACGGATCACTCATTCTCGCCAGTTCCAACATGTGGCCGAACGGAAGTATCGAGAAGAAGGGCTTCCAAACGCATCAGCCAATCGCAAGAGGACATTTCTCTTTCTGTCCAATGGGAGTGCACAGGTGGCTCAGTCAACTCCCGTGCGGTGAGTTGTGCATCTCCATAGGTCAGGCGACGTAAAGACTCTGAATCGAGCCAGCAGTAGGCGGGGTAGTTGGAAACCAATAGGATGAAACTCCGTGGCCGCAAGGCGGGGTCTTCGTTTCCCCGCGCTCAGAGGTTTTTCTCTTCTTATTGCGCGTGGAAGTTTAGTCTCTTCGCAGCTGCGCGGAAGGAAGGAGCGACGGCCTTGTTTATGGCTGGTTGTTCTGTTTCCGGCCTTTGCTACGAGACTAGTAGCATCTGAATCCTGTGACTTCATACCCGAGTTTTCTTCGGGAATAAATCTCCCCAAATCTCAAAGGATTTGTGAGTCCCAGTGAAAATGTACACTACATGCTACAACTCTGGGTCTTCGCTGAAATCGTACTACCGTAATTGGATTCACGCTTTGTACCAAATAATTAACAAGCGAGTCACCTTTTCGTCCTGTGTTTTGGATAGTTTGTGGTTTACTGTGTCATTGGAACCTAATGGATTGCAGTGGTGTTGGGTTGCATAAACTGATTTTTGGCAGTGTGTTAATATACTCTCAAGAGTCTGCAAAATATAAATTATTTTCCAGATATTTAAGACAATTGCAAAAAAATAAGTCATTTTTTTATAAAAAGGATTTTCATGAAATGTGTTAATATCTAATGAGTTTAATACTCTGACAACATGAGGCAGGAAATCTACAAATGTATCAGGTTTAATTTTTAAATGGCAAACTTTGTTAAATGTACAAAAAAAAGTTATTTGGGGCTTTTTAAAAAAGGGAATGGGTCCTGAAAGCAAAAAGTTTTAAGAAACACAGGTTTAGACTTTTGCAACTGTTTCTTCCTGTGCACCCTTCTACCCCTGTCAGAGTACTTTATTTGCTTGCAAGGAGTAATTCTTATGTTTACAATGTTGTTAGGCAAATAAAGACAATGGACCATCCTGTTAACGAACAGGTTTCCTTAATATCCAATCATTTTCTCCCTCCCCAATTACCTTATTCTAATTTCAAATTGGTTTTCCCAGGGTGCACAGCCAGTGAAGAAGCAGCAGCTCTGGTATCAATGAATCTCAATCTCACAAGAGTTGTCCTCTTCACAGGCAGAAGCACTCGGTGAAATCTTGGTGCAAACGCAAAACGTTTCAGTTGCGATGAGTATGAAGCTTGCAAAGCAAAGGTCAATTTTGAAGCTTCAAATATAAAACGGTTTGTAAAATAGTTCAAATGTTCTGAAGGGAGGACAGGGCTCAGCTCATATCAATTATATGTGGAGGCCTTTACAATCTCCCCCTATCGTTCATCTTTCTCCACCATTGATCCTGACCTCCAACCATGTAACTAGGCAAGAGGCAGGCATGGTTAGAGCACATCATGCCAAAGCTGAGTAAATGGGAGAAGCAACAGGAAAAGGCTGGAGATGTTGGATGGGGCAAAGTGCCTCAGTTTGGAGTTAGGGCAAGAAAACAACGGAGCACAAACCCAGATGCCATCAACAATTTCCTGAGTGCTGAAGCTGTTCAGCAGAGACAGGAGGTACCTGACCACTTACAACTTAACAGAGCACAAGACCTCCCACATTTTTTGAGCTTGTAACTAATGCCTTCACACACTTTCCTATAATTCTTTCCTAAACACCACACAAATGTTCTCCATGACATTAGTTTCCTTCAGTTTAACAGCAACATGCTTTACTTCTTTTTCCTTATTAAGATTCTTAAGAATCTTAAGGAGAACAGACATTTTTACCCATCCCAGCAAACAGCCCAATGGTAGCATTTCCTTCCACACAGCTGGGAAATTGGACAAATAACCCTGGCCAGCTAAAGATGGGAGCTTCTCACTTATATTCATCCAGGTTTTTTAGGATGTCAGAGAAGAAAGGCTGTTCAATATGAAAGTAATACACATGCACTTCAAACCATGAAAAGTAAATGGCAGACAACAAACAGCCTCCATAAAATAGGGGGACAAGCCTTTGAAGTAGCTGTATCAGGGCAAAGATCCCCATGGTTATTTTCAGAAAGTCCATAAATGCACATACAGACTCTAGTGGGCTGAGTAAAACATGCAGAGGATCATTATTAATATTAAACCACTGATTACTGTTAAATTTTTCTTGCCTTCAAAATTGTTTTTTGTCCTGACGTGATTCAATCTCCCAGTTTTGCTTAGCCTACCTCTCCAAAGGCAGAGGAATCACTTCAGATGGATGTCCTATTCCAGTGATGGCGAACCTTTTAGAGACCGAGTGCCCAAAAACCACCCACCACCTCCACGGCCCGCCATAGATCACCCAGGCAGCCCAGCAGCGCCATGGCGGCCACACCCTCCACCCGTGCCCTGCATCATCTGCATGCAATGGGGCGCAAGGGTGGAATCCTGTCCCCGCTGCCCTGTCCTTGGCTGTGCTGCTTCCTGTGGGCTACACCTACAGGCGACTCTCCTCTGGGGGGGCTGCTGTTGAGGAGGGGGCTATGGGAGGAGGCGGAGCTCGGGCAACAGTGTGTGTGCTCACAGAGAGGGCTCGGAGTGCCACCTCTGGCACACGTGCCATAGGTTCGCCACCACTGTCCTATTCCTTCTTCCTGAAAACTCTTATATATGGGGAACTGCATTGTTTGATTAGGTAATGAATGATTTTAAGCAGCCCACCCCACTAAGTCTAGGAGAAACATTGAATTGTGAATCATTCATTAGTATATCTCTGTCAAAAGTCAAAGATGAAATTTCTACAAACTCGAAGTACTCTACCTTGCAGAGATTCATTCACTGAATGAATGAATTCCTTCCCATTCAGTCTCTGACATCTAGTCAGCACTTTCACCATATCACCAGTTTGGCCTGTGAATATGAATAATAACTGGATATCACACTGAGGATACCAGACTCTAGGAGAATGGGTGATCTCCCCCAGTAATTCCATGCAAATGTCATGGCCCTATGGGATCCCGGTTCGGAGGAGGAGTTGGAATCAGGACCACCCGGTAGGGATGATATATCTCCCCTAGAACATCTGGGGAGTTCAGAAGCTGAGGACAATTTTGTCCCAGGCTCCTCCAGCATTGTAGGAAGTGGTCATCAGATGGGGACTGCCTGCCGTCACAGAGGATCGGCTGCAGACAAGCGGTAGAGATGAGAGATAACAGATCCCCTCTGACAAGGAACAGCTGCCTTCTCCACCCCATTTTACTCCCCTGACTTTTGGAATCCTTGACTTCTGGACTCCCACTCACGTTTCAGCCTCAGGATTTGCATATCTTGCTTTATGGACTCTGACTTTGGCTTGTGTTTTACAGATCTTGTTTTTGCAACCTTGCACCAGGTTTGTGGACTTCTTTCTTCCTGTTTGGCAACTTGTTTCTGGCAACTATTGGATTCAGCTGGTGGGATTGTGTTACGTTGACTGTGGATGGCTGGTTGTTGGGGAAAAGTGGGGTGAAGGTTTACCAACATCCCTGGAGGGCTGTCTGTCATGATTTAACAGTGCAATAAAATACTTCATTGGTGCCTGCATATGCCTACTAGACTTGGATCAGGACAGTAGATCTTTAAAAAAGAAGGGACAACTGGAGAGATCCCTAGAGCATGCACAGAATAGCTTTCTCTGGACAGATCTCTCTTCCACCATCACTATTCTTGGAAGTCAGCACCCACCCACCCTCCTAGAAAAAGAAAGATTTTGGAGAGTATTAAAAAAGGCAAATTCCTCCAAAGTAATAATGGGAGAAAAATCTTAGACAGAAACCAGCCCTAGTCTCCCCCAAGCAGAAACTCAGAAACCAGCTTTTACAAATGCAGATTTGATAATCCAGGAAGGTTGGGGCCAGGAAGTTTGGAGCTGAGGTAATTAGTAAAACAAAGACATGACCATTAGGACACAATAGGATTAACCATCACCATCAGAATACCAGAAGGGGCACACTCAGACTCAGGTCAAAGTACATGACACAGGAAATATAAAATCTGCACTCCCCCAATACTATATTCTCCATAAGTGCAACCAATGCAATATCCATGTAGCCTGCTGGACAGAAACTGATTGTCAAGGAGCTAAATAACCTGCTTCCTCTAAGGCAGTGTTTCTCAACCTTGACAATTTTAAGGCATGTGGACTTCAATTCCCAGAATTCCACAGCCAGCAATGCTGGCTGTGGAATTCTGGGAGTTGAAGTCCACATGCCTTAAAATTGTCAAGGTTGAGAAACACTGCTCTAAGGCTCTCTGCAGTTGAAGGGCACCAACCTTTCAGGCAAGCCAGATCAGGAATCAGACACCACCAAGACTATTGGAGCTCTTTAATATTGGTGTGATATGATAACAGAATTGTGAAAGCCTGTCAGGAGTTTCCCATTGTCCTCTTTTGTGGGGTGCAGAGTCAAGATAGGATTATTTTGAGTCTCTTGAGTGAAAAGAAGGCAGAATTCCATTTCTCATCTGCTCCCTTGCCCCCTCAACAGGGATACAGCTTTCTCCATATTTTCTTAAATATGGAGGATTGCAGATGGGTCTAACATTGTCAAAAGCACTTGGATTGAGAAGGCTTCCTGATCCCCATGAGAAATGCATCTTTCTTCCTTTTTTGCATGAGCAACTTGCAAGGTACATGGATACAATTCACCAGGAGCTCCCCTCTGCAAAAACAACATCCATGCACTTTGGCATTGAACCACTGGAGGGCGAATGCTACATATAGATGGATTCCAGAGGAGGATGCAAACACCTTGCCTCTCTAGGACACTGCACTCTTTCTCTTTAATCCTTCCAGTTTTGCAGGAGATACAACTGCAGGAAAGTTTGGAATGGAAGAGATCCAACTGTGATCCTGGGTAAGTGGTGGATGCTTTCTCATTCAAAGGGAGGCAGGAATTTTTCGTGCTCAAGAAGTAAGAGATATATGCCCTCATCCAGGTTCAATCTTCTGAGTCCCCGTAGTGAGAGAGCCCAAATCCCATATTCCCCTGCCTCCCTTTCTATGTTAACAGAGGGGGATGGTGGTGGTGGGGGGGGAAAGACCTTCAGACCAGCTGTTTTGCCTCCAGTTGTGTTGTCCCCAGAAATAAATCCAGATCCCCAGGAAGAAGGAGAGTATTCTGGGGAAGGCAGCCATGCCCCATTTCCTGGGAAAAGCTCCTTCGTAGGGGGAGAGGATGAACCTGCATGGCAAATCACAAGCAGGAAACGTTTGAAAGGAAGGAGTTGCAGAAGTTTGTGCCTGTGTTCTTATTGTGTGCTGGATGACACTAAAATAGGGTTTGGATTCTCTGCAGTTCAATTTGTTTTAGGTGGGTAAGTGAACGAGGATATAAATCTACGTTCCTTCAACTCTTGTGTTTCATATGAACTCACCACCTGCAGTTGCTGTTAGGGTTTAAGGCACGTTTTGTGAACCTGTCTGGCTATAGTAATGTAATTTGACTCCTAAAAAGCAAAGCCTGAAGAAAGGGAAGTGGAACATCCTAAGCAAGACTCAATTGGATTTCATTTTATGTAAACTCATGATTTGTTAATGTGTTTGGGGACTGGTATTTTGTGTGAACCCTGCCTGCAGGTATATGTATTTCTTGGTTTTAAAAAAGCAAAATCATCTTTTTGGGAGAAAAGAAATAGAAAAAATGTTCTGAAATGCATTTATTCAGTGCATTTCAGCCAAATCTTTGATGAGGGTCAATCCCATAGTTTGCAACACACACACAATCACACACAGAAACTAATTGCTTGGTGTCACTGTAATCCTACACTAGCTCAAAAACATACTTCCTTCCAGGAGCAGGGCATTTTTTCTCATAGAACGTCCAGAACGGAGTTCCGGCACCTTTTTTGAATGGAACTTTGTAGGGTAGGCAAGACGGGTTGTATGATGTGTGTGAGTTCTGGCACTTTTTTTTTTTTAGGAAAAAAGCACTGTCCAGGAGTATGATTATTATTGAATGATTAAATGCACCACTTTCTAATTCTTGGCATTTATTTGGTTTTTGGTCTCAGATACAATATGTAATCTGGAAGCCATTTGTACAGCCTTTCATAGAGACAAAATTCTCTTCAACAAAGAGGGCTGAATGACTTGTTCTGGTTAGTCCTATGGCTAGATGAATGCTCCGATGAATGAAAAAGCATTTGGAGATCCTCAAGATTCATTCGACCTGTTTGGAATTGTGTAATAGGACAGAGAAAGAATGGCAAGCCATCCTTTAGCAAATGAGGGAACTGGAAAAATCTCTTCTGGTGCTCGGTCTGGGAGCTGTGCAGAGATCTTGGAGAAAGAAACCATCGTTTCACAAGTTCAGTCCTGGAACTTCAGGAGCATCCAATATCAGGAGGATGAGGGTCCCCGAGGACTTTGCAGCCGACTTCACTACTTTTGTAGCCAATGGTTGAGACCAGAAAAGCACACAAAAGCGCAGATGCTGGATCTGGTTGTTTTAGAGCAGTTCCTGGCCCTTCTGCCCCTGCAGATGAAGAACTGGGTATGGGAGTGTGGAGCAGAAACCAGCTCCCAGGCGGTGGCCCTGGTGGAAGGCTTCCTCCTGAGCCAGGCACAAGAACAGAAGGAGCAGGTTGAGTTACAGGTAAGATGATTTCATCTTGGGAGCTTAGAATGGGTTTAAATGTAATAAATGATGTGTTTGAATTCTATACTCCTCATTACCAGTTCTCTGGCATTCATAAGATTTCACTAATTCTGTAAGGACATTGTTCCATTATTCATTCTTAGAAGAAAGATTTGGGACAGCCTTTTATTTCTTACTTTCCAACCTAACTGATGGACATTGGCTGCTTTCAAGTGGCGTTCACGGAACAAGAATCCATTTCATGAAGTGTGTTGTCCTTTCATTCTTCTTCTTTTCTCTGGCTTATATTCCAAGTCCTTAACTGTGCTGATCAGAGATCCTGAGGGAAGGAGGCATGTATCCAATTCCTCTCGGGAACTGTTCTTCTTGACTTCTCAGGATGACCCAAATCAAGAAACATCCAGAGGTAATAGAAGACTCTCCCATTCCCCATGGAGATCTCAGCTTCTCATCTTCTCTATGTCTTTTCTATTATAGCACACCTCCTCCTATTGTGTTAATTTTGCATTTTTAAATTCTGTCTCCTTCACAGGGAAAAACAGAGGGAAGTTGACCCTTCCTTATGGTGAAGCTGAAACAGTGGTTGAACCTCCAATTCAGGTAAGAGAAGGACATTTATTTCTTAGATCTGCATTCTCCCTTTTCTTCACTGGTGTACGTTGTGCTGTCTCCTTCCATTTTATCTTCTTGTTTGGGATGCCTTATTTTCATGTTCCCAAGCAACAAAAATTCAGGTGAGATTCTTACTAGGATTTTTTTAAGACCAATACTTTAAAAAAAGTACTCTTTATGCTAATTATACACCATACATTTCAATAACTATTTTTTTATGAACTTTTTCACGATGCCCATTCTTTTTGTCATTTTGTGACTGGATTTATGCACGGACGCTAAAAAATGATGTAATATTCACACTGGCACATTACCATTTTAAAAAGCATTTGTTACAAAGTGTACAAAGACATAAGAAAAACAAGTTCATCGGATTAAAAGATAAGACTATTAAAATTGATTGAAAGTGGCCATATAGAAAAGGCTCAGTACAAAAATTGTTCTAAGAGAGCATATAATCAAGGCACTTTTGGCTTCCAAAGTAAACTCACCTTTCCAAAGGTTAAGAAATGTTCTCCTTAGGAAATTCTGTTTCCTTTTTTCCATTTCAGCCAATGGTTCAGACTATTAGCAGCTCCCCTTCCTGCATGAAGAGTTTTGTGTCTCTGGATACTGATGGCACCTCACCAAATCTCCCAACACACACATACACACACACACACACACACTTCTGCAAACATAGGAAGGATTGGAGTCACTAATAGGTGGGGTTTCCAAGGCCCACCTGCCAATTTATTCTCTCTGAATGCTGAGAGTCTTTTGATGATGGATGGATTAATGGATTGATCCAGAAGAAAGAATGTTTTGAGGATGGATGGTAGATGAATCAATCCAGGAAACTTTCACTGAATGGCCCCAAAAGTCCTGTGGAATCAATCAAGTTGATAAAAGCTGCCTAAAATATTTTTTTAAGTCAAAAGCTTTTTGCTCTGTCTATTTTTGTCATCTCAGTCCTGGAATACTACTAAGCATAGACCTTAGTGCATAACTTTGCTCTGGGAATTTTTAAAGAATAGGCCAGATCTTGCAGTCCTTCCTGGGCCTATTCTGTACTTTTTGTTTTGTTTTCAGGAGGATCTTGTGCCCTTTGAGGAGGTGGCTATGTATTTCTCTGAGGAGGAGTGGTCTCAGCTGGATCCTCACCAAAAAGCGCTGCATTGGGAAGTCATGCTGGAAAATTATAGGAACGCTGCTTCTCTAGGTAAGGTTTCCTATTCTCCAGTCAGAGTTCAGGAAGACATGTTGTAGTTAGATGTTTCTTATTAAAAAATCTCCAAATAGAGGTCATCTCTTGAGAGGGAGAAGGAAAAAATATGCTGTTCTACAGCCCCTAGTATGGAAATAGGTCAATGGATTTCTGCTTAGATGCATTCTGTGCCATTTTGTCATCGCTTGAGTTTTTTCTATTTCTGTTTAAACCTGTCAGCAACAAAGTAATTCCTTGGTTTGAGGTAATGCTAAACTCTGTTACACAGATTTCATATTTTTTGGCCCAGATGCTTCCGTATCAGTACTATGAAGGATTGCAATTCTGTTTTTTTTATTTAATGGACTTTGCTTCCATTTCATTTCTATCCTGAGTCTTGGAATTAAGGCAAAATGGTGCCATTTTTCTATTGCAAATATGCTGCTTACGATTAATAGAAGAACTCTTAAGTTTTTTTCTCTGCAATCATGCAATTTTTGGCAGGCAAAAATTGAAACACAAATGGAAGGTAGGTTTGTATAGGAAAAAAAATGTGTTTCAAAATTAATGCTCAGAGGGCTCTGCTAGAATTAGTCTCCCTCCAATAAATGTTATTTTTTCTACAAATGCCTTCTTAGATGTTTCTCCTTATTCTTAAATTAAAGTTTAGATGTTTCAAATCTTTTATCCTTCATGTTAGATGTTTCAAAGCTTTTATGCTTCATGAATAGAGATGTTATCATTTCTATACCATGTCATTATAAGTATACAAATGTACAATATATTAGAATTTGGCAAAATATCAGAGGAAATTTATATGGCTTCTGGTAGATTGACCTTTTTTCTTAACCTTGCTAACATTATTATTTCTCTTTTCTTTCGAAGGTAATAATGGGCAGGAAAATAAAAACCCAACTGAACCATTCCAAAAGTTCAGACATGGAAACAGAACAGAGAACCCTGCAATTCAAATGGAACAACAAAAACAGGAGAGAAACCTATCAAATAATTGGAATAAGGAAAGCACATCTTCAATTGATGCTCAGTTGCAAGGCTTTCTTGACCAATCAGGAAAAATAAAGAAAAAATGTATTGGGAAAGGTGTAAGACTATTCAAAGATATATTAGATGCAAATGAATATTATCCAACCCAACCCAAAGCAAAAGACTATATATGCAAAGAGAATGCTAAAAATTACAACGGGACTTTCACTCTTTCTGAAGAAAGTGGGTTTCTGACAAGTCATAAAAGGATGCATGTAGGAGAGAAGCCAATTAAATACATGGAGCGTAGAAAGCACTTCACCCAACGCGATCATCTTGTTTCCCATAATAGGAGGCATATAGGGGAGAAGCCATTTAAATGCATGGAGTGTGGAAAAGGCTTCAGCAAACACAGTAATCTTACTTCCCATGAAAGGATCCACACAGGTGAGAAGCCGTATAAATGCATGGAGTGTGGAATCACCTTTCGTTACAACAGTCAACTTACTTCCCATGAAAGGATCCACACAGGGGAGAAGCCATTTAAATGCATGGAGTGTGGAAAAGGCTTCAGCAAACACAGTAATCTTACTTCCCATGAAAGGATCCACACAGGGGAGAAGCCATTTAAATGCATGGAGTGCGGAAAGACCTTCACCCAACATGGTCATCTTAGTTCCCATCACAGGATGCACAGAAGGGAGAAACCATTTAAATGCATGGAATGTGGAAAGACCTTTATTTCCAGCAGACATCTTATTTCCCATGGACAGATCCATACAGGGGAGAAGCTATTTAAATGCATGGAGTGTGGAAAAGGCTTCAGCAGACACAGTAATCTTATTTCCCATGAAATGATCCACACAGGTGAGAAACCATTTAAATGCATGGAGTGCGGAAAGACCTTTCGTTCCAGCAGTCATCTTACTTCCCATAACAGGGTGCACACAGGGGAGAAGCCATATAAATGCATGGAGTGTGGAAAGACCTTTAGTTGCAGCAGTCATCTTACTTCCCATAAAAGGATCCATACAGGGGAGAAGCCATATAAATGCATGGAGTGTGGAAAGCACTTCACCCAACATAGTCATCTTACTTCCCATAAAAGGATCCACACAGGGGAGAAGCCATATAAATGCATGGAGTGTGGAAAGACCTTTAGTTCCAGCAGTCATCTTTCTTGCCATAGAACGATCCACACACGGGAGAAGCCATACAAATGCATGGAGTGTGGAAAGGACTTCAGCCAAAAGAGTATTCTTACTTCCCATAAAAGGATTCACACAGGAGAGACACCATATATATGCTTGGAGTGCGGAAAGGGCTTTAAACAGCTCAGTCATTTTACTTATCATAAAAGGAGCCACATGGGGGAGAGGCCATATAAATGCATGGAATGTGGAAAGACCTTTATTTACAATAACCATCTTATTTCCCATGAAAGGATCCACACTGGAGTAGCCATATAAATGCAGAGAGTGTGGCAAGACTTCTACTTACAGCAATCAACTTACTGATGATAATAAAAGGATCCACACAGGGGAAAAACCATACAAATACTTGGAGTGCAGAAAGGATTCAGCCAAACCAGTAATCTTACTTCCTATAAGAAGATCCATATAAGGGAGAAGCCATGTAAGTGCATGGAGTGTGGAGAGAGCTACAGGAGGAGGAATGATGTAATTTCCCATGCAGAGATACATTAAAGTGAGAATCTTTGTTAGATTTAATTAGTTATATCCATGGATTTTCCTATTTACAGACTGAACTAAGAAAAGAATTTTTTTTTTGAGTTTGGCCTTCCCAACTGGCAATCACAGAGATGAATTTACTAATGAAAATGAAAACAATGAACATGCACCATTTTAACTATGAACTTTTGATTTTTGAAAGTACCTATTGTATATAGAGGTACAATTTATTTTCTTTTCAGAAGTGAGTTTCCTGCTCCTCAGTTGTTTCTTCCCACTTGATCACACTCAAAATGTTTAAAATGTCCCTCTTTTGCTAATCTTAGAATTGTTTCCCCCTTCCTTTCTCATTCCTAAACATATTCTCAATTTATTAAACAAACCTATGCTTTTCTGTTCTCAGAAAAAGTTGGAAATAGTGCACCAGAGAAAAATCAAAATTATAATCCAAAGACAATTCAAGTTTTATCAAAGTTTAGAGTGTGATGGAATGTAATACAGAATTGTCCTGTTGAATAATTGTGATATTGAATTAAAAGTGACAAATAAGAGGATTTGTACTTTGAATTTGTCATTACTTCCCCCTCTTTCTCTTTTTGTCCTTAGTTGGGGATACTAAGGAAAATAACAATGAAAGTGATGCTTAACACTGCAAATGATCAAGCAGAAAAGTTGACAATTGGAAATCAGTGGGGACCAAAATAAAATAATGTGAAATTAAGAAAAACTATTTCAGAAAACTCCTATCTCAACACAGAAATGAGAAGGGGAACTGCTTGGGGATGCAAAAATACCAATAAATAAATAAAGTTGCATCCATGGTGTAGAACTGAGACCTGAGTCAGCGAGTATCTATGCAAAAACATGGAACATTATTCAATCAAAACGCCTTGTGATTTGAGCAAATCGTCAAATGCAAATCAATGTATAGTGTATAGGAAGAGCTAAAAGGATGAATTCCTTTCTCTCAAAAAGAGCTTCTGCCTTCAGGAGCTTTGGAAAATAGCTTGACTCCCTCCTCTTTGTGGCAGCCCCTGAGATATTGGAATACTGCTATCATGTCCCCCCCTCGTCCTTCTCTTCATTAAACTAGACATGCCCAATTCCATCAACCTTTACTTATATGTTTTAACCTCCAGTCCCCTAATCATCTTTGTTGCTCTTCTCTGTACTCTTTCTATAGAGTCTCAACGTCTTTTTTACATCGTGGTGACCAAAACTGGATGCAGTATTCCAAGTGTGGCCTTACCAAGGCATTGTAGAGTGGTATTAATACTTCGCGTGATCTTGATTCTATCCCTCTGTTAATACAGCCTAGCACTTTGTTGGCTTTTTTGGTAGCTGCAGCACACTGCTGGCTCAATGATTGTCCACTAGGACTCCAAGATCCCTCTCACAGTTACTACTATTGAGCAAGGTACTTCCTATACTATACCAGTACATTTGCTTTTTCTTGCCTAAATGTAGAACCTTACTTTTTTCACCATTGAATTTCATTTTGTTAGTGCCCAGTGTTCAAGTCTGTCCAGATCCTCTTGTATCCTAAGCCTGTCTTCTGGAGTGTTGGCTATTCCTGCCAGCTTGGTGTCGTCTGCAAATTTGATGACTTACTTAATGACCATAGTAAAAGATGCAGAGGATCATTATTAACAAAAATCCAATAATAAAGGCCAAGAAGGTAGAAAGAGGGGGAAAGAAAGATAGCTTGTGCTTAAACTGAGAGCGTAATACAGGAGCCCTGCTCTTGGGATTTGGGCTCCATCAGTCTATGGCTAGAAGACCTCCAAAGTCCCTTCCAATCCTATGCCTCTGGGTTCTATGTTCTATGACTATTGCTTCAGAATTGGAGACCCTTTTAGGGCTTTCTAAGTTTAAGCCAGATAGCACCTTTGTCCCCAATGGGCATGACCACCACAGACTGCATTTCAACAACAATTGCATACTCTAGATCAAAATCTAATTGTGTTTGAATTCTTAACCCTTGCCTTTAGAGTCTTTGGCATTCATTATATGTAGGGATATTTCTATTTTTTTTTTAATTTTTATTTTTATTAACTTTTTCCTTTATACAGTACATATTCAGCAGACTGTGTCATTTTTATATACTATGGATCTACATTCTATACAATATATAACTATGTACATTCAATCTAACCCACAATAATCTAATTTGCACAATAACCTTATGTATATTTCCAATTTTTGTTTCTGTTGTCTATCCAAATATACCAATTTTCCCAAACCGCATAAAATTCCAAATCATCTTTTTCTTTTAATTCTAAGGTGAGTTTGTCCAGCTCGGCACATTCATAAATTTTCTGAATAATCAACTCCTCTGATAGTATATTGCGTTCCTTCCAATATTGGGTGAATGCAATTCTTGCCGCAGTTAGTATATGTAAAATCAGATACCTTATTTTCTTATCAAATTTCTTTTTAAGTATTCCCAGGAGAAATGTTTCCGGATTTAATTTGATTTGACATTTTGTTAAGTCTTGTAGCCACCCTTGTATTTTAATCCAATATTGTTTCACTTTAGGGCACAGCCACCAAGTATGAAAGAAGGTACCTTGACGATAGTTACATTTCCAACAATTTGGGCTTTGTTTCGGATACATTTTGGCTAAACTTGCAGGGGCTAGGTGCCAACGATATAGCATTTTATATTGATTTTCCTTATATGCAGTGGATTTTGTATTTTGTGATTTTTATTCCAAATTCTTTCCCAATCTTCTAATTCTATATTGTGCCCTATGTTTTTTGCCCATGCAATCATTGGTTCTTTCACTATCTCCTCTACTCTATCAAATTCTAATAAATAGTTATATATTTTGGATATTAATTTTCCTTCAGGGCCTATCAATAATTTGTCTAATTGTTTTAATTCCATGTCAATTCCATAATCTTCCACATCCTTCTTATATCTAGATTGCAATTGTAAGTATGGCCACCAATCAATAGTTATTCCCTGTTCTTTTAATAATTGACTATTTTTGAGCTTCCCCTGTTTGTCTAAAATTTCCAAATATCTGGGCATTTTGCTTATATCCAACGTGTTAGGATGGATCATTGCCTCCATGGTAGATAGCCAGCAGGGAATTTTCCTATAGTGTTTCTTCCTTACATCCTCCCAGGTTCGTAACAGAGCATCTCTTATTTTATGTCTATAGAAATATGAGTGTATCCTAATTCCTTTATCCCACATGAAGGCATGCCACCCCTTCTGTAAATCGTGCCCTTCCAGTGTTATGATTCTTCTTTTCTTTTCTTTTTATTGAAAAAGTTTTATTAACAATTAACAAAAAAAATTTAAAACCCACTCACACCCACCCCCCCTACCCCCCGACTTCCCAGAGCCGAATACAGGGTTATTACAAACATATTAAACAAAATCTAATTAAATTTAACAAATTATACAATAACTAAATTCATACTTAACCCTTAACTCCCTTTAAACCTTAGTATCATAATATTATAAACAAATCCATTTAAAACAATTATTATAAAGAACCATAATAATAGTAAATAAACTAAATAATTTCCATTATAAAATGCTATTAATAATAATTATTATTTAAAATTTAATCATAAAAAATGGAAGTTTTTAGTTCCATATTTAATCTGAATATAGTCGATCCATCTTCTCCATACCATAATATATCTTTCTTGTGTATGATCCTTTAAATAAGCAGAAATTTTAGCCATTTCTGCTAAATTAGAAACCTTAAGTGTCCATTCTTCTATAGTAGGCAACAAATCTTTCTTCCAATATTGACTTACCAATAGCCTTGCTACTGTTACTAGATTCAACATTAAAATAGTTTCTTTAACATCAAAATCCTCAAAAATCCCTAGTAAAAATAGTTGAGGAGTAAACTTTATCTTCCTTTTAAAAATCTTTTGAATGTTCCACCAAATCATAATCCAAAAAGCCTTAATATTCTTCTTTTCTTTAATTTAACTCAATCTCTTATCCAAACCAGAGTTGCTGCCTTGTAATAGAGTTCGTGGGAATATTTCTAATTCTTGTAGGACTTTGTTCTGTTATTTGTGATAGTCATTCTGTTCCTACTTTCCAACCACACTGATGGATTCTGGGGCTTCAAAGTGGTGTTCACAGAAGAAGAATCTTCATTTGTATTGTCCATTTATTCTTCTTCCTGCTTCCTGCCTACTATTTCAAGTCCTTCATGGTAGAGATCAGAGATCCTGAGGGAAGGAGGCATCCATCAACTTCAAATCCGGAAATGTTTTTCAGGAGGATCTCTCACGATGGTCCAAATCAAGACACAAACAGAGGTAATACATGGTTCTCTCATTCCCCAAAGAGATCTCAGCTTTCTCCAGCATGTAGAGGAATGTAGACTCCACGAATGGTGGAGCCTACATTGCTCATGCTGAGAAAAGGCATTCCGGTAAGACAACGCCCCTTCTCCAGCATGTAGAGGAATGTAGACTCCACCATTCGTGGAGTCTACATTCCTCATGCTGAGAAAAGGCGTTCAGGTAAGACAACGCCCCGTCTCATCTTCTGTACATCTTCTGTACATCACCTCCTACATTATTAATTATGCAGTTTAAAATTCTCTCTCCCTCACAGGGAAGAATAGAAGGAAGCTGGCCCTCCCTGATGATGAAGCTGAAACAGTGGTTGAAACTCCAATTCAAGTAAGAAGAGGAAGTTTGTTTATTAGATTTGTAGCTTTTTTAAGACCAGTACTTTAAATAATTGCTAATTGTTGCCAATTGTAATAATTGTACTAATGCTAATTACTCTACCCACTTTTCAAATAATACTTCATGATTCCCATTTTTTTTAATTCTTTGACTTGGATTTGTGCAAGGATGCTCAAAACTGACTAAATATTCACACTGGCAATTACCATTTTTAAAAAACCTTTCTAATCAAGGCTCTTTTAGCATGCAAAGTAAATTCTAATGCCTTGATTTGTGCCTGAATTTGGAAGCCAAGCAATTAAGCTTTGCAAAGGCTAAGAAATGTCCTCCTCGGAAAATTTCTTCAGCTTTGTTACCTTCCATTCAGTCAATGTCTAGGACTACAAATAGCTTCCTTACAATTTGAGGAGGACTAGAACCAAATTTCTTGCTGAGTTCTCCAAGCATTTTCATGAAGGTGTTGAGGATAGACAAGATTGCTCCTTCTTGGGACATCATGACACATTTATTAAAATGCTGCAAAGAATGCTTCCCCCCCCCAACACAAACATTTCCTTCTTCAAGCACAGGAAAGATTGGAATCACTGATAGGTGGAGTTTTGGAATTCCAGATACCAGTTGATTCCAGATGTCTTTGATGGTTGCTAGCTCAGTAGAGCCAGAAGGAAACTGGTGTAACTTTCACAGAATGCCACTGAAAGTCCTTGCTCATTCTCGGGACACCATAAGCCACTTACTAAGATGCTACAAAGAATGCTCCCCCCTCAACACACAAACATTTTCTTCTGGAGTTTTGGAATCCCAGATACCAATTAATTCCAGATGTCTTTGATGGTTGTTGGAGGGTGGGTAGGTAAGTGGATGGATGGATGATACTTCAATAGATCCAGAAGGAAACTGGTGTAGTTTTCATAGAATGGCACTGAAAGTCTTGCAGAATCAATCAAATTGATAAAACCCTGCTCAAACTATTGCTTCAGTTAAAAGATTTTTGCTCTGTCCGTTTTCTCATGTAAGCCCTGGAATCCTACAAAGCAGAGCCGTTTACTCAGTTTGGCTTGTGGAATTTATAAACACAGGACTTTTTTTTTTTACAATTCCTCTGTCAAGC
Source organism: Crotalus tigris (assembly GCF_016545835.1). Classification (NCBI taxonomy): domain Eukaryota; kingdom Metazoa; phylum Chordata; class Lepidosauria; order Squamata; family Viperidae; genus Crotalus; species Crotalus tigris. The sequence continues at coordinate 4,341,478 of NW_024100512.1, forward strand.
CCTCCCGGGCTTGACACACAAGACGGGGGGAACTGACCTATGAACCAAGAAGGAAGAGTGTACAGCAGCATGGCATTTTCACGGAGTATATGAGTGTGGAGCCTCCGACGATAATATGGAGCATCGGCAGTTCTAAGGAGCAGGAACTGACATGCGCAGAAGGACTGTTACGCATGCACAGAGCCACCTCAAATCCGCCGAACAGCTGATCAGCGGTAGATTTGAAATCAGCTGATAGGCAGTGACCCGCGGATTGCTTTGCTAGCGCAAGGCGTACTAAGGAGGATTGATTCGACGAGAATGCTTTGAAACGCTGATTGGAGGCCAGGAGGGTGGAGACATTGGGTGTGGTAGGGAGACGTGGATGATTCGGGTGTGGTGCAGGTGGAGGTTAATGAGCACGGGTGTGGTGAAGGTGTGGTCCATAATTGCATAGGGTGGAGTGAAAACGTAAGTGTATTTAACTAACGCTGGGAGGCAGTTGCTCCCAGCGCAAACTTTGTATAGCGCACAGCTGGTGCAACGCTTGTCTGTGTTAAACGTCATTGCCGTTCCTTGAAGTAAACTGGAGCTGTTTTCACCCCGAAATCTCGTCAGTGCGTTTTTCGTGTGGAGTCCGGTAGGGAGGCTGACATCCTCTTGGGCCTTTTGTGTACCTTTTTTCCTCCCTGTCAGGAGGGCCTTGTCTCCTTCCAGGAGGTGGCTGTGTATTTCTCTGAGGAGGAGTGGTCTGTGCTGGATCCTCACCAAAAAGCGCTGCATTGGGAAGTCATGCTGGAAAATTACAGGAACGTGGCCTCTCTTGGTAAGGGTTTCCTTATTCTCCAATCAGAGAGTCCAGGAAGACATTTTGTAGCTGGATACCACTGGCTGTTTCTTATTTAAAAAAATCTCAGATAGATGTCATCTCTTGACAGGAAGCAGGTAGAAATTTGCTGTTCTACTGCTCTGAGGGAGGAAATAGATCAGTGGCATTCTGCTCAGATGCATCCTGTGCCATTTCACACCTGGTTAATTTTCTATTTGCATTTAAACATCTCAGTGACAAAGTAATTCCTTGGCTTGGTGTAATGCTAAACTCCATCACAAATTTTGGCTCACATAATTTTTTCCTAATAAGTCCTTGGATGCTTCCTTTGATTTTTCTTTAACTCAGAGCTGATTCATTGAGATTTGAATATGTATGAAAAATTAAAAGAAAAATAATGTTTGCTATTTTTAAATCTTTTATGCTTCATTGATGTGGGAATTATCACTTATACCATTGTAAGCAATCAAACATGCTATATCTTAGAATTTCAAAAGCTTCAGAAGGCAATTATGATTTCCGCCTGATCTTTTTCTTTAACCATAGTATCATATCTATTTCTCTTTCTGCTTGGAGGTGATAATGGGCAGGACCATAAAGACTCTAGCAAATCATTCCAAGAGTTCAGACATGGAGACGTAATAGAGAAATGGAATTCCAAAGGAAGGAGAGAAACCCATCAAATTCCATCAATGTTCACATGCAGGAGATTCTTGACCAACGAGGAAAAATACGAAAAAAATATATTGGGGAAGGTGTAAAATTAGCCAAAGACACATTAGATGTAAATGAACAAGAGCCGTAGGACAAGATAATATGTGTAAAGAAAATGGAAAAAATTATAATTGGACTTTCCCGTTTTCTCAGGAAAATGGGTCTCTTACATCACATAAAAGTTTTCCCATTGGAGAGAAACTAAATAAATGCATGGAGAATGGAAAGAGCTTTTGTGAAAGAGGACTTGTACTATTCAGAAAAGGAACCACAAGGAGAAGCCATTTAAATGCATGGAGTGTGGAACGGGATTCCATGAAATTGCATCCCTTGTGAGTCATAAGAGAATCCGCACAGGTGATGCGCCATATAAATGCATTGAGGATGGAAAGTGCTTCGACAAAGAGAGTAATCTTACATCCCATAGAAGGATCCACACGGGGGATAAGCCCTATAAATGCATGGAGTGGGGAAAGACCTTTAGACACAGCAATAATCTTACTGCCCACAAAAGGATCTACACAGAAGGGAAGCCATTTAAATGCATGGAGTGTGGAAAGGGCTTCAGTGGACTCAGTGTTCTTACATCCCATAAAAGGAGCCACACAGGAAAGAAAACATCTAAATGCATAGAGTGTGGAAAAGGCTTCAGCCAACATGATAATCTTACTTCCCATAAAAGAATCCACACGGGAGAAACCATTTAAATGCATGGAATATGGAAAGGGCTTTTGTGATAATGCATCCCTTATGAGACATAAAAGGATCGACACCAGGGAGAAACCATACAAATGCTTGGAGTGTGGAAAGGGCTTCCTCATAAACAGTAAACTTACTATTCATAAAAGGATCCATACAGGGGAGAAACCATATATGTAAATATAGTATAGTATGATATGGATTTACTAATGAAAATACCAATGGGCAAGGTGCCATTTTAATTACAAACTGGATTTTTGAAGGTATCTATATTTAAGTACAATTTATTTTATTTTCAAAGGGAAGATTCCTACTCTCCAGTTGTTAGTTCTTCCCACTTGATTATACTCAAAGAGCTTAAACTTTCCTTCTTTTTCCTAATCTTTTAATTGTTTCCCCTTCTTTTCTCATTCATTAATACACACTCAATTGATTAGAATATTTTTCTCTGTCCTCAGAAAAGTATAGTAGTATGAACTGGCCATTTCTATGTCAACAAATCAATCTAATGAGTAAAACCCAAAATCATAGTACTGTATATTTTTTTTCTACCCCCAAGGACAAAGTCCAGAAGCAATTTCAAAGTACAAACAAAAGTTCTTATATTCTTTTATCAAACCGGTCAATTTAGCCATCTCTGCTAATTCCTAATGTTAGCCATTCGTCCATGATGGGAATCAAAACATCCTTCAATTTTTGTGTGTAGTGCAGTCTTACTGCCCTCGACATATAGAGTTCAAATTTTTTTCCAAGTCTTTTTCTGTTAGACCCAGAAGGACAGTTTCTGATTTAATCTTTATATTCACGTTTAGAATTTTCTGCATTAAAATATGAAGCCTACTCCAATAAATCTTTCTTTATCACGTGTCCACCATAAATGATAAAAAGTCCCTTCTTTGCATTTACATTTCCAACATTCATTTGAAATACCTTTATACATTCTAGATAATTTATCTGAAGTTAAATACCAGTGATACGTCATCTTAAAATAGTTTTCTTTTAAGTTATAATTTAGTGTGAATTTTAAGTCTTTCGTCCACGTATTCTCTGATTGTTCAAGCATCACATTATACCCAAAGTTCTTTGCCCAGTGAATCATACAGTGTTTTACATGTTCACTTTCCAAATTCAATTTTAATAATGTTTTGTAGACCTTGGCAATCTACAAGGTCCCTTCCAACTACGTTACTCTGTCTTCTGCTTTTGAATCTCCTTGAGGAGGAAAACAGCATACCGTGAGATTCATCATTTGGCCACTGGAGGGCGAACGCCAGAGGTGATTTATCATAGGAGAATGGGAAGGAAATGACATCACTAAGGAGGTCTTTCCGTCTAGGACGCAGCACTCTGTCTTCTTACCATTTGAGCTTCGCAGGGTTTTTAAATGGGTGCAGAAAAGTCTTGAAGAAATCCAGAGGTGGGCGGAGTAACTGGCAGGTGGGAGGGGTCTTCACATGCGGGGGGGGGGGCGCAGAGGGTGCTCGCCTAGAGAAGGAAGGGACAGATGCCAGGTTCCCATGCAGGTGCAATTTTCTGAGTCCTGGGAGTGGGAGAGCCCGGATCCCATGTTCCCCTGCCGCCCCTCTCCAGAGGGAGAGGGAAACAGGGTTCAGGACTAGCCACGTTACCCCAGGAACAAATCCCCAGAGAGGAGGAAGGGTCCTGGGGGGATCCTTCCCGCCCCATATCCTGGAGAAAGCTCCAAAGTCGGTGATGGGGAGAGCTTGGATGGCAAATCTCATGCAGGAAATAAGAAAATAGCTGCACGGGAGGAACTGCAGAAGGTTGTGCCCGATTCTCCTTCTGTGCTGGATGACACTAAAATGGGGTTGGAATTTCAGTAGTTCAATTTTTCATAGGAGGTTAAGTGAGCCAGCACATCACCATCCCCTGTGTTTTGTGTGAATTCAGCCCCTGCAATTATGTAGCCTGTTTGTGTTTAGGGTATGTTTTGGGAACCTACCTGTGTGTAATTGTGTGATTTAGCTCTTAAAAAGGAAATCCTGAAGAAAGGGAAGTAGAATATCCAAAGCAGGTCATTTTAGGCATTCCATTTTTTTAAAACTTGAACTTTCATTGTTTGTTAACCTGTTAGAGTTTGGAAAGTTGTGTAAACCCTGCTTGTAGATAAATGTAGATCTAGGTTTTCTTAATAAAGCAAGCCCTACTCTATGAGAAAAAGAAATTGAAATTGATCCAAAATGCATTTTTTCAGTGTTCCAAGTCCTTGGTGGAAGTCAATCCCAAGGTTTGTACAAACACACATTCATACACAGGGACTACCTTCTCAGTGACACTGTAATCCTGTACTAGTTCAGAAAAATATTTCTTTCCATTTTCTAATCAATCTCAGATACAGAAATTGGAAGCCATTTGTGCACCCTCTTCTGGAGGCAAAAAAATTGGACAAAGATGGTTGAAAGACTTCCCTGACCTGTTGCTACCAGAATGGTACTATGAATAGAAAGGTGGTTGGAGATCCACAAGATTCCCTGGATCCATTAGGAGTTGTGATACAGAACTGAGAAAGAATGAAAAGCCAATGTTTAGCAAGTGAGGAAATAGGAAAAGGCCCTTCTGATGTTCAGCTTGGGAGCTGTGGAGAGATCTGGGCAAGAACTGGGCAGAAGATCCTGGAGGAGAAAACCATCCTTTCAGAAACTGAGCCCTGGAACTTCAGGAGCTTCCAATACAAAGAGGATGAGGGTCCCCGAGGGCTTTGCAGCCGACTGCACTACTTTTGTAGGCAATGGTTGAGACCAGAAAAGCACACAAAAGCGCAGATGCTGGACCTGGTTGTTCTGGAGCAGCTCCTGGCCCTTCTTCCCCTGCAGATGGAGAGCTGGGTGCGGGAGTGTGGAGCAGAGACCAGCTCCCAGGCGGTGGCCCTGGTGGAAGGCTTCCTCCTGAGCCAGGCGGAGGAGAAGAAGAAGACGACTGACAGGCAGGTGAGAGACCTTCATTTGGGAACTCTGAAGTGGTTAGATCTAATAAACTGTGTTTGAATTCTTAACCCTTGCCTACCAGGGTCTTTGCATTTATCATATGTGGAGATACTCTGATAATTCTTGTAGGACATTGTTCTGTTATTAGTGATAGTCGTTCCTTTCCTGTGTTCCAACTTCACTTGATGGATTTCTGGGGCTTTGGAGTGGTGTTCACAGAAGAATCCACTTCTTGGTGTGTATTGTCCATTCATTCTTCTTCTTGTTTCCTGTCTACTTTTTCAAGTCCTTCATGTTGGAGATCAGAGATCCTGGGTGGAGGCATCCATCAAATTCACCTCCAGAAATGTTTTTCAAGAGGATCTCTCAGGATGATCCAAATCAAGACCCAATCAGAGGTAATACAAGGCTGTCCCATTCCCCAGAGTGATCTCAACTATCTCATCTTCTATACGTCTTCTCTTCTATAGAACACCACTTCCTACATTATTAACTATGCAGTTTAAAATTATCTCTCCCTCACAGGGAAGAATAGAAGGAAGCTGGCCCTCCCTGATGTTGAAGCTGAAACAGAGGTTGAAACTCCAATTCAAGTAAGAAGAGGAAGTTTATTTATTAGATTTGTAGCTTTTTTAAGACCAGTACTTTAAATAATTGCTAATTGTTGCCAATCATTATAATAATTGTACTAATGCTAATTACCCACTTTTCAAATAATACTTTATGATGCCCATTTTAAAAAAAATTCTTTAACTTGGATTTGTGCAAGGATGCTCAAAACTGACTAAATATTCCCACTGGCAATTACTATTTTTTAAAAAATCTTTCTAGCATGCAAAGTAAATTCTGATGCAAAGTAAATTCTGATGCCTTGATTTGTGCCTGAATTTAGAAGCCAAACTATTCAGCTTTGCAAAGGCTAAGAAATGTCCTTCTCGAGAAATTTATTTTGCTTTGTTACCTTTCATTCAGTCAATGTCTAGGACTACAAATAGCTTCTTACAATTTAAGGAGGACTAGAACCAAATTCCTCACTGAGTTCTCCAACACCTCTCATGAAGGTGTTAAGGATAGACAGGACTGCTGCTTCTTGGTATATAATGAGCCACTTACTAAATACTGCAAAATAATCCACACACACAATGATTCCTACATTTCCGTTGCGAAAATAAGAAGGATTGGAGTCATTGATATGTGGGGTTTCTAAGATCCATCTGCCAATTGATTCTCTCCAGAAGTCTTCTAATGGTAGACAGATGAATGAATGGTAGATTAATCGATACAAAAGAAATTGGGGTTATTTTCACTGAAAGGCTTTGATAATCCTGGAGAATCAATAAAATTGATAAAACCTACCCATAACATTTCTTCAATGAAAAGCTTTTACTCTGTCCGTTTTCTCACATAAATCCTGGAATACAAACAAGCACAGCCGTTTACCTTAGTTACTGCACGGCTTTGTTTTGGGAATTTATAAACAATAGGACTGTTTTTTTGCAATTTCTTCTGGGCCTTTTGTGTACTTTTTCCCCTGTCAGGAGGACCTTGTCTCCTTCGAGGAGGTGGCTGTGTATTTCTCCGAGGAGGAATGGTCTCTGCTGGATCCTCACCAAAAAGCGCTGCATTGGGAAATCATACTGGAAAATTACAGCAACGTGGCCTCTCTTGGTAAGAGTTTCCTATTCTCTAGTCAGAGTTCAGGAAGACATTTGTAGTTATAGGCTGTTCATGCATATAGAAATTATTATTTATGCCATGCCATTGTAAGCATGTAAACGTTTAATATATTGGAATCTGGCAAATATCAGAAAGCAATTATTATGACTTCCAATTATTTGATCTTTTTCTTTAACCTTGCTATCATATTTATTTCTCATTCCCCTTCAAGGTGATAATGGGCAGGACCATAAAGAGTCTCAGGAATCATTCCAAGGGTCCAGACATGAAGATGCAATGGAGAAGCCTGTAATTCAAATGAAATTCCAAAGGCAGGAGAGAAATCAGTCAAATAATTGGAATAAGGAAAGCTCATCTTCCATTGATGCTCACATGAAGGAGTTTCTTGACCAACGAGGAAAAATACAGAAAAAATATATTGGGAAAGGTATAAGACTATCCAAAGGCACACTAGATACAGATGGACACTATCCATCCCAAGCCAAAGGACAAGGTTATATATGTAAAGACAATGGAAAAAATTACAATTGGACATCCACACTTTCTCAAGAAAACAGGTCTCTTACATCACACAAAAGTCTTCACATGGGAGAGAAGCCAAATAAATCTCTCGAGCATGGAACGAGCTTCTGTGAAAATGAGACTCTTACTGTTCATAAAAGGAGCCACACAGAGGAAAAGCCATTTAAATGCATAGAGTGTGGAAAGGGTTTCAGTAAACCAAGTGGTCTTACTTCCCATAAAAGGATCCACACAGGGGAGAAGCCATTTAAATGCATGGAATGTGAGAAGACCTTTAGTTGCAACAGTACTCTTACTTCCCACAAAAGGATCCATACCGGGGAGAAGCCATATAAATGCATAGAATGTGGAAAGACCTTTAGACGCAGCAGTAATCTTACTTCCCATAAAACGATCCACACTGGGGAGAAGCCATATAAATGCATAGAGTGTGGAAAGGGCTTCAGAATACATGGGGATCTTATAACCCATAAAAGGATCCACACAGGGGAGAGGCCTTACAAATGCATGGAATGTGGAAAGGCCTTTACTTATAACAGTCAACTTGCTTCCCATAAAGTGATCCATACAGGAGAGAGGCCTTACAAATGCATGGAATGTGGAAAGTGTTTTAATCATAGCAGTCAACTTGCTTCCCATAAATGGATCCATAGAGGGGAGAAGCCATATAAATGCATGGAGTGTGGAAAGGGCTTCAGCCAACACAGTCTTCTTACATCCCATAAAAGGATCCACACAGGGGAGAAGCCATATAAATGCGTGGAGTGTGGTAAGGGGTTCCATATCAGTTCATCCCTTATGAAACATAAGAAGATTCATACGGGAGATAAACCATATAAATGCATGGAGTGTGGAAAAGGCTTCAGCCAACATGGTAATCTTACTTCCCATAAAAGAATCCACACAGGGGAGAAGCCATTTAAATGCATGGAGTGTGGAAAAGGCTTCAGTGGACTCGGTGTTCTTAAAGCTCATAAAAGAATCCACACAGGAGAGAAACCATATAAATGCATGGAGTGTGGAAAAGGCTTCAGCCAACATGGTAACCTTACTTCCCATAAAAGAATCCACACAAGGGAGAAGCCGTTTAAATGTATGGAATGTGGAAAGTGCTTTAGTGATAATGCATCCCTTTTGAGACATAAAAGGATCCACACCAGAGAGAAACTATACAAAGGCATGGAGTGTGGAAAGGGCTTCCTCATAAACAGTAAACTTACTACTCATAAAAGGATCCACACAGGAGAGAAGCCGTATAAATGCATGGATTGTGGAAAGGACTTCAAGAAACTCTGTGGTCTTACTTCGCATAGAAGGATCCACAAGGGAGAAGCCACATAAATGCACAGAGTGTGGAAAGTCTTTTAATCAGAGCCATCACCTTGCTGTCGGGCCGTGGCGGTTACCTGCGCCAACGAAGCCCCGACTCCCTGAACGCGTGTCCTAACGGCCCGACATCCAGCTGGCTGGCGGGCATGCGCAGGAGCCGTTCCGACACCCTCGCCGAAGCCACACATGCGCAGACGGTGCTCCGGATGGTACAGCGTGTGCGCAGACGGCTAAAACGACGAAACCTGCTTAGTTTCCTTATATGGACACTGGGATGAAGCTAACTACACTAATTGAGGCTGATAGGCTGCCGAAGCGTCGGGAAGCCGCCGAAGCGTCGGGAAGCGTCGCGAAGTGGCAGCTGAAGATCAGTGTAATCGAATGGATGGCCATATAGGGGGTATCTGGGCGGTCCGGAAGAGGGTGGTGGTGCATGGGTGGTAGCGTGGGTGTGGGCTAGGCGGGGACTTTGTAAATTGTATAAAGGAACCATGAATGTAATGGTTGTCAGTGCTGACTTTAAATCGTTACTTTACTGGAATAAAGTAGAAGTTCTTCGTTCCTGACGTGGTGACTTTGTGTCTGCTGATTGTGAAGTCAAGACGAGGCAACAGTAAGTCAGCACTCACTAAACTCGTTCATTAGAGTAGGCTTTGGAGCAGACGGGAGACAGCATGGCAGAGGGGGTGCAAGACGCTGTCCCGGCTGAAGATGCTCCTGAACAGGTGGAGGACCAGGGCTCGTCCGTGGATCCAGGTGCAGTGGTAGAGGGCCCTGTAGTACGCCCGAAGGAACGGATTCTTCCGCCAGCAGTGGATGTGGGGCCCGAGACTAAGCAGAGGCCGGCAGCGACTGAGGCGGCTGAATGGTGGTTAAGTCCGGCATTACAATGTTTGGACACTGGTCGGCGGCCTATGCTGGGTGAAAGGGACTCTTATGCCGCTTGGAGGGAAAGGAGAGTGGCTGGTGACGAGGAGGACGAATGGAGTTACTCCACTGCTCCTGGACAGTACACCCTTGATGTGTTAAGGGATAGGTTTGGGGAACCAGGTTTCCTTCCCAAACAAGGGGTGGCCCCCCAGCCTCCTGTTGGTTTGTCTGGATTCCGTTTGGCTAGCCCCCGATTGAGGGTGACAGCAGCACAGCTGGAACAAGGGAGACAGGTGTGAGAATGGGGCCCACACATGACAGTTGTACCACCCCTGTTTCTCTGCCTTTAGGGTCTGTGGACCTTGGCCGACAATCCGCTATCAGTGGGGGACAATAGGGTGGCCAACCGGCTTTAGTGTGGCCCACGGGTATACCATGGACCCCTCCCCCTCTTGGGATTACGTTTGACGGTGATCCGGACAAATTGGCCATGTTCTTAGGCCATGTGTTGAATCATTTAGATCGCTTTGCGGTCCATTACACCTCACAGTGGGCCATAGTGGTAGCAGTGACTGCCAATCTGCAGGGTGAGGCGGCTACCTGGGCAGCGGACTTATTTGGAGATCATGCCAGCGAGTTGGCAGATATAGGGTCTTTTCTTGAGGCCTTGAGGATTCGGTTTGAGGACCCTACCAGGGTTCAAAGAGCGGAGGCGGAAATTGTACGCTTAACACAGGGGGGAAGGCCAGTACGAGAGTTCATTAGGGAATTCCAGCGTGTGGCAGGCCGATTAAGATCATGGCCTGAGAAGTTGCTAGTGCATCACCTCCGACATGGGCTAGATGTGGAGCTACGTCAGGCTTGTCTGGTGAGGGGGGTTCCGGCTCGTTTACACGATTGGTATAAGACAGTTACTGAACTATATGCTGGGTTGCAGGAGATCAGTCCAGGTGCGCTCTCCTCTCTCCCCGCACCCACACAACAATCAGCCAGTAAACCTAAAGCTGTGGGGGTTCCAGTACAAACGGTTCCACCGGGGCCGCCAAGGGGGATATTCCGCTGTTTCCGAGCCAATAAACCGGGTCATAGGGTGGCCCAGTGTCCAATGTCTCCAGGAAAGGGAGTGTCTTCGGGACAGTCTGGGCTCGCGACGAGAAGGCAGGAGGTCACACCATTTCGGGGTACGGATCACATGAGAGCTCTGCGGCAAAATGAAGACAGCACACCCTATGGGCCTTCACCAGGAGTGGCAGTTTCAACCCCGGAGGTGGTACCTGACAAGTACGATCGGGAGGATCCGGAAGAGGATCCCATGGTAAGTAGTCCAGTGGTACCATTCGCCATACCAATCTTCCTGGCCAATTGCAAATCTGGTCAACGCATGGAATGTAAGGCGTTGATAGATTCAGGTTGCACACGATGTCTGGTCAGTAGGAAAATAGCGGATGCGTTGGGACTCCGATTGATAGATTTGTCTCGTCCGATCAATTTCGAACAGGTGGATGGATCCCTATTGGGTGGGGCACCGGTGACTCAAGTGACTGAACTTGTATGGTTAGAGATGAGGGATCATTGGGAATTAGTACGTTTTATTGTAATTCCATCAATGACCGAAGAGGTGATCTTGGGATTGGCCTGGCTTGACAAATGGCAACCAGTCATATGGTGGGCGGGTGGATGTCACCGTATGAGATTAGCTGTAGGTCCCCGGCCTCCAGAGGATGGTAGTGAGAAGCCATATGTGCAACCATCACATGCCAAACTGCCCGGTAAGGAAAAGATCAAAGTGGCAGTGGAAGCTAGTGAAGGGAAACGTTTGTTCCCTGTAGAGTATGAGGATTTACGGGATGTGTTTAGTGAGCAAGAATGTGATGTGTTGCCGCCACATCGCCCTACAGATTGTGCAATAGATATTGTACCGGGGGCAAAACTGCCAAAACCCCGGATGTATCCAATGTCTCCCAAAGAGTTGGAGGAACTAAGGAGGTACATTGATAAGAACTTGGCACGTGGCTTTATACAGCCAGCCCGGTCGTGGATTGCGGCTCCTGTGATATTTCAGGGAAAGAAAGATGGTGGATTAAGGCTTTGCGTGGACTTTAGGGGATTGAATGCAGTATGCACTGAAAATATGTATCCCTTACCCTTGTTGAAAGACATGCTAACCCATTTATCCCAAGGGAGGTTTTTCACTAAACTCGATCTTAGGGAGGCGTACTACCGCATCCGCATAAAACCAGGAGATGAATGGAAAACCGCGTTTAATTGCCCATTAGGGAGCTTCCAATTCACTGTCATGCCGTTTGGATTAAAGGGGGCTCCTGCAGTATTTATGCAAACCATTAATGAGGTGTTGCACGAACATTTATATCGCGGGGTATTGGTGTACCTTGACGATATTCTGATCTATTCTAAGACCATGGATGAGCATATACAGATGGTTAGGGAGGTCTTACACAAACTACTCCAGGCCCAATTATTCGTAAAACTCTCGAAATGTGAGTTCCATAAAACCCGTATTGAGTATTTGGGATATAGAATATCAGCCTCAGGGATAGAGATGGATCCGGCAAAAGTGAAGTCGGTACTTGAGTGGCAGGCACCTAGGACGAGACGCCAACTGCAGAGCTTTTTGGGGTTCGCGAATTTTTACAGGCAGTTCATTCCTGGTTTCGCACAGGTGGCTCTGCCACTTACGGAATTGTTGAAGACGCGGAACACCCCTGGAAAGGCGCGACCTAGTCAGTCATTGGCATAGACCAAGGAAAGTCAGGTTGCGTTCGAACACCTAAAGGCTTTGTTTGGCAAGGAGCCCATTTTACTGCATCCAGACCCTGATAGACAGTACATCGTCCAGGCGGATGCAAGTGATGTGGCGGTGGGAGCTGTGTTATTGCAGCGAAACAACAACGGCGAGTTACAGCCTTGCGCATATACCTCACACAAGTTGACAGAGACGGAGAGGAGGTGGGCAATATGGGAGAAGGAGGCCTTTGCCATTAAATGGGCCTTGGCAACGTGGCGACATCTTTTGGAAGGGGCTAAGCAAGAAATAGGGATATGGACGGACCATAAGAATCTGGCAGTATTGCAATCGCCCCGACGTTTAGCACCGAAACACGTGAGATGGGCGCAATACTTTAAACGGTTTACTTTCCAGCTTAAATATGTCCCTGGGGGTCGTAATTTCTTGGCGGACGTGTTATCTAGATTGCCCCAATATGAGAGCCAAAGGGAGGAATTGGTACAAGCTATATTACCGCCATATACGCAGGGAGTAGGTAGGGTAAGTTCCCGTTCCGATACCAGAAATATCGAATCGGAATTAAAGGCGGCGATACCACAGGACCCTTGGTTCCGGGAACATCGTACTCTGTTCACCCAAAGAAACGGGTTGGCGTGGTTCGGAGTGAAATTATATGTACTGCTTGTGTTACGGGCTAGAATCCTTCAGAGGTGTCATGATGCAAAACTGGCGGGACATTTCGGATTCGTAAAAACATTACACTTGACTAGACGCCAGTTCTGGTGGCCTACATTACGAAAGGACGTAGAACACTATGTAAAAGCATGTTCTGTATGTGCTACATGCAAATCCTGTCCAGGAAAGCCAGTGGGGTATTTACAGCCAGTAGCTGACCCGGAACATCCATGGCAGGATATTGCCATGGATTTCATTGTGGAACTTCCAAGGAGTAAGGGACATACAGTAATATGGACGGTAATCGATTTATTCTCAAAACAAGCCCATTTTGTTCCGTGTAGGCAGTTGCCGACTGCTCAGAAATTGGCCCACATGTTCCTGACACATATATACCGTATTCATGGGGCCCCCCGGCGAATAATATCTGACTGGGGTGTTCAATTTACGGCACGATTGTGGAAAGGATTCACTGCATTACTAGGGTCGTCGCAGGGACTTAGCACTGCGTACCATCCCGCTACCAATGGAGCTGCTGAACGGGCTAATGCAGCGGTCGAACGATATTTGAGAAGTTATGTATCATACCAGCAAAATAATTGGGAGACCTGCTGGTGTTCGCAGAAGTTGCGTATAATAACGCAGTACACACCAGTACAGGGTATGCACCATTTAAAGTGGTCTCTGGGAAAGATTTTGTTCCCATACCTGAGTGTCGGAACTTGGAGGCGCAGCCATATCTCCCACAGGAATGGACACAAAGGGTTTCTGGGGCCTGGGCGGCTGTAAAAACAGCGCTGGTAGAATATGGGCGAAAGATGAAGGAACAGGCGGACAAAAAACGGCAACCCTGTAAGCCGTTCGTTGTAGGACAACTAGTTTATTTGTCCACCAAATACCTGAGACTGAAAATCCCGTGTAGAAAATTGGGACCTAAATACATTGGCCGGTTTAAAATTGTTAAAATCATTAATCCAGTTACTGTGCAATTACAGTTGCCCCGGTTGTTGGGGAAAGTACATCCGGTGTTTCATTGCAGTTTAATCAAAACAGTCTATATATGCCGGAAAGGAGCTGAACCAGGTCCTGTCTTTAATGACGACTATGAAGTACAAGAAATACTCGACTCCTGTATTAAGCAACGTAAATTGTATTATTTGATTAGGTGGAAAGGTTACCCTTTACCTGAGGCTATGTGGGTAAGGGCAGATGATGTAAGGGCTCCTCGTCTGGTTAAACAATTCCATGTGCAAAACCCTGGGAAGCCAAAACCCATTAGCACAGTGGGGGTCGGAAAAGTGGATGTGGGGGAACCAAAGTAACATATCTTCTGGCTGGCAGGCATGCACAGGAGCCGTTCCAACACCCAGCTGGCCTCGCCGAAGCCGCACATGCACAGACGGTGCTCCGGATGGTACAGCGCGTGCGCAGACAGCTAAAACGATGAAACCTGCTTAGTTTCCTTATATGGACACTGGGATGAAGCTAACTACACTAATTGAGGCTGATAGGCTGCCGAAGCGTCGGGAAGCCGCCGAAGCGTCGGGAAGTGTCGGGAGGTGGCAGCTGAAGATCAGTGTAATCAGATGGATGGCCATATAGGGGGTATCTGGGCGGTCCGGAAGAGGGTGGTGGTGCATGGGTGGTAGCATGGGTGTGGGCTAGGCGGGGACTTGGAAGTGGCCAGCAAATGGCCCTCGCCTACTTCACCTATCCGGCTTGATAGGCTCTGGGGGAGGGGTTTTGGCAGGCAGCGGGGCGCGCTCCTCACAGCGCCAAGAGGCTGAGCCGGGTGGCGCAAATCCAAAAAGAAGCATGAGGCCGCCCAGTCTGCCCAGTTTCAGCAGGTAGCAAGGTGCAAAGCTGATGAGCTTTGCACCCCCCGGCTCAACCTCTCAGTGCTGTGAGGAGAGTGCCCCCCTGCCTGCTGAAACCAGGCTGGGAGCTGGGCGGCATCGTGCTTCTTTTTGGATTCGCGCCGCTCAGTTCAGCCTCTTAACTCTGTGAGGAAAGCGCCCTGCTGTCTGCTGCAACCGGGCAGGCTGGGGGCTGGATGGCATCGTGCTTCTTTTTGGATTCGCGCCGCTCGGTTCAGCCTCTTGGCGCTGTGAGGAAAGCGCCCTGCTGTCTGCCGAAACCGCTGGGGGCTGACCAGCATTGCACAGGTAATGTTGACTCTCATGCTGCTCATGCATCCCCTCTCCCAGAGCCCACCA
The DNA here is from genome assembly GCF_016545835.1 of Crotalus tigris. NCBI lineage: Eukaryota > Metazoa > Chordata > Lepidosauria > Squamata > Viperidae > Crotalus > Crotalus tigris. The sequence continues at coordinate 4,356,679 of NW_024100512.1, forward strand.
AGCCAGATATGTAAAGTAGGTGAGGGCCATGTGCTGGCTACTTCCAGGTGATGGTGCATTTCTTCATTCCTCACGAAGGGTGACACCTCCCCAGCTGCGTTTCTTGCCTGTTTTTCTCCCTCACTCATCTCAAATATTTTTCCACCACTTTGTACTTAGGAAGGAAGGAAGGAGAGGGAGGGTCTGAGGGAACGCCTGCCTTAGTCCTGCCCTGCTGCCCTTTCACCATCCCCTTGCCCCCTCCTCTTGACCTATGCTGGGGGTCTCCCATCCTATTACTAAGGAAGCTTTGGATACAAAGCTGGGTCTCCTCCCATGGAGAGGGAATGGGCCTCCCTCTGACTTTGTCCTTGGACCCATCATGAGCAACCTGGCTAAGGAGAACAAGCACAGCAGCAGCAGCCTTGAGGAGGAGGTAAGTGCAGCCCAGGTCCCCACAGGCACCCTTGACGTGAACGATGTAGAGCTGGCCATACCCACCCAGTAGGCCACACCCACTCCATCCACGCCCACTCAGTAGGCTGCACCCACCCTGGCCACACCCACCCAGCCCCCCAAGGGTAATTGCAATGCTGATGCAGCCCTCAGTGAAATTGAGTTTGACACCCCTGTTCTAGAAAATTACTTCAATTTCTGTACTAGAAATATTAACGCCATCTGTTTTCCTGGGTGAAGTACGTAATATTCCAAAATGTCTAAAATCATTCTTAAGTTATTTTTTATTTGCCTTTTAGGTAGAAATCCATTTTGATCTGTATGTATAAATTCAATCAAAAATTTCTTTAGTCTTTCTGTTATTATTGAAGCAAAAATTTTATAGTCCACATTTAATAAAGATATTGGTCTATAATTATTTGTGTCAAGTCTGAGTCTTCTTTAGGTAATAAAGTAATATTAGCTTCTGTCCATGGATTTGGTATTTTAGCTTCTACAAGTACTTCATTATATAGTTCTTTCATTATAGGACTTACAATAACTTGTAGAGATTTGTAAACTCTGCAGGTAGTTAATCTGGGCCTGGAGTCTTATCATTTTTTTGTCTTTTGATAGCTTCTGTCAGCTCCATCATTGATATTTTTTCATTTAAAATATTTTGTATATTCTCTGGAATTTTTTGTAAATCTGCTTTTTTAATATAGTGCTTTATGTTTTTTTGTGAAGTTTCCTCTGTATTATAAAGTATCTGGTAAAAGTCTTTGATTATTTTTTTAATTGCATCGTTTTGAAACTGTAAGTCACCTTTTGAGCCTTGTAGTTTATTTATCACTTTTTTCTCTCTTTCTTTTTTCAATTTATATGCTAGCCACCTCCCTAGTTTACTAGCATTTTGGAAAAAATACTGTTTGGCTCTTTTAATTTGTTGCATCACTTTTTCGGCCTCTGCTAAATTTATTTTATGTTTTATTAGTTCCATTTGTTTTTAAATATTTTGTGGGCTCTGCTTGGAGTTCTGATTCTAATTTAAGTTCTTCCTGTAGTTTTAACTGTTGTTGGTTTTTTTGTTATTCTTTTTCACCATGTAAATTATAGCCAACCCTCTAGTGAGCAATTACTTAAATATGAGCCAGGAGTGTTATGCAGCTGCCAAAAAAGGCAATGCAGTCCTAGGATGCATCAATAAAGGGATAGTATCAAGATAATGTGAAATATTAGTACCGCTTTATACTTGACTGGTAAGAATAGAATAGAATAGAATAGAATAGAATAGAATAGAATAGAATAGAATAGAATAGAATTTTATTGTCACTTTGAATGTACACCAATCGGCGTACATAAAAATGAAATTTTGTTCCATACAGCTCTCAAAAGGTCCCCACCTCCAATATAAATTCCTTGTTCGTGGCCAGCTCAAGTTTCAGAATGTCCATTTTAGTCTCTAAGGAGCGAACGATGGCAAACAGGACAGATGGAAATGGAGCTCCATGTGGATTAGCTTATATTCCTGCATGACAACCCTGCCTCCTTTTCTTTTTCTGATCCTGTCTCTTCCACTCTTTCCTTAAAGGGGCCTCCTTTTTGCCCCTGGAGCACACGGCCGCTGCCTCCAACTCCTCCAAAAGCCTTTCTCCCTTCTTCTGGCCCTGCTGACAGCCTCATCCTGTTCCTTTGCTCCATCAGCCCCAGGATCTCTCCTCCCCTGCCTCCATCGGAAACAGCCCTGATTTTCAATAGAATCCATCGCTGTGCCAGCAGTCAGATCTTGCTGCCGGCAAAACAATTTCAAACAGCACAAATGACTTTTAATGGTCTCACCAACAGTTCCGAAACAGCTAAAAACTCGCCATACCAGCAAAAATTGTCGGTGGTATGTTAGCTTAGTCTTACTATGTTGCTCAAACACATTAAAACCTTCCTGATCATGTGGCCTTTATCCCTTATATTCCCCCCAAAACCTTTTCACCTTTGAGAGCCAATGCAGCCGCAGCCGATCCAGGCACTGCCATCTTAACTTTGGTCACCATGATAATAGAAACGATGTTGAGATTCTAGAAAGAGTGCAAGAAAGATGATTAGTGAACAGGAGGCTAAAACATATGAAGGGTTGCAGGAACTGGGCAGGTCTAGTCTAATGAAGAGAAGGACTAAGGATGATGTAACAGGAGGCTTCCAATACAACATGAGGGGCTGTTACAGAGAAGATGAGGTCAACCTATTCTCCAAAGCACCTATGGCAGAATAAGAAGTAATGGTTGAAAAGTTATCGAAGAGTTATCCAGCTTTAAAAAATTCCTGACAGAACAATTAACCAGTGGAACAAGTTGCTTCCTGAAGTTGTGGATGCTTCATCACTGCAGGGTTTCAAGAAGAGATTGGACAGGCATTTGTCTGTTGTGGTATAAAGTTTCCTGCTTGAGCAACACTTGGATTATAAAACCTCCTTGGTCCCTTCCAAGTATGTTACTCTGTATTCTGTATTTTTAATCTCTTGAGTAAGAAGGCTGAATTATATTTCTTGTCTGTTCCTTTGTCCTCTGTTCTGATCCAGAATTAAGATGTTTTGTAATCCCAGACCATACAGATAACTCAATAAGAATGATTGCAAAACAGACATTTATTCAGAAGAAAATACTTGCATTTATGATTGATGCTTCTGGATGTTATACATCTGTTCATCCTTATAGGTAAGAAATTAATACGTCCTCCACACCAACTTCTAACGTGGAATGAGGCCATCTGAGTCCTCCGGTGGTCCCATGCTTTTCTCAGACAAAGGCATTCCAAACTGGCACATGGCCAGGATATCATGTGATGAACTTTAATGGCTCCTCCTACAGACCTGTTAACATGGGATAGCTGACTAGCTAAACTATATTACCCATAAGCCACCTCTTAAGGAGACAGCGCTTAACCCAATAAATGCCAGACATTCTAACATACAGATCTACATGCTCTAGTCAGGGTTACATGATCCAGAACACTCCCCGCTTGGAAATATAAATTTCCACTACTAACTAACTGAAATAAGCAAAAAACGTAGCATTAAGCATGCAATTCTCATTGTTAACTAACTAGTGACTAAAATAGGTAAAACATAGTATCAAAACATGCATAACTATAAGGTAAATAGTTTCCTTGTCTTTTCCTTGTCTTGGTATATATATATATGTGTGTCAGAGTCTTTGTGTGTGAATAAATATGACTGTTACTAACCTCAAGAGAAAAGAAGATACCAAAAGAAACATCCTCACTCTGTTTGTCTGGCCAACAAACAAAGTGAAGAAAGATATGTTTGTTTGTTTATTTTTTTTCTCCCTCTTAAGAACAGCCCAAAGTTACCTGCTCAGGCAGGAAATCCTATACCATTTTCTTGTCTATTAGTTTTGCTCTCTCCCTTTTGTAAATGTTATTCAGAAGTGTGTTAATGCCTTTTCAAACTCTATCTGTAGACACAACCCCCTTCCCCCTGCTTTTTTTCTGGTTGTGCTGCTTTGAGAGGGAGAGAGTGAGAAAGGAGAAGGGGGGGTTGATCTTTTTAAACTTTTTCTCTGCTTAGTATTCAGGTTTGAGAAAGGTGGGGTGGCTGTGAAAATTTAATGTCCACTTTTGCAATTTTTTCTATTCAAAAGAGGGGTCAGTAATTGTTGGACAATTTTTGGGGGGGAAATTTTTGAGTTTAAATTGTTTAAATGGTTTAGTTAGAGTTAGACCTATCAACCAAAAGAAATGACTCTAAATTGTTTTGCTTAGATTTATAAATGTTTTCCCTATTTAATGGAAATTTGTTTCCATATGAATGGAATTTGATTAAATTGGAATCTGACTAACTTTATATTAAAAGCAATACTGGAGTTTGAAAAAAAACAACTATTTCAGTAACTCAGAATATCTTATTAAACTCGTTTATTTTTTTGTGAAGTTAAAACAAAGAAGTTGAGAAAAATTTTGGGATCATAAATAGCTATGCTGTTTTGATTAAAGATTTGTATGCAAAACTATTAGAAAAAGAGCTTGTGTTAACAAATGCAAACAGAGTTTGGTGAGCTCTCCTTTGTTGGCTCTTCGCTACGTAATTTATTTATAAACAAGGACAAAGGTTGGAGGAGGTTTTGACCCAGAAGTAGAGGGGAAAGAGGCAGCCAGTGGCATTTTTGTCTAAAATTGACATCTTGGTGGTTAGCATTTCTTATCAAGTGGGGACAATTTTAATCAGGAAGCCTAAAGGAGGTATACACTTGTTTATAGCAAAGTAGTTGGGAAAAGAAAAGAACAAGAAAAAGAGACATAATGAAGATACGATAGTAGATGGGGAAGGAGGGATTACCAAGAATTGAATTAAAAGATAAAATAATTAGAAAATATGTACTCAAACTGTCCAGATGTTTTTCTCTCCTGCGACAGAAAGGGGTTCTTGCCTAAACTCCACCCTTGGACTTTGCAGTACACCAATACAAAGCAGGACAGTGGGTGTTGATAAAAGCCTGGAGAGACGAAAAACTAACTCCAACCTGGGAAGAACCTTACATTGTCTTGTTAACCAATGAGACAGCTATCTGGATAGCTGAAAAAGGTTGGACCCATTATTCCCGAGTAAAAGGGCCCATGCCAGCCCCAGAGGAGTGGAAGGTGGAATCTCACCAAGGAGATCCACTGAAGCTAAAGTTCTGAAGGACTTAATGGACTAATAGTCAATCTTCCTGACAGAAGGAGGGGTAATAGAGGAAAAAGGGCTAAACTTTGTATTTCTTTTCCTATCTAGAACCAAATGAAAACCGAGACCTCCCGCATGCTGATTTTGTGGGTATCTTTGTGGGTGTTGTTGCTGCTCTCACTGTATTAATTGTGTTCAATGCACAGGGTGTGAGATAGAGTGTGATATTAAGTCTTAGAAGATGTATTGGAACGTTAGGAGGTGGTATGTCTGGGGGGTTTTCTTATTATACTCTGAAAACCTGTCCAACCATTGGAGTCATGTAAGCAATGTGTAAAAATGACAAAGGGAGAAGGAGAAAATATATACCAACTCCAAGTATGTTTATGGAGTCTTGAATACTGATGGAAAAAGAAAAGAAAGAAGTTATGCTAGAGTTGCAGAAGGGAAGGAAGGAATGGATAATAGAAGAAAGAAACAGGAAAGTTGTTTAAGTTGGTTTGCACAGACTTGTGAATTGCATGCATTAAGCAGGGAGACTGCCATTAACGTGGTCAGCCCAAATGTGTGAATTGTATGCCTTAACACAAGCCTTAAAATGTTGAAGGAACAAGAATGTTCTAAAGATGGGAGGTGGATGTTGCAAGATGGGAGACGGATGTTGAAAAGAAGAAAAAAAATGGCTAGAACACGGGAGCAGCCACTGAAGGGGGATCATAAGGGATGATTAATATTTTCTAAAACAGGATGGTTGTATTTATACTTTAGTTAAACAAATCTGTGATAAATTCAAGTTTAAAAAAAAAAGCTTTACAACATTTAGTGGGGAGGCCATGTCAATAGAGGCCTCAACTGGAAAGTTGTTTTTGTTTCTTTGAAATGATGTATGGGAGGCTTTTGTTACATGAAGGTTCAAGAATGTCAATGAAGAAGAGAAGAAAGTTACTCAGTATTTGCATAATCTGGTGCAGATTTTGTCTTCTATCTCAGTACAGGCCCAGGCTGCCTTACGACCTGTCTTTGGCCATTGTTCCTGGAGAGTGGATTTAGGTGAAAAGAACTGTCACCTAGAAATACCAGTCCTGAGTGGTCTCAACCATGCCAAGTCCTCCTGATTTAAGGAATCAAGGTGTGAGTCCATGAAAGTCCCATCATATCCTCTCCCTGACAAACTCAGCAGCTGGACGGCCTGAAAATGAAATTTCAACCTGCCTCACTTGTTGAACTGTTTCCATCTAAGTAGGAGAAAAACTTCAATGGATTGGACTACTCTGGAAATCATGTTCCTAGAACCTGGACTATGTGTTGCAAAATTTTTCTTCTGCTACTGTTGTTTCCTTCGTACCTTCTTTGGTAGAAGGAAGGACCATTGGGGAAAGAAGACTCAGAATATTAAAAGTATAAAAGAATAAATTCAGGTGGAAGAGAAAAAGGGGGGGATTGAAGGAAAAAAAAGTTATTCTTTTAATAATTGTAGAAATGTAATGCCATTATATGAAACTGTCTCTTTAGTACAAATGTAACACTGTAATGCAAATGTAACAATGTAACACCAATATATGAAACAGGAACGTTTACTGTTTCCTGCCCATGTAAAAGTGACTACAAATGGTAATCAGCAAAGATAATTAATTATGACCAAATGTTTACTATTTCCTGCCTAAAAATCCTCCAGACACAGGAACTTACACTTGAGCAGAAATCACTATCAAAGAGGGGGATTTTGACCCAAGGTAAAAATTACAAATAAACAAGATAACAGCAGATGGGTGGAAGAGGTCAGGATGACTTTAAGTACAACTTCAAAGTACATTATAAAGATGAAAGAGCTTCTTAGATGTGACATGCATTGTAGGGGTATAAAATGCAGATCTTGAAACCAGGCCAGTGCGCTCCTGGAAACCAATCCATAGGGAAGGATCCAGGAGGCCCGTTTGCAAACGCTTCTCTTCTCTTCTCTTCTCTTCTCTTCTCTTCTCTTCTCTTTTCTTTTTATTCTTTTTATGTTATTCTCCAATAAACATTTGTTTTGTTAAGCAGACTTGTCTTCGTATTGTGAATATCAAAATTTGGGGTTTTTACATCTCACACAGAAGAGAAGCCCTGTATATTCATGGAGTGTGGAAAGGGCTTCAGTTTACTCAGTAATCTTAAATCCCATAAAAGAATCCACACAGGGGAGAAGCCGTTTAAATGCATGGAATGTGGAAAGGGTTTCTGTGATCATGTATCCCTTAAGAGACATAAAAGGATCCACACCAGGGAGAAACCATACTAATGCAAGGAGTGTGGAAAAAGCTTCAGTCAAAACAGTGGTCTTACTCTCCATAAAAGAATCCACACACAGGATAAATCATATAAATGCATGGAGTGTAGAAAGGGATTCAACAAACTCAGTGGTCTTACTTTCCATAGAAGGATCCATACAGGGGAGAAGCCGTATAAATGCACAGAGTGTGGAAAGTCTTTTCGTCAGAGCCATCACCTTACTTGCCATAAAAGGATCCACATAAAGGAGAAGCTAATATAAATGCATGGATATTGGAGTGAGCTTTAGGAGGAGCAATGACCTAATTTCCCAAACACGCTTGGGTGGGAACGTATGAAAATTCTAGAAAGTTGGTTAAATTTATGAATTTTCCTATTTACAGAGACTGAGTTTACAAAGGAAATTTTTTCTTGGTTTGACCCTCTCAACTGGTTGTCAAAGGATATGAATTTACTAATGAAAATAACAATGGGCAAGGTACCATTTTAATTACAAACTGTGGATTTTTGAAGGTATCTATATTTAAGTGCAATTTATTTTCTTTTCAAAGGTGAGATTCCTACTCCAATTGTTTTTTCTTCCCACTTGATCACACTCAAGAGTTTAAACTTTCCTTCTTTTCCTAAGCTTTCAATTTTTTCCTATTCTTTTCCCATATATTAATACACATTCAATTGATTAGAATACTTTTCTGTCCTCAGAAAAGTTGGAAATGGTGTAGCAGAGAGATTTTAGGCATATATATGTGTGTTTGTGTGTGTGTGTGTGTGTATGTATGCATGCATGTATGTGTGTATGTGTGTTAAAGAGAATCCCAATTCAATCAATGTTTAGAGTGAGGTGGAATGTGATATTGAAGTGTCTCATTGAGTAATTGTGATATTGCATTAATAGGACAAGTAACAGGTTTTCTACTTTGAATTTTTCATGCTTCCCCCTCTCTCTCTTTTTGTCCCAAGTGAGGGATATTCAGGAAAATAACAAAGTGATGCCACTTTGGACAGGCATTTGTTTGGGATAGTATAGGCTTTCCTGCTTGAGCAAGAGATTGGACTACACAACCTGAAGGGCCCTTTCAACTGTGTTACTCTTGTGTTCTGCTTTTGAATCTCTTGAGGAAGAAAACAGTATACCATGAGATTCATCATTTGGCCACTGGAGGGCGAATGCCAGAGGTGATTTATCATAGGAGAATGGGAAGGAAGTGACATCACTCGGGAGTTTTCCGTCTCGGTCGGAGTACTCTTGTCCCTTTCTCACTCTGAGCTTCGCAGGAGGTTTAAATGGGTGCAGAAAAGTCTTGAAAGGAAGAGCTCCAGAGGTGGACGGGGTAAGTGGCAGCTGGGGGGGAGGTGTCTTCGCGTGCAGGGGAGCAGAGGGTGTTCACGCTAAAGAAAGAAGGGACAGATGCCAGGTCCCCTTGTAGGTTCAATCTTCTGAGTCCTGGGAGTGGGAGAGCCCGGATCCCACGTTCCCCTGCCACGCAGGCGGAAGGCAAAGGGAAACGGGGCTCAGGACCCGCCACGTTACCCCAGGAATAAATCCCCAGAGAGGAGGAAGGATCCTGGGGGGATCCTTCCCGCCCCATATCCTAGAGAAAGCTCCAAAGCCGGTGATGGGGAGAGCTTGGATGGCAAATCTCAAGCGGGAAATAAGAAATAAGAAAATAGCGGAACGGGAGGAACTGCAGAAGATTGTGCCTGATTCTTCTTATGTGCTGGAATAATGACACTAAAATGGGGTTGCATCCTCAGCAGTTCAATTTGTCTTTGGAGGTTAAGTGGATCAGCAAATCACTATCCTCCGTGTTTTGGGTGAATTCAGCCCCTGCCTGTTTGTGTTTAGGAAACCTATCTGTGTGTAATTGTGTGATTTGGCTCTTGAAAAGGAAATCCTGAAGAAAGGGAAGTAGAACATCCAAAGCAGTCATTTTAGGCATTCCATTTTTTTAAAAAAAACAAAAACCTGAGCTTTCATTGTTTGTTGACCTGTTAGAGTTTGGAAAGTTGTGTAAACCCTGCTTGTAGATAAATGCAGATCTAGGGTTTTTTTTAATAAAGCAAGCCCTACTCTATGAGAAAAAGAAATTGAAATTGATCCAAAATGCATTTTTTCAGTGTTCCAAGTCCTTGGTGGAAGTCAATCCCAAGGTTTGTACAAACACACGTTCATCCACAGGGACTACCTTCTCAGTGACACTGTAATCCTGTACTAGTTCAGAAAAATACTTCTTTCCATTTTCTAATCAATCTCAGATACAGAAATTGGAAGCCATTTGTGCACCCTCTTCTGGAGGCAAAAAAATTGGACAAAGATGGTTGAAAGACTTCCCTGACCTGTTGCTACCAGAATGGTACTATGAATAGAAAGGTGGTTGGAGATCCACAAGATTCCCTGGATCCATTAGGAGTTGTGATACAGAACTGAGAAAGAATGAAAAGCCAATGTTTAGCAAGTGAGGAAATAGGAAAAGGCCCTTCTGATGTTCAGCTTGGGAGCTGTGGAGAGATCTGGGCAAGAACTGGGCAGAAGATCCTGGAGGAGAAAACCATCCTTTCAGAAATTGAGCCCTGGAACTTCAGGAGCTTCCAATACAAAGAGGATGAGGGTCCCCGAGGGCTTTGCAGCCGACTGCACTACTTTTGTAGACAATGGTTGAGACCAGAAAAGCACACAAAAGCGCGGATGCTGGACCTGGTTGTTCTGGAGCAGTTCCTGGCCCTTCTTCCCCTGCAGATGGAGAGCTGGGTGCGGGAGTGCGGAGCAGAGACCAGCTCCCAGGCGGTGGCCCTGGTGGAAGGCTTCCTCCTGAGCGAGATGGTGGAGCAGAAGGAGCAGGCTGAGTTGCAGGTGAGAGACCTTCATTTGGGAACTCTGAAGTGGTTAGATCTAATAAACAGTGTGTTTGAATTCTTAACCTTGTATCAACTCTGCAACAAATTGAAAAGAAGCCATTTCCACTTTGCTTTCGATTGCCACATATTGAGAAAGGTAAGGGAGGTGGGAGCATAGTTTGAAGTTAGCCAAAACAATTCTTAGGTCTGGGAACCAAAGTCATGGGGAAGAGAGCCCGTGTTTTGCAATAATTGGTGAATTTGATTTATGGCAACTAATTAGGGTGGGGATAGTAACTTTGCAACTTAGTAATCAGAGGGAGGGGGATTTAGCCTTGGGTTCACCTTTGTTCATACCAGTATGTTTGTAGTCAAATAAAAAATGTTCTTTAAGGAAAATGTCTCTGCCTTAAAGTTCTTTTCATTGGTCTCATCTATCGGAACCATGACACCTTGCCTACCAGGGTCTTTGGCATTTATCATATGTGGATATACTCTGATAATTCTTATAGGACATTGTTCTGTTCTTAGTGATAGTCGTTCCTTTCCTGCTTTCCAACCTCACTTGATGGATTTCTGGGGCTTTGGAGTGGTATTCACAGAAGAATCCACTTCTTGGTGTGTATTGTCCATTCATTCTTCTTCTTGTTTCCTGTCTACTTTTTCAAGTCCTTCATGATGGAGATCAGAGATCCTGGGTGGAGGCATCCATCAAATTCACCTCCAGAAATGTTTTTTAGGAGGATCTCTCAGGATGATCCAAATCAAGAGACGACCAGAGGTAATACAAAGCTCTCCCATTCCCTAGAGTGATCTCAACTATCTCATCTTCTATACGTCTTCTCTTCTATAGAACACCACCTCCTACATTTTTAACTATGCAGTTTAAAATTCTCTCTCCCTCACAGGGAAGAATAGAAGGAAGCTGGCCCTTCCTGATGGCGGAGCTGAAACAGTGGCTGAAACTCCAATTCAAGTAAGAAAAGGAAACTTATTTATTAGAGTTGTATTTTCCTTTTCCTTCAGAAAGTCAAGCTGGTATACATAGTAGGGCCGCCTTCCATTTTCCCCTTTTGTTTGGGTTGGCTTATTTTTGTGTTCCTAAGCAAGATGAAAAGTTCAAGTGAAATTCTTATTAGGAGAATCTTTTTTAAGACCAGTATTTTAAATAAGTGCTAATTGGCGCCAATTATTATAATAATTTTAATTATGCCAATTACTGCTCAGTTTTCAAATAATCCTTCACGATGCCCATTCTTTTTCTAATTCTTTGAGTTGGATTTGTGCAAGGATGCTCAAAAATAACTACCGACACTGGCAATTACTATTCTTTTAAGAGGTTTGTTTACAATCAATGATAAGAAAACTAAGTGGATCAGATTAAATGATAAGCCTATTAAAATCCAATGCGAGTTAATAAAAAATTGACAAAGTAAAACTTGTTCTGAAAGAGCACCTAATCAAGGCACTTTTGGCTTGCAGATTAAATTCTAATACTTTGATTTGTGCCTGAATTTGGACCTCCAAAAAATCCAGCTTTCCAAAAGGTAAAAAATGTCCTTCTTGGGAAATTTCTTCCTCTTATCTTCCATTCAGCTGATTATCTCAGACTACAAGCAGCTTCCTTGCAATTTGAGAAGCAGAAGCAAATTCCTGGCTGAGCATTCCCAGCACTTTCATGAAGGTGTTGAGGATAGACAGGACTGTTGCTTCTTGATATACAATGAGCCATTTACTAAATGCTGCAAAATAATCCATACCCACAGAGTTTCCCACATTTCCATCTGCAAAAATAAGAAGGATTGGAGTCATTGATATGTGGGGTTTCCAAGGCCCACCTGCCAGTTGATTCTCTCCAGAATTGATAAAACCTACCCAAAACATTTATTCAATGAAAAGCTTTTACTCTGTCCGTTTTCTCACATAAATCCTGCAATACAAACAAGCACAGCCGTTTACCTTAGATACTGCAGGGCTTTGTTTTGGGAATTTATAAATAATAGGACTGGGCTTTTTTGCAATTTCTCCTGGGCCTTTTCTGTACTTTCGTCAGGAGGATCTTCTGCCCTTTGAGGAGGTGGCTGTGTATTTCTCCGAGGAGGAATGGTCTCTGCTGGATCCTCACCAAAAAGCGCTGCATTGGGAAGTCATGCTGGAAAATTACAGCAACGTGGCCTCTCTTGGTAAGGGTTTCTTATTCTCCAGTCAATTCAGGAAGACATTTTGTAGTTATGGGCTGTTCATGCATACAGAAATTATTATTTACGCCGTGCCATGTAAGCATGTAAACATTTAATATATTGGAATCTGGCAAATATCAGAAAGCAATTATTATGACTTCTAATTGTTTGATCTTTTTCTTTAACCTTGCTATCATATTTATTTCTCTTTCCCCTTCAAGGTGATAATGGGCAGGACCATAGAGAGTCTCAGGAATCATTCCAAGTGTTCAGACGTGGAGATGCAATTGAGAAGCCTGTAATTCAAATGAAATTCCAAGAGAGAAATCAGTCAAATAATTGGAATAAGGAAAGCTCATCTTCCATTGATGCTCACATGCAGGAGTTTCTTAAACAACGAGGAAAAATACAGAAAAAATATATTGGGAAAGGTATAAGACTATCCAAAGGCACACTAGATACAGATGGACACTATCCATCCCAAGTCAGAGGACAAGGTTATATATGTAAAGACAATGGAAAAAATTACAATTGGACGTCCACACTTTCTCAAGAAAACAGGTCTCTTACATCACACAAAAATCTTCACATGGGGGAGAAGCCAAATAAATCTCTCGAGCATAGAAAGAGCTTCTGTGAAAATGAGACTCTTACTGTTCATAAAAGGAGCCACACACAGGAAAAGCCATTTAAATGCAGTGAGTGTGGAAAGGGCTTCAGTAAACCAAGTGGTCTTACTTCCCATAAAAGGATCCACACAGGGGAGAAGCCATTTAAATGCATGGAGTGCGGAAAGACCTTTCGTTCCAGCAGTCATCTTACTTCCCATAACAGGATGCACACAGGGGAGAAACCATTTAAATGCATGGAGTGTGGAAAGACCTTTAGTTGCAGCAGTAATCTTACCTCCCATAAAAGGATCCATACGGGGGAAAAGCCATATAAATGCATAGAATGTGGAAAGAGCTTCAGAGTACATAGTGATCTTACTTCCCATAAAAGGATCCACACCGGGGAGAAGCCATATAAATGCATAGAGTGTGGAAAGGGCTTCAGAATACATAGTGATCTTACAACCCATAAAAGGATCCACACAGGGGAGAGGCCTTACAAATGCATGGAATGTGGAAAGACCTTTACTCATAACAGTCAACTTGCTTCCCATAAAGCGATCCACACTGGAGAGAGGCCTTACATATGCGTGGAATGTGGAAAGTCTTTTACTCATAGCAGTCAACTTGCTTCCCATAAATGGATCCATAGAGGGGAGAAGCCATATAAATGCATGGAGTGTGGAAAGGGGTTCCATATCAATTCATCCCTTCTGAGACATAAGAGGATTCATACAGGGGATAAACCATATAAATGTATGGAGTGTGGAAAAGGCTTCAGTGAGCTCGGTAATCTTACTTCCCATAAAAGGATCCACACAGGGGAGAGGCCATATAAATGTATGGAGTGTGGAAAGGGCTTCAGTGAACACAGTAATCTTATTTCCCATAAAAGGACTCACACAGGAGAGAAGCCATTTAAATGCATGGACTGTGGAAGGGTTTTCAGTCAACACAGTAGTCTTACTTCCCATAAAAGGATCCACACAGGGGAGAAGCCATATAAATGTGTTGAATGTGGAAGGTGCTTCAGTGAACACAGTAATCTTATTTCCCATAAAAGGACACACACAGGAGAGAAGCCATATAAATGCAAGGAGTGTGGAAAATGCTTCAGCCGACCAGGTATTCTTACTTCCCATAAGAGGATCCATAGAGACGAGCCAATTTCCGAAACAGAGATAGATTTGGATGAGAATCTATGCTAATTTGGTCGGTTAAATCTATGGATTTTCCTTTTTAATCAACTGAACTCAGAAAGGAAGATTATTTTGAGTGACTCTGCCAACTGGCAACCTCAGAGAGGGATGAATATATTAATTAAAATGAAAACAATGCATATTTTCATTTTAATTATGAACAAAGAATTTTTGAAGATATATGTATCTATTTAATTTTTTTTTAGAAATAAACTTCTGCTCCTCATCAGCAACCACTGTCTGCATTTTTAGAGGTGCTGCTTCTGCCATTAATTTTTAACTTTCACATGTATTTTTTTTCCCTTTTTATTTTGCCTTTTAGTTTGGATGAGTGCATTACATGTGAATTGCCTGGTTGAATGCGGTTAAGTCCAATGCACTCCCTTGACAGACTATAATTAAAGACTTTTATTGCCTTCAGGATGAGACTTCATCTGATTTATCACATGGATCAGCAGTGGCAAACTTCAGTCTTTTGTCTTCTTGTGATGTGATTTTAGCCATTTAGGCTTTTTGATTATTTATTGAAAAGGCTACATTAGTTATTAATTATTTATTGAAAAGGTTACATTATTGTAATTATTGAAATTATTTATTGAAAATGCTATATATTTTTTAAAGAACTTTAGTACTTCATTCTTTTTTCCTTATACATACCGTACTTTTTCTTAATTCAGGAAGGGGAAAATTTCCTCTCTCTTTTTTTTCTTTCTTCCTCATTATGGGAACAGCAGTTTTGATCTAAGAAGCAGTATTGTTTGGAAACACTTTGAAATATTTTTGATCTTGAACATTGATTAAAGATTATTTATTTGGTGTGCTGTATATTGGCCATGAGAGCTCACTGAAATTTATTAAGAATCAGAACTCTAATTAGGTATTTTTAGAACTATATATCAAGCAATCAAGCAAAATACTGAGAGAGAGGAGAGAGAGAGAAAAGAGAAAAGAGAATTTGAATGTCCAACTTTTTATGGAGAGGTTTTTTTTTTATTATTGAAAAGTTTTACAAAAGTTTACAACAAAACAACCCCAACCCCCCCCACCCCCTCTCCCTCCCACACTTCCCAGAGCTGAATACAGGGTTACAAATATAACAATCATAATCTAAATAACATTAACTGACTATATAAAAACCAAATCCATAATACACTTTAACTCCCTTTTAACAAAAATAAACAAATTCTAAATAAGCATAATACATAAACAAATTAATATCCTAATTCTTAAACAATACGATATAATAAAAATTCCACTATAATAAACTATTGATAATAATAATAGTAATAGTAATAATAATAATACTCATTATTCAAAAAGTAAATGAAACTTTTTATTCCCATATTTATTTTGAATATAGTCTATCCATCGTCTCCAAACCGAAATATATCTTTCTTGTGAATGGTCCTTCAAATAAGCAGAAATTTTCTCCATTTCTGCTAAATTAGACATCTTAAAGAGTCCATTCTTCCATAGTGGACAAAGAATCTTTCTTCCAATATTGCCCGACCATTAATCTTGCAGCTGTTATAAGATTCAACATCAAATTAATTTCTTTAACATCACAATCTTCAATAACACCTAACAGAAATAATTGTGGCGTAAACTTTATCTTTCTCTTAAAAATCTTTTAAATGTTCCACCAAATCTTAATCCAAAAGGCTTTTATATTTCTACAAGTCCACCAGATATGAAAATAAGTTGCATCTAAACTACCACATCTCCAACATTTGGGCTGTAGATTAGGATACATATAAGACAACTTTTTTGGGTCCAGATGCCACCTATAAAACATTTTATAAAAATTTTCTCTTAAATTTTGAGCTTGAGTAAATTTTACATTTCTAACCCAAATTGTCTCCCATGTATCTAATAAAATTGATTCTTGAATATTTTGAGCCCATTTTACCATACAGTCTTTAACTAACTCCGTTTCAGAATCCAGTTCTATTAAAACATTATAGACTCTCTTTATATGTGCTCGATTTTGATCTTTAATCTGTTTTATCAAATTCACATCCTCTAAAGAAATACCAACCTTTCAATCTAAATTCCACCTAACTAACAATTGGTTATATTGAAACCAAGAGAGTACAATATTTTCTTGTTTCAACTCAACTAAAGATTTTAGTTGCCAGTCCTTCCCTACCAAGTTAAGCAATTCCTTATAAGAGATCATATCCAAATTCACACCTCTAGATACCCCCTCTATTGCGTGTCCGGGAATCCCCCAACTTGGAATTTTATAATTCAACCTATAATAATACTTCTTCCAAACACGCAATAAAGCACTTCTTAAAATATGAGATTTAAAAAGCTGATCTACTTTTTTATTATAAATTAAATAAGCATGCCATCCATATAGTAAATCCCATCCCTGAAGAGAAAGTATATTTTTATTTGTTAAGTTAAGCCAATCACTAATCAAAGTTAACACCACCGCATCGTAATACAATTTTAAATTAGGTGCCTTAAGTCCTCCTCTTTTCCGTGCATCTTGTATAATCTTAAACTTAACTCTTGGTTTTTTCCCTGCCCAAATAAATTTGTTAATGCCCGAGAGTTTTGAGTAGAAAATGTTCTTGAATTTACACTGTACAAAAAATGTCTGATAAATTTGATGCAATGGATACAAATTTAAATGAAAGGCTGGACCAAAACTGAAAAATTTGCAATAGGGTTAAACCAAATGAAGGAAGATATTAAAAATACTCATATCAACAAAGAAAAGTTAGATATACAAATGGGAGCAATGGGAGCCAATTTATTACTATTGGATTTGAAAGAGTAAGAATTTTATCTGAGAATCGAGTTTGCCAAAAATGTGGAAAAAGGCACTAGCATAAAATATTTAATTAATTATAATATGAGCACTTGATTTCTTAAGTTTATAAAATACTGCTTAGGATGAACTTGGAAGATGAACATAGTATGGTAAAATGGGAGAAAATCCTTGGTTATAATGTAATGTTAGATCAATAGGAAAATACGTGGATTAAAGATTTAAAGTTTACTTTGAATTACAGTTTGAAAGAATACTTCTGTAAGATGATGTATTGATGGTATTTGACTCCAGATAGATTGGCAAGAATATATAATGAAACTTCTAACAAATGCTGGAAATGTAGTTAAACTCCAGGTACATTTTATCTCATGAAGTGGTCTTATGAACATGCTAAATCATATTGGATAAATATAATGGTTATGCAGAAAATACCTAAATCACAAAATATTAATGAAACTCGAAGCCTCGTCACCATCTCAAATGACACCAATGACCATTGTATCATCTGCAAATTTCAGAACTTTAACAGAGGGTTCCCCCTGAGGTGCAGTCATTGGTACTGAAAGAGGGAGAAGAACAGTGGAGAGAGCACACAGTCCTGAGGGGCGCCCGTGAGAATTGCTCAGGCACTAGATGTAATTTTCCCCAAGTTACACCTATTTATGAAAAAGCTGATTATTCACTTACAAGTATGAACAGGTACAGTGAGCTGAATCTGTGTAGAGTGAAGAATTTCTAGAGTGATGGTATTAAATGCTGAAAAGTCCACAAAAAGAGTCCATGCGTAGGTCCCCGGGGATTTAAGATGTTGCAGGATATAACGCAATGTCATATTGACACCATGCCAATCTATTTGCTCGATAGACTAACTGCAAGGAGTCTTAACAGTGGATCTGTGATGACTTTCAGCCAGCACTGACCTCTCAAGTTTTCATGACTGCAGTGGTCAGAGCAACTGGCCTGTAGTCATTCAGCACCTGGATGGAGGATTTCTTAGGAACAGGATGTTGGTAGAGTGTTTAAAGCAAGAACGGACATAATACATCTTCAGTGATTTATTAAAAACCTGTGTGAAGATGGGGGTCACTTGTTCAACATAACCTTTCAAGCAAGAGGGAGTCACTCTGTACTTTTCCAGTCTTTTGTCTGAAATAGACCTCGCTCATCTTTTTCTGAGATCACCAGAGGTGGGAGGCCCTGAGGATGGAGATAGGTGTAGGGAAACTAGCTACTGTTGTTGTATCTGGGTTGTAGTAGGTAACGGTAGAAAACAATGACCTCCTCTCAAACCTACAGTAGGACACATTCAGGTCGTCTGCCAGTTGATGGTTCGTTAGCGGAGAACTGTTTTTCAGCTTTTCAGAGTAGCTTCTCTTTGCTATCTTAATCTCCCTTGTCAATAGTTCCTGGCTTGATTATACGAGATCCTATCTCCTTTCCTGTGGGCCTCCTCTTTGGCATGAAGAAGCTGCTTGAGCTTTGCCATAAGCCGCAGCTTATTGTTATATGTGCACAAGCTCTTGGTAGGCTCATACCTGTCCTTACAAAAGCTAATACATGATGTCATAGTATTTGTAAATTCATCCAAGTCTGTTGAAGCAGCTTCAGAAATGCTCCAGTCTGTGCATTCAAAGCAACCCTGTAGCTTGCTTGTCCATCTTTTCATTATTCCTACTATAGGCTTTGCAGTTTTGAATTTCTGCCTATAGCTGCACAAGGGAGAGAGCAGTAATCACCTTTTAATGTGGAGCAGCAGTAATCCAATATGTTGCCTCTAATGAGACAACTAACATGCTTTATATATCTGGGCAACTCATGAATGAGGTGGCTTTGTTAAAATCTGCTAAGACAATAAATAGGGAGTTTGTATATTTCTGTTCTGTACAAAGTATCTGGTCAGCTAGAGTCTATAGCAGTGATGGCGAACCTTTAAGAGACTGAGTGCCCAAACTGCAACCCAAAACCCACTTATGCATCATCGAGTGCCGGGTGGGTGTGGCCCATTGGCTAGATGTGGCCAATTGGGTGGACATGGCCAATTGGGTGGGCGTGGCTGCGGTGATAACGGCAGACTGGGTGGGACTAAAAAGTTCAATCAATCAATTCCAACTTTGCAAGATCTTTTTTTTTCTCCGTGAGAAGTTGAAATTGACTGATTGAACCTTTTTTTTTTTTTTTTTTTGCACATGGTGGCGGAGACCTAAAGTGAAAAGGTTTTATAAAACCCAGCTGAAGGCCTAGGATTGGGGCGACGGCACGCGTGCCCATAGAGAGGGCTCTGAGTGCCGCTTCTGGCACCCGTGCCATAGGTTTACCACCACTGGTCTATAGTATGCTGCTCATGCAAGCCTGGGGTGGTATATAAACCCCAACCAGGATAAATGAGGAAAACTCTTGCAGAGCATAAAAAAATTTACAATTGATGATTAATGTTAATAATTATTAGTAATCTGGCTAATATCAACTTAGAACAGCAGTACAAAACACAACAATTATACATATATGCACACAGATAAATACACACACGTAGAATGTGTATATTTCCTAAGAAAACAAGAAAATTAATTATCCAAAAGGGATTTAAGAGTTACTAACTTCCCTTACAGTTACTAACTTCCCTTCCCTTGACTTCCATGTCAATCCCAAGGAGGGTATAGTTCAATAGCTGGCATGGCATGGACATCCATACATGGTTAATGCTGAGCCGTAGCCATTTCTGGTTATGCATACTCAGGTAGATTCAATTGCTCTTGATTAATCTTCTTTGCTTGATTTTGCATGCTTCCACGTAAAATCTGGAAATCTTGTATGTTACTTCACAGCTGATGTCAGAAAATAGAAATTGCTTACACTGCTCATTATTGTACCCTGTTTTGCTAGTCAGAAATGGAATAATTAGAGCAGGGGTGTCAAACTCACAACATCATGTGACATGTTGCAACATATCACGACTTTTTTGCCATTGCTGGCAATGGGGTGGGTGTGGTTTTGCTTTGATGCATCCGGCCCACTTTGACAACCCTGAATTAGAGCATTTCCAGGTTCTGTATCAAACTAGTAATGCAGAAGGGTATTATTGTCTCTATCTGTCCGGAATCACAAGGACATACATGTAATAAGTATGGGATACTTTTGAATCTTCCAGTAAGAAGTGCTGAGGGGAGAGCATTATGTTGGACTAAGATAAAAGATAGGAGAGGAGAGGACGGGACGGGATGGGACGGGACATAAGATAAAAGCCCTTCTCTGATTTGGGATGTTAAGCTGTGTATAATAGGTAGCTGGTGCCCGTGTATGTCCTGCTGTCTGCCATGGGAAGCTGAGTATTATTACCCATTTGGTGGTCTATTTTAAACATACATTACTTAAGTGTAACTTTGCTTGCTCATCACCAAAACATAATAAGCAAGTGGGGGTAAATTTTGGGAGAAAGAATTTCTTGTAAACTGTTTTCACCCATTTTGAAATTTGTCTTCTGTCCGTAGAGCTATAGGAATCTATAGGAATAGTAATTGAGCCAAGGGCTTGGCCTCAAACAGCTTAGTTGCTGCAGGTATATATTGACCTCCTGTGGAATAAAGAAATGTTAAAATACTTAATTTAGATGTGGGGATAAAAGGGAACTCATCAAATTTGCTCTACAATACCAAACTAGGGGAATGGCCAATATTTTAGAACAGAGTTCTCCAAACTCTGGGCTATGGACCGGTACGAATCCACAGCCTGTTGGGAACTGGGCTGCACAAGCAGTGGGCGAACTATTAAAGCTTTATTTGGCATGCATGGGATCTAGGTTGTGTCTGAAACAATCTCCACCCACCCAGTCTGTGGAAAAATTGTCTTCCACAAAACTGGTTCCAGAACGATTGGGGACTGCTCCTTTAGAAGATAGGCTCAAGATCCAGAAGGATCTTGACAGACCTAAACACTCGGCCCTATCCAACAAATTGCAGTGTATTGCTGACAAAAGTAAGGTTTTACATTTAGACAAGAAAAAACAAATGCACTAGAACAGAATCAGTGATATTTGGCTCAATAACAGTAACCGTGAGAGGGATCTAGGCGTCCTAGTGGGCAATTACTTAAATATGAGCCAGGAGTGTTATGCAGCTGCCAAAAAAGCCAATGCAGTCCTAGGATGCATCAATAAAGGGATAGTATCAAGATCACGTGAAATGTTAGTACCGCTTTATACTGGATTGGTAAGAATAGAATAGGATAGGATAAGATAGGATAGGATAGGATAGGATAGGATAGGATAGGATAGGATAGGATAGAATAGAATAGAATAGAATAGAATAGAATAGAATAGAATAGAATAGAATAGAATAGAACTTTATTATCACTTTGAATGTACACCAATCAGCGTACATAAAAAAGAAATTTCGTTGCATACAGCTCTCAAAGGGTCACCACCTCCGATATACACTCTTTGTTCATATACACTCTTTGTTCGTGGTCCATTTTAGACTTTAGGGAGAGAATGATGGCAAACAGGACAGATGGAAACGGAGCTCCATGTGGATTAGCTTTTATTCCTGCATGACAACCCCGCCTCCTTTCCTTTTTCTGATCTTGTCTCTCCCACTTTTTTCTTAAAGGACCCTCACTCCTTTTTGCCCCTGGAGTACATGGCTGCCACCTCCAACTCCTCCAAAAGCCTCTCTCCCTTCCTCTGGGCCTACTGACAGCCTTCAGTCAGATCTTGCTGCTGGCAAAACAATTTCAAATAGCGCAAATGACTTTTAATGGTCTCACCAACAGTTCGGAAACATTTCCTGACAGAACAATTAACCAGTGGAACAACTTGCTTCCTGAAGTTGTGGGTGCTTCATCATTGCAGGTTTTCAAGAAGAGATTGGACAGGCATTTGTCTGTTGTGGTATAAATTTCCTGCTTGAGCAACACTTGGATTATAAGACCTCCTTGGTCCCTTCCATGTATGTTACTCTGTATTCTCTATTTTGAATCTCTTGAGTAAGAAGGCTGAATTATATTTCTTATCTGTTCCTTTGTCCTCTCTATGAAGGGATGAAGCTTTCTATAGAATCCTTAAAAGTGGAAGGGTGCACATGGGTCTAATGCTGTCAAAAGCGATTGGATGAAGAAGGGTTATTGATCAGGCAGGAAACAACAGCCTCCTTCCTCCTGGAAAGTGCACCGTTTTTCCCAGTTGCATCAGAACCTTCCATGCACACACAATCCATCAGGTGGCTCCCTCCAAACAGAGAACACAACATGCGATTCACCATTCGGTCATTGGCGGGGGAATGCCAGAGGTGATTTATCATAGGACAGGAGTAGGCAACCTCGGCTCTTTTATGCGTCATGGACTTCAACTCCCAGAATTCCTGACTCATAAAAGAGCCGAGGTTGCCTACCTCTGTATAGGAGAAGGAAGTGACATCTGGGTCTTGTCTCTCTAGGACGCAGCATTCTGTCTCTTTCTCATCCTTTGAACTTCGCAGGAGGTTTACGTGGTTTGAAGGGAAGAGAACCAGAGGTGGGCGGGTAAGTGGCGGGTGCGGGGGGGGGGGTCTTCGCGTGCAGGAGGAGGGGCAGGGGGTGCTGGCGCTAGAGAAGGAAGGTCCCCATGTAGGTTCGATCTTCTGAGTCCTGGGAGTGGGAGAGTCCGGATCCCATGTTCCCCTGCCGCCCCTTTCCACACAGGCGACAGGCAAAGGGAAGCAGGGCTCAGGATCAGCCACGTTGCCCCAGGAACAAATCCTCAGAGAAGAGGAAGGGTCCTGGGGGGGGGGATCCTTCCCGCCCCATATCCTGGAGAAAGCTCCGAAGTCGGAGATGGGGAGAGCTTGGATGGCAAATCTTATGCAGGAAATAAGAAAATAGCTGCAAGGGAAGAACTGCAGAAGATTGTGCCTGATTCTCCTTATGTGCTGGATGACACTAAAATGGGGTTGGATGCTAAGCAGTTCAATTTGTCTTAGGTTAAGTCAGGGATAGGCAACCTTGGCTCTTTTATGACTCATGGACTTCAACTCCCAGAATTCCTGAGCTAGTATAGCTGGCTCAGGAATTCTGGGAGTTGAAGTCCACGAGTCATAAAAGAGCCAAGGTTGCCTACCCCTGGGTTAAGTGAACCAGGACATCACCATCCCCTGTGTTTCATGTGAATTCAGCCCCTGCAGTTGCTTAGACTGTTTGCATTTAGGTTATGTTTTGGGAACCTGCCTGCATGTAATTGTGTGATTCGGCTCTTAAAAAAGGAAACCCTAAGGGAAATAGAACATCCAAAGCAGGTCATTTTAGGCATTTCATTTTTTTTTTAAATTGAACTTTCATAGTTTGTTCTGTTAGAGTTAGGAAAGTTCTGTAAATCCTGATTGTAGGTAAAGGCAGATCTAGGTTTTTATAAAGCAAGCCCTACCTTGTGAGAAAAAAACAAAATTGGAAATGATCCAAAACACATTTATGCAGTGTTCCAAGTAGTTTATGGAAATTAGTCCCAAAGTTTGTACCAAACAAACATCCATGCATAGAAACTACCTGCTCAGTGCCACTGTAATCCTGTACTAGCTCAGAAAAATACTTCTTTACATTGGAATGGGTGTTCTTCAGCGGTTAAAACCTTTCCGATTAATCTAATATACAGAAATTGGAAGCCATTTGTGCTCTGTCTTGGAGGCAAAAAATGGACAAAGATGGCTGAAAATCTTGCCTGATCTGTAACTACAGGAATGGTACCAAGACTGGAAAGGTGTTTGGAAATCCACAAGATTCCCTGGATCCGTTTGAAGTTGCAGGACAGAAAGAATGAAAAGTCAATCTTTAGCAAATGTGGGAATTGGAAAAGACCCTTCTGTTGTTCAGCCTGATAGCCATGGGGAGATCTGGGCAAGAACTGGACAGAAGATCCCGGAGGAGAAAATCATACTTTCAGAAGTTCAGCCCTGGAACTTCAGGAAGTTCCAACACCAGGATGATGAGGGTCCCCGAGGACTTTGCAGCCGACTCCATTCCTTTTGTAATAAATGGTTGAGATCAGAAAAGCACACAAAAGCGCAAATGCTGGACCTGGTTGTTCTGGAGCAGTTCCTGGCCCTTCTGCCCCTGCGGATGGAGAGCTGGGTACGGGAGTGTGGAGCAGAGACTAGCTCCCAGGCGGTGGCTCTGGTGGAAGGCTTCCTTCTGAGCCAGGTGGTGGAGCAGAAGGAGAGGACTGACTGGCAGGTGAGAGACTTTCATTTGGGAACTCAGAATTTATTAAATCTAATAAACAGTGTGTTTGAATTCTTAACCCTTGCTTACCAGAATTCTGTGGCATTCATTTTATATGGAGATACTGATAATTCTTGTAGGACATTGTTCTATTTCCTTTCCTACTTTCCAGCCTAACTTTTGGTGTTCTAGGACTTCAAAGTGGTGTTCATAGAAGAAGAATCCACTTCTTGAGGAATATTGTCCATTTATTCTTCTTTTTTTCCCCCCGCCTGCTATTTCAAGTCCTTCGTGGTAAAGATCAGGGATCCTGAGAGACAGAGGCATCCATCAAATTCACCTCCAGAAATGTTTTTCAGGATGATCTCTCAGGATGATCCAAATCAAGACACGACCAGAGGTAATACAAAGCTCTACCATTCCCCAAAGTGATCTCATCTATCTCATCTTCTGTACATCTTCTATTGAACACCACCTCCTACAGTATTAATTATGCAGTTTAAAATTCTGTTTCCCTCACAGGGAAGAATAGAAGGAAGTTGGCCCTCCCTGATGTTGAAGCTGAAACAGTGGTTGAAACTCCAGTTCAAGTAAGAAGAGGAAATTTATTTACTAGATTTATATTCTCTGTTTCCTTCAGAAAGTCAAGTTGGTGTACATAGTACAATCTCCTTTCACTTTTCCCTCTTGTATAGGTTGGTTTATTTTTGTGTTCCTGAGCAAAATGAAGTTGTTAATTAGAAAATTTTATTTTAAGATCAGTATTTTAAAGCCAGTTGTTCCAATTATTATTATTATTATAATTGTAACTATGTTAATTACTCTACCCAATTTTCAAATAATCCTTCGTGATGCCTATTCTTTTTGTAATTCTTTGACTTGCAATTGTGCAAGGATGCTTAAAATAACTAAATATACACACTGGCAAATCACCATTTTTTTTTTAAAAAAAGCTTTGTTTACAATCTGCAATAAGAAAAGAAAATGGACACATTAAAAGATTAGACTATTAAACTCCAATGCAACTTAATAGAAAATTCTTGAAGTAAAAACTGTTCTGAAAGCACACATAACCAAGGCATATTTGGTTCGCAAAGTAAATTTAAAACCTTGATTTGTGCCTGAATTTGGAGGCCAAACAATCCAGTATTGCAAAAGCTAAGAAATGGAATGGGACAACTCACCGTGATCAACTCACCACATCCAACTTGAGATAGGACAACTTGCTGCGGGACAATTGAGCAGTTCAATTTAATTATTTAAAATAATTTAAAAAATATTTTAATTTTTGTCATTCACATTTTATTTCCCCCCCTTCTTTGGCATCCTTTCTTTAATGATTCTATTCCACTGTTTCTTCGATATTAGTATAAATCTTGTCCTGCCGCAATTTGTCCTATGGCAAGTTGGCCACGGCAAATTGACCATAGCAAGTTGTTTGTGGCAAGTTGGCTGTGGTGAATTTTCATAGACCCCTAAGAAATGTTCTCCTCAGGAAATTTCTTCTGCTTTGTTATTTTCCATTCAGTTGATTTTTCAGACTTCCTTACAATCTGAGGAGGAACAGAAACAAATTCCGGGCAGGATTGGTCCTTCTTGGGATACCATGAGCCATTTACTAAAATGCTGCAAAGAATCCCTCTGTAAGGACCTGCCTCAACTAGGTCTCCCAAGAAACTAGAACTCTTGAAAGGCATTGTCACAAAAGGAACTTTTATTGGGAGTTAGTGATAGCAAGGAAGCAAAGCGAGGTCTGAGGAAATAGCCCACAAAAGCAGTATATCAAAAGCAATATTCGTTACACATCTCCCCATAGTTCCACTGTCCGTTTGAATCTTGGCCAATCCACAGGTGGTATATTTTTTTGGTAACTGGTTGCTTTGGCACCCTCTTCAAGGTTTCTCTGTTTTGTTTGCCTCCGGCTCCAAGCGCAATCCATCTTCTAGATAAGGGTATTGGTATTCGGGCACATTCCTTCCCCTGGAGGAAGGGCAATGTGGCACAGGTAAAGCAAAGCATATTGTATATCCCCTTATCAGAATCTCCCCTCCCAACAGAATGGCAGGCCCCCCAAAACGACCATAAAAGCATATAATAGTAATACATTTCTTTGGGGATCTGACACCACCACCACCCCCAAAATGCAGGAAGTATTGGTATCACTGATATCATAGGTGTAGTTTTGGAACCCCAGATACCAACTGATTCCAGATATCTTTGATGGTGCAGGAGGGTGGGTGGGTGGGTGAATGGATAGATGGATGGTAGTCCAATCGACCCAGAAGGAAACTGCTGTAATATTAACTGAATGGCGCTGAAAGTCCTACAGAATCAAATTAATAACACCTGCCCAAAGTATTGCTTCAGTCGAAAGTTTTTTGCTCTGTCTATTTTTTCATGTAAACCCTAGAATCCTAACAAGCAGAGCCATTTACACAGTCTTGCTTGGGGAATTTATAAACAACGGCCTTTTTTTTTTTACAATTCCTCTTAGGTCTTTTGTGTACTTTTTTTTTTCCCCCGTCAGGAGGGCCTTGTCTCCTTCGAGGAGGTGGCTGTGTATTTCTCTGAGGAGGAGTGGTCTGTGCTGGATCCTCACCAAAAAGCGCTGCATTGGGAAGTCATGCTGGAAAATTACAGGAACGTGGCCTCTCTTGGTAAGGGTTTCCTATTCTCCAATCAGAGAGTTGAGGAAGACATTTTGTAATTGGATACCATTGGCTGTTTTTTATTAAAAAAATCTCAAATAGATGTCATCTCTTGAGAGGAAACAGGTAGAAAGTTGCTGTTCTACTGCTCTGAGGGAGGAAATAGATCAGTGGCATTTTGTTTAGATGCATCCTGTGCCATTTCATACCTGGTGAATTTTCTATTTGCATTTAAACATCTCAGTGACAAAGTAATTCCTTGGCTTGATGTAATGCTAAACTCCATCACAAATTTTAGCTTTTTTGGCCCAGAGAATTCCATATCAGTCCTATGAAGCCTTGTCGTTCAGGTATGTGGGTTAACTACTTCTGTTTGATTTCTATTCTGAGCCTTGGAATTAGAGGTAAAATGGTTCCATTTCTCCATTGCAAACATACAGCTTAAGGGTAAATGAAGAACACTAGTTTCTTTTCAACCATGTGATTTTTGACAAGTAAAAAACAAAATGTAAATGGAATATAGTTTGTGTAAGAAGAAAAAGATGAGTTTCAAAATTCATTTAGTTCTCACAGGTCTCTGTTGGAATTGGCACCCTTCCAATGAATGTTAGTTTTTTTTCTTAATAAGTCCTTGGATGCTTCCTCTGATTTCTCTATCTCAGAGCTGACTCTTGTTAAGATTTGAATATGTATGAAAAATTATAAATAAAAATAATGTTTGCTATTTTTAAATCTTTTATGCTTCATTAATGTGGGTATTATCATTTATACCATTGTAAGCAATAAAACATGCTATATCTTACAATTTCAAAAGCTTCAGAAGGCAATTATTATGACTTCCAACTGATTGATCTTTTTCTTTAACTTTGCTGTCATATTTATTTCTCTTTCCTCTTGAAGGTGATAATGGGCAGGACCATAAAGACTCAAGCAAATCATTCCAAGACATTCCAAGACATGGAGATGCAATGAAGAAACCTGCAATTCAAATGGAATTCCAAAGGCAGGAGAGAAACCCATCAAATAATTGGAATAAGGAAAGCTCATTTTCCATCGATGTTCACATGCAGGAGATTCTTGACCAACAAAGAAAAATACAGAAAAAGTATATCGGGGAAGGTGTAAAACTATCCAAAGACACTTTAGACATAAATGAACACTATCCACCCAAAGCCAAAGGACAAGATTATATATGCAGAGACAATGGAAAAAAATACAATTGGATGTTCCCATTTCCTCAGGAAACTGGGTCTCTTACATCTTGTAAAAATCTTCCCATCAGAGAGAATCCAGATAAATGCATGGAGAATGGAAAGAGCTTCTGTGAAAAGAAGACTTTTACTGCTCAGATAATGAACCACACAGAGGAGAAGCCGTTTAAATGCACGGAGTGTGGAACAGGATTCCAAAAAATTTCATCCCTTGTGAGACATAAGAGAATCCACACAGGTGATGCTCCGTATAAATGCATAGAGTGTGGAAAGAACTTCGACAAAGAGAGTAAACTTACATCCCATAAAACAATCCACACAGGGGAGAAGCCATTTAAATGCATGGAGTGTGGAAAAGGCTTCAGAGTGCTCAGTAACCTTACATCCCATAAAAGAATCCACACAGGGGAGAAGCCATTTAAATGCATGGCATGTGGAAAGACTTTTACTTATAGGAAACAACTTAGTTCTCATCACTTTACCCACACAGGGGAAAAACCGTACAAATGCGTGGAGTGTGGAAAGGGCTTCAGCCAACACAGTAAACTTACTACTCATAAAAGGATCCACACAGGGGAGAAACCATACAAGTGCATGGAGTGTGGAAAGAGCTTCCGCCACCATAGTGGTCTTACTTGCCATAAAAGGATCCACACAGGAGAGAAACCATTTAAATGCATGGAATGTGGAAAGGGATTCAGTGCAAACTGCAATCTTACTGCCCATAAATGGATCCACACAGGAGAGAAGCCATTTAAATGCACAGAGTGTGGAAAGACTTTTAGTCAGAGCAGTGCCCTTACTCTTCATAAAAGGATCCATACAGGGGAAAAGCCACATAAATGCATGGAATGTGGAAAGTCTTTTAGTCAGAGCCATCACCTTACTCGCCATAAAAGGATCCACACAAGAGAGAAGCCAATATAAATGCATGGACTATGGAGAGAGCTTTAAGAGGATCAACAACCTAAAATACACTTGGGTGAGAATGTATGCTAATTCTAGAAAGTTAATTAAATTTATATTTTTTTTCTGTTAGACTGAAAAAGGTTCATTTTTTTAGTTTGATCCTCCCAATTGGCAGGCTGAGGAATATGAGTTTACTAATAAAAATGAAAACAATGGGCAGGTGGAGTGGAATGGTGACTGTCGTCACGGGTCCTGATCAGAGAGGTCAGCCATCTATACTCTTCACCAGAAGAGGAGGGGCAACCTCATGCTGTAGGATCTTCCATTTCCGAAAAACGCTAGACACCTAAAGTTCACAGTGGCCCCTGAATCCATCAGAGTTTGCATTTGCACCTTTGCCCTATCAGGCCATGCCAGAATCACTGCTACAGCCGTATGCTGCTTTGGCGTGACTCGTGGTTGCTGTGTTGGGCCCATAAATATGGTCACCCAACCTCACGAGCCTGCTAGGTCGGGTCTCTAGAGTTTCCTGCCGGCACCTGACTTTTCTTAGCCAGGCACATAGAGGCCAGATGCCCAGCCCCTCCACACAGTAGAGGCATAGTCCCTCCCCACGCCGGTGGTCCCTCTCAGTGACGGTGAACCATTGTTGGAGCCCCATTTGCATAGATTCCTTGGGGAAATGGTTCCTCAGGGGGCTTCACTGGTGGGGGTGATTCTGCCCTCTCTCCATATTCTCCGTTTGCTGAAGCCATCTGTCTATATCAGTGGTTCTCAACCTGTGGGTTGGGACCCCATTTGGGGTCGAACAACCATTTCACGGGGGTCACCAAACAACACAGTCCGCCATTTTTTCCCCCTTTTCCTTAGCTGTGCTACTCCCTTTTAGTCTATTGGCTTTTGAAAGCCAATAGAATAGACTCTCTTGAATAGAGTCTAATTCTATTGGCTTTCAAAAGCCAATAGGAATTGTCCAGGCTGTCTCTGCCCTGCTGAGCCCGCCAAAAGTCCCATTCTGCAAATGGTGCTGCACCAGTTGAGTAGTCCTCGACTTACAACCGGTTGAGTAGTCCTTGACTTATGACCGGTTGGGGGTCGCAGCATTAAAAAGGTTGAGAACCACTGGTCTATATGCACACAGAAGTGCATGAGGGCCTGTAACCTGCTGGAACAATCCATCCAGGTCAGCTCATCCAGAAGCTTCAATGACAGACCCTTCTGGAACTGATTGATGAGGGGCTCTTCTTTCCATCTTAGGCCCTGGCTTATCAGTCAGAAGTCGCTGATATACTCTGACCAACCATCACCCTTGCTTTAGCTCAGCAAGCACTTGTTCGCCATCTGGGCCTTCACAGGGTCCTCAAACATAGCTTTCAATAGGGTACAGAACCACTCATAGTTGTCCAAAAGCAGGCTGGACGTCATCCGGTCTCAAGCTCGTAAAGAGCTGACATTACCCCAAAATTCAGGAAACTGATCCAAAGTCCCATCAAATTTGTCTGGCACAGACACTAGGCATTTCCTATGGGGATGTGCCTGGGCCGCCACTTGCATCTGGGCCAGCTGCAAGGAAAGCAAGGCTACTTGCTGGGCTTGTCTGCAAGCAACTGCTCCATCCTTTTGAAGAGTAGGCATGCTGGGGAGGGTGAATGTGTGGCTGGGTACAAAGTGTCCTATCCTGCTCGCACACATACACATATAACAGTAGTTTAGTGGGATTATTAATATTCCCCAGCAATTCACTTCACTAGAAACCCAGAACTCTCCCAATTGGATCCAGCCAAAAGCAGACAGATGCTAGTCCTTAGAGCAGTGGTTCTCAACCTGTGGGTCGGGACTCCATTTGGGATCGAACGACCATTTCACGGGGGTCGGCAAACAACGCAGTCCACCATTTTTTCCCCCTTTTCCTTAGCTGTGCTACTCCCTTTTATTCTATTGGCTTTTGAAAGCCAATAGAATAGACTCTCTTGAATAGAGTCTAATTCTATTGGCTTTCAAAGCCAATAGGAATTGTCCAGGCTGTCTCTGCCCTGCTGAGCCCACCAAAAGTCCCATTCTGCAAACGGTGCTGCACCAGTTGAGTAGTCCTCGACTTACACCGGTTGAGTAGTCCTCGACTTATGACCGGTTGGGGGGGTCACGGCATTAAAAAGGTTGAGAACCACTGCCTTAGAGCAACGGCCAATGAATCCACAAGGTACTTGAAAGTTTCCCAATTAAGATAAACCCAGCCAAATCCCACTCAGACAACTGCTCGGAGCCACTGGCAAACCCTCTTCTAGACATGCCCAGAAGTGGTTCATCCTTCTCCGAGCTGACATCTGGGCAGCTATCTGGGGAAACGTCCGGGACAGTCATCACAACATCTATATGTACATTGCATCTTTAATGTAGATGTACATTACAGTTACATCTATATGGAGGGAAGCAAGCAGTGAGGTAACCCAAGGTTCTGCCTTAGACATAGTATTCTTCAACATCTTCATTAACAATTTAGATGAGGGGACAGAAGGGAACTCTTCAAATTTATGGACAATACCAAGCTAGAGGGAATAGCCAACAGCTTATAAACCAAAGATCCAGAAAGATCTTGACAGATTTGAACACAGGACCCTATCCAAAATGCAATTTACATGGTGAGAAAAGTAAGGTTTTACACTTAGGCAAGAAAAAAAATGCACTAGTATGGAAGAGATGGTATCTGGCTCAACAGCAGTACAGAGAAGAACAACAAAAACAATTAGGAGATAGGAAACTAAAACAAATAGAACAGTTGCAGGAACTGAGTAGGTCTAATCCAACGAAGAGATGATGTAAAAGGAGACTTCCAATATCTAAAGGCTGTCGCAGATAAGATGAGGTCCACCTATTCTCCAAAGAACCAGTGGCAGCATAAGAAGTAATGGAACAAAACTTATTAAAGAGAGATCCAGTCTGGAACTAAGGAGACATTTCCTGACAGAACAATTAACCAGTAGAACAACTTGTCTCCAGAGGTTTTGGGCGCTCTATCACTGCACGTTTGCAAGAAGACATTGGGCAGGAATTTGTCAGTCATGTTACAGGGTTTCTGCTTGAGCAGGGGGCTGGACTACAAAACCTGCAAGTTCCCTTCCAACTATGTTACTCTGTATTCTGTATTTTGAATCTCTTGAGTAAAAAGAAGGCTGAATTGTATATCTTATCTGTCCTTTCGCTCCCTGTATAAAAGGCTATAACTTTCTACAGAACCTTTCTTAAAAATGAAAAGGTGCACATAGATGTAACACTGTCAAAAGCAATTAGACTAAGAAGGATTATTGATCAGGGGAAAAACGTCTCTTTCTTCCTGGGCCCTGATGGAAAATGCACCGTTTTTACCATTTGCCTAAGCATTTTCCTTGCTTGACTTGACTTCTTGACTTCATTTCCCCTCCTTGACTTCTTCAGAAAAGAGAACAGGACACCATGAGCTTCACCATTCGGCCACCAGAGGACAAAACCCAGAGGTGATTTATCATTATCGACTGTGTATTACTACATTTTTTTAAACTTCGTTGCTGCTGTTTCTTCTTCAGACCATGGGTCCAATAATGAAAGGAACAAAAGGAAGTTGTGTTTATAACAAGACTACATATTCCACTTGTACAGTGGGGGATAGGGTCATTTCTTATGTTCCTGTCAATACAGTAAAGCCCTATCAATAACTGTATAAATCTGGACATATGGAGGGACGCACAGACATTACTTCTTGGAAAGAATAACACGAGACTTATGGATAGTGCCAGAGTCTCCTTGGATGCATGCAAAGCTATTGACTATAATCAAGCTAAATGGACTAAGTGGGGAAACAGGCCTACTTATTTCACGCAAAATACGTTTATACATATAACCTGGCACAATCAAAGGAAATTCAGTGTGATTAAAGAAGTCAGCACTTCCCAGCACAATGCTGATTCCTGCAACCCGGTGTGCTTCAAGATAAACAGACCAGCAGATTTCTTAGCATCATTTGGACTAGCTATCGATGGAACCGGACACAAATATGGCTTCAGTTTGACACTATTATACCACCGTCCCAGAAACATTTTTGAGTTTTTCATTCTTTTTACGATGAACTGGAAGTCACAGTTGGAATTCCCTCAGTACTAAAGAAACTTTTTATTGATCTGGCCAAAAGAATTGCTTCATCTCTAAATGTGACTAATTGTTACATGGGTGGGAATACTAACATCGGTGAACAATGATCTTGGGAAGCATGTGAAATACATTTTACTGTCCTGACTGGTCAAAATCTCACCTGAAAAGCCACCAATAGACCCAGTGTGTGGACTCTGACCACTTCCATAGTAGGGAACCTCTGTTTTAAAAACAGAAGGTTTTGGTAAAGACCTTGGGGAGATTTAGGTGTGAATATCTTTTATAAGTGAGCACCTCAGCATCCTTTTGGTGGATTGCCACCAACTCAGCCCAACCCCCAAATCCCCTGGCAAACATTCCCCAACTGTTTACCTTATGGACCAATTTAACAGATACCACCCTCAACTGGACGAACCTACTAATTGGGCAGAAATTAAAATGTATAGTTATAGGACTCCTGTTTATAAGCTTAATAGAATTATTAGACTGCAAGCTGTATTAGAAATAATTACAAATGAAGGGCATTTAGAATAACATAGTGCTGTTTTGCTTCTCTACAATATGCTTGTGCAGGAACCTCCATTAGCCCTAGTCGAGAAACACACATACAGAGAGATAAAGAAAATTGATTGGTTAAAATAATACTACAAAAGAAAGTTTTGTGAAAACAAGGGGTGTGTGGCTTTCCTTTTACATGCTGCTGCCTGCATGCAGAGGAAATACACCCAGCTTCTTCAGAAACCTGGACAGATGCCATGGACACAAGTTGGTTTGGAGAGATCTTTGGTGATTGGTGAAGGGAAATTTTTCTGGTTGTGTTAGCTTTTGGAAGTCTTCTGATTTTGCTATGTTTGATTCCTGTTATCCAAAGGAAAGTTGCTTCTCCCATCTCGGGGCTGATGGTCATACATCCTCTGTAAGTAGTGATAAACCTCATAAGAGAGCCAAGGTCCTGACTATCACATTAACAAAGGAATATATGTCATTGGTCACCAAATAACAGAACATATTCTGTTACAAAATTAAAAAGGAAGGAATGAAGGGTTGTGTAACTGGAACAAAAAGAAATTGTTTAGCCTAACTACTGCTATCCTGCTTCTATAATCAGCATTTGCGTCAGGGATGTCTTCAACATCTTCATCAACGATTTGGATGAAGGGATAGATGGGGAACTCATCAAATTTGCAGACGACACCAAGCTGGCAGGAATAGCCAACACTCCAGAAGACAGGCTTAAGATACAGAAGGATCTCGACAGACTTGAACAATGGGCACTAACTAACAAAATGAAATTCAATGGTGAAAAAAGCAAGGTTCTACATTTAGGCAAGAAAAACCAAATGCACAAGTACAGCATAGGTGGCACCATGCTCAATAGTAGTAACTGTGAGAGAGACCTCGGAGTCCTAGTAGACAATCACCTAAATATGAGCCAGCAGTGTGCTGCAGCTGCCAAAAAGGCCAACACAGTGCTAGGCTGCATTAACAGAGGGATAGAATCAAGATCACGTGAAGTATTAATACTACTCTTCAATGCCTTGGTAAGGCCACACTTGGAATACTGCATCCAGTTTCGGTCACCACGATGTAAAAAAGATGTTGAGACTCTAGAAAGAGTACAGAGAAGAGCAACAAAGATGATTAGGGGACTGGAGGCTAAAACATATAAGGAACGGTTGCTAGAATTGGGTATGTCTAGTTTAACGAAGAGAAGGACAAGGGGGGGACATGATAGCAGTGTTCCAATATCTCAGGGGCTGCCATAAAGAAGAGGGACTTAAGCTATTTTCCAAAGCACCTGAAGGCAGGACAAGAAGCAACGGGTGGAAACTAATCAAGGAGAGAAGCAACCTAGAACTAAGGAGAAACTTCCTGACAGTGAGAACAATTAATCAGTGGAAAAGCCTGCCTCCAGAAGCAGTAAATGCTCCAACACTGGAAGTTTTTAAGAAGAGACTGGACAGCTATTTGTCCGAAATGGTGTAGGGTTTCCTGCCTGAGCAGGGGGTTGGACAAGATGACCTCCAAGGTCTCTTCCAACTTTACTACTATTACTAGTAGCCTAGCTCCTCAAGAACCCTCCATTTGAGTTGCCTAATTAAACTTTTAGTGGTATCTCAAATTTAAGTAAGGGCCACTGACCTTACAATAGAGGCTCATTATTAACAATCAACCAATAATAATTATAAATAATCCAAAGGGCCAAAAGGCAGCCAGAACAGAAAAGTAGTTTGTGCTGGGGCTGAGAAAGTAATATAGGGGCCCTCCTTTTGAAACTTGGAGTACATCAACCTATGCAACTGTTGCTGATATGCAGTCTGAGGTTGCCTCCTGTGATGGTTGTGCCCACTGGGGACAAAGGTACTAACATGCTTAAATCTAGAAAATCCAAGACGGATCTTGAATTTTAAGCAATGGTCAGTCTGCAGAAAGTGAAGAGAATAAACGATCAAATGGGAAAAAAAGAATTATGTCTAGTATGGATGAATGATGGAGGTAAAAGGGAATGCAAGAGAGAAAGTGAATAAGAGAAATGAGATTGCAAGATATCCATGGGAGGACTGTTATTTAATTAAACAAGAACGAAAGAAATTTAATAGTTGAAGGCAGGGCTTTTTTTGTCATAGAATGCCCAGAACGGCGTTCGGCACCTTTTTGGGATGGAACTTTGTAGGGTAGGCAAGGCAGGTTGTATGACATATGTGAGTTCCGCCACCTTTTTTTTTTTTTTTTTTTTACAAAAAAAGCACTGGTTGAAGGTTGCAATTATATTGAGAAAATTACTCGGATTCCAATCAATCTTTAAACTCTGTTCTGCAGCTTATTCATCTTGCCTAAAAAAAAACATTTTTTGTCCTGCTGTGTAGTTTTATGTCTCATCCAGGTTTCTTTGCCTATATCTTCGAAGGCAGAGGAGTCACTTCTGATGGATTTCCTCATCTTTGTACAACCTAATTTGTATTAAAAACCATATTGCAATTAGCTAAAAATTGATGAACAGGACCACCCAGTGACTCTAGAAGGTAAAACTCTAAATTCTGACTCATGCATTGGTATATCAAACCCAAAGATGAAATTTTCCTGGAATCATGAGCCCTATAAACTCAAAACTACTCAATCTTACAAAGATTCACCCTTCTGTTGCTTCCCATCTAATCTCTAGGTCAGCAATGCATCCCAAGTTCTCATCCAGGTTCCGTCTTAGCAATAGATAAGAAGGACCTAAGTCACTAAGGAAAGAAAGTAAAAATGTCATCCAAACCAGACAAAAGAAATTGGATAAGAGCTGATGTGAAAGCTCTCTCCAAATCCCATCAACAGCTGCCAGGCTTAAAAATCAACAAGAATGGCTTCTGGTTCCTGATCACGGTGCTGGTGGATGTGCGGTCTGATCACTCCCTCCACCATCCGGTTTTCTCCTGCCGGGGGACCCTGAAAGAGGTTAAACGTCACCTTGGAGGGGCGACGAGCATGAAGAGGACCTCCCGATTGATCACGGAAAGGCGAGAGCCCTTCTGTTTGATCCGGGACAGCTCTTCGGACCAACAGGGAAAAAATCGGCCATTCATATGGCCCATCATTAAGCCGCTATCTGCCGAGGCCAAAATTACAACCAAGCACTTCAAAAGCACCACGGAGGAACTGGGTGAGATTTTACCTTCTTGTATCCCAAGTATTTTCCTGTTAAAAGCCTTCTGAAACTTCTTCCCCCTGCGAGGAGAGAGGGAAGGGAACATCTTCTTTCCACCCTCTAAAATGGTGGCATCTGACTATGTAGGGAAAATAAAGCCCTGAAAAATACAATTAAGTAACTGGATTTATATTACTTTGATATCTGAGGACTCAAGAATTCCTACTTTCACAGGGACCTGTCACCTTATCTATTTGTAAAAAAGATGAAAAAGAACTTAAACTGGATAAAAACATAGCCCTGGTTTTGAAAAAGATTTTAAATGCTGTCGGGGACATCTTGTGGTGAAGCTTGGTATAGCAAGTAAATGCTCTTGTTAAAGAGACCTGCTTACAGCCCATATTTGTCCTTGGTGCTATCTAAAAGAGATAAAAAGCTGGGAGAACAGCTGGACAGTGAAATTGGTTTTTAGGAACTGTGGAGGTGAACATTTACTGACTTTCATCTAAGAAATAGCCTTCACTAAAAGACTATAACTATGTTAGAAATGGAGGAAGACCAGCAACAAATTAATTATAAACTTATACTTAAAAAAATTCTTGAAGCTACTGAGATAATTAAATCCAGATTGAAAGATAAAGGCGCCAGCTTAAACCTAAAAAATGAAACTCTGATTTCAATGAAAGAACCTACAATCCAAAAACCAACAGAAGAGGAAGAAATTAATACCAAGACAGAGGACTTTAAAGATCAACAAATACAATCTACTGAAATTTTTGACAGACAAACCCTGATCGCAATTAAAGAACCTACAACCCAAAAGACAACAGAAGTGGAACAAAGCAACACCAAGATGGAGGGTGTTAAAGATCAACAAGTACAGCATACTGAAAATTTAGACAATCAAATAACAACCATAGAACTGGATGTGACTTTCTTCGTAAACCAGAAGATACCTGAGGAACAAGAAGACCAAATCGAATTGAAGGAGCCACCACAGCAACAACTTAACGACTATAAATGGGCCAGTCTTTCTAGAAAATTTATAACTAGATGGTCTACCTTGGTTCAAGTAGCATGTACAAGAATGGAGATTTATCTGATGATTTAAAGGCATTGGTATGGAAGCCTAGTTGGCACAAAAAGAAAGCCAGAGTTAGATTTTAAAAAAGGGGGATCTTTTGATTTATGATAGAGGATCCGAAAGTCTCAACTAATGGGCTAAAGGGAGATTTTTAGAAGGGAAATATGATTATTGGATTTAAATATTGTTGTTAAATGATAAAAAAATAAGGAATTAATTGGCTTAATATTTAGGATTTAGATTTATAAGAGAAATGAAAACCAACTATCAGGAATTAGCTTCAAATTATTGTTTAGCCTAGATAACATAGATGATGGACTTGAGACAATAAAGGACACTCTATTAGTAAGTGATGATGTATTAGGATGAGAAATTGAAAATGTTTATGAAATAAGATAAGAATAGATTTAAGTAAGTAATATGTATATTCTAGATATGATAACTTTTATGTAGTAAAATAAAGGAAATTTGGATTACCCAAAACTTAAATACTATGGATATTAAAGGTTAAATTGAAATATTGTAATTAAAAATTAGGTAAAACTTAAAAACAGGACATGAATATGTATAAGCAAAAATATATTGATAAATGTTTTAACTAAGTTTGTCATAATTAGAAATTTACTAGCCTAAATATGATATAGCAAATGTTAAGGGAAATAGAGAAGGAATTTTTGATGATGTAACCTGAGATATGTACTAAAGATTTTGTTATTGAACCACTGATTACCCAGTCACGACGCTGCTTTCCAAATACTTAAATGTAAAACTGGAAAACCAGTAACATTTGTTTTTTTAAAAAAGATAATCAACAAGAATAACTGTCATCTGGTGAATCTGCAAAGCAAGGACTTTGGAGGGGGAGGAGATCCTGAAGTACACACACGTTTTGAATTGTTCTTCATCTAGAGTTGGCAGCTGGCAGCTTCTGTCCCTCTGGCTAGTGCCAGCCAGCCTAATTGAGAAGGACTTGGTAAGTGTGGATGATGAGTGTGGAAGTGTGTGTACATGTGAAAAAGAACAAATATATACGTTCTAACCAGTAAACGTCTGTTATTTTAAATTCAGAGACTCCCTGTATTTTAAAGAACCATTTGTGCCTCAGTGTGTGGGTGAAAGTGTGGCTATTTTCCAGGGCTGTGAGAGTGTGAGTGAGTGGCCATAAGCTTGAAATACAACACTCTACTGAAGTATAACGTTGCCGCCCTAAAGCACGTTGAGAAGGCTTCCTGATCAAGGGAAACGTGAGCGCCCCCTCCTGGCCCCACATGGGAAATGCTCCGTCTCTCCTTGTTCCATGAGCACTTTCCATTCACAGAAAATCCCTCTGCAAAGAGAAAGGAACACCATGCACTTCAGCGTTGGGCCGCTGTGGCCGGTTGGGAAGGAAGTGACATAACTAAGTCTTGCCTTTCAAGGATGCTGGACTCTCCCTCTTTAACCCTTTGAACTTCGCAAGCGGTTAAAAAGGCTGCAAGAAAGTCTTGAAGGAAAGAGAGTTACAGGCGACAAAAGGTTTGTTTGTGTGTGTGTGGGGGAGGGGTTTCTTCCCATACAAGGAGAGGCAGAGAGTTCTTGCACTAGAGAAGGACGTGGCATATGCCAAGTCCTCATCCAGGTTCAATCTTAGGAGTGGGAGACCCCCAGATCCCATATCTCCTGGCTGCCCTTTTCCATGATTGTTGCCCTCAGGAAGAAATCCAGATGCCAGAAAGGAAAGGAGGGGACCTGGATAGTCCTTCACGCCCCATTTCCTGGGAAAGCTCCTGGGTAGAGGGAGAGCTTGTATGGCAAATCTCAAGGAGGAAATAAAAAAAGGTTTGAAAACAGGAGATGCAAAAGATTATGCTTAGTTCTCACTCTGTGCTGGATGACAATAAAGTAGGTTTGGCTCCTCCAGTTTGTCTTAGGAGGGTAAATAGATCATTATGTTAAGCTTTGTGCATTTAAGCCTTTGTGTTTCATGTGAACTGAGCCCCTAGATCTGATTGACTTTTTTGTGCTTAGGACAGATTGTGTTAACCTGCCTGCCTGTGTGAAGGTTGGAAGAGAAATGGAGTGTCCTAACCCAGGGTCAATTGAATGGCATTACATTTTTTGTGAACTGAATTTTCATGCTTTGTTAACCTGTTCTGAGTTTTTGTATGCTGCGTGAACCCTGCTTATAGGTAAATGTAGATCTATATTTTTAAAAAAGCAAGTCTTTCCTTGTGAGTAAAAAAAAATAGAAATGATCCAAAATACCAAATACACTGAATCTTCTTATTGAAGTCATCAGTTTATCAGGTCAGAAAAATACTTCCTTCTATGGGGATGAGTGTCGATGAATGATCCAATCCACTACTTTCGAGTTGTTTGAATTTATCTTTCTATGAGAGAATTGCAAAAGGAGGTCATTTGTTCATGTTCTTTAGAGACAACGTTATCTCTTTGGCAAAGAGGGTTAATGGCTTGTTCTGATTCCCATGGCTAAATGAACATTGCTATGAATGAAAAAGAATTTGGTTTCCTTGAACTCATTTGGATTTGTGTTACAGGACGGAGAAAGAATGGCAAGCCTTCCTTTAGCAAGTGGGGGAACTGGAAAAGGCCGTTCTGGTGTTCAGTCTGGAATCGGGGAGGAGATCTGGGCAAGATCTGGGCAGAAGATCCTGGACGATGGAACCATCGTTTCACAAGTTCAGTCCTGGAACTTTAGGAGCATCCAGTATCAGGAGGATGAGAGTCCCCGAGGACTTTGCAGCCGACTCCACTACTTTTGTAGTCAATGGTTGAGGCCAGAAAAGCACACAAAAGCGCAGATGCTGGACCTGGTTGTTCTGGAGCAGTTCCTGGCCCTTCTGCCAGTGCAGATGGAGAGCTGGGTGCGGGAGTGTGGAGCAGAGACCAGCTCCCAGGCGGTGGCCCTGGTGGAAGGCTTCCTCCTGAGCCAGGCGGAGGAGCAGAAGGAGCAGGTTGAGTTGCAGGTGAGAGCACTTCCTCTTGGAGTCCAGAAGGAGTTGAATATAATAATATGTTCAAATTTTTGTTTCCTTTTAAAAATATTATTAAGCTTATCAAGATATAAAATACAAAAAAATTGAAAATAGTAGGAACTAGGGGGAAGGGAAGAGGAAGAAGTATAGGGGAAAGGGGAAAAAAGGAAAATGATTGACTTCTGATTCTATTTAGTGCAGTCGAATAAAATGGGAACATTATAGCCTCGGCCTTCTACTTTTACATCCTTAATATGTACTAGCCATTCTATAACAACAAAATCAACATTTCATTTTTTTACCCCTCCCCCCCCCAAAAAAAATCCTGAAGCAGTTTCCAAATAGAAACAAGGTTGGATGTGTTGTTTTCTTTCATTAATTTTGCCATCTCTACTAGTTCCATCAGTTTTTCCAGTGACTTCTTCATATTTGTACATAAAGCATTCTTGCTGCTCTCAACATATATAACAGCAAAGTTTGAGATTGTTTTTCAATCTCTTTGTCTATTAAAGTCTCTGGTTTTATTTTTATACCCACTTTGAGAATCTTCTGCAGTAAAATATAAATCTTACACCAGTATTTCTTTGCTTTGTCACAAGTCCAGCAAAGATGATAAAAAGATTCTTGTTTACATTTACATTTTGAAATGTATTTGAATTTCCTTTATACATCTTTGGCCAGTTATCACGCATTAAATAGAATGATACATCATTTTATTTAAAAAATCCTTTAAATTCTAATTTAATATAAATTTTAAAGCTTTCATCCAAATATATTCCTGTTGTTAAGGCATTATATTATACACAAAATTCTTTGCCATTGGATCAAGATATTCAAATTCTTAATATCTCCTTACCAGAGTTCCGTGGCATTCATACTATGTGGAGATGCTTCACAAATCTTTGTATAGTTGCTTATCCTTTCTAGAAGAAAGGTTTTGCACAGCCATTTCTTTCTTACTTCCCAGCCTAATTGATCGATACTGAGTGCTTTGCAGTGAGAAACCACTTCATGATGTGTGATGACCATTATTTCTTTTCTCCTGCATACTATCTCAAGTCCTTTACAATGGACATCAGAGATCCTGAGAGAATGAGGCATTCATCAAATCTCTCTGAAGAACTGTTTTTCAGGAGGATCTCTCAGGAAGATCCAAATCAGGACACTTCAAGAGGTAATAATAAGGTCCTTCCACTCCTCTGATAAATCCTAACTTTCTTATCTTCTGTGTTTTCTTTCAGTAGCATACCTCCTCCCATTTCATTAATTATGCTTTTTGAAATTCTGTCTTCCTCACAGAGAAGAATAGAAGGAAGTTGACGCTTTGTTTTGGGGGAACACAAACTGTGATTGAACCTCCAGCTCAGGTAACAGAAGAATATTAATTTACTAGATTTGTATTTTCCCTTTCGCTCAGTAAATCAGTAGCTGTAAGTAGTATAGGTAGTCCTTGACTTACGACCAGAATTGAGCCCTAAATTTTTGTTCCTAAGTGACATATTTATTAAGTGAACTTTGCCCCATTTTCCGACTTTCTTGCCACAGGTGTTAAGTCAATCACTGCAGTTGTTAAATTAGTAACATGGTTGTTAAGTGAATCTGGCTTCCCTAATGACTTTACTTGTCAGAGGTTCACATAAAGTAAATCCAGGACCCCAGAACCGTCATAAATATGAGTCAGTTGCCAAGCATCCGAATTTTGATCATGTGGCCATGGGGATGCTACAACAGTCGTAGATGTGAAAACTGGGCATAAGCCATTTTTTTCAGTGGGGTTGTAACTTTGAACGGTCACTAAAACTGTTGAAAGTTGAGAATTATCTCTACTGTCTTTTTCCATTGTCCCCTCTGCTTTTGTTTGGGGATTTTTTAAGGATTTTTTTTTTAAGACTAGTACTTTAAAAACAAAACTCTTTTTGCTAATTATTCTCCCAACTTTTCAGTAAGTAATGTTTTACAGATATTTTCACGGCTCCCATTCTTTCTGTAATTCTTTGAGTTTCATTTGTGTAAGGATCCTCAAAAGTATTTAAATATTCACACTGGGATATTACCATTTTTAAAAGCTTCATTTACAATCATTGATAAGAAAATAAGTGATTAAGAACAAAGATTTTTAAAATCTCAGGACAGTGGCCATATAGAAATGCCTCCAAATAAAAGTTGTTCTGAAAGAGCACATAATCAAGGCCCTGTTGGCTTGCAAAATACCTTTTAATCCCCTGATTTGTGTCTGGATTTGGAGATCAAACAATCCAGCTTTGCAAAGGCTAAGAAATGCTTTCCTCAGAAAATGTTCTCCATTTTCTTATTTACTGTGGAGTCAATGGCTCAGACTACTAGTAGTTTCCTTGCAATCTGAGGAGGGGCAGAGTCTCTGGATATTGAGAGCATCTGTCCACTTTCTCACCTAAACTATGGAATCCTACTAAACAGAGCCATTTACCTTAGTGCAGTGGTTCTCAACCTTCCTAATGCCGCGACCCTTTAATACAGTTCCTCATCTTGTGGTGACCCCCAACCATAAAATTATTTCCGTTGCTACTTCATAACTGTAATTTTGCTACTGTTACGAAATAATTGGTCCATTAGTGCAGGGCTTTTCAACCTTTTCACCGATTGTGCCCCTTTTAGAATATGGCAGCATTCGAGTACCACAGTCACCTGGCTCTTGTGCAAAAAGTAAAAGGAATTGAAAAAATAAAGGACTTTTACGAATTCCAAAGGATGAAACCTTTTCCAATATCTCAGGGGCTGCCAGAAAGAAGAGGGAATTAAGCTATTTTCCAAAGCACCTGAAGGCAGGACAAGAAGCAACTGGTGGAAACTAATCAAGGAGAGAAGCAACCTAGAACTAAGGAGAAACTTCCTGACAGTGAGAACAATTAATCAGTGGAACAGCCTGCCTCCAGAAGCAGTAAATGCTCCAACACTGGAAGTTTTTAAGAAGAGACTGGACAGCCATTTGTCTGAAATGGTATTGGCTTTCCTGCCTGAGCAGGGGGTTGGACTAGATGACCTCCAAGGTCCCTTCCAACTTTACTACTATTACTAAACAGAGAGGTTTATTTGCGCAAAGGTTCAGAAGCGATTAACAATCAACAAATTTCTGAACAAGGGGGAGGTTCCAAACTACAATCTTTATAGCTCTCCCTTTCTAAGGAACAAAGGGAGTATTCATGGAATCTTACATTGTATATGGAATCTACATTGTATAATATTCATTTACTTTCTCACATGTTAGGTTCATTTCTTATGGGAAGACAATGATGGCAGTTTTTACTTATACAATGTTTCTAAATTTGCATTAGGTCATTACAGCTATTGCTAACACAGCTTTCTTCCAGGAATTATGCAGACACATCATTTTGCTTTTAGTGATTTTTTTTCATTATCATTATTATTGTTATACTTATTCATTTTTATTCTATGTTATTCTATTTCTTTCCACTTTATAGTGAGGTGTCAAAAACTTGATGACCAAAAAAAAAAAAATGGAAAAAAGTGATAAAGTACAGGTAGTCCTTGACTTACAACAGTTTGCTTAGTGACTGTTCAAAGTTACAACGGCACTGAAAAAAGTGACTTATGACCATTTTTCACACTTATGACCATTGCAGCATCCCCAGGGTCATGTGATTTACATTTTTTTTAAATAAAAGTTTTTATTTTCCATTTATTCAACATATACAAAATTCAATTTACAAAATAAGATAAATTCATAATCATAACCATTGGTGCCGCTTGCTCATTCCCCCCAGGCTGCATCCACTCTCTCTAATACCTTCCCTACTTCCCTCC
The DNA here is from genome assembly GCF_016545835.1 of Crotalus tigris. NCBI lineage: Eukaryota > Metazoa > Chordata > Lepidosauria > Squamata > Viperidae > Crotalus > Crotalus tigris. The sequence goes on from NW_024100512.1 coordinate 4,401,206, forward strand.
TCTTTCTTTCCTCCCCTCCTACTCTCTTCCCCCCCCCCTTCTCCTCTTACATCCTACTTCCTCCCTGCACCTTCCTCCCCTCTCATCCCTCTCAAACACAGGAATACAGCATAGGGGAAGTGCCCAAGCAGCACCTCTCTCATAAATTACCATATCTATATTATCCTATTCCACCTCTTTAATCTGAATTACCAAATTTTCATCTTCTAATGTTATCCCCTCTTTCTTATCTACAGTCCACCTATCCACTATTTGCAAATATTGAAACCATGACTGTAAAATATTTTCTTGCCTTAATACATCTAAAGATTTTAAATGCCAGTCCAAACCTGACCAAATTAATAATTCTTTATACGAGATTTTGTCAAAATTCATCCCCTTAGAAATTCCCTCAATTGCATGTCCAGGAATCCCCCAGATAGGTATTTTATAATTTAACCTATGATAATACTTTTTCCAAACTCAAAGTAAAGCATTCCTCAAAATATGTGATTTGAAAGCCCGGTCAACTTTCTTGTTAAAAATTAAATATGCATGCCAACCATACATTAAATCCTACCCTTCAAGAAAAAGAATATCCTTATTTGTTAAACTAAGCCAATCACTTATCCAAGTTAAGGTGGCTGCATCATAATATAATTTCAAATTAGGTGCTTTAAGTCCTCCTCTTTCTCGGGCAGCTTGCAAAATCTTAAACTTAACCCTTGTTTTCTTCCCAGCCCAAATGAATTTATTGATACCCTTCTGCCATTCCTCCAAATTTACATCTTTTTTTTAAAATAGGTATCATCTGAAACAAAAAAAGAAACTTTGGTAGAACATTCATTACAGCTGAAATTCTCCCCAACAGTGACAATGTGATCAAAATTTTGATGCTTGGCAACTGATTCATATTTATGATGGTCACATTGTTCCAGGGTCATGTGATCGCCTTTTTTTGCAACCTTCTGACAAGCAACGTTAATGGGGGAAACCAGATTCACTTAACAACCATGTTACTGGGACTTCCGGTTTCGGAACGCGTGATGCCGGTTGTGCCGGTTGTGTCTCCGAGCCGTCCGGAGTTTCCTTCGCCAGCAGACCCCCTAGGGGGTCGAAAGTCGCCCTGGAGGGGTGACCACCGAGGAGGAGGCTTGCTGGTAGATAGGGGAGGGCGGCAACTTCCCCCGAATCTCCAGCTATCTCCTTAGGGCCGACGGAGCAAAGATCGCCCTGCAAGATGGCCGATCACCCTGCTGCACCAGCCGAAAGTCACATTGTCATCTAAGTGCTAATGACCCACCACGGATGATCCGGGTGAAACCCCTTTTGTTCCTCTCCACACCTCTGCTGTTTTTGCCTGTAGAAGCTGTTTGTGCTACTATTTCCCTACTATTTCTTTTGACACAGTTAGTCGTGAAGGACTATGGCGCATTATGTCGAAGTTTGGGTGCCCTGACAGGTTTATTCTGATGGTACGACAGTTCCATGATGGCATGGCTGCTCGTGTTCTGAGTAACGGTGGAATCTCAGAGGCCTTCCCTGTTACTAATGGCGTTAAGCAAGGCTGCGTGCTGGCACCAACCCTGTTCAGCATGATGTTCTCAGCCATGCTGTCAGATGCCTTTCAGAACAGCTCAGTGGGAGTTAATCTGAGGTACAGAACTGATGGGAAACTGTTCAACCTGCAAAGACTTCAGGCTGTCACCAAGGTAAAGGAGACTGTGCTACGAGATCTCCTCTTTGCTGATGACTGTGCCCTTAATGCAGGATCGGAGCAGGAAATGCAAGCCAGCATGGACAAATTCGCAGCCACTTGTGACAACTTTGGCCTCTTCATCAACAGAAAGAAAACTGAAGTGATGTACCAGCCAACTCCAAAAGCCCAATATCAAGAGCCTACCATCACAGTAAAGGGACAAAAGCTGCAAGCAGTGGACCAATTTACATATCTTGGTAGTACCCTCTCCTGTGCAGTGACAATTGACATCGAGGTCAACTGTAGAATTGCCAAGGCAAGTTCTGCATTTGGCAGATTGCGGACTAACGTGTGGGACCACCATGGAATAAGTCTTGCTACCAAGCTTAAAGTTTACCAGGCAGCAGTGCTAACTACCCTATTGTATGCTAGTGAGACGTGGGCAGTGTACAGGAGGCACGTTAGGCAACTGAACTACTTCCACATGACTTGCCTTCGTAGAATTCTGAGGATCCGGTGGCAGGATAAGATACCAGACACAGATGTCCTCTCCAGAGCAGGCCTATCATCAGTTTACACTCTGTTGATGAAAGCCTAGATGCGCTGGGCAGGCCATGTTGTAAGGATGTCAGATCATCGCATCCCTAAACAGCTCTTCTATGGTGAGCTGTCTCAAGGAAAGTGATTGCACGGGGGACAAAAGAAGCGATACAAAGAAACGTTGAAAGCCTCTCTTAAGTCCCTGGATATTAACACCATCTCTTGGGAACTTCTGGCGCATGATCGACCAACATGGCGCACCTTGGTGTACCAGGGTTGCCAGACATATGAACACAGAAGGACAATCTTGGCACAAGAAAAGCGAGCACTCTGCAAAGCCAGAGCTGCAAATGCTGAAGTAACAGTGTCTACATTTCTTTGTTCAGTATGTGGCAGAACATTCCGTGCTAACATCGGTCTTATTAGCCACCTACGGACACATCGTTGATGGCCCATAACCCACAAGATGTCAAGGTCTTCATCGAAATCGATGGACGAACAACATTTACATGTGCATGTCCCCATCTGGAGAGAGCGGCTTTGGTAATCGTGGGAACAAACGCACTTTATAAAAGGACAGAAAGATATTCATTTAAAGACTATATTCTATCTCTACTTACATTGAGCTATAGCAGTGGTTCTCAACCTGTGGGTCGGGACCCCATTTGGGGTCGAACGACCATTTCACAGGGGTCGCCAAACAAGGCTGTCCGCCATTTTTTCCCCTTTTCTTTGACCACGCCCCTGGCACCCGGTGATGTATAAGTGGTTGGGGGTCACCACAACATGGGAAACTATATTATGGGGTCACGGCATTAGAAAGGTTGAGAACCACTGAGCTATAGAAAGAACTGTTTTTCATGTTTTTTGGAGCGGTATTAGATCGGCAGAGTATTTCTTTTTCTATTCTTCCTTTAAAAAATAGAAAAAAGGAAAAAAACGGCATCTGAAGAAGTCTTTTTAGCTCACTGAGGAGACCTACTGGTCAAAAATTAATATTGGATTGTGCTCAATTCACAGATGAGATGGGTTTGGCCTTGAAACTGTTTTTCAAGAGAAAAGATAATTTGAGCTAGCCGTGTGATCTGTGGGGCTGGATAATGTTCAATTCCAACTTTCACTTAAAAGGAAAAGGATTTTTCTTCAACTATTGCTAAAATGGAGAAGCCTCAATCATACCTAAACTGTAAACGTATACTGGAAAAGATCTATGAGGCCAAAGAAAAAATATGTACTACAATAAAAGAGGCTACTATAGAACTAAGAGCCAGAATCTCTACTTTAAAACTCAAAACTGACTCTCAGATTGTACTGGACTACTCCACAAAACAGATTATACAAGAAGAGGACTTAACTGAGGATAAAGAGAATTTTACCTTTCCCCACAAGCAAGATCAGGAAAAGCAAAGACTGAATTTTGAACTTTTGAAACAACGAGGCCCTGTGGACAAGAGAAATAGAGGACCAAATCACAGATCAAGATGGCCTGCATCGAATCAATTGACACTACAAACAACAAAAAGAGACCCATCATCTGGAAGGGAAGCCTTGTTATGGAAACCTACCTGGCAAAAGAGGAAAGCTAGAATAAGACTAAAAAATTAAAATTAAAATTTCTTAAATTAGATTAAAGGCAACCTAGAACTATGGACTGATATAAGGACTGAGATTATGAGTTTGAAGTAAAAAGATGTTTTAGAGTTGGAGTGAATTAATAACTAATTGAATGTTAATTAAATAAGATGATTTGTTTATTCTATAACATGAATGTTTAGCTATGATAACTAACTGGTTGAAATTTAAACTCTTTTTAATGGATTGAAATGATTGAAGGTTTGATATTAATTTGTTAGCTCAAAGAGATTGATTAATTGAAGGATTAGATATGTATAGAATAGATTGATAAATACATACATTTAGATGTGTTTAGGATTAATATTTTTGCTTAAAAATGAGATATTTTTATATAATGGATTAAAGACAATTTAGAATATTAAGAATGCTCCTTTTAGAATGTAAGGTTTATTTCTATGAAAATTATGATAATTAACTGAAGACCTGAATTCTGTTTAATGGAATGACATGATTTAAGGTATGATATTATCTTTCTAGCTTGAAAAGATGGATTAATTGATGGATTTGATAGGTACAGAATGGATTAACATTTTATTCCAAATAAGGGAGATTAATGGAAGAAGAAGTAAATAAGATCTTGATAAAATTAGGAAAGTAGAACATACGTGGAAGGGATATTTGAATTGAAAATGTTCTTACTTATTTAAAGTTAATTTGATTATGGTATTGTAAATTAATGAAGCTTAAAAATAGGTCCAGGTTGAATAAACTTAAGCTAGAATTGGATATTTTAAATATACTATGCTGTTTGAGGGAAAAAGAGGGAATATGTGATGTATTGATTGTATTAAGTATATATGTTCTGTTTTGGGATGTTTGATTACCCTAGCACCACAGTGTGTCCTGAATATGTTGTTCTAAGAAATTAAAAAACCAATAAAATTTGTTTAAAAACAACAACAACAACCATGTTACTAATTTAATCTCTCTCTCTGTCTTTCTTTCTCTCTCCCTCTCTCTCTGTCTCCCCTTCTTTCTCCCTCTCTCCCCCTATTTCTCTCTCCCTCTCTCCCTCTTTCTTTTTCTCTCCCCCCTCCCTTTCTCTGTCCCCCTCTTTCTGTCCCTCTTTTTCTCCCTCCCTTTCTTTCTTTCTTTCTTTCTCTCTCCCTCTTTCTCTCTCTCTCTTTCTCCATTTCTCTCTCCCTCTCTTTCTCCCTTTTTCTCTCCCTCTCTCTCCCTCCCTCTCCCTCTCTCTCTCCCCCTCTATTTTTCTCTCTCCCTCTTTCTCTCTCCCTTTCTTTCTCTCTCTCCCTCCCGCTCTTTCTCTCCCTCTTTCTCCCTTTCTTTCTCTCTCTCTCCCTCTCTCTCTCTCCCTCTCTTTCTCTCCCTCTGTCTCCCTTTCTTTCTCTCTCTCCCTGCCACTCTCTCTTTCTCTCTCTTCCTCTCTCTCCCTCTCTCTATTTCTCTCTCCCTCTCTTCCTGTCAAAGATCCTTAAAATCCTTAAAAGTTATGCTTGGGTGGACTTTTTCTTTTACAGATGGGGTGGGTTGGCAGACAAGTACTCAAAAAAAAAAAAGAAAAAAGAAAAAAAGTGCAAATAGGCGTCCAGTAGCTAGCTTGAAGTTTGAACGACTTCTTTCTCTTGCCACCGACTTCTAGGAGCAAAAGACATCCAGCACTGCAACCAGGCGCCCTGGACTGGCCATTCCAGGGCTTCCTGCACCGGCTGACTTAGTTGTCTGCAACCTTCTGTTGTCGCTTGAGGGGGGGAAGGGACACAGGCGGGAGAGATTCCTTCTTTCTCATTCGAGGAGGGAAGTTATATTGGACCGTTGACTTTGTGTCGAGCCCCGTGGGCCCAACATTCACAGGCAGGTGGAAACCTGCCCGCCGAGCTGCCATCTCCCCATCGCCCTCCATGCCGGCCGGCTCTGTCGCCAGACCTCCCAGCTGACAAGTGCACATTCAGGGGGTCGCCAGTTGACGGGCGCAGAAGATCAGCGCCGCGGCGGCCTCCCAGCCACCCACTTCTTCAGCTGGAGCAATTGCCAGGGCTTGCATGGTCGCCGGCGGCGGGGAGCGCATCAGCGGCCATTGGGGACGCCAGCGGTTCTGTGCCACGGAGGCTTGAGGTGTGGGACGCAGAGCGGTGCAGTGCCATGGGAGGCGGCAGGACAGGGGGTAGGGGTTATCTGCATCCTGCTGGCTGAACTCTGGAAGCTTGCCTCAATGAAGAATTTTAGGGGGAGTTGAAAGTGAGACAGGTTCCTAAGAATATGATGTGTGAGGCATGGGGGGCATCAGTAGTGGGCAACCGCCCCCGCCCCCATACCCCTGCCTGCAGCTGCTCTGCCAGCCCCGCCACCCACTCCACGCAGCCCCTCTGTGTAGAGCCGGCCCCGCAGCTCCCATAGCACCAGCCGCACACCAAACTGATGGTGCAGAGCTTGCAGTTGCCGAGCCAGATGCCAGTGCAGGGCGGCGGGAGGGCACGGGCTGCGGGCAGGCCAAGGCGGCGGCAAGCATTGTGGGCCAGGCGCTCCAGGGCGGCCATGTAGGCACACAGGGTGAGGCAGCGGCGGTGTAGGTCCAGCACTGGCTAGGCCACGAGCCGCCCCTACATGCGCCACCTTCGCACCCAGTGCCCGCCGCTGCCCTGCCAGCACCACCTCCGCCGCCACCTTTCCCGTGCAGCCCCGCTTGTCAATCGGGCCCCACGGCTCCCACAGCAGCAGCCGCAATGCACACCGATGGCGCACGAGGTGAACTTGAGGCAGGCGAGCACATGTTTTCTGTGCTTCAGTGCCAGGCTCTCCATGCTGCAGAGCGACATGAGAGCCTGGCTGACACGGGTGAGCACGAGGCAGGAGTGCATATGGACTCTGCTTTTTCGGCAGGGCAGAATTAAGTGCTGCTCCCCACCTCCCACCCCTGGTCCTCTTTTACTTACAAGTAGGAGATGGCATAGTTGCTCAGCAGAGAGGGGTTCTCTCACCATAAACTTGCCTTTGCTGCAGACAACTTCCATGTGCAACGTTTGCGGGCTGGGTCTTTTGGCGCGCTCAGCAGTGCAGAGACAGCCATTAACGACCAGGTCTGGACAATTCCTATTGGCTTTTGAAAGCCAATAGAATAGAGTCTATTGAATAGACTCTTAATCTATTCAATAGATTAAGAGTCTATTCAATAGACTCTATTCTGTTGGCTTTCAAAAGCCAATAGAATAGAGGGAGTAGCACAGCTCATGGAAAAGTTGAAAAAAATCCATCAAAAAAAGGTGCTGGAACTTCGTTCTGAGCGTTCTATGAGAAAAAAAGCCCTGGTCTTAGGCGACCCCTGTGAAACGGTCGTTCGACCCCCAAAGGGGTCGTGACCAACAGGTTGAGAACCGCTGCCTTAGTGCCTAGCTTTGCTTTGGGATTTTCCAAACAATAGGAAAGATCCTATAGTCCCTCCTCAATCTGTTCTGTACTTTTTTGCCTTTCAGGAGGGTCTTCTGCCCTTTGAGGAGGTGGCTGTGTATTTCTCAGAGGAGGAGTGGTCTCTGCTGGCTCCTCGCCAAAAAGCGCTGCATTGGGAAGTCATGCTGGACAATTATAGGAACGTGGCCTCTCTTGGTAAGGGTTTCCTATTCTGAAGTCAGATAGTTCAGGAAGAGACTTTGTAGTTAGATGCCACGGATTACTTCTTATGAAATCATCTCCAATAGATATCCTCTCCTCAGAGGGAGAAGGAAAGTCATGCTGTTCTACTGCTCCCAGGAAGGAAATAGGCCAATGGGATTCTGCTTAGATGTATTCTATCCCATTTGTTTTTCTATTTCTGTTTTAACACATTAGTGACAAAGTAATTCCTTGATTTGTGGTAATGCCAAACTTCATCAAACAGTTTTCAACTATTTTGGCCCAGATGCTTCTGTATCAGTCCTATCAAGAATTGCCTTTCACGGTTTTTGACTTAATGCCTTTTACAAGTTTTTATGCCTCATGAACAGTGATATATCATTTCTAAACCAAACCATTATAGTTATACAAATATGCAGTATTTTGGAATCTGGCAAAATACCTGAAGGCAATTACAGGTAGTCCTCGAGTTACGAATATAATGGAGCCTACCCATTTCATTCATAACTCAAAAATTCATGTGAGTGAATCTTGTGCCTCAAACAAGATCACTCCCTGCTTTCACCCACATATTTGCTAATTGAATGCATGGGCAAATTACGCGGTTCATTAATTGCACATGAGGTATCTCAGGGTGTGGAAGGCCATGGAGGGCCTAGTGATGGAACAGGCCACCAAGGCCTCCACAATTCACAAAGATACCTCACGCTTCCCCCTCCATTTCTGCCGCGCCGGACTGACTCCTCTCTGCCGGATTCCTGCTTTTCAGGGAGAGGAGAGTCAATGGAAGCTCCTGTGTGTTGTAATATCGTGCGAGTTCAGGCATCCATCCTCTTTTGCAGAGAATGGGTGCCTGAATTCTCACGGTGCTTTTGGTGCCTATCTCCTGCTCCCCCCCCCCAACTCTGGAGCCAAACCGCCGCCAGCCTTGGCTTCTGTTCTGCCAAGGGCTTGTGTAGATCGGGCTTGTGAAGGCCCACAGAAGCATTCTTTCTGGGCAGCAGCGGGCTGGAAAAGGCCTCCGATGCCCGGATTGGGCCTCCAGAGGAAATCAGAAGCCTCCCCCAACTTCCGTCGCATTTTCTGTAGCAGAGAAAGAGGCCTAAACTACCGTGAGATCACTCGAAATCAATACTGTGAGATCTCGCATCACTGATCTCACGTGACCTTGCGTTACTTTAGGCTTCCATTCTCTGCAAACGCACCAAAGGCCTAGAACAGCCAAGAAAGCAAAGTTGAGTACCCACAGGCCTAATGTCTAGGGAGATTGGGGTGGGGGGAGGAAGGACATAGCTAGGGTGAATGTTGCGGTGCTACTGTCGTCGTTCGTAAGGGTGAATGACTGCCGTAATGTGGCAACATTAATAATTTCAGGACTTTTTTGTAAACACTACTGGGTGATTATCGGGTAAATTCGAACATTCACTAAGGAAAGATTCGTAACTCAGGGATTATCTGTAATATGACTTCTGACAAGGTGATCTTTTCCCGTAACCTTTCTATCACTTTTATTTCTCTTTTTCTTTGAAGGTGATAATGAAAATGACGATAAAGTTGCTGGAGAATTAATCAAAGTGTTCAAACAAAGAGATGTAATGGAGAAGCCTGCAATTCAAACAGGATTCCAAAGGCAGAAAAGAAACACTTCAAATAATCGAAATAAGGAAAGCTCATCTTCCATTGATACTCAGATGCAGGACTTTATTGATCAACGAGAAAAAATAAACAAAAAATACATTGGGAAAGGTGTAAGACTATTCAAAGACACCATAGATGTAAATGAGCGCTATCTATCCCAAGTCAAAGATTATACATCCAAAGACAAAGAAAAAAATTACAATTGGACTTTCACATTTTCTCAAGAAAATGGATCTCTTATATCACAGAAAAGTGTTCACATGGCAGAGAAGCCAAATAAATGCACTGAGGATGGAAACAAGACTGTATATAAAAGGGAAAGCACAAAGGAGAAGCTATATAAATGCAAGGAGTGTGGAAAGGGCTTTAGCAAACTAAGTCATCTTACATCCCATCAAATGATCCACACAGGAGAGAAGCCATATACATGCATGGAGTGTGCAAAGGATTTCAGAACAAACAGTGAACTTACATCCCATAAAAGGATCCATACAGAGGAGAAGCCATATAAATGCATGGAGTGTGGAAAGGGCTTCAGCAATCATAGTCATCTTATTTCCCATCAATGGATCCACACAGGAGAGAAGCATTATAAATGTGTGGAGTGTGGAAAGGGCTTTACCCAACATTGTCATCTTATTTCCCATAAAAGAATCCACACAGGAGAGAAGCCATATAAATGCATGGAATGTGGAAAGGGCTTCACCCAACATTGTCATCTTATTTCCCATAAAAGAATCCACACAGGAGAGAAGCCATATAAATGCATGGTGTGTGGAAAGGGCTTTAGAGCACATGGACATCTTACATCACATAAAAGGGTCCACACAGGGGAGAAGCCATATAAATGCATGGAGTGTGGAAAGGGCTTTAGAGCACATGGACATCTTACATCGCATAAAATGGTCCACACAGGGGAAAAGCCATATAAATGCATAGAATGTGGAAAGAGCTTCAGCAAACATAGTCATCTTACACGCCATCAAAGGATTCACACAGGGGAGAAGCCCTATAAATGCATGCAGTGTGGAAAGGGCTTTACCCAACATGGTAATCTAGTATCCCATAAAAGGATCCACATAGGAGAGAAGCCATATAAATGCATGGAGTGTGGAAAGGGCTTTAGAGCACATGGAGATCTTACATCACATAAAAGGGTCCACACAGGGGAAATGCCATATAAATGCATGGAATGTGGAAAGGGCTTCAGCAAATATAATAATCTTATGTCTCATCAAAGGATCCACACAGGAGAGAAGCCCTATAAATGTATGGAGTGTGGAAAGGGCTTCACCCAACATTGTCATCTTACTTCCCATAAAAGGATCCACACAGGAGAGAAGCCATATAAATGCATGGAGTGTGGAAAGGGCTTTAGAGCACATAGAGATCTTACATCGCATAAAAGGGTTCACATAGGGGAAAAGCCATATAAATGCATGGAATGTGGAAAGGGCTTCACAGCACCCAGAGATCTTACATCCCATAAAAGAATACACACAGGGGAGAAGCCATATAAATGCATGGAGTGTGGAAAGGGCTTCAACAACCACAGTAATCTTACACGCCATCAAAGGATCCACACAGGAGAGAAGCCATATAAATGCATGGAGTGTGGAAAGGGCTTCACCCAACATAGCAATCTTACTTCCCATAAAAGAATCCACACAGGAGAGAGGCCATATAAATGCACGAGGTGTGGAAAGTGCTTCAGCCAATACCATACTCTTATTTCCCATAATATGATTCATAGATGTGAAAAGTCAGTCCCCAAAACAAAGACAAATTTGGGTGAGAATGAATGCTAATTATTGATTTAGTGGTCTCAGTCTATGGATTTCCTATTTACACAAACAGAACTCTGAAAAGAAGGGTTTTTTATGTTTCACACTCCTATCACCCTTGAGAGATGAATTTAATAATAAAACAATGGGCCTGTGCCATTATAATTATGATCTGTATGTTTGAATTTCACATACAGATATTTCATTTTCATGCTTTTTTCATGCCAACCTTTTATTTTTAAATAAAAAATTCCGTCTTTCAGTCTTTGGAGGAATGTAGCTGGAGATTCTTCTTTTTCTTGTTCTATCATTAAAGCTTTACTCATATTCTGTGCTTTTGGAACAGCTTCTTTTATTCCTCTTATCAATAATACTCTCATATCTTCCAAGTTTTGTCTATCTGTAGCATTATTATTATCCCAATTTGGTCTTACTACAGGAAACTTTACATCTGCCAAAACTTGCCCCTGTGCTTGGGGATTATATTCCCTAGTCCAGACCAAATGAGCTGCTCTTTGAATTAACTGTCCTTCTTCTGCTGTAAATAATATGCTCTGTATCACTCCTAATTCATCCCATGTGTATATCTTGGCTCCTAACAACAGATCCAGTTGCTCTGCTACCCCTATTGGATCTTCTATCATGCTTTTCATTTCTTTCTTAAAGGCGCGTAATTCAGATGCCTTTAAAGGCTCATATACAAAACTGATACGCGCCTGTCCTTGGCCATCTACTCCATTGGGTACCTCTCTTAAAGGAAAAGCCTGTAGTGGTTTATCCATAAAGGGAAAATTATTTATATCTTTCTTTAATTGTTCCAATTCTTTTACTAATACCTTATAGGGTCCACCTCTCACAGCTCCCTGGGCTTGTGTTACAGGAGCTGGGGGGTGGTGGAATAGATATCTGTACATTTGTTGGTTGAGGTGGATTAGGATTATAAAGTGGGGGTAAATATTTCATGGATTTTTCATCATCTTCTTCTTCCTCTATTTCATTCTTCTCTTCTTCTTGTAAATATATTGAGGTTATAAGGGCTAGGGCTAGGGCCACTCATAGTCAAGGTGACCCATTTACCTGGGTTCCAAATTAAAGCATAGTCTAACTCATTGACTAATGATTTACATGTTTTCCTTGACACATACTCATACAAATTCTGACAAGTAAAATAGTCATTTGTTCCTAATCTATGCCACTCTACTTTTTCATCTTCCCACCAGACAAAACAACACAAATTAACCATATCTTCCTTGGTTATGGCTAGATTACTAATTATTTCATTATACGGAGGTTTCCTGCAATTACTCAACAAAATCCCTAATGGACTTTATCTATATTTAATTTGGGGTTCCTGGAGTACTCCCTGTGTTGCTCATACTGGTTTACCGTCCTGTGTATTCTAATTGAGACTTCACGTAAATTCCTTAATTCACTTCCCCCTGATCCCCCTAGATATACACTCGCATATCAGAGGTCCACTTTTGCTAAGCGGATACTTGGGATGTCACACACACACTGTCTCAAATTCACACAGGCCTACCCAAGTCTTCCCACCAACTGCCTAGGCAGTGTATACTGGCCACCCCAGAACACTTACCTAGGTCTGTGCACGGAGTTGCCCAGTTCCCAGAAGCCAGCAACACACACACTGGTTCAATTCGTATCTCTGTCTAATATCAACTCTATGGGTTCGCCGAGGAAAGCGTTGCTGCTCTTTTACCAACAAGATGAGATAGACTGTCAAAATCGACAGGGCATGCCTTCCACGTCACCTTCTGGATCTGGTGCAGACAAATGATCCCAGTCTTGAGCCCCACGTTGGGCGCCAAAACTGTTGATAGAAATTCTAGCCCACTGAATAACACCAAACAGCAAGTTGAAATTAGACAGAGATTTATTGGTTACAACGGTTTGCAAAGCGTGGTGGACTCCAAATGAACATTTGAGCCACACCTAGTCACAGCGAAAACACACATTATATACATTCTATCCTGACGCCTTGGCCCCTCTTCTGAGGTTATAATCTTATCAGAATCGCCTAAACAAAATACATTATCACTGCCCCTTACTGTTTTGCTTCACCTATTCCCTTATATGTACTTTATCATGAAATCCTACTAAAGTGGGAAAGAAATAGAATAACATAGAATAAAGAAGAATAAAGTAAAATAATAATAATAATGAAAAATCACTAAAAGCAAAAATCATGTGTCTGCATAATCTCTGAAAGAAAGCTGTGTTAGCCAAAAGCTGTATTAACAGTACGTGAATGACCTAATGCATATTTAGAAACATTGTATAAAAGTAAAAACTGCCTTCATTGTATTCCCATGAGAAATGGACCTAACGTGTGAGAAACTATCTGAATGTTACACAAAGTAGATTCCATATACAATGTAAGATTCCATCTATGCTTCCTTTGTTCCTGAGAAAAAGAAACCTATAAAGCTTTAGTTTAGACCCTCCCCCTTGTTCAGAAATTTGTTGATTGTTAAGTCACTTCTGAACCTTTTTGCGCAAAAATAAAGATCTCTCTTTCACCCATGGAATTTTGTAAAAGCCCTTTATTTTTTTAAGGCTTTATTTTTCCACAAGATTTATGGCGACTTCTCCGCCGGGACATTTTTAAGGGCTTTTAAGAAAAAGGATTTAACCTTCCAAGACGGATTGCCCTGGTGGGCCCCCCCCCTCTCCTAAACGACGACAGCTCCAAAGCCGGCTCCGTAGCTCTTGACTACGAGGAGAATTCGACGGGAGGAAAGGGAATTAACCCATCAGCGAAGCATTCCTGTCTAAGGATCCGTGAGGGTGACAGACAGATCTTAAATCAACAAAGGAGTCTGGAAAAACGCCTGCAGGCAAGTATTGTAAAACAGGGGAAACCTGATCCCTTTTGGATCGGAAGAGGGGACTGATCACCCCCTAGAAGGCAAAGGTGGCGTCCTTAAGCCTTCAATAGGCAGGATTGTGTGGGAGGTTAAACCATTGTAGCTCATGCTGAGTGATCAATGGTAGTGTATTAGAGAAATGGGTGGGAAAAAGTCAAAGGAGAGCGTTGACCAGACGCCACTCCAGTGCATGTTAAAGAATTTCAAAAAGGGTTTTTCTAGGGATTATGGAGATCCAAAACCAAATCCAGCCATGTTAAAAAGATTCTGTGAATCTGAGTGGACTGCCCTGGGCGTAGGGTGGCCAAAAATGGGATCGGCGAATCCCGAACTCGTTGCACGGGTTCATCAAATTGTGACTGGAAATGGTTATTACCTCTATGGAAAATCAACATTGCAGAAAAACAGAGATGGTTAGCAAAATGTCAGATAGAGTGTGCAAAGATATATTTGGCAAGCCAAAAAGCCAAGCCTCAAACAAAAGCTAAGATTTTCAGCCAGGAAGATAGGGAGGAAATTGCCAGACCACCCCCTACGTTCCTAGAAGAGAAGAAGGGAGAATAAATCAGCAAATTCCACTCCCTCTGCCTGAAAGAGAAGCCCAATTTCAGCCAGAAGCTGGTGAGGAAGGAAAATTAGCAACAGCTGGATCCCTTCAAGAAACAGATAAAAGCTTGAATAACTTTGAAAATGAAAGTGAAACCTCAGTTTCTAGCCGCACCAGGAGCAAGTTAGAAATAAAAACAGAAGAAAATATTGCCCCTCTAAGAGAGGTGTTGGTTCCTGGACCAGATAACACTAATATTTCAATGCTTCAATATGTTCCGTAACCGTGACAGGGAGGAGGAACGCAAATCAGATCAAAAAGAAAAAAAAGAAAGTTGAAATGTTAGCCGTGGCATTGGGAGGAACATGCCTAGGACCCAATCAGTGTGCCATCTGTAAACAAGAAGGACACTGGCAAAGGGAGTGCCCCAGAGGAATGGCCAACCCAGGGGACAATCTCGCCAGTATGGAAGAGGAAGAGGATTTAGAGGGACTTTCCAGAGAGGCTTCAGAAAGAGCTTCAAAGGAAGAGAGCATCCAGTTTATCCCAATCAGACAGAGGACAGAGAAGAAAACATGATCGGCTTAGCTGAACTGGAATGGGAAGACTGAAGAGGACAGGGTTCTATCGCCCACCCCCAGAGCCCATTGTTAAAATAAGGGTGGGAGGACAGGTTGTCCCGATGCTAGTTGACACGGGAGCCACCAGATCTGTCCTAAATAAATCTATTGGCAAGCAATCAAATCCTTGTGGTAGCCGTATATTTAAAAATTCGCCAACGTGCTTTAGTCAAGCCCTAGCCCAAGATCTTGCTTATCTGAAGTTATTCAGACAAGAGGATTGTTGCCTTCAATATGTCGATGATGTCTTAGTAACTGGCCAAAGCAGGGAGGATTGCTTTGAAAACACATCCAGACTGCTCCAATTGTTACAAGACTGTGGTTATAGAGCATCCAAAAAGAAAGCACAATTAGTTCAAGAGACTGTAATGTATTTAGGCTATGAACTTTCACAAGGACAAAGAACTTTGGGCCCCCAGAGAAAGCAAGCTGTGTTACAGATTCCCATCCCACAAACAAAACAGGAAGTTAGAGCCTTTTTGGGAATTACAGGCTTCTGTAGAATTTGGATTCCTAACTTCGCTCTCACAGCTAAACCATTGTACCAAGCTTTAAGGGGACCAGAAAAAGAACCTCTTTTGTGGCAAGAGGAACAAACCCAAGCAATGAGACAATTGCAACAGGCTCTCACCACAGCCGCTGCCCTAGGACTACCTGATATATCTAAGCCTTTTTCACTTTATGTGGATGTAAGACAAAATGTAGCTCTAGGGGTCCTTACCCAAAAACAGGGAAGTTGGAACCGCCCTGTCGCTTATCTGTCAAAACACCTGGACATTTCTTCACAAGGCTGGCCCCCAGTGTTTAAAAATTCTAGCAGCAGTTATGCTATTACTGCAGGAGGCAAGCAAGTTAACCTTTTCAGCTCCAGTGACTGTTTATACTAGTCATGCCTTGCAGACAATCATTGACAATAAAGGACATTTATGGATAAGTAATCAACGAATGCATAAAATACAGGCTCTTTTATTAGAAAATCCACAAGTTACACTGCAACGATGCTCAACTTTAAACCCAGCAACTCTAATGCCAATTCCTGATTCAACCAAACCTGTTCATGACTGCATGCAAACAATAGAACTACAATATTCTTGCAGACCTGACCTTACAGACCAACCCTTGCATAATCCAGACTATCAATGGTTTACTGATGGTTCTAGTTTTATGGATAAAGGATGTAGATACTCTGGTTACGCAATAGTTTCTCAAACTTCTGTTGAATCAGCACAGTTGCCTAGTCAAGCCAGTTCACAGTTTGCAGAATTATATGCCTTGACCCGTGCATTAGAAGTAGCAGCGAGAAGGACTTTAAATGTATATACAGATAGTAAATATGCATTTTTAACAATACACGCACATGCGGCTATCTACAAAGAGAGAGGATATTTGGATTCCACAGGCAAAGTTATCGAATAGCAGCACAATTGCCATCCAAAGTTGCAATCATCCATTGTCCTGGACATCAAAAAGACTCAAGCCTTATTACCCAGGGCAATAGGAAGGCAGACAAAGAAGCAA
This sequence comes from Crotalus tigris, assembly GCF_016545835.1. Classification (NCBI taxonomy): domain Eukaryota; kingdom Metazoa; phylum Chordata; class Lepidosauria; order Squamata; family Viperidae; genus Crotalus; species Crotalus tigris. The sequence continues at coordinate 4,417,618 of NW_024100512.1, forward strand.
AAAAGAGCTGCATTAGAAGGTCCCCCTCTCCAGTCAGATGTCACAAGGTTCATGTATCTAGACACTTACTTAGAACAACTTGATCCTACATATACGAGGGAGGAAACTCAAAAATTACAACAAGATGTACAAGCCAAACTAGTTAAAGGCTGGTACACTTTACCTGATGGACGCATTGCTGTTCCTTTGGCACTTGCTCGCCCACTTATTTTTCAGGCACACAAGCAACATCATTTGGGAAAAACTGCATTATTACAGCAACTTGAACGATTTTTTTATATTCCATTTGCTTCTTCGCTAATAGCAGATGTTTGTTCTCAATGTACCATTTGTGCCCAAACCAATGCACGCCAAGGACCAGTAATACCACCTGGCAGACAACCAATCGCTTATTTTCCTATGGACTATGTTGTTGTTGATTTTACTGACATGCCTAGAAGTAAGAAATATGTAGCATTGTTAGTAATAATTGATACCTATTCAGGATGGATTGAAGCATTTCCAACTGTAAATAAGAAAGCTATACAGGTTGCCAGAATATTTCTTAAAGAAATTATTCCTAGATTTGGTTGCCCTTCTAGGATTTCATCAGATAATGGCCCTGAATTTGTACACCAAATCAATCAGGCTTTAGCCCAAGCATTAGGAATTAAGTGGAGATTTCATTGTGCTTTCCGCCCTCAATCGGCTGCTAGAGTGGAAAGATCCCATAGGACAATTAAAACACTTATTACCAAATTTTGTTTGGAAACTCATCTACACTGGCCAGATGTTTTGCCTATGGTTTTATATGCAATCAGACTGGCCCCCCGCACTAAATTACAACTTAGTCCTTATGAGCTCATGTTTGGCCGTCCTCCTTGCCTGTTTATACCTGACAGTCAAGGATGGCCCGATTTGGCACATAAAGGGGGGGTAGATCAACAGAAATTGTTACATCAGTTACAGCTTCATAATTTGGCCGTTTCAAAATTGCGCCATTATATGATGGAACAACAACCCCCTCCAGTGGTTACAGCAACACATGGGTTCAAGCCTGGAGATAGAGTGTGGGTAAAGCACTGGAAACCAGATCCCTTGAGCCCAAGATGGAAAGGACCGTATACTGTTGTCATGTGTTCTCCTTTGGCAGTGAAAACCCTGGAAGGAAAATCTTGGATCCATTGGAGTAGAGTGAAAGCAGCTGCACCTGCAGATCCGGTGACCTACAAGGTGGACAAGACTGACAAGCCTTTGGTGTTGAAATTTACAAGAAATACAGCAACGGGTTCCCAAGACACGGTGTGATCAACAACCTTGCTGAGACGTCCCAGGAAGCTGTCTCTCTACGCACGGTGGAAGATATGAGGATTCTACAGCTCGTAATATTTGTTAATTATTTAATATGCACACACATTCCTACACAAATCAGTACAATGGCTACACGAGAGGTCATAATGCAGAAACCCTCTAATAAAGAATTATTGAGTAGCACACACCAAGAAAGAGCAGAAACACAGGGGAAACCAAGGTTGTCAAAACTGTATCAAAACTACAAAACAAGGAAACCAGATAACCAAGACTTTGATTTACCATACAGTTAAACCAGAAGGGTGCCAAGATAGTTCTCCTGACTCTTGTACATACAATAGAACTACATATAAAGTTTGTAGAAAAGGTGTCCAATATCAGTGTTATAACCCGAAGTCTGATCCTGATCGTTGGGCCTTACAAATCAAAACACATAGAACAAGAACTAGCTACAAGGACCAGGCACTCTTAGGGATCTCCCAATGGAAATCCAATCCACACTCCAGTTTTAGCGTCACCTTTGATGTTTGCAAAGCAGCTAATTATTGGACTCCAACATATGGTTGCGGAAGGATTGGTAATATTCACAACTTTATCCCAAAACATAAGTACTTGTGCCCACCAGATGGATGTGCGGTCAAATGTAAGTGGTGGTCATGTATTAAGTGGCATACCCAAGACCCAAAAGAGATAGACCACATCTTGTTTGAAAAGAATGAAACAAAAGCAAATTCCTGTGGAATGGATAACTGTAATTTGGTGACTCTCACAGTCAAGAATGGCAGTTGGTTCCTAGAACAAAATAGGTGGGAAGGTAAGAAATGGATGTTTGGGATAGGAATAGATACAAATGGCTATGACCCAATGTCAGAAATAGAAGTCAAAATTATAACTGCAACCAAAAGACCAGAACAAAAATCATTATTTTGGTCATATTATGAGGAAATGGAGAACCTACATATTCCTGAAGTACCTAGACATGTAACCAATACCTTTGTTAAGTTAGCAGAAGACATTGCCCATACTTTAGGCGTGTCTAACTGTTTTGTGTGTGGTGGAACAAACATGGGAGAAAGGTGGCCATGGGAGGCACAAGAGTTAAATTATACCAAGGTACTAGAAATGTCTAAAAATAATAATTTAACCTATACAAGTGGGAAAGATGGTGATTGGGGTCTCACTTCCAACTTGGTAGGACATGTATGTTACTCAAGAAACAAAACAGAATCTTGTGTAGCAGTAGGTGACCTCCTATGCACAGGGACATGGGAAGATGGTAAATGGTGGTCTGGAACCAATGAGACCACTGCTATGGATCTTGGAATTAACAAGGCTGCTATAGCTATGAAGGTTTATAGGCCTGCAAGTCTTGTTAATTCTAGGATGTATTTTAATTCCTTGCTTGCTCCCCTGTCTTATAGCCATGATTCGGAGAATCTCAGAAAGTACAGCCCAATTAACAGCAAAACATGAAACAATGTTAGCCTTATGGGAATATAAAATGGTACCTTCAGGAGATCCGGAATCAGAGGTAGAATAATGGAAGTTTAAGCTGGAAAACTTCCAAAAGGGGGGAGTAAAGTGGGAAAGAAATAGAATAACAGAATAAAGAAGAATAAAGTAAAATAATAATAATAATAATGAAAAATCACTAAAAGCAAAAATCATGTGTCTGCATAATCTCTGAAAGAAAGCTGTGTTAGCCAAAAGCTGTATTAACAGTACGTGAATGACCTAATGCATATTTAGAAACATTGTATAAAAGTAAAAACTGCCTTCATTGTATTCCCATGAGAAATGGACCTAACGTGTGAGAAACTATTTGAATGTTACACAAAGTAGATTCCATATACAATGTAAGATTCCATCTATGCTTCCTTTGTTCCTGAGAAAAAGAAACCTATAAAGCTTTAGTTTAGACCCTCCCCCTTGTTCAGAAATTTGCTGATTGTTAAATCACTTCTGAACCTTTTTGCGCAAAAATAAAGATCTCTCTTTCACCCATGGAATTTCGTAAAAGCCCTTTATTTTTTTAAGGCTTTATTTTTCCACAAGACTACGGCTCAGTGTGGAAATCCTATAACCTACGTGCAGAACTCTTACAAAGTATGTGTACATGTAGAAATTGTGTAGAAATCTTGCAGTCTACATGTAGATATTTTGTGTAGAAATCTTACGGTCTACGTATAGAAATTTTACAGAGTATGTGTCACTTAACTTTACTTTTTATTCTAAAATTTTATTCCTAACACAAGCACTTGGGGGACTTCTGATCATTCTGGCTCCTTTTGTGAGGGAATTCTGCATCCTTTCAGCTCTTCACAGAAACCAAACATTAATGTGCATATGACAATTCCCTCATATCATGAAGCCTTTGACTGAATAATGTTCCATGTTTCTGCATAGATACCAGTTGACTCAGGTTTTAGTTCTACATTGAAGATGCACATTTGATTACTTTTGCAGCATCCCAGTTCTGCACTAAGGATGAATATTTGATTTTTTTTTTCATTTGTGCTTGAGCAAGCAGCACCTGTTCAATGTCTTCACATCCCTCTGAGAACTATGACCAAGTGGGAGAATGATGACAGTTGGAGAGCAGGAAGCTCATTTCTAAATAACAAAATAAAATGAACCTCCTCTTCACAGAGAAGGCAACACAATGGCCTTCATCATTGAGCCACTGGAGGGCAAATGCCACAAAGTGCTTTCCAGAGGGGAGATTGAAAGGCATTGACATCAGAGGGTCTTGCCTCTTTAGGATGCTGTATTCACTCTCTGAGCATTTGAGCTGCGCAGAACTCTTGAAGGAAAGAGATCCAGAAAGGGCCAGGATAAGTGGGCAGATTCTTCCAGTGCAAAAGGAGGGTTCTTGAACTGAAGAAGGATGAGATGCATCCCAAGTTCTCATCCAGGTTCGGTCTCAGCAATAGATAAGAAGGAACTAAGTCACTAAGGAAAGAAAGTAAAAATGTCACTCAATCCAGACAAAAGAAATTGGACAAGAGCTGATGTGAAAGCTCTCTCCAAATCCCATCAACAGTTACCAGGCTTGAAAATCAACAAGAATAACGATCTATCTGATGAATCAGCAAAGCAAGGACTTTGGAGGGGAGGGGAAGATCCTGAAGTACACACACGTTTTGAATTGTTCTTCATCTAGAGTTGGCAGCTGGCAGCTTCTGTCCCTCTGGCTAGTGCCAGCCAGCCTAGTTGAGAAGGACTTAGAGAAGTGTTAATGATGAGTGTGGAAGTGTGTGTACATGTGAAAAAGAACAAATATATACGTTCTAACCAGTAAACGTCTGTTATTTTAAATTCACTGAGTCTCTCTGTATTTGAAAGAACCATTTGTGCCTCAGTGCGTGGGTGAAAGTGTGGCTATTTTCCAGGGCTGTGAGAGTGTGAGTGAGTGGCCATAAGCTTGAAATACAACACTCTACTGAAGTATAACGTTGCCGCCCTAAAGCACGTTGAGAAGGCTTCCTGATCAAGGGAAACGTGAGCGCCCCCTCCTGGCCCCACATGGGAAATGCTCCGTCTCTCCTTGTTCCATGAGCACTTTCCACTCACAGAAAATCCCTCTGCAAAGAGAAAGGAACACCATGCACTTCAGCGTTGGGCCGCTGTGGCCGGTTGGGAAGGAAGTGACATAACTAAGTCTTGCCTTTCTAGGATGCTAGACTCTCCCTCTTTAACCCTTTGAACTTCGCAAGCGGTTAAAAAAGGCTTGAAGGAAAGAGAGCCACAGGTGACAAAGGGTTTGTTTTGTGTGTGTGTATGTATGGGGGAGGGGGGTTCTTCCCATACAAGGAGAGGCAGACAGTTCTTGCACTAGAGAAGGACGTGGCATATGTCAAGTCCTCATCTAGGTTCAATCTTAGGAGTGGGAGACGCCCAGATCCCATATCTCCTGGCTGCCCTTTTCCATGATTGTTGCCCTCAGGAAGAAATCCAGATGCCAGAAAGGAAAGGAGGGGACCTGGATAGTCCTTCGCACCCCATTTCCTGGGAAAAGGGGGAGAGTTTGCACAGCAAATCTCAAGGCAGAAGTAAGAAAAGGTTTGAAAAGAAGAGATACAAAAGATTATGCCTAATTCTCACTCTGTGTTGGATGACAATAAACTAGGTTTGGCTCCTCTGCAGCTCAATTTGTCTTAGGAGGATAGTGAACCAGATCATTACGTTAAACTTTGTGCATTTAAGCCTTTGTGTTTCATGTGAACTGAGCCCCTGGATCTGATTGACCTTTTTTGCTTAGGACACATTATGTGAACCTGCCTGCCTGTGTGAAAGAAGGAAGAGAAATGGAGCGTCCTAAGCCAGGGTCAACTGAATGGCATTACATTTTTTGTGAACTGAATTTTCATGCTTTGTTAACCTGTTCTGAGTTTTTGTACGCTGTGTGAACCCTGCTTATAGGTAAATGTAGATCTGTATTTTTAAAAATCAAGTCTTTCCATGTGAGTAAAAAAAATAGAAATGATCCAAAATGCCAAATATACTGAATCTTCTTATTGAAGTCATCAGTTTACCAGGTCAGAAAAATACTTCCTTCTATGGGGATGAGTGTCTATGAATGATCCAATCCACTACTTTCGAGTAGTTTGAATTTATCTTTCTATCAGAGAATTGCAAAAGGAGGTTATTTGTTCATGTTCTTTAGAGACAACGTTATCTCTTTGGCAAAGAGGGTTAATGGCTTGTTCTGATTCCCATGGCTAAATGAACATTGCTATGAATGAAAAAGAATTTGGTTTCCTTGAACTCATTTGGATTTGTGTTACAGGACGGAGAAAGAATGGCAAGCCTTCCTTTAGCAAGTGGGGGAACTGGAAAAGGCCCTTCCGGTGTTCAGTCTGGAATCGGTGAGGAGATCTGGGCAAGATCTGGGCAGAAGATCCTGGACGATGGAAACATCGTTTCACAAGTTCAGTCCTGGAACTTTAGGAGCATCCAGTATCAGGAGGATGAGGGTCCCCGAGGACTTTGCAGCCGACTCCACTACTTTTGTAGTCAATGGTTGAGACCAGAAAAGCACACAAAAGCGCAGATACTGGACCTGGTTGTTCTGGAGCAGTTCCTGGCCCTTCTGCCCCTGCAGATGGAGAGCTGGGTGCGGGAGTGTGGAGCAGAGACCAGCTCCCAGGCGGTGGCCCTGGTGGAAGGCTTCTTCCTGAGCCAGGCGGAGGAGCAGAAGGAGCAGGCTGAGTTGCAGGTGAGAGGACTTCCTCTTGGAGTCCAGAAGGAATTGAATATAATAATATGTTAATTTTTTGTTTCCTTTTAAAAATATTACTAAGCTTATCAAGATATAAAATACAAAAAAATGAAAATAGTAGGAAGTGTAGGGGAAAGGGCAAAAAAGAAAAATGATTGACTTCTGACTCTTTTTAGTGCAGTTGAATAAAATGGTAACATTACAGCCTTGGTCTCCTACTTTTACATCCTTAATATGTACTAGAACTAGCCAATCTATAACAAGAAACTCTAAATTTCATTTTTTTTTTATCCCAAGAAAATAATCCAGAAGTGATTTACAAGTAGAAACAAGATTGGATGTGTTCTTTTCTTTAATTAAGGCACTTTATTTTGCTGTCTCGGCTAGTTCCATCAGTTTTTCCAGCAACTTCTCCATTATGGCAATTAAAATATCCTTCCGTTTTTGTGCAAAAAGCATTCTTGCTGCTCTCAACATATATAACAGCAAAGTTTGAGATTGTTTTTCAATCACTTTGTCTATTAAAGTCTCTGCTTTATTTTTATACCCACTTTGAGAATCTTCTGCAGTAAAATATTAATCTTACATCAGTATTTCTTTGCTTTGTCATACATCCAGCAAAGATGGTAAAAAGATTCTTGTTTATATTTACATTTTGAACATGTATTTGAATTTTCTTTATACATCTTTGGCCAGTTATCATGCATTAAATAGAATGATACATCATTTTATAAAAAAATTCTTTTAAATTATAATTTAATAGGAATTTTAAAGCTTTCATCCAAATATTTTCCTGTTGTTCAGGCATTATATTATATACAAAATTCTTTGCCATTGGATCAACATATTCAAATTCTTAATAGCTCCTTACCAGAGTTCCCTGGCATTCATACTATGTGGAGATGCTTCACTAATCTTTGTATAGTTGCTTATCCTTTCTAGAAGAAAGGTTTTGCAGAGCCATTTCTTTCTTACTTCCCAGCCTAATTGATCGACACTGAGTGCTTTGCAGTTAGAAACCACTTCATGATGTGTGATGACCATTAATTCTTTTCTCCTTCATACTATCTCAAGTCCTTTACAATGGACGTCAGAGATCCTGAGAGAATGAGGCATCCACCAAATCTCCCTCAAGAACTGTTTTTCAGGAGGATCTCTCAGGAAGATCCAAATCAGGACACCTCAAGAGGTAATAATAAGGTCCTTCCACTCCTCTGATAAATCCTAACTTTCTTATCTTTTGTGTTTTCTCTTCGATAGCATACCTCCTCCCATTTCATTAATTATGCTTTTTGAAATTCTGTCTTCCTCACAGGGAAAAATAGAAGGAAATTGAAGCTTTGTTTTGGGGGAGCGGAAACGGTGATTGAACTTCCAACTCAGGTAAGAGAAGAACATTCATTTACTAGATTTGTATTTTCCTTTTCCCTCGGGAAATCAACTGATGTACATAGTACAGGTAGTCCTTGATTTATGACCACAATTGAAACCCAAATTTTTGTTGCTAAGCAACATATTTGTTAAGTGAACTTTGCCCTATTTTACGACCTTTCTTGCCACATGTGTTAAGTCAATGACTGCAGTTATTAAATTTGTAATATGGTTGTTAAGTGAATCTGGCTTCCCTATTGACTTTGCTCTGAAAAGTCACAAAAAGTGATCACATGACCCGGGGACCCTTTAACCATCATAAATATGAGTCAGTTGCCAAGCATCCGAATTTTGATCGTGTGGCCATGGGGATGCTTCAACAGTCGTAGGTGTGAAAACTGGGCATAAGCTATTTTTTTCGGTGCCTTTGTAACTTTGAACGGTCACTAAAAACTGTTGTAAGTTGAGGACTATCTCTACTGCCTTTTTCCATTGTCCCCTCTGCTTTTGTTTGGGGATTTTTTAAGGATTTTTTTTTTAAGACTAGTACTTTAAAAACAAAACTCTTTTTGCTAATTATTCTCCCAACTTTTCAGTAAGTAATGTTTTACAGTTATTTTCACGGCTCCCATTCTTTCTGCAATTCTTTGAGTTGCATTTGTGCAAGGATCCTCAAAAGTATTTAAATATTCACACCGGGATATTACCATTTTTAAAAGCTTCATTTACAATAATTGATAAAAAAATAAGTGATTAAGGACAAAGATTTTTAAAATCCCAGGACAGTGGCCATATAGAAATGCCTCCAATAAAAATTGTTCTGAAAGAGCACATAATCAAGGCCCTGTTGGCTTGCAAAATACCTTTTAATCCCCTGATTTGTGCCTGGATTTGGAGGCCAAACCATCCAGCTTTGCAAAGGCTAAGAAATGCCTGCCTCAAAAAATGTTCTCCATCTCCTTATTTACTGTGGAGTCAATGGCTCAGACTACTAGCAGTTTCCTTGCAATCTGAGGAGGGGCAGAGTCTCTGGATATTGATGGCACACAACACAGATCCCTGGCTGATCTCTCCCAGCTCTTTCATGAAGGTGTTGAGGATGAAGAGGATTGCTCCTTCTTAGCCATTTCATAACATTCTACAAAGAATCCCTTCCCCTACCTACAGAGACATCTCTGCCTTTAAACCCAGGACGGGTTAGTGTCACTGATGGTGGGTTTTCCAAGGCCCACCTGCCAATTGATTCTCTCCTGACACTGAGAGCCTTTTGATTGAGGGTCGATGAATTGATCCTGGCTGGCTGGCTGCATATTGGATAGATCCAGAAGGAAATTGGGGTTACTTAACTGAATGGCACTGGAAGTCCTACAAAATCATTCAAGTTGATGAAACCTGTCTAAAACATTTCTTCAATCAAAAGCTTTTTCTTCTGTCCACTTTCTCACCTAAACTATGGAATCCTACTAAACACAGCCATTTACCTTAGTGCCTAGCTTTGCTTTGGGAATTTCCAAACAATAGGACAGATCCTATAGTCCCTCCTCAGTCTGTTCTATACTTTTTTGCCTTTCAGGAGGGTCTTCTGCCCTTTGAGGAGGTGGCTGTGTATTTCTCAGAGGAGGAATGGTCTCTGCTGGATCCTCGCCAAAAAGCACTGCATTGGGAAGTCATGCTGGACAATTGTAGGAACGTGGCCTCTCTTGGTAAGGGTTTCCTATTCTGCAGTCAGACAGTTCAGGAAGACGCTTTGTAGTTAGATGCCATGGATTACTTCTTATGAAATCATCTCCAAATAGATATTCTCTCCTCAGAGGGAGAAGGAAAAGTCATGCTGTTCTACTGCTCCCAGGAAGGAAATAGGTCAATGGCATTCTGCTTAGATATATTCTATCCCATTTGTTTTTCTATTTCTGTTTAAACACATTAGTGACAATTCCTTAGTTTGCGGTAATGCCAAATTCCATCACACAAATTTTAACTATTTTTGGCCCAGATGCTTCCATATTAATTCTATCAAGAATTGCCTTTCACGGTTTTTGACTTAATGCCTTTTACAAGTTTTTATGCCTCATGAATAGTGATATTATCATTTCTATACCAAACCATTATAATTATACAAATATACAATATATATGAATCTGGCAAAATACCTGAAGGCAATTACAGGTAGTCCTTGAGTTATGACTATAATGGAGCCTGCCCATTTCATTCGTAACTCAAAAATTCATGGGAGTGAATCTTGTACCTTGAAGAAGATCACTCCCTGCTTTCACCCACATATTTGCTAATTGAATGCATGGGCAAATAGGCGGTTCATTATTTGCACATGAGGTATCTCAGGGTGGGGAAGGCCATAGAGGACCTAGTGATGGAACAAGCCACCAAGGCCTCCACAATTCACAAAGATACCTCATGCTTCCCCCTCCATTTCTGCCATGCCAGATTGACTTACTTTGAAAAGATCCATCTCCTCTCTGCCGGGTTCCTGCTTTTCAGGGAGAGGGGAGTCAATGGAAGTTCCTGCGTGCTGTAATATCGCATGAGTTCAGGCACCCATCTTTTGCAGAGAATGGGTGCCTGAACTCTCACGGTGCTTGTGGTGCTTATCTCCTGCTCTCCTCTCCCCCAACCCTGGAGCCACATGGCCACCGCCCCTGGCTTCTGTTCTGCCGGTGGAGGCCTGTAGATCAGGCTTGTGAAGGCCTATGGAAGCATCCCCTTGCCTCCTTTCTGGGCAACAGCGGCCTGGAAAAGGCCTCCGATGCCCGGATTAGGCCTCCAGAGGCAATCGGAAGCCTCCCCCAACTTCCGTTCCATTCTCTGTATCAGAAAAAGAGGCCTAAACTACCGTGAGATCATTTGAAATCAGTAGCGTGAGATCTCACATCACTGATCTCATGTGATCTTGCATTACTTTAGGCTTCCATTCTCTGTGAACGCACCAAAGGCCTAGAACAGCCAAGAAAGCAAAGGTGAGGACCCACAGGCATAGGGTCTAGGGCAGTGTTTCTCCACCTTGACAATTTTAAGGCATGTGGACTTCAACTCCCAGAATTCCACAGCCAGCAATGCTAGCTGTGGAATTCTGGGAGTTGAAGTCCACATGCCTTAAAATTGTCAAAGTGGAGAAACACTGGTCTAGGGAGACTGGGGTAGGGGGGTGGGAGGAAATAGGCTGAATGTTGCAGTGCTACTGTCGTCATTCGTAAGGGTGAATGACTGTCGTAATGTGGAAACATATGCAATTTCAGGAGTTTTTCGTAAACACTACTGGGTGATTATCGGATACATTTGAACATTCGCTAAGCAAAGGTTCGTAAGTCTGGGATTATCTGTAATATGACTTCTGACAGGGTGATCTTTTTCCCTAACCTTTCTATCACTTTTATTTCTCTTTTCCTTTGAAGGTGATAATGAAAATGACAATAAAGCTGCAGGAGAATTAATCAAAGTGTTCAAACAAAGAGATGTAATGGAGAAGCCTGCAATTCAAACAGGATTCCAAAGGCAGGAAAGAAACACTTCAAATAATTGGAATAAGGAAAGCTCATCTTCCATTGATGTTCAGATGCAGGACTTCATTGATCAACGAGAAAAAATAAACAAAAAATACATTGGGAAAGGTGTAAGACTATTCAAAGACACCATAGATGTAAATGAGCGCTATCTATCCCAAGTCAAAGGAAAAGATTATACATCCAAAGACAAAGAAAAAAATTACAATTGGACTTTCACACTTTCTCAAGAAAATGGATCTCTTATGTCACAGAAAAGTTTTCACATGGGAGAGAAACCAAATAAATGCACTGAGGATGGAAACAAGACTGTTTATAAAAGGGAAAGCACAAAGGAGAAGCTATATAAATGCAAGGAGTGTGGAAAGGGCTTTAGCAAACCAAGTCATCTTACATCCCATCAAATGATCCACACAGGAGAGAAGCCATATACATGCATGGAGTGTGCAAAGGATTTCAGAACAAACAGTGAACTTACATCCCATAAAAGGATCCATACAGAGGAGAAGCCATATAAATGCATGGAGTGTGGAAAGGGCTTCAGCAAACATAGTCATCTTATATCTCATCAAAGGATCCACACAGGAGAGAAGCCCTATAAATGCATGGAGTGTGGAAAGGGCTTTACCCAACATGGTCATCTAGTATCCCATAAAAGGATTCACACAGGAGAGAAGCCATATAAATGCATGGAATGTGGAAAGGGCTTCAGCAAATACAGTAACCTTATATCCCATCAATGGATCCACACAGGAGAGAAGCCCTATAAATGTATGGAGTGTGGAAAGGGCTTCACCCAACATTGTCATCTTATTTCCCATAAAAGAATCCACACAGGAGAGAAGCCATATAAATGCATGGAGTGTGGAAAGGGCTTTAGAGCACATGGAGATCTTACATTGCATAAAAGGATCCACACAGGGGAAAAGCCATATAAATGCATGGAATGTGGAAAGGGCTTCACAGCACCCAGAGATCTTACATCCCATAAAAGGATCCACACAGGGGAGAAGCCATATAAATGCATGGAGTGTGGAAAGGGCTTCAACAACCACAGTAATCTTACATGCCATCAAAGGATCCACACAGGGGAGAAGCCGTATAAATGCATGGAGTGTGGAAAGGGCTTCAGAACAAGCAGTGATGTTACATCCCATCAAAGGATACATACAGAGGAGAAGCCATATAAATGCATGGAGTGTGGAAAGGGCTTCAGCAAACACAGTAATCTTACATCCCATCAAAGGATCCACACAGGGGAGAAGCCATATAAATGCATGGAGTGTGGAAAGGGCTTCAGCCAACATAGTAAACTTACATCCCATCAAAGGATCCACACAGGGGAGAAGCCATATAAATGCATGGAGTGTGGAAAGGGTTTCACCCAACATAGCAATCTTACTTCCCATAAAAGGATCCACACCGGAGAGAAGCCATATAAATGCATAGAGTGTGGAAAGGGCTTCACCCAACATTGTCATCTTATTTCCCACAAAAGAATCCACACAGGAGAGAAGCCATATAAATGCATGGAGTGTGGAAAGAGCTTCAGAGCCCAACGAGATCTTACATCCCATCAATGGATCCACACAGGGGAGAAGCCATATAAATGCATGGAGTGTGGAAAGGGTTTCAGCCAACACAGTAAACTTACATCCCATCAATGGATCCACACAGGGGAGAAGCCATATAAATGCATGACATGTGGAAAGTGCTTCAGAACACGCACTGATCTTACATCTCATCAAAGGATCCACACAGGGGAGAAGCCGTATAAATGCATGGAGTGTGCTAAGGGCTTCAGCAAACACAGTCATCTTACATCCCATCAAAGGATCCACACAGGAGAGAAGCCATATAAATGCATGGAGTGCGGAAAGGGCTTCACCCAACATGGTCATCTTGTTTCCCATAAAAGAATCCACACGGGAGAGAGGCCATATAAATGCATGAGGTGTGGAAAGTGCTTCAGCCGATACCATACTCTTACTTCCCATAATATGATTCATAGATGTGAGAAGTCAATCCCCAAAACAAAGACAAATTTGGGTGAGAATGACTGCTAATTATTGATTTAGTGGTCTCAGTGTATGGATTTCGTATTTACACAGAACTCTGAAAAGAATGGTTTTTTATGTTTCACACTCTTATCAGCCCTAGAGAGATGAATTTAATAATAAAACAATGGGCATGTGCCATTATAATTATGATCTGCATGTTTGAATGTATCTGTGTATAGGTTCATTTTATTTTATTATTTAGAAATGAGTTTCCTGTTGCCCAACTGTCATCATTCTCCCACTTGGTCACTTGTTTTGCAGATACACAATTATTGGCAACCAGCCCAAAAACCTCAAACAGAACTAAAGCCTCAGCAGAGAAAAGGGAGGTGGGAACGGGATGTTACAGATTCTGCATTTCTAAGCACTGGACACAAACTGCAGCAGGGAAACGAAATGATACATTTGCAACAAGGAGAAGCCATGCTAAACAAGTTATCTTTGTTCTTTGTTCCTGAGCAAAGTTAGAATAGAAGCCAAACAAACCCCCAAACAAACAAAACTACAATCTCAGACTTCACCCTCCTTCCTTCTTTCCCTCCGCCTTCCAGGCCAGAGTTAAACAGAGAATTTTTTTTTTAAAATGATCAACACAAACCTCTCTTCAGATTCTCATGCAAACACCTTTTATTTAGTCTACAACAACAACAACAAAATCTGCAATTTACTGTTTCTTCCACAGCCTGGGATGGGGTTGGGAACTCACACGCACACATTCACTCTCCTAACCTCCGGGGGGGGGGGGGGTTCCTTAACAGTCACACAGTTTTCATGATTCCCAGTTTCTTCCAGCAGTCTCATATTGCAGGCAACTAAATTCCTGCCTTTTAGTATTTCACACACATGCACATTCATTTGCACATCAGCATACTCACACATTCACTTCCGTTCAAACTGCTTGCATACACAATTTCACATACAGATATTTCATTTTCATGCTTTTTTCATGCCAACCTTTTATTTTTAAATAAGGCCTTTTTGTTTGTTATTATCAGAGGGTTTTGCCCCTCTCCCAAGACATATATATACACAGATACCATTAAGACAACATTTCCAGGCCTGTTGCTTGTCCTCCAAGAAGTAAGAAAATCAAGATGTAATTCCAGTCAAAATGTGATGTTGGGCCCTGAACCATTAATTTTCTGGATGGCCAAATATTTAAAACTCATCAATTTGGAGTTTGAGGCCAAAGCAGCCTCCCTTTTAAACTTTCTCCAAAAACAGAGGGCAACATTTATGGTTGCTTCCAATTTCCCCCCAGCAAATTCAAAGGGGAAAACTACAGAGAGCAGCCTCCTCTCTTCATGTCCAAGGACAGTAGATGGCGCCACTGTTTAACAGAAAAAAAATGTCCATGCAAAGAGCCAGATTAGAAAAAAAAAACTTATTCTTTGAATTTTTCTTTTCTATAGTGCAGTGGTTCTCAACCTGTGGGTAGGGACCCCATTTGGGGTTGAATGACCATTTCACGGGGGTCCCCAAACAACGCAGTCCGCCATTTTCCCCCCCTTTTCCTTAGTTGTGCTACTCCCTTTTATTCTATTGGCTTTTGAAAGCCAATAGAATAGACTCTCTTGAATAGAGTCTAATTCTATTGGCTTTCAAAAGCCAATAGGAATTGTCCAGGCTGTCTCTGCCCTGCTGAGCCCGCCAAAAGTCCCATTCTGCAAACGGTGCTGCACCAGTTGAGTAGTCCTCGACTTACGACCGGTTGAGTAGTCCTCAACTTATGACCGGTTGGGGGGTCGCGGCATTAAAAAGGTTGAGAATCACTGCTATAGTGTCTAGATTTGTTAAAAAGATAAGCTAGCCAAATGTTTTGCATCGTTACTTTCTTGAAAATTATTTTTTTACTGCCACAATTTCAGTGCTTTTTAATGGGCTAAGATGCAGCCCATTGGAAACACATCCCCTCCTTTTTCTTTGTCTTCCCTGTTTCCCTATTGTTTAACCTATTTTCTCTTGTCTTGTCCTTAAAGGGTTTCTTGGGTTTTTTTTATCAAGTTTGAGGCTAGCTAGGCCCCCCTTTTTATCCCAGATGAGACCCTACCTGATAACAGCCTGAAACTCAACAAGCACTCTCCCTATAGCTCCGGAGCATACCTCTAACAGGAATTTAGAAGAAGGTCAGAGAGGGCCAAGGGTTCACCCAAACATCTAAAGGACTAAGTTAGGTTCCTGTCAAGTATGAGGGAGGCTTAATAGTTCTCCAGAAATCAGAGCACACTCAAAAGAAGGATGTTATATTATGTTTAATAATAAAAAGATACTGTATTATTGTTGGGTCTACAAAAGATGTATGACTTGTGGTCTGCCAGTGAGCAGGCGTAAGATTATTTAGAATCAAATTTGCATGCTCAGTGTACAACTGAGACCTGAGTCCACCAGTATCTGTGCAGAAACAGGAAACATTATTAATTCCAAGGCCTGAAAATGTATGAAGGAATTGTCACATGCACATCAATGTTTAGCATCTGGGAAGAACTGAAACGATGAAGAATTCCTCTCTCAAAAATGAAGCTGGAATGACCAGAAGCCCCACAAGTGATTGTGCAATTTTTTTCAAGCATTTTGCTTTTCTATAGTGTGATGAGGACTAAGAAGTCTAAATTTGATTTAAATAAAATTAAATATCAATGCTGTGGTTATGTTTGAGTCATGTATTATACTCATGTATTAACTCTTTAGTATTCCAGCTGAGCTATTCAAAATCTTAAAAGATTTGCCAGCAAATTTGGAAAACTCAACAGTGACCACAGGATTGGAAAAAGTCAGTTTACATTCCAATTCCAAAGAAAGGCAATGCCAAAGAATGTTCAAGCTATTGCACCATTGCACTCATTTCACATGCTAGTAAAGTTATGCTTAAAATCCTACAAGCTAGACTCCAGCAGTACGTGGACCGAGAACTACCAGAACTACAGGCAGGATTTTGAAGAGGCAGAGGAACTAGAGATCAAATTGACAACATATGCTGGATCATGGAGAAAGTTAGGGAGTTCCAGAAAAACATCTGCTTCTGCTTCATTGACTATGCTAAAGCCTTTGATTGTGTGGATCACAACAAATTGTGGCAAGTTCTTAAAAAGATGGGAGTACCAGACCATCTTATTTGTCTCTTGAGAAACCTATATGTGGATCAAGAAGCAACAGTGAAAACTGGACACGAAACCACTGATTGGTTCAAAATTGGGAAAGGAGTCCGGCAAGGCTGTATACTGTCACCCTGCCTATTTAACTTATATGCAGAGCACATCATGAGAAAGGTAGGGCTAGATGAATCAAAAGTTGGAATTAAGATTGCCGGGAGAAATATCAACAACCTAAGATATACAGATGATACCACTCTAATGGCAGAAAGTGAAGAGGAACTAAAGAGCCTCTGATGCGGATGAAGAAGGAGAGTGCAAAAGTTGGCTTGAAACTGAACATCAAGAAAACCAAAATCATGGCATCTGGCCCTCTCAATTCCTGGCAAATAGATGGGGAAGAAATGGAGGTAGTGACAGATTTTATTTTTCTGGGCTCCAAGATCACCTCAGATGGGGACTGCAGCCAAGAAATTAAAAGACGCTTGCTCCTGGGGAGGAAAGCTATGGCAAATCTAGACAGCATACTAAAAAGCAGAGACATCACCCTGCCAACAAAAATGCATATAGTCAAGGCCATGGTTTTCCCAGTTGCAATGTATGGATGTGAAAGTTGGACCATAAGAAAGGCTGAGTGACAAAGAATTGAGGCCTTTGAACTATGGTGCTGGAGAAGACTCCTGCAAGTCCCTTGGACTGCAAGGCATTCAAACCGATCAGTCCTAGAAGAGATCAACCCCGATTGCTCTTTAGAAGGCCAGATCCTTTGAAACTATTTGAAACTCAAATGCTTTGGCCACCTAATGAGAAGGAAGGACTCACTGGAGAAGGGTCTAATGCTAGGAAAGATTGAGGGCAATAGAAGAATGGGACGACAGAGAATGAAGTGGCTGGATGGAGTCACTGAAGCAGGAGTTATGAACTTAAATGGACTCCAGAAAATGGTAGAGGACAGAAAGACCTGGAGGAACGTTGTCCATGGGGTCGCGATGGGTCGGACACAACTTTGCAATTAACAACAATAACAACATTAAACTCTTTAGTTGCTTTAAAAATGTATGAACACATGAATGATTTTGGAAGGATTTGAGAAGCTCATGTTTGAAGCTTTTTATTCAATTGTCAATCATTCTGTGTCAAACTGGACAATAAAGAGACTGAAAAGAGCAGAGAAGTTAACTTAATTCTTTTTAACCCCTTTTTCTGTCTCCATCTACATTCTTTCTTTCACTAATTGTAGCTAAATCTCTTCTCCCCCCCCCCCTTGCATTGTCACCTACAAATCCAGAGGAATCTTTTCAAACTATTGGAATCTTCAGATCTTGCAGTTAAAGGATAATTTATACTTAAATTTTTCTCTGTTCATTCCTGTTCTACAGATTGATGGGTCCCAGTATCATTGCTGGGGCTGGTCCAGATTCTTGCCTCTGAATGACAATTTTTGGGTCGTAGAGGTAAGCCAAAAGGAATAAGGCCTGTCACAAACCAGAACTTTATTTCAGGAGCTGCTAATCATGTGTCGCCATCTTGTCTCCTCCCTGCAAGCCCATCTTCCTGAGGTGTATTTCCTACATAATAAACAATAAACTAGAAAAAAAAGGATTATGAAGGATGAATAAAACAGGGATGAATGAAAGAAATGAAAGGCAAGGCAAGGGAAAAAGTGGATAAGAGAAACGAGAATAACATGATAGTCAATGGAAAGACTGTAATTTAATTAAAACAATAAAAGAAATTTAATAGTTGAAGGTTGCAGTTATACTGAGAAGCTTACTCAAGTTCCAGTCAAGGTTTAAAAACTTTCCTGCAACTTCTTCTTGCATAATTATTTTTGTTCTGCTGTGTGGTTTTATGTCTCTCCCAGATAAACCGTACTCAACGAGTAGTCCTCAACGGTATTACATCCACATGGAGAGAAGCAAGCAGGTAAGGTTCTGTCTTAGGCCCAGTATTCTTCAATATCTTCATTAATGATTTAGATGAAGGAATTAAAGGGGAACTCATCAGATTTGCAGATGACACCAAACTGTCAGGAGTAGCCAACACCCCGGAAGACAAACTCAGGATCCAAAAAGATCTTACAAACTCGAACAATGGGAATCAAGATCACACGAAGTATTATTACCCCTTTATAAAACCCTAGCCCTTCTCAAAAATGGCAACTAAATGATTATAATATGTATAATAATAGAGGGATATCTATTTGATGATCTAAAAGCACTGACATGGAAGGCTAGTTGGCAAAGGAAGAAAGCCAGAATGAGGCTGAAGAAAATTGGGGTTTTGATTTATTAGAGGGGATTTCATATTATTAATTAGACGGTTAAAGGGAGAAGCTGA
Organism: Crotalus tigris; assembly: GCF_016545835.1. Taxonomy (NCBI): domain Eukaryota; kingdom Metazoa; phylum Chordata; class Lepidosauria; order Squamata; family Viperidae; genus Crotalus; species Crotalus tigris. The sequence continues at coordinate 4,436,504 of NW_024100512.1, forward strand.
GATAAGGGGAATTTTAGTCATTAAATTTAAAATATTTGGAAATTAGTTGAAAATAAGGATTCTATTTGTTTAATATTTAAAAATTAGACCCAAAAGAAAAAAATATGAATATGTTTGATTTATTGATTAACCCAGACAATATATATAATGGTTTTGATTTATTAAAGGGATACTGTATTATTAATTAGATGATTTAATATGGTGGGAAATAGATAACTTTTAGGAAATAGAACAAAACTATATTCAAATAGATAAGATTTGTATTTTGAATATTAGATTCTGTTATGAACTGAGATAAGGGAAACTTTGATTACCTAAAACCTGGAAATTACAAATATCAAATGTTAAATTTGAATATTGATGGGAAACTAAAAATTGGGAACAATTTTTGATTGTCTATAAAGATTGAATGTAAAAGTAATTAAGATATGTATAAGCTAAAATTTATTGATAAATGTAATAATGATGTTTTTACTTAGTTGATATAATAAGAACTGTATTAGATTAAATAAGAGATAATAGATATTAAGGGAAAAAGAGAGGAAATATTTGATGTTGTAACTTGAGATTTGTACTAAAGATTTTTGTATGTTATTGAACTATTGATTAACCCAGCCACCACATTGCTTTTTAAATACTTAAATGTAAAATTGGGAAATTAATAAAATATTATTAAAAAAAGAAAGAAGGCAAGTTTTGTGAAAAAAAAAAGGGGTGTCTGGCTTTCCTTTTACACGCTGCTACCTGCATGCCGAGGAAATACACCCAGTTTCTTCGGAAACCTGGACAGATGTCCGGGACACAAGCTGGCTTGGAAAGATCTTTGGTGATTGGCAAAGGGAATTTTTTCTGGCTGTGTTAGCTTTTGGAGGTCTTCTGGTTTTGCCATGTTTGATTCCTGTTATCCAAAGAACAGTTGCTTCTACCATCTTGGGGATGACGGTCATAGCATCCTCTGTAAGTAGTGACAAATCCTATGACAGCCATGGTCATGACTATCACCACAAGAAAAAAGGATTATATGTCATTGGTCACCAAGTAACAGAACGCATTCTGTTACAAAATTAAAAAGGGAGGAATGAAGGGTTGTGTAACTGGAACAAAAATAAATGGTTTAGCCTAACTACTTCAATCTCGCTTCTGTAATCAGCATCTACGTCAGGGACAAATTTCACGCAAGTGTGGGAAACATGTACATGGATGGGATATACTGAAGGAGGGAATAAGGGAGTGTACAGGAATGATTGATGTCTTCCTTATGATGTAGTGGCTCTGTTGTCTGATTTTCATTGGCTAACAAAGTTTATAAAGCAATGCTACTAACTTTCTAAGGCAGACATGTCAAACACAAGGCCCGGGGGACAGATGCGGCCCGCGAAGTGTTTTCATGTGGCCCGCGAAGCCATCCTGGAAACAGTGAGGGAACGGACCAGCCAGGAGCCAATGTACAATTTTGTGGTGGCCCTCTATGCTGAAAGACATTCAGTCTTAGCTCCATAAGCCCCTCCTCACATGGCCTGAGAGGAACAGTGAGGCTCCTCCAGTGGACCATGCCTTGGCACTTGCCCTGATCCCACCGCCTTCTGCCAGAGACCCTCAGATCTATCCCACTCCTGCTCAGGCCCCCACAGGCACCCTTGACGTGAACGATGTAGAGCAGGCCATACCCACCCAGTAGGCCACACCTACTCCATCCACGCCCACCCAGTACACTACACCCACCCTGGCCACACCCACCCAGCCCCCTGAGGGCAACCGCAATGCTGATGTGGCCCTCAATGAAATTGAGTTTGACACCCCTGTTTTAAGGTATGGCACTTCTGGATGTAACTCTGCCAGGGTTCCAGATTGTTTGCAACCCAGCTGAAGTGTATTTGAGCTGCGCAGAACTCTTTAAGGAAAGAGATCCAGAAAGGGTCAGGATAAGTGGGCAGATTCTTCCAGTGCAAAGGGAGGGTTCTTGAACTGAAGAAGGAAGAGATGCATCCCAAGTTCGCATCCAGGTTCAGTCTTAGCAATAGATAAGAAGGAACTAAGTCACTAAGGAAAGTGTCAGAAGAATTTCCTGGTTCGTTTCCAGCTAGGGAAAGCTGACTATGAAGAAATTTGAGTACAGCAGCTACGGCAAAGCAGGTCTTTATTAGAGGAAGGCAAAAAAAGTAACAGAGCAGTGACTTCAGCATTCCTGCCTTGCAAGGTGGTCTCCCAGTCCTGAGTTGTGATTTTTATATGCTTTTTCTGCCCTAGGGCTGTGGGTTTGCTGGTTCCTTCTTTTGTGTTTTAATGGTTGTCCAATATTCCCTTTCTTGTCTTAAGTGGTATTTCTTTTGTCCAAGGGGGGGGGGGTTTCCAACATTTTATGAGGTGTTACCTGCTTCTTGGCAGAATGCCCACAAGTTCAGCAAAAGGCTTTTACAGAAAAAAAAGTGTGTCTGCATGTTTTTCTAATGGGGATGAGAATATAGGAGTTTTGTCAAGGTACATTTTCCAACAAAAGAAAGTAAAAATGTCACCTAAACCAGACAAAAGAAATTGGAGAAGAGCTGATGTGAAAGCTCTCTCCAAATCCCATCAACAGCTACCAGGCTTGAAAATCAACAAGAATAACTCTCATCTGATGAATTAGCAAAGCAAGGACTTTTTTGGGGGAGGGAAGGTCAAAGGATCAACCAAATCCAGGGACTGAGTTCACATGAAACACAAAGGCTTAAAAGCACACAGCTTAACATGATGATCTGCTTGACTACCCTCTTATAACAAATTGAACTGCAGAGGATCCAAACCTAGTTTAGTGTCATCCAGCAAGTAATTATACTTTAGTAAACAATATTGTATGTAAAAATACTAGTCTTGAAAAATAGCGTTTCCTAATAAGAATCTCATTGTTGCTCAGGAACAATTGTTTTTCTGACAGTTAGAGCAACTAATCAGTGGAAACATTTGCCTCCAGAAGTCGTGACTGCTCCAGCACTGGAAGTTTTTAAGAAGAGATTGGACAACCATTTGTCTGAAATGGTCTAGGCCAGGCCCAGAGTTTCCTGCCTGAGCAGAGGGTTGGAGTAGACTTCCAAGATCCCTTCCAACTCTGTTACTCTATTCAAAGTGACTCCTCTGCAATGCTGGGATTCAAATATGTTAACAACTGGTTCCCTGTGTGGATGCCACTTCCGGAAGTCCATTCTGGGCCTGGGCAACAAAAAATTAGCTACTGGTTCTGCCGAAGTGGTGTGAACTGGCTGAATCCCACCACTGCTCCTCTGTCTTCGGAGATGTAGGTGAAACAAACCTGGGAGAAACATAAAGCAACGTAACAGGACAAAAAAAAATAGGCAAGAAAAAGATGCAGAAAAGTTTTTAAACCTTTGTTGGAACCTGAATAAGCTTCAATATAACTGCAATCTTCAACTATTAATTTGGTTATGATTTAATTAAATTGCAGTCCTCCCAGAGGACTGCAGACTGACCATTGCCTCAGAACTGGAGACCCTTCTTGGATTTTCTATCATTTAAGCCAGTTAGGACTTTTACAGGAGAGTCGCATCTCATATGTGCTTAGAGAAAAGATGAAAGTATAAAATCAGGTAAGGAAAATAGTGAAAAGTGAATATGAATATTGTACCATGAGGCCAAAAAAAAAAAAATCACTACTCATTTGTATTGGGAATACATCTCTGGAAGGATGAGTTTGGAGAGAGGAGACAAGATGGTGACACATTAGCAGCTCCTGAAATAAAGTTCAGGGTTATAACAGGCCTTATCCCTTCTGGCTTATCTCTATGACCCAAAAATGCCTTTCAGAGGTAAGAAAGAACCTGGAGCAACCCTAGCAATGATACTGGAAAGCATCAATCCACAGATCATAAATAAACAGAGAAAAACGTAAGTACAAATTCTCCTCCAACCACAAGACCTGAAGATTCCAGTAGTTTGAAGAGATTCCTCTGGATATGGAGGCGACAATGCAAAGAAAAAAAAGGTTTAGGTAATGAATGAAAGAATGGAGATGGGGAGAGAAAAAGGGGTTAGAAAGAATTGAGTTAATTTCTCTGCTCTTTTCAGTCTCTTTATTGTCCAGCTTGACCCAAAACAATTACTGACAAACATTGTAATTGAGTAAGTTGAATAAACCAACATGAGCTTCTCAAATCCTGATATATGCCCCGTCCAAATCCTTCCAAAATTTTTAGGGTGTTAATGTACTTTTAAAGCAACTATATTCTAAGGGTATAGTATGTAACATAAACACACCACTGATATTTAATTTTATTTTAATCAAATGTAGACTTCTTCTTAGCCCTCATCACACTATAGAAGAGCAAAATACGGCCGTAATATGCTTGAAAAAAAATTGCACAAGCATTTGGGGGGCTTCTGGTCATTCTGGCTCCTTTTGTGGGGGAATTCTGCATCCTTTCAGCTCTTCACAGAAACCAAACATTAATGTGCATATGACAATTCCCTCATATCATGAAGCTTTTGACTAAATAATGTTCCATGTTTCTGCATAGATACCAGTTGACTCAGGTTTCAGTTCTACATGGAAGATGCACATTTGATTACTTTTGCAGCATCCCAGTTATGCACTAAGGATGAATATTTGATTTTTTTTTCATTTGTGCTTGGGCAAGCAGCACCTGTTAAATGTCTTCACATCCCTCTGAGAACTATGACCAAGTGGGAGAATGATGACAATTGGAGAGCAGGAAGCTCATTTCTAAATAACAAAATAAAATGAACCTATACACATTCAAACATACAGATCATAACTACAATGGCACATGCATATGGTTTTATTACTAAATTCATCTCTCTAGGGCTGACAGGAGTGTGAAACATAACAAAACCGTTCTTTTCAGAGTTCTATCTGTGTAAATAGGAAATCCAGAGACTGAAACCACTAAATCATTAATTAGCATTCATTCTCACCCAAATTTGTCTTTGTTTTGGAGATTGACCTCACATCTATGAATCATGTTATGGGAAGTAAGAGTATGGTGCCGGCTGAAGCCCTTTCCACACCTCATTCATTTATATGGCCTCTCCCATGTGGATTCTTTTATGGGAAAAAAGATGACTATATTGGGTGAAGCCCTTTCCACACTCCATGCATTTATAGGGCTTCTCTCCTGTGTGGATCCTTTGATGGGATGTAAGTTTACTGTGTTGGCTGAAGCCCTTTCCACACTACATGCATTTATATGGCTTCTCCCGTGTGGATATTTTTATGGGATGTAAGATCTTGTTGTGCTCTGAAGCCCTTTCCACACTCCATTCATTTATATGGCTTCTCTCCTGCGTGGATTCTTTTATGGGAAATAAGATTACAATGTTGGGTGAAGCCCTTTCCACACTCCATGCATTTATATGGCTTCTCTCCTGTGTGGATCCTTTTATGGGAAATAATATGACAATGCTGGGTGAAGCCCTTTCCACACTCCATGCATTTATATGGCTTCTCTCCTGTATGGATTCTTTTATGGGAAATAAGATGACTATGTTGGGTGAAGCTCTTTCCACACTCCATGCATTTGTATGGCTTCTCTCCTGTGTGGATCCTTTGATGGGATATAAGATCATTGCTTCTTCTGAAGCCCTTTCCACACTCCATGCATTTATATGGCTTCTCCCCTGTGTGTATCTTTTGATGGGTTATAAGACCACGTTCTTTACTGAAGCCCTTTCCACACTCCATGCATTTATATGACTTCTCTCCTGTGTGGAGTCTTTTATGGGAAATAAGATCACAATGTTGAGTGAAACTCTTTCCACACTCCATGCATTTATACGGCTTCTCCCCTATATGGATCGTTTGATGGGATGTAAGATTACCGTGTTTGCTGAAACCCTTTCCACACTCCATGCATTTATATGGCTTCTCTCCTGTGTGGATTCTTTTATGGGAAATAAGATGACAATGTTGGGGGAATCCCTTTCCACACTCCATGCATTTATATGGCTTCTCTCCTGTGTGGATTCTTTTATGGGAAATAAGATGACTATGTTGGGTGAAGCCCTTTCCACACTCCATGCATTTATATGGCTTCTCTCCTGTGTGGATCCTTTTATGGGAAGTAAGATGATTAAGTTGGCTGAACACCTTTCCACATTCCATGCATTGATATGGCTTCTCCCCTGTGTGGATCCTTTGATGGGATGTAAGATCACTGCTTTTTCTGAAGTCCTTTCCACACTCCAAGCATTTATATGGCTTCTCCCCTGTGTGTATTCGTTGATGGGTTATAAGACCACCGTGTTTGCTGAAGCCCTTTCCACACTCCATGCATTTATATGGCTTCTCTCCTGTGTGGAGTATTTTATGGGAAATTAAATGACAATGTTGGGTGAAGCCCTTTCCACACTCCATGCATTTATAAGGCTTCTCCCCTGTGTGAATCGTTTGATGGGATGTAAGATTACTGTGTTTCCTGAAACCCTTCCCACACTCCATACATTTATATGGCTTCTCCCCTGTGTGGATCCTTCGATGGGATATAACATCACTGCTTGTTCTGAAGCCCTTTCCACATTCCATGCATTTATACGGCTTTTCCCCTGTGTGGATTCTTTGATGGCATGTAAGATTACTCTGGTTGTTGAAGCCCTTTCCACACTCCATGCATTTATATGGCTTCTCCCCAGTGTGAATCCTTTTATGGGATGTAAGATCTCTGCGTGCTGTAAAGCCCTTTCCACATTCCATGCATTTATATTGCTTTTCCCCTGTGTGGATTCTTTTATGGGAATTAAGATGACATTGTTGGGTAAAGCCCTTTCCACACTCCATGCATTTATACGGCTTCTCTCCTATGTGGATCCATTGATGGGATATAAGATGACTGTGTTTGCTGAAGCCTTTTCCACATTCTATGCATTTATATGGCTTCTCTCCAGTGTGGATTCTTTCATGGGATACTAGATTACCATGTTGGGTAAATCCCTTTCCACACTCCATGCATTTATAGGGCTTCTCCCCTGTGTGGATCCTTTGATGAGACATAAGATTACTTTGTTTGCTGAAGCCCTTTCCACACTCCATGCATTTATATGGATTCTCCTCTGTATGGATCCTTTTATGGGAAATAAGATCACTGCTTGTTCTGAAGTCCTCTGCACACTCCATGCATTTATATAGCTTCTCTCCTACGTGGATCCTTTGATGGGATGTAAGATGACTTGGTTTGCTGAAGCCCTTTCCACACTCCCTGCATTTATATAGCTTCTCCCTTGTGCTTATCCTTTTATAAACAGTTTTATTTCCATCCTCAGTGCATTTATTTGGCTTCTCTCCCATGTAAACACTTTTCTGGGATATAAGAGACCCATTTTCTTGAAAAAGTGTTAAAGTCCAATTGTAATTTTTACCTTTGTCTTTGGATATATAATATTGTTCTTTGGTTTTGGATGGATATTGCCCATTTACATCCAATGTTTCTTTGAATAGTCTTAAACGTTTTCCAATGTGTTTTTTCTTTATGCTTTCTTGTTGATCAATAAAGTCCTGCATCTGAGCATCAATGGAAGATGAGCTTTCCTTATTCTGATTATTTGAAGGGTTTCTTTCCTGCCTTTGGAATCCCGTTTGAATTGCAGGCTTCTCCATTACGTTTCTTTCTTTGAACACTTTGATTAATTCTCCAGCAACTTTTTTGTCATTCTCATTATCACCTTTGAAGGAAAAAATAAATGAAAGTGATAGAAAGGTTAGGGAAAAAGATCATCTTGTCAAAAGTCATATTACAGGTAATCTCCGAGTTACAAATATTCTCTTAGCGAATGTTCTGATCTTGAGTAATCTCACGGAACTTTAGGCCTCTATTCACTGCAACAAAGAATGGAACGGAAGCTGAGGGAGCCTTCCGCATGCCTCTGGAAGCCTGATCTCGGGATCGGAGCCCTTTTCCAGGCCACTGCCCCCTGGAAAGGAAGTCGGGGGATGCTTCTGTGGGTCTACAGAAGCCCAATCTGGGCGTTGATGGCCCTTTACAGGCCTCTGCTGCTAGAAAGAAGCCAGGGGCAGTGGCCATGTGGCTCCAGAGTTGGGTGGAACAGGCGATAGGCACTACAAGCACCGTGAGAGTTCAGGCACCCATTCTCTGCAAAAGAGGATGGGTGCCTGAACTCGCATGATATTACAGCATGCAGGAACTTCCGTTGACTCTCCTCTCCCTGAAAAGCAGGATCCCGGCAGACAGGAGATGAATCTTTTCAAGGTAAGTCAGTCCAGAGTGGCATAAATGGAGGGGGAAGCGTGAGGTATCTTTGTGAATCGTGGAGGCCTTGGGGGCCTGTTCCATCACTAGGCCCTCTATGGCCTTCCCCATCCTGAGATACCTCATGTGCAAATAATGAACCGCCTATTTGCCCACGCATTCAACTAGCAAATATGTGGGTGAAAGCAGGGAGTGATCTTCTTCGAGGTACGAGATTCACTCCCATGAATTTCTGAGTTACGAATGAAATGGGCAGGCTCCATTATATTCGTAATTCGAGGACTACCTGTAATTGCCTTCAGGTATTTTGCCAGATTCCAATATATTGTATATTTGTATAATTATAATGGTTTGGTATAGAAATGATAATATCACTATTCATGAGGCATAAAAACTTGTAAAAGGCATTAAGTCAAAAAACTTGAAAGGCAATTCTTGATAGGACTGATACGGAAGCATCTGGGCCAAAAATAGTTAAAATCTGTGTGATGGAGTTTGGCATTACCGCAAACTAAGGAATTGTCACTAATGTGTTTAAAGAGAAATAGAAAAACAAATGGGATAGAATATATCTAAGCAGAATGCCATTGACCTATTTCCTTCCTGGGAGCAGTAGAACAGCATGACTTTTCTTCTCCCTCTGAGGAGAGGATATCTATTTGGAGATGATTTCATAAGAAGTAATCCATGGCATCTAACTACAAAGTGTCTTCCTGAACTGTCTGACTGCAGAATAGGAAACCCTTACCAAGAGAGGCCACGTTCCTACAATTGTCCAGCATGACTTCCCAATGCAGCGCTTTTTGGCGAGGATCCAGCAGAGACCACTCCTCCTCTGAGAAATACACAGCCACCTCCTCAAAGGGCAGAAGACTCTCCTGAAAGGCAAAAAAGTACAGAACAGACTGAGGAGGGACTATAAGATCTGTCCCATTGTTTAGAAATTCCCAAAGCAAAGCTAGGCACTAAGGTAAATGGCTATTTAGTAGGATTCCATAGTTTAGGTGAGAAAGTGGACAGAAGAAAAAGCTTTTGATTGAAGAAATGTTTTAGACAGGTTTCATCAACTTGAATGATTTTGTAGGACTTCCAGTGCCATTCAGTTAAGTAACCCCAATTTCCTTCTGGATCAAACTCAGGATCCTTCTGGATCTACCCAATATGCAGCCGGCCAGCCAGGATTGATTCATCGACCCTCAATCAAAAGGCACTCAGTGTCAGGAGAGAATCAATTGGCAGGTGGACCTTGGAAAACCCACCATCAGTGACACTAACCCATCCTCGATTTAAAGGCAGAGATGTCTCTGTAGGGGAAGGGATTCTTTGTAGAATTTTATGAAATGGCTATGAAGGAGCAATCCTGTTCATCCTCAACACTTTCATGAAAGAGCTGGGAGAGATCAGCCAAGGATCTGTGTTGTGTGCCATCAATACCCAGAGACTCTGCCCCTCCTCAGATTGCAAGGAAACTGCTAGTAGTGTGAGCCATTGACTCCACAGTAAATAAGGAGATGGAGAACATTTTTTCAGGAAGGCATTTCTTAGCCTTTGCAAAGCTGGATGGTTTGGCCTCCAAATCCAGGCAAAAATCAGGGAATTAAAAGGTATTTTGCAAGCCAATAGGGCCTTGATTATGTGCTCTTTCAGAACAATTTTTAATTGGAGGCATTTCTATATGGCCATTGTCCTGGGATTTTAAAAATCTTTGTTCTTAATCACTTATTTTCTTATCAATGATTGTAAATGAAGCTTTTAAAATGGTAATATCCCAGTGTGAATATTTAAATACTTAGCAACAAAAATTTGGGTTTCAGTTGTGGTCATAAATCAAGGATTACGTGTACTATGTACATCAGCTGATTTCCCGAGGGAAAAGGAAAATACAAATCTAGTAAATGAATGTTCTTCTCTTACCTGAGTTGGAGATTCAATCACGGTTTCTGTTCCCCCAAAAGAAAGAGTCAACTTCCTTCTATTCTTCCCTGTGAGGAAGACAGAATTTCAGGAAGCATAATTAATGAAATGGGAGGAGGTATGCTATCGAAGAGAAAACACAAAAGATAAGAAAGTTGGGATTTATCAGAGGAGTGGAAGGACCTTATTATTACCTCTTGAGGTGTCCTGATTTGGATCTTCCTGCGAGATCCTCCTGAAAAACAGTTCTTGAGGGAGATTTGGTGGATGCCTCATTCTCTCAGGATCTCTGATGTCCATTGTAAAGGACTTGAGATAGTATGCAGGAGAAAAGAAATAATGGTCATCACACATCATGAAGTGGTTTTTTACGGCAAAGCACTCAGTATCAATCAATTAGGCTGGGAAGTAAGAAATAAATGGCTCTGCAAAACTTTTTTTCTAGAAAGGATAAGCAACTATACAAAGATTAGTGAAGCATCTCCACATAGTGTGAATGCCAGGGAACTCTGGTAAGGAGATATTAAGAATTTGAATATGTTGATCCAATGGCTAAGAATTTTGTGTATAATGTAATGCCCGAACAACTGGAAGATATTTGGATGAAAGGTTTAAAATTGCTATTAAATTATAATTTAAAAGATTTTTTTAATAAAATGATGTATCATTCTATTTAATGCGTGATAACTGGCCAAAGATGTATAAAGGAAATTCAAATACATGTTCAAAATGTAAATGTAAACAAGAATCTTTTTACCATTTTTGCTGGACTTGTGACAAAGCAAAGAAATACTGGTGTAAGATTTATATTTTACTGCAGAAGATTCTCAAAAGTGGGTATAAAAATAAAACTTTAATAGACAAAGAGATTGAAAAACAATCTAAAACTTTGGTGTTATATATGTTGAGAGCACTAAGAATGCGTTTTGCACAAAAACAGAAGGATACTTTAATTGCCATAATGGAGAAGTCGCTGGAAAAACTGATGGAACTAGCAGAGATGGCAAAATTAACTGCTTTAATTAAAGAAAAGAACACACCCAACCTTGTTTCTACTTGGAAATTGCTCCTGGATTTTTTTCTTGGGATAAAACAAAAATGAAACTTTGATTTCGTTGTTATAGAACGGCTAGTACATATTAAGGATGTAAAAGTAGAAGGCCGAGGCTGTAATGTTACCATTTTATTCAACTGCACTAAAAAGAGTCAGAAGTCAATCATTTTCCTTTTTTGCCCTTTCCCCTATACTTCTTCTTCTTCTCTTCCTCCCACTTCCTACTATTTTCATTTTTTTGTATTTTATATCTTGATAAGCTTAATAATATTTTAAAAAGGAAACAAAAATTTGAACATATTATTATATTCAACTCCTTCTGGACTCCAAGAGGAAGTCCTCTCACCTGCAACTCAGCCTGCTCCTTCTGCTCCTCCGCCTGGCTCAGGAGGAAGCCTTCCACCAAGGCCACCGCCTGGGAGCTGGTCTCTGCTCCACACTCCCGCACCCAGCTCTCCATCTGCAGGGGCAGAAGGGCCAGGAACTGCTCCAGAACAACCAGGTCCAGAATCTGCGCTTTTGTGTGCTTTTCTGGTCTCAACCATTGGCTACAAAAGTAATGGAGTCGGCTGCAAAGTCCTCGGGGACCCTCATCCTCCTGATACTGGATGCTCCTAAAGTTCCAGGACTGAACTTGTGAAACGATGGTTCCATCGTCCAGGATCTTCTGCCCAGATCTTGCCCAGATCTCCTCCCGATTCCAGACTGAACACTGGAAGGGCCTTTTCCAGTTCCCCCACTTGCTAAAGGAAGGCTTGCCATTCCTGTAACACAAATCCAAATGAGTTCAAGGAAACCAAATTCTTTTTCATTCATAACAATGTTCATTTAGCCATGGGAATCAGAACAAGCCATTAACCCTCTTTGCCAAAGAGATAACGTTGTCTCTAAAGAACATGAACAAATAACCTCCTTTTCCAATTCTCTGATAGAAAGATAAATTCAAACAACTTGAAAGTAGTGGATTGGATCATTCATCGATACTCATCCCCATAGAAGGAAGTATTTTTCTGACCTGATAAACTGATGACTTCAATAAGAAGATTCAGTGTATTTGGCATTTTGGATCATTTCTATTTTTTTTACTCACAAGGAAAGACTTGATTTTTAAAAATATAGATCTACATTTACCTATAAGCAGGGTTCACGCAGCGTACAAAAACTCAGAACAGGTTAACAAAGCAGGAAAATTCAGTTCACAAAAAATGTAATGCCATTCAGTTGACCCTGGCTTAGGACGCTCCATTTCTCTTCCTTCTTTCACACAGGCAGGCAGGTTCACATAATGTGTCCTAAGCAAAAAAGGTCAATCAGATCCAGGGGCTCAGTTCACATGAAACACAAAGGCTTAAATGCACAAAGTTTAACGTAATGATCTGGTTCACTATCCTCCTAAGACAAATTGAGCTGCAGAGGAGCCAAACCTAGTTTATTGTCATCCAACACAGAGTGAGAATTAGGCATAATCTTTTGTATCTCTTCTTTTCAAACCTTTTTTTATTTCCTCCTTGAGATTTGCCATGCAAACTCTCTCCCTATTCAGGAACTTTTCCCAGGAAATGGGGCATGAAGGACTATCCAGGTCCCCTCCTTTCCTTTCTGGCATCTGGATTTCTTCCTGAGGGCAACATGCTTGGTATAGACTAGCTCTGCTTTGTTCCTTGCCTGTTACAATCATGGAAAAGGGCAGCCAGGAGATATGGGATCTGAGGGTCTCCCACTCCTAAGGTTGAACCTGGATGAGGACTTGGCATATGCCACTTCCGTCTCTAGTGCAAGAACCCCCTCCCCCCCCCACATAAACCCTTTGTCGCCTCTGGCTCTCTTTCCTTCGAGACTTTCTTGCAGTCTTTTTAACCGCTTGCGAAGTTCAAAGAGTTAAAGAGGGAGAGTCCAGCATCCTAGAAAGGCAAGAGTTAGTTATGTCACTTCCTTCCCAACCGGCCACAGCGGCCCAACGCTGAAGTGCATAGAGTTCCTTTCTCTTTGCAGAGGGATTTTCTGTGAATGGAAAGTGCTCATGGAACAAGGAGAGACGGAGCATTTCCCATGTGGGGCCAGGAGGGGGCGCTCACGTTTCCCTTGATCAGGAAGCCTTCTCAACGTGCTTTAGGGCGGCAATGCTATACTTCAGTAGAGTGTTGTATTTCAAGCTTATGGCCATTCACTCACTCACTCACACTCTCACAGCCCTGGAAAATAGCCACACTTTCACCCACACACTGAGGCACAAATGGTTCTTTAAAATACAGTTACAACGTATATATTTGTTCTTTTTCACATGTACACACACTTCCACATTCATCATCCACACTTACCCAAGTCCTTCTCAACTAGGCTGGCTGGCACTAGCCAGAAGGACAGAAGCTGCCAGCTACCAACTCTAGATGAAGAACAATTCAAAAAGTGTGTGTACTTCAGGATTCTTTTTCCCCCAAAAAATTCCTTGCTTTGCTGATTCATCAGATAGACAGTTATTCTTGTTGATTTTCAAGCCTGGTAACTGTTGATGGGATTTGGAGAGAGCTTTCACATCAGCTCTTGTCCAATTTCTTTTGTCTGGATTGAGTGACATTTTTTACTTTCTTTCCTTAGTGACTTAGGTCCTTCTTATCTAAGACGGAACCTGGATGAGAACTTGGGATGCATCTCTTCCTTCTTCAGTTCCCTTTGCACTGGAAGAATCTGGCCACTTATCCTGGCCCTTTCTGGATCTCTTTCCTTCCCTAGCTGGAAACGAACCAGGAAATTCTTCTGACACTTTCCTTAGTGACTTAGTTCCTTCTTATCTATTGCTAAAATTGAACCTGGATGCGAACTTGGGATGCATCTCTTCCTTCTTCAGTTCAAGAACCCTCCCTTTGCACTGGAAGAATCTGCCCACTTATCCTCTGCCCTTTCTGGATCTCTTTCCTTCAAGAGTTCTGCGCAGCTCAAATGCTCAGAGCGTGAACATAGCATCCTAAAGAGGATCCTGAATTACATTACATTACATTACATTACATTACATTATAGTACAGTACAGTACAGTAAACAGAATAAGGGAAGGAGGGAATAAGGGAGTATAGAGGAATGATTGATGTCTTCCTTATGATATAATGGTTCCGTTGTCTGATTTTCATTGGCTAACAAAGTTTATAAAGCAATGCTACTAACTTTATAAGGTGTGGCACTTCCGGATGTAACTCTGCCAGGGTTCCAGATTGCTTGCCATCCAGCTGTTTTATTTGATCAATTAAAGCACTGTTTCGTCAAGAAGCCTCCGTTTGAGTTGCCTGATTAGACTTTTAATGGTATCTCATATTTAAGTAAGGGCCAGTGACCTTACAATAATAAAAGATGCAGAGGCTCATTATTAACAATCAACCTATAATAATTATAAATAATCCAAAGGGCCAAAAGGCAGCCAGAACAGAAAAGTAGTTTGTGCTGGGGCTGAGAAAGTAATATAGGGGCCCTCCTTTTGAAACTTGGAGTACATCAACCTATGCAACTGTTGCTGATATGCAGTCTGAGGTTGCCTCCTGTGATGGTTGTGCCCACTGGGGACAAAGGTCCTAACATGCTTAAATCTAGAAAAATCCAAGACGGATCTCGAATGCTGAAGCAATGGTCAGTCTGCAGAAAGTGAAGAGAATAAACGATCAAATGGAAAAAAATAATTATGTCTAGTATGGATGAATGATGGAGGTGAAAAGGAATGCAAGAGAGAAAGTGAATGTAAGGACCCACCCCACTTTGCATCTTAAGAAGACAGAACTCTTGGAATAATTCTTCCAACAGGAATCCTTTATTAAGAGAAAATGGTTGCAGGCATGCTAGACAGGACTTGGGGTTCAAGCTCTTCCATTCAAGGTTTTAAGGGGTTCCCCAGTAGTCCCACCCAATCAACCCCCCTTCCAGTGATAGTTTCAAGTATCACAATTCCGCCCCCTTTCTTCTTTCTTCCGTCTGGATGGGGACTTCAGATAACTACATGAAAGGCAACTACCCTCCTTTGGTATGCTAACGCTTCGAGGTTACAATAAACACACATTCAGCATTCCGCTCTTTGAAGTGTAAAGAAGGAAGTGAGGGCCATAAAACCCCTTTGTTCTCCCCCTTCACTCCCTCTTATGGCAGAATCCAGAGAAGGCAGAATTGGGAGTTTCTATATTTGATAATTTAAAGATGAAATATAATTGGATTCTGACATCCGGCCCCTCTTAACAATAAAAGAGATCCACCTGAAAGAAAACACAAGTATAAAATTTAGTCAGGCTTGTTAGGATACTCTGTGTGAAACTTCTTCAATAGCTTCGGGGCTCTGACATGACGTTTATGGACCCACTCATTTTGTTAGGGAGGTAGGTGTTTCCAGGCAACTAGGTACTGAGTTGCCCCATGATATCTCCTAGAATCAAGGGCATTCCATACCTGGGGTCACCACAAACGTTAAGTCCTCTTCATGGTTGCCCAGGGAGAGGTGTATTGGCAGAGTGGCTAGGGTAGCTGGCACCCCCCCCCCCTGCTATGGATCCATCTAGCTGGCCAAATGAGATTGGTTGTTCCAGTCTCCTGGATGGGATGCCCAGATTCCCCACTAGTGTTGGGCTAATGAGGCAGTGGGTGCAGCCAGAGTCTATTAAGGCTTTCACCTTCACAGCTTCGGGCATGGGGGGGATTAATATAGTCACTGTTTTGAAGATGGGTGTGATGCGTCCACTTACCAGGGGTTCGCCTTCCGAGCTGTCATCTGAGGCATCCACCATCCCTGTGGTGTAGGCTGGAGTTCTTTCCCCTTGGTGAGCAGAGGTGGGGGTTTCTGCAATTTCCATCATTTTCATGGCTGTTTCTTTTGGCTTAGCTGAATACCCTCTGGGTTTGTTGATTGGGGATCTGTCTGGGTTGTGCTGGGGGGCCTTTGAGCGGCATTCTACAGCTCGATGCCCTTCTCTTCCGCACTTGAAACACCCCATTTGCTTCTTGGCTGTATCTGATGATTTCACCGGTTGGTGTGTCAGCTCAGGCGGGGGGCGGCTCCATTGTTTTCTTCGGCGGTGCCTCTTCAATATGTCGATCTCTGCTTCCTCTGCCAAGACGTACCATTCCTCAAGTCGATGTGGGTCCCCTCGGGGCAGGCAAGCATCATATAGATCATAGTTTAGTCCGTCTTTGAAATGGCCAAGGAGGATGTCTTCTGGCCAATTCAGTTTGCTGGCAATGGCCCGGAATTCTTGTGTATACTCGGCCACTGGGCGTTTGCCTTGCCTCATCGTTGTTATTCTTTCACGGGCTTTGCGATCAGCCAGGGGGTCTTCAAATCGTCTTCTCAAAGAGGACATGAAACGGTTGAAGTTACTGAGTTCTGGGGCATTGGAGTCATGCAAGTTCACTACCCAATCCGCAGCTGGTCCATCCAGGGCAGATTGCACGATCCGGATGCGGGCTTTGTCGCTGGGAATGTCCTGCCCATATTCCTCCATGTAGCTGAGTACTTGGGTTAGGAAAAACCCCAAGCGTGTTGGCTCCCCTTTGAATTTCACCTCCAACGGTGGACGTCTTGGAATGGATCGGTGCCTCCGTTGTGGGTGGTAGTGTCTTCCGTCCAGATTGCCATCTGTGGTCCGGTAGGGGGTGGGGGCTCCTGGATCAGTAGATGTCCCTGGGGTTGCAGGTTCCACGTCCCCCTCGGTGTCTCTCCCTTTGTGGCTCCAGGACCTGGGGCGGCCGTAGGGCTCAGTATTCTCCTCTCCTAGGGAGCTGAGAGTTCTCTTCATCAGGTCAATAGCTTTCTCTAGGATCCAGTCTGAGTACGGTACCCAGCTTCCTCCCTCTTCACTTGCGTGCAGGGATTTCTCCATCTCCTGCTTCCATTCTGGTTGCTTGGTCCCCCGTCTCAGGGTCACCTTTCTTGATTCCTTTCTCCACTCACTTTTCTTTCCAACGTTCATCGACCAGCGAGGCTTGTGGTCCTGTGTCTCCACCACTTCTTCTCCCGAGGAATCTGACCTCTCAGATCCCAACATCTGGCAAGGTTCCAACTGGGTCAGCGGCTCTCTTTCCAGGGAGTTTTCCCCCTCTTTCTCCAGTGTCTGATATGGTAAATTTTTTTGCAAAATCCCCCGGCAAGGGTCTCCCTTCCAGGTGGATTAATTTTGCAAAAAATTTACCATGGGAGTTTCTATATTTGATAATTTAAAGATGAAATATAATTGGATTCTGACAGTGAACAAGAGAAATGAGATTGCAAGATATCCATGGGAGGACTGTTATTTAACTAAACAAGAACCAAACAAATTTAACAGTTGAAGGTTGCAATTATATTGAGAACGTTTCTTGGATTCCAACCAATTTTAAACCCTGTTCTGCAGCTTGTTATTCTTGCCTAAAAAAAAAAATATTTTTTGTCCTGCTGTGTAGTTTTGTCTCATCCAGTTTCCTTTGCCTACATCTCTGAAGGCCATCACTTCTGATGGATTTCCTCATTTTTGTGCAACCTAACTTCTATTAAAAACCATATTGCAATTAGCTAAAAATTGATGAGCAGGACCACCCAGTGAGTCTAGAAGGTAGAACTCTAAATTCTGAATCACGCATCGGTACATCAAACCCAAAGATGAAATTTCCCTGGAATCATGAGCCCTATAAACACAAAACTACCCCATCTTACAGAGATTCATCCTTCTGTTGCTTCCCATCTAATCTCTAGGTCAGCAATTCCACCACATCACCAGTTTTCCCTAGAGACGTGTATATTAACTGGGTATAGGAGTCCCTGTGGATTTTACTCTGGTAGGGGGGCGGTGCTCATCAGCGTTTCAAGCCCCTCGAGCCAGTACTGTCCAAAGACATTTCTGCGGTCAAGTGGCCAACATGGTGTCACAGAGCACTGTTGCGTTCTCACTGAAGTGGTATTATTTATCTACTGGCATTTGCATGCTTTCAAACTGCTATGTTGGCAGGAGCTGATGCAAGGACAGGAGCTCATCCCATCACAGGGCACCTGGGTCTTGAATCTGGGCTGACAGTTTTCCACCTGACAAGCCTAGCGTCTTAACCACTGAGCCGCCATCCTGCCCTATAACTAGGTATAATAATATGTAAGTCAGAGCTGAAGAAACTTCTTGGAAGAGAAGCAAAACGTCTTCAAAAAAAAACAAGAAAGTCCAGCTGCTTCTTGAAAAAGCACCTTTGGGACATCCATGGAGCACACACAGAATAAATATCTCTCTGGACAGATATATCCATAATGATCCATAAGTGCAACTACTGCAATGTCTACATTGCAACCTGGCCAGAAAGTGATTGCCGAGGACCTCAATAGTTTGCTTCCCTGAAGGATCTCTGCAATTGGAGGGTACCAGCCCTTTCAGGCAAGCAAGGCCAAGAATTGGGCACCACAAAGCCTATTGGGGCTCTAGTCTAGGGTATTGTTGTGAGGTATAATAACAGAAAGTTGAAAGCCTGTCAAGAGTTTCCCACTTATCTCTTTTATGGGATGCAGAACCAAGAGAGCATTATTGTGAGCCTCTTGAGTACAAAGAACACTAATTTCCATTTTCTGTCTGTTCCTTTGATCTCTCTGTTACCTTTATACAGGGGTGTGGTTTCTACAGAATCGTTCTTAAAAATAGATGTTTGGAGAGGAGTCTTATATTATCAAAAGCACATGGATTGACAAGGCTTCTTATCAGGATGGACATAACAGCCTCCTTCCTCCTGGCTTCTCATGGGAAATGTACCTTTTCTCCCCTCTATGTATGAGCACCTGCCCTGCACGCAGAATCCACCAGAGGCTATTCCGCACAGAGAAGGCAACACAATGGCCTTCATCATTGAGCCACTGGAGGGCAAATGCCACAAAGTGCTTTCCAGAGGGGAGATTGAAAGGCATTGACATCAGAGGGTCTTGCCTCTTTAGGATGCTGTATTCACTCTCTGAGCATTTGAGCTGCGCAGAACTCTTGAAGGAAAGAGATCCAGAAAGGGCCAGGATAAGTGGGCAGATTCTTCCAGTGCAAAAGGAGGGCTCTTGAACTGAAGAAGGATGAGATGCATCCCAAGTTCTCATCCAGGTTCCGTCTCAGCAATAGATAAGAAGGAATTAAGTCACTAAGGAAAGAAAGTAAAAAATGTCACACACTTTTTGAATTGTTCTTCATCTAGAGTTGGCAGTTGGCAGCTTCTGTCCCCCTGGCTACTGCCAGCCAGCCTAGTTGAGAAGGACTTGGGTAAGTGTGAATGATGAGTGTGGAAGTGTGTGTACATGTGAAAAAGAACAAATATATACGTTGTAACCAGTAAACGTCTGTTATTTTAAATTCACTGAGTCTCCCTGTATTTGAAAGAACCATTTGTGCCTCAGTGCGTGGGTGAAAGTGTGGCTATTTTCCAGGGCTGTGAGAGTGTGAGTGAATGGCCATAAGCTTGAAATACAACACTCTATGGGAGAGGACAGGAAGACCTGGAGGAACATTGTCCATGGGGTCGCGATGGGTCGGACACGACTTCGCAATTAACAACAACTGAAGTATAACATTGCCACCCTAAAGCACGTTGAGAAGGCTTCCTGATCAAGGGAAATGTGAGCGCCCCCTCCTGGCCCCACATGTGAAATGCTCCGTCTCTCCTTGTTCCATGAGCACTTTCCATTCACAGAAAATCCCTCTGCAAAGAGAAAGGAACACCATGCACTTCTGCGTTGGGCCGCTGTGGCCGGTTGAGAAGGAAGTGACATAACTAAGTCTTGCCTTTCTAGGATGCTGGACTCTCCCTCTTTAACCCTTTGAACTTCGCAAGAAAGTCTTGAAGGGAAGAGCCACAGGTGACAAAGGGCTTGTTTGTGTGTGTGTGTGTGTGTGTGTGTGTGTGTGTGTGTGTGTGTGTGTGTGTGTGTGTGTATGGGGGAGGGGGTTTCTTCCCATACAAGGCGAGGCAGAGAGTTCCTGCACTAGAGAAGGACGTGCCAAGTCCTCATCCAGGTTCAATCTTAGGAGTGGGAGACCCCAAGATACCATATTTCCCTGCTGCCCTTTTCCATGATTGTAACAGGCAGGGAACAAAGCAGAGCTAGTCTAGACCACGCATGTTGCCCTCAGGAAGAAATCCAGATGCCAGAAAGGAAAGGAGGGGACCTGGATAGTCCTTCACGCCCCATTTCCTGGGAAAAGCTCCTGGGTAGGGGGAGAGCTTGCCTGGCAAATCTCAAGGAAGAAATAAGAAAAGGTTTGAAAAGAAGAGAACAAAAGATTATGCCTAATTCTCACTCTGTGTTGGATGACAATAAACTAGGTTTGTCTCCTCTGCAGCTCAATTTGTCTTAGGAGGATAATGAACCAGATCATTACGTTAAGGTTTGTGCATTTAAGCCTTTGTGTTTCATATGAACTGAGCCCCTAGATCTGATAGACTTTTTTGTGCTTAGGATACATTGTGTGAACCTGCCTGCCTGTGTGAAAGAAGAAAGAACTGGAGCATCACATTTTTTGTGAACTGAATTTTCACGCTTTGTTAACCTGTTCTGAGTTTTTGTATGCTGCGTGAACCCTGCTTAGAGGTAAATGTAGATCTATATTTTTAAAAATCAAGTCTTTCCTTGTGAGTAAAAAAAATAGAAATGATCCAAAATGCCAAATACACTGAATCTTCTTATTGAAGTCATCAGTTTACCAGGCCAAAAAAATACTTCCTTCTATGGGGATGAGTGTCGATGAATGATCCAATCCACTACTTTCTAGTTGTTTGAATTTATCTTCCTATGAGAGAATTGCAAAAGGAGGTCATTTGTTCATGTTCTTTAGAGACAACGTTATCTCTTTGGCAAAGAGGGTTAATGGCTTGTTCTGATTCCCATGGCTAAATGAACATTGTTATGAATGAAAAAGAATTTGGTTTCCTTGAACTCATTTGGATTTGTGTTACAGGACGGAGAAAGAATGGCAAGCCTTCCTTTAGCAAGTGGGGGAACTGGAAAAGGCCCTTCCAGTGTTCAGTCTGGAATCGGGAAAGAGACCTGGGCAAGATCTGGGCAGAAGATCCTGGACGATGGAACCATTGTTTCACAAGTTCAGTCCTGGAACTTTAGGAGCATCCAGTATCAGGAGGATGAGAGTCCCCGAGGACTTTGCAGCCGACTCCACTACTTTTGTAGTCAATGGTTGAGGCCAGAAAAGCACACAAAAGCGCAGATGCTGGACCTGGTTGTTCTGGAGCAGTTCCTGGCCCTTCTGCCCCTGCAGATGGAGAGCTGGGTGCGGGAGTGTGGAGCAGAGACCAGCTCCCAGGCGGTGGCCCTGGTGGAAGGCTTCCTCCTGAGCCAGGCGGAGGAGCAGAAGGAGCAGGCTGAGTTGCAGGTGAGAGGACTTCCTCTTGGAGTCCAGAAGGAATTGAATATAATAATATGTTCAAATTTTTGTTTCCTTTTAAAAATATTATTAAGCTTATCAAGATATAAAATACAAAAAATTTGAAAATAGTAGGAAGTGGGGGGAAGGGAAAAGAAAGAAGGATAGGGGAAAGGGCAAAAAAGGAAAATGATTGACTTCTGACTCTTTTTAGTGCAGTCGAATAAAATGGTAACATTACAGCCTCGGCCTTCTACTTTTAGATCCTTAATATGTACTAGAACTAGCCAATCTATAACAAGAAACTCTAAATTTCATTTTTTTTTTATCCCAAGAAAAAAAATCCAGAAGTGATTTACAAGTAAAAACAAGGTTGGATGTGTTCTTTTCTTTAATTAAGGCACTTTATTTTGCTGTCTCGGCTAGTTCCATCAGCTTTTCCAGCAACTTCTCCATTATGGCAATTAAAATATCCTACCGTTTTTGTGTAAAAAGCATTCTTAATGCTCTCAACAAATATAACACCAAAGTTTGAGATTGTTTTTCAATCTCTTTCTCTATTACAGTCTCTGGTTTTATTTTTATACCCACTTTTGAGAATCTTCTGCAGTAAACTATAAATCTTACATCAGTATTTCTTTGCTTTGTCACAAGTCCAGGAAAGATGGTAAAAAGATTCTTGTTTACATTAACATTTTGAACATGTATTTGAATTTTCTTTATACCTCTTTGGCCGGTTATCATGCATTAAATAGAATGAGACATCATTTTATAAAAAATTCTTTTAAATTATACTTTAATAGGAATTTTAAAGCTTTCATCCAAATATCTTCCTGTTGTTCAGGCATTATATTATACACAAAATTATTTGCCATTGGATCAACATATTCAAATTCTTAATAGCTCCTTACCAGAGTTCCCTGGCTTTCATACTATGTGGAGATGCTTCACTAATCTTTGTATAGTTGCTTATCCTTTCTAGAAGAAAGGTTTTGCAGAGCCATTTCTTTCTTACTTCCCAGCCTAATTGATCAACACTGAGTGCTTTGCAGTGAGAAACCACTTCATGATGTGTGATGACCATTATTTCTTTTCTCCTGCATACTATCTCAAGTCGTTTACAATGGACGTCAGAGATCCTGAGAGAATGAGGCATCCACCAAATCTCCCTCAAGAACTGTTTTTCAGGAGGATCTCTCAGGAAGATCCAAATCAGGACACCTCAAGAGGTAATAATAAGATCCTTCCACTCCTCTGATAAATCCTAACTTTCTTATTTTTTGTGTTTTTTATACCATACCCCCTCCCATTTCATTAATTATGCTTTTTGAAATTCTGTCTTCCTCACAGGGAAAAATAGAAGGAAATTGAAGCTTTGTTTTGGGGGAGCGGAAACGGTGATTGAACCTCCAACTCAGGTAAGAGAAGAACATTCATTTACTAGATTTGTATTTCCTTTTCCCTCGGGAAATCAACTGATGTACACAGTACAGGTAGTCCTTGATTTATGACCACAATTGAAACCCAAATTTTTGTTGCTAAGCAACATATTTGTTAAGTGAACTTTGCCCCATTTTACAACCTTTCTTGCCACATGTGTTAAGTCAAAGACTGCAGTTGTTAAGTTTGTAATATGGTTGTTAAGTGAATCTGGCTTCCCTAATGACTTTGCTCTGAAAACTTCACAAAAAGTGATCACATGACTCAGGGACCCTTTAACCGTCATAAATATGAGTCAGTTGCCAAGCATCCGAATTTTTAATCGTGTGGCCATGGGGATGCTGCAACAGTCGTAGGTGTGAAAACTGGGCATAAGGTATTTTTTTCGGTGCCTTTGTAACTTTGAACGGTCATTAAAAACTGTTGTAAGTTGAGGACTATCTCTATTGCCTTTTTCCATTGTCTCCTCTGTTTTGACTGGGGATTTTTTTAGGATTTTTTTTTTAAGACTACTACTTTAAAAACAAAACTCTTTCCCCTAATTATTCTCCCAACTTTTCAGTAAGTAATGTTTTACAGATATTTCCACAGCTCCCATTCTTTCTGTAATTCTTTGAGTTTCATTTGTGTAAGGATCCTCAAAAGTATTTAAATATTCACACCGGGATATTACCATTTTTAAAAGCTTTATTTACAATCATTGATAAGAAAATAAGTGATTAGGAACAAAGATTTTTAAAATCCCAGGACAGTGGCCATATAGAAATGCCTCCAAATAAAAATTGTTCTGAAAGAGCACATAATCAAGGCCCTGTTGGCTTGCAAAATACCTTTTAATCCCCTCATTTGTGCCTGGATTTGGAGGCCAAACCATCCAGCTTTGCAAAGGCTAAGAAATGCCTTCCTCAAAAAATGTTCTCCATCTCCTTATTTACTGTGGAGTCAATGGCTCAGACTACTAGCAGTTTCCTTGCAATCTGAGGAGGGGCAGAGTCTCTGGATATTGATGGCACACAACACAGATCCCTGGCTGATCTCTCCCAGCTCTTTCATGAAGGTGTTGAGAATGAACAGGATTGCTCCTTCTTAGCCATTTCATAACATTCTACAAAGAATCCCTTCCCCTACAGAGACATCTCTGCCTTTAAACCCAGGACGGGTTAGTGTCACTGATGGTGGGTTTTCCAAGGCCCACCTGCCGATTCTCTCCTGACACTGAGTGCCTTTTGATTGAGGATGGATGAATCGATCCTGGCTAGCCGGCTGCATATTGGATAGATCCAGAAGGATCCTGAGTTTGATCCAGAAGGAAATTGGGGTTACTTAACTGAATGGCACTGGAAATCCTACAAAATCATTCAAGTTGATGAAACCTGTCTAAAATATTTCTTCAATCAAAAGCTTTTTCTTCTGTCCACTTTCTCACCTAAACTATGGAATCCTACTAAACAGCCATTTACCTTAGTGCCTAGCTTTGCTTTGGGAATTTCTAAACAATGGGACAGATCCTATAGTCCCTCCTCAGTCTGTTCTGTACTTTTTTGCCTTTCAGGAGAGTCTTCTGCCCTTTGAGGAGGTGGCTGTGTATTTCTCAGAAGAGGAGTGGTCTCTGCTGGATCCTCGCCAAAAAGCGCTGCATTGGGAAGTCATGCTGGACAATTGTAGGAACGTGGCCTCTCTTGGTAAGGGTTTCCTATTCTGCAGTCAGACAGTTCAGGAAGAGACTTTCTAGTTAGATGCCACGGATTACTTCTTATGAAATCATCTCCAAATAGATATCCTCTCCTCAGAGGGAGAAGGAAAAGTCATGCTGTTCTACTGCTCCTAGGAAGGAAATAGGCCAATGGCATTCTGCTTAGATATATTCTATCCCATTTGTTTTTCTATTTCTGTTTAAACACATTAGTGACAATTCCTTAGTTTGCCGTAATGCCAAATTCCATCACACAGTTTTTAACTTTTTGGCCCAAATGCTTCCATATTAATTCTATCAAGAATTGCCTTTCACGTTTTTTGACTTAATGCCTTTTACAAGTTTTTATGCCTCATGAATAGTGATATTATTATTTCTATACCAAACCATTATAATTATACAAATATACAATATATTGGAATCTGGCAAAATATCTGAAGGCAATTACAGGTAGTCCTCGAGTTACGAATATAATGGAGCCTGCCCATTTCATTCGTAACTCAAAAATTCATGGGAATAAACCTTGTACCTCAAAGATCACTCCCTGCTTTCACCCACATATTTGCTAATTGAATGCATGGACAAATAGGCGGTTCATTATTTACGCATGAGGTATCTCAGGGTGGGGAAGGCCATAGAGGGCCTAGTGATGGAACAGGCCCCCAAGGCCTCCACGATTCACAAAGATACCTCATGCTTTTCCCTCCATTTCTGCCACACCAGATTGACTTACCTTGAAAAGATCTATCTCCTCTCTGCCGGGTTCCTGCTTTTCAGGGAGAGGAGAGTCAATGGAAGTTCCTGCGTGCTGTAATATCGCACGCGTTCAGGCACCCATCTTTTACAGAGAATGGGTGCCTGAACTCTCACGGTGCTTATGGTGCTTATCTCCTGCTCTCCCCCCCCCCCAACACTGGAGCCACATGGCCACCACCCCTGGCTTCTGTTCTGCCGGTGGAGGCCTGTAGATAGGCTTCTGAAGGCCCATGGAAGCATCCCCTGGCCTCCTTTCTGGGCAGCAGCGGCCTGGAAAAGGCCTCCGATGCCTGGATTGGGCCTCCAGAGGCAATCAGAAGCCTCCCACAGCTTCCATTTCATTCTCTGTATCAGAAAAAGAGGCATAAACTACCATGAGATCATTTGAAATCAGTAGCGTGAGATCTCGCATCACTGATCTCACATGACCTTGCATTACTTTAGGCTTCCATTCTCTGCGAATGCACAAAAGGCCTAGAACAGCCAAGAAAGCAAAGGTGAGTACCCACAGGCATAGGGTCTAGGGAGACTGGGGTGGAGGAGCGGGAGGAAATAGCTAGGGTGAATGTTGCAGAGCTACTGTAGTCGTTCATAAGGGTGAATGACTGTCGTAGTGTGGAAACATGCAATTTCAGGAGTTTTTCGTAAACACTACTGGGTGATTATCGAGTAAATTCAAACATTCGCTATGGGAAAGTTTGTAACTCAGGGATTATCTGTAATATGACTTCTGACAGGGTGATCTTTTTCCCTAACCTTTCTATCACTTTTATTTCTCTTTTCCTTTGAAGGTGATAATGAAAATGATAATAAAGTTGCTGGAGAATTAATCAAAGTGTTCAAACAAAGAGACGTAATGGAGAAGCCTGCAATTCAAACAGGATTCCAAAGGCAGGAAAGAAACTCTTCAAATAATTGGAATAAGGAAAGCTCATCTTCCATTGATGCTCAGATGCAGGACTTTATAGATCAGCAAGGAAAAATAAAGAAAAAATACATTGGGAAACGTGTAAGATTATTCAAAGACACCATAGATGTAAATGAGCACTATCTATCCCAAGTCAAAGGAAAAGATTATACATCCAAACACAAAGAAAAAATTTATAATGGGACTTTTACACTTTCTCAAGAAAATGGGTCTCTTATGTCACAGAAAAGTTTTCACATGGGAGAGAAGCCAAATAAATGCACTGAGGATGGAAACAAGACTGTTTATAAAAGGATAAGCACAAGGAAGAAGCTATATAAGTGCAAGGAGTGTGGAAAGGGCTTCAGCAAACCAAGTCATCTTACATCCCATCAAAGGAGCCACATAGGAGAGAAGCCATATAAATGCATGGAGTGTGTAAAGGATTTCAGAACAAGCTGGGAACTTACATCTCATCAAAGGATCCACACAGGGGAGAAGCCATATAAATGCATGGAGTGTGGAAAGGGGTTTAGAACAAGCAGTGAATGTACATCCCATCAAAGGATCCACACAGGGGAGAAGCCCTATAAATGCATGGAGTGTGGAAAGGGCTTCAGAAAAAGCAGTAATCTTATATCCCATCAAAATATCCACACAGGGGAGAAGCCCTATAAATGCATGGAGTGTGGAAAGGGATTCACCCAACATGGTAGTCTAGTATCCCATGAAAGAATCCACACAGGAGAGAAGCCCTACAAATGCATGGAGTGTGGACAGGGCTTCAAGAAACACAGTCATCTTACATCCCATCAATGGATTCATAAAGGAGAGAAGCCGTATAAATGCATGGAGTGTGGAAAGAGCTTCACCCAACACTGTCATCTTAGTTCCCATAAAAGACTCCACACAGGGGAAAAGCCCTATAAATGCATGGATTGTGGAAAGGGCTTCACCCGACATAATGTTCTTGTTTCCCATAAAAGACTCCACACAGGGGAGAAGCCATATAAATGCACGGAGTGTGGAAAGGTCTTCAGAACAAACAGTCATCTTACAGTCCATCAAAGGATCCACACAGGGGAGAAGCCATATAAATGCATGGAGTGTGGAAAGGGCTTCAGGAACCAGAGTCATCTTACATGCCATCAAAGGATCCACACAGGGGAGAAGCCCTATAAATGCATGGAGTGTGGAAAGGACTTCACCCGACATAATGTTCTTATTTCCCATCAAAGAATCCACACAGGAGAGAAGCCATATGAATGCATGGAATGTGGAAAGGGCTTCAGTCAACACAGTAAACTTACATCCCATCAAGGAATCCACACAGGGGAGAAGCCCTATAAATGCATGGAGTGTGGAAAGGGCTTCAGGACAGGCAGTGAACTTACATCCCATCAAAGGATACACACAGGGGAGAAGCCCTATAAATGCATGGAGTGTGAAAAGAGCTTCAGGACAAGCAGTGACCGTACAACCCATCAAAGGATACACACAGGAGAGAAGCCCTATAAATGCATGGATTGTGGAAAGGGTTTTACTCAACATGGTCAACTTATTTCCCATAAAAGAATCCACCATATAAATGAATGAAGTGTGGAAAGGGCTTCGGCCGACACCATACTCTTACTTCCCATAACATGATTCATAGATGCGAGAAGTCAGTCCCCAAAACAAAGACAAATTTGGGTGAGAATGAATGCTAATTATTAATTTAGTGGTCTCTGGATTTCCAATTTACCCAGACTGAACTCTGAAAAGAAGGGTTTTTATGTTTCATACTCCTTTCAGGCCTAGAGAGATGAATTTAGTAATAAAACCATGTGCATGTACCAATATAGTTATGATCTGTATGTTTGAAGGTATCTGTTTATAGCTTCATTTTTTTATTATTTAGAAATGAGCTTCCTGCTCCCCAACTGTCATCATTCTCCCACTTGGTCATAGTTCTCAGAGGGATGTGAAGACATTTAACAGGTGCTGCTTCCCCAAGCACAAATGAAAAAAAAAATCTAATGTTCATCCTTCGTGCAGAACTGGAATACTCCAAAAGTAATCAAATGTGCATCCTCCGTGTAGAACTGAAACCTGAGTCAACTGGTGTCTATGCAGAAACGGAACATTATTCAGTCAAAGGTTTCATGATATAAGGGACTTGTCACATGTACATCTATGTTTGGTGTCTATGAAGAGCTGAAAGGATGCAGAATTCTTCTCTCACAAAAGGAGCCAGAATGAACAGAAGCCCCCCAAGTGCTCGTGCAATTTTTTTCAAGCATATTATGGCCATATTTTGCTCTTCTATAGTGTGATGAGGGCTAAAAAGAAGTCTACATTTGATTTAAATAAAATTAAATATCAGTGGTGTGGTTATGTTCTTGTTATATATTATTCCCTTAGAATATAGTTGCTTTAAAAATACATTAATACACTAAAAATTTTGGAAGGATTTGGAGGGGGCATATATTAGGATTTGAGAAGCTCATGTTGGTTTATTCAACTTACTCAGTTACAGTACTTGTCAGTAATAGTTCTGGGTCAAGCTGGACAATAAAGAGACTGAAAAGAGCAGAGAAATTAACTCAATTCTTTCTAACCCCTTTTTCTCTCTCCATCTCCATTCTTTCATTCATTAACTAAATCTCTTTTTTTTTCTTTGCATTGTCGCCTCCATATCCAGAGGAATCTCTTCAAACTACTGGAACCTTCAGGTCTTGTGGTTGGAGGAGAATTTGTACTTATGTTTTTCTCCATTTATGATCTGTGGATTGATGGTTTCCAGTATCATTGCTAGGTTCTTTCTTACCTCTGAAAGGCATTTTTGGGTCATAGAGATAAGCCAGAAGGGATAAGGCCTGTTATAACCCTGAACTTTATTTCAGGAGCTGCTAATATGTCACCATCTTGTCTCCTCTCTCCAAACTCATCCTTCCTGAGATGTATTCCCAACACAAATGAGTGGTGATTTATTTTTTTTTTGCCTCATGGTACAATATTCATATTTACTTTTCACTATTTTCCTTACCTGATTTTATACTTTCATCTTTTCTCTAAGCACATATGAGATGCGACTCTCCCGTAAAAGTATTAACTGGCTTAAACGATAGAAAACCCAAGAAGGGTCTCCAGTTCTGAGGCAATGGTCAGTCTGCAGAAAGGGAGGAGAATAAATGATCAATTAGAAAAAAATGGATTTATGCCTAGGAGGGATGAATAAAGAAGATGAAAGGGAAGGCAAGAGAGAAAGTGGATAAGAGAAACGAGATTACATGATAGTCCATGGGAGGATTGCAATTTAATTAAATAATAACCAAATTAATAGAATAGTTGAAGATTGCAGTTATACTGAGAAGCTTATTCGGCTTCCAACGAAGGTTTAAAAACTTTTCTGCATCTTGCCTATTTTTTTATTTTTTTTTTTTGTCCTGCTATGTTGCTTTATGTTTCTCCCAGGTTTGTTTCACCTACATCTCCGAAGACAGAAGAGCAGTGGTGGGATTCAGCCAGTTCGCACCACTTCGGCAGAACCAGTAGCTAATTTTTTGTTGCCCAGGCCCAGAATGGACTTCCGGAAGTGGCATCCACACAGAGAACCAGTTGTTCACATATTTGAATCCCAGGACTGCAAAGGAGTCACTTCAAATAGAGTAACAAGAGTTGAAAGGGACCTTGGAAGTCTTTTACTCCAACTCTCTGCTCAGGCAGGAAACCCTGGGCCTGGCCTAGACCATTTCAAATGATTGTCCAATCTCTTAAAAACTTCTAGTGCTGGAGCATTTACAACTTCTGGAGTTAAGTTGTTCCATTGTTCTGTCAGGAAATTTCTTCTTAATTCTAGGTTGCTTCTCTCCTTGAACAGTTTCCACCCATTGCTTCTTGTCCTGCCTTCATATGCTTTGAAGAATAGCTTGACTCCCTCTTCTTTGTGGCAATCCCTGGGATATTGGAACACTGCTATCATGTCACCCCTACTCATTCTTTTTATGAAACCAGACATACCCGGTTCCAGCATCTGTTCTTTATATGTTTTAGCCTCCAGTCCCCTGATCAT
Source organism: Crotalus tigris (assembly GCF_016545835.1). Lineage (NCBI taxonomy): Eukaryota > Metazoa > Chordata > Lepidosauria > Squamata > Viperidae > Crotalus > Crotalus tigris. The sequence continues at coordinate 4,466,857 of NW_024100512.1, forward strand.
CATTGTTGCTCTTCTCTGCACTCTGCAGACTTCTGGGAAATTTCCTCTTCACCTTTGTGCAATCAAACATTTATTACGAGCCATGTTCCAATTAGCTAAAAAGTGGGCAGGACAACCCAGTGAGTGTAGGAGAAATCCTAAATTTTGAATCATGCATACATTGCTCTGAAAGATGAAATATTCCTGGAATCATAAGGTTTATAAACTCAAAACTTGCAGAGATTCACTCGTTCTCCAGCATGATAGATGGAGAATCCACGAACGGGTTAATTCTGTCTTCCTGCCCAATTAGACTAAATCTGTCAAACTTGCCACGCCTCTCCTGGTCCAGGAGACCTCCTAATCATGACTTAGTCTGTGCCCAGAAAAGACATGATAATTTTGGCTCCCAGTTTGTCCAGACTGATTCTAATTGAGCAGGTTGTATGGTTCCTTACTTTATATTTGGTGGGAAACAATCCATTCATGAATTCCCCATTCCCTCTCTGCGCTGCGATCAGCGCAGTGCCTAACTGCTCTGCAGTTTTGTTCCTCTCCTCTTGAACTGCAGGCTCCAAGGAGGCCGCCTAACTAGCATCCAGTATGCGTGGTCTTAAAACAGCCAGGCATGACGCGTTATAGCCTTCCAGTCCCATGAGCGTCCCTGCGCCGTTTGGCTGTGCTTTGGGCCGCACTGTCGGCTCTTGACTCCCTGCCGCTTCCTTGCACTCAACAGCTGTTCGGTGGCAGGAAATGGAGCCGCTCAGCTGTCCGTCGGGATGACCACAGAGCCGACACCCACATTGCCACGCGTTGTCCGTCCACAGGCCAGGTAGACCGAGAAGGGTCGCTGGTCTCCTCCACCGTCCCACACGCTGTTCTCAACCTCTCCCCCTGCCCGTTAATGTCGAGCACACAGGGGCTTGACACCTATGTTAAAAGAGAGCGCAACTGGACAGTAATCTTTAAGCATGTGATTTTAGGTTTTTTGGCGGAAACTGGTACAATGATTGCAGTCTTAAAACAACAGAACCACAGCCATAAAGATTGTATGATTAAATGGGCTCAGAATATACAGGAACCGATCTCATTGGACTTATGGGAGACAATTTGGACTAGAAATGTTAAATTTACACAAGCTCAAAGTTTGAGAGAAAATTTTTATAAAATGTTTTATAGATGGCATTTAGATCCTAAAAAAAATCTTGTATGTATCCTAATATACAGCCCAAATGTTGGAGATGTGGTAATAATGATGCAACATATTTTCATATTTGGTGGAATTGCAAAAAAGTAAAGGCTTTTTGGATTATGATTTGGTGGAACATTCAAAAGATTTTTAGAAGGAAGATAAAGTTTACTCCTCAACTATTTTTACTGGGTATTTTCGTTGATTTAAATGAAAAAGAAACTATCTTGATGTTGAATTTAGTAACTGCAGCAAGGTTATTAGTAGGTTTATACTGGAAGAAAGATTCTTTGCCTACTTTAGAAGAATGGATATTTAAAGTATCTAGTTTTGCAGAAATGGCAAAAATTTCTGCTTATTTAAAGGATCATACACAAGAAAGATATATCATTGTATAGAGAAGATGGATAGATTATATTCAGAAAAAGTATGGAATTAAAAAGTTTCATTTATTTTATGAATGAATATTATAACAAATATTATAGAGAATTGTCTTATAGGTTATGGAGTTAAAGGTTAATTATGATATTTTCTTTTTTCTTTTCTTTTCTTTTTTATTATTATAAATTTTGTTATTATTAACCCTGTATTCTGCTCTGGGAAGTGAAGGGAGGGGGGTTGGGGGTGGGAGGGAGGGTAAGAGGGGGGGTAAATGTAGTATAGATAATGGTTGTTTATAGGAGTGCGGCCGGGGCATTCCCCTTATGCTGCGTTCATGGGTTTGATAGGGATGAGAGGAGAGAAGGTGTAGAGAGGAAGTAGGGTATTGAGAGGAGAGGGGGAGGGGAAAAGAGTAGGAGGGGAGGAGAGAAAGAGGAGGGAAGTAGGGAATGTTTTAAGAAAGGGTGGACGCAGCCTGGGGGGAATGGGCGGGTCGCACCAATGGTTATGAATTTATCTTATTTTAAAATTGTATTGTATTTTTATAATGTTTAAATGGAAAAAATAAAAATTTTCAATAAAAAAAAAAACCAACAGAACCACAGCCAGATGCAACAAGAGATTGAAGATGTCTGATAGCCTCCTTCCTCCTGGCCTCTCATGGGAAATGCATCCTTTCTCCCCTCTTCGCATGAACACCTGCCTTACTCATCGAATCCACCAGGGGCTACGCAGAGAAGGCAACACCATGAACTTCAGCATTGAAGCACCAGAGGGCAAATGCCACACATTACTTTCCAGAGGGGGGATTGGAAACTCATTGACATCACTGGGTCTTGAGTTTTTAGGATGCTGTATTCACTCTCTTTAACTGTTTGAGCTGTGCTTGAAAGGAAGAGATCCAGAAAAGGCCAGAAGTCAGATGGTTCTTCTTGTACAGTTATTTGTGAGGGTTGCTTCTTTCTTACTTTGCCGCCACACTGATGGACACTGGGCGATTTCAAGTAGCGTTCACAGAACAAGAATACACTGCATGGTATATGATGTTCATTAACTCTTCTTCTTCTTTTTGCCAACCTGCCAGCGCCTTCACTATGGCTATCAATGTATTCAAATTCTTAATACATCCTTACCAGAGTTTCCCGGAATTCCTACTGTCTGGAGATGATTCACTAATCTTTGTATAATTCCCTTATCCATTTAGAAGAAAGATTTTGCACAGCCATTTCTTTCTTACTTCCCAGCCTAACTGATCAACATTGAGTGCTTTAAAGTGGTGTTCACAGGAAAAGAAACCACTTCATGATGGGTGATATCCATTAATTCTTTTCTCCTGCATATTATTTCAAGGCTTTTGCAGTGGAAATCAGAGATCCTGGGGGAAAGACGCATCCATCAATTTTTTTCTCAAGATCTTTTTTTCAGGAAGATCTCTCAGGAAGATCCAGATCCTGACATATCAGGATGTAATATACGGTTCAACCGGTCCTCTGATAGATCTTCACTTTCTTCTGTTCTGTAACATACCTCCTCCCATTTTATTAATGATGTTTTTGAAATTGTGTCTCCCTCACAAGGAAGAATGCAAGGAAGTTGACACTTTGTTTTGGGGGAGTGGAAACCATGATGGAACCTCCAACTCAGATAAGAGCATTCATTTATTAGATTTCTATTTTCCCTTTCCCTCAGGAAATCAATTGTTATAGTCCTCTACTTACGACCAGAATTAAACCCAAAATTTTTGTCGCCAACTTTCCCTGACAGGGAAGAGTAGAAAGAAGGTGACTCTTCTTTATGGTGGAGCTGAAATAGTGGTTCAAATTCTAATTTAAGTAAGAGCAGGAGATTTATTAGATCTATATTCTCCCTTTCCTTCAGAATGCCAAGCTGGTATACATAGTATTGTCGCCTTTACTTTTTTCTTCAACTTTGGGTTGATTTATTATTTCGTTCCTGAGCAACAAATTTAAATGAGATTCTTGTTAGGAAATGTTTTTTTTTATATATACCAGTACTTTAAAAACAACGCTCTTTACTAAAATATACCATTGCCAAAGGCAGTTGGATAGAGAAGGCTTCCTGATCAAGGAGCCCCCTCCTGGCCTCCATGGGAAATGCAGCATTTCTTTGCTCTGCATAAGCACCTCCCGGCACAGAAAATCCACCAGGGGCTGCACTCCAGCTTCGGGCTCCTGTTACAAGCTGCGAAGGAAGTGACATCACTAGGTTTTGCCTTTCTAGGATGCTGGACACTCTCTCTCTTTAAAGTTTAAACCTTCTCAGGAGGTTGAAAAGGCGGCAAGAAAGTCTTGAGGAAAAGGGAGCCGGAGCTTGCAAGGGTAGGTTTGTGTGAGTGTATTTGTGGGTTTCTTCCCATACAAGGGGTGACAGGGTTCTCCCGCTCGAGAAGGAAGGGACACATTCCAAGTCTTCGTCCAGGTTCAGCCTTTTGGGTCTTGGGAGTGGGTCTCGGGAGTAGATCCCATGTTTCCCTACCGCCCTTTTCCATGATCGTAACAGACACGGGGAAAAGCAGAGCTGCAGATCATGCATGTTGCCCTCAGGAATAAGTCCACATCCCCAGGAAGGAAAGGGGGCGACCTGGATAGTCCTTCACACCCCATTTCCTGGGAAATGGATTGGTAGAGATACTGCATGGCAAATCTGGATGACACTAAACTAGGTTTGGATCCCCTGCAGTTCAATTTGTCTTAGGAAGGTAGTGAACCAGCATCCCAAATCAGGGTCGATTGATTGGCATTTCATTTTATGTGGTCTGAGTTTTCCTGCTTTGTTAACCTGTTCTAGTTTTTGTATGTTGCGTGAACCCAGCTTATAGGTAAATGTAGATCTATATTTTTAAAAAGCAAGTCTCTCCTTGTGAATAGAAGGAATAGAAATGATCCAAAATGCCAAATACACTGAATCTTCTTGACTGAAATCATCCCTTTATCACAGTGGTTCTCAACCTTTTCAATCCCGCAACCCCCAACCGGTCGTAAGTCGAGGACTACTCAACCAGTTCTAAGTCAAGGACTACTCAACTGGTGCAGCACCGTTTGCAGAATGGGACTTTTGGCGGGCTTAGCAGGGCAGAGACAGCCTGGATAATTGCCTCCAGAAGCAGTAAATGCTCCAACACTGGAAGTTTTTAAGAAGAGACTGGACAGCCACTGGTCCGAAATGGTGTAGGGTTTCCTGCCCGAGCAGGGGGTTGGACTAGATGACCTCCAAGGTCCCTTCCAACTTTACTACTATTATTATTATTATTAATTCCTATTGGCTTCTGAAAGCCAATAGAATTAGACTCTATTCAAGAGAGTCTATTCTATTGGCTTTCAAAAGCCAATAGAATAAAAGGGAGTAGCACAGCTAAGGAAAAGGAAAAAATGGCAGACTGCGTTGTTTGGTGACCCCTGTGAAATGGTCGTTCGACCCCAAATGGGGTCCCGACCCACAGGTTGAGAACCACTGCTTTATCAGCTCAGAAAAATACTTCCTTCTGTGTGGATATGTGTTGATGAACGGTCCAATCCACTACCTTCCAGTTATTTGAATTTATTTTCTTTTTTTGTCAGAGAATTGTACAAGGAGGTCATTTGTTCATCTTCGTTAGCAACAATGTTACTGTTTTGGCAAAGAGGGATAATGACTTTTTGGGTGTTCCCATGGCTAGATGAACATTGCTATGAGTGAAAAAGCATTTGGAGATAGACAAGTTTCCCTGGACCCATTTGGAATTGTGTTACAGGACGGAGAAAGAATGGCAAGCCTTCCTTTAGCAAGTGGGGGAACTGGAAAAGGCCCTTCCAGTGTTCAGTCTGGAATCGGTGAGGAGATCTGGGCAAGAACTGGGCAGAAGATCCTGGACGATGGAACCATCGTTTCACAAGTTCAGTCCTGGAACTTTAGGAGCATCCAGTATCAGGAGGAGGAGGGTCCCCGAGGACTTTGCAACCGACTCCACTACTTTTGTAATCAATGGTTGAGACCAGAAAAGCACACAAAAGCGCAGATGCTGGACCTGGTTGTTCTGGGGCAGTTCCTGGCCCTTCTGCCTCTGCAGATGGAGAGCTGGGTGCGGGAGTGTGGAGCAGAGACCAGCTCCCAGGCGGTAGCCCTGGTGGAAGGCTTCCTCCTGAGCCAGGCGGAGGAGCAGAAGGAGCAGGCTGAGTTGCAGGTGAGAGGACTTCCTCTTGGGAGTCCAGAAGGAGTTGAATATAATAATATGTTCAAATTTTTGTTTCCTTTTAAAAATATTATTAAGCTTATCAAGATATAAAATACAAAAAAAAATGAAAATAGTAGGAAGTGGGGGGAAGGGAAGAGGAAGAAGTATAGGGGAAAGGGCAAAAAAGGAAAATGATTGACTTCTGACTCTTTTTAGTGCAGTCGAATAAAATGGTAACATTATAGCCTCGACCTTCTACTTTTACATCCTTAATAGGTACTAGCCATTCTATAACAACGAAATCAAAGTTTCATTTTTTTTATCCCCCCCCCCAAAATCTTGAAGCGGTTTCCAAATAGAAACAAAGATGGATGTGTTGTTTTCTTTCATTAAAGCAATTAATTTTGGCATCTCTGCTAGTTCCATCAGTTTTTCCATTGTGGCAATTAAAATATCCTTCCATTTTTGTACAAAAAACATTCTTGGAAGAATGGATACTTAAGGTGTCTAATTTAGCAGAAATGGCGAAAATCTCCGCCTATTTGAAGGATCAATCACAAGAAAAATATATTATGGTTTGGAGAAGATGGATTAATTATATTCAAAAGAAATATGAAACTGATAAGTATTATCTTGCATATGTGTAGATGTTAGATAATTATTAATAGTTTTAATTATATTATTATTATTTTTTTAATTTGTTAATATTTGTTTTGAAAAGGAGCTAAAGTGCGTTATGGTTTTGTTTGATAGTATAGTTGGTTTATGTTAGATAATGTTTGTTTATTTGTTACCCTGTAATCAGCTCTGGGAAGTGGAGGAGGGGGGGAAGGGGTGGGAGCGGTTTATATTGTAAATTTTTAAAAAACTTTTAATAAAAAAAAACCATTCTTGCTACTCTCAACATATATAAAGCAATGATCCATATTATTTTTCAATCTTTTTCCCTATTAAAAGTAAAAGAAAAATCTCTTGTTTTATTTTTATATCAACTTTGAGAATCTTCTGCAGTAAAATATAAATCTTACACCAGTATTTCTTTGCTTTGTCACAAGTCCAGCAAAGATGATAAAAAGATTCTTGTTTACATTTTGAACATGTATTTGAATTTCTTTTATACATCTTTGGCCGGTTATCACGCATTAAATAGAATGATACATCTGTCAAGACTGCTAACATCGGATGTTCTTGCCATATATGAAGAAGCAAACCTGTTTTATTTAGCCTGTATAGCACTTCTAGAGTTAAAGCAGATAGTAACAGTCTGGTGGATGGGAAAATATGCTAGCTAATCATAACAATGTCTGAGCACAGTGTGGCCAAGGTCAGCCCAGCTGCAACAGGAGGGGCACTTCACACTTCACATTAATCGGAGAACGTGATTGATGACTGTAAAATGAAGAAGTGAGTTATGCTTTGTTAAGGGTGTTTGGGGGAGGGAGGATTCAGTTATTGGCTTAACTTTATTAGTGCCGAAGCTATGCAGAATAATAAAAGATTCTTTTAGAAGAATAAGCCTCAAAGTTCTTTGAAAAGCTGCTTCCTTTCGGAACCATGACAACATCATTTTATTAAAAAATTCTTTTAAATTATAATTTAATAGAAATTTTAAACCTTTCATCCAAATATCTTCCAGTTGTTCAGGCATTATATTATTTGCCATTTGATCCAAATTCTTAATAGCTCTTTACCAGAGTTCCCTGGCATTCACACTATATAGAGATGCTTCACTCATCTTTGTATAGTTGCTTATCCTTTCTAGAAGAAAGGTTTTGCAGAGCCATTTATTTCTTACTTCCCAGCCTAACTTGATCGATACTGAGTGCTTTGCAGTAAAAAACCACTTCATGATGTGTGATGACCATTAATTCTTTTCTCCATACTATTTCAAGTCCTTTACAATGGACGTCAGAGATCCTGAGAGAATGAGGCATCCACCAAATGTCCCTCAAGAACTGTTTTTCAGGAGGATCTCTCAGGAAGATCCAAATCAGGACACCTCAAGAGGTAATAATAAGGTCCTTCCACTCCTCTGATAAATCCTAACTTTCTTATCTTTTGTGTTTTCTCTTCGATAGCATACCTCCTCCCATTTCATTAATTATGCTTCCTGAAATTCTGTCTTCCTCACAGGGAAGAATAGAAGGAAGTTGACTCTTTCTTTTGGGGGAACAGAAACTGTAATTGAACCTCCAGCTCAGGTAAGAGAAGAACATTCATTTACTAGATTTGTATTTTCCTTTTCCCTCGGGAAATCAGCTGATGTACACAGTACAGGTAGTTCTTTATTTATGACCACAATTGAAATCCAAATTTTTGTTGCTAAGCAACATATTTGTTAAGTGAACTTTGCCCCATTTTACGACCTTGCCACATGTGTTAAGTCAATGACTGCAGTTGTTAAGTTTGTAATATGGTTGTTAAGTGAATCTGGCTTCCCTATTGACTTTGCTCTGAAAACTTCACAAAAAGTGATCACATGACCCGGGGACCCTGGAACCATCATCATCATCACCATCATCATAAAGTTGGAAGGGACCTTGGAGGTCATCAAGTCCAACCACCTGCTCAGGCAGGTAACCCTATACCATTTCAGACAAATGGTTGTTCAGTCTCTTCTTAAAAACTTCCAGTGTTGGAGCATTCACCACTTCTGGAGGCAGGTTGTTCCACTGGTTAATTGTTCTAACTGTCAGGAAGTTTCTCCTTAGTTCTAGGTTGCTTCTCTCCTTGCTTAGTTTCCATCCATTGCTTCTTGTCCTGCCTTCAGGAGCCTTGGAAAATAGCTTGGCTCCCTCTTCTTTGTGGCAGCCCCTGAGATACTGGAACACTGCTATTTTGTCCCCCCTCGTCCTTCTCTTCGTTAAACTAGACATACCCAATTCCAGCATAAATATGAGTCAGTTGCCAAGCATCCGAATTTTTAATCGTGTGGCCATGGGGATGCAGCAATAGTCGTAGGTGTGAAAACCGGGCATAAGCTATTTTTTTCAGTGCCTTTGTAACTTTGAACGGTCACTAAAAACTGTTGTAAGTTGAGGACTATCTCTATTGCCTTTTTCCATTGTCTCGTCTGCTTTTGATTGGGGATTTTTTTAGGATTTTTTTTTTAAGACTACTACTTTAAAAACAAAACTCTTTTCCCTAATTATTCTCCCAACTTTTCAGTAAGTAATGTTTTACAGATATTTTCACAGCTCCCATTCTTTCTGTAATTCTTTGAGTTTCATTGTGCAAGGATCCTCAAAAGTATTTAAATATTCACACCGGGATATTACCATTTTTAAAAGCTTCATTTACAATCATTGATAAGAAAATAAGTGATTAAGAACAAAGATTTTTAAAATCCCAGGACAGTGGCCATATAGAAATGCCTCCAAATAAAAATTGTTCTGAAAGAGCACATAATCAAGGCCCTGTTGGCTTGCAAAATACCTTTTAATCCCCTGATTTGTGCCTGGATTTGGAGGCCAAACCATCCAGCTTTGCAAAGGCTAAGAAATGCCTTCCTGAAAAAATGTTCTCCATCTCCTTATTTACTGTGGAGTCAATGGCTCAGACTACTAGCAGTTTCCTTGCAATCTGAGGAGGGGCAGAGTCTCTGGATATTGATGGCACACAACACAGATCCCTGGCTGATCTCTCCCAGCTCTTTCATGAAGGTGTTGAGGATGAACAGCATTGCTCCTTCTTAGCCATTTCATAACATTCTACAAAGAATCCCTTCCCCTACAGAGACATCTCTGCCTTTAAACCCAGGACGGGTTAGTGTCACTGATGGTGGGTTTTCCAAGGCCCACCTGCCAATTGATTCTCTCCTGACACTGAGTGCCTTTTGATTGAGGATGGATGAATCGATCCTGGCTGGCCGGCTGCATATTGGGTAGATCCAGAAGGATCCTGAGTTTGATCCAGAAGGAAATTGGGGTTACTTAACTGAATGACACTGGAAGTCTTACAAAATCATTCAAGTTGATGAAACCTATCTAAAACATTTCTTCAATCAAAAGCTTTTTCTTCTGTCCACTTTCTCACCTAAACTATGGAATCCTACTAAACACAGCCATTTACCTTAGTGCCCAGCTTTGCTTTGGGAATTTCCAAACAATAGGACAGATCCTATAGTCCCTCCTCAGTGTGTTCAATACTCTATTGCCTTTCAGGAGGGTCTTCTGCCCTTTGAGGAGGTGGCTGTGTATTTCTCAGAGGAGGAGTGGTCTCTGCTGGATCCTCGCCAAAAAGCGCTGCATTGGGAAGTCATGCTGGACAATTGTAGGAATGTGGCCTCTCTTGGTAAGGGTTTCCTATTCTGCAGTCAGACAATTTAGAAACACGCTTTGTAGTTAGATGCCACGGATTACTTCTTATGAAATCATCTCCAATAGATATTCTCTCCTCAGAGGGAGAAGAAAAGTCATGCTGTTCTACTGCTCCCAGGAAGGAAATAGGTCAATGGGATTCTGCTTAGATGTATTCTATCCCATTTGTTTTTCTATTTCTGTTTAAACACATTAGTGACAAAGTAATTCCTTGATTTGTGGTAATACCAAACCTCATCAAACAGTTTTCAACTATTTTGGCCCAGATGTTTCTGTATCAGTCCTATCAAGAATTGCCTTTCATGCTTTTTGACTTAATGCCTTTTACAAGGCCTAATGTCTAGGGAGACTGTGGTGGGGGAAGCGAGGAAATAGCTAGGGTGAATGTTGCAGTTTGTGGTCGTTCGTAAAGGTGAATGACTGTCGTAGTGTGGAAACATTCGCAATTTCAGGAGTTTTTCGTAAACACTACTGGGTGATTATCAAGTAAATTCAAACATTCGCTATGGCAAAGTTTGTAACTCAGGGATTATCTGTAATATGACTTCTGACAGGTGATCTTTTTCCCTAATCTTTCTATCACTTTTATTTCTCTTTTCCTTTGAAGGTGATAATGAAAATGACAATAAAGTCGCAGGAGAATTAATCAAAGTGTTCAAACAAAGAGACGTAATGGAGAAGCCTGCAATTCAAACAGGATCCCAAAGGCAGGAAAGAAACTCTTCAAATAATTGGAATAAGGAAAGTTCATCTTCCATTGATGCTCAGATGCAGGACTTCATTGATCAGCAAGGAAAAATAAAGAAAAAATATATTGGGAAAGGTATAAGACTATTCAAAGACACCATAGATGTAAATGAGCACCATCTATCCCAAGTCAAAGGACAAGATTATATATCCAAAGACAAAGGACAAAATTACAATCGGACTTTCACACTTTCTCAAGAAAATGGGTCTCTTATGTCACAGAAAAGTTTTCACATGGGAGAGAAGCCAAATAACTGCACTGAGGATGGAAATAAGAATGTTTATAAAAGAATAAGCACAAGGGAGAAGCCATATAAATGCATGGAGTGTGGAAAGGGCTTTATCAAACCAAGTTATCTTACATCCCATCAAAGGATCCACACAGGCGAGCAGCCATATAAATGCATGGAGTGTGGAAAGGGCTTCAGCAAACCAAGTCATCTAACATACCATCAAAGGATCCACACAGGGGAGAAGCCATATAAATGCATGGAGTGTGGAAGAGGGTTTAGAACAAGCAGTGATCTTGTAAGCCATCACAGAATCCACACAGGGGAGAAGCCCTATAAATGCATGGAGTGTGGAAAGGGCTTCAGACAAAGAGGTAATCTTCTATCCCATCAAAGTATCCACACAGCGGAGAAGCCATATGAATGCATGGAATGTGGAAAGGGCTTCAGTCAACACAATAAACTTACCTCCCATCAAAGTATACACACAGGGGAGAAGCCATATAAATGCATGGAGTGTGGAAAGGGCTTCAGGACAGGCAATGAACTTACATCCCATCAAAGGATCCACACAGGGGAGAAGCCCTATAAATGCATGGAGTGTGGAAAGAGCTTCAGAACAAGCAGTGACCGTACAACCCATCAACGAATACACACAGGGGAGAAGCCCTATAAATGCATGAAGTGTGGAAAGGTCTTCAGGACAAGCAGTGAACTTACATGCCATCAAAGGATACACACAGGGGAGAAGCCCTATAAATGCATGGAGTGTGGAAAGGGCTTCAAGACAAGCAGTGAATGTATATCCCACCAAAGGATACACACAGTGGAGAAGCCCTATAAATGCATGGATTGTGGAAAGGGCTTTGCCCGACATGGTCAACTTATTTCCCATAAAAGAATCCACACGGGAGAGAGGCCAGATAAATGAGTGAAGTGTGGAAAGGGCTTCGGCCGACACCATACTATTATTTCCTATAACATGATTCAATCAACAAGAAGTCAATCCCCAAAACAAAGACAAATTTGGGTGAGAATGAATGCTAATTATTGATTTAGTGGTCTCAGTCTCTGGATTTCCAATTTACCCAGACTGAACTCTGAAAAGAAGGTTTTTTATGTTTCACATACCTGTCAGGCCCAGAGAGATGAATTTAGTAATAAAAGAATGGGCATGTGCCATTATAGTTGTAATCTGTATGTTTGAATGTATCTGTTTATAGCTTCATTTTATTTTATTATTTAGAAATGAGCTTCCTGCTCCCCAACTGTCATCATTCTCCCACTTGGTCATAGTTCTCAGAGGGATGTGAAGACATTTAACAGGTGCTGCTTTCCCAAGCACAAATGGAAAAAAATCAAATGTTCATCCTTGTAAGACGTTAAGAAAAACATACAGGCATGTCTTGAGCAGAGGTTTAAAGCTGCAGGACACAGCTTGACAAACTCTGTGAGTTTATTGCTTTTTATATTCTTGTTACATACACCAGCTTAACCATTAGATGCTGACAAAGGTTTCTTCATTGGAAAATTTCTTCATGTAAGCAACTATTTTCTAATAACACATTACATGGTCAAAGACCAGGTAAAGAACAAATACAGGGAGATGAAAGGAAAAGGAACTAACAAAGACAGGAAAAGATAGGAGGGAACTAAGCATATTTGTTTTGGTAGGTGAGGCATTAAGTCAAAAGGGTATGACCTTGGGGTTGCTTCACTGGGACAAAGGGTATCAAAAGGTTATGAGGTTTGTGTGTGTGTGTGGGGGGGGAAGCACGGCAGTTTGCTGCGCATGCATTTTTCCCCACATCTCACTCTTCTCTATTTTATTAATGTGGACATTATCCTAAGCTGGAATAGTTAGTGGGTATTAATACTGTAAGACATCTTATTAAGTAGAGAAAAAAGTCATTGAATAACCATATATGTGCATAATTAAAGGATACCTCTTGAGGTACAATTTAAAATTCTTTGACATGTATACAATGAGGTTTTTTAGGTGAAATAGTACAATTGACAATTTTTGCACAAGTGAGAGTTGTAGGAATAGCTACAATTGGTGTATGTAAAACAATAGCATCAAAGGGTAACATATAAGAGATAGGACCCCAGTTTGACATAGTTGCATAATGAAATTCATTGTCTGATAGAAAATTGCTTAAACCAGTATAATTTTTTAAAACTGAAGTGGAACACATACAGGTATAAGACAGGTAGAGAGCAGATTTTCTATATCATATGATTCAGAAAGACAAAAGCCTGTCACTTGTTTGACATTAGCTAATTGCACCCAAATATTATATTTCATCTGTGATTCTAAAGGATGAGGTGGGAGAGCTTGAGCCCCCCACAGCAATTAAGAAGGAAAGAGAGGCAAAGAACGACTAAGGAAATTGCAGTCAAAACTGCAAATATGGCAGCGCATAAATTCTCTGGTGTAGGTTCTTTTCCCTGTTGCCACAGAACCTCCTGCGCTTTGGATGTTAGGTTCTTCACATCGCCCTAGGTCATTGGTCAACTGAGATGGCGAGAGCGAAAGAGACGTTGTGCTGTCTGAAGAGTCACCTGCTTCATTTCCAGTATTGGGTTCTGGATTTGATGCAATGACATCTTTGGCTGGTTGCACACACCGGGCTGGAATCCAGAGAGGGCCTGTAGGAGCAAGCACAGCAGGATAGCCTCGCCCCCAAGTTAGTAAGGGAATTGGACCTAACCAGGTTTTATCAGGCAATTGCTGATAATATGCCAATGGATTAGGGAGCACAGGTTTCTGATGAAAGTGACGCTGGTAGGCAGTAGTTTTTTGAAAAGAAATATTTAGCTGATCTAAAGTTATTAGGACTTTATTGACTTGACGAGTTATCCATGCCAAATTAGGTACTCTTGATCCCTTCTTTTTTATTTGTTTGTGAAGACAGTCCTTAAAGGACCGATGCGTATATGAGAAACAAAGTATAAATGCTTTCGGCCTTGTAACAGCTGCTCTAAAGTTAAAAACAAAGCCGTAAGATTGGGGTCGATCCTGGGCGTGATGTAAGCACCTGGAAGATTAAAAATAAGTTGGCACACATAATGAGAGTCAGAGATTAAGCTAAAAGTATGTTGAGAAAAGGTGTGGAAAGCTAAAATAGCAGCAGATAATTCTGAGCGTTGTGGTGAGGATTGCACTGCAGTGTAGGCAGATGATATGAAATATAGCCTATATAGTCAGTTAAAGAGCATTGAAGAGATATTCTGAAAATAAAATTGAAAATGAAATTTTGGGATAGGAAGAACAATATTAATTAAATCAATCCCATTTCAAGGACAAGCTCAATTGTGTCCTAAGGTTATTTCAGCAGCAGCCTGGATAAAAGATAAAACATTTTGGGATGGGATAAGTAAAGCCATTCAATACAATATACTTTTTGCGCTTCTAACACTACTAATACTCCTGTAAGTAGCTTATTAGTAAGAAATATCAAAAGTGTTAAGTGACAATTTTTATATGGAATTCTGTCCACAAATTGAGTACTCAAGATGTCATTAATTTATCCAACCGTGGCAAGTGCTGCAGGTGGAACTACAATGAGATCTCCAGGTTGTTTTCCTTTGGTCAATAAGTCAAATTCCAAGTTAATCAAATTCCATTCAGATGATCCTGGGGGAAAGAGGCATCCATCAATTTTTTTTCTCAAGATCTTTTTTTTCAGGAGGATCTCTCAGGAAGAACCAGATCCTGACATATCAGGATGTAATATACGGTTCTTCCAGTCCTCTGATAGATCTTCACTTTCTTCTGTTCTATAGCATACCTCCTCCCATTTTATTAATGATGTTTTCTGAAATTGTGTCTCCCTCACAAGGAAGAATGGAAGGAAGTTGACTCTTTGTTTTGGGGGAGCGTAAACCATGATTGAACCTCCAACTCAGGTAACAAAAGAGCATTCATTCATTTACTGGATCTCTATTTTCCCTTTCCCTTAGGAAATCAGCTGTTATAGTCCTCCATTTACAACCAGAATTGAGGCCAAAATTTTTGTTGCTAACAAAATATATATCAGTACTTTAAAAACAATGCTCTTTACTAAAATATAACATTGCCAAAGGCAGTTGGATAGAGAAGGCTTCCTGATCAAGGAGCCCCCTCCTGGCCTCCATGGGAAATGCACCATTTCTCCCCTCTGCATAAGCACCTCCCGGCACAGAAAATCCACCAGGGGCTGCACTTCAGCTTCGGGCTCCTGTTACAAGCTGCGAAGGAAGTGACATCACTAGGTTTTGCCTTTCTAGGATGCTGGACACTCTTTCTCTTTAAAGTTTAAACCTTCTCAGGAGGTTGAAAAGGAGGCAAGAAAGTCTTGAGCAGTGGTTCTCAACCTGTGGGTCCGGACCCCATTTGGGGTCGAATGACCATTTCACGGAGGTCGCCAAACAACGCAGTCTGCCATTTTTCCCCCCTTTTCTTTAGCTGTGCTACTCCCTTTTATTCTATTGGCTTTTGAAAACCAATAGAATAGACTCTTTTGAATAGAGTCTAATTCTATTGGCTTTCAAAAGCCAATAGGAATTGTCCAGGCTGTCTCTGCCCTGCCGAGCCCGCCAAAAGTCCCTTTCTGCAAACGGTGCTGCACCAGTTGAGTAGTCCTCGACTTACAACCGGTTGAGTAGTCCTCGACTTACGACCGGTTGGGGGTTGCGGCATTAAAAAGGTTGAGAACCACTGGGCTAGATGAACATTGTTATGAATGAAAAAGCATTTGGAGATACACAAGTTTCCTTGGACCCATTTGGAATTGTGTTACAGGATGGAGAAAGAATGGCACGTGTTAAGTCAATGACTGCAGTTGTTAAGTTTGTAATATGGTTGTTAAGTGAATCAGGCTTCCCTATTGACTTTGCTCTGAGAACTTTACAAAAGGTGATCACATGACCCGGGGACCCTGGAAACTTCAGAAATATGAGTCAGTTGCCAAGCATCCGAATTTCGATCGTGTGGCCATGGGGGTGCTGCAACAGGTGTGGAAAAACAGGCATAAGAGGTGTGGAAAAACAGGCATAAGACATTTTTTTCAGTGCTGTTGTAACTTTGAACAGTCACTAAAAACTGTTGTAAGTTGAGGGCTACATGTACTGTGTTTTTCGATTTTACCCTTTGCTTTTGCTTGGGGATTTTTTTAGGAATTTTTTTTAAGACTAGTACTTTAAAAACAAAATTCTTTTCGCTAATTATTCTCCTAACTTTTCAATTATGTTTAACAGAATTCTCCAGGGTCCCCATTCTACCTTAGTGCATAGCTTTGCTTCGGGAATTTTTAAACAATAGGACAAATCCTGCAGTTCCTCCTGGCCCTGTTCTGTACTTTTTTTTTTTCCTTTTCAGGAGGGTCTTCTGCCCATTGAGGAGGTGGCTGTGTATTTCTCAGAGGAGGAGTGGTCTCTGCTGGATTCTCGCCAAAAAACACTGCATTGGGAAGTCATGCTGGACAATTGCAGGAACGTGGCCTCTCTTGGTAAGGATTTCCTATTCTGCAGTCAGACAGTTCAGCAAGATGCTTTGTAGTTAGATGACATTGGTTACGTCTTATGAAAACATCTCCAAATAGATATCCTCTCCTCAGAGGGAGAAGGAAAGGTTATGGTGTTCTGTTGCTCCTAGGAAGGAAATAGGCCAATGGCATTCTGTTTAGATATATTCTATCCCATTTGTTTTTCTATTTCTGTTTAAACACATTAGTGATTAATTTCTAGGATTGAGGTAATGCCAAACTCCATCACACAGATTTCAACTATTTTGGCCAGATGCTTCCATATCAGTCCTATCAAGAATGGCCATTCATGTTTTTTGACTTAATGATTTTTCAAAGGATTTATACATCTTGAATAGAGATATTATTTCTATATTATGCCAGAATGACCAGAAACCCCCAAATGCTCGTGCAATTTTTTTTTCAAACATATTATGGCCATATTTTGCTCTTCTATACTGTGATGAGGGCTAATAAGAAGTCTAAATTTGATTTAAATAAAATGAAATACCAGTTGTGTGGTTATGTTCTTGTCATATATTATACCAGATGTGATCTCAGATGGCAGATGTGATCTCAGAACCACTGAACTATATTTTTCAAAGACCCTGGAGCATTGGGGAACTACCAGAGGACTGGAAAAGAGCTGATGTAGTTCCCATCTTCAAAAAAGGGGAAAAAATGGATCCAGGAAACTACAGACCTATCAGCCTGACCTCAATACCTGGGAAGATTCTGGAAAAGATAATCAAACAACAAATCAGCAAACACCTAGAGGCAAACAAAGTCATTACTAAAAGCCAACATGGATTTGTCAAAAACAGATCATGCCAGACAAATCTTATTGCATTCTTTGACCAAGTGACAAAATTAGTGGATTAGAGGAATGCTGTGGATATAATTTACTTGGACTTCAGTAAGGCATTCGATAAAGTAGGTCACAACCTACTACTCGATAAGATAGAAAAATGTGGGTTAGACAGCATCACCACCAGATGGATTCGTAGCTGGCTGACCAGCCATACTCAGCGTGTGGTCCTCAATGGAACCACATCTAAATGGAGGGAAGTGTGTAGTGGGGTGCCCCAGGGCTCTGTTCTGGGCCCAGTGCTCTTCAACATCTTCATCAACGATTTGGATGAGGGGATAGATGGGGAAATGATCAAATTTGCAGATGATACCAAGCTGGCAGGAATAGCCAACACTCCAGAAGATAGGCTTAGGATACAGGAGGATCTGGACAGACTTGAACACTAGGCGTTATCTAACAAAATGAATTTCAATGGTGAAAAAAGTAAGGCTCTACATTTAGGCAAGAAAAACCAAATGTACAGGTATAGTATAGGGGGTACCTTGCTCAATAGTAGTAACTGTGAGAGGGATCTTGGAGTCCTAGTCGACAATCACTTAGATATGAGCCAGCAGTGTGCTGCAGCTGCCAAAAAAGCCAGCACAGTGCTAGGCTGCATTAACAGGGATAGAATCAAGATCACGTGAAGTATTAATACTACTTTACAATTCCTTGGTAAGGCCACACTTGGAATACTGCATCTAGTTTTGGCCACCACGATGTAAAAAAGAGGTTGAGACTCTAGAAAGAGTACACAGAAGAACAACAAAGATGATTAGGGGACAGGAGGCTAAAACATAAACGGTTGCTAGAATTGGGTTTATAAAGCAATGCTACTAACTTTCTAAGGTGTGGCACTTCTGAACGCAATGCTGCCGGTGTTCAGATTGTGTTCTCACTCAGGATTTATTTCGATCGAAAATAAAGTGCTGTACCTTTAAGAAGCTTCTGCTTGGGTTTTCATGATTGAATTTTTATGATTTCTCAAGTTTTGCCAAGGGCCAGTGACCTTACACTGTATAGGCATAATGATCGATAATTCCAATCTTTAGGAGTACAATAGGATTTGTCAATTGCTGTGACGTATAGGAGCCTGCTATGCTGCATTATTATTAATTAGGTCAGGTGTGGTACCATCTGCACCAAGATGATTTCAGGATAATCCTTGGGAGAACTATAACTTGAGTTCAACAATAACCAAATAAATATAAGGGTTAAAAGGTTGCAATTAGGTTGAGAAACTTACTCCAGATCCAACCAAATTTTAAACAACAAAGATTGGGGTTTCTCTTGCTTTCAAAAATGTTTTCTTTGCCCCTTTGTGTGATTTATTTAAACTATTAAGGTTTTACATAAACCCACAAACTTCTCTGTTCTACTAAGAAATTTCAAAGAGACAAAAGAAACTCCTGAGCCAAGGTTTCAGCAAAGAAAAGCAACTTTATTTTGGCCAAAATAGAGCTGGGTAAACTTCTCCCTCTTCATGGCTGTTTAGAGGGACGAAGGCACACCATTTCTTCTACCTTTTATACTTGTTCAGAACAAAGAGATCCAGGTCTGTTTACCTGACAGGGGTTCTCAACCTTGGCGACTTTAAGACTTGTGGACTTCAATTCCCAGAATTCCTCAGCCAGCAAAACTGGCTGAGGAATTCTGGAAATTGAAGTCCACAAGTCTTAAAGTTGCCAAGGTTGAGAACCCCTGCAGGAGCAAGGAAGCACAGAAAAACAAATTCCAAAATGATGACTCCTATACATCAATCCAGGTTCCATCCGTAACTCATTCCCCCCCTCATTTCTTGGACCACTGAGCCTGACGTTGCTCTTTTCATGTAAGCCAGTGGTTCTCAACCTTTCTAATGCCGTGACCCCATAATACAGTTCCCCATGTTGTGGTGACCCCCAACCACTTATACATCACTGGGTGCCAGGGGCGTGGCCAAAGGGGGGAAAAATGGCGGACAGCCTTGTTTGGTGACCCCTGTGAAATGGTTGTTTGACCCCAAATGGGGTCCTGACCCACAGGTTGAGAACCACTGATGTAAGCAATCTCCTGAGAAAATCTCCTGTATATTTGACATGAGACACTTGCTTTTAAGCAAGTAATTTCCTGATACGAGGCACTTATAAGGTTACTTGCTCATAAGAAAATTTATATAGAATAGCTACAAACTAACACTATTAATATCAAGCATAAACATAATAAAATCATAAACACAATATAAGGTCCCCTCAAAACAATGCATTCCCTCAGCAATATTTAAAAGAACATGAACAAGGTCACTAGGAGATCAAAGAAGTTTGCAATTCCCCAGTCCTGCTATCTCCATAGGTCATTCATAAAGGCAACTAATAAAATTGGCATGTTGTGTTCCAGCCAGAAACCGATTGCCAGGCAGCCAAATAATTTGCATGGGATAAAGCCCTCTGCAGTTTCAAAGCACCAACCCTTTCAGGCAAGCCAGGCCAGGAATGGGACACTGCAAAGTCTATTAGGTATGATAGAACCTTCCTTAAAAATAGAAGAGTGGATATGTGTGTGGTGCTGTGAAAAGCAATTGGATCTGAGAAGAAACGACAACCTCCTTCCTGGTGAAAAAATGCACTCTTTCTCCCGTTTGCAGCTGTCTTGCACACAGAATCCAGCAGAGGTCTCTCTCTCTCTCACTATGCGCTTCAGCATTGGGCTTCTACTTGGAGGACGTATAACAGATGGTTCACCACAGAGAGTGGGAAGGAAGTGACATCAATAAGCCTTGCCACTATACTATTGGATGCTGCATTCTCTTTCTTTTTAACCCCTTTTGAGCTTCTCAGGGGCTTAAATAGGCTGCAGGAAAGTCTTAAGCGGAAGAGACTTAGAGGTGGGCGGGGCAAGTGGCGGGGGAGGGGTGTCTCTTGCGGTGCAAAGGGAGGCAGGGAGTTCTCGGTCTAGCGAAGGGAGGGACAGATGCCAAATCTTCGTGCAGGCTCGATCTTCTAACTCCCGGGAGAGGGAGAGGCCGGATCCCATATTATCCTGCCGCTTGTTTCCAGGCACGCAGCTGATAGCGGGAAAGCCGTGCTCCAGATCAGCCGTGTTGCCCCAAGATTAAATCCAGATCCTCGGAGAGGAGGAAGGGTCCTGGGGGAATCCTTCACGCCCCATATCCTCGGTAAAGTTCCCGAGTGGTGGTGGTGGTGGTGGTGAATTGGGAGATTGCTTTCCTGGCAACTCTCAAGCAGGACATAAGAAAATGGCTGCAAGGGAGGAACTGCAGAAGGTTGTGCCTGCATTCTCCTTATGTGCTGGATGACACTAAAATCGGGATGGATCCTCAGCAGTTCAATTTATCTTAGGAGGGTGAGTGAACCAGGACATCATCAACCGCTGTGTTTCTTTGACTGCAGCTCCTGCAGTTGATCACTCTGTTTTATTTATTTGTTCAAATATTTTGTGCTTAGAGCATGTTGTCTGAAGTTGCCCTGCCTGTAATTGTGTGATTCAGCTCTTAAAAAGCAAACCCTGAAGAAAGGGAAATGGAACATCCTAAAGCAAGTCATTTCATTTTATGTGAACTGCACTTTCATGGCTGGTTAACCCATTAGAGTTTGGCATGTTGTGTGAACCCGGCTTGTAGGTTTTTATAAAGCAAATCCTACCTTGATCACATGAACTCGGGACACTAAAACCCTCATAAATACATGCCAGTGTCCAAGTGTCCAAATGCTTCAATGGTCATAAATTTGAAAAACAATCATAAGTCACTTTTTTGGTGCCGTTGTAACTTTGAACGGTCATTCTACAAATGGTTGTAGGTCAACTACCTGTAATAAAAATGGGATACAAATAAATATTAGATATTCATGCACAGGCACTAACTGCTCATTGCCACTATAATCCTATACTATCTTAGAAAAATACTGGAATGAAAAGGTCTTAGGAGATCCACAAGATTCCCTGGACCGATTTGGAGTTGCATTACAGGTCAGAAAAAGAATGGAAAGTGAACCTTTAGCAAGTGAGGGAACGGGAAAGGGCACTTTTGGTATCAGGCCTGGGAGCCGTAGGGAGATCTGGGCAAGAACTGGGCAGAAGATCCAGGAGGAGAAAACCACCCTTTCAGACATTCAGCCCTGGAAATTCAGGAGTGTCCAATATCAGGAGGATGAAGGTCCCCGAGGGCTTTGCAGCAGACTCTACTGCTATTGTAGCCGATGGTTGAGACCAGAAAAGCACACAAAAGAGAAGATGCTGGACTTGGTTGTTCTGGAGCAGTTCCTGGCCCTTCTGCCCCTTCAGATGGAGAGCTGGGTGCGAGAGTGTGGAGCAGAGACTACCTGCCAGGCAGTGGCCCTGGTGGAAGGCTTCCTCCTGAGTCTGGAGGAGGAGAAGAAGGAGCAGGTTGAGTTACAGGTAAGAGACCATCATCATGGGAGATTAAAAGAGCTTTAAATGTAATATTGCCTTATTGGCTAGATGGGCAGTATTTAAACCGAATAAATAGACAATATATTGAATTTTTAAACCTTCGCTATCGGCGTTCTGTAGCATTCGTAATATGTGGAGAGGTTTCACTAATTATTTGGGACATTGTTTCGTTATCCATTCTCCAAGAAAGATATGAGACAACTGTTTCTTTTTTCTAGCCTCACTGATGGACATTGTGGGATTTGAATTGGTGTCCATAGAACAAGAATTCTCTTCATGGTGTGCGATGTTTGTTAATTATTTTCTCCTGCCTATTATTTCAAGTCCTTTGCAGTGAAGACCAGAGATCCCGAGGGAAGGAGGCATCCATCAAATCTCCCTCAAGAACTGTTTTTCAGGAGGATCTGTCAGGAAGTTCCCAATCAGGACATCTCAATAGGTAATACAAAGGTCCTTCCACCCCTCTAAAAGATCCTAGCTTTCTCATCTTCTCTTCATCTTCTCTTCTATAGAACACCTCCTCCTACTTTTTTAATTATGCGGTTTAAAATTTTGTCTCCCTCACAGGTAAGAATAGAAGAAAGTTGACTCTTCCTTATGGTGGAGCTGGAACAATGATTGAACCTCCAACTCAGGTAAGAAGAGGAAATATATGGGATTTTTATTCTGTCTTTCATGTTGGTATACGTAGAATTGTTTTCTTACATTTTACTCTTTCTTTCGGCTTGAGTCATTTTTGTGGTCCTGAACAATATAGAAGATTCAAGAGAGATTATTATTAGGAAATATTTTTGTTAAAGACCAGAATGGAACTCTCTTCATGCTGATTATTCTTTCTAGTTTTCCGTAATTAATTTCTTTATGAAATTCTCAAGGGACTCATTGTTGTTTGTAATTCTTTGATTTGGAATTATGCAAGGATGTCAAAATTAACTATTCATACTATTGCCACTTTTAAAAACCCTTTTTTGCAACCAATGATTGTTGTATGAACCAATAGAGCAGATCAGCTTAAAACATAAGGCAGACTATAAATATCTAATGAAAATGGCCAGATGGAATGAACGCTATCAAGGCACTTTAGCTTGCAGCGTAATTTCTTGTGCCTAGATTTGAAGACCAAATTCAGCTTTGCAATAGCTAAGAAATGTCCACTTCAGGAAAGCTTCTCTCTTTTTTTATTTCCTACTCAGTCTATATCTCAGACTACTAGCAGCTTCCTTGCAATATGAGATGGAGTAGAAACTGAGTTGCACGTCTGTGGATTTGATAACAGCCACTACAAATCTCTGCTGCTCTCTCCCAGCACTTTCATGAAAGTGTTGGTGGGATTGGTCCTACTGGGAACACTGTGCTGCAAAGAATCCATCCCCCGTCTCCTTCTGCAAACACAGGGAGCTTTGGAGTCAATAGTGGGTGGGGTTTCCAAAGCCCACCTGCCAATTGATTCCTTCCAGACACTGAGAGTCTTTTGTTGATGGATAGATGGACTGATAGACAGACAGTAGATCAATTCATCCAGTGGGGTTACTTTTCACAGAATGGCACTGGAAGTCCTACAGCAGTGGTGGCGAACCTATGGCATGGGTGCCAGAGGCGGCACTCAGAGCCCTCTCTGTAGGCACGTGCGCCATCGCCCCAGTCCTAGGCCTTCAGCTGGGTTTTATAAAACCTTTTCGCTCTAGGCCTCCGCCGCCGTGGGCAAAAAAAAAAAAAGGTTCAATCAATCAGTCAATTTCAACTTCTCATGGGGAAAAAAAAGATCTTGCAAAGTTGGAATTGATTGAACTTTTTAGTCCCACCCAGTCTGCCATTACCACCGCACCCATGCCCACCCAATGGGCCACACCCACCCGGCACCCAACGATGCATAAGTGGGTTTTGGGTTGCTTTGGGCACTCAGTCTCTAAAAGGTTTGCCCTCACTGTCCTACAGTATCAATCAACCTGTCTGAAATATTTCTTCAGTCAAAAGTTTTTGATTTGTCCATTTTCTCACCTAAATCACAGAATCCTACCAAGCATAATAACCATTTACCTTAGTGCATATCTTTGCGTTGGGAATTTGTAAACAATAGGTCACTTCTTGTTATTCCTCCTGGATCTGGTCTGTATTTTTTTCCTCTGTCAGCAGGACCTTGTCTCCTTTGAGGAGGTTGCTGTGTATTTCTCCGAGGAGGAATGGTCTGTGCTGGATCCTGACCAAAAAGCACTCCATTGGGAAGTCATGATGGAAAATTATAGGAATGTGACCTCTCTTGGTAAGGGTTTCCTATTGTCCCATCAGGGGGTTCAGGAGAGTTTTGTAATTAGATGCCACAGCTATTTCTTTTTATTGTGGTTCTTTGCACAGTCATCCATATGTTTAGATTGGATTTGGCGTTTTCAATCCACCTATCATGTTCTTTCCAAGGACCTGGAATAGGCAGATGTTATTTTATTAAAAATTTTTTGCCAGAGTAAAACAACCATACAAGTTTTGAATAGGAAATAAAAAAGATACAGTAAATTAGTAAATAAAAAAATTTTTGAAGAAAGAAATAAAGGGGGAAAAAGAAAAAGTAACAGAAGTAACTTCTGATCTTTTTCATGGCAGTGGCAAAAGCAATTGCATTTTATCCTCTCTTTCAAAGGCTACATGATAGTTTTCTTCTTTCCATCTAATCTTCAAACCATTTCATTCCTTTCAACTCCTAATTTTCATTCAAACCAAGCAGCAGGCTGCAAAGTACAGTGCAAACTGGGCAGACCTAATTCTCCTTTTTCCTTTCCTTTCCATCTTGGAGAATTGTTTGTTTTTCTTTGCCATGCAAACTTAGACATATGTTTCTGTGATTGCTTAAGTGGTATATCAGTTTTCAAAATAGGTATTGTTTAAAACAAAACATTCTAGGCAAAACATTATCATAGAAATTCTCTCCCAATAACAACTGTAATTTATCCCATTTTCCTTTTTTTCTCAATATTAAAACTAGTTTTCATTGATTCTAACTGATCTTCAATTTTCATATTTTTAACATCATCTTTTGATTATTAATCTTAAATACTACATTCCTTTAATTTTTCCATTTGTTTGTATCTGAATTCCCTTCAAAGGATTAGTTGCAGAGACAAAGGGCATCCTTGTCCCTTTCTCTATCTCATACTTTTGTTAATTATCCATTAACAATTATTTGTGCTTTTAGCATAGATTGATTTCACTTAAACAATAAATTTGTTTAACATGATAGCAGTATTCCAATATCTCAGGGGCTGCCATAAAGAAGAGGGAATCAAGTTATTTTCCAAAGCACCTGAAGGCAGGACAAGAAGCAACGGGTAGAAACTAATCAAGGAGAGAAGCAACCTAGAACTAAGGAGAAACTTCCTGACAGTGAGAACAATTAATCAGTGGAACAGCCTGCCTCCAGAAGCAGTAAATGCTCCAACACTGGAAGTTTTTAAGAAGAGACTGGACAGCCATTTGTCCGAAATGGTGTAGGGTTTTCTACCTGAGCAGGGAGTTGGACTAGATGACCTCCAAGGTCCCTTCCAACTTTACTACTATTATTATTATTATTATTCTCTCATATCTTTCAAAATGTTAAACAGGAAAATCCAATTCAGATTGTCAAAGGCCTTCCCCACATCTAAGATCAGTGCAGCTTTTTTTTATTATGTTCTAAGTCAGACATGTTAAACACAAGGCCTGAGGGCCGGATACGGCCCGCAAAGTGGTTTCATGTGGCCCGCGAAGCCATCCTGGAAACAGTGAGGGAACGGCCCCTTCTGCCGTGGCCCTGGCCCAGGCCAGCCAGGAGCCAATGTACAATTTTGTGGTGGCCATCTATGCTGAAACGCATTCAGTCCTAGCTCCATAAGCCCCCCCCCTCCCGCATGGCATGAGAGCAAGAGTGAGGCTCCTCCAGTGGACCATGCCTTGGCACTTGCCCTGGTCCCATCCCCTTCTGCTAGAGACCCTCAGATCTATCCCACTCCTGCCCAGGCCCCCACGGCACCCTTGACGCAAACGATGTAGAGCTGGCCACACCCACCCAGTAGGCCACACCCACTCCATCCACACCCACCCAGTAGGCCGCACCCACCCAGCCCCCTGAGGGCAACCGCAATGCTGATGCGGCCCTCAATGAAATTGAGTTTGACACCCCTGTTCTAAGTATTCCAAAATTTGTAATATTTTTCTAATATTACTTCTTAACTGTCTCTTAGATAGAAATCAACACTGGTCATCGTGAATAAATTCTTGGAAAGCTAGTTGCATCCTTCCAGCCAGAATCATTGTAAAAAGTTTGTAATCGTCATTCAGGAATGATATTGGCTGGTTCTACTATTGCAAATATGCTATATAGGGTTACTAGAAGAACTCCTAGATCAGTGATGGTGAACCTTTTAGAGACTGAGTACCCAAAAAATAGCCCTGCCCCGGCCCCCGCTCTGCCCCTGGTTCCACCCACTCCAACCCCACCTGCCCTACCTCCGCTCTGCCCCCGCCCACCCGCAGGGCCACTCACCGCCTCCACGGCCAGGGGGGCTGTTGGGTAGTAGGGGGCCATGGGGGGAGACGGGGCTGGGGCAATGGCACACGTGTCCACAGAGAGGGCTCTGAGTGCCGCCTCTGGCACACGTGCCATAGGTTCGCCACCACTGTCCTAGGTTTTTTTCCTCTGCAACCATGTTATTTTGGCAAGAAAAGAAAAGTAAAACAAAAGGTAGTTTGGATGGGAAGATGTCAGGGAATTGCACAGCAAGTGTTCAAATGAAATCAGACCCCTGGCGAACTGGTAGTTTTATATAAATAAATATATATTTATAGCAGATAAACAGCAGACAAACAGGAGCATCATGAAGTAAATCACAGAGCACAGAGCACGGGAAAAAGGAAAATTTCCTCTCCACACCTACGGCAACCAATCCCAGCGTAGATTGTCTCACACAGGAGCCAGCATACTCCAACCAATCAACTACAATCCTGTGTTCTGGCTCATTGTACAATCCCATTGTTCCAGCTACTAAATTGAAACATCTTAACACCCCTCTAATTTAAAGCTGGACAGCATTTAAACCAAGTTGTTTCACCTGTATTTCTGTTTACCCAATGACTTTGTCATGAGGTCGGTCAAATTGTTTTCTGATGGATAGTAAATTAGATCTATTAATAAATTATATCTATTTCACTAGTTTTCTGACATTACAGTATTTTATGTCAACATTTTTGCTTCTGTTTTTTACTCTCGCCTTTTGCCATTTGTATACATGTTGTGTTATCTTCAAATACTGGTATAGCTCCTTTCACTTCAATATCCAAATCTTTTAACAATTGTATATAGAATGTTATCTCTGAACACAACTTTGACAATGGTATGAATTCTGCTTCAGCTGTGGAAATGGCAATTGAAGTCTGTTTTCTAGATTTCCAACCAGTTACTGCTTTTGCAAATATTACAACAAATCCTGATACTGACTTTCTATCCTGTACATCATTAGCCCAATCTTTCCATTTCTTTTCTGCCAGAGGTAAATTTAATACTTCCTGGTAATTTGGGGCTCATAAAAGATGTTACATACTTTAACCTCATCAACTGTGAATCTTTCTGAAGGAACACCTTTGTTTGCTTTTTCAGACATCCTTGGAATAAAATGTCCTAATTTCACCAGAATCTCATTCTCCAAACATTCCTCTGAGCTCTACTCAGACCCTGAACTACTCTCAGATTTCTATTTAATGTGCCTGTGTAAGTGTTCATTTATTGGAGAACTCTGACTAACAGGCACTAAAATTCCAGTATTGGCATGTACCTTTTCCCAATTCTCATGTTCAGAAAAATTTGCACAATGTGAGAGGATAATATTTTTGTGTCCATCTGTAAATCAGCCCCTTGATCAACTTAGTTGCTCTTCTTTGCACTTTTTCCAACGTCTCAACACCTTTTTTGTCATGTTTCAAAACTTGTGCACACACCCTGTTATTCTTTATGACTTTGTATGTACCCTTTGCGAAAAATATTTGATACCCTTCATTATCTAAGTAGGACACACTCAGCAAATTGTGATCGAAATCTCTTACACATAAAACCTTATCAAATGATTCACTAATGCATGGTATATATGCTCTTCCTTGTCCCTGTACAAAAGAATGATTACCATTTGTCAGGCTTATCTAATATTCCTGGTCAACTGGTCCCAGATTTGGAAAAAAAATCTGGGTTATTTATAATATGCTTATTTGCCCCACTGTCCAACAACCAAGTGTCTTTAGTGTTTTTGTTGGTTGCCATCACGACAGAAATCTGTGTCCTCCTTCCTTCTTTGTGCTGTCTCTCTCCTGTGTGTATCTTTTAATCTTCTTACTTGGCAATTTTTTTGGTATTTTGAATGGATCCACATACAAAGCAGCATTTTACTATACAGATTTCCTCTCCACCTTATTATCTCTCTGGAATGCATCTCCTTTCTGACTGAGCTGTAAGTTACTATCATTTCTCTCGCATGCAGTGTTTCTATTCTTCCAAAAGTGTCCCAGTTATATATTTAAATTACACTTGTTCATGGACTCAAGGCTTACTACTAACACATCCTAAGTATCATCAAGGGAAGTTAGCACAACATACACTTTGTGTACTTCTGAAAATACCATTCCTCGCTCTTCTAATTCAAAGAAGGTTTTCTTCATGAAGTGGCGGTGATCTGACAGACTTTCTTCAGACTTTAGCCTTGTTCTATAAAAGTTTTCTGGTAAGAGTTACTTTGCTCCTTGCTGCCTCTCTGACATAAATTTTGTGTAATGCAAGCTAGCATTCTCTAGCAAATGTTAGTCCATGCACATATATTACCTGACTATATTCCAAGCACAAAATTATTCTGGCTAGTGCTTTTTCATTTCACTTTTGCTGTTCCTCATTGAGATCTGCTGGAGGATTGCTTACAACTGTCCACAAATCCTTCCTTTCCATTTTTAGGCTCCATGAGAGATAATTTCTCTCATTAAGACCAGCCAAAAGAAATCCTCCTCCCATCTCTATAACAGATAGCATCATGCTGTCTTTACAGGTGAATCATCCTCAACCTCCCTCAGGCTCAAGAAGAAACTTTTACCTCAGAGAAATTTACTACTGTCACTTCAGGTCGCTTCTGGTTCTGTAATCTGTCAGGGAATTGTGCAGCAGGTGTACAAATGAAGTTAGAGATGCTGACAAGAACTTATGGGTTTATATAAATACATATACATATCGCATATACTATACAATACAACAGAGCATCATGAGGTAAGTCACAGAGCACATAGCACACGGGAGAAAAAGGCAGGAAAAAAGAAAACTCAAAACTCATATGATTTCTGATAGTTTGATATTTTTCCCTAGCCTTATTACCACTTTCATTTCTCTTTTCCTTTGAAGGCACTTATGGGCAGAAGAATAAAGATTCAGTCGAACCATTCCAATTTATCAGACATGGAAAAGGAATGGAGAAACATGCAGTTCAAATGGAACTAGAAAACTGTGAGCGAAACCAGTCATATAACTGGAATAAGGGAAGCTCATCTTCCATTGATGCACAGATTCAAGACGTTCATATCCAACAAGGCAAACACAAGAAAAAATACATTGGGAAAGGTGTAGGACTATTCAAAAACACATTCAATATAAATAAGCACCATCCAACCCAAACGAAAGGAGAAGATTATATATGCAGGGATGATGGAAAAAATTACAATGGGACTTTCGGTCTTTCTCGAGATAATGGGTCCCTGACATCTCATAAAAGGATCCACATGGGAGAGAAGCCATTTAAATGCATGGTGTGTGGAAAAGGCTTCAGCCAGCAGAGTAACCTTAGTTCCCATAAAAGAATCCACACAGGGGAGAAGCCTTATAAATGTATGGAGTGTGGAAAGACCTTTACTCAGAGCGTTCAACTTACTTGCCATAAAACGATCCATACAGGGGAAAGACCATATAAATGCATTGAATGTGGAAAGTGCTTCAGTCAACCCAGTAGTCTTACTGTTCATAAAAGGATCCACACAGGGGAGAAGCCATATAAATGTGTGGAGTGTGGAAAAACTTTTAGTTACAGTGGTCATCTTACTTCACATAAAAAGATCCACACAGGGGAGAGACCATATAAATGCATGGAATGTGGAAAGACCTTTAGTCGTAACATTCAACTTACTTCCCATAAAAGGATCCACACAGGGGAGAAGCCATATAAATGCTTGGAATGTGGAAAAGGCTTCTGTGAAAACTGGTCTCTTACTGTTCATAAAAGGATCCACACGGGAGAGAAGCCATATAAATGCATGGAGTGTGGAAAGGGTTTCAGCCAACATAGTAATCTTACTTCCCATAAAAGGATCCACACAGGAGAGAAGCCGTATAAATGCTTGGAGTGTGGAAAGACGTTTATTTATAGCAGTCATCTTACTTCCCATAAAAGGATCCACACAGGGGAGAAACCATATAAATGCATGGAGTGTGGAAAGACCTTTACTCATAACATTCAGCTTACTTCCCACAAAAGAATCCACACAGGGGAGAAACCATTTACATGCATGGAGTGTGGAAAGGGCTTCAGCCAACATGGTAATCTTACTTCCCATAAAAGAATCCACACTGGGGAGAAACCATTTAAATGCATGGAATGTGGAAAGACCTTTACTCATAGCAGTCAACTTATTCCGCATAAAAGGATTCACACTGGGGAAAAGCCATATGCATGTATGGACTGTGGAAAGACTTTTACTCATAGCATTCAACTTAATTCCCATAAAAGGATCCATACAGGGGAGAAGCCATATAAATGCATGGAGTGTGGAAAGGGCTTCAGCCAACACAGTAGTCTTACTTCCCATAAAAGGATCCACACAGGGGAGAAGCCATTTAAATGTATGGAATGTGGAAAGGGCTTCACTTACAGCAGTCATCTTACTTCCCATAACTGGATCCACATAGGGGAGAAGCCATTTAAATGCATGGAATGTGGAAAGTCCTTTACTTATAGCAGTCATCTTACTTCCCATCAAAGGACCCATACTGGGGAGAAGCCATTTAAATGCATTGAGTGTGGAAAGGGCTTCAGCCAACGCAGTAATCTTACTTCCCATAAAAGGATTCATACAGGGCCCAAGCCATATAAATCTCGGGCATGTGAAAAGAGCTACAGGAGGAACAATGACCCAATTTCCCATATAGAGATACATTTAAGTGAGTATCTATGTTAGTTCTTGATTTAGTTGGTTAAGTTTTTGCATTTCCTATTTATTATGTACTATTTTAATTATGAACTGTGAATTTTTCAAGCTACTATCATTTGGAGGTGGCACATGCTATTGCACGTAATAAGATATTTTTTGTGTTAAGTATATCCTTGCTCAGATTCCTGTTGGTCATATCCAAGAAATTGGCGATTTTAGGCACCTATATTGCTGGGCTGTTATGTTATGAAGATTTTGTCTTTACTGTGTCTTTATAAATGAGCTTCCTGCTCCCAATTGTTTCTTCTTCCCATTTGATGATGTTTTTTGGAGGGATACGAACAAGCAGATATTTAATAGGCACAGCTTCCCCAAGCAGCAGAAGGAGCTGTATTTCTCTGATGCAGAAATAAACACCATTTCTCAATGGATTCTACACTTTTCTGTTCTTACAACAATTTGGAAATGACAAATTCATTGGATTTGAATGAATATTATAATTCAAAGGGAATTCAAATTCCACCAGAGTTTACAGAGTGAGATTGAATGTGACTAGATGAGCTCCAAGATCCCTTCAAACATCATCAATATTATTATCATTATTATACTGAATTGCCCTATTAAATTATTTGGGTATTAAATTAAAAATGACAACTAAGAGAAATTGCACTTTGAATTTTTCATGACTTTTTCTATCTTTATACCTAGTTAAGGATATTCAGGAGGATGAGGATGAAAGTGACTGTAATGTGCTGACATTGCAAACGATCAAGCAAGAGGAGAGATCTTTGGAAATCAGTGGGGATCAAAAGAAAATAATATGAAATTATGAAAAATTACTTCAGTTCCCTCTGACCAAACACACAGAAATGAGAAGGGGAACTGCCTATGAGATGTGAAAATATCAGAAAATAATGCTGGACAACAAAGATTTTGCATCCTGAACACCTTTGATGTATCTTACAGATTTTTAGCTGCTAATCATGAAAATAATCTGTAATTTAATATATTGTGTACCACTTTATAGGAATCTTGTCTTTTTACACAATGGCAATGTACATACCCTTCATTATGTTGGATGTACTGCACAAATGCCAACCATGAAAACATGGAACTGTTGTTGAAGCACATCCAGTACATTAAGTAAAACTAGAATATCTATGGAGATATAAAAACAATGGCTCTGCTGCTTGGAATGCAGCTCAGATATACCAAGTACTGTTGTTACATACAGTATGCAGATGGGAAAGCCAGGCAAGAGAGTTGCATTACCTTAAAAAGAAATGGCCATTCTGAAAGAATTTGTTTCCAGGCCAGAAAAACATGGCACTTGAACCACTTATTGACCCAACAAATAAATTTTTGCCTCCACTTCACATAAACTTCAGACTGATGAAATGTTTTGTCAAAGCATGAACAAGGAAGGTGAATGTTTTTGTTATTTGAGACAGATGTTTCCAAGAATAATTGATGTCAAGATTAAGGAAGGCATTTTTGTTGGTCCACAGAATAGATATATCATCAATGACAAGCTGTTTGAAGATCTGTTAGTGTGGTCAGAGAAAATCACCTGGAAGTCATTCACAGATGTCATTGAGAATTTTCTTGGCAACTGTGGACACCAAACTATAGTCATCTGGTTGACAGACATCTTACAGCATACAAGACCATGAAGTGCAACATGTCACTGAAGATGCATTTTCTGCATTCACGCTTGGATTTCTCCCTCAGAAATCTAGGCGCAGTCAGAGAGACAAACATGGTAAATGTTTTACCAGGACATTGCCACAGTGGAAAATATGGAGAAATTTTCTGACAGAACAATCAACCAATGGAATAGTTTGTCTTCAGATGTTGTGGGAGCTTTATCACTGGAAGCTTTCAAGAAGAGACTGGACTGCCATCTGTCAGAAATGGTGTAGGGTCTCCTGCTTGGGTTGGACTAGATGATCTACAAGGTCTCTTCCAACTCTGTTATTCTATTCCAGTGATGGCGAACCTTTTAGAGACCGAGTGCCCAAACTGCAACCAAAAACCCACTTATGTATCATTGGGTGCTGGGTGGGCGTGACCCATTGGGTGGGCATGGCTGCGGTGGAAACAGCAGATTAGGTGGGACTAAAAAGTTCAATCAATCAATTCCAACTTTGTGATATCTTTTTTTTTCCCACGAGAAGTTGAAATTGATTGATTGATTGAACCTTTTTTTTTTTTTGCACATGGTGGCAGAGGCCTAAAGCGAAAAGGTTTTATAAAATCCAGCTGAAGGCCTAGGACTGGGGTGGTGGTGCGCGTGCCCACAGAGAGGTCTCTGCGTGCCACCACGGTACTATTCTATTCGTTCTTTGTTAACCTTTTCTGGGTTTTGTATGTTGCATGAATCCTGCTTATAGATAAATGTAGATGTATATTTTTAAAAAACAAGTCTCTCCTTGTGAATAGAAAGAAATTGAAATGATACAAAATGCCAAATACACTGAATATTCTTGGTGGAACTCATCAATATACCATCTCAGAAAAATACTTCCTTCCATGGGAATGAGTATTGTTGAATGGTCCAATCCAATATGTCAACTCTACAACGAACCTGGCTGCAGCCATTTTCCTCATTCTAGGTTGCAGCAGGATTGGGAGGGGTTGCAGAGGATTTCTATTAGTCTAAACATTTTACTGTCCATGGGAACCAAGATCATTTCTGTCGATTGGATGGGCATATGGTTAGAAAGCCCACCAAACTATTCTATTGGGAAACATAACATTGCATAGCACTGGGGTGGGAAACTTAACCTTGTAATAATATATGTCTTTCGAGGGAATTTCAGTCTTGGTTTCACTTTTGACCATGCCGATGCTATGTAGCCAATAAACATGTTCTTTGAGGAAACCTCAAGCCTCGAAATTCTGATTTGTTTGGTCTCGTCTATCGGAAACTTGACACACTACTTCTTTGAATTTCTTCTCTTTTCTATAAGAGAATCGCAAAATGGAGGTCATTTGTTGATCTTCTTGTAGAGACAAAGTTATCTCTTTGTCAAAGAGGGCTTAATGGCTTCTAGTATTCCCATGGCTAAATAAACATTGCTATGAATGAAAAAGCATTTAGAAATACACAGGTATCCTTGGACCCATTTGGAATTGCGTCACAGGACAAACAAAAAGAATGGCATGTCATCCTTTAGCAAGTGGAGGAACTGGAAAAGGCCCTTCCGATGCTCAGTCTGGCATCTGTGGAGAGTTGTGGGCAAAAATTGGGCAGAAGATGCTGGAGAAGAGACCAGCTTCCACGCAGTGGCCCGAGTTGAAGGCTGTGTGGTGTCCATTAATTCTTTTCTCCTGCATACTATTTCAAGTCTTTTGCAGTGGAGATCAGAGATCCTCAGGAAAAGCAGCGTCCATCAACTTTTACTCAAGATCTGTTTTTCAGGAAGATCTCTCAGGAAGATCCAGACCCTGCCACCTCAGGAAGTAATATAAGGTTCTTCCACTCCTCTGATAGATCCTAACTTTCTCTTTATGTTTTCTCTTCTAAAGCATACTTCCTTCCATTTTATTAATTATGACTTTTGAAATTATGTTCTCCCTCACAGGGAAGAATAGAAGGAAGTTGACTATTTGTTTTGGGGGAACGGAAACCGTGACTGAACCTCCAACTCAGAGAAGAACATTCATTTACTAGATTTGTATTTTCCCTTTCCCTCAGGAAATCAGCTCATGTACATGGTATAGTCATCGACCTAAACCCAAAATTGAGCCCAAAGATTTTGTTGCTAAGTCTCCCTCACAGGAAAAGTAGGAAGAAGTTGACTCTTCCTTATGGTGGAGCTGAAATAGTTTTTAAAATTCCAACTTACATAAGAGGAAGACATTTATTAGACTTCATGATCTATGGGTTGATGGGTTCCAGTATCATTGCTGGGGCAGGTCCCGGTTCTTTCTTGCCTCTGAAAGGCATTTTTGGGTCATAGAAGCCAGAAGGGTTAAGGCCTGTCAAAAGTCATCTTGTCATGCATCCCATAAAACAGTGGTTCTCAACCTTTTTAATGCCGTGACCCCCAACTGGTCGTAAGTCGAGGACTACTCAACCAGTCGTAAGTTGAGGACTATTCAACTGGTGCAGCACCGTTTGCAGAATGGGACTTTTGGCGGGCTCAGCAGGGCAGAGACAACCTGGACAATTCCTATTGGCTTTTGAAAGCCAATAGAATTAGACTATTCAAGAGAGTCTATTCTATTGGCTTTCAAAAGCCAATAGAATAAAAGGGAGTAGCATAGCTAAGGAAAAGGGGAAAAAATGGCGGACTGCATTGTTTGGCGACCCCCGTGAAATGGTCGTTCAACCCCAAATGGGGTCCCGACCCACAGGTTGAGAACCACTGCCATAAAAGGATCCACACGAGAGAAGCAATATAAATGCATAGAGCGTGGAAAGAAACTCAGCAAAAAAAGGGATCTTACTTGCCATAGAAGGCTCCACACAGGGGAGAAGCAATATAAATGCACATAAAGGTGTTCCATGGATATTCATACCTTATGAGACATAAAAAGATCAACACAGGGAAAAAAACATATAAATGCATGGAGTATGGAAAGACTCAGACATCTTACATCCCATAAAAGGGTGCACACGGGAGAAGCCATATAAATGCTTGGAATGTGGAAAGACCTTTACTCATAGAAATTGACTTGCTTCCCATAAAAGGATCCACATGGAGGGAATCCAAATAAATATACTGGTACTGAGTGTCAAAACAGTCATCTTCAGTCAAAACAGTCATCTTAAATCCCATCAAATGATCCACACAGGAGACAAGCCATATAAATGCATGGAGTGTGGAAAGAATTTCAGCCGACACCATACTCTCCATAACATGATTCATAGATGTGAGAAGTCAGTCCCCAAAACAAAGATACATTTGGGTGAGAATGTATGCTAATTATAGATTTAGTGGGTTCAGTCTGGATTTCCAATTTACACAGACTGAACTTTGAAAAAAGGATTGTTTTTTTTTTTACTGATTCATCCTTCTAGCTTAGAGACCTAGAGAGATGTATTTAGTAATGAAAATAAAAATAATGGGCATGTGCCATTATAATTATTACCTCTAAGTTTTTGAATTTATGTGTGTATAGGTTCATTTTATTTTATTTTTTAGAAATGCGCTTCCTGCTCCCCAATTGTCATGTTTCTCCCACTTGGTCATAGCTCTCAGAAGGAAGTGAAGACATTCAACAGGTGCTGCTTCCCCAAGCACAAATGAAAAAATAAAAGAAAAATCAAATGTGCACCCTTGATGTAGAACTGGGGCGCCCCAAAAGTAATCAAATTTGCATCCTCAGTGTACAACTGAGACCTGAGTCAAACAGTATCTATGCAGAAACAGGGAACATTATTCATTCAAAGGCCTGAAGATGTATGAAGGAATTATCACATGCACATCAATGTTTAGCATCTGGGAAGAACTGAAATGATAAAGAATTCCTCTCTCAAAAACGAAGCCCAAATGATCAGAAGCCCCACAAGTGATTGTGCAATTTTTTTTCAAGCATTTTGCTGTTCTATAGTGTGATGAGAGCTAAGAAGAAGTCTAAATTTGATTTAAATAAAATTAAATATTAATGCTGTGGCTATGTTCAAGTCATGTATTATACTCATGTATTAAACTCTTTAGTTGCTTTAAAAATGTATTAACACATGAAAGTTTTTGGAAGGATATGAGAAGCTCATGTTTGAAGCTTTTTATTGTCAATCGTTCTGTGTCAAGCTGGACAATAAAGAAACTGAAAAGAGCAGAGAGGTTAACTGAATTCTTTTTAACCGCTTTTTCCCCTCTGCATCTACATTTTTTCTTTCACTAATTGTAGCTAAATGTGTTTTTTTTTCCTCCCCATTGTCACCTACAAATCCAGAGGAATTTTTGGGTCGTAGAGGTAAGCCGGAAGGGATAAGGCCTGTCACAAGCCAGAACTTTATTTCAGGAGCTGCTAATGTGTCACCATCTTGTCTCCTCCCTGCAGGCCCATCTTCCTGAGGTGTATTTCCTACGTAATAAACAATAAACTAGAAAAAGAAGGATTATGAGGGATGAATAAAACAGGGATGAATGAAAGAAATGAAAGGCAAGGCAAGGGAAGGCAAGGGAAAAAGTGGATAAGAGAAACGAGATAACATGATAGTCAATGGAAAGACTGTAATTTAATTAAACAATAAAAGAAATTGAATAGTTGAAGGTTGCAGTTATACTGAGAAGCTTACTCAAGTTCCAACCAAGGTTTAAAAACTTTTCTGCAACTTCTTGCCTAATTTTGTTTGTCCTGCTGTGTAGTTTTATGTCTCTCCCAGATAAACTGTACTCAATGAGTAGTCCTCAACAGCATTACATCCACATGGAGAGAAGTAAGCAGGTAAGGTTCTGTCTTAGGCCCAGTACTCTTCAATATCTTCATTAATGATTTAGATGAAGGAATTAAAGGGGAACTCATCAGATTTGCAGATGACACCAAGCTGTCAGTAGCCAACACCCCAGAAGACAAACTCAGGATCCAAAAAGATCTTACAAGCTCGAACAATGGGCCCTATCCAACAAAATGAGTTTCAACGTGGAGAAAAGCAAAGTCTTACACTTAGGCAGGAAAAACCAAAGGCACGAATACAGGTTGGCCGAGACCTGGCTTAAAAACAGTAACTGTGAGAGGGACCCTGGAGTCCTAGTGGATGATCACTTGACTATGAGCCAGCAGTGTGCAGCAGCAACCAAAAAAGCTAATACAATCCTGGGTTGTATAAACAGAGGTATAGAATCAAGATCACACGAAGTATTATTACCCCTTTATAAAACCCTAGCCCTTCGCAAAAAATGGCAGCTAAATGATCTCCCTTATTTCAAATAATATGTATAATAATAAAAGGAGACCTATTTGATGATCTAAAAGCACTGACATGGAAGGCTAGTTGGCAAAAGAAGAAAGACAGAAAGGCTGAAGAAAATTGGGGTTTTGATTTATTAGAGGGGATTTCATATTACTAATTAGAAGGTTAAAGGGAGAAGTTGAGATAAGGGGAATTTGGGTCATTAAATTTAAAATATTTGGAAATTAGTTGAAAATAAGGATTCTATTTGTTTATGAATATGTTTGATTTATTGATTAACCCAGACTATATAATGATTTTGATTTATTAAAGGGGATACTGTATTATTAATTAGATGATTTAATATGGTGGGAAATAGATAACTTTTAGGAAATAGAACAAAACTATATTCAAATAGATAAGATTTGTATTTTGAATATTAGATTCTGTTATGAATTGAGATAAGGGAAACTTTGGTTACCTAAAACCTGGAAATTACAAATATCAAATGTTAAATTTGAATATTGATGGGAAACTAAAAATTGAGAACAAATCAATAATAGGACATTAATTGTCTCTAAAGATTGAATGTAAAAGTAATTAAGATATGTATAAGCTAACAATTTATTGATAAATGTAATAATGATGTTTTTACTTGGTTGATATAACAAGAACTGTATTAGCTTAAATACGAGATAGTAGATATTAAGGGAAAAAGAGAGGAAATATTTGATGTTGTAACTTGAGATTTGTACTAAAGATTTTTGTATGTTATTGAACTATTGATTAACCCGGCCACCACACTGCTTTTTAAATACTTAAGTGTAAAATTGGGAAATTAATAAAATATTACTAAAAAAAGAACGTTTTGTGAAAACAAGGGGTGTCTGGCTTTCCTTTTACACACTGCTGCCTGCATGCTGAGGAAATACACCCAGCTTCTTTGGAAACCTGGACAGATGACCTGGACAAAAGCTGGCTTGGAGAGATCTTTGGTGATTTGCAAAGGGAAATTTTTCTGGTTGTGTTAGCTTTTGGAGGTCTTCTGGTTTTGCCATGTTTGATTCCTGTTATCTAAAGAATAGTTGCTTCTACCATCTTGGGGTTGACCATCATACATCCTCTGTAAATCCCATAAGACAGCCAAGGTCCTGACTATCATCGCAATAACAAAGGATTATACGTCATTGGTCACCAAGTAACAGAACACATTCTGTTACAAAATTAAAAAGGGAGGAATGAGGGGTTGTGTAACTGGAACAAAAAGAAATGGTTTAGCCTAACTACTTCTATCTCACTTCTGTAATCAGCATTTAACTCAGGGACAAATTTCACACAAGTATGGGAAACATGTACATGGATAGTGTTACGTCCTGAGAGTAATGAAGAGTGAGGAGGCTCATCTTGAACACAGCAGTCTTTTATTAGTAATAGCTTTTTCCAATCTGGCAATCTACGAGGCACGCAGCCTCTCTTAACAACTCAGAGACCCGGACCAAATGGCTACAATTACCAAGTGCTTTTGCGCCTTGCGCGTGCGCACAAGGCCGTCACTCAATCTGGTCCCAGGCAGCTTTTGCAATTGCCCAGGACCTTGCAACATCCCGAGCCTGCTTTTGCAGGCTCAGGACACAACAGATAGGATGTACTGAAGGAGGGAGTAAGGGAGTGTACAGAAATGATTGATATCTTCCTTATGATGTAATGGCTCTGTTGTCTGATTTTCATTGGCTAACAAAGTTTATAAAGCAATGCTACTAACTTTCTGAGGTGTGGCACTTCTGGATGTAACTCTGCCAGGGTTCCAGATAGTTTGCAACCCAGCTGAAGTGCATTTGAGCTGCGCAGAACTCTTGAAGGAAAGAGATCCGGAAAGGGCCAGGATAAGTGGGCAGATTCTTCCAATGCAAAGGGAGGGTTCTTTTTTTTTTTTAATTGAAAAGTTTTACAAAAATTACAAAATATACCCCATCTTCTCCAAACCGAAATGCATCTTTCTTGTGAATAATCCTTCAAGTAAGCAGAAATTTTAGCCATTTCTGCTAGATTTGACACTTTAAGCATCCATTCTTCTATAGCAGGCAAACAATCCTTCTTCCAATATTGCCCTACCAACAGACTTGCTGCTGTTATTAAATTCAACATCAAATTAGTTTCCTTAACATCAAAATCTACAATAATACCCAACAAAAATAATTGAGGAGTAAACTTTATCTTTCTTTTAAAAATATTCTGAATGATCCACCAAATTTTAATCCAAAAAGCTTTTACATTTCTACAAGTCCACCAAATATGAAAATAAATTGCATTCAAACTACCACATCTCCAACATTTGGGCTGCAAGTTAGGATACATACAAGACAACTTTTGGGGATCCAAATGCCACCTATAAAACATTTTATAAAAATTTTCTCTCAAATTTTGAGCTTGAGTAAATTTTACGTTTCTAACCCAAATTGTCTCCCATGTATCCAATAGAATCAGCTCTTGAATATTTTGTGCCCATTTTACCATACAGTCTTCAACTAATTCCATTTCAGAATCCAATTTTATTAAGACATTATAAATTCTCTTTATATGAGGGTTCTTGAACTGAAGAAGGAAGAGATGCATCCCAAGTTCTCATCCAAGTTCCGTCTCCAAAAAGGAACTAAGTCACCAAGGAAAGAAAGTAAAAATGTCACTCGATCCAGACAAAAGAAATTGGACAAGAGCTAATGTGAAAGCTCTCTCCAAATCCCATCAACAGCTACCAAGCTTGAAAATCAACAAGAATAACGATCTATCTGATGAATCAGCAAAGCAAGAACTTTGGAGGGGGGGGGGGAAAGATCCTGAACTACACACACTTTTTGAACTGTTCTTCATCTAGAGTTGGCAGCTGGCAGCTTCTGTCCCTCTGGCTAGTGCCAGCCAGCCTAGTTGAGAAGGACTTGGGTAAGTGTGGATGATGAGTGTGGAAGTCTGTGTACATGTGAAAAAGAACAAATATATACGTTCTAACCAGTAAACGTCTGTTATTTTAAATTCACTGAGTCTCCCTGTATTTTAAAGAACCATTTGTGCCTCAGTGCGTGGGTGAAAGTGTGGCTATTTTCCAGGGCTGTGAGAGTGTGAGTGAGTGAGCGACTGGCTATAAGCTTGAAATACAACACTCTACTGAAGTATAACATTGCCACCCTAAAGCACGTTGAGAAGGCTTCCTGATCAAGGGAAACGTGAGCGCCCCCTCCTGGCCCCACATGGGAAATGCTCCGTCTCTCCTTGTTCCATGAGCACTTTCCACTCATAGAAAATCCCTCTGCAAAGAGAAAGGAACGCTATGCACTTCAACGTTGGGCTGCTGTGACTGGTTGGGAAGGAAGTGACATAACTAAGTCTTGCCTTTCTAGGATGCTGGACTCTCTCTTTAACCCTTTGAACTTCGCAAGTGGTTAAAAAGGCTGCAAGAAAGTCTTGAAGGAAAGAGAGCCACAGGTGACAAAGGGCTTGTTTGTGGGGGGGGGGGGAGGGGGTTTCTTCCCATACAAGGCGAGGCAGAGAGTTCTTGCACTAGAGAAGGATGTGGCATATGCAAAGTCCTCATCCAGGTTCAATCTTAGGAGTGGGAGACCCCCAGATCCCATATCTCCTGGCTGCCCTTTTCCATGATTGTAACAGGCAGGGAACAAAGCAGAGCTAGTCTAGACCACGCATGTTGCCCTCAGGAAGAAATCCAGATGCCAGAAAGGAAAGGAGGGGACCTGGATAGTCCTTCATGCCCCATTTCCTGGGAAAAGCTCCTGCGTAGGGGGAGAGTTTGCATGGCAAATCTCAAGGAAGAAATAAGAAAAGGTTTGAAAAGAAGAGAACAAAAGATTATGCCTAGTTCTCACTCTGTGCTGGATGGCAATAAACTAGGTTTGGCTCATCTGCAGCTCAATTTGT
The DNA here is from genome assembly GCF_016545835.1 of Crotalus tigris. NCBI lineage: Eukaryota > Metazoa > Chordata > Lepidosauria > Squamata > Viperidae > Crotalus > Crotalus tigris. The sequence continues at coordinate 4,508,603 of NW_024100512.1, forward strand.
CTTAGGAGGACAATGAACCAGATCATTACGTTAAGCTTTGTGCATTTAAGCCTTTTTGTTTCATATGAACTGAGCCCCTAGATCTGATAGACTTTTTTGTGCTTAGGGTACATTATGTGAACCTGCCTGCCTATGTGAAGGAAGGAAGAGAAATGGAGCGTCCTAACCCAGGGTCAACTGAATGGCATTACATTTTTTTGTGAACTGAATTTTCATGCTTTGTTAACCTGTTCTGAGTTTTTGTACGCTGCGTGAACCCTGTAGATCTATATTTTTAAAAAGCAAGTTTTTCCTTGTGAGTACAAAAAAAATAAGAAATGATCCAAAATGCGAAATACACTGAATCTTCTTATTGAAGTCATCAGTTTATCAGGTCAGAAAAATACTTCCTTCTATGGGGATGAGTGTCAATGAATGATCCAATCCACTACTGTCTAGTTGTTTGAATTTATTTTCTATGAGAGAATTGCAAAAGGAGGTCATTTGTTCATGTTCTTTAGAGACAACATTATCTCTTTGGCAAAGAGGGTTAATGGCTTGTTCTGATTCCCATGGCTAAATGAACATTGCTATGAATGAAAAAGAATTTGGTTTCCTTGAACTCATTTGGATTTGTGTTACAGGACGGAGAAAGAATGGCAAGCCTTCCTTTAGCAAGTGGGGGAACTGGAAAAGGCCCTTCCAGTGTTCAGTCTGGAATCGGTGAGGAGATCTGGGCAAGATCTGGGCAGAAGATCCTGGACGATGGAACCATCGTTTCACAAGTTCAGTCCTGGAACTTTAGGAGCATCCAGTATCAGGAGGATGAGGGTCCCCGAGGACTTTGCAACCGACTCCACTACTTTTGTAGCCGATGGTTGAGACCAGAAAAGCACACAAAAGCGCAGATACTGGACCTGGTTGTTCTGGAGCAGTTCCTGGCCCTTCTGCCCCTGCAGATGGAGAGCTGGGTGCGGGAGTGTGGAGCAGAGACCAGCTCCCAGGCGGTGGCCCTGGTGGAAGGCTTCCTCCTGAGTCTGGAGGAGGAGCAGAAGGAGCAGGCTGAGTTGCAGGTGAGAGGACTTCCTCTTGGAGTCCAGAAGGAATTGAATATAATAATATGTTCAAATTTTTGTTTCCTTTTAAAAATATTATTAAGCTTATCAAGATATAAAATACAAAAAAATTGAAAATAGTAGGAAGTAGGGTGGAGGGAAGAGAAAGAAGTATAGGGGAAAGGGCAAAAAAGGAAAATGATTGACTTCTGACTCTTTTTAGTGCAGTTGAATAAAATGGTAACATTACAGCCTCGGCCTTCTACTTTTACATCCTTAATATGTACTAGCCGTTCTATAACAACGAAATCAAAGTTTCATTTTTGTTTTATCCCAAGAAAAAAATCCAGGAGCAATTTCCAAGTAGAAACAAGGTTGGATGTGTTCTTTTCTTTAATTAAAGCAGTTAATTTTGCCATCTCTGCTAGTTCCATCAGTTTTTCCAGCGACTTCTCCATTATGGCAATTAAAGTATCCTTCCGTTTTTGTGCAAAAATTTGAATGAACCTTTATTATCAAAGTACAACATATATACAATGAGATTGGCTGAGCCTCCCTTTGTGCCCCCCCGCCCGCAATTCACAGTGATAACAATCCCACCATCCTATTACATCGTGTGAGCTAATTGCACAACGCGCCAGTTTTGCAAGTCTATCCTGCACAAGGTTATTCCCATTCAGGAGCCTGACAGCCCATGGATAGAAACTATTCTTCAGCCTGTTGGTGCAGCTGGCTATGCTTCTATATCTTCTACCCGATGGTAGGAGAATAAAGAGGTACTGACCAGGGTATGAGTCATCCCTGAGAATTTTCCTCACTTTTCCAAGGCAGCGGGCCCTTGCAATATCCAGTGGTGTCAGGGGACAGCCCACGATATTTTGTGCTGTGCTCATACCCTCTGTAATATCTTCCTATACATGGCTGTCAAGCCAGCATACCAAACCTCAATACAGCGTGAGAGGACGCTTTCTATGGTAGACCAGTAAAAGAGGGTCATTAGTTGTTCTACCCTGTTCTTCCGCAAGACCCTGAGGAAGTGGAGTCTCTGTTGGGCCTTTCTGGCCACCTGGGTTGTATCGATTTTCCAGCATTCTTGCTGCTCTCAACATATATAACAGCAAAGTTTGAGATTGTTTTTCAATCTCTTTGTCTATTAAAGTCTCTGGTTTTATTTTTATACTCACTTTTGAGAATCTTCTGCAGTAAAATATAAATCTTTCTTTGTATTTCTTTGCTTTGTCACACGTCCAGGAAAGATGGTAAAAAGATTCTTGTTTACATTTACATTTTGAACATGTATTTGAATTTCCTTTATACATCTTTGGCTGGTTATCACGCATTAAATAGAATGATATATCATTTTATAAAAAAATTCTTTTAAATTCTAATTTAATAGAAATTTTAAAACTTTCATCCAAATATCTTCCTGTTGTTCAGGCATTATATTATACACAAAATTATTTGCCATTGGATAAACATATTCAAAATCTTAATAGCTCTTTACCAGAGTTCTCTGGCTTTCATACTATGTGGAGATGCTTCACTAATCTTTGTATAGTTGCTTATCCTTTCTAAAAGAAAGGTTTTGCAGAGCCATTTCTTTCTTACTTCCCAGCCTAATTGATCGACACTGAGTGCTTTGCAGTAAAAAACCACTTCATGATGTGTGATGACCATTAATTCTTTTCTCCTTCATACTATTTCAAGTCCTTTACAATGGACGTCAGAGATCCTGAGAGAATGAGGCATCCACCAAATCTCCCTCAAGAACTGTTTTTCAGGAGGATCTCTCAGGAAGATCCAAATCAGGATACCTCAAGAGGTAATAATAATAAGGTCCTTCCACTCCTCTGATAAATCCTAACTTTCTTATCTTTTGTGTTTTCTCTTCGATTGCATACCTCCTCCCATTTCATTAATTATGCTTCCTGAAATTCTGTCTTCCTCACAGGGAAGAATAGAAGAAAGTTGATTCTTTCTTTTGGGGGAACTGAAACCGTGATTGAACCTCCAACTCAGGTAAGAGAAGAACATTCATTTACTAGATTTGTATTTTCTTTTTCTCTCGGGAAATCAGATGATGTACATAATACAGGTAATCCTTGATTTATGACCACAATTGAAACCCAAATTTTTGATTCTCTCCTGACACTGAGTGCCTTTTGATTGAGGATGGATGAATTGATCAGGGCTGGCTGTCTGGATATTGGGAAGATCCAGAAGGATCCTGACGTTGATCCAGAAGGAAATTGGGGTTACTTAACTGAATGGCACTGGAAGTCCTAGAAAATCATTCAAGTTGATGAAACCTGTCTAAAACATTTCTTCAACCAAAAGCTTTTTCTTCTGTCCACTTTCTCACCTAAACTATGGAATCCTACTAAACACATCCATTTACCTTAGTACCTTTGCTTTGGGAATTTCTAAACAATAGGACAGATCCTATAGTCCCTCCTCAGTCTGTTCTGTACTTTTTTGCCTTTCAGGAGGGTCTTCTGCCCTTTGAGGAGGTGGCTGTGTATTTCTCAGAGGAGGAGTGGTCTCTGCTGGATCCTTGCCAAAAAGCACTGCATTGGGAAGTCATGCTGGACAATTATAGGAACGTGGCCTCTCTTGGTAAGGGTTTCCTATTCTGCAGTCAGACAGTTCAGGAAGACGCTTTGTAGTTAGATGCCACGGATTACTTCCTATGAAATCTTTTCCAAATAGATATCCTCTCCTCAGAGGGAGAAGGAAAAGTCATGCTGTTCTACTGCTCCCAGGAAGGAAATAGGCCAATGGGATTCTGCTTAGATATATTCTATCCCATTTGTTTTTCTATTTCTGTTTAAACACTTTAGAGATTAAGTAATTTCTTGGTTTGCAGTAATACCAAACTTTATCAAACAGTTTTCAACCGTTTTGGCCCAAAAGCTTCTGTATTAGTCCTATCATGTATTGCCTTTCAAGTTTTTTGACTTAATGCCTTTTATAAGTTTTTATGCCTCATGAATAGTAATATTATCATTTCTATACCAAACCATATAATTATACAAATATACAATATATTGGAATCTGGCAAAATACCTGGAGGCAATTACAGGTAGTCCTCGAGTTACGAATATAATAGAGCCTGCCCATTTCATTCATAACTCAAAAATTCATGGGAATAAATCTTGTACCTCAAAGAAGATCACTCCCTGCTTTCACCCACATATTTACTAATTGAATACATGGACACATAGGCGGTTCATTATTTGCGCATGAGGTATCTCAGGGTGGCGAAGGCCATAGAGGGCCTAGTGATGGATCAGGCCCCCAAGGCCTCCACAATTCACAAAGATACCTTGCACGTCCCCCTCCATTTCTGCTGCGCCAGATTGACTTACCTTGAAAAGATTCATCTCTTCTCTGCCGGGATCCTGCTTTTCAGGGAAAGGAGAGTCAATGGAAGTTCCTGCATGCTGTAATATCGCCCGAGTTTAGCACCCATCCTCTTTTGCAGAGAATGGGTGCCTGAACTCTCATGGTGCTTGTAGTGCCTATCTCCTGCTCTCCCCCCCCCCAACTCTGGAGCCACATGGCCCTGGCTTCTGTTCTGCCGGTGGAGGCCTGTAGATCAGGCTTCTGAAGGCCCACGGAAGCATCCCCTGGCCTCCTTTCTGGGCAGCAGCGGCCTGGAAAAGGCCTCCGATGCCCGGATTGGGCCTCCAGAGGCAATTGGAAACCTCCCCCAGCTTCTGTTCCATTCTCTGTTGCAGAGAAAGAGGCCTAAACTACTGTGAGATCACTCGAAATCAGTAGCGTGAGATCTCGCATCACTGATCTTACGCGATCTTGCGTTACTTTAGGCTTCCATTCTCTGCGAATGCACCAAAGGCCTAGAACAGCCAAGAAAGCAAAGGTGAGTACCCACAGGCCTAATGTCTAGGGAGACTGGGGTGGGGGAGAGGGAGGAAATAGCTAGGGTGAATGTTGCAGGGCTACTGTGGCCTTTCATAAGGGTGAATGACTGCCGTAATGTGGAAACATTCGCAATTTCAGGAGTTTTTTGTAAACACTACTGGGTGATTATCGTGTAGATTCGAACGTTTGCTAAAGGAAGGTTTGTAACTAAGGGATTATCTGTAATATGACTTCTGACAGGGTGATCTTTTCCCTTAACCTTTCTATCACTTTTATTTCTCTTTTCCTTTGAAGGTGATAATGAAAATGACAATAAAGTTGCTGGAGAATTAATCAAAGTGTTCAAACAAAGAGACGTAATGGAGGAGCCTGAAATTCAAACGGGATTCCAAAGGCAGGAAAGAAACACTTCAAATAATTGGAATAAGGAAAGCTCATCTTCCATTGATGCTCAGATGCAGGACTTTATTGATCAGCAAGGAAGAATAAAGAAAAAACACATTGGAAAAGGTGTAAGACTATTCAAAGACACAATAGATATAAATGAGCACCATCTATCCCAAGTCAAAGGAAAAGATTATATATCCAAAGACAAAGAAAAAAATTACAATGGGACTTTCACACTTTCTCAAGAAAATGGGTCTCTTATGTCACAGAAAAGTTTTCACATGGGAGAGAAGCCAAATAAATGCACTGAGGATGGAAATAAGACTGTTTATAAAAGGATAAGCACAAGGGAGAAGTTATATAAATGCAGGGAGTGTGGAAAGGGCTTCAGCAAACCAAGTCATCTTACATCCCATCAAAGGATCCACACAGGGGAGAAGCCATATAAATGCATGAAGTGTGGAAAGGGCTTCAACAACCAGAGTAATCTTAAATCCCATCAAAGGATCCACACAGGGGAGAAGCCCTATAAATGCATGGAGTGTGGAAAGGATTTCAGAACAAGCTGGGAATTTACATCCCATCAAAGGATCCACACAGGAGAGAAGCCCTATAAATGCATGGAGTGTGGAAAGGGCTTCAACAACCAGAGTAATCTTACATCCCATCAAAGGATCCACACAGGGAAGAAGCCCTATAAATGCATGGAGTGTGGAAAAGGCTTCTATGAAAACTGGTATCTTACTGTTCATAAAAGGATCCACACAGGGGAGAAGCCATATAAATGCATGAAGTGTGGAAAGGGCTTCAACACCCAGAGTCATCTTACATCCCATCAAAGGATCCACACAGGAGAGAAGCCCTATAAATGCATGGAGTGTGGAAAGGGCTTCAGCCAACCCAGTAATCTTACTTCACATAAAAGGCTCCACACAGGAGAGAAGCCATACAAATGCTTGGAGTGTGGAAAGACATTTATTTATAGCAGTCATCTTACTTCCCATAAAATGATCCACACAGGGGAGAAACCATATAAATGCATGGAGTGTGGAAAGTGCTTCAGGACAGGCAGTGAACTTACATCCCATCAAAGGATCCATACAGGGGAGAAGCCCTATAAATGCATGGAGTGTGGAAAGGGCTTCACCCGACATAATGGCCTTATTTCCCATAAAAGACTCCACACGGGGGAAAACCCATATAAATGCATGGAGTGTGGAAAGGGCTTCAGGACAAGCAGTGATCGTACATCCCATCAAAGCATGCACACAGGAGACAAGCCATATAAATGCATGGAGTGTGGAAAGGGTTTCAGAGCACATAAAGATCTTAGATCCCATAAAAGGATTCACACAGGGGAGAAGCCATAGAAATGCATGGAGTATGGTAAGAATTTCAGCCCACACAGTACTCTTAGTTCCCATAACATGATTCATAGACGTGAGAAGTCAATCCCCAAAACAAAGATACATTTGGGTGAGAATGTATGCTAATTATATATTAATGAGCTCAATATATCGATTTCCAATTTACACAGACTGAACTCTGAAAAGAAGTATTTTGTCTGTTTCATCCTTCTAACTTAGAGGCCTAGAGAGATTAATTTAGTATAAGTTCATTTTATTTTATTTTTTAGAAATGCACTTCCTGCTCCCCAATTGTCATGTTTCTCCCACTTGGTCATAGCTCTCAGAAGGATGTGAAGACATTCAACAGGTGCTGCTTCCCCAAGCACAAATGAAAAAATAAAATAAAAATCAAATGTGCACCCTTGATGTAGAACTGGGGCACCCCAAAACTAATCAAATTTGCATGCTCAGTGTACAACTGAGACCTGAGTCAACCAGTATCTGTGCAGAAACAGGAAACATTATTAATTCCAAGGCCTGAAAATGTATGAGGAAATTGTCACATGCACATCAATGTTTAGCATCTGGGAAGAACTGAAACGATGAAGAATTCCTCTCTCAAAAATGAAGCTGGAATGACCAGAAGCCCCACAAGTGATTGTCCAATTTTTTTCAAGCATTTTGCTGTTCTATAGTGTGATGAGGACTAAGAAGAAGTCTAAATTTGATTTAAATAAAATTAAATATCAATGCTATGGTTATGTTTGAGTCATGTATTATACTCATGTATTAAACTCTTTAGTTGCTTTAAATATGTATTAACACATGAAAATTTTTGGAAGGATTTGAGAAGCTCATGTTTGAAGCTTTTTATTCAATTGTCAATCATTCTGTGTCAAGAAACTGAAAATAGCAGAGAGGTTAACTGAATAAAGAAACTGAAAAGAGCAGAGAGGTTAACTGAATTCTTTTTAACTGCTTTTTCCCCTCTCCATCTACATTTTTTCTTTCACTAATTGTAACTAAATCTCTTTTTTTTTTTCCCCTGCATTGTCACCTACAAATCCAGAGGAATCTCTTCAAACCATTGGAATCTTCAGGTCTTGCAGTTAAAGGAGAATTTATACTTAAGTTTTTATCTGTTCATTCCTTATTTATGGATTGATGGGTCCCAGTATCATTGCTGGGGCTGGTCCAGATTCTTGCCTCTGAATGACAATTTTTGGGTTGTAGATGTAAGCCGGAAGGGATAAGGCCTGTCACAAGCCAGAACTTTATTTCAGGAGCTGCTAATGTGTCACCATCTTGTCTCCTCCCTGCAGGCCCATCTTCCTGAGGTGTATTTCCTACGTAATAAACAATAAACTAGAAAAAGAAGGATTATGAGGGATGAATAAAACAGGGATGAATGAAAGAAATGAAAGGCAAAGCAAGGGAAGGCAAGGGAAAAAGTGGATAAGAGAAACGAGATAACATGATAGTCAATGGAAAGACTGTAACTTAATTAAACAATAAAAGAAATTGAATAGTTGAAGGTTGCAGTTATACTGAGAAGCTTACTCAAGTTCCAACCAAGGTTTAAAAACTTTTCTGCAACTTCTTGCCTAATTATTTTTTGTCCTGCTGTGTAGTTTTATGTCTCTCCCAGATAAACTGTACTCAATGAGTAGTCCTCAACAGCATTACATCCACATGGAGAGAAGTAAGCAGGTAAGGTTCTGTCTTAGGCCCAGTACTCTTCAATATCTTCATTAATGATTTAGATGAAGGAATTAAAGGGGAACTCATCAGATTTGCAGGTGACACCAAGCTGTCAGTAGCCAACACCCCAGAAGACAAACTCAGGATCCAAAAAGATCTTACAAGCTCGAACAATGGGCCCTATCCAACAAAATGAGTTTCAACGTGGAGAAAAGCAAAGTCTTACACTTAGGCAGGAAAAACCAAAGGCACGAATACAGGTTGGCCGAGACCTGGCTTAAAAACAGTAACTGTGAGAGGGACCCTGGAGTCCTAGTCGATGATCACTTGACTATGAGCCAGCAGTGTGCAGCAACAACCAAAAAAGCTAATACAATCCTGGGTTGTATAAACAGAGGCATAGAATCAAGATCCCATGAAGTATTATTACCCCTTTATAAAACCCTAGCCCTTCCCAAAAAACGGCAACTAAATGATCTCCCTTATACATCTTTGGCCGGTCATCACGCATTAAATAGAATGATACATCATTTTATTAAAAAAATCTTTTAAATTCTAATTTAATATAAATTTTAAAGCTTTCATCCAAATATCTTCCTGTTGTTCAGGCATTATATTATACACAAAATTATTTGCCATTGGATAACATATTCAAAGTCTTAATAGCTCTTTACCAGAGTTCCCTGGCTTTCATACTATGTGGAGATGCTTCACTAATCTTTGTATAGTTGCTTATCCTTTCTAGAAGAAAGGTTTTGCAGAGCCATTTCTTTCTTACTTCCCAGCCTAATTGATCGAAACTGAGTGCTTTGCAATAAAAAACCACTTCATGATGTGTGATGACCATTAATTCTTTTCTCCTTCATACTATTTCAAGTCCTTTACAATGGACTTCAGAGATCCTGAGAGAATGAGGCATCCACCAAATCTCCCTCAAGAACTGTTTTTCAGGAGGATCTCTCAGGAAGATCCAAATCAGGACACCTCAAGAGATAATAATAAGGTCATTCCACTTCTCTGATAAATCCTAACTTTCTTATCTTCTGTGTTTTCTCTTCGATAGCATACCTCCTCCCATTTCATTAATTATGCTTTTTGAAATTCTGTCTTCCTCACAGGGAAGAATAGAAGGAAGTTGACTCTTTCTTTTGGGGGAGCGGAAACCGTGGTTGAACCTCCAACTCAGGTAAGAGAAGAACATTCATTTACTAGATTTGTATTTTCCTTTTCCCTCGGGAAATCAGATGATGTACATAATAAAGGTAGTCCTTGATTTATGACCACAATTGAAACCCAAATTTTTGTTGCAAAGCAGACATATCAAACACAAGGTCCGGGGGCCGGATGCAGCCCGCAAAGTGGTTTCATGCGGCCCGCAAAGCCATCCTGGAAACAGTGAGGGAACGGCCCCCGCTGCCTTGGCCCTGGCTCAGACCGGCTGGGAGCCAATGTATAATTTTGTGGTGGCCATCTTGGCACTTGCCCCGGTGGACCATGCCTTGGCACTTGCCCCGGTCCCACCCCCTTCTGCCAGAGACCCTCAGATCTGTCCCACTCCTGCCCAGGACCCTATAGGCACCCTTGAGCGAATGATGTAGAACTGGCCACTCCCAACCAGTAGGCCACACCCACTCCATCCACACCCACCCAGTAGGCTGCACCCACTCTGGCCACACCCATCCGGCCCCACCAGGACAACTGCAATGCTGATGCGGCCCTCAGTGAAATTAAGTTTGACACCCCTGTTGCAAAGCAACAGATTTGTTAAGTGAATTTTGCCCCATTTTACGACCTTTCTTGCCATATGTGTTAAGTCAATGACTGCAGTTGTTAAGTTTGTAATATGGTTGTTAAGTGAATCTGGCTTCCCTATTGAATTTGCTCTGAAAACTTCACAAAAGGTGATCACATGACCCAGGGACCCTGGAACCATCATAAATATGAGTCAGTTGCCAAGCATCCAAATTTTGATTGTGTGGCCATGGGGATGCTGCAACAGTCGTAGGTGTGAAAACCGGGTATAAGCCATTTTTTCGGTGCCGTTGTAACTTTGAACGGTCACTAAAAACTGTTGTAAGTTGAGGACTATCTCTATTGCCTTTTTCCAATGTCCCCTCTGCTTTTGATTGGGGTTTTTTTTAGGATTTTTTTTTAAAGACTAGTACTTTAAAAACAAAACTCTTTTCCCTAATTATTCTCCCAACTTTTCAGTAAGTAATGTTTTACAGATATTTTCACGGCTCCCATTCTTTCTGTAATTCTTTGAGTTGCATTTGTGCAAGGATCCTCAAAAGTATTTAAATACTTTTAAATACACCGGGATATTACCATTTTTAAAAGCTTCATTTACAATCATTGATAAGAAAATAAGTGATTAAGAACAAAGATTTTTAAAATCCCAGGACAGTGGCCATATAGAAATGCCTCCAAATAAAAATTGTTCTGAAAGAGCACATAATCAAGGCCCTGTTGGCTTGCAAAATACCTTTTAATCCCCTGATTTGTGCCTGGATTTGGAGGCCAAACCATCCAGCTTTGCAAAGGCTAAGAAATGCCTTCCTGAAAAAATGTTCTCCATCTCCTTATTTACTGTAGAGTCAATGGCTCAGACTACTAGCAGTTTCCTTGCAATCTGAGGAGGGGCAGAGTCTCTGGATATTGATGGCACACAACACAGATCCCTGGCTGATCTCTCCCAGCTCTTTCATGAAGGTATTGAGGATGAAGAGGATTGCTCCTTCTTAGCCATTTCATAACATTCTACAAAGAATCCCTTCCCCTACAGAGACATCTCTGCCTTTAAACCTAGGACGGGTTAGTGTCACTGATGATGGGTTTTCCAAGGCCCACCTGCCAATTGATTCTCTCCTGACACTGCCTTTTGATTGAGGATGGATGAATCCATCCGGCTGGCCAGCTGGATATTGGGTAGATCCAGAAGGATCCTGAGGTTGATCCAGAAGGAAATTGGGGTTACTTAACTGAATGGCACTGAAAGTCCTACAAAATCATTCAAGTTGATGAAACCTGTCTAAAACATTTCTTCAATGGATGGAGAATAGACAAACTGCAACTCAAAGCCTTGGTGAGTTACTGGAAATATTTCAAACCCCAGAGGAGAGAGACAGAAATCCACTCCTGCAGAGGGAAGCTTGCAGCCCCTCCATTGCAGATCAGAAAGCTTTTCAGATCCTGTCTTCCCCTGCCAGGGACACCCAGCCCTGAAGAGAGAGGGAATCCCAGTCTGAGGCCTCTGCAGCAATGGGGAGGTTGACAAACCCAGTAGGTAGATGATACACAATCTCTGAACTTGCCACAGCTAATAGAGGTCTTGCAACAGCTTGGGGTAGTACAGAAGCCAGGATGGGGCCAGCAGCAAGGAGATTGGCCACAGCCCCCAAACGTGCAACCCCTGGGCATAAATCTGCAGCCAGGATGGGGCCAGCAGCAACAGCATCGTGGAGGCCCCAATAGCCTATAATTGCACCACTTTTTAGAGCAACCTTCGATGGGGACCCAGAGAAGTTAATTTCTTTCCTCAACCAAGTGCGTTCTCACTTGAATCGCTGGGCCTATCTCTACCCAGACCCAGGGGCCATGGTCGATGTGATTGCATCCAGCCTGGAGGGAGAAGCATCCGAATGGCTGAACAATTTATATAATGAGAAGCCCCAGAATTGGAGGACCCCCATCTCTTTCTCCTAGGTCTGAAAGAAAGATTTGAGGATCCATCCCTTGGCATAAAAGCAAGAGAACAAATCCACAAAATAAAACAAGCCGGCAGACCTGATACGTGCGAGAGTTTTGCAAGATAGCAGGTCAAATAGAGGGGTGGCCAGAGCAGTCCCTAATCCATCACTTCACTGAGGGATTAGACAATCACCTCTCTCAGGCCTGCGTCTATCGAGCAGTACCTGATCAACTGCGAGAATGGTACCAGGCAGCGGTGAAGCTAGACATTCAGCTCGCCTGCTATAAGAAGCCTCCCCCAGCTGAATCCGAGCAGCAGCCAGAGCAACCTGAACAACAACCACCCCCACGAAACCCTCCGACTACTGCAACGGCTGAAAGACCACGCGAAGTATCAAGATCACGTGAAGTATTAATACCACTTTTCAATGCCTTGGTAAGGCCACACTTGGAATACTGCATCCAGTTTTGGTCACCACGATGTAAAAAAGATGTTGAGACTCTAGAAAGAGTACAGAGAAGAGCAACAAAGATGATTAGGGGACTGGAGGCTGAAACATATAAGGAACGGTTGCTAGAATTGGGTATGTCTAGTTTAACGAAGAGAAGGACAAGGGGGGACATGATAGCAGTATTCCAATATCTCAGGGGCTGCCATAAAAAAGAGGGAATTAAGCTATTTTCCAAAGCACCTGAAGGCAGGACAAGAAGCAATGGGTGGAAACTAATCAAGGAGAGAAGCAACCTAGAACTAAGGAGAAACTTCCTGACAGTGAGAACAATTAATCAGTGGAACAGCTTGCCTCCAGAAGCATAAATGCTCCAACACTGGAAGTTTTTAAGAAGAGACTGGACAGCCATTTGTCCGAAATGGTGTAGGGTTTCCTGCCCGAGCAGGGGGTTGGACTAGATGACCTCCAAGGTCCCTTCCAACTTTACTACTATTATTATTACTATTATTATTATTACCTGCAGGCCTGTCAATTAAGTGTTTCCGGTGCGGACAGAAGGGCCATTGAACAGCAAACTGTCCAGTCCCCTACCCCCGACTGTAGAGCAGACCGGAATCAGCAGCGAGAAGGAAACCTGCCAAAGCGCTAACGAGAGAAAAATCCAATTGGGTCACGCAAGAACCTGTTGCCCAGATTACACCCCCTACACAAGAGGACTCCGGGACTCCGGGTGGACCTGTCCCTGCTCTACCCTCCTTTGACAATGACGATGAAGGAGAGAATGACTCAATGGTGAGTCAACAAATCCCACCTTTTTCACTGGCCGCCAAATTTATAATCCCTACGTCTGGGGCACAAATGGACTTATATGTGCTAATTGATTCTGAACGCACCTGCTGCATTATTAGTCTGCTGTTTGCCATGAAAATGGGCATATGGGCAAAACAGCTTTCCAAACCTGTGAGGTTTGAGCAAGCCGATGGCTCCCTGATGGGAAGGACTCTTGTCACACAATTAACTGAGCCCTTATGCCTAGAATTAGGTGCGCACTGGGAGTTTATTTGCTTCCTAGTGGCTCCAAAAATGACTGTGATCCTAGGGCTAGCCTGGTTGGACAAATGGAAGCCGTTTATCTGGTGGGAGAAAGGAATAAGAACTGTGAGACTACCTATAAGACCTAAACCTCCCGCTGATTCAACTGATGTTGCGGGACATCTCACCCAATGAGCGCACATGGCTGCCTCACCACCGCCAGGCGAACCACTCATCCCCAATGAATACCGGGACCTGGAGGAGGCATTTAGTGGAAAAGGATGCGATGCCCTGCCCCCTCACAGACCCAATGACTACTCCATCGAATTGGTGCCAGGAGCCAAACTCCCACGCCCGAGAATGTATGCTATGTCCCCCCTTGAAATGGAGGATACATGAACAAAAACCTAGCAAGGGGGTTCATCGAACGGGCCAAATCTACCGTGGGAGCCCCTGTGTTATTCAAAGAGAAAAAAGATGGGTCTCTTCGTCTCTGCGTAGACTATAAGGGTCTCAACGCTGTGAGTGTAGAAAATAAATACCCCCTCCCCCTCCTAAAGGATTTATTAACCCATCTGGCTAAGGGGAGTGTCTTCACTAAATTAGACCTGAGAGAGGCATATTACCGGGTGAGAATAAAAGAGGGAGACGAGTGGAAAACTGCCTTCAACTGTCCTAAGGGGAACTATCAGTTCAAAGTCATGCCATTTGGACTACAGGGGCCCCCAGACATATTTATGCAGTTGATTAATGAGGTCCTACATCAGTGGTTCTCAACCTCTGGGTCGGGACCCCATTTGGGGTCGAACGACCATTTCACGGGGGTCACCAAGCAATGCAGTCCACCATTTTTTCCCCTTTTCCTTAGCTGTGCTACTCCCTTTTATTCTATTGGCTTTTGAAAGCCAATAGAATAGACTCTCTTGAATAGAGTCTAATTCTATTGGCTTTCAAAAGCCAATAGGAATTGTCCACGCTGTCTGTGCCCTGTTGAGCCTGCCAAAAGTCCCATTCTGCAAACGGTGCTGCAAGTTGTCTGCAACGAAGGCGAGCTGTCTGGAGGTTTCCACCCCTCCCTGCTGAACAACTACTAAAAATGTAAGTACAAGAGGGCCAGGGGTGGGAGGTAGGAGGCCGGCGGGCGCAGGGAGGGTTGCTGGTGCACGTGGGACCTGGCGGGTGCCTTACCTCCCTTGGGCTGGGCCAGCTGGTGGCCCAGCCAGTGGTCACTTTGTGCCGTCACTGCCCCTTGCCAGTTATGCCTTGGCCGGCGCAGGGGGCAGCACCATGCATGCGCGGCACTCCCGGGCAGGGAAAGTCCTTGACTTATGACCGGTTGGGTAGTCCTCGACTTATGACCAGTTGAGTAGTCCTTGACGTACGACCGGTTGGGGGTCGTGGCATTAAAAAGGTTGAGAACCACTGTCCTACATGATCACTTGTACAAAGGGGTTTTGGTATATCTTGATGATATCTTGATATACAGCACGAATATGACTGATCACATAAAGCTGGTGAGAGAAGTGTTAAAGAAACTATTGAATGCCAAGCTTTATGCCAAATTGTTGAAATGTGAATTTCACCAGACCCGATTAGATTATCTTGGCTATAGAATTTCCAACGAGGGTATTGAAATGGATCCAGCCAAGGTGAAAGCTATAATTGAATGACAGCCCCCGAAAACTCACAAACAGCTCCAGAGCTTTCTGGGTTTGGCCAATTTTTATCGTCAATTCATCCCCTCTTTTGCCGAGATTGCCCTACCCCTTACAGAACTACTCAAAACAGGCAAAGGAGGAGGGAAGCCACAACCGGGCCAACCACTAGCATGGACGATGGGCTGTCAAACAACTTTTGAGAATTTAAAGAGACTATTTGCTGCTGAACCGATCCTAAAGCACCCCTGCCTTTGTGATTCAAGC
This sequence comes from Crotalus tigris, assembly GCF_016545835.1. Lineage (NCBI taxonomy): Eukaryota > Metazoa > Chordata > Lepidosauria > Squamata > Viperidae > Crotalus > Crotalus tigris. The sequence continues at coordinate 4,524,055 of NW_024100512.1, forward strand.
CGATGCCAGCGATGTGGCAGTTGGAGGTGTATTACTGCAAAAGAACAAAAGTGGGGTCCTGCAACCCTGCGCCTACACCTCTAAGAAATTTACTGAAAGTGAGTGGAGATGGGCATATCTGGGAGAAAGAGGCCTTTGCGATTAGGTGGGCACTATTAAACTGGCGATACTATCTAGAAGGGAGCAAGGTGCCATTTGAAGTATGGACAGATCACAAAAATCTAGAAGCACTGAAAACTCCCTGCAAATTGTCCCCAAAGCAAGTGCGGTGGGCACAGTACTTTAACCGCTTCAACTTCACTCTAAAGTACATACCAGGAGGAAAAAACTTTCTAGCTGATGCGCTATCAGGTTACCTCAATACAAAAGCGAACAGGAGGAGGTTAACGAGGCAATTATCCCCAATCCACAAACCGCCACTCAACTTACGCCTCGCAGGGTCCCCAATCCTGATGATCCTGGGGTAAAGAAAATAAAATGAGAGCTCACCAATCAATGGTTCAAAGATAATCAAACCTCCCTAATGTGCAGGGATGGCTTGGCTTATAAAGGGGGAAAACTATATTTGCCCGAAGCCCTCCGTCTTAATGCTCTCAAACACAGCCATGATGGACACTTTGGATATTTGAAAACCTTACACCTCACCCACTGGCAATTTTGGTAGCCGGGGCTGAAACGGGATGTGGAAAACTGTGTAAAAAGTTGTACTGTATGTGCCACAATGAAAAGAATCCCAGGGAAAACCCCCGGGTTACTGAAGCCGGTGGCAGACCCTTCTCAACCCTGGGAAGAAATAGCTATGGACCTTATAGTAGACCTACCTGAAAGTAGAGGAAATACTGTCATCTGGACTGTGATAGACCTGTTCTTGAAGCAGACTCATTTCATCGCCTGCAAAGGACTCCCATCTGACCAACGACTGACCAAATTGTTCCTGAAACATATCTACTGGCTGCATGACGCCACTAAGCGAATAATTTCGGACAGGGGGGTGCAGTTCACAGCAAAGTTTTGGAGGCATTTTCTTAAATTAATTGGATCATCATCTGCTTTTCATCCGGTCACCAATGGGGCTGCAGAATCCGCTAACAAAATGGTTGAGCAATATCTTAGATGCTATGTTTCTTACCAACAGACGAACTGGACTGACCTCATCCCTTTTGCGGAGGTGGCGTACAATAATTCTGTGCACAGCAGCACCGGCTACACACCTTCCAGAGTGGCCACAGGAAAAGAGTTCAGCCCAATACCTGAATACCCTCAGGTGCCCTCCGCTTCCCAGACATTTGACCAATAGGTGAGGGGGTAGGAAGAAGTTTGGAGAAACACAAAAACTGCTTTAAAAAAGACTTTTGAAACCTATAAAAAACAGGCTGATAGAAAGAGGGCTCCCCAAAGAACATTCCAAGTTGGGGAAAAGGTTTATTTGTAAACTAAATATTTATGCCTCAAATTGCCCAGGAAGAAATTGGGACCAAAATTCTTGGGGCCTTTCCCCATAGTAAGGATCATCAATCCGGTCACCGTAGAACTAAAACTCCCTAGACTTTTAGGGAGAATTCACCCAGTCTTCCACTGCAGCTTGTTGAAACCTTATCGGGCTCCACTTTAAGACCTCCCCCGAAGAAGGCACCTGGGCCCCTCATAGTTGCGGGACAGACCCACTATGAAGTGAAACGTATCCTTGACTCTAGAATTTTTAAAGGGAAATTGCAGTACCTAGTACAATGGAAGGGATACCCATTGTCTGAAGCCACCTGGGTGAAATCCAGTGAGGTGAAAGCTGACAGGCTCATGAAAAGATTTCATGCAAAATACCCCAACAAACCGAAAACTAGTCATTAACATATGCTTTTGTTTACATTACAGGATCTGTCCTTTTTGTAAGGGGGTCTGGATGTCAACGCTGTTAATATGGGATATTATTGCTTTGACAAGATATACAGAACTGTCTGGTATTTTTAGAGTTAATTCAGATGACAGAGAAAGGGAGGAGATTTATAAGGAAAGCCCGGGAAAAGGAACAGAAGTGAATCTTTGCCCTCCGGGCTAATTGGAAGATGTGACTTATGACTGCAAAATAAGGGAGGGGTTTAGCAAGAAAAGTTAGATGCAAGCAAGAGAAATTCAGATTCTGGCATCCATTCAATATGTGCCGATAATGGGTCCATGATTACAGACTTTTTCAGAATAAATATGCCTGGAACTTCCTTGAAATGTTCCATTAGTCAGAACGTTGGCAGTTCTACTACTCCTAGGAAGGAAATAGGCCAATGGCATTCTGCTTAGATATATTCTATCCCATTTGTTTTTCTATTTCTATTTAAACACATTAGTGACAAAGTAATTCGTTGGTTTGCAATAATACCAAAATCTAACAAACAGTTTTCAACTATTTTGGCCCAGATACTTCCGTATTAGTCCTATCAAGAATTGCCTTTCAGGTTTTTTGACTTAATGCCTTTTACAAGTTTTTATGCCTCATGAATAGTGATATTATCATTTCTTTACCAAACCATGTAATTATACAAATATACAATATATTAGAATCTGGCAAAATACCTGAAGGCAATTACAGGTAGTCCTCGAGTTACGAATATAATGGAGCCTGCCCATTTCATTCGTAACTCAAAAATTCATGGGAATAAATCTTGTACCTCGAAGAAGATCACTCCCTGCTTTTACCCACATATTTGCTAAATGAATGCTTGGGCAAATAGGCGGTTCATTATTTGCACATGAGGTAAATCAGGATGGGGAAGGTCATGGAGGGCCTAGTGATGGAACAGGCCCCCAAGGCCTCCACGATTCACAAAGATACCTCACGCTTCCCCCTTCATTTCTGCCATGCTAAATTGACTTATCTTCAAAAGATCCATCTCCTTTCTGCTGGGTTCCTGCTTTTCAGGGAGAGGAGAGTCAATGGAAGTTCCTGCGTGCTGTAATATCGCCCGAGTTTAGCACTTATCCTCTTTTGCAGAGAATGGGTGCCTGAACTCTCATGGTGCTTGTAGTGCCTATCTCCTGCTCTCCCCCCCCCCAACTCTGGAGCCACATGGCCACCGCCCCTGGCTTCTGTTCTGCCGGCAGAGGCCTGTAGATCAGGCTTCTGAAGGCCCACGGAAGCATCCCCTGGCCTCCTTTCTGGGCAGCAGCGGCCTGGAAAAGGCCTCCGATGCCCGGATTGGGCCTCCAGAGGCAGTCGGAAGCCTCCCCCAGCTTCTGTTCCATTCTCTGTTGCAGAGAAAGAGGTCTAAACTACCGTGAGATCACTCGATGCAATTAGGAGACCCAACAGTAGATATCAGGATGCAAAGCCTGAAGCCACTAAACAAAGAATGTAAAAGGCTTCTGGAGAATATAGACCACCTCATGGGGACTGAGCTCTACCCGAAAAACATACTGGCCGAGAGGGCCGAGTCTGTGCCACTGGCAGTTAGCCCCAACATGAAATTTTCTGAAGAAAAATGCCAGCCGTCTGTACCACATTTCCCTGCTCTAGGAAACAATGTTTATGAGGTCTACCCGAAAGCCACTGATTGTATTCCAGATGATCTCAAGACTGTACCAACCCAGTCTAAAAGCAAACCCTGCACAGCACCATTGGATCCTCCAATACCCTGGGGAAGAAAGTTAGACTTAGGAGAGTACAAGGCTGGTTTCAAATGCTGTGAGTTTCCGGAAGACACAGCCAAAACTAATGAAGCTGAGGGGAAGTGTCAACCGAACACAAGTGACAAGCACTCAGAAGCCCTGCCACCAGACCCTGGACAGCTACAATGAGCAGCTTCTACTCCTCCTTCAACCAAGGAGCCCCAGCATGGCTCCGAAGAGCACCCAGAGGCGTCCATCAAGGTTAACTGCACTTTAGTGTGTAACGACCCACCATTCCTCAGTGAACCCCCCAAGCAAAGAAATGTGCTCTGTGCCACAGTGCACAGCGGGGAAAGAAACCACTGGACTCTGCATCCAGCCATTAGAAGGGAGCTCACGATTCCTCAATCCTGAAGCCAAAATCTTGATTGGGAGTCATGGAGTGCACTCCCAAGATGTCTCCAAAGTATACAAGTGTAGCACACGTATGTCTCCAGCTCACCTGCCACCGCACAAAGGAAAGAATTGTACGCTTTCTCAGATGTATCAACGAAGGTAAATGCAGCCTTAAGATACGTCACAGTCTACAGTGGGGAGAGCCACACTTACATTGTTTTGATTGTAACCATAAGATACTTCAGAGTCTACAGCGGGGAGAGCTGCAATCTCAGTGTCTTCTTTGGCAAAGCGAGCCTAACAATACAACAAGGTCACATCATATCAAGGTTAGAACTATATGGTACCACTTTGGCTGTAAAGCTCACCAACTTGACAGCAAAGACATTGCGCCTTGAACTACAGTCTGCCACCCTCTACGCAGACAGCAAGGTGATAGCAAGCTACATCTGCAAACAAAGCAGACACTTCTACGTATATGTAGGCAACAGAGTAAAAAAGATTGAAACATCTTTAAGCCCTGAACAATGACAACATGTGCCAACAGTTAAGAACCTTGTGAATCAAGTTAAGTGGCCCAACCTTGTCACACAATTAATCTGGCTAGAAGGTCCTGAGTTCTTGGCTTGTCCAGACAGCCAGATGCCACAGAGAACACAATGCTATATGCTTCCAGTTCCAGATCAACATGCCAACCTTCAACCTCAGGCACCCAGTATACTTCAACCAATCTGCTTCAAACCCTCCTCTAAGTGGAGAAACCTGAGTTTGGGCATAGTTTTGATCGTCTTGATCACTTGTCTTGGCATCCCAAGAGTTAACCTTGTAGGAGCCTGCAAAGACTTACAGACTATTGAAGATATTTGTCATGATCCAGTGATTGACAAATGTCTGAAGGCCAAAAATTACCCTCCCCATGCATCTCACATGGGCGAAGCATGGAGCGCATGATTGGCATACCCCGCAAAATCATGGACTCTATGTCAAAGACACCCACACCCACACATGAAGTCTTCACCACCCTCATGACAACAGCAGCAGTCATCTCCAATGCTCCACCGGTGGTTCCAGACCCTTTGGCTCCTGCTGTTCCTGATTCTCCAGCTTCTGCTGATGCTCCTGATTCTCCAGCTCCTGCTGTTCCTGTTTTTCCAGCTCCTGCCATTTCTGAGTTTCCTGTGCTTCCAGGTTCTTCGGTTCCTGAGCATCATGTGAATCCAGGTTCCTTTGTTCCTAAGAAATTTTGGGTTCCAGTTTTTCTGTTCCAGATTTGGTTCCAGTTACTTTTACAGAAAGAAGACCTTGTCTTGCTGAGAGACAAGAATGCATACCAGGACTATTGGCACATGGGACTTGTGCACCGGGCCCCACCCAGTTTTGATGAACTAGTTCACCAAGCTGAGGTCCAGATCGTGAAGCCACGTGAGCCAGATCATGACTCAAAGACTCTTGCACCAGGCTGATCACCGATTTGGTCCTGTTGCTGAGAAAGATCGAACTAGAAGATTGAACCTCAAACTATGTATTGTGTTTATGCATTGTTTGATGTAACACTTGCTTATTTCTGTTATAATTGTGCATGTTTTCTATTTACCTTATAGTTATGCATGTTTGATACCATGTTTTTACCTATTTTAATCACTAGTTAGTTAGCAATGAGAATTGCATGCTTAATGCTATGTTTTCTTTGCTTATTTCAGTTAGTTAGTAGTGGAAATTTAAATTTCCAAGCGAGGAGTGTTCTGGATCATGTAACCCTGACTAGAGCATGTAGGTCTTTATGTTAGAATGTTTGGCATTTATTGGGTTAAATGCTATCTCCTTAAGAGATGGCTTGTGGGTAATGTAGTTTAGCTAGTCAGCTATCTCATGTTATCAGGTATGTGGGAGGAGTTACTGAGTTCATCACAGGATATCCTGGCCATGGGCCAGTTTGGGAGTGCCTTTGTCTGAGATAGCATGGGGCTACCGCAGGACTCGGCCCCATTCCACGTTAGAAGTTGGTATGGAGGAAGTATTAATTTTTTACCTATAAGAATGAACAGATTGCGATATCCAGAAACAACAACCACAATTGCAAGTATCTCAGAATAAAATGTCTGTTTTATAATCATTCTTATTGAGTTTATCTGTCTGATCTGGATTTACAAAGCAACTTAACTCTGGATCAGAACACTTTGCACTACTGTATTTCACTTGACTTCTAGTAAATTATACTTTTCTCAACAAATCGAGAATCATTTTTACGATCAAGCTGAGGCAGGTTTGACAAGTATGTTGGATAACTGAAACACAAACATCAGTCTCTCATAATTACCCATTCATCCATTCAACTGCTTGAGGAAAGGGGAAATAGTAGAAGAACAAGAAGAATCTGCATAGAAAGATTCCCAATAGTTTTATCATTTCTTCTCAGTCTACCAAGGAGGGTGGTTTAATCTCTTGGCTAAAACTAAATCCAAAAATGCTAGGCAATTCATGGAAATTTGGCATTAAACAAACTTTAACCAAGCTAAATGTATTTCAGATTTACTATTCAATAATAGGAACAGCAATAGCATTCGGACTTGTATACCACTTCATCTTTAAAAACAAAGAACAAACCTGAAAAACAATAAAAATAAACAGCAGTTTTGTAAAAAAAAAAAAAAAGTCCTTGCCATATTATCCAAATCTATTATCTTTCTCATTAGCTATCCTTGTAGTTAAACTTGCAATTCTATATTTTATTAAAATGAAACAATGAATCATTAGCAATCAAAGAAAAAGATAGGAGAAGTAGTATAGGAAATAAATCCATTAAACAAGCTGTCATTTCAAAAATTAACAAAAAAAAGTGGTAGAACCAGTTTAGTCTAGTGCAGGGGTAGACAACTTTGGCTCTTTTATGACTTGTGGAGTTGAAGTCCACGAGTCATAAAACAGCCAGTGGTTAAAGCACTGGGCATGAGACCATGAGTTCAAGTCCTGCCTTAGGCGTGAAAGCCAGCGTGGGCAGTCCTCTCTCAGCCCAACTCACCTCACACAGTTGCTGTGGGGGAAAATAGAAGTAGGAAGAAGTATTGCGCATATTCATTGCCTTATTTATTAAAAAAATAAAGATGGAATATAGATAAATAAATCATCAATGAATCATCAATTTCAGTTGAGATTCAGGGAAAAAAAACACTTCAGGAAAAAAGATGGAATGAATAAGATAGCATGCAAACATAAATTAAAACCGGAAAGTTCAGTGTGGGTGTTTTTATCAGACAGCTATACTGTACAATGCAAAATTCTTCATCTGAGAAAGATGTAAAAGATTTATAATCCCACGGGTTCACCCTTCAAGAATATCCCTCTCCTAGGGAAAGTTGCTCTTCTGCCACATTCTTAGCAACTGATAGCTAAAAATTACTCTTTCTGCAGATAAAAGGAAAAAGGATTCAGCAGCTATTTTTTTGGGGGGGGGAGGAAATATTGCTTACCTAGAAAGCCACTTAGTTTGTATTCCTCTCCAGAATTTTTAGTGATACTCCTGTGACATGATAATAATATGCTTTGCGATATCTCCTTTTGATCCCCATTTTTGTTGCCAAAACAGGAATAGAGACAAGGGCCCAGAGAGTTTTGTTAACAGGAGCATTAAAAGGTAAGAAAAAGTAGGAAGAAATAACTGCATTGATTTTTCACAATACAGGTAGTCCTTGACTTATAAACATTCGTTTAGCAACTGGTTGAAATTACTATGGCACTAAAAAGGGGGCTTTATGACCAGTTATCACACGATTGTTCCAGCATCCCTATGCAGCTGCCCTATCATTAAAATTCAGGTGCTTGACAACCAGCATGTATTTATAATGGTCCAGGATCATATGATCATTATTTGCAACTTTCTCAGGCAGCTTTCAACAAGCAAAGTCAATGAGGAATCTGGATTTGCTTAATGACCACACAATTCATTTAAGGACTGCAGTGATTTGATTAACAACCGTGACAAAAATGGTTATAAAATCAGACATGACTCAATTGCTTAGCAATGGAAGTTATGGTCCCAGTTGTGGTCATAAGTTGAGGATTACCTGTACAATATCTCATTATGCCCCGGAAACTCAGAAAGATGAACAAGCCATGCTGAGAGAGAATTTTGCCACATTTTTCTCTGGGAGACTTTGTTCATTTTGCATCCACACTTTGCAGCAAAAAAAAAAAAAAAAAGGTGCTGGAATCAAATGCATCCAGGATAGCAGTCTTTCTTTGATCAAAAACCTGTCCAAAATAAGATCTGGAAAAGAAGGGATGGTGGGAAAGTCATCTGCAAAGAGTAATAGTTACATTTGGTAAAAGAGTATGAATTGGAGGAATTTGTACTTTGAAAAGGAAATGTTCATGTCAAAGAATGAAAACAGAATGCTGCACTTTTTAAAGAGATCCCTTATTAGTTCTTACATAAATTGGATACAGTTTATACAAAACGTCAGCATATTGGGAATTAGGCGGGTAGTAAACTTTGAATTAATTTCATTGCCTTTTTCTTATTTTTCTGTTCTTTTGTTTTCCAAAAAAAAAAAAAAACCTGAACCAGAATTGTGCCATTCCATTGTAGATAGAAAACCAGACAGGTTTCTACCAATTGACAAATCTTTGATCTAAGAAATCAACTATCTCATACGGCAATACTTCATATTACTCATAGATCCTACCCTGTATATTACCACAGATCGGATCAGATAAAAGGGTGGGAATGTTTATAAAATGTGCATCTGACTCCAATCCAAAATATGATTTGAATTCCAGGATAAGCATAATTTTAAAAAAAATCTTTGGAAGCATCCTACATCTCTCTCACTTTGGCACACATGTATCTTGTGCCACCTGAAAAAAAATAATTAAATCATTGTACTACAAGTTTTATGGATAATATTCCAATTTATTGGACTGCAGATAAAAGCAAATGTTGGGGAGGTGATTCACAGTATCCCAAAGCAAGGAGAAAGAAATGTAAATAGTGAAGTCAGAAGAAATAGCGTATGCCTTCCAGGATAATAACCTGCAGAATTCTCAGTTTTGGATCTCGGCCAGTTAGTTCTTACAATTTCCCTGGGATCCTCTTAGTAGAGAGATTGATTATGTGCTGCCAAGTCATTAGCATCCAGGTTGTGATGAAATCTCCAGCTAGAGTAGAGGGGAAAGTAAAGAGAGTGCTAGCTTACTGTAGAATTGTTGTGTGAGAGGAATCAATAGAGGCTAGACTTCTGAAGCCTTTAGCTGTCTGTATCTAAGACAGTGGTTCTTAATCTTTTTAATGCCGCGACCCCCAACCGGTCGTAAGTCGAGGACTACCCAACCAGTTGTAAGTCGAGGACTTTCCCTGCCCGGGAGCGCCGCGCATGTGTGGTGCTGCCCCCTGCGCCGGCCGAGGTGTAGCTGGCAAGTGGCAGAGACGGTGCAGGCCAACCACTGGCTGGGCCACCAGCTGGTCCAGCCCAAGGGAGGTAAGGCAACCGCCGGGCCCCACGCATGCCAGCAACCCTCCCTGCGCCTGCCGGCCTCCCACCTCCCCCCCTGGCCCTCTTTTACTTACATTTTTAGTAGTTGCTCAGCAGGGAGGGGTGGAAACTTCCAGACAGCTCGCCTTCGCTGCAGACAACTTTGCAGATTGCAACTTTTGGCGGGCTCAGCAGGGTAGAGACAGCCTGCACAATTCCTATTGGCTTTTGAAAGCCAATAGAATTAGACTCTATTCACGAGAGTCTATTCTATTGGCTTTCAAAAGCCAATAGAATAAAAGGGAGTAGCACAGCTAAGGAAAAGGGGAAAGAAATGGCGGACTGCATTGTTTGGCGACCTCCGTGAAATGGTCGTTTGACCCCAAATGGGGTCCCGACCCACAGGTTGAGAACCGCTGATCTAAGAGAAGGCAGATAACAGAATAACAAAATAATAGCAGAATAACAGAATAATAGCAGAGCTGGAAGGGACCTTGGAGGTCTTCTAGTCCAACTGCCTGCTCAAGCAGGAGACCCTATAACAGTGATGGCGAACCTTTTAGAGACCGAGTGCCCAAACTGCAACCCAAAACCCACTTATGCATCGTTGGGTGCCGGGTGGGTGTGGCCCATTGACTGGGTGTGGCCCATTGGCTGGGCATTGTTGCAGTGGTAACGGCAGACTGGGTGGGATTAAAAAGTTCAATCAATCAATTCCAACTTTGCAAGATCTTTTTTTTCCCCGCAAGAAGTTGAAATTGACTGATTGATTGAACCCTCTTTTTTTTTGCACACGGCAGTGGAGGCCTAAAGCGAAAAGATTTTATAAAACCCAGCTGAAGGCCTAGGACTGGGGCAACGGCGCGCGTGCCCACAGAGAGGGCTCTGAGTGCCGCCTCTGGCACCCATGCCATAGGTTTGCCACCACTGCCCTATAACATTTCAGACAAGTGGCTGTCCAGTCTCTTCTTAAAAGCCTCCAATGATGAAGCACCCACAGCTTCTGAAGGCAAGGTGTTTCACTAGTTAAATGTTGTCACTGTTAGAAAAGTTTTCCTTAATTCTAGGTTGCTTCTCTCCTTCATTAGTTTCCATCCACTGTGTCTTCCCTTCCCTTCTTGGTGCTTTGAAAAATAAGTTGACCCCCTTTTCCTTTGTGGAAGCCCCTCAAATATTGGAACACTGCTATCATGTCACCCCTAGTTAGTCTGATGAGATTCTTATAAGTAGGAGAATAACAATAAAGCAGCTACTTTGACCTGGTCACTAAGTTGTTCTGGTTCCCACCACCTGACATACGTAGAAAGATTTTCTCTACGATGATTTGTCCCTAACCTAATCTTTCAGGTCTTCCAATAGTGCATTCTTCACCACTGTAATCATCCATCCACCTGGTTATTGATCATCCTCTTCTCTGTCCTGCTTTTCCCAACATTAGAACTTCTGTAGAGAGCAGGGTTTTCATATAATTATCCAAAGTGGGATAATTTAAACCTGGTCATTTGTGTGTGGAATGAGAACTGTGAGTCGATTTGTTCTATGATCCATTTGTTTGCTTTCTTGCCTGTTCATGGTATTCTCAAGAGTCTTCTCCAACAAAGTTAAAAAGCATCAGTGCATCCTGTTTCTTCAAAGCCCAGCTTTCACTTCCATACCTTTACTAGTATCAGGTCCCATAATGTTTCATTTCATGGCAAACTTAATATCATAACTCTAATCTTGCTCTTCAGTGGCTCACCTCTAATCAAAATATTACTATCTCTGAAGACATTCCAGTTAACTGGTTGGGTTGGTGCTCTTCAAATAAATTACTATTATCTGCATTTAGGGTGGAGATTGTTTCTCATTGCTGTATCCTTAGATCTTTCTTTTTATTGTCTTCACTTTGAGGTAGCAGAAGATTGAGGCGCAATTCACTGAAGGCCCATGTATCTCCAAGACGTGGGAAATGTTAACTGTCTCAATGAAATAAAATGTGATGCTTATTTGATTTAGACTTGGAAGCTCCCCAGACAAGGAATAGATTGAAACATGCAATAATCTTTGACCTTATGATTACATCACAGAATCTTTCATCTTTTCATGGCAGAAAGAGGAATATGAGGCTGAACAGGCTCCGGAACACTTCTGTTTCCAAAGACTTGCAGGAGTGGGAGGAAGAATTATTTACCTTTACTCCTCCACATATCCCAACTGGGTTTTTAAAGACACCTCCACCCCACTTCACAATGCAGATATCAACAACTGCAGGAGAAGTAGAAAGTAAGAGAAGAGTCCTGATGATATTTTTCTTCTCAGGTAAGACTCTGACAATTTTCCAAATAGATTATGAATGTGTTTGTCTCAGGGAAACTAGGGTGGAGAGAATTTCATTTTATTTATTAAATTTGTATGCTACCCATCTCACTGTTGCAGGCCACTCTAGGTGGTTTACAGAATAATAATTTTTTTTTAAAAAGTAATGCAAAGGAATTAAAATTAGGAAAATTAAATTTGCATCCCTCCCTCCCCTTTTACGTGTTTTAATCCTCCTTATTACAAATGATACAATGAAATGTTAGAAACATTAATCTATGGGCTACTTTCTCCCTGGCTGGAGGGTTAAGGTGGAGCTCTTGGAAATATTTGGATTCAAAGCTTTCTCCAATCTGTTTCTACAGTGTCTGAACTTCTCTTTTTCTTCTTCCAACTCTAGAATTAAACCCAAGAGAAGGAAGCACAGTGGATGTTTCTACCAAGATAAAACATAGAGAACTACAGGTGGTCTTCGACTTATGACCACAACTGAGCCCAAAATTCCCTTCACTAAGCAAGACAGTTGTTAAGTGAGTTTTGCCTCATTTTACGACCTTTCTTGCCGCAGATGTTAAGTGAATCGCTACAGTTGTTAAGTTAGTAACGCGGTTGTTAAGTGGATCTGGATTCGCCATTGACTTCTCTTGTCAGACGATCACAAAAGGTGATCACAGGACCTCAGGAGCCAGCAACCGTCATAAATATGTGCCAGTTGCTTAATGTCTGAATTTTGATCATGTGACCATGGGGATGCTGCAATGGTCGTAACTGTGAAAAATGGTCATAAGTCACTTTTTTCAGTGCCATTGTAACTTCAAATGGTCACTAAAGGAATGGTTATAAGTCAAGGAATACCTGTACTGAATTTCCACCTCCAATTTTAGAGGTTTTGCCAATTTGGAAGATAGTATCTAATTCAGTCCATGGCATCTGGATCCTGTCCCAAGGACCTAGGGCAGGGGTAGACAACCTTGGCTCTTTTATGACTCCTGGACTTCAACTCCCAGAATTCCTGAGCCAGCATGGCTCAGCTTGGAAACTTCTCTCTTTCCCCTCAGCATGGCTAGCTCAGGAATTCTGGGAGTTGAAGTCCACGAGTCATAAAAGACCCAAGGTTGCCTACCTCTGAAAGGAATGCAGCTTAAATACAGGTGTTTTTTTTTTACACAAGTGGATGTAAAGGCTTCACTAATGACTGATAAAATTTAAAGAATACAACCTCTTCAAAAACAAAACTTTCATTGCCTTGAAAAGAGAAAGGTCATAGATCTATAGTATAGGCTTTTAAATTCTCCTGATAAGTGAGTCCTGGGATGTCAATAATCATTCTCAGGAAAGTAATTACAGGATCATCACCTTCAAAGCATGTTATATCATAGGAAATTATGAAATAAATAGTATTTTCCGAAAAGCTTTCTTCAAGCAGGTTGGGTTACAACATTGGCATGCAGTGATGCAGTGAAAGTACTTTACATTTTCCTGGGAGTTGTGCAAAACTGTGTCCCTGAATATTATTGCCCCTTTTGTATCCACTTAAGATCTAGTAATACCTTCCAAAAGTTTAGAATAACAGTTGTCAACACCATGTTAAAAATAATTTCTTTAATTTGTCAGCACATCCAAGAGCAGTAATCTCAACTTAAGAAGTTACATTTCAGAGGATCAGGGGGAAAATGGATGCCAAAAATATAGCTTTAAGGATCACTAAGGGGATCCTTTTACTCTTAAGTATTATATACTCCAGATAACAACTTTAAAGCACCATGCTTGGAATTTCAGCTATCGATGGAGTCTATCTAGGAGCTGTATCCAGCTTGACAGTTACTTTGTTCAGGTACTATGTTTCTGAAGCTCAATTGCTAGAATTGCTCTAGTCATTGTCCCTGAAATATATTCATAAATTCTCACTATAGAAGAAAATACAGATTGCCTTTTGATAGAGATGAAAGCTAGTTGTATACTCAGCTGGCCACCAATCTGCTTTGGGAAGTGTTCCATTTATCTGAGTAAAATCCTGCATATTTCAGGAAACATCCCTCTGTCGGGTCCTTGATGCTGTCTGAGCTTGTTTGTTTTCTTGCAGACATTTTATTACCAAACAAGATAACATCATCAGTGCTAACATGTCCTATCACTGATGATGTTTCCTATTTGGGTAATAAAACAGTTGCAAAAAAAAAAACAACCAAGCTCAAAGAGCACCCAGGACCCCACAGTTCAACCCCGAGTTACAAATATTCTCTTATATTAGAATATCCCTCTGAAAACGAGGCCACCTTCTAAGGGATTGCTCCAGAAAGAGGCATGCCATGTAGAGAGAAAAAACATCTGTGTGTTCGTGTGGGTGATTGGACTATTGGGGCCCTCTTCTGTTAAAGAGTTCTGCTGTCAATCACAGGTTTGGAGAGAGATAAAATTATTAAAAAGGGTTGTAGTTTAATTGAATGTTAGTGAGTTCTCTCTTAGAATTTGATTATATCTTAGATTTTTCTTTCTGTAAATATTTGCTTTGTATCAAATTGAAGGGAAAAGCTGAGAGGGTTAAATAATTTGGTTTCTCGCTGCAAGCTTCCAACATTACAACATTACAAATGTAAACAACATTACAATGACTAAGAAGGTGCGTTCTCTTTGACTCCACCTACTCAGACAACTCTAGATGGTCTGAGTTATAAAGGACCTAACAGAGTGTGATGTGTGAATCCTTTGACCCATATATGTCAGCTTCTTCCCTGGATCAGCAAATTCATAGCTGCCACAGATTTAGATACAGTGTTTGATGTTCATTTTTTTTCTCTCTTGTTCACTGTTCCAACCTAGAGTGCCAAATTTCCTTCTCTAGTTAAAAAATGAAATAGTGCTCAAAGAAAAATGCCTTTTCTGGATAAAAAATTTGAATAATTTGGGTGCTCGTGCAATCCATGCCAGCTGAGTTTCCTTCTTCTATAGCAATTATTAATACATACAATTTTAAGCTTTTAAAACCCTGGGCAGTACTGAAACAGAAGTAAGCGGTCCTTGGTGCTCTCTGAGCTTGATTGTTTTCTTGCAGATGCGATTAGTAACCTCACCAGTGCTAGTCCCGGGTAGCATTGATGATGTTACCTAGTTTGGGTAATGAAACATCTACAAGAAAACAGCCAAGCTCAGAGAGTACCAAGGACCCCTCATTTCAACCCCGAGATACAAATATCCTCCTATTATAGAAGTAGAAGTAGCTTAAATTCCATCATTTAAAAAGCGCTCCATATCCTGTCTTGCTCACAATTTCCTATTGTGACTACTGAACAAACCCCCAGGCCTCCATAGTTATAGTCACATCAAGTTATCTAGTTTGGCATACACACAAAGATACTCGTTCCAACTGTATAACACAACATACATTTATTCAGAAGGTATTCGCACTATGTAGAACAGGTATTATTTCCATATAAACATCTGGATGATTGCTATCTAATCAGCTTTATTACATCAATTACATAATTTTAAATTGCTTTAAATGTTTAAGTAAATGTTTACTATCATTACATTAAATTATACATGCAATAGAGAGTTGCAACAGTTAAAACAAAGTAATTTTATTATTAAAGTTAGAAAAACAGAGATGCTATCATTTTCCAACTATATAGAGCACGCATATGCTCACATGCACATGCACACACACAGACACACAGAGACTTGAAGAAGATACCACAGTGACCATAGGGCATCACTTGAGAATATTATTGCTTTCCTCCTTTTGATATTTCCCAAATTAACATAATACATAATTAATTTCTGTTCAAGTAACTTGGGGGGTTAATATACCTTCTGGTCATGAGATCATCATAAGAACTAGGGAATCTATCCAAAGGCTTATCTAATTCAACATTCTGTTTCAAATCTAACCAGATACCCATCTTGTTTCCAGAAGCCTTTATTAGAAGGTACAACGTCCCTAGGATTTTAAATAAACCATAAGCTCAGTTGCCAGAGAGGTTTTTAACAGTCCTATTTCCCATAAATTTATTTGATTTTTTTTTCTAAAGCTACACAAATTGTATGTTTTGTGGTTGCAAATTTTACAGATTACTTGTCTTTCTGCAAAGAAGTAATTCCTGTTATTGAAAGGGGGGTTAATAGTTCAGTCCCAAAGCTATGTATCTAGTCTAGCATTGTGTCCACAGTAATCAAATAAGAGAGAGTTTATAATCAGGACTTTTTCTCTTAAATCATCATAATCACTGTTTCTTTTCTAAACCCAAAATCAATTGAATCCTTCTACACCTGCTCCTCTGCAATCAGCATCAAGGGACATATTGCTTCTGATTTGAAGGTAGCATTTCACTGTCAAGATTACCTGCTAAACCTTCATGACTTTCCATAACTAATCGCGAAGCAATCCAAATTGTGACCATCATGCCGTCATTAATCAGAATAATGAAGAAATCTGTTATTGACCTGAGTCATTAACTAACCAGTTCTGTTAAAATTATAAGGCCACAAATAATTTAACAGTATTATTTATTAAGTTTGTATCCCCCTTTGATTTTATGCAGCGAGAAAAGTTCCTTAATTGGCAAGCATGGACCACAATATGATCAGAACAATTATGCACATTGCTATGGCTCTCTTATCTTTTTTCATCTCAAAGTTCAGTGTGTTACCTTCACTATTATTCAGGATCATGATCTGGTAAGTGTATTTCTTGTAAAATATATGAAAAAGAGAAAATACATAATTGGTCAACTAGAGCAGGGACCCCAACCCCCAGTCTGTGGACCAGTACTGGGCTGCGGCATGTCAGCAACTGGTCCACACAAACAAGCAAAGCCCCATCCGCAGGATGCAGGCAGCACAAAAAACTACACCCCTTCCGGTCTGCGGAAAAACCTCTTTCCACAGAACTGGTCCCTGGTGCACAAAAGTTTGGGGACCTCTGAGCTAGAGCACTATTCAATTACCAGAAGAAAGGTGTGTGGTTTTTTAAGTCAGGGTGCTTAGTCAAACGCTAACAAAGTCTAGTTTTTGGCCCCATCATTTAAGTCAACTTTTGAGTAGAGATAAAACTAAGACAAGTAGTTGCATCTTATCCCGAAACTCCATGAACATCTGGAGAGAATAAGCAATTCAAAAGTTTCAGAAAAATTTTGTCATGTAGGGCTACTAGTTGCAGGTCCCCTCCCTATAGCTAGCCTTCCTCATTTACTTATTGACTTAAACAGCTATATAACATCTGCATGAGGTTTCTTAATCTGGAGGCTGATCTTGGCATAAGATCAGAATATTAGAGTCTCTCCATATGGAAGAGTTTCCCCCATTTTCTTGCACTCTTTAATAGCTTTCTCACTGGCCACTCCTCTTGCTTATGTTGAAGACTGCCTTGTTGGTCTTGTCATTGCCATCTACCCAGAGTCCTCATCTACAACCTCACACCATTCTAAAAGCCTTCAGCAGCTTTTACAGCCTCTTCCATCTACTGCGATCTAAGCTTGGAATGGAAATCATTCCACAATACGTCTCTTCCACAAAATCCCCATCAGTCTTCCATTCTGTTCTCCATATTTTCAGGACTAAGCGTCTGAAAATGGGGGTGAAGGTGAAGTACCTCGATAATAATGAGGGATACCGATTCAGCTACTTCACCCGAGGGGAACCCGGATCCCGACCATCTGTGCTGATGCTTCATGGATTCTCACTCAACAAAGACATGTGGTTAAATACCATCCAAGTAGGTCTTCCTTTTACGTACTCTAGCATGGGTGATGCTGGTCTGATCTTGATGCTGGTCTGATCAGAGAGGAAACCTTCTGTGCTCTTGCTCACAACTAGTTCCTTTTAAAGGAAATGTGCCAGTACCATTCCCTGTGTCCCATCTGCTTACAGTTCCTGGGATCCCTTCTCACTGGGTAGAGTGAGATGTGTGTAAAAGGGAGCAACATCACAATGACCAAGGGGAAAACTGTGGGTACTATGTGACCTGGGTCTCAAATACAATCTGTCCCACTCTGGTCATCCTCCAAATAGGAGGACCTTCTCCAGAGTTCCTGGCTAGTATGGCCCTTACTAATGTCCACATCTAAGGTTCTGTCCAATTTTTCTTTATCTTCTTGGAGGTAGATGAGAACCAGCTCTCTGCCACTCTGGATGAAGCAAATAGGAAATTTAACCCAGTCCTTAGGCTACAGGTGGTTTTGGCCCTCTGATGTTAGGGATCATTTATGCCTTGCCAAACAGCTGCAAAGAGGAATTGGCTGTTGTCACATCAGAATCTGGCAATTTTATGAAATATTTGGGCATCACTGTGCATTTTTCCCTTAGTAAAATAATATTGAAAAGACAGTTGTGGAAATCTCATGTAGTCTCATGCATTCTTTCCTGAAATTTTAATGAAATTACCCTCTTGTGCAATTTGCTGAAGGAGGCAGGCAGGCAGAAATAGATAGAAGATAGATAGATAGATAGATAGATAGATAGATAGATAGATAGATAGATAGATAGATGAGAGAGATGATAGAGATAATTATCTTCTGAAAAAAATCAGTGAAGTGTGAGCATGCTCAATTTTCCAAAACGTATTATTTGGTGATATCAATGGAAGAAGAGGAAAAGATGGTGTGGGATGGGTGGGGAAGGGAGGGCAAAAGAAAAGTAGATCTGATTCCAGGTCCAAGAAGAAAAATGTTTTTTTCTCTAGTCCTGCTTTTGGCAGTGAACAGAGCCAGCTATTTTTGTTCTGATTCCTTGGATTCACACGCAGAACCATTCCCCATAGGTCTTTCCTAAGGGCCTCCACTTGATCTGCCTTGATTTGCCAGGCCATGGGGGAACCAGTCGCTTGCTTGGAGAAAGTTACACAGCAGTTGCTCAAGCTAAAAGGATACACCAGGTAGGTCCTTTCTTGATATGATACATTGTTCTTTGAAGGCTAGTGATTGGCAGCAAATGGTGAAAGTAGGGTATGTATGAGAAATTAGATATAAACTCAAGGAGTGGCTGTCAATAAAAATATATAAAGTGGTTATTCTTTGCATTAAAATGTAGAATCTCCTTTCATCGAGCATGACTTCTGATGACTTTATGGACATGTCCTTTTGATTTCTTGAAGATAATATTTTATCTTCATTTTTTTCATAAATAACTTAGATAAGGGAATAAAAGGGGAACTCATCAAATTTGCAGATGACACTAACTGGCAGGAATAGCCAACACCCCAGAAGACAAGCTCAGGATTCAAAAGGGTCTTGACAAACTTGAACAACGGACCCTATCCAACAAAATGAATTTTAATGTGGAGAAAAGCAAAGTTTTACATTTAGGCAGGAAAAATCAGAAGTATAAGTACAGATTAGGCAAGACTTGGCTCAAAAACAGTAACTGTGAGAGGGACCTTGGAGTCCTAGTGGATGATCACTTGAATATGAGCCAGCAGTGTGCAGCAGCAGCCAAAAAGCTAATACAATCCTGGGTTGTATAAACAGAGTCATAGATCACGTGAAGTATTAGTACTGCTTTATAAAACCCTGTAACACCACACCTGTAATATTGCAACCAATTTTGGTCACCATACTACAAAAAAGATGTTAAAAAAATCAGAGAAGTGCAACTAAAATAATCAAAGGCCTGGAGACTAAAATATACAAAGAACGGCTGCAGGACTTGGGTTTGGCTAGCTAGTCTAAAGAAAAGAATAAATAAGGGTGATATAATAGCAGTATTCCAGTATTTGAGGGGCTGCCACAAAGAAGAGGGGGTCAAATTATTCTCCAAAGCAACAGAAGGCAGGACAAGAAACAATGGTTGGAAGCAAATCAAAGAGAGAAGCAACCTGGAATTAAGGAGAAACTTCCTAACAATGAGGACAATCAACCAGTGGAACAGCTTGCCTCCAGAAATCGTGGATGCTCCATCACTGGAGGTTTTTAAGAAGAGACTAGACAGTCACTTATCTGAAATGGTATAGGTTCATCTGCGTGAGCAGGGGGCTGGACTAGAAGACCTCCAACATCCCTTCCAGCTCTATTCTATTTTACCACTGCCTCCTTCTATAAGTTTTTGTTTTAATGTTTTCACTCCTAGTTCAGTTTCTGTCAAATATTCCTGGTATCAAACCCTGCTTAGCTTTTCAAGATGAGCACTATGGGTTAGATGTTGCCACCTTGAACATTGTGGAAAGCCAAAAAATGATTTACTATAGTTTAGGGAAAAAATAGGTAAGCATGGGTAAGCATCTCATGAAAACACAGCCACAATCTCTTTGTTCCCAATGCTTGTTTCAGTTTGTTGAGTGTGCTGGTCTGAACCACAAGCCTTTCCACCTGGTTGGCATGTCCATGGGAGGCATGGTTGCTGGGGTTTATGCTGCTCTCTATCCAGCCCATGTCTCCTCGTTAGCCCTCCTCTGCCCAGCTGGTAAGTATCTACATCAAGTAAGTAAACTCTGAAGGAAAAGGCAGAATGCTTGACCCAAAATCTAGCTCATGGTGGCTGGGGAAGTCTTGAAGTTGCCAAATTTGGAGATCCCAGAGCTGGATTATAAGAACTTGATGGACTATTTGGAGATGGCTTCTCTCATCAGATGCAATACTTCTTCATGCATTTCAGTATAACCATTTCTGGATAGACCCATTTTTGACCCAGTGGCTAGAACTGAATTAAGGTTACCAATTTTACTGCTACCCTCTTGGTTACATTAAGAGGCTTTACCTAGGATGACTTTAGTCTCATGCTCTCATGCTATATGCTCATGTTTTCCTGGTTTTGTGACCTAAAACACCTGCCAGCATGTTAGTCTCTTCTTGGGGACTGGGTATATTATGACAAACCTAGAAAAGTATGCATGGGTCCATTGTGATGAACACCGGTTAGTTATCTTGCCAGTAACTATATTCTGCTGTTTAGACTGTCATATTTTAATCTATCTTAAATACAGGTAAACCTACAACCACAACTGAACCCAAAATTTATGCTGCTGTTAAGTAAATTTTGCCCCATCTTATGACCTTTCTTGCCACAGCTGTTAAGTGAATCACTGCAGTCGTTAAATGAACTGGACTTACCCATTAACCTTGCTTGTCAGAGGGTTGCAGAAGGTGATCACATGATCCCAGGGCAATGCAACCATCATAACACATTGTTGTTGTTGTTGTTAATTGCAAAGTCGTGTCCAACCTATCGCGACCCCATGGACAACGTTCCTCCAGGTCTTCCTGTCCTCTACCATCTTCTGGAGTCCATTTAAGTTCACATCTACTGCTTCAGTGACTCCATCCAACCATCTCATTCTCTGTCATCCCCTTCTTCTATTGCCCTCAATCTTTCCCAGCATTAGGCCCTTCTCCAGTGAGTCCTTCCTTCTCATTAGGTGGCCAAGGTACTTGAGTTTCAACTTCAGGATCTGGCCTTCTAAAGAGCAATTGCCAAATGTCTTAATTTTGATCACACGACTATGGGGTATGCTGCAACGATCATAAGTCTAAAAATGGTCATAGATCACTTGTAACATTCAAATAGTCACTAAGCAAATGGTTGTAAGTCGAGGACTACCTGTATTTTTCATGCAGCATTCAAAGATTTAAACACAATTCTGCCCACATATTAGGATGTGCAGCCCTCTTTGTGGTCTTTAGAAAGGACATAAGGGAAGTAAGTAGTAGTAAGTTAGTAAGACCACACTGGGAATACTGCATCCAATTTTGGTCACCACGATGTAAAAAAGATATTGAGATTCTAGAAGAAATGCACAGAAGAGCAAGAAAGATGATTAGAAGGCTGGGTGCTAAAATATACGAGGAATGGTTGCAGGAACTTGGCATGTCTAGTTTAGTGAAGAGAAGGACCAGAGTGACATGATAAGAGTGACATGATAAGTATTCCAATATCTCAGGGGCTGCCATAAAGAAGAGGGAATTAAGCTATTTTCCAAAGCACCTGAAGGCAGGACAAGAAGCAACGGGTGGAAACTAATCAAGGAGAGAAGCAACCTAGAACTAAGGAGAAACTTCCTGACAGTGAGAACAATTAATCAGTGGAACAGCCTGCCTCCAGAAGCAGTAAATGCTCCAACACTGGAAGTTTTTAAGAAGAGACTGGACAGCCATTTGTCCGAAATGGTGTAGGGTTTCCTGCCCGAGCAGGGGGTTGGACTAGATGACCTCCAAGGTCCCTTCCAACTTTACTATTATTATTATTATTATTAGAGTCTTCCAATATTTGAGGGGTTGTCACAGAGAAAAGGAGGACAACCTATTCTCCAAAGCAGCTGAGGGCAAGAGAAAAAATAACAGATGGAAACTTATCAAAGAGAGATCCAACCTAGAACTAAGAAGAAATTTCCTGACAGAATAATTAATCAGTGGAATGGCTTGCCTTCAGAAGTTGTGGGTGCATCATCACTTGAGATTTTTAAGAAGGGATTGGACAGCCATTTGTCCCGAGTGGTATAGGATCTCCTGCTTGAGCAGGGGTTAGACTAGAAGATCTCCAAGTTCTCTTCCAACTGTTACTCTGTTATTCTGTTAAGTGATGATCAACTGGATGTTTTGGTGGTAGTAGGAATCTTCACATAAGGTCTACCTGCCATGATTGTTAAGCTTTATGGCCTGGGTTACTACCATTTTCCCTATCCAATCTTTTACCCACCAGTTATTCCACTTGTATCAGCTGTGAATATAATTGAAACCTAATTATGAGAATAAATGATATATGCTTTCCTTAAATAAATCTATGCCTGCAATTCCTGTTCAAATGTTATGTTTGTCTTACATTAGCTTTTAAAATTTTGCACTTTCCTCTACTTACAGGTGTGAGGTATTTAACTGATAGTGAATTTTTTGCCCAATTACGTGAGCTGATTTTCTCTAAGGGCTCTGTGGAGAATGCTATTATCCCAGTTACAGAAGAGCAGGTGGAAAACTTCATAAAGCTGTGCTTATACCATCCCATTTTTTTAAAGATTCAGGTGAAGATCTGACCTTTTGTGGATTGCTATGTTGTTACCCAGTCTCTTCTGATAACACCTTTCTCCTTCTCTGGCTCTCTTATTTTAATGGGGTGGCCAGAGAGAGCACACAACCCAAAAGGTAAAAGTACACAAACATTTCAAAAATACAGAAACTGGACAGATATGGACAGGTTCATTCATTCATCTACCCACCCATTCTTACATTCATTCAAACATTCTTTTTTAAAAAGAAAGGTATCCTGGAACTGCTCACCATAAAATAAATAACCAAGACATTAGTGCCTTCAGATTTGTAGTCTAAAGACACAGAAGAAAGAAAAAAGGAGGTTGTTCCAGTGCTATAAAAAGTCCCCTCACAATGCTTGGTCTTAGATCAGTGGTTCTCAATCTTTTTAATGCCGCGACCCCCAACCGGTCGTAAGTTGAGGACTACTCAACCGGTCGTAAGTCGAGGACTACTCAACTGGTGCAGCACCGTTTGCAGAATGGGACTTTTGGCGGGCTCAGCAGGGCAAAGACAGCCTGGACAATTCCTATTGGCTTTTGAAAGCCAATAGAATTAGACTCGATTCAAGAGAGTCTATTCTATTGGCTTTCAAAAGCCAATAGAATAAAAGGGAGTAGCACAGCTAAGGAAAAGGGGGAAAAATGGCGGACTGTATTGTTTGGCGACCCCTGTGAAATGGTCGTTCAACCCCAAATGGGGTCCTGACCCACAGGTTGAGAACCACTGTCTTAGATCTTCCTTTACCAAAAGAGCATTATCAGTTGTCAGTGTAGGATATTATCAGCTAAGCACAATGGTGTCAAACTGCATCATGCCAAAACTTCACCCACCACATCAAAACCGTGCCGGCAATGGGAAAAAAAATCACCATACATCATGGTACCTCGCAAGTTTGACACCCATGAGCTAAAGGCTAATAATTAATTTTCCACAATATCCACAAAAGGCATCATTCTACAACAAGTGTCAGTGGAGATTCTCAATCATCCAGGTCATGGTTGTCCCAAAGGTGCATTTTCAAAGGCAACTGGACTTTGTTTTTCCTTGAAGACATTTCGGTTTCCATCCAAGAAGCTTCTTCAGAATTTCTGAAGAATGTTCTTGGATGAGAAGTGAAATGTCTTCAAGGCAAAACAAAATCCAGTTGACTTTGATGAAAAAAGCATTCTTAGGATTCTATGACAAGGCTAGAAATTAAACAGGCAACCTGAGGACTACAGATTTAATTTTTCTCAGCTGTGCTTGACTGAAACTGCCCATAGATATTTTTAAAAAATTAACCATTTTTGCCAAGACCATCTTCCTCTTTTTTACCTACTGGTTCAATTGTGCTTTATTCATTGTTGACTAAATTGTCAAGAATGGGCTTGAACCATGATCTTCATCAAAATATCCAGCCTAATATTGAGCGCCTCCCTCTCTGTGAAATATGCAAGATAAGACTGGTTTTCAAAATGACTTTTATAGGATAAAAGGGACTTCAGTGAAAAGAACTATACTCACCAATAAAGCAATGAACTGCTAATCGGGAATGTAATTGTGCATATCCAACTTTGCTGAACATAGGTTACATTGGTGCAGAGTAAATGACAAAATGTACAACACAGTGACTCAAGGACCATTCCTTATGTATTTGCATACGATGTCATGATTTAAATGTGAAAGGGCAAACTTGCCTAAGAAAAATGTGATACTTGTTTCATCATGTTGGTGTCCCTAGAGTTGGGAATAGGCATATTTATGCTTGGCTGCTCACACATTTCAAAAACTTTTAAGAAATTGCAAATTTGATTCCAACGTAATTCAATACAATATAACTTATTCTGTAAGCCTCCCAGAGTTGCCCTATAGGGGATATGGGCATTATATAAATTTAATAAATAAAATAAATAAAAATAATGAGCCGAGGTGGCGCAGCAGTTAGAGTGCAGTACTGCAGGCCACTTTAGCTGACTGTGTTCAGCAGGTCAGCGGTTCAAATCTCACCGGCTCAAGGTTGACTCAGCCTTCCATCCTTCTGAGATAGGTAAAATGAGGACCCAGATTGTTGGGGGCAATGTAAATATATATATATATATATATATATATATATATATACATTGCTTACTGGTGTACACCGCTTAGAGAGTGCTTTCACTTAAAGCGGTATATAAGTCTGATAAATAAATAAATAAATAATAACTTCTGACTTGCCATTTTGGTTTCTCCCCTTTTAGCTCCTAAAGGGATATCTTGAAGATCGGAGATCACATAAGTCAGTTTTTGTAAAATGTAAGTACAAGACACAATATGGACCAGCCCACATTTCAGAAAGACAAGCCTACATTTAGCACCAATATAATGAATCCAGGGTCCACCAGCCAACATCAACTCTTCATTCAGCACATGTTGATTGTATTTGCATGTTATATTTGACAACATAGAATAACAGAGTTAGAAGAGAGCTTTGAGGTCATCTGGTCCAACCCCTGCTCAAGCAGAAGACCCTGTAACATATCAGACTTTGGCTGTTCAAAGTCTTCTTGAAAACCTCTAGTGATGGAGCACCCACAACTTCTGAAAGAAAGCCATTCCACTGGTTAATTGTTCTCAATGTCCGGAAAATTCTCTTTATTTATAGGTAGAATTTGACACTTGATTCTTGATTTTTAAAATGTTAAATAGTCTTGGGAAAATCAGTTGTCTCTTGATACACTACCATGATATAGTTGTACCACTCTGCATACTGAGGTCCTACAGTTCGTATCTCCTTTGTAATCATCATAGATCAGCCTTTCCCAATTTACAAGCCTTCCAAGGGTGTTAGGAATATAACTCCCATAATTCCCAGTCAATTAATGCCCATTGGGTGTGGAGTTCAGAGATTATTGTCCAGCTATACTAAAGAGATGCAAGTTGGCAAAGCTGCTGGACTGGCATTTAATCAGCCAAATGGGATAGCAAAGGGTTCGAGTTACTGTTCCAGCCAAGTGCTCCTTAATCAAATTTAACTCATCTTGTTATTTATAAGAAAACAGAAGATCAGAAACAGGCAAAGCCCATTTTCACTGCTCGTTAAAAATGGAAAGAAACAAACCAATTCTGCTTCCTTTTATTGAGAAAGGTTTTCTGGACCTCACCAGCACTGAATCAAGGTACAGCCTCCATGAGAAGATGTGGAAAATCAAAGCTCCCACCCAGATTATTTGGGGAAAGGAGGACAAGGTAAGGGATTTATGTGTATCTGGGGTTTTGTGCAAGGAAACCCTAACAACAATGGAAATTATTGTATTACTAGAGAATTTTACTTGGCCCAAATTCAAGGCTCAGTGCCTGCCTTTTTTTATATTGCAATGTGATGTCCACCAATAAAGGAAGGGCTGGAAGCACACACCTTCTTAGATAGCAGAAAAGAATCATTTTCATTAGTGTGAGGACTTCGCATGGCTTGTTGAGGGCCACACTCCAGAAAAGGGCAGGATGAGGATTTATTTGGGAGACTTCAAGGCTTTTAAGTATCAAAGCAGCCTATTAGGCTTAAAGTACTTTTTTTGCTCTTTTATCCCCCAAATTCAGACCCAGAGAGACCTTGTTCTCCTCACTAGGTGGGTCAGGTGAGGGTAATTTTTGTTATTTCTTTAGGAAATTTACAAATTAAATGAAAACGAAAAATTTGATTTCATGATTTTGGAAATCATTGACAGGTGTGTGTGTGTGTGTGTGTGTGTGTGTGTGTGTGAGAGAGAGAGAGAGAGAGAGAGAGAGAGAGAGAGAGAGAGAGAGAGAGAGAGAGAGAGAGAGAGAAGAAAACAAAAAAGTTTTATTTCTTCCTCTTGGGCTAAGGCAGGGGTAGGCAACCTCTGCTCTTTTATGACTCATGGACTTCAACTCCCAGAATTCCTGAGTCAGCTATGCTGACTCAGGAATTCTGGGAGTTGAAGTCCATGAATCATAAAAGAGCCGAGGTTGCCTACCTCTGGGCTAAGGTGAAGAGTTAAATAGGGAGATTTTTAATCATCATCATCATCCCCCAGTGAGGCACTCCCTTGACATGGTTGTGGGTCTTGTGGGCTATGAGGAAGGTGAAAGCTCTGCCAGAAGTTCAACTGTACCAAACAGTTCTGGAAAGAACAACATCTAGAATTAGAAATAACAGAACAGGGGTTAGCAGATTAGCATAGATTTATAATATGAAATAAAGTAGTCACAGAAGCAGAATTGGAAGAACTGCAAAGGTCTACCCAGGGCAAAGAAATCAAAGCCTTGTCAGAAGTAACTCAGATTATAAAGGCAAACCAGAGGGAGTGGGCAGTTGAGGAATCCAGCAGAGACATAGAATTGTTTTCATTTGGAAACCAGGCACATTGTCCCCTGCCTTGGAAAGAACAAAGCCCTCTAACTAAAGAAGTAGAATAACTGAGCATCTAGAACAGCA
Source organism: Crotalus tigris (assembly GCF_016545835.1). Taxonomy (NCBI): domain Eukaryota; kingdom Metazoa; phylum Chordata; class Lepidosauria; order Squamata; family Viperidae; genus Crotalus; species Crotalus tigris. The sequence goes on from NW_024100512.1 coordinate 4,551,171, forward strand.
CAAAAACATCAGAATATGGCTGCCTGCATTGAAGCTTGTTCCAAAGAAACAGCTAGCACAAGGATTAAAGACTTTTTCTCCAAGAGGCAGAAAGAAAGAAAAAAGAAACAAATCAAACAATGTACAGCACAGCTGCAGTTATAACTGAATATCTGTGATGCAAAATCAACAAAGAAGAAGAAAAAGCCAAATAGTGAGCCACCGAAATGGAAGATCAGACTGGAAAATAAGTTCAGCAAGTTGAGATCTGATGCAAGCAAATTAGAACAGATGAAAAAAAAGAAACTGAAGAACAAGAAGATCAAAGCATACCTAATCAAAAAATACCACTTAGAAAGAAGGAAGATCAAGGAAGCACTGGAAATAATAAAGCACAGGAAACAATAGCTATAGTCAAGAAGATCAGCATATATGAAGCTCTAATTGCAAATTATAGGCAGAATCTCCTATTTCAATGCAATCAGAAACATTTCTACCATACAACAAGGTCTCAGCTTGGTTAAAGGAGATGGATAAGAATAAAAAATAAGCTGAAATGAAAGAACTAGTAATAACAGGAGAAATGAGCAAGGAAGATCAAAAAATGGTCAGCATCAGGTGAAGACGAATTGCATGGTTTTTGCTTGAAACTTTTGACTTGTCTACACCCAGTGGTGGGATTCAGATATGTGAACAACCAGTTCTTTGTGTAGATGCCACTTCCAGCCGCCATGATGCTTTTTAAATACTTAAGTGTAAAACTAGAAAATCAATAAAACTTAAAAAAAAAGATTTTACACAGAAAGACTTAAGCCAAGAGAATTCAGATATATTGATACCCACCTAAAAGGTTTAATAAAGGGAAGATCAAGCTTAATGACTCTGTCCTTGAAGAAACAATAATATGCATAATAGAATTCAGCAGCTTCATTAGTTAATATCTTTCAAATAAGGAGCCATAGGTTCGCCACCATGGGTATAGATGACCTCCAAGGTCCCTTCCAACTTTATCATCATCATCATCATCATCATCATCATCATCATCATCATTATGGATCATTGCACAGTCAGCCAGATGTTCAGACTGGATTTGGCATTTTGTCTACCTATTGAGTCCTTACCCAGGACCTGGGATAGGCAGATGTGGATGTTTGATGGTATTACAGGTATCGTCGCAGGATGGAAGCAGTTCCTAATAAGGCCGCCTTTTGCAATTGACTAATAGCGAATTTGTCAATGCCAATGGTGTTCAAGTGGTGCTCCAGTTGTTTTGGGATTGCACCCAAGGAGCCTATGACTATTGGTACTACCCTTGCTTGCTTTTGCCACAGTCTTTCTATTTCTATTTGTAGGTCTTTGTATTTTGTTATCTTCCCCAGTTCTTTCTCGTCTATTCTGCTGTCTCCAGGCACTGCCACGTCCACTATCCAGACTTTTTTGTCATTATTATTATTATTATTATTATTATTATTGCACTTTAAAAATACTTTCAAGGGGAGGAGGAAATTCAATATTTCTTTGTTCTGTAGGTCTTTGATTCTTCGGGTGCAGACATTTTGGCGGATGCCATTCCTAATTCCCAAGTGCGTTGGCTGGAGAAATGTGGACATTTCATAACCCTGGAGAGGCCCAGGACCTCTGCAAGGCTCCTCTTAGAATTCTACAACTCAGTCTGTGACTCAGCCAAGCAGAAGAAGGTGGCCTGAGGCTCAGGAAGTGCCAGATGGCTGGAGACAGGCAAGGTCTGCCTCACCACCAGCCCCATGTTGACTTCTCTGGCTGGTCCAATGGGAACTACGACTCAAGATACTTAATAGGTAGCAGAGGAGGTGAGGACCTAGAGCAGTGTTTCCCAAACTTGACAATTTTAAGGCATGTGGACTTCAATTCCCAGAATTCCACAGCCAGCGTTGCTGGCTGTGGAATTCTGGGAGTTGAAATCCTCATGCCTTAAAATTGTCAAGTTTGGGAAACACTGACCTAGAGAGAACAAAGCTTTGCACCACCATTTCATAAAGACCGATCAAGAATTGATCCATCTTTTCTAACAAAGCTCACAGTACAACAGTCAGTTCATAATGATTAGATAGAGTGGAATGCCACTCTATAGAAACACTACAGGTAGTCCTTGACTTACAACAATTCGTGTAATGACCATTTCAAGTTACAACACATCTGAAAAAAGTGACTCGTGACCATTTTTCGGATTTACAACGCTCAGCAACTGGCTCATATTTATGATGGTTGCAGTGTGTTCCCAGGATCATGGGATCCCCTTTTGTGACTTTCTGACAAGCAAAATCAACGTGGAAGCCAGATTCACTTAACCACTGTGTTTCTAACTTAACAACTGCAGTGATTCATGTAACAACTGTGCCAAGAAAGATCGTAAAGTGGGGAAAAACTCACTCAACAGGTGTCTCACTTAGCAACCAGAAATTTGAGGTTCGGTTCTGGTCATAAGTCGAGGACTACCTGTACACTCCTGAGCAGCAATATCATAAAGTAGCTAATAGTCTTTGTGTGACTTTGAGGTAGGCACCTGCCACATAACATGCACTGAGATGCACTGAGTATTTCATTTGTTTGGTAGAATTTTATCCCATCTTTCCTTGAAGAACACAAGCCAGCATCACTTCCTTCAAATTGTGACTGGCCCAAGGTCACCCTGTGACCTTTTATGGTTGAGGGAAGATTAGAATTTGGGTTCCTCTGGTTCTAGTCCAACACAATGCCACACAGGTCTTATGACCACAACTGGAATCAGAATTTCCATTGCCAAGCAAGGCAGTTGTTGAGTTGTGCCCAATTTTACAATCTTTATTTGCTATGGCTGTTAAGTATAGTAGTTATGTGAATCGCGTGGTCATTAATTGAATCCAGCTTCCCCCACTGACTTTGCTTATTGGAAACTGGCTGGGAAGGTCACAAATGGCAATTACTTTACCCTGGGATGCTGCACAATCTAGTTGCCAAACATCTGAATGTTGATCACATGACCGTGGGGGATGATGTGACAGTCACAAGACAATTTTTTAATTGTTGTAACTTCCAATGGTCACTAAATGAATGGTTGTAAGTTGAGGACTACCTGTTCGGGATCGGTGCAAGCAAGCAATTCTTGAGCTTTTAACAGGGTTGAATACTGAGCACTGTTTCATGTGAATGCTGCAACATTGCAGGGAAAGAGCACACCCTCAGAATCAAGCTTTCCCTTCACAGAGAGCTCAGTTCTTAGCAATTAAGTGGAAAAAATGGCACTGCTTATGGCAGTGGTGGCGAACGTATGGCACGGGTGCCAGAGGTGGCACTCGGAGCCCTCTCTGTGGGCACATGTACCATTGCCCCAGCCTTGCCTCCCCCCGTGACCCCTCCTCTCCAGAAGCCCCCCTGAAGGAGACTTGCCCCTGAGTGTGGCCCACCCGGAGCAGTGCAGCCAAGGACATGGCAGCCAGGCAGCGTAGACAAGACTCTGTCTTCACACCCCATCATGCACAGTTGATGCTGCAGGACATGGGCAGAGGGTGTGACTGCCATAGCGCTGCTGGGCTGCCTGGGCAATCTGCGGCGGGCCTTGGAGGCGGTGAGTGGCCCTGCGGGCAGGCAGGTAGGGGATGGGGGGTGGAGCAGGGGCAGGGCAGGGGGTGGGGTGGGGGCAGGGCCAGTTTTGGGTCACTCTGTCTCTAAAAGGTTTGCCATCACTGGCTTAAGATTCTCCCCAAATCTTCTTTGCCATAGACTTCACAAACAATATGCCTTGTCAGCTCACCTATAAAACATTTAGAATGCCAAGGAATGTTGAAAAGGTGTAAAAAGTTACTAGAAATTACTAGAACTCCACAACCAGTGGTGGGATTCAGCCAGTTTGCACCAGTTTGACAGAACCGGTAGCTAATTTTTTGTTGCCCAGGCCCAGAATGGACTTCCAGAAGTGACATCCACACAGAGAACTGATTGTTCACATATTTGAATCCCACCACTTCCCACAACTGACCAGACTAAGTGCCTAGTAGACTGCTTTATTCAAATTATTGGTTGATATATCCAATCACACACACATTCTACTTTGCATAATTCTCTATAGTGAGATTACAATCTCACCCTTTTAATTTAATACCATACTAATAAACCTATGTTTCAACGAATTTTCATCCAATCTCTGATCTGTGTATTTTTATGGGAACAATTCCATCTTCTTCCTGGCCTTTGGTTTCTGGCCTTGCTGAGAGAATGAGGACACAGGGGCACTCTGAATAGAATTTGGTTAAGTTTCCACCAATTTTTCTTCTAATTTCTTTATAACTGTAGCCTTGTTCACTTAATAATACTATTTTACATCGCTTTCTAGACAACCAGTCAACTCTTTGCACCATTACTTTAATTTTATTACGTTTTACAAGCTCACTAAAAAAAAAAACAGAAAAAAAACCAAACAACTTGATAGCAATCACACAACACACTCACAAATGTCCTCTCAGCTTCAATACATGACATCAATAACTGAATCTTACTGTGATCTGATTGGCTCATTGCCGAAAGAAGATTACACCTGATTGGCTCTCTAAACATTCATGCTCATTGGCTAAATCAGATGAAGGAAAGCTACCTGATATCAACCTAAGCAAGTTGTGCTTCCTTTTTCTGGTAATTTGGCTATAACTTTTCACAGAATTGAACAGATAAATGTTGCATTACATTCTTGATTAAATTATTTTTCCATTGATATATAATCTTATGGTACTACTCCCAAAAAAGTGATGTTATTAGCCATCAAACCTCAAAAATACACTTTTCCCAAAAGGTTTCCACAATTTTGGCCACTACTGTAGAACAATGTGGGATAGACAGTACCATCATGGATTCACAGTTGGCTGACCAACTGCATGCAGCATGTAGCCCTCAAGTGAACTACATCTACAGGGGGGGAAGCATACAGTGGGATACCTCAAGGTTCTGTTTGGTGCCCAGTGTTCTTCAACATCTTCATAAATGATCTAGATGAGGGGATAGAAGGGGAATTCATAAAATGTGTAGATGGCACCAAGCTGGGGGGAATTGCCAACATTTTAGAAGATAGAAGATAGACTGAAGATTCAGAAGGATCTTGACAGACTTCAACATTGGGCCACAAGATCCAACAAGATACAGTTCTGTGATGAGAAAAGTAAGGTCCTGCACTTAGGTGAGAAAAATCAAAGAGACAAGTATAGAATAGGCAGTATGTGGCTCAACAGTACTAAGTGTGAGAGTGATCGAGCTGTCCTAAATATGAGCTATCTATCAGTGTGCTGCAGTTGTGAAATAAGTAAATGCTGCCCTAGGCTGCGTCAACAGAAGGATAGCATCAAGATCATGAGAAATGATAGTAGCTCTCTATGCTGCATTAGTGAGGCCACATTGGGAATGCTGTGTCCAGTTCTGGTCACCACAATGCAAAAAAAAATTGCTGACATTAGGAAGGAAGGAACAAGGAACAACAAAGATGGTGATTGATCTGAAGGCTAAATCATACAATGAATGGTTAAGGGAGCTAAGTGTGTCTAGACTTGCAGGGATTCTCAACCAAGGTTGAGAACCCCTGCATCTAGAGCAGCGGTTCTCAGCCTGTGGGTTGGGACCCCATTTGGGGTCGAATGACCATTTCACGGGGGTCGCCAAACAATTCAGTCCGCCATTTTTTCCCCTTTTCCTTAGCTATGCTACTCTCTTTTATTCTATTGGCTTTTGAAAGCCAATAGAATAGACTCTCTTGAATAGAATCTAATTCTATTGGCTTTCAAAAGCCAGTAGGAATTGTCCAGGCTATCTCTGCCCTGCTGAGCCCGCCAAAAGTCCCATTCTGCAAACGGTGCTGCAAGTTGTCTGCAGTGAAGGTGAGCTGTCTGGAAGCTTCCACCCCTCCCTGCTGAGCAACTACTAAAAATGTAAGTAAAAGAGGGCCAGGGGTGGGAGGTGGGAGGCCGGCGGGCGCACGGAGGGTTGCTGGTGCGCGTGGGGCCCGGCGGGTGCCTTACCTCCCTTGGGCTGGGCCATCTGGTGGCCCAGCCGGTGGTCGGCCTGCACCGTGTCTGCCGCTTGCCAACTATGCCTCGGCCAGCGCAGGGGGCGGCACAACGCATGCGCGGTGCTCCCGGGCAGGGAAAGTCCTCGACTTACAACTGGTTGGGTAGTCCTTGACTTACGACCGGTTGGGTAGTCCTCAACTTACGACCAGTTGGGGGTCACGGCATTAAAAAGGTTGAGAACCACTGATCTAGAGTGACAAAGAGGATTAAGGGTGACATGATAACTGTTTTGTAGTACTTGATGCGCTGTCACAGAGAAGAAGGGGTTGACTTATTTTCCAAAGCACCTGAGGGTAGGACAAGAAGCAATGGGTGAAATTCTTTAAAAAGATATTCAACCTGGAACTAAGGAGATTTCCTGACAGTGAGAACAATTAATCAATGGAACAGCTTCCTCCTGGATTTGAGGGTGCTCCATCACTGAAGGTTTTCAAGAAAATATTGGACATCCATTTGTCCAGAATGGGATAAGTTCTCCTGTCTTGGGCAGACAGTTGGACTAGAAGACCTCCAAGGTCCCTTCCAGCTCTATGATTCTATATAATTATCATAATTTGATTGCATTGTATGAAAACCTAGCTCTCTGAAGAAATCCATAATGCTGGGAAGGGTACAAGGAAATCAAAAAATGAACAGCAAGAAGAGAGATGGAAAACTCAGTTGCAATGGTGATGGGTTCACCATTAGAAGATCTGAAGGACCAGGATGGGGACAAAATGTCTTGGGGAAAAAATATATCACTAAGAGTTGACACCAACTCGATGACTTAAGGGGCATTCATTGTATACCATGTAAATATTTACCTGTCTTGTTACAAGGTGTCTTGTTACAAGAAGTCAATGGGCAGGAAGTCTCAGGTGCCAATACTTGCTACACTTTTACCTGGCTGATGGAAGTGGCCTGCTTCCGTTGCTTTTATGTTCTGCAGCCTTTTTTTATCTGCTACTTCTTCCAGTTTAATGTAATTTCTATTGTAGGCAAATTCCCTCCCTGTTGCCAGACTCAGATAGCAGACCTCTAGATTGATCAAAGAAGAAAATAGCAAAATACAAGAAATTAGACAAATGTTCATCGTGGCATGGTGGAGAAAAGATACCAATCATTTATATGTTTTGTTTAAATAATTTATATAGCCACTCATCTCAAAGCAGTGACTCTAGACAGCATTCAAAGATTAAAAATGACAATTACAAACAACAGTTACAAACAATATGTTACATTATTTCCCTCTTATTGTTGGATCATTGTAATATAGTAATAAATAAAATGATGCCCTTCATGTTGAATGCAACTTTTGATGATGGCATGGATCCAAACACAGACCCATTGCTTTCTTGGCATTAAAAGCAATGTTGACTGCCACCAGTCAACCTTTTTATTTTCCCAATCTAGCCTAGAGGTCTTGGATTTCTTTCTCTTTTTATTTATGCATTTTTATTAGAGAATTTTATATGAAGTAAAAGATAAATCTACAAAAAAAGGAAAAAAGGTGCAAGAAAAGAAAGAAAGGAAAGAAAGAAAGAAGCTAGAGTTAGGAAATATAATTACTTCCAACCTTTTCTTCAACAGATAATAGTAATCTAACGATCATCCCTCCCTCTTAACTTTTATACAAATCCTTTCAACCTCTCACTTCATCCACATTTTTTTAATCCTCAAATCCATAAATCATATTTTTCCTTCTTTCAGCAAAACGTTCATACAGTATAAGGTTTCCAGTCTTTCAGAACATTTTTTGCTTTTTTTCTCTGACCAAACCAGTCAGAATAGAATAGAATAGAATAGAATAGAATAGAATAGAATAGAATAGAATAGAATAGAATAGAATAGAAGCTGGAAGGGACCCTGGAGGTCTTCTAGTCCAGCCCTCTGGTCAAGCAGGAGAACCTATCAGACAAGTGACTAGTCTCTTCTTAAAAACTTCCAGTATTGGAGGCAGGTTGTTCCACTGATTAATTGTTTTATCTGTCAGGAAATTTCTCCTTATTTCTAGGTTGCTTCTCTCTTTGATAAGTTTCCATCTGTTGCTTCTTGTCCTGCCTTCAGGTGCTTTGGAGAATAGCTTGACTCCCTCTTCTTTATGGCAACCCCTGAGATATTGGAATACTGCTATCATGTCATCCTTAGTCCTTCTCTTCATTAAACTAGACCAGGGGTAGGCAACCTCGGCTCTTTTATGACTCATGGACTTCAACTCCCAGAATTCCTGAGCCAGCCACGCTGAGGGGAAAGGGAGAGGTTTCCAAGCTGGCTCAGGAATTCTGGGAGTTGAAGTCCATGAGTCATAAAAGAGCCGAGGTTGCCTACCCCTGAACTAGACCTATCCAATTCCAGAAACTGTTCCTTATATGTTTTAGCCTCCAGTCCCCTAATGAACTTTGTTGCTCTTCTCTGCAACTTTGTTGCTCTTTTAGAGTCTCAACATCTTTTTTACATGTTGGTGACCAAAACTGGATGCAGTATTCCAAGTGTGGCCTTACCAAGGCATTGTAAAGTGATCTTGATTCTATCCCTCTGTTCTTGATTCTATCCCTCTGTAATCACAACCCATTTTCACAACCCATACCTCCACTATGGGAATTTCATTATTCTTGGTCTTGTATTTCTTAGTGATCATTTGTGGAACTGCTCACCTAGTCCAATGTCACTTAGCTTTTTGAGTTCAGCCAAGACTGCCTCGTTACCTTTCTTGTGTGTATATGTAATTAGGTGTATCTTGAAAATCAAAAGTGAAAGGAAATTGACAATGGATGGAATTTTGTTTTTATAATATTTTATTAATTTTCCAATTTTACATTTGAGTATTTAAAAAGCAACGTGGTGACTGGGTTAATCAATATTTCAATAACAAAATCTTTAGTGCAAATCTCAGGTTACAACATCGGATATTTCTTCTCTTTTTCCCTTAACATTTACTGTCTCGTATTCAAACTAGTACATTTCTAATTATATCAACTCAATAAAGACATAATTATTACATTATCAATACATTTTAGCTTATGCATATCTTAATTACATTCAATCTTCATAAACAATCCATATCCTGTTATTAATTTTTACATAATTTTTAATTTCTCATCAATATTCCAATTTAACCTTTGATATCCATAATTTTCAGACTTTGGATAACCAAGATTTCCCTTATTTCACCATAACAAACTATAATGTCCAAAATACACATTTTATCTGTTTAAATGTAATTTCCTAAAAGTTATCTATTTCCCACCATATTAAGTCATCTACTTAATAATACAATATCCCCTTTAATATATCAAAACCATTATATATATCAGTGGTGGCAAACTTATGGCACAGGTGCCAGAGGTGGCACTCGGAGCCCTATCTGTGGACAAGCGTGCCGTTGCCCCAGCCTTGCCTCCCCCCATGACTCCATCCTCTCCAGCAACCCCCCTGAAGGAGAGTCGCCCTCGAGCGTGGCTCACACAGAGCAGTGCAGCCAAGGACATGGCAGCCAGGCAGCGTAGACAAGACTCTGCCCTCACACCCCATCATGCAGTTGATGCTGCAGGGCGCGGGCAGAGGATGTGGCCACCATAGCGCTGCTGCTGCCTGGGCAATCTGCAGCGGGTCCTGGAGGTGGTGAGTTGTCCTGTGGGCAGGCGGGGCAGGGGATGATGGGGCAGAGCGGGGGCAGGGCAGGGGGTGGAGTGGGGATGGGGCCAGTTTTGGGGCACTCGGTCTCTAAAAGTTTCACCATCACCGATATATATTGCCTGGGTTAATCAATAAATCAAACATATTCATGATAATTAATTTTCTTTTCCCTTTTAAATCTAATTTTTCAATATTAGACAAATCAAATTCTTATTTTCAACTGATTTTCAGCTATTTTAAATCTAATAACCAAAATTTCCCTTATCTCAACATCTCCCTTTAACCCTCTAATTGACAATATAAAATCCCCTCTAATGAATCAAAACTCCAATTTTTTCAACCTTATTCTAGCTTTTTTCCTTTGACAACTAGACTTCCATATCAGCACTTTTAGATCATCAAATAAATCTCCTTCTATTCTTATATATGTTATTTGAATTAAAGGAGACCACTTGATTGCCAGTTTTCTGGAAGGACTAGCCCATTTGTATTCATTAGATTGTCGCCCTGTTATTCCAGTCTCCCATGTTTGCTCTGATATATTTGTCTTCAATTCAATCTGTTCTTCTTTCTCAAATTTCTTCTGATTTGTATAGAAAATCATTTCCATTTTCAGTGTTGTCACTTCCTTGTCTGGGTTTTCCATTAGCTGTACTTGTTGGTCAATTGAATCCTCTGTCTTAATATTTGATTGTTCCACTTCTTCTGTTATCTTTTGCATTGTTAGTTCTTTGGTTGTAGTCAAAATTTGGCTTTGTGCATCTAAGCTGGCATCTTGATCTTTTATTTTAGGTCTCATTTTATCACAAACTGAAAGAATAGTTCCAGGTATTGCTTTCAACATGGAAAGAATGTTTTCCTGGTCTTCATCCATCTCTTTTACGTATTTGTAAATAGACTTTCTAGTAAAAGTTGTTGTTAAGCAAAAATCAGTAAAGGTTTACATTCACAGTTCAGGCAAGCCAATTTTACCGCCCAGCTGTTCTCTTACAATTGAGTCTCTCACAGATAGTGCCAAGATCAGGAAAATCTTATCTATATTCTGGACTTTGAGCCAAGTCTCTTTTTATGAAATAACAAATTGCCATACCAACCTTCACCACAAGATGTCACTGATGCCATTTAAGGTTTTTTTTTTAAGTCCTGAATTTTTCCTTTTCCAGTTTTATTTCTTTTTTGTAGATAAAAACAAGAGTCTTCAGTAAAAATAGGAAAATTTTTGGTCCCCAAGTTTCAGGAACATACTGTATGAATCCAATTAGATTGAAATTGTTCTTTTTAATGCTTTGATTCCCCTGGGTAGTCAGACGCTGCTATTCTTAGAGGGTGGGATAGAAATTCCCTTCCCTCTCTTCTCACAGGGAGAAGATACTTCAAAGAGCTTTTACAGGAAGAAGGTACTTAGGGTAAAGAGAAGATAAGATCTCACCCAGTTTCATCCGTGTTGCTTTCAAAGTGCTTGGTAGTAAGTTTGACTTTGGCTGTCAGCAGCTTAGTGACAAGCCATATTACTATGGCCGGTCTTTTCCCCATCGAGGGCTGTGGTCAAGCGGGGGTCCTCTTCTTTCTCGCCGCCCCTACAGGGTGACTTTTGACCCTTTCCAGGGTCCCCCAGCGGGATAAAACCGGATGCTGGAGATGAAGCTCGCCTTCATGTGTCTGCCAGAGCTGCGATGGCAAACCGGAAGTCGACAATGGATAGGACTTTTATAAGAAGGAAGGAAGCAATGCTGGAATATATCCAGCAAGTGAACAGTTACACTATAGAGGGCTTATTGAAGAATTATGAACAGAGAAGGGCAGCAAGATAAAAGATTTTGAGGGGAGGGAGGGGGAGAAAGGAGAAGGAAGGAAGGAAGGAAGGAAGGAAGGAAGGAAGGAAGGAAGGAAGGAAGGAAGGAAGGAAGGAAGGAAGGAAGGAAGGAAACTTGAAAGAAGAAAGAGAAATAAATATACAAAGTGGTACAGTATTAGCATCAGAAAGTGGAGGTGTAATAGTAGTTTAGCAATGGCTTGTTTCATGCACAGCAACAAGTGCTGGTATAAAGCAAATGGACATTTGAGGGCACCACAGGCTTCCTTGTGTAATCATTTATCTACTCAAGAAACTCTGGGCAATGAATAGAAATACAAATCCAATTCAAACCATACAAATCCAATTCAAATTAAATTCAATCTCAATTATCTCTCAGCAAGTCTTTTAAAACATTGTAAAAAGTATTTGCCCCATTAATAATGAAAAGATACATCTAAGATGTTTAAGTACATACTTTAAAAAAAATTGGGGAATAACTTGTAACACAAAACTGGAACAAAAATTCTGTAAAAAGATAAAAGAGAATATAAAGAAATTTAGAATTGCTCTTGGGAAGGTATAATCAGCAAGCTGTTAAGTAAGGTCTTAGACAGGAGATGCAGATATTTAGAATAAGATCCCCAGGCTGAATGGCACCACCAACATCATCTTTGGTGCTCTCATGTCAAAATAGCATGTTGCTCCTTAGTCCAATACAATCCTAATGCAGCTTCTGGATATATGAAATCTGTGAAGCTTTTCCATCCACTCTATGAAGGAAAGACAGGTGCCTGACAAAAACAAAGAAAGGATAATTATTGGCAATGGTAGCAGGGTGTGCAACAGGGCAAGGAGGCAGGTCTGACTGCCAGATAATCCCTACCCCTTTTTCTGCAAGTGTTATGATATCACACGCAAGATCAAAGGACAATGTTGCAATGTTATTTCATCATTTTGACAAGAATGATGACTTCCTATGAATGTCAGCAGCTTTCTGTCAACTGAAGGAAGGCTCTTACAATTTACAGTGGCAAAACTAGTGACAGTTACATTTTAAAAATTAAGCTAATATATGCAGCATATTAGCCTTCCTTCCTTCCTTCCTTCCTTCCTCCTTTCTTCCTTCCTTCCTTCCTTCCTTCCTTCCTTTCTTTCTTTCTTTCTTTCTTTCTTTCTTTCTTTCTTTCTTTCTTTCTTTCACCATTCCCAAATGAGAGAAAACAGATGATAATTTGGAACATCCTGCTCTCAAAATATCAGGGCAAAAAGAAATATCACCCTGTGGCTTGCAGGGAAGTTGGGAAAAGTTAAAGTAAGAAACTAGACTGCAGTATGTAGGATCAGGATCTTCTAACATGTGTAGATAGGGGTGGATCGTAGGCAGAGACAGGAAAATAGGAAGCTCAGAAGACCCCACTTGGGTGTGACAAGAAGAAAAAAGAAAGGAGCAATGAAGAGAGGAGAGAAAAGTCAGTAAGAAGAAGAAAAGCCAGAGCGTTTGGAATGATCTGAGAGTTGTCCTCTTCCCAAGATAAAGACTAATGGACAAGAACTAATAAAGAAACATGAGAGGCAGAATGAGCTGGCAGTGTGCTGCAGCTGCCAAAAAAGCCAACACAGTGCTAGGCTGCCTTAACAGAGGGATAGAATCAAGATCATGTGAAGTGTTAATACAACTTTACAATGCCTTGGTAAGGCCACACTTGGAATACTGCATGCAGTTTTGTCACCACGATGTAAAAAAGTTGTTGAGACTCTAGAAAGAGTACACAGAAGAGCAACAAAGATGATTAGGGGGCTAGAGGCTAAAACAGATAAGGAACGGCTGCTGGAATTGGGTATGTCTAGTTTAACAAAGAGAAGGACGAGGGGGGACATGATAGCAGTCTTCCAATATCTCAGGGGCTGCCAGAAATAAGAGGGAGTCAAGCTATTCTCCAAAGCACCTGAAGGCAGGACAAGAAGCAACGGATGGAAACTAATTAAGGAGAGAAGCAACCTAGAACTAAGGAGAAACTTCCTGACAGTTAGAACAATTAACCAGTGGAACAACCTGTTTCCAGAAGTGGTGAATGCTCCAACACTGGAAGTTTTTAAGAAGAGACTGGACAGCCATTTGTCCGAAATAGTATGGGGTTTCCTGCCTGAGCAGGGGGTTGGACTAGATGACCTCCAGGATCCCTTCCAACTTTATTATTATTATTATTATTATTATTATTATTATTATTATTATTATTATTACTAAGGGTTGAGTTAATGGGGTGTAAAGATATTATTTTGTTAGGAGGAGCTGAGAAGTGGTTTGGAGATATCATCTAAGTAACAAGAGATACCAGGGTGAGGAGGAAAGGAACACTGACCACAGACCGGTTGAATCATGAGGAAGCCGTGCCCATGTTTGTTCCTCTTCATTCTTTGGATAAGAATGATTCAGAAAAAGACAAAGATGCAAAGAATTCCAATTTCACTTCTAGTTTGGTCTTTGCTTGTACTCTTTTGGTTCAGAATGAACTGAGAAAGGAAAACAAGAAAAGTAAGGGCATTCTATTAGTAGTCCCCCATCTGAAGTTAGCTGAAATTAGAAAACTGTGCCTGGTTTATTCACCAAAACATTGTCAAGGAAAATAAAACTAAATTTCAAGAGAAAACTGGCTGCTACTGATTCCTTTGCATTAATGATTGGTCTCCTCCAGATCTTTTCTTTTAATTTGTTGGAAATATAAATGTAAAACTTCCTACTGCAGGTTCAGCAGAGCAAGAGAAGGAGAGCAAGTTCATGTACGCGTGTGATTGGCTCAGAGCTCTCATCAAATGCATGCAGATATAAACTTTGGTCTCATCTAATACTTATCCCAATGCTCTATACTCCATTTGCTTGAATGATGCTCTGGAAAAAACCATTATCCCTCTTAAGTCCACAATTTTACCCTCATCTGGTCCCCAGCCCTTGAGAGAGTAAACAGGTCCACAATGGGGAATACACTTTGAGAGGACTATGGTAATGCTGGCTGTTTGCCTAGTGCACTCTACAAACAAATTTATTCTATCTAATTTAATTGAAATAAATAAATACTGTATGTAAATTTAATAAATAAATTATTTGATTATTCAGTTCAATTGGATAACTATTTGTCTGAAATGGTATAGGGCAGGGGTAGGCAAGCTTGGCTCTTTTATGACTCGTGGACTTCAACTCCCAGAATTCCTGAGTCAGCATAGCTGACTCAGGAATTCTGGGAGTTGAAGTCCACGAGTCATAAAAGAGCCAAGCTTGCCTGCCCCTGGTATAGGGTTTCCTGCCTGAGCAGGGGGTTGGATTAGAAGACCTCCAAGGTCCCTTCCAACTCTGTTATTCTGTTATTACTTAGAGAGGTGTGGTGGCCTAGAGGTGAAGACACTCTCCTCACACTCAGAAGGTTGAGAGTTCAGTCCTAGGCCGTGGCAGATGTTTATCAGGGCCCAAAAAGAACATATCTGCTGTGAACTCCATGTAGGGGTAGACAGAATCACCACCGGATGGATCCGTAGTTGGCTGACCGTCCATACTCAGCGAGTGGTCCTCAATGGAACCACATCTAAATGGAGGGAAGTGTGTAGGAGGTGCCCCAGGGCTCTGTTCTGGGCCCAGTGCTCTTCAACATCTTCATCAACGATTTGGACGAGGGGATAGATGGGGAACTCATCAAATTTGCAGACGACACCAAGCTGGCAGGAATAGCCAACACTCCAGAAGACAAGTTTAAGATACAGAAGGATCTGGACAGACATGAACACTGGGCACTAACTAACAAAATGAAATTCAATGGTGAAAAAAGCAAGGTTCTACATTTAGGCAAGAAAAATCAAATGCACAAGTACAGCATAGGTGGCACCATGCTCAATAGTAGTAACTGTGAGAGGGACCTCGAAGTCCTAGTAGACAATCACCTAAATATGAGCCAGCAGTGTACTGCAGCTGCCAAAAAGGCCAACACAGTGCTAGGCTGCCTTAACAGAGGGATAGAATCAAGATCACGTGAAGTATTAATGCCACTCTACAATGCCTTGGTAAGGCCACACTTGGAATACCCGCATCCAGTTTTGGTCACCACGATGTAAAATAGATGTTGAGACTCTAGAAAGAGTACAGAGAAGAGCAACAAAGATGATTAGGGGACTGGAGGCTAAAATATATAAGGAACGGTTGCTAGAATTGGTTATGTCTAGTTTAACGAAGAGAAGGACAAGGGGGGACATGATAGCAGTATTCCAATATCTCAGGGGCTGCCATAAAGAAGAGAGAATCAAGCTATTTTCCAAAGCACCTGAAGGCAGGACAAGAAGCAACGGGTGGAAACTAATCAAGGAGAGAAGCAACCTAGAACTAAGGAGAAACTTCCTGACAGTGAGAACAATTAATCAGTGGAACAACCTGCCTCCAGAAGCAGTAAATGCTCCAACACTGGAAATTTTTAAGAAGAGACTGGACAGCCATTTGTCCGAAATGGTGTAGGGTTTCCTGCCTGAGCAGGGGGTTAGACTAGATGACCTCCAAGGTACCTTCCAACTTTACTATATTATTATTATTGATCATCGCACAGTCAGCCAGATGTTCAGACTGGATTTGGCATTTTGTCTACCTATCGAGTCCTTACCCAGGACCTGGGATAGGCAGATGTGGATGTTTGATGGTATTACAGATATCTTCGC
Organism: Crotalus tigris; assembly: GCF_016545835.1. Lineage (NCBI taxonomy): Eukaryota > Metazoa > Chordata > Lepidosauria > Squamata > Viperidae > Crotalus > Crotalus tigris. The sequence continues at coordinate 4,567,314 of NW_024100512.1, forward strand.
AGGATGGAAGCAGTTCCTAATAAGGCCGCCTTTTGCAATTGAGTAATAGCGAATTTGTCAATGCCAATGGTGTTCAAGTGGTGCTTCAGTTTTGGGATTGCACCTAAGGAGCCTATTACTATTGGTACTACCCTTGCTTGCTTTTGCCACAGTCTTTCTATTTCTATTTGTAGGTCTTTGTATTTTGTTATCTTTTATTATTATTATTATTATTATTATTATTATTATTATTATTATTATTATTATTATGCATCAGGAGGGCATCCGGCCAGTAAATGCTCAGCTCCATTCAGTCACCCCAATTCCACCCCAGATAAAGGAATTAAAAGATCATAAAAGAAAAAATAAAATGTGCTCATCTTCAGGCTGGTGAAGCATATATATATATTTGAATATATATATATATATATTCAAATGATTCCAAGAAGAATTGGAGAAAATACAGAGTGGCAGAGACAAATAATAAATTGCATTGTCAAACAAAAGACCAAGGATTAAATTTAGGATTTTGCAAGACATGAAAGAACAAGGTGGACTGGCAATACCAAACTTCATATGATATTATCAAACCTGTCATTTAACAGGGATTGTGGTCTGGGTTGTATCACCAAGCAGCTGGTTTCTTCAGATGAAGGAACAGGATAGCTAGAAGGTTTTTATATAATATAAATAATAGAAGTGTACAATATATAAGAGAATATTTCATTATAAACTACACACTAAAAATACAAAAGAAGAATAAATCTGAACATAAAGCTATTTGCTTCAATATTAACATTTTTTCTTGAAGGTAAATGTACAAAAAAACGATCATAGAAGATAATTCATATAGGTTTCAAAGTTTAATCTTTAACAAAATAAAGATAAACTCATTTCAAAAAATTTTTCCCTGCAGTATTAGAACCATCTCACTGGTTTCAATAAGTAGCATATTCCACAAAGAATTATGAAAACCAGGTGAAATATTCAAATTTCAAACGTTTACGGTGCAGAATTCAGAATACTTCTTGAGGCTTATTTACATATTGTTACTGAAATAACATACTCAGATTGAGCAAAACAAAGACTACGTGGATGCAGAATGTGCCAGTTAGAGAGTAATGTTAAAATTATGAAATATATTGGAAAAAACTGATATAAATACAGGGGGTGGCGGCCATTGGAACGTCAGCACTATAAGTCTTGTTTTTCCCATAGTGCTATTGCTATGAATACATAGCAGTTGCCAAATTTTGACCACGTGACCCTGGAGATGCTGTGATGGTCGTAAGCATGAAAACAGGTCATAAGTCACTTTTTTTCAGTCTTTTTTCACTCTGAATGGTCACTTACCACTACAACGGTTGTCAGTCAAGGATTACTTGTATACATCTTTTTTGCTTTCTTGCATTGTTTCTCTTTTTTCATTTGCACTATTTTTATTGTTCTATTCAAAACTTTTAATAAAGTTATTAAAAAAAACAACCTTCTGATATTTTTTTTAAGGTGCCAGACAAAGCGATGAAAAGGCAAACTATCCAAGCTCCAAAAGGCAGTTTCCAAAGATTCCAGATGTGGGAGGAATAAATGATTGTTCTAACACCTCCACATGAGCAAGGCAGCTTTTAAAGCCTCTTCCATCCTGCTTCAAAATGCAGATCGCCAACAATTGCAAAGAGGCACAAACAGTGGACAGTCATCATCCTTACCCATCTCAGGTAAGGCTCTATATGGAAATAACAGAGAATTTTCCAGTTAGTTTCCAAATGTCTGTTTCTGTCTATGGGTTACAATCCTATTAGAGTATTGCTGGAAGGAAGTACCATTAAAGCTGAGAGGGTTTGTAGATGTTGCCATAACTCAAATTTGTGAACGAAAAAGGAAAGGCTAAACAACCTGTTAAGACAAAGTAAATGTTATTTATAGTGCATGAATAACATGAATCAGCCCAATGTTGGCTCAGCTCTTCTTCATATATGTTAAACATATATTTGTTTCATTATATGTATTTACAGTATGTAACGTCTGCCTGCAAAACTTGCTCCTAGATTGGAGTGAAACGCAGAACAGGCTGATTTATATTTGGTAGACCGGATGCTCCACCCAACAAACTGCACTATGCACAGAGAACTAGTGTGATTTTCCCTTAACTTCCATAAACTTGACCTTGAACAGAAAATAATAAATATGCTTCCAAAATATCTACCATTAGACAGCAAATATATGCTGTCTTTGGAGCATCTGATGTCAGAGGTTGCAAGAAATCCAGTGCAGGATGGAAGTAAGGGCCAGAAAGGCTTACTTCTGTTCCTCATCTTTAAATGCTATTTTAAAAAAAACAAAAAAAACCTCCCAGTTACAAATGGTAGAGTGAATTATTGGAGACCAGTACACAGAGTCATTTACCAACTTCCCCAGCCTCAGAGATGAAGGTGGGGGATGGGACTGAAGATCTGAGAAAGTATTGGTTGCAAAGCTTCTCCTGATCATTCCACAATTGCAAAACTCCCTCTCCTTAGCACTTAGCAATAGCCATAGCACTTAGACTTACATACTGCTTCACAGTGCTTTACAGCCCTCTCTAAGAATAAGCATGTTACCCCCAACAATCTGGGTCCTCATTTTACTGACCTCCAAAGGATGGAAGGCTGAGTCAATCTTGAGCCACACCTCCTCCTCCTCCTCCATTAGAAGTACATCACTTTGGAGGAGAGAATCTTACTTTGTTTATCCCAAGGACCATTAGATTGCAGCTTGCAATCTTTACTTTATAGAAAATTTCTGTTTGGATTACGTTTTCCAGAATTTGTATCTGATCACTTCCATGGGCATTTGTTCAGAATGACCTATGTAAACAACATTGTAAGTAGTCAGCAAAATAAGCTCCCCCATCCTGATTCATCCTGCTCATCCAGAGGATGATCTAGATTGCTAAGGGTGTAGTGTGTAGCTCCTCTGAGTCATGAATGCATTTTTTACATTGTTGAAAGCTGTTATAGGATCACATACTGTATTTATATTTTCCCTATACTGAATAAATTAACCCATCATTTTCATATGTGTCTGTGTATGTTTGTGTGTTCTTTCCAATTTAAAAAAGCTTGAACATCACGCAGTGACTGTAGGCCTTACTTCGGATTTTTGTCACCTGCCTCCTTTTCATATACCCAAAATTAACACAATTCATTTCTGTTCAGGTAACTTGGGGATGATATACCTTCTGGTCATAAGAGCATAAGAAGAACCTTGTGGGATCTGTCTAAAGACTTGTCTAGTTCAGCTTTCTATTTCAGAGGTGACCAGAGATTGGTCTTGTTTCCAAAAATGCTTTTCAAGAGCTATACTGCCTTAGGATTTTAGGTAATCCATAACTTCTACAGCCAGAAAACTTTTAAAGTCTTATACCCCCCCCCCAATTCCTAAATATATCTGATCTCTTTTGAAAACTATCCAAATTGTATATTTTGTGGTTGCAAATTTCACAGGTTATTTGTTTATTCTACAGGGAAACCATTCCTGTTATCTAAAGGGGTCGTAATACTTCAAATCCATATTTTGTATTTAATTTGTATTTAATTTTATTTATATGCCGCCCAATCCCAAAGGACTCAGGGCGGCGTACAGAGTTAAAACAATCATAAAACAATAAAATTGCTTCTTATATGAATGGTCATGTATAAGTTACTAATGATCCATAGCTTAATCCTTCATGAATGTGCAAACCTTATAATGAGGTTACCCATGTTATTGGCCAGCACCCTAACTATGGTATAATTAATTAGACAGTATAATTAAACCCTTGCTTTTATCATCTGAGTCATTGGTTAACAGGATCTAAAATCATGAAGCCGTGCATATTTATATCATGTGGTTTTTTTTTAGGCAACAAAAGTGACAAAGAACCACTTTTATTTACAGGCATGAATTGCATCAAGGTCAAAATTATCATATACGGTGCTTTAGACGTCTTAATTAACCTCTTTATCTCAAAGTACAATCAGCTGCCTTCTCTAATATTCCGGATCATGATCTGGTAAGTATATTTCTTATATAATACATGACATACTTGGTCAGTTAGACTAGGGCTTTTCAACCGTTTCACCCATTGTACCAGTTTTAGGATATGGCAATATCCGAGTATCACCAGTCGCCTAGCAAGGTGTCAAAAACTTGATGACCAAAAAAAAAAAAAAAGGAAAAAAGTAATGAAGTACAGGTAATCCTTGACTTACAACAGTTTGCTTAGTGACTGTTCAAAGTTACAATGGCACTGAAAAAAGTGGCCCCCAAGCCACAGCCGAGCAAAACACCTGCCTGCCCACCCGGTGGTGCTCTTCCTCCTGTCCGAGGTTTTCACTGTTGTGAGCATTTCTGTTGAGGATTGGCAGCAGGGGTGGGGGTGGGGGGGCTGTTTGGTTTTTATTTCCCCTGTCTGCTGGGTGGTTGCAATAGGTTTTGGTCACTTCACATGACCCTGGGACACTGTGACCATCACAAATATGAATCAGTTGCCAAGCATCTGAATGTAAATCAGAAGACTCTGGAGATGCTGCAACATTCCAGCTGATCGGCACTTCTTCTGGGCTCAGTAGAAGTGCCAGGATCAATGCTAAGCTCCAGTTGGAGCCTGGCACTGATCCTGATGCTTCTACTGAGCTCTGACAATCCCAAAGAAGTGCTGATCCTGGTGCTTCCACTGAGCCCTGACAGGCCTGCAGCTCCAGCCATCTCTCGCTCAGGCTTGTGCGGTGCTGCCACCAGTTCAGCTCATTATCCTCCCCCACTATCACTTTTCTGGGATGGTTGCGTACCATCTGCCAGATGCCAATGTACCACAGGTGGTACCCGTACCACTGGTTGAAAAGCCCTGAGTTAGACCATAGTTCAGGTATTGTATACTGATCTACAGTACCTGTTCTGAAGTCTTGTCCAAAAATAGCTCAGATGACATGTTGGCAGTGGTAGGATTCAAATGCTTGAACAATCGGTTCTCTGTGTGGATGCTACTTCCGGAAGTCCATTCTGGGTCTGGGCAACAAAAAATTAGCTACTGGTTCTACCAAAGTGGTGCGAACTGGCTGAATCCCACCACTGCATGTTGGTGATATAAATCAGGGGTCCCCAACCACTGGTCCATGGACCATTACCGGGCAGCGACATGCCAGCAACCGGTCCGCACAAACAAGCAAAGCCCCATCCACAGGATGCAGGCAGCATACAAAACCATGCCCCTCTGGTCTGCAGAAAAACCTCTCTCCATGCTACCAGTCCCTGGTGCCCCAAAGGTTGGGGACCTCTGATATGAATGACAGGGTAGGATGAAGTGGTACTGAGAGTTTTAAAATGACATGAAAGCTTCCTCCTTACCCCTCCTTCACCTGTCAGCTGGGCTATTTTTGGGACATGGGTCTACCATTCTTCCAGAAGCAGACTCTATCTTCAGAAATAGTCTGGTCTAAAGCATCTCTACACCTGCCATCTGTCACTTGAGTAATTTGAAAAGAGGCTAAATCTCCATCCCAACTACCTGTTCACGTTCATCCTAGCCTACCCTGCTTCTAAGGAGAGCGACTGGGGGTGGTTTTTCCCACCAGTTGCAAATCCTGGGTGGAAGAGTGGAAGCAATGCCAGATAATTCACCAACTAACAACTTTAAAAGCTCCACAGTAAAGTTGTATAAATTAAACCGCTCACAAGCCATGTTAGTGATGGAGTTTAAAGCTCAGTGGTTAGAGCAATGCCATTTAAATTATGCCAGGATTATTTTTCTCCCAATTCAGGATCTGGAGAAAGGAACATCAATGCAGCTTTGTGAGGAAGAGTCCAAAGCCTAAGAGATTTATATATCTTCAGGGTTCCCTCAAACACTGCCAGAATAATATCTAGTGACTTAGATCTGTCACACTTATGCCCATACCCAAAGTCACTTGAGGGTCAGGTGGCATACAAACTTGAGGAAGGAAGGAAGGAAGGAAGGAAGGAAGGAAGGAAGGAAGGAAGGAAGGAAGGAAGGAAGGAAGGAAGGAAGGAAGGAAGGAAGGAAGGAAGGCAAGCAGGCAGGCAGCAGGCAGGCAGGAAGGAAGGAAGGAAGGAAGGAAGGAAGGAAGGAAGGAAGGAAGGAAGGAAGGAAGGAAGGAAGGAAGGAATTAAAACTATGGACTGAAGACAAGATCAAGTATGCTGTTATTGGGCTCATGTGGAGAAAGGTCCTCCACAGCAGCCAAAGATTTTTAAAGGAAAAGTGAGCACTGGGAAGTCTGATCATGAATAGTCACAGTCCGAACATTGCCAGGCACAGAGAATGTGTCAGCCCCATTAGACAGAAAAGAAATCAACTCCTCTGGAAGTCTATAACTACTTTTTTTGAGAAAGCCTGTAATAATAGAATCATATAAGATTGACTGTACTGTACCTCCCTGTGAATCAAGGAGCCATTTCTGAATGTTTCTCAGGCCTTAAGAAATGTTTTCCCCCCCTCCCAAATGCCTAGATAATGGTCTTGCATCTTTCCTTCAAGACCAGCTTCCTTACTCTTTATATCTTGGGACTATGAAGCTTTCAGTAAATAAACTTAGAATTTTGCCTGTTCTCTCATGCGGGAATGGTACCTACTTTCAGAGCCTTCTCCTCACTTGCACAAACATCTTTGCCAACTTGTTGTGGTTTTTTTCCCCACTTTTTTTTACTGTGTTGTCCTAATGTCTTCACTTCAACCCCAGCCCATGGATGAGATGGTCTTTGGTTATTGTTGGCTGTATCGGTTATTCAAACAATATTTTCCCTTATTTGTCCAAAGGCAGCTTCAAGGTGTATAAAATGTGATAGGCTACATCACCCATTACCTTGAAGGAAAGTGAGGGAACTTTGGAGCAAAAGCAACAGAGGCACAATAATGGGTTGGCAACAGAAATTGCCAATATCATGCTAGTATTGCTTTTAGCGGATTGAGCTGTGAGGTGGCCTGGAGGTGAAGATGCTGTCCTCATACTCAGGAGGTTGAGAGTTCAATCCTAGGCAGTGGCAGATGTTTCTCTATCAGGGTGGAAAGAGAAAATATCTGCTGGAAACACCACGTAGGTGTCAGGAAGAGCATCCAGCGGTAAACGCTCAGTTCCATTCAACCACCCTGATTTCACATTGATAAAACGGTCATGAAAAGAGAAAAAAAAATCTTTTAGCGGATTCAAGGATGGGTGGAGAGCACTTCACCTCAGCAGGAAGGAAAGACACAAAGCTTCAACTCTCTCCTATACTTTATTAAATGCCTTACTGAAATCTAACTATACCATGTCCACAGCATTTCGCTGGTCTTCTAGTTTAGTCACTTTATCAAAGAAAAAAATAAGATTGGATTGATATGATCTGTTTTAACAAAGCCGTGCTGGCTACTGGTTATGACTTTGTTTGCTTCTAGTTGTTCGCAGATCTGTTTTTTGATTATCTTTTCTAGGATCTTCCCAGGTATTGATGTTAAACTGATTGGTCTGTAGTTTCCTGGGTCTGTTTCTTTTTCCTTTCTTGAAGATGGGAACCACATCAGCCCTTTTCCAATCCTCAGGTACTTCCCCGGTGCTCTAGGATTTATGAAAGATGTGGTGCAATGGTTCTGAGATAACATCTGCCAGCTCTTTCAGAACTCTGGGAGGTAATCTGTCAGGTCCCGGTGATTTATATTCGTCAAGGTCAGATAGGTGTTCTCTTACTATTTTCTTGCTTGTTTTAATTTTTGTTTCTGGCATGTCTTTTGCAGTAGGTTTTTTTTTGTATGTTGGCTATAGTTCTTTTTTTGTGTGAAATGCAAAGTATAAGTTAAGTGGCTCTGCTTTCTCCATGTTGCCTGTTATTTCCTTGCCATCTTCTCTCTTTAGTGGCCTACAGTTTCCTTGACTTTTTTCTTGTTGTTACTATATTGGAAGAAACTTTTTTTTATTATCCTTGATTTCTATTGCAAGTCTTTGTTCATTCTGAGCCTTTGCTTTCCTGACTTCATCTTTGTATGTTCTGGCTGTCTGCTGATAATCAGCCTTATGTGCCCCTCTTTCCATTTTTTGTATTTGTCCTTTTTGTCTTTCAGTTTGTCAGAGAGATCTTTGTGCAGCCATGCTGGTTTCTTCTAAAAATTCTTGTTTTTCTTTCTCAATGGTATTGTGGTGGTCTGGGCTTTTATGATTGCATTTTTCAGGGTTTCCCATGCTTCATGGGTTGTTTTCCCCTTTAGGATTTTCATCTATAGGATATTTCCTAGGTTCTCTCTGAGTTTGTTAAAGTCAGCTCTTTTGAAGTTTAAGACACTGGTTGGATTGTTTTCTATTGTAGTGTTTGCATTATATTAAATTCCAGTATGACGTGGTCACTTTCACCCAAGGTTCCAGCAATTTCAATTCCCTCTATCACTTCTTCTCTATTTGTAAGGATTAAGTCCAATATAGCTTTACGTCTAGTTCCTTCCTCCACCTTTTGAGTAATAAAGTTGTTGGTGAGGTTGGTTTGGAATCTTTTTGATTTCCTGTTCACTGCAGAGTTTGTCTCCCAGTTGATATCTGGATAATTGAGGTCTCCCATTACTATTGTGGTATGCTTCCTACATACATTTGTTAACTGATTGGCAAAGAGTTCATCTATTTTTTTCTGATTGGTTGGGTGGCCTGTAATGTATGACAGCTTTCATAGCCTCTTCCACCCACCACAAACCAAGCTTGGAATGGAAGTCATTCCACAATACGCCTCCTCCACAAAATCCCCATCCGCCTCCTATACTTGTTCTCCATTCTTTCAGGACTAAGCGTCACAGCATGGGTGTGAAGGTAAAGAATCTCGATAGTGAGGGCTACCGGTTCAGATACTTCATGCGAGGGAAGCCTGGATCCCAACCATCTGTGCTGATGCTTCATGGATTCTCACTCAACAAAGACATGTGGTTAAACACCATTGAAGTAGGTCTTCCCTTTATTCTAGCTTGGATGGTGCTAGTCTGGCCTTGGGTACTAGAAGTCATAGACAAAACGTCCTATGTGCTTGCTGAAGCCTTCTTTCTCTTAAAGGAAATGTGCTCATATCACTCCCTGTGTCCCATCTGCCCCTGAGCCTTCTTGCCATTGAGCAGAGTGGGATGGGTGGAAGACCAAAGATAATGCTGTGGGTGTCTCTGAGGTACAACCTGCCCCACTCTGGTAATCTTCCAAGCAGGAGAACCATCTCCAGAGTTCCTGGCTAGAATGGCTCATGCCTATATCTAAGGCTCTAGCCAATTTTTCTGCTTCTTTATCTTCTTGGGGTTAGCTGAGAACCAGCCATCTGCCACTATGATAAAGCAGACTGGGAAACTCAGACCCTGTGCAAATTGTTGACCTTATGAGCTTTGGGCTATCAATAACATGTTGTTGGTGGAGCAGCTAGCGGCCAGAAGGGAGTGAAATCTAAGGAGGATAATCATCTCCCCAAATAAATCAAGGATGTCTGAGCATGCTCACTGCTTTCCAAATGCTTCAGCTGAGAGCAGTGGAAGAAATTGAAAAGATGGGGTAGGGTGGGTGTAGATATTGGGGGAGAGAACTGGATCTGGTCTGGGACAAAGAATCACATTTCTTCTCTAGTCCTGCCTTTGGCAGTGAACAAAGCCAGCTATTTTTGTTTTGATTCCTTGGCTTCACGTGCCCAACCATTTCCCCATAGGTCTTTCCTAAGGGCCTCCACTTGATCTGCCTTGATCTGCCAGGTCACGGGGGAACCACTCGCTTGCTTGGAGAAAGTTACACAGCAGTTGCTCAAGCTAAAAGGATACACCAGGTAGGGCCTTTCTTGAGCAGTGATGTGATACATTGTTCTTTGAAGGCTGGTGAGTGGCAGCAAATGGGGAAAGTGAGTGGTGTGTGTGTGAGAGAAATTAGATATAAACTCCAGGAGTGACTGTGCAATGAAAAATATATAGAATATCTATCTTTTGAATTAAAAATGTAGAATCTCCTTTGAGTCATGGGCTTGTCCATTTAATTTCTTGGAAACAAAAGAGTTTTGCCACTGACTCCATCCTTTTGTTTTTACTTTTTCACTCTGGATCAGATATTCCTAATGTTGGTCAGGTTGAACCCTGCTTAAATTTTCCAAGATGAACCAAAGTTGGCTAGATGTTGCCATCTAGCAAGAATCTTTTTTCTAAAAATGCACATAAGAGAAACCCAATGCTTTCTAATCAATCCCTTCAAAAGTCACACAGATGTGTGAAGTAGCTGTGCATTGCGTGGTACTTCATTATTTTCATTCCTATTCAATTCCTTCTCAGATGTAGGTTGTCCAGCTTTAACCTCAAAACAGTTCAAGGAAAACTAGCTCTAGCTATGATTTGCCCATGGGTACTTAATGAACCTCAGAGAGTTAAAGAACTGAATCCAAATCTCCACAGATAAGTCCAACATGGAAGACATTGCAATTGCACGCTCCTTATCCGCTTACTAATGTCAATGAATCCTGATTACTTGGGGTTTATTTAGGACAGCTTCAGTCTGATGTTGGGTGATTATTATGACAATCCTAGAAAAATATGCCCAGGCCTATAGTGATTAAAGTTTCCCCCAACACTTATTGATTTGTGCAATATTGTCATGTTTTGGGCTGGAATTACAAATGGGACATCAACTGTCACGTCCAAGAGTCTTGTGCACTCTCCAGTAGAGGGAAAATTTTCAGGTATTTAGTATTATTCTTATCTTGTGAGCATCTTAATAAAGGGCTGTAACAGATGTTCTCAATTTTGTCATTATTACTTTTGATTCATCATTATCCCTGTGAGATACCTTTTCCATATTTTGGAAGCATCAACATTGTTCTATAGGCCTACACTGCATAACCAAATTTCTTTACAAAATGTATTTTATTACCATAAAGTTCCCTCTTTACTCAATCTTGTTCTTACTGCTGGATGACATTCTTACTTGTCATGTTAGAGGCTGCTGCATCAGCCATATAAACATTAATCTGCATGAATCGCTGAATCGTGAGCAATATTTCACCCTACCAGGCAGTGTGAACTTAGCCCATGTAATTAGTTTATTGTTCGTTGTATTGTGTAATTAGTTCTAGAAAGAAGGGATTAGGATGGGTGAGCATCTCATGAAAGAACAACCACAATCTCTTTGTTCCCAATGTTTGTTTCAGTTTGTCCAGTGTGCTGGCCTGAACCACAAGCCTTTCCATCTGGTTGGCATGTCCATGGGAGGCATGGTTGCTGGGGTTTATGCCGCTCTCTATCCAGCCCATGTCTCCTCTTTAGCCCTCCTCTGCCCAGCTGGTAAGTATCTACATCAAGTGAGAGAAGTCTGAAGGAAAAGGCCAGAATGCTTGGCTCAAACTCTAGATCAGGGTAGGCAACCTTAGCTCTTTTATGACTCGTGGATTTCAACTCCCAGAATTCCTGAGCCAGTCATGCTGAGGGGAAAGGGAGAGGTTTCCAAGCTGAGCCATGCTGGCTCAGGAATTCTGGGAGTTGAAGTCCATGAGTCATGAAAGAGCCAAGGTTGCCTATGCCTGATCTAGATTATATAATGAGGATGGGCTGTTTGGAGATGACTTCTCTCATCAGAAATTTCATTTCTTCATAGCTACTTCTGGGTAGCCCATTTGTAACACAGCAGCTAGATTTCAATTCAAAACTGTAACCAATGTTAGAACCTCCCATTAGGGTTTTGTTCTAATCCCTTTTCAAAAAGTTTCAATCAGGCCTATGGTAGAAATTTCAGCCAGCATAGAACTAGGGGGAATGCACCTCCAGATCCAACAAAACCCATTAAAAAACAACTGATCTTTAAAGAGGCAATATATATATTAACTATGTCAACATACACAACACAATCACACTTTTCACAGGGATCCTCAACTAACTTGCCTTGCAAAAGATATCACTTCCGATTCCATGACTTGCTGGTTCTTCTGCATCCACCCAACCATCACACACTAGAGCAGTGATGGCGAACCTTTTAGAAACCGAGTGCCCAAAAACTGGCCCTGCCCCTGCTCCACCCCCCATCCCGCCCCCACCCCACCTGCCTCCAGGGCCACTCACTGCCTCCAGGGCCCGTCACAGATCACCATGGTGGCCACACCCTCACCCTGCACCCTGCAGCATCAACTGTGCGTGATGGGGCGTGAGGGCAGAGTCTTGTCTATGCTGCCTGGCTGCCATGTCCTTGGCTGCGCTGCTCGGCATGGGCCACACTTGGGGGCGACTCTCCTCCAGGGGGGGCTGCTGGTGAGCGGGTCATGGGGGGAGGCAAGGCTGGGACAATGGCACGTGTGCCCACAGAGAGAGTTCCGAGTGCCGCCTCTGGCACTAGTGCCATAGGTTCGCCACCACTGCACTAGAGTGTTCTTGCTGTTGTGGCCTCAGTCCTTTCTCCAATTGACCCATTAGATCAGGGCTTCTCTACCATGGCAATGTGAGGCATGGACTTCAACTCACAAATGGAGTGCACATGCACATACTCTCCATTACTCACGCAAGGGGGATGTGCGTGCATGCACACACTTGCCCGCCATTTCAGGCAGCCCAGTTTTGAACAGCTCATGGACCGGTAATGGGCTGTGGCCCAGGGGTTGGGGACCCCTTCTGTAAAGCATTGTGAAGCGGTATATAAGTCTAAGTGCTATTGCTATTTACCAGCTGAGGATGTTGATAAAAGAAATTACTTAATTATTTTGTATTTAATGTTTATGTTTATTTCTATGAATTCTTTTTCCTTTTTCTTTTTGTGATTTTAACAATAAGTAACTATAACTAATAAGTAATATATTAATGTGTTAAAGTTATCTGATTAATTAGTAATATAATTAGTAATATTATATCAAGTACTATTATCTTATATTATCATGATTGAATATATATACCCGGACAGGTTTACTTGCTGAAGCGTTGATTTAATGTAGGGGATAACCCCACTATTGTACTGATCCCTTCCCCTGCTCTAACCTTTTTTGTTTGTCACCCCTTGTTATACCCTTATTGACCCCACTTCCCCTTTATCCTTATAAAAATCTAATAGAATATTTATATAAAAAAAGAAATTACTTAATTTTAACACATTTTTAGTATATTTTATATATTTTTAAGATTCTTGCTAGTTTTGTTCTAGAATATGGTAGTAATTTTTTATATATTTATTCCATATTCTCACCCTAATTTTAGGCCTGAAGATTCCAAAACAAAGTGAACTGTTTCTGTGGTTAAAAAAGCTAGTTTTATTGAAGGATCTTGCCAAGAGTGCTCTTGTTCCAGTTACTAAGGAGCAAACAGAAAACTTCATGAAACTTTGCCTAGCCCAGCCCAACTTTTTAAAGATGCAGGTGAACATCTGACATTTTTCTAGATTGCTGCTCTCTCAGTCCTTTGTAATAACATCTTCCATTTCTCCGCAAGTTCTTTTACAAGATGGTCAGGAAGTGCACAAGACTGAAATTTAAGATGGAAGGGAGATCAGCATAAATATTTCCCAAATATCAGAATAAAAAAAAAGATGCATGGCTTCCTTCCTTCCTTCCTTCCTTCCTTCCTTCCTTCCTTCCTTCCTTCCTTCCTTCCTTCCTTCCTCCCTCCCTCCCTTCCCCGTCCCTCCCTCCCTCCCTCCCTTCTTTCCTTCCTTCTTTCTTTCCTCCCCCTTCTTTCCTTCCTTCCTCCCTTCATTCTTTCCTCCCTTCCTCCTTTACTTCCTTCCTTCCTCCCTCTCTCCCTCCCTCCCTCCTTCCCTATTTACTCTGCTCTTTTTAAAGGAAAGGTATCCCAGAGATACTGGGACATAACCTGCCTGTAGGTTGATAATTTAAGAGATACAAGAAAGAGAACGGGATGGACAGACAAACACAAAAATAAAATACATTCTGGCCTTATTCATTATTGTTTATAGGTTGTTTCCTAGTTAGATTTATATCCTGCCTTTCCTCCAGAAACTCAAAGTGCCTATATAAAACCCTTGCCTCCCATTTACACCACAGCAATAATCTTGTGAACTAGATTGAAGGAGTGATGGTTTAAAATCCTCCAGAGAGCTCCTGAGGCTGAGGGCAGACATTAACTGGGCAAAAGCACATTGATATCAGAATCATATATTATCTGATATTGATATCAGATATTAGAATTAATAGTTCCCACAACACAGGGATAAAAACAATACAGTGCTGAGAAGCCTTAAGGAAACAGTCCTTCAGGAGAATGGAGGCAATTGCCCCATTTCTCTTTTGCTGCTAGATGCTCATCTGGATCAATACTGTCTACTCAAGTTGGCAGCAATTCACCAAATAATGTAGAGAATCCTAGAGGACAAAGCTTTCCAGCTCATATTTGCTGTTTCCAATTTTTCTCAGGGCCAAGCTCTTCATGACATCATTCTGTGAGGTGGCACAAAATTAAATTTTTAATTTTTTTAAATTAAAAAAATATTTTTTCAGGGCCCTGATTGATTTAAAATGACAGTGGATGCATCATAAAAAATAACCGTTATTTTTTTCTAGGCCCTTTCCCCCTTTTTCATCTTCATCATCGACTGGATCCCACTTTTTGCCCATTTTTGGCTAGTTATCATGAACAGGCTTAACTCTATTGCCCAAACTGTCTTTGACTAATATATACAGATTATTGTTGGGAGTTTTCATGAAATACATAATCAAGCATTCTTTTTCAAACCAGAAAAATATCTACATCACATAACCATCTCCAAATTCAAAGGGCACTAATTTTAGCACACTTCAGCACTCTCCCTGCAGCAGTTTTGGGTACAAAAAAAAAAAAAATTCCCCATTAGGTTAAATTCTGCCCTTGCAGCCCCTGAATTGAAATTGCAGCTCATGTCTTTGTTATGCTGCATCCTCTGTGAGGATCCTGGGACCCACTTTAATAATTCCTAATCTGGTAAAACACCCAGGAAATTCTGATCACTTTTATGTATGTTTAATGTTCTCAAATTTGAACGTAGCCAAATTCTGCTATATTGCCTGTAAAATTAGACACACTCTTGACTACCATATCCACAGATGAAACTGCCACCAATTGTAACCTTCTTATCCTATTTTGTTTCTTTACTCACATTTTAGCATGTTTTATTTTGAACTCTGGTCTGTGGCTGTAATAAAAACAATAAATCTCTCTCTCTATCATCGCCTACCTCTTTATCAATTCGTCTATTATCTATCTATCTATCTATCTATCTATCTATCTATCTATCTATCTATCTATCTATCTATCTATCTATCTCTGTGTATCTACTATCATCTACTTATCTTTATCAATTGTCTATTATCTATCTATCTATCTATCTATCTATCTATCTATCTATCTATCTATCTATCATCTATTTTTTTGCCTTACAAAAGGAATCATAAAATATTTTTTCTACCAGTTCTCATTCAGTTTGATAGAGAATTTGCTTTCAAATTTTCTTTCAAAAGATGAGAATTCCAGTGAAGGGAGCTACATTCACAGATACAGTTAAATAATTTTTCTTGGCTTGTTTTGTTCTGAGCAGACTAAGGATATGAGTGTGAATGACCAATGACCCTGGTCAAAAGCATCTACAGAGGGAGGGCAAGTGAGAACATGAATTGTGATGTTGTGATGAAAATTCTACTCCTTATGTACTTGCATGTGATGTCACAAGCCAAGGATGAAAGCGTGCTTGCATTGTGATGTTGCACACACCTTTCACCTCTTTGGCATCAATATAGTTGGAAGTAGGCTCCTAGATCAGGGTTTGTCAACCTTGACAATTTCCAGATATGTGGACTCCAACTCCCAGAACTTCAGAGTCAGCATAGACATTGCTGAGAATTCTGGGAGGTGAAGTCCACTCACCTTCAGTTTGCCATGTTTGACAAACATTACTCTAGATCAGGGGTGTCAATCTCAGAACGTCATGTGATGTGTCGCAACATATCGCGACTTTTTTGCCATTGCCGGCAATGAGGTGGGCGCGGTTTCATTATGATGCATCCAGCCCGCGGGCTGGCAGTTTGACACCCCTGCTCTAGATCCTTAACACTTCACATTTCAATTCAATCTCCAGGGAAGATACTGTACCATACTCATTTCATGGGGATTTTGCAGTGGGGAAAGTACTTGCAAATAATAGAAAAACATAGGACAGAACAGCCCCAGCAATACAGGTAGCCCTGTAATGAGTTACAACCATTCGCTTATTGATCACTTAAAGTTGCAATGGCATTGAAAAAAATGACTTATATTTTTCACACCTACAACTTATATTTATACTTTTAATTTATACTTTTCTCCTTTCAACTTTAGCTCCTAAAGGCATACCTTGAGGATCGGAGACCACATAAGATGTTTTTTGCATTGTGTATGTACAAGACACAGCATGGACCCGGATGGGCTACTTATCCATATTTTAGAGCAGAGTTCCCCAAACTTTCTGGCTTTGCAGACCGGCCGGGGGGGGGCGGGCAGATGGGGGATGGTTCCACATGAATGGCTGGCAAGCATGCCTGTGCGGCTTTATTGGGGGGGAGCTGTGGGAACATGCACTCGCTACTCGCACAAGTGGAGCTCGTGTGCATGTACCTACCCGCTGCTTGCACAAGTGGGGATGTGCGCTCATGTGGTGCGCTCACCCGCTGCTTCCGTGGTCCGATTTGAACAGCTCATGACCCAGTAGTGGGCCACAGCCCCAGGGTTGGGGACCCGTTTTAGAGGGGCAAACATACATTTAATATCAAGGGAATCCGTCCAGGGAGCTACAGCCAAAATAGCTTCAATCAGTGGATTTTCACTGTGTTTGTTTCAGATATGGCCATTTCTGTTTTTTAAAATGAGAAAATAATCCTGAAAAGGACCGATATATCAGCAAAATGTTGGTCTATTTTACTATACATTTATTTACAATAATGAGGCAGGAAAAGAGGGCAGCTTACAATGGAAGAGACACTAATATTCTGAGCCAGTGCCCCTGGCCACACATTTCAGGATCATAATCACAAGGAGACAGCCTTTCCTATTTTACAAGTCCTCCAAGGGTGTTAGGAATATAAACCCCATAATTCCCAGTCAACTCAACCCCCATTGGGTGGAGAATCCAGAGGTCCCTGTCCAGCTACATAGAGTGATACAAATTAGAGAAGCTGCAGGACTGGCATCAGGCAAGTAAGGGAGAAAAGGGTTAAAGGGTTCCTTAATCAGATCTCCTCATTAATGATGCTGGAGATAATCTTTGATCTAGCGGTTTGAGTCCTAGCACTGTGTAGTGGGGTGAGCTTCTGTCACTCATCTCAGCTTCTGCCCGCCTAGCAGTTCAGAACCATGTTCTATGCAAGTAGGTAAATAGATACTATTTCGAGATGAGCCGCTGCTTTATGTGGACAATTAGAATCCTGTCAGCACTGAACTATCCCAGTTGCGATGCCCATTGTGAGGCAGCTTCGGTGGAGGGAAAGTGCCTCAGATGCTGTTGCAGGAAAGCCGTTGTCTTTCTTTCTGGTGCAGAGCTAGCTCGCCCTCCTGTGGTGCACCTTTGGAAGTGAACAAGCATGTACCAAACAGAGCTACGATAGTAAGCAGGCAGCCAAACTACAGATAGTCCTTGACTTACAACAGTTCATTTAATGACCATTCAAAGTTACAATGGCCCTGAAAAAAATTATGTGACCGTTTTTCACGCTTACAAACATGGTAGCATTCCCGTGATCATGTGATCAAGACTCAGATGCTTGGCAATTACTCATATTTGTGACGGTTGCAGTGCCCTCAGGTCATGTGATCATCTTTTGAGGCCTTCTGGCAAGCAAGGTCAAAGGGGAAGCCAATTTCACTTAACAACCATGTTACTAACTTAAGACCTCAGCGACTCACTTAACAACTATGGCAAGAAAAGTTGTAAAATGGGGCAAAATTCACTTAACAAAAGTGAGAAATTTTAGGATCAATTGTACTTGTACATTGAGGACTATCTGTATTACTCTGCATTAGCTTTCTAGTCTCCTGGCTAATGTAACATCACCATACACTAAATATAAGAATAAAAAAACTGAAGATCAGAAAAAGGGAAGTTCATGACAGGTGTCAATGCTCATTAAAAATGAGGGGAAAAAACCAAACCAATTCTGCTTCCTTTTATTGAAAAAGGTTTTCTGGACCTCACCAGCACTGAATCGAAGTACAGCCTCCATGAGAACATGAGGAAAATCAAAGCTCCCACCCAGATCATTTGGGGAAAGGAGGACAAGGTAAGGGATTTATGTGTATCTGGGGTTTTTTGGCACAGTGTGTGTAATTTTAGAATCAGACAGGAGAACCATCCCTGCAATGGAAATTGTACTGCTGTGGTTTTTCATTTGCTGAGTTTCGTTGTTCCTGATGGAAACACTTCACTTGAAAATAAGTGTCAGTTCTTATTCTTAAGGCGACATTCTGCAGTTCAAGGAACAGCTTGAATTTTTTGCCTACATTTCTAGAGGAAGAAGGTTATGCCATGTTTACCAGCCTGGGGACTTTGCCCAGCGTGCAGAGCAAAGGTTTATGCTGAAGTGTTAAGCAGCACTTGCAGGCAGGATGAAAGGCAGTGCTACTTTATTTTAAATTCAGAATTGGGAGAAATGTGACACAGACATTTTTCCTTCCACTTTGCTATATCCTCACTTACACTTTTTAATAAAAGTTTTCATAAACTTATAAGCCGCCCAAAGTCGGTTGAGTTGTGTGGCATAGAAACTGAATGGATGGATCAATCAATCAATCAATTTCATTATCATAAAAGTAAATCCAATAAAATCAATAAAGCATATCCAAACAAAGGAAATGAAATCATAGAAATAATGACAGAGAACATCCTGATGGATCTTAGTGGTCAAGAGGTTGAACTATTAACAGTAAATAAAAACAGTGATAGTGCTAGCACTGATGTTTAGATAATGAAATAGTCTGCAAGAAAACCACCAAGCTCAGAAAGCACCAAAGACCCTTCTTTATATCTTAATAGAACTCACATGTAACCTGGCTATACAATCCACGCCAACCTGAATATCTGAGAATGGCAGAGATGCCATGTAAAACATCAGTTACTATTAAAGGCTTGTATACTGAATGTTGTTCCAAGAGTAAATGTAAGATGGCACGCCCAAGTCAGGATGTTTTTTTTTTTCAACATAAATATTTCAGTTGTGACGGGAAGAAATTCCTTGTTTCCTTTTGTGTAGGTTTTTGATTCTTCGGGTGCAGAAATTTTGGCGGATGCCATTCCTAATTCCCAAGTGCATCGGCTGGAGAAATGTGGACACTTCATAACCCTGGAGAGACCCAGGATCTCTGCAAGGCTCCTCTTGGAATTCTACAACTTAGTCTGTGACTCAGCCAAGCAGAAGAAGGTGGCCTGAGGCTCAGGAAGTGCCAGATGGCTGGAGACAGGCAAGGTCTGCCCCACCACTAGCCCCATGTTGACTTCTCTGGCTGGTCCAATGGGAGCTGCAACTCAAGATACTTAGTAGGCAGCACAGGTGGTGAGGACCTAGAGAGAACAAAGCTTTGCGCCACCATTCCATAAAGACCAATCAAGAATTGATCCAGCTTTCTAATGGAACTTGCACTTCTCTGTGTGTAGCATTGGTGTTACTCCATGTAGCTATGTTTATTTACCTCCTCTTCACTCTAATTGTCTTTCCTCTGAGCAAAGACTGCTTCCAAATACTTTTTCAGTTTTCTGCATTGTGAAATTGTATGGTTCCTGGCACAGTCACCCAGAACCACAAATTCCTCAATTTTCTCCAATATCAGAGGCAGAGCTCCAAACAGGAAAATAAATCAGCTGACAGGCACTTCACCTATTTCCTCTGAAATCAACTTATTGTAGGGGGCCCCGATATCAAAAAGATTCCAAGGATGACAGAAATGGAACAAGACTGCTTGGCAGACTTTATGAATCGGCAACAACAAAAGCCCTTAGCCTGCTCTGACAAAAGGAAATTTTAGATTAGTAGGGAGCAAAGGGCTACATCTCTGCATTATCAATCTATCCCAGCAGGGTACTGGATTTAATTATTTCCATTGTATCTTTCCAATTTTATATAGGATTAATAATAGTTTTAAAAATTCCTCTCTGGAAGGCATGCTGAGCCTGCAATATAACCGAGGACTTTGTGGCAACATTTTGTACAAATATGCACGTTAAAGACCCACTTCACTAGCATGGTGAGAAAGAATGTCATGTGATTGAAGACTAAGGTTTGAAAATCAGTGATCCTCAGTGGTGTGTCCACTGTTAATTGCATCTACTTCACTTCTCTTGGAGATGGTGGGATGTTTGGTACCCTCAAGTTACTCTCTGGATTAGCCCCCCAATTTTTCTTTGCAAAATTTTCAGTAGTTTGCCTCTTCCTAAGGCTGAAAAGGACTCAATAGCTGAAGGTTACCCAGCTGGCTCCATTCCTAAAGTGAGACTAGAACTCACAGTGTCCCAGTTTCTAACCTTGTGGCTTAACTAACACACCAAATTAGCTATTTTGGATTAAGTTAAATTAACAAATCTCACCTTTTTATCTTTTTCTCCCAGTTCACTGAAATTTTATTTCCTGCTTCCTGTGATATCACGGCAATGCAAAAGTGAAGAGCCCAAGCTGACCAGGTACTGGCAGAACCACTGCTGCTTGACTTGGTCATGCTTATTATTTCACTTTACATGTCACTTGAGTAACATGAAATAATGTAACAAGAAGAAGGTACTGATGTAATAGTAATAGTAGTAAAGTTGGAAGGGACCTTGGAGGTCATCTAGTCCAACCCCCTGCTCGGGCAGGAAACCCTACACCACAGGCAGCAAGATCTTCAAGCAGCTCCTAATGCCTTCTTGAAGAGTCTTGCTTGCGTGTGGTGTTTTTGAAAATGCAGTATGTCTATTTAGGGATAGGTTCAGCGTTTTAAAAAAATAAATCAAAAGGTGCCAGAACTCACATGTCATACAACCCGCTTTGCCTACCCTACAAGGTTCCATCCCAAAAAGGTGCCAGAACTCCGTTCTGAGCGTTCTATGAGAAAAAAAGTTCTGGATAGGCTGTTCCAGGAAAAGTGGCCATCTCTAGGAAGGTTAAAGCAGAGAGTTCCTGTAGATGGCAAGCTTCTTAGTTGATAAAAGTGTCTATGATAAAAGCATTTAAATCAGCATTTTTTTCCATCTCAGAATAACACTGTTCTTAAGAAAAAGAATTATTCCTAGTTCTTGCACTATGCATTATCTTTTCAGTATTTGCTGCTTTTAACAAAACCAGAATAACTGCTCTTTTGAAAAAAACGGTAAAAGGACTGCATTGGTTGGATTAAAGAAAGCACACTCACACATGCAAAACTGCAGTCAGAAAGGATGGATATAGCATGTCAGCTTTTATTAGTTGAAAGTAAAATCAAACTTCAGATCAGAATGAGACCAGTGTCTTAGGTGGAAGATACTTTCTTCCCATCTTGGGCAACACTACAGTGCAAGAACAGATCTCTCTGCAAAACTGCTCACACTTTGAAAACAATCATGTGGCAGAGGTAAAAATAATTTAAAATACACCCCCCCCCAAAAGACAAAAAATATGCCTCCTACCTAATGCAACAGAACAGCTTATCAGAATCAATGTGTGTCCTTCTCACAGGCAAGACACATTTAAAGCTCTTAAGAGCCTTGAGGTAGCATCTTTATGCAAAATTAAAATTACCTTTTGGACCAAGCTGGAAAACATCCACAGCAATCCACATGGTTTTAAGCTTTAGCTCGGTTCAGAAAAGATGTGTCACGCTCCTGCCAGATTAGGGACTGTTTCCCCCCCCCCCAGAAGATCAAAGTCCAGCACAGCCCTACGACCTGCTTAAGGAGAACCCACATAAAAGGCCTCCTCAAAGGAAATATGTGCTTAGAATAAACAGAAACATTCGCCTTACACACACACACACACACACACACACACACACTATTCACAACAACAACAAAAATAACTGGAGTGGAAAAGACCAGAAAACTTGTATTTTTTGTCAAACTAATTTTACAAAGACATTTCAAGAAAAAAAAAAGATGACAAAATGGACGTCAAGTTTCCTCCCTCCTCAAAGCTGCGCTTTCTTGTCTATTTGTTTTAGATTTCATTTTAATACATCGTGAAAATTTGTGCTGTGACATCAACAGACATATCTCAAGAATAGGGACAGTATAAGCTCCTCCTAGAAACCTCAAAAAAGAAATGTAAGTTAAAAAAGACACTCTCAGAAGACACCACTCTGGTTAGCCACTTTGCTGCTGAGTTCTCTTATTAAAGCTAGACATCACCAATTACCTTATGTGAATGAAGAGTAGATTTGCCCTTAGGAAAGAAGGTTACACATCATTTTGAAATGATGTGCAACATGAGAAGTTAATGAAGCCAAGTTAAAGGAGGGATACAAGGATGGAGATGAATTATTCATAACCGATCTTGCTGACATCCAGCTGGATTTGCAAAATGAAAGGGAAATCCACAAAGGAAGAAACAGATGTTTACATGATTGCTCTAGCTTTCATTCCAAATACTGCACGAGTCATTTTAAGTTAGACATTATAAATAAATTTCTACTCTGACAGAGGCCAATGGCTCTTTTAAAAAATAATTTCTTTAATGCGATAATCAATCTATGTGACCAAGAGTTTGAACTTGTATTAAAATCAGCCAATGCCAAAAGTATCTATTCTAACTGGACCTAAAGGTAGAATTCTCACACTCACAGTAATGTCAGTAACCTACTATCATAAGGAAGTGATTCATATAACCAGTTGTTCAGCTACAAACACACATATATAGATAAAAAGATTTTGCACCAATTAAAAAGATAAACCCAGTTTGGGATTCTGCAAATCAGCCCTTCAAATTGTTTGCCTTCAAAATAATATAGGGTTTTTGTTTAAAGCAGAACATGTATAATTAATATTAATTCATCCTACTGATTTCGTTTTGAAAATGGCTTTGAATATATCCTCAGTTCACCTTTCCTGGATCATTTCTTACCAATGTAGAATCTTCAAAATACCCCAACCCCAGCAAGTGGTTGCTGAAGATTAACTAGGTGGGAGAGATACCCCAATTGTATAACCTATTAAATTACATCACATGGCGAAAGACACAAAAGAACTCGAGTAAGAAATGGAAAGGAATAATTTTGTAGCCAAAATGGTGGTTCTAGAACACACTTGTTGAGTTCAGCTGTACCTTGGCCAAGCCTGAAGAGAAAATTTTAAAAAATGACTTGCTACTTATATAAGAATAAAGGCTGTACTACTTACCTTTTTTCACCAATCCCTTTTATGAGATTCAGAACCAAGTAATAATTTGCCCAAATTGAGAAACATGCATTTAAAAATCTTTGGTGTAAAATCTTTACATAAATAAAGCATTTTTTCCTCAGATGTTCAAATTGTAGCTAAGTTTAAATTGATATATTGGAAAAACAAAACAAAACCAGAAACATAAAATATGATGGCCAGAGCTTCGGTACCTTTTTCAATGGCAATGATTATAAAAAGAAAAAAAAAATACTTTCAAGTGCTATTTCCTGATTCAACAACATATAAAACATTTAAGTCTTAAATTAATAACACAGACTAGAAATTGTAAAAAGGGGGCAAACAAGCTCCAGATTAAAAGGCAACCTATGAATTAGATTTATAGTATTGCCAATGGGGATTCAGAATGGCTGAATTATGTATCAAATTTTGATGGCACAATGACTAAATTTTGATTTGTTCTATAAGCTGAAAACCCACAATTAATGTAAATTTATTCCTAAAACACATATAAGTTGAGAAACACTGACAATGGAATTGTAATTTCATACAGGATCAATACCTTCTTCCCTAATAATTTCTGATGCTACATTTAGCTTATTTTTATGATAATTTCTTACACAGTTAATACTTGGGTAAAACTTAAGATGTTACTTCTCTTCAGTAGTTATATATAAACTGACAGGTATATGCTGATTCAAACAAGATTTTAGAGATATGCAGCTAAATGAATCTGCATTCAAAAAAGTGCCGCCAATACAATGTTAATTGCCCAGAAATGAGGTTATTTTCTATTGTAGCTTTTAAAAAATCATTTTTGAAGTAAAATGCTGTTAATTTTCAAAAAGGACTTAGCAAATAGGTATTGTAGTTGGAAAGTCTATACCCAATTGTTACACAATATTGTAAAATATTACAGTATAATGGACCCCATTAGTATATAAATATTCCTTAAGTTACAAAAAAAACAACCCTTTTTTCTTTTTTAAAAAAGCATTAAAACAGATTTTGCCAATGGCAATGCCATGTAAAATCTAGAAGTACCAAGAATTTCCATAAATAGAAATTTAAAAGAAATTTCTGCTGTTTCTCAGCAGGCCACAAATCAGTCCAATTTAGAAAACAGCAGCAAATCTTCTGCGCAACCTTTGCGGCCCCTGAATCTCATGGCTTATGATTCAGATTCACTGGAGCCTTAAAACTCTGCTTAATTCAGCATTTTACTTCACTGCCCGTTATTTATCAGCTAGGTTCCTTTAGAATCCTTCAGCTTTAAACAACCACACTCCCATTTCCAGAAAAGAACAAGAAAAACCCAGAATTGGTTAACCTACTGTTTCTACAAATGTCCCCTCCTTTTTGACATTCAAATCCAAATGTATCATTATTAAAATCAGATTCTGATCGTGTGAGGGAAAAAAAAAGCTGTCAACAAGAAGGTAATGTTAAGAAGGTAGCTATTTCCAAGTGTAGGAACAGCCCCCAACATCCAGATCTCTGATTTCAAAGTTTGTTCTTCCTTTTTTTTTTTTTAAACAAGAACAACAAATAGACCGCTCCATTTCTTTAGTATCAGGCACTTGAATTGTTGGGAGAAACATGCCATTCTGAACCAAGCAATGTGAAAAGAGGATTAAGAGACTCAGCAGTAGGCTAGGTCTAATAACAAAATTTCAGCAGCAAAGCGGAGGCCTGGAGTGAGCCCTGAACCCTCCAGCTATGCTGAGACCTGCGTAGGTTTCTAAAAAAAATGCCCAAGAAGACACCAACAGCCACTGTCCCGTAGTGTCCTTTTTTCATTTGTGTGGTGCTGCGCTGTTACTAATAGGAGACTTTTCTACGTCTTGAACTGAGAAGACATTGATGCACTCTCCTCCTAATTGCCTGGATTGATCAGGTCCATGCTTGAACCAAACAATGCCACCAGCTGCTCTTCATAATGAGTTATATTCCTCTTCATAATGTCCATGCAGGGCCCGAGTAACCGCTCAAATGCTTGCACATCCATAACTGCACAGAAATACAGAGAAATGCGAACAGAAATTTTTACATTAGTTTCAAAGAGGCTGCCAACCCAGCTCTTCTTAAAAAAAAAAAAAGCAATGAAATAAATTACCCAGGAAAACAGGAAAAAAATCGTTGGAGAATAAATGATTTTATTTAAATATCCCTAACTCCAATCAACTCTGAGCAACTGACAATTGAAAAGCAAGAAAAAAAAGCTGAAAACCAACTGTAGACATTCAAAACAGAGCAAGACCAGACAAAGCAGAAAAAAACCCTACCTATAGGGGCGCAGCAACTCAAGGCCTAGGAGAACAGCCAGATTTTTAAGGATTTTTGGAAGCTCAGAGGATGGGAATCATGCAAATTTAGGGGATATTTAATTAAATGGAATTACAAGTGATGGGACAAGAATAAAAACTGCCTTTTTTGTGTTTGCATATGCCTTAATGTGACCAAAGGGAATTTTTAAACACCTGATTTTGCCATGATTACAGACTCAGTAATTCAGTTATTACCTTTAAATTAGAGCGATCGATCACAAAATAGTCCCAGAAGTAAGAATTCCCAAGGATTGACAAAAGAATCTTGGAAATATTATATTAAATGCTTCCCTTCACTATCTTTGAAGTAGATAGTTATTACAAGATCTGCAAAGTCCAAACTTATAAAATCTGTAGTTTGGGGCTATTTAATTACTTTAAATTTAGCTCAGTAAGGGAGTAGTTGCAACTTCTCACTTCCTTTTAACATTCCTAGAAACTTGAGTAATAATGGAAACTCCATACAGTATCTTATTAATCAAGAGATCCATAAAATGCTAACATGCTCTGAAATATGAGGTACTAATAGTGGGAAAAAAGATCTCTTGAAACTTCATGCCAATTTTCTACCAATCAAGCACCATATACAGTATATATTCAAAGGATTCCTGGAACTGCGACTGATTTGTATTACAAGTGAAGAAGCCATTTTAAACAAATGGTGGATCCAAACAGAACAGTATGGATGACAGAACCAACCGAATCCAACTCTAATAGTAATTATCACAAAGGGAAACAGAGTTCTTACCTAAACATTTGACTTCCCCAACAGCATAGGCAGAGGCTGCTCTTGGTTTGTTAGTAACAAGTGCAAGCTCTCCAAAATACTGTCCTTTTTGACATCGAGCAATCTCTACCTCTTGGTTTGCATCTTTTACTGTTACAGTCTACAACAGAAATTCAAAACACAGACATGGTTATTTGCTGACAAACGTTATCAAAAATATTTCACCTTCCCCAAAATCTTGAGATTGTCCTGTTCTCAGTTCCATATCTGTCAGATGTCACATTAAAGCAGCGGTCTTCAAACCTGGCCCTTTTATAACAACGCTGGCTGAGGAATTCTGAAGTCATAAAAGGGCCAAGTTTGAAGACCCATGCATTAAAGCTTGGACGAATTAACTTCTTCGGGGTCCCTTTATTGTGAAACACTCTCTGCAAATAAAGTTATCCAGGAATGTGTGCCCAAATTAGCAAATTAATATGATCTAGTCCTGATTTCTTGACATGTAACCTGTTCATAGGATGTTTCTTTTGTCAAGCCAAGAAATTAGCCCTAATAGTGCATACATATATTAAGGACTTCTTAAGCCAAACATTTACCAGTAAAAATTCATCTGGAAAGGCAATTCTATTAGTGAAAAATATAAGTGACCTTTCTAAACTTAGTACTCATTAGATGTGTTAGGAATGCTACCCAAAAATTCACAATAAATGTAGTCACTCACTATAACTAGCTAGAAAAGTCTAGGAATTACAGTACCAAAATAGTTCAAGGAAACCAGATTGTATAAAGTATAAATGGATTTACCATAAATTAAAGAACAACATATGCAGGATAAAACTCATTACTAAATTAACACACACTCTTCTCCAGGCTATGTTAACAGTGCATTTAAAACTTCACCAAGGGGCTTTACATAATAAGCTTGATTTTTCCACTTAATAGGATGAATTTCCCATCCCACTGCAACTCTGTTCTCAAATCCTATCTTAGGCTTCCATAATTGGTGATCGATACATAGTTTCTTCATTAGGCATCCTCCATCTTTCTTCCAAGATAAGTGGAATGTGACACAGTAAGGACTATTTTCAGGAAAGATTCCTGAACTTTGTCAACTCAATGGGACATATTTAAAAATATTAAATTACTCTAAATTTTAACCATCATACCAGAAATAACTGAACTCACCTTGGTTTTAATCATGATCTTTACTTCACCAGATTCTACAATGAAAAAACTCTCCGCCTTATCACCCTGTGATAACAAGATTACAGATGTCTTTGGATATTCTGAAGTGTTGATCAAAATCAGTTTCAAACAAAGTAATGTAATTTCTGAGATTGAGGCTCAGAAAAGCACACAGCGGCACAGAGAAAAGAATCTATACCACCTAATCTAAGATGTGAAAATATAAAGGAAAAATGGGGCGATATTGGAATATTTCAATGAGAAAGGAGATCCTAATATAAAGGTTACTGCTGCTTCAGAAAATTAACATATTCTTTCCAAATACTGTTTGAGCAATGCTTTTGATTTTGAAAAGTAATTATTCTGTATTTTAGAATCCAAATAATACAGAATGTAAGTTAGCAAATCTGTACAACGGCACAAAATCAATTAAGATTTTTTTTTTAACAGTTTTTTACGTTTTACAAAACACATGCATGGTATTCACTGCAATCCATTTTTAGAAGTCTTTTCTAATTCTGTATATGACTAAATTCTTAACTATCCCCCAAATCCAATATACCATGTTTCCCCGAAAATAAGACCCGGTCTTATATATTTCTTTTTTGGACCAAAAGACCCATTAGGACTTATTTTCAGGGAATGTTTTATTTTGCGACCACCCGTCCACTCCCTCCCACCATCTGGTTGCTTGTGGTCGCAAGGGGGCAGGTCGTGAGGTGCGCTGGTGCCACTGCCACAAGCAACAGCAGAATCCCCTCCACTGGGCCAGCTGTGTGCTATTTAACCTTAAGCACCCAGACCGGAACCTCGGTGGGCTTACAGGAGATGGTTGCTGCCTCGGAGCTGCCTTGCACTTGCGGCTCCAAGGAGAAAGCAGCGGTGGCGGCAAAGTGCTCTGCTCATTGCCTGGCCTGCCCCATTGAGGCCGCCATCCCCATTTAGAGCATCCGCCTCCTTACCAGCCTAAGGCTCCGGTCTGGGCACTTAGGGTTAAATAGCTGGTTCTGGCGGGGCTGTCCCAGAGGGATTCTGCTGTTGCTGCTGCTGGGCCGTGCTCCATCGCTGCCTCCCAAAGTCCACCTTTGCCCACTGCCCAGCCAGCCAACGTGCTGGGGCGGTTGTGAGAAGGCTGGGGCTCATTGGCTCACCTCCTGGGTAGGACCCTGCTTGGTGCCTAGACTAGGAACAGGCGGTGCTTGGGGGGACAGTCTGTGAAGGGGGGGGGATAGAGGAAAGGGGATGTTGTTGCTGCTGCTACTAACACCATAGGGAAGGGGCGCAGAGGAGACCCTCAGGGACTTAACAGGAAAATGAGCACCCGCCTGGCCCAGGGATGCGGGAGGTGCAGGTTGCAGGAACCAGGGTGCCATGTTGGGGAGCTGGGGGTGTTCAAGGAGACCTTTCTTCTCCAGGCCACTCCTGGTGATGGGTCTGCTTGGGGCAGCTGGGAGGGAATTTCAAAGCAGTGCAGAGGGAAGCCGACGCCACTGCCGTGAGGTGAGGGGAGGCAGGAGCCCACACAGCCAGCCACCCACTCTGTCCCACTACAAGGTGAGTGGCCTGGCTACGGGGACCCTAAGGTGCATGGGTGCAAGGCTTGTGGGGCAGCCCCACCTCCATCTGCCTCGCCTCACCTTGTGGTGGCAGCACCAGAGCGTGGCGTGCTCTCCTGCCCCACTGCAGCCATGAGCAATCAGACAGTGGAACAGAGTGGGCGGGGTCCTAACTAGGGCTTATTTTGCGGGTAGGGCTTATATTAGGTGCATGCGTAAAAATCAAGGTAGGGCTTATTTTCAGGACAAGTCTTATTTACAGGGAAACACAATATTTACCAAAGTAAGAAAATTGCACTCATATACCTGAGCAATGATGCGTTCTCCATCTTTATATGTCCTTTCTCCTATTACATCAACAATCTTCATTCGCTCAGATGGCTGCAACAACAAAAAAAGAATTTAATATGCCCTGTTCCTTTCTTTAGCATAATCCATTTCCACAAAGCAATGGAGGTAACAGTGTTTCCATCAATACACATTTCATACTTTTATATACGATATCAAGTAGTCCAATAAATCATGCATAATTTTACCCTGAACATCTACATTCTGTGGATGTCATATACCTGTTTTTTTTCCATCCATGCCTATCCCTGTGTCTCCCTCACATTGCATACATCTCAACCCAAGAAAATGGACACATTATCACTCTGGTCCTTTCCAGGTATAGGTGTGTGTGTGTGTGTGTGTGTGTGTGTGTGTGTGTGTGTGTATCTCTACTGAAGAGGAACAGCAGTGGCAGTTCTACCATCATTAGGTCTAGAAACTAATGCATTTCTTTGCTTTCGTTACTAAATTAATTAGCAGAAGGATGATCACAGCCCAGCAGGTAGACTTATGATAATTTTCCTGACTATCTGACAACATGGTATTGCTATATGTTCCATATAGGCCACCACTGTGTAGGTTCCCACATTAGATTATAAAGGCCAACTGTCATATAGCAAGACTCAGTCATAAATTCCTTGGCAGAGAATGATATACATAGAGAACCAGCCAAATCTGTCTGAAGAGCTTACTGAAAAACCTATCAATAATATAAAGTAATTGCTGTCATAGATGCTTTCCTTAACCCCTAACCTCCTCTTAAACGTTTACAATGCTGAGGAAAATCTAATTAGACATGCTTTCTGGTTCATTTCCCACAAAGTACTTTACCTCCAGTGACTTAAGAAGAGGCACTGACTCAACAAATAATTCATACGTTTTCCTTTTCTTTGCATTATTTTTCAATATAATTCTTCTGAATGTTACACGATCCTTCAAAAAACAGAATGAAAAAAAAATTTCTTTGGTTATTTCACAGCTAGTCAAGTTAGAACATTATCAACACAAACAGAAAACATACTTATATATAATACTGGCCTTTTTTGGATGAGCAAGTAGTATAATCCACTGGTAGCAATATTACTGATTTTTAAAAAGGCTACATTAATACACCCTGATTTAATTCTATATTTCAATGACTCTCTAAGTGAACAGTAGCTGAGATAACCTCTACATGGAACAAAGTTAAATACAACATCTTTCTGTAAATTTAAATGCATGCTTACTACAATATTTACAGGATGTTGAAAGATTCAAAATTAGAAAAAGGTGCGGAAGCTTCAGTACCTTTCGGTCAATATCTTCTAACATTTCCTTTGGCAAAAATAACAAGTTCAAAAGATAGGCAACTAAGAATTTTTTTCTTCTTGCCTTCTCTTTCAGATACATATATGTAGAGTGGAAGGAGTATTAAGTATGTTTGCCATCATGACTTATTTATAAAAAATAATAAAGGTGGAATAAAAACATTTTTAAAAATCACTTACATATCAGGAAAATAATATGACTTAATTATCTCTGCATGTATCAGTACAGGCTGTTTCTCAGGAACCTATCTTTTAACTGGTTTTTCTGCTAAACACATTATCTAAAAAATTACAAGCAAGCAATGAGGTAATTATGCAAATGCCACAATTATGTACTTGCAGTAGAATATTTGATTAAAATAACTAAGTCAAGGCATTTGCATAATCACATCATATATGGTGTGTGTATGTGTATATATATATATATATATATATATATATATATATATATATATATATATATATATATATATATTGCAATATATATATGCATATATATATATATTGGAAAATTTGCATAAAAATACGACTCCTGGGCATGTCTATGGTACAAATAAAATACGAACACCAGGAGAGTATAAATATAAAAATATACTTTACTAAAAGCTGCCAAGCTTTCGTTTGGAAACTCCAAACATCATCAGGGCTAAGGAGCCAGTAAACAATGATGACTTAATTGGGTTTTGCCGGCATCTGCACCCGGCTCATGGACCGCGTCACCGGTCCCGGCCGGTTAATTAGTGTTCCAGATGTTTCTTTATTACTCTCCTTACGCTTCCTTCTATGGTTCTTCCAGATCATTCCTTCCACTATCTCATTACTGGTATTCATCTCCTCCACCACCCCTTTATCCTTATTTCCTTCCATAGCACTGACCCTCCTCCCCTTTTTGTTTTCATTCTCCACCCTGGGGGCATCTGTTTCTCCTCTATCAGTGTTACGAGCTTCCCTGGGCTCACAGACGCTCCCCCACACACACGCTTTTCCCAATCCCTGCTCCACACCCTTTCTTCTCACTCTTCCACTGTCATGAGTAACTTTCATACGGATGTTACATATTTGGGGGTCTATGCCCTCCTCCTCCGTCCTGGCAATCTTCGTGTCGACAGTTCTCCACCGTTCCATTTGTTTGCTGCGTGATCGAGTGCTTACCCCATCTCTCAATTCATCCCTCCTCCCTATTGCATGCTCTTCCCCATTGCTGATAGGAACGGTATTCAGGCGGACACCAGGTCTCCAGATCTCTGCATTCTGATTCCCCGCGTTCTCACTCCCCTCTTCTGTGCTCGTCTTTGGGGGGACTTCAAAGTGTTCGTCCCGGGAGGGGGCTGTATTGTTGGTGGGGGTATTCCTTGTCTGCAGGGAATCCAGGCAGAATTCCGTGTCTCTCCCTTTCACCGTATGCCTAGGCAATCGAGCCATGCTTTCGTTCTTCTTCTCCCCCCCTACCCACAGCATCAGGCTGCAGGCTCCTCATGCTGGATCTTCCACACTCTCCACAGTTGTTGTTAAGTTCTGGGGGTGGGGGTCTATCATGATGATATTGGGGAAGGGGGAGGTCTTCCATCGGTGGATGATTACGTGTGTTTGACAGTGGTAGCCTCCTCAGACGTTCATTAGAGCGGTATTGGTGTTGATCGGGCGAAACGGGGGTGTCCCTGGAGTGTAGAGGGTTGGCCAAAGTTCCATCTATCTGTTCAGGATGGAGGCCAGGTATCCCGTCACGTTTACAGCTGTACAAGCATTGTTCAGGCCGCTTATAATAATTGGCATGGTGTTTAAAATCCCATTTCCTCAATGCTTGTTGCGCTGGATGTAAGTCAATGTGACGATTAACCGCATCTTTGTTGGAATACCACGCCTCTTTCAATAGCCGGCCTCCCTTAGTGGCATCCTCAGACATAATGCAAACATTCACAAAGTCAAACTGGTGGCCATGTTGTGCCATATGCATCCACAATTGAGAATGCTGCTCGCCCCTTCTTATAGCTAACTGATGTTCATGCAAGCGAGATCTTAAACGCTTAGCTGTTTCACCCACATAGTTGCCATCGCAGTTCTTGCAATTGATTTTATAGATTACTGCTGATCTATCCATGGCAGGGAGTGGGTCCTTGGGGCGAACGACTTTGGACCGTAATGTCTGATTGGGTCTGCGGGCCACTTCTATTCCATGGGGGGCCAGCAGTCTGGCTGTTGCTTCCGAGACGTTATTGATATATGGCAAGGAGACACGCATTCTTTGTGATAATGGTTCCTCCCTCTTTTGGTTGTTCCGGGACTGGGGTGTAAGACCGTACTGTCTGATAAACCTCAAAGGATACCCATTACGTTGACAAATCCGGAAAAAGTATTGCCTTTCTTTCTTCTTAAATTCCTCAGTGCTGCAGTGGGAGTCCACGCGCTTAAACAATGCTTTAATGCAGCTAGCTTTATGAGATACGGGGTGGTTGCTCCTATAGTGGAGTATTCTGTCCGTGTGGGTGGGTTTACGAAACACCCCTGTAAGTAACGTCCCATCCAACTGACGGTGTATTGACACGTCCAGGAAGGCTAGGTGACCTTGCTTTTCTTCCTCCACTGTAAACTGGATGTCGGAGCAGATCGAATTAAGTACTCTCATAAAGGTAGCTACATGTTGTTTTTTAACAACCGCAAACGTGTCGTCCACGTACCGAACCCAAAATTTGGGTTGGTATAAGGCCATAGCCCTGTGTTCTAGCTGTTGGAGTACTATTTCCGCTATAGTGCTAGAAATGGGGGAGCCCATAGGTGTCCCTTTAACTTGTTCGAAGATGGTACCCTGGAAAGTGAAATAGGTGGTGAGACATATTTCCACTAATCGCAGGAGGTCATCTGTCTGAAGGGAGTCCTGGTGGTGGCTCCCTTCTGTATTCCTCAAGCGCTCTCCCAGGGCTGAAATAGCTAAGTCCTGGGGGATGGAGGTGAAGAGGGAGGTAACGTCGAACGATACCATCCTCTCATCCTCCTCCACCCTAAGGGTCTTAATTCTGTTGAGGAATTCTTCTGCAGAATTGACCGTTGTGGGGCTACCTTCCACAAGGTGGCCCAGACGAGTGCTAAGCCACTTCGCTAATCCCGATGTAGGGGTACCTATAAATGACACGATAGGGCGAAGTGGGGTGCCTTCCTTGTGGATTTTTGGGAGCCCATAAAATCTAGCGAGCGCCGTGTCACGGGGGCGTATCTTCTTTAGGGTATCATCTCCGATTTTCTTACTGCGTTTAAGATTATTAAGCAGTTTGTTGATTTTATTCCTAAGGGTAACTGAGGGATCCTTCTCAACTATCCTATAGGCTGTTCTATCATTGAGGAGTTCGAGCGCCTTGGTGGTATACAGCGTCTTATCCATGACAACGGTCATCCTCCCTTTATCTGCTGGGAGTATAACAATGCTATCATCTCTTTTAAGTTGCCGAAGGGCTTGGGTTTCATCCCTAGATAGCACGTGATGGTATCTATGGCTTGTAAGTAGCCCAGTGACCTGTTGTCTTATCGAACTCTTAGTATCTTCATCCCCCCCTATGTTATGCATAGCTGGCTCTAGGGCCGCTATGAAATCTAAAGCACTAGCGTCCATCAGGTTATGGCCTATATCACGCTGCAGCAAGGTGAGTTGTGAATGGGTAAGTATTTTAGAAGAGAGGTTGCAGACCAGTCCACCCATAGAGCTGTTACTATATTTTAATTTACGTAATGCGTTCATCTTGTGACTGAGACGTGTTGCTGTTTCTTGTCTCGTTTTCTTCTCCACCGTCTCAATATGGTGAATCAATTCTTGGAGGTGATGTCTCGATAACATGGCCTCACATTGCCTTTGGCAGTCTTGGACCCATTGTTTCAACGCTCCGACTCGCCTATGTTGGTCTTTAATGAGGGCCCGCGTAGTCTTGCATTGAAATTGGTAGATGGCTTGTTGGCATTCGATGGAATCAATTATGGGTTTCTTCCTCAATGATTTAAGTGGCAGGTTTTCTCGGATGCAGGAGTGTAGGAACGCTATTTTACGATAGCTTGCTGAAATACGGCATGCCAATTTCTCCCATTTTCTGGCTAAAAGCAAAGCTGCTCTGTCATAATGCTGGAAAATTTGCATAAAAATACGACTCCTGGGCATGTCTATGGTAGTCACGTGGAAGCCATGCCCAGCCCAGCTCCAGCAAGGGGAAAAAAGTTACGATACATCGTGACACGTCACGTGACGCAGCAAGTTTGAAAACCCTGCCCTAAACCAACAAGGAAATCTTGCCCATTTAAGTGCATTATTAAACATGACAATGACTACTACAGCTAGTATTGATTAACTTGAAGGATGGAAGTTTGTAGCCTGCCAGAGACTGCTGGATTTCAAACCAGACAAATTCCATAAACAGAGATGATGAATCTAGCGATTTCTGGGGATTATCCATTCCCCATTCTGCAATTACTCAGTTGAAAGACACTTCAAGAAATCAGTTTTAAAAAATGCAGAGCCACATAATTTAATGCTGTTTGCATCAAAAACTTCTAACAACTTGAGAAGGAGGAATAATCTGAACTGATATATTGCTGATTCTGCATAGTAATTCACTCTAATGTTATTTTTTTTTCAATAATATTCCATTAGATGGCAGCAAATGATCAAGTTGTTTTGAGATTCTTCAGATCTTGCACAAGCAGAGTTTTATATGCTATAACTGACAGTGTTACTTGTAACATTTCAAATACCATAGCAATATTATTTTTGTACTACAGTACATATCATGTGTGCACTGCAACCAGATAAATGGTATAAACATTTTCCTATGACCCAAAAAGAAGATTCCACGTATATAAGTTTATAGTTATGTAAGAACTATATGTCCATAACGTGCTCCTGATGCAGACTTGGATGAAGTCCCCACTACTCTGCAATATTTTTATTTTATTGACTGCTTATTTTTAAATAGAATATCCTCCGAAAAGTGATTCTCCACTGAAATGGTAATGATTTCAAACATAACTTTGAAAGCCTCCCTCTCACTTTCAATGTTCTCTTTGTATGCTTGCCATTTTGATCAGGAAAAATACTTATATTTCCTGGTTCAACAGAAACTGCAAATAAGCCAGCCTTTGTAATGTTTGTAAGATGCTATGCTTCCCATGTAATTAGAAGTACTTATCAAATAAGAAGCCATGCAAATCTCATTGTCCTTTGTGTGCTGCATAACATCCATACATACCCATCATGCTGTTCTCTTCTGAGGTGAGCAATGTTATGCAAATTACAGAAATGGAGTAAGAAACACTGAACTAAAAAGTTAAAAGCACGAAAGAAAAATAAAATAAAATACAACTAAATCTATTTACATCAACACCATTCCCTACACCTCTCCATAGCTATCCTTGCAAACTATCCTTGCTTGCAAGCGCTCCTTTTGGGTCTTTACATTTCTCACATTTTATTTTTTGAGGTTTTCTTCAGTTCCATCCAACCATGACTTAGTCTTCATATAGCATCACAGTCTGGTTTAGAAGCATCACTGCTTCAGACATGAAAGCAGTACAGAGAGTGGTGAGGATGGCTGAAAAATTATTGGCAGTTCCCTCCCTTCCATCCAGAACATAGCACAGAAGCGTTGCTTGAGCAGAGTCCACAAGATTGTCTGGGACACTATACATCCTCTTCACAACCTGTTTCCCTTGTTACCTTCTGGGAGGAGGAGGAGGCTCTGTGGTATCTGAAGCAGAACATCCAGATTCAGTCACAGCTTTGTTCCATACAGTATTAACCTTGTGAACTCTAAAGCTTCCTCCTTCCGTTATGTATTCAAGATGGACAGTGAATAATATTTATATGTTACTTATATGTAAGGTTATAAGTCTATACATATGCTGTACATATTATGTTTTAAATGTGTGTTATGTATGTGCACACTTTTGAGAGGAAGCAACTAAATTTCATTTTTAATGTGTGCCGTTGTGCCCACAGGAAAAAAATGACAATAAAGGTTATCTTATCTAATCTTTCTCCCCTTGATCCATTTTCTCTTCTCGTATATTTATTTTTCAACTTAATCCTAATTCATTCTCTCCATATAACCAAAATGTTTCAAGCTGACTCTTCCATACCGGTCACTCACCTTTGAATTCAATACATATTAATTCATTCTTGATCTAATCACTTTACTTTTGACAGCATACACTTAAGTATCTCAGTTTCATTGCATTCAATCTTCATGTTTCTGCTCTCACTTCCATATAACAAAGCAGCCTATGCTTAAATATTGCCATTTTTTGAAAATCAAGATTTATCTGCATGTCTACAACTTTTTTTCTATTTTACTATCTTAATTTCACCTTTCTTCCTTCTGCTTTTTGCATATTCCTACTACAGTGACCTTTGGCTAAAAACAAATGAAACTTTGCTAGTAATAACAGACAGGAAGCTGAGAGAAATCAGCATGATTCAATTTACTGACATAAACAAGGATGAAAAAAACTGTGTTTGTGTAATTCAAAACATATTAAAAGATTTCCCTCAAATAAAACTTACCAGTCCCCAAAGGGCTCCTTCTGTGGTGGCAACAATAGTTGCAGCTCTAGGAGTGTTATACATCAAGGCGAGTTCCCCAAAACTGCCGTGATTATCGTAGCGACCAACACAGCGAGTTTGGCTTTCTCGTGTTACAAAAATATCATATGATCCCCTAGAAAGATGGGAAAATAAAAAACCCGGGCATTAGTTCAAATGCAAAGCACAGCTAATAAAAGCTCAGTTTAATAAAAATAGACGTAGTTTATTCTCTAAAGTAAAAATAAAACAAAACATTTCCATCTGGTTGGAACAGAACATGCCCTGTCAGAATGTATCCCTATTTGCCACCAAACACTGCCCACCCACAGCTCCCATCTTTTTCACTGTATTGATCAATATGGGCAAGCCTAGCTGAGAAAAAGAGTTCTTGGCTGGCAGAAATGACCACAAAATAAGCTTCTGATCTATACAGCTGAACTGAGGTTAATTCCCTTACACTGTTTGCAAATAGGGGCAGATGCATCAAACTGCTGAGAAGGGGGGGGGGGGGAATCTGAGAATAGTGAAATATTATTTTTCACTTATCTTCCTGTTGCTCTAAATGCCTCAACAGGCTACAATCTCAGAATCCTTTGTAAAAACCGAAGGGCCTGCCCTGCCCTGTCCATATTTTAATTATTTGAACTTAAGCATTATGTTTTCACAGAAAGAGCTGCAGAAAGGTATTTTAATTATCAGTGAGTCTGCGAAATTTAAATGTTTTCCAACTACTTATCTTCATTCAGAAACTTAGCACTGATAATTTGGAGAGAAAAAGGGGACCAGTCTAAAGCATTATTCTGGTTTTCTCTAAGACAGAGGTTGTTGTTGTTAATTACGAAGTCGTGTCCGACCCATCGCGACCCCATGGACAACGTTCCTCCAGGTCTTCCTGTCCTCTACCATCTACTGGAGCCATTTAAGCTCATGCCTACTGCTTCAGTGACTCCATCTAGCCACCTCATTCTCTGTCATCCCATTCTTCTATTGCCCTCAATCTTTCCCAGCATTAGGCTCTTCTCCAGGGAGTCCTTCCTTCTCATTAGATGGCCAAAGTACTTGAGTTTCAACTTCAGGATCTGGCCTTCTAAAGAGCAGTCAGGGTTGATCTCTTCTAGGACTGACTGGTTTGAACGCCTTGCAGTCCAAGGGACTCGCAGGAGTCTTCTTTGGCACCATAATTCAAAGGCCTCAATTCTTTGTCGCTCAGCCTTTCTTATAGTCCAACTTTCACATCCATACATTGCAACTGGGAAAACCATGGCCTGGACTATACGCACTTTTGTTGGCAGGGTGATGTCTCTGTTTTTTAGTATGCTGTTTAGATTTGCCATAGCTTTCCTCCCCAGGAGCAAGCATCTTTTAATTTCTTGGCTGCAGAGGTACTATTCAAGAAACACTTGTTGGGAATTTTTTCCTCTGCTTTCATAAGATTCCTTGGCTTGTACATCTTTAGAGAAATATCAGATCACATTTTCTAATCTGACAGTTTTATCTGACAGGTAACATGAGGACAATACCGGTAGTATTCTAAAATGCACCTCCGAGAAAGGATTAATACTGATCATTATAAAAATAAGTATATTCCAGCTGCTTTAAAAAATGGGATGAGGAAACAATTTTTGGAGGCTTTCAAGAAATAACTTGTGTTTATATATAACCTTTTTAAGATGCCTAGATAATTTCCAGAGCTGGTCTAGCATAAATGAGTAGCTGCTGAAATACACAGTCTAGTAACAGAGTTTTCCATACAAATTTGGATATTTATCTTGTATTTTATTATGACTGAAATAGTTTCGGAGCTAAGTTAAATGAATACATTTTAATGCTTATGCTGGTGGGAGATCACACAGCTAAATAAAACAGTACATATTATATCACAACTATTAGCAAACTAATTATATAAATATGGGTCTGATAGCAATAGCACTTAGACTTATATACCGCTTCACAGTGCTTTATAGCCCTATATAAGCAGTTTACAGAGTCAGCATATTGCCCCCAACAACCTGGGTCCTCAATTTATAGATCTCGGAAAGATGGAAGGCTGAGTCAACCTTGAGCTGTTCAGAATCGAACTCCTGGAGTGAGCAGTGAGTTAGCCTGCAGTACTGCTTTCTAACCACTGCACCACCACAGCTCTTTGACTCTTTAATTTAGTTTTCTTTCACAATAAAGTTCTATGTTAAAACATATACACAATCTCAATATCAGAAATGAGAAACAACTGAATGAACCCAAGACTAGAAAAAAAAACCCTGATTCTTACTGAAAATGCCTTAAATATATGCTTAAGCAGCAAGAAGCAAATTCTTATGGAATAAATTCTGTAAACAATCATACCGACTTGGTAAAAGAATAAGTTCTCAATGGTTTAGAATAACATAAACAGGATTCTTGTAAATTCAGCCCAGATCCTAAAATTTGTTGTTTTATCTGTGTAAGATCATCAAAGGTGCTTTTTGATTTTGGATCTTCCAGTTTATATTTTTTTAAAAAATTTGGAAGTATTTTAAACCATATCACATATTTTAAAGAAAGGATATAAACTGTTGTAGCAATAAATAAAAGGAGTCATGAATCCTAATAACCTGCCCGAACTAAGACAACTGAGTTGAGCTGAATTCTTCAGAATGTCACTTTATATATAATTACAGTAGTCACTTTTACCATAATCCTTAGACTCGCATTGTTGCCTGCCTGAGCAGGGGGTTAGACTAGATGACCTCCAAGGTCCCTTCCAACTTTATTCATTATTATTGTTGTTGTTGTTGTTGTTATTAAACATTCATGACCATTTCAGTTTCACAGAAAGCTACAAACACACATATTTTACCATACACATCAGAAGCTTAATAAAGTGTTCATTGTGAAAAGCAATCAGCACAGTAATATTTGAGAATGAACTAGCATAGCTATCTTTAACCCTTAAATCCAATAACCACATTTTTGTAAAACAAAAATCTTTCTGCTTGAAATATTGCTTTACAGAGATGAAATGGCTATGTGTGAAATGGATTAAAGTGTTTTTTAACCATTAACATCTATAAATAACTTCTATATATCAATATGGGCTTCTCATATATAATTTTCAATTGATTGCTGCATTATAAAATGATAATTAAAATGCTGTTCCTTTAGTAAACCTTCTTACAATCACAGCATGCTCTCCAAAGTCTGTCCTTTTTATCTGAAACGTGGAAAGTTCAGCTTCCTCATTCCTAGTTAGTACAATTTAATTCAACATTTATGTCAAAAACATTTAAAAACTTGTCACAGAGCAATACTTTCGCTCCTTACTCTTCAATGACATAAAAGTTGTCTCCATCATCTCCTTGGTCAATTACATGTTCCTGAGGTTGTACTTTTCTTTCAAACATGGCATCCAAAACTTGTGACAATTGTTCCTGAAAGGATAAAAGCATTTTCAATTAACATTTGTTATAATGACTAAGTCATGTTCATTTATATTGCCCCAAATATTCTTGTCTATGTCATGAGCTTTTTTAACTACAGAGAAGAGTGTTTTTGAATGCAGTGCCATCTCACTTGTTCATAAAGGCAAGAAACATACAAATCAAACTAAAAACTTACTTTTTAAACTTTTCTATGTCAGAGAAAGCTCCCTTCTGCTTCTAAGATCTTCTAACCCCAAAGAACAAATAGAAGTCTGCCATGTTAAAAAAAAAAAAAAAAAAAGCTGGGGAATCTCAAAACTGATCATGAGAACGGCAGCTATAATGCTATCTGTGCAACTACTGTTCTCATGGTCAGCTTTGAGAGTCTTTGCTTTGCTCTTTTGAAATATTTTGAAAGTGTTTCAGGAAAGTGCTAGGCAACTGATAAACAGAGGTATGGTATCCAAAAGATCAATATCTTTTGAAGATATTATATTTATATCATATTTAGTCATCTATCTGGTGATTTTCACACTTCATAAGAGATATGCTTATGGAACTGAATTCTAGCTGATCAAAATGAGTAAGAAGCATCATTTTATACACCAAAGAAAGTGCCAGCCTGAGAACGTGCCATTACATCATGAAACGGCAGGAAGCACCATCTCTTGAAGGAGGGAGAGGGAAAAGGAAAGGTTCATGACAAATTAACCAAATTCCACAAGAGAAAAGATGGGGAATATTTCCCTCAGGTCTTCCCCAAATCTATTTTAACAATCCAGAGAGACTGAGATATTACAAGATAGTCTCTGCAAAGAAACAGAAAACTGACAGCAGAAAAAGACCTAATGATACAGCGATTCTGCCCTTTGTATCTGCCTAATCTTCTGCAAAAAATCCTAATCAGTTCAAATATCACAACAGTAAAACCTAAGAAGATTATATCTTGGTGCATCAAAGTCTGCATCAAAGGCCAGACTTGTTACTTCTCAGGAATGCATGTGGCAGCAAGCTTGGAAGAAACCAATAGGATGTATGATTTACTTCTTCCAGGATTTCAAGATCTCAGTCTATAAATAAATCTTTAACTTTGCACATCAGCAGCATTTAGTTCTCTAACAAAAATTTTTACCAATGTATTTATTATCAATGTCAGCAACCAATGTAAAGAAAAAAGAGATAATTACAATAAAATATCCATGTACATATAGATAAACAAACAGTTAAATTTAAGATAACATCAAAATTACAGACATATCACCCATAAAACCTGTGGAGCTAATCTAGTTAACTCACCCTGTAAAATCTGATCTATAAAACCTATCTACTTTATTTGCCACTTTATAATCCTTGGTTAGTACATATAAAAATCAGTTAAGAGAAAATTGGAGGAAGGAAACAACTTTATGGCATACATTACAGAAATAGAAAAAACATAAAATTTTGCCTTGCTATAGCCTGCTGATATATTTTATCTGTAAGGCACTTATACTTTGCTATGGCTTCAGCGTAAAATCTCACCACTTGTGCCAAAGCATTAGGGGCTATGTCCTTTAGCATTAGATGAAGGTAACATTCTATGGATCTCTTTTGCAGCCTTTTAATAAGTGGAATCCTTCAGTGAGTGGCTTGCTTATAGAAGAGGCAGCTTAGAAGAATATGAATGTATTTAATTCTCTATAAGGCTTTTAAGTGACATAAAAGAATGATGATAGTCTAAAGCAGTGGTTCTCAACCTGTGGGTCGGGACCCCATTTGGGGTCGAATGACCATTTCACGGGGGTCGCCAAACAAGGCTGTCCGCCATTTTTCCCCCTTTTCTTTGGTCACGCCCCTGGCACCCAGTGATGTATAAGTGGTTGGGGGTCACCACAACATGGGTAACTGTATTATGGGGTCGCGGCATTAGAAAGGTTGAGAACCACTGGTCTAAAGGATAATGAATTAATATTTTCTGGCAGCAGATATTATCAATCTAAATGTAGACTTTAAAATAGGCTGATTGGTGTTTATTTTAACTACTTTCTTTGGCAGATACTCCCTTTGAAGATTTTGAAAGTACTTTAATAGAATCAAAGGGCCAAGAGAAAGCTTCTTATCCTATTCCTTAAAATAAGAGAAAAATTTCAATCTCTATATTAAGGATTATAGGAATGTTAATGTCCTACTGTTATCTTGCAACAAAATGATCCCCTTACGAAGAGAGAGAGAAGGTTTTTTTTCAATTAACTGAAGTTGTCAGTTAAATTACCGTTTAAATCTTTGAGGTTTGGGATGTATAAATGTCCATTGAATGTATTTAAGGTAAAACATTGCTTCAAGAAAACCAGTTTTCACTTAAAAATTACTGCTTGCGTAACTGAAAAGTTTATTGCTTAGATACATCCATAAGATAAATGAACAGATATTTATTCCATCATTGTTAAAATTAAAATATACCCATATAATGTCTTCAGGGGATACTGAAGGAATCATAATGTAAGTTCAGGAGAAAAATATCTTAGTGTAAGCACTGTATATTTATCAACAAAAAGCACATATTATTTTATTTTGTTTTTTTAAATTTTATTCCAAAAAGGCATTATGTATAATTTGCATATCAAATATATAATACCTATTACTGCTTACAAGCTAAATTTTGTATTTGTTAATAATGTTATCCGTTGTGTTCTATGACTGTTGCCACCCAGAGTTGTTGAATACGAGATGGATACATAAGATAGATGGTAAATAAATTTGATAGATAGGTTGGTAGGTTGGTAGGCTGGTAGGCAGGCAGGCAGGCAGGCAGGCAGACAGATAGATAGACAGACAGACAGATAAACAGAAAGGGATGGATGGATGG
Source organism: Crotalus tigris (assembly GCF_016545835.1). Taxonomy (NCBI): domain Eukaryota; kingdom Metazoa; phylum Chordata; class Lepidosauria; order Squamata; family Viperidae; genus Crotalus; species Crotalus tigris. The sequence goes on from NW_024100512.1 coordinate 4,610,791, forward strand.
ATGGATGGAGTATATTGGGTGCAAGTGTAAAAATCAAGCTAGGTCTTATTTTCAGGATAGGTCTTATTTTTGGAGTAACACAGTAATAAAAATATTCCAAATGGCTAGCTTTATTAAAAGATTTTTATTTAGTGGTGATTACCTGGAAACATTTCACAATATTGTGGATTAGAAAATTGTGATGGAGCTCTTGAGTTCAGGTAAGACAGTTAGAATAAGAGACTCAGAATAATTTTGCCTTAATTCTTGGGAAGTACTTTGGTTTTCAAGATTCTATTACATTACCCTACTAGCAACAAAGATTTTTCCAAAAAATCCAAGTAGTTTTTGTTTCTTGGACTTGCTTGCTACATCTTTTCTCTGCTACCCAATTTACCTAATACATTATTTCTTCCTATAAATAGTATTTAAATCAATTTTTACATATTAAATTGGTACACTTTTTATTTTTGGCCTACCCAAGATTACATTTTTCATTTATAGTGATCTTTACATTCATTGTCCTGAATGTTACCAGATTTTACCATTATTACCTTTTCAATTATTAAAACCTAAAATGCTGCAGAACATGCTAAAAACAGAAGGGATTAAGTAAGAACTGTCTAAGAACCATGAAATAAATTTGCCAGCACCTTCTAAGAAAAGCAGGTGGAAGTTGGAAAGATTAAGGATTATAGTAATTCAGAGGGAAAACAGCTCAAGGTTCCTTATTCAAATCCTATCGATGGAGCTTTATCATAGTAGATTTACCAGTGCATGCAGTCCTTCTGAATCTTTGCTAAAAGAACGCAAATTGTAACTAGGCAACCTGTAGCAAATCATTGTTAAGAAACCTCAAGAACTAAAGGGGTAACAGTTGTAGAAAATTTATATTCATATTTGCTAATTACTGTCAAGTAGTAGAATATGGCAACAGAAGAGAATAAAAATGTTCAGATCATTTTATAGCAAAGCCAAATACATAATCTTCATTAGCAATATCCCTGGAAGATGCCACTTCAGGTTTTTTAAAATAAACATTTTTGGTAAAGTGATGGGCAACACTTTCATGACTGGATGCTTATTTCAATATTTCTGAATTTCTATTCTATTTATTTTCCTTATACTACCCATGCATTTAAAAATGACTGGATTGAAGGGAATTTAGTATAAGGTAATAAAGCTATTTATTTTAAAGCTTAGTAATACTTTATTTAATTTGTGAAAAGAAAAGGTGGCAACAGCTGCAAGCAATGCTCAATATTACAATATGGATAGGTTTAAAAAAACACGTCAGCTAAAAATTTCCTACGCTCTATGATACTGAAAGTCTAAGTCAAGATATACAGAGCGGATACAATATTAACCACAGCCCCAACAATAATTGCTAAGCCCATGAAATAACTGCATGTCCTAGACCTAGAGTCTCCTTAGGAAGCAAGATAATCATAATAATTAATAAATAAATTCTTAATATGAAATGATCTGAGCATCCTAATTATATAATTATAGAAACTAAGAATAAACTAATTAATAATTATGGCTTGCTGAGGAGGAACAAGCCAGATTCCTGGATCTAGGCAACAGCGAACAAGAAAGATTAGTCAAAACAGTAACTCCTTTCTAAATAAGCTAAAATTCTTTAAAAATCTGGTATTGAATGTACATCTGATTAATGTATTAAAGTTAAATTCTCTTCCTTTTGGTACTGATTGTTACAAATTAAATATTCTAAAATAGGAATATTTTGAAATAACTAAGTAACTCAATTTCATCCACATGCTATAACCACGCATATAATAAATCAACATGCATCTGTACTTATATATTTTAAGCTTTGAATCTTCAAAGTGAAAGCCAAAATAAAACAGTATAGGTCAAACCAATTACCTGATCTAGGTTTTTGAAGAGAAGAATATCTTTACAGGCTTCCTGCAATCTGCATCTCTGCTCATCTGTTTTTGGATGAACTACCTAAAAAAAGAAAAACCACAAAGTGGTTTAAACATCTAAACATCAATACATTTTAGGCTAAATGTGCTTGGGGTTATAATTCTGAAAATAGTCAGGGAGAACATTTTGAAAATGTTTTAACTATAACAGGGAACAGTTTTCACATTCCTTCAGTAAAGAAGGCCGGAGAAGTAAGAAAGGGAAGATCTGGCTCCAATATTTTGCTAATTAATAATATCCAGTTGGAAAGCCTTCAGGAACAATTTTGAGAATCCTTTTATATTCACTCAAAAGTCATAACAAAGAACAAGTGCTACTACTTCATTTATCACTTTAGTTTGTAACTTCACACAAGGAACAGGATAAAATAAATTGCTCTTTACATATAACACACAATATAGTGTGTTCAATCTTGCTTACCCTTGGCTCTGTATCTTCATCCTCTTCATCTGGGTTGAAGGCTTCCGCACAGACTTGAAAAAGAAATATTTGTTATTCTTTAACAGGGCTGACATACATAGAGAGGCAACAACTCTGCACGGATATATTAATTAGTGCCATCTTTAAGTTCCCAAATAATATAAACAGTGTAAAAGATTTAATACTTTAACTCTGATGGTTCAGACACTTTAACCATCCATTTAGGAAGAAAAATAGTTCAGTATCATCTATAATGAAGTGAAACATTTGTGCTCAAAATTTCAGGAGCTTAACATATATTTAAAAAGGCAAAGAAGTTCTATACCAAGATTATGCTGAAAGATTATCTGAACAAAATACAAGTTAATAATTATTTGCTACAATGTAATCTAATCTAGGAACTTCCCAAAGAAAAACAGAGGAATATTTTACATACATCAATAAATAACATCTTGGACTTTGGACAAATGTATAAAATTGTCATTGATGTACAGTTCACAATAACCAAATGCAAAAAAAGGGGAAATACGTGGATCAGAAAACGTTAAAACTATTCAATTTGCTTCTTCAATAGGTAACACAGAAGCCTGTAAGCTTGATCAGCAAACTCATCTGGAATTTTGAAAGCATGTTATGAACAGCTTCATAAAATGGTTGCCATGGTGAATGTCATTAATTACTGTTGGCTTTAAAGTGTTTTTTCTAGCTTTTAATAATGGCATGTATGATGCTGACTTGACTCAAATTCTGGTGAATACATGGACACAAGCATAACATCAACAACAACAACAATGTTGGAAGGGACCTTGGAGATCTTCTAGTCCAACCCCCTGCTCAGGCAGGAAACTCTATACCAGACATGTCAAACTCGCAACGTGACGTCACACAATGTATTGGAACTTTTTCCCCATTGCTGGAAATGGGGTGGCTGCAGTTTTCTCGTGATGTGTCCGGCCCGCAGGCCAGCAGTTTGACACCCCTGCCCAATACAATTCCAGTCTCTTCTTAAAAACTTCCAGTTTTGGAGCATTCACCACTCCTGGGGGCAGGTTGTTTCACTGATTAATTGTTCTAACTGTCAGGAAGTTTCTCCTTAGTTCTAGGTTGCTTCTCTCTTTGGTTATTTTCCATCCGTTGCTTCTGTCCTGTATATATATATAGTTTTCCTAGTGATAATAGAGAAAGGTTTGTATCCAGGATGTATTTTTATTAATTTCCCAGATCTCCTGGTTCAAGTTCTCTTGCCTAGCTTTTTCAAGATCAGCCAGAATCTTAATACTGTTAACTGTTACTGTATTTTCCTGTAAGCATTTTTTATTTTTTAAAAAAACTTTTTAATGTAATTTTCCAGGCAAAAATAGAAAAAGCCAGAATGTGGAAATTGTTTCTTTTCTATCAGTACATGTGTCTGTCAAAACTGGGTTTGAGTTTGAATTTTCAGAAAAAAAAGAATCCCCTCCCAGTGTATATTTGTCACATACAACCTAGGTATAATGATGAAGCCTACACAGCACTAGGAAAGCCTAATCCAATTTTACCTTCCATTTCCTTCTGTAGATAATAGAATCCAGATATATATGTTCAACCAGAATTAAACCCTATTGATTTCAACAAAATTCTCTTGTATATTTCAGTCTAGTGGAACTTCAGAGTAACACAGTCTAATAATGTCTAGATTTCAGCTTCCCCCAGTCTGATTTAATTTTCTCTTAAATGATTTTAATCTCTTAAAATCATTTAAGAGAAAATCTTACAACTACCTTGTGTACTTTTAAAAAAATGAAATTATAACTTTGTAAAGCAAACTAAAGACAAAATGTAATTAAGAAACCATGTTAAAATATTAAGATAATCAATTCATGCATTGTAGCTGATTATAAGTAGGTTCTAGATAAAAATGTTTATTACATATTGATATGGAATGCATCACCATTACACAAAAGTGGAGAACCACACATCGTATGAGAGCAAAATCCAGCTTTTGATCTATTCTAGTAGGGCAGGTACTGTTGGGGTTTAGCCAAAGGATTACAGCAAGGCCCTCTCTTACAGAAACGATCCACTTCTCTTTGAGCGGACAGGTACATTCTGTTCTTCATACTGTCTATCATGGAGAAAATACTTTAGGGCAGTGGTTCTCAACCTGTGGGTCGGGACCCTATTTGGGGTTGAACGACCATTTCACGGGGGTTGCCAAACAACGCAGTCCGCCATTTTTTCCCCCTTTTCCTTAGCTGTGCTACTCCCTTTTATTCTATTGGCTTTTGAAAGCCAATAGAATAGACTCTCTTGAATAGAGTCTAATTCTATTGGCTTTCAAAAGCCAATAGGAATTGTCTCTGCCCTGCTGAGCCCGCCAAAGTCCCATTCTGCAAACAGTGCTGCACCAGTTGAGTAGTCCTTGACTTACGACTGGTTGAGTACTCCTCAACTTATGACCGGTTGGGGGGGTTGCGGCATTAAAAAGATTGAGAACCACTGCTTTAGGGCAAACACAAGGCCAGGAGGCCGGATGCGGCCCACGAAGTAGTTTCATATGGCCCGCAAAGCCATCCTAGAAACAGTAAGGGAACGGCCCCCGCTGCCTTGGCCCTGGCCCAGGCTGGCCGGGAGCCAATGTACAATTTTGTGGTGGCCATCTATGCTGAAACGCATTCAGTCTTAGCTCCACAAGGCCGTCCGGAAACAGCGAGGAACCAGCCCCTGCTGCGTCGGCCTCGCCCCTGGATGCATGCTAGGGAGGCGACACCTCCCTAGCTGCGTTTCTTGCCTGTTTTTCTCCCCTCATCTCAAATATTTTTTCACCACTCTGTACTTAGGAAAGAAGGAAAGAAGGAGAGGGAGGGTCTGAGGGACATCCTACCTTGCTGCCCTTTCACCATCCCCTTGCCCCCTCCTCCTGGCCTATCCTGGGGGGTCTCCCATCCTATTGCTAAGAAAGCTTTGGATACAAAGCCGCGTCTCCTCCCATGGAGAGGGAATGGGCCTCCCTCTGACTTTGCCCTTGTACCCATCATGAGCAACCTGGCTAAAGACAGCAAGCACAGCAGCAGCAGCTTTGAGGAGGAAGTAAGTGCAGCTGGGCGCCCCCTTGGGGAAGTGGGGCTGGGCTTGGTGCTGCGGGTGTTCGAGGGTCAGACTTGGCATTTGACCTCTGCTGCCCAGGGCTCCGGGCAGTCCACATCACCATCCAGCCCCCCCACATGGCCTGAGAGGAACAGTGAGGCTCCTCCAGTGGACCATGCCTTGGCACTTGCCCTGGTCCCACCCCCTTCTGCCAGAGACCCTCAGATCTGTCCCACTCCTGCCCAGGCCCCCACAGGCATCCTTGACGTGAACGATGTAGATCTGGCCATGCCCACCCAGTAGGCCACACCCACTCCCACCACACCCACCCAGTAGGCTGCACCCACCCTGGCCACACCTACCCAGCCCCCTTAAGGCAACCACAATGCTAATGCGGCCCTCAATGAAATTGAGTTTGACACCCCTGCTTTAGGGCAAACCAGGAGTCAACAATTCCTGCTTCACCCTATATTTGTAGTTATAATTTTGTTATACAAAATTCGTTGTAGACTTTTCCCTATGGAGAGAAGATATTCTGAAGATAAATAAGCAAAATACACCCCAAAAATCCTTGATTGGGGAAAGTGCAACATGTCTCTAAAATGGTCTGTTTGCTTAACAAGGTAGCAAAAGAGCAGCTAACAATAAGAAAAATAACCCCTTTGAGCCTGGATGGATCATCCTAATGGGCAAAACTAGTCCCACAAGTTAGTTCCATTCCTGCCATGTAACAAGTTGGTAAAAATTCACTTAAATTTGTTTTTGAAAATATGTAACATTAACCACCACTTCAATTAAACAAAACATTTGGCAAAGTTTCCCATGAGGTTTGGGTAGAAAATATGGTAAAATGTAGGCTGAACTATGATATCAATTAAAGCAGCGGTCGCTAACCTTTGCAGCTTGGCGGCCAGGCTGGAGGTGGGGAGAGGGGAATCGGACCATAAAAGCAGCGCACATGCGCATGCCATGCAGCTCAACTGCACATGTGCTTACACACCGGCCTGCCTCTCACACTACCCTGTTTGAATAGGCCTCGGTCCAGTAGTGGACTGCGGCCCAGGGGTTAGGGACTCTGAATTATATCTATATGAATGTTTGACAATGTGTCCATGTCAAGACTGTCAAAAGCAAAAAGAGGTATTATACGGTTTGGGTGGATGCAATTCTGGGCCCTGCATTTTAGGAAGGACACCGAGTACAGCATGATCAAAGGAGAACAATCAAGATGATGAGCTTAGGAAAAATGGATGAGAAATAATTGGCGTCACCAAGTTTTAGCCTTGGAGAAGAGAAGACTGCAGGGAGACATGATAGCTGTCTTCAAGAAACTGAAGAGCTACTGTGTAGAACACAGGTCGGCAACCTGCAGCTCCGGAGCCGCATGCGGCTCTTTGAGCCTTCCCCTGTGGCTCCCAGCCTCCTCTGCCATTTGCAGAGAGAGACATAGACAGAGAGAGGCACTTGCACTTCCTTGCTTCTGTCTCTGTCTCTCTCTCTCTCCCTCTCTCTCTCTCTCTCTCTCTCTCTCTCTCTCTCTGTGTGTGTAAAAAAGAGAGTAGACTCACAGTGTTTTCCGACAAGCTGAAAAGCTTTTTGGGCAGGGCTCCTCCCTTTGCTCCGTCTCTGAGGAAGCAGGAAGCAGGAAGGGCAGGAGAGAGCTAGCTAGCCCAGCTATGCTGACTCAGGAATTCTGGGAGTTGAAGTCCATGAGTCATAAAAGAGTCGAAGTTGCCTACCCCTGAGCTTGTTGGAGAACAGCTTGAAGCCAGCTTGCCAGGTGAGCAGAAGATCGGAGAGAGGGAGGGGGGAGGGAGAGAGAGAGAGAGAGAGAGAGAGAAAGAAAGTGGGGGAAGAGGACTGGCAGACCAAGGGCAGAAAGAGAGGGAGGGAGGGAGGGAGGGCAAGATAGAGAGAGAGACCCTTTTGACATCTAAAATGAAATTAACACTGCATATATCGTTTTTTACCTTTATGAGATTATATATGTTATCTTCATTTTAGATATCAAAAGGGTTTTGCAGCTCCCAGTGTTCTGTTTTTGGTGGGAAATGGGTCCAAGTGACTCTTTGAGTGTTTTGGGTTGCCTACCCCTGGTGTAGAATAAGAGTTTTAAAAAAAAATTCAGGTAACAGAACATGTTGGTTTAAAACAAAGAACAAACCTTGGAATCCCTGATCTGTAAAATAGTGGGTGTGGTGTTTTTGCAAAGAAAATAAGACTTGTCCTTTGTGTTGTTCCATCAACACTCACAAGACAGTTTGAAAAAAAAATGGGTATAAAATAAGGCAGAATTGTTCAGACTTGTTTCAAGGAGGAAAAAAAGAGATGAGTTTAAAATTACAATGACACAAATTTTGACTGCATATCAGGAACAATACCTAAGACAGCTGTTCTGCAATGAAACAGACTGCTCAGAAGGTTGGCAGAATCCTTCACTGCAGATATTTAAAAAGAAACTGGGCCATCTATCAGAAAGCTGCAGTGATTTGGGTTAGAGTTAGATCCTTTCCAAGGCTTACATTCAATGATTTTGCAAAAAGAAGCCTTTTTCAACCCAGAAAAAAAAGAGAAATGAAGCAAATCACATGCTATGAACAGACACACTCAACACAATATATGAATAAAATTAGTACAATATTTGAAGATAATTATCTGTCCTGGACAAAATATTCCTGATATACAGTACCCTTTTTCTGAACAAGAAAGAATGTGGTTCTCTTTTGGACTTCATAAATATAAAGATATTCTAAGAATAACCAGGATTAAATCTGTTAAATAAACAAATAAAAAATATTATTGTTTCTACCTTATTCTCTTCCAATTCTGTACATCCTTTCTGACAACCATGGACTATTAAGAATTAGAACACAGAACATCAGAGTTGGAAGGTCATCTAGTCCCACTCCCTGTACAAACAGGAGAGTCTACAGCTTCAGACAAGTTGCTGTCCAGTCTGTTCTTGAAAGCCTCCAATAATGGCCTCCAATGATCCACAATTTTATAACAACAGTATTTTATTCTATAGTCTAACTGTACAAAAGTCTTTGCAGATTGCCCAGAACTAAATAAGCTTGGGAATAATAAGAAAAAGAAGTTAATTTCTAAAAATCTGAAATAAATCTGACAATTCCACAAATGTGTAAATAATTTGAGAAGTAACTATATAGCCATAGCTCACTGGCAAATTCAGCAAGACTGTAAATATTAAAACTGTTGTTCTTCTACTATGAGGATGCAGGTTTTCCAATGACAAAACTGGATAAAATCACTTCTAGGAAAAGGATGAGAAATCCACTTCAGATGATTTTGGATTTAATACAAGGGAAGTATTACTTTTTTTTAAGCTAGTCATAGGTTCAGCAATTAATGCAGATCAACATTAACTATTGTTCTAAAGCTAAAATGCAAATAACAGAAACATAATGAGATTATTTTTCTTCCTGTTCATTTTTATCATTTCATTATGCAACAACAGTTACAAAAACAGAAACATTTATAGAAATTTGAAGAGATTCTAAAATAAAATACATTCATGAAAAGCATCCACAAAACGTCTCCATGTATAAATACATTTATATATGTTGCTAGAATAGAATAGAATAGAATAGAATAGAATAGAATAGAATAGAATAGAATAGAATAGAATAGAATAGAATAGAATAGAATAGAAGCTGGGAGGGACCTTGGAGGTCTTCTAGTCCAGCCGCCTGCTCACGCAGAGGAGAACCTATACCATTTCAGACAAGTGACTGTCTAGTCTCTTCTTAAGAATCTCCAGTGATGGAGCACCCACAATTTTTGAAGGCAAGCTGTTCCACTGGGTTAATTGTCCTCACTGTTAGGAAGTTTCTCCTTAATTCCAGATTGCGTGTCTCTTTGGTCAGTTTCCAACCATTGTTTCTTATCCTGCCCTCTGGTGCTCTGAAGAATAATTTGACACCCTCTTCTTTGTAGCAGCCCTTCAAATACTGGAATACTGCTATCATGTCACTTCTATTTCTTCTTTTCTTTAGACTAGCCAAACCCAAGTGGCACTAGGATTTAGATTTCTCCTAACAATTACAGCATGCTAAATCAAATGAAAGTGTACTGGTACCCATTAAAAGCATACAAGTGTGTATTTTCTTACATTTTTATATGATATATAGTGACTGCCCTGAGCTAATGGTATATACTGCTGAAATAATCACAAAACAACTTGATGCTAGCTGAAACTGAAGTTATCCAGGTTTTTGATATTTTATTAATGAAAGAGCATTGCTCAAGTCATTTTCCTGGATAAAATACCACATATTAAGTTATTTTTATGAGCTGCTCCCTACATTCCAGATTTAGCCAAGGCAAACATAATCCTTTTCCAAAATATCTCAGCTGCCATGACGTGGGGACTCACTGTTATTAAGAGGTTGTATTTTTTTCCCCTTTATAAAAACTAGAATTCTCAACACATCAATTAAAGCACAGTAGGCACTTTTTTGGCTGCTTCCTCTAATCTCTCCCAGTATGACTTTTCCATTCCAGCTTAGCTTCACGTTTTCTCTGAGTAGGAGACCATACTTTCAAACAGTATAGCAGTCACAGATCATTTTAATTTTTAAAAATGCCAATAAGGTCTAAGTAGACCCAAACATATTCTTGGGAAAAAAGATGATGCTAAATGATAGCAACTTCTCATAAAAAAGAGTTATATAAGGTGGGGGACTATCTGGCAAGTATGAAGTGAAGTATAACAACAGACGTTAACATATTTTGGGAATCATATTAATAGACTGATAGAGTGGATCATAAAAATATTTTCAGAAGATTGAGAACATCTACAGCAATAATCAAAAGGTTATATATTAATAAAAGTCTGGAGAAACAAGAACATTAAAATAGTTGCCAACTATTTTGAAATAAAGCTTTTAAATATATATATTTTTAATTGTAATAGGAGTTTATCTATCTATCTATCTACGGTATCTATCTATCTATCTATCTATCTATCTATCTATCTATCTATCTACCTATCTATCCATAATTGCATAATTGCATAATTCAATTTCATTTTCATTTTAAAATTTTGGTTAATAACCTAAGCCAGACTCCTAATGAAACAAATACATTTCAGCCTTTTCAGCTAGTTTTTCCTTCAATACCCTCTATCCTCCCAGTGAAACTAAAGCTGAAAAGCAAAACACAACAGCTTTATGCTTCAGGCAGTGAAGCAAGACAAACAGCTAATAATCAGGACAAAAACCCCAAACATTTAATTCAAATTGGTAAATTACAGGGTTAGGAGATTCATCAATATATTTCTAGGAACATATTCTAAAATGTTGTTTAAATATTTCATGTAAAAATAGCCTAAGAAAGGATGCAGTCAGAGAAGTTACAGAAATACTATTTACCCAACTGTGGAAATAAAGATAATAATGTCTATATGTATTGCCTTACACTGTACATATTTTGGGACAGAAAAACGATTATGTAAAGTGTATCAAATTTGGATCACTTTAAATTTGCAACCCTCCATTTTGAGTTTGAAACAGGCAAGCAGTTATCCTGCATGTGAAATGGGAAGTTTTCATAATTTTGAAAGCCTTTTGAATACAACCCATATTTTTGTTGCTTCCATCTATTATGCCCAACTCTGTTTCAAGTACTACATGGAATATGGCTAGAAAATTTGTTTGGTCAGTCTACCAAGCATAATTTATTTAGAAATTTTTAAGAGATAGTAAAAAAAGTCTACCACTCATAATATAAATATATTATGTATTCAGTTTTGAAAACTGCATTAATATTTGCATCTCTACACTTTTTAAGAATTTTAAAGTGAATGTTCTACAATTGAAATGCAATTACACATTAATTTCTTAAAAAATAAGCAAGTATCAACATCATTTAGTTCAGACATGTCAAACTCGCAACGTCACATGATGTCATGCAACGTATAGGAACTATTTTGCCATTGCCGGCAATGGGGTGGGCGCAGCTTCCGCGTGATGTGTCCGCCCTTCGGGCCAGCAGTTTGACACCCCAGATTTAGTTAAAAAGAAAAAAGAAAAAACATTATATAAAGTCAAGCAGTTTCACTACTGAAAATGGATTAAGAGCTAAAATAAACTTAGCATTAAGAAGGATGCTTTTATTTTTGTCATCTAGAAAAACCTTTAATATGGTATTTAAATAAATGAGAGCCACTTTGATGGGAGTGATTAAAGTGCCTGGATTAGAAAGTGGAAGCATATGATAATAATAATAATAATAATAATAATAATAATAATAATAATAGTAGTAGTAGTAGTAGTAGTAGTAGTAGTAGTAGTAGTAGTAGTAGTAAAGTTGGAAGGGACCTTGGAGGTCATCTAGTCCAACCCCCTGCTCGGGCAGGAAACCCTACACCATTTCGGACAAATGGCTGTCCAGTCTCTTCTTAAAAACTTCCCGTGTTGGAGCATTTACTGCTTCTGGAGGCAGGCTGTTCCACTGATTAATTGTTCTCACTGTCAGGAAGTTTCTCCTTAGTTCTAGGTTGCTTCTCTCCTTGATTAGTTTCCATAAAAACAAACTGATGACTTGGGCCAATAATTTTCTTTCAGCCCACTCCACCACAAAGAGTTATTGTGGAGAAAACAAGAGGTAGGAGTGTTATATATGTCAACTGTACAAAATAAAGGTGGGATATAAATCCAGAGTTGCTTTAAAGAAGATGACCAAGAGATATAGCAAGCAAAAGAGTGATAAAATGTCACTGACCTGGAAAGGATTGGAATTTTTAGTCCTTTCTTCTTTGAGGTGACTTGTTTTTTTTCTTTTAAGTTTCCTGTGCTTATTCAAGGGATAGTATATGAAGTTTCTTTAGTTTCTCAGTGAAAAATCATTAATGGTTGTCACCAAGTTTCAGAAATAGAAAGAGCTGGAATTATCAGCCATTGCTTAAGGGATTAAGTACAGTTTGCAGCTACTTTTGAAATAAATTGAAATATATTTGCTCAATAAGTTCTTAAATTATGAGAGATTGAGCTATTAAAAGTTCTGTTTAATTTTTTAATTTAATCTTCTCCTGAGTTTTGGATCACTTGGCAGCCATAACTTCAAATTTGACTTGCCTGTTTTTTTAAAAAAACTCTGATATCTATGACCTGCTTTTGTGTTTCAGGCCAGGGTGAGCAGGTGAGCCTGCTCACATACAATCTGTCATGCTCTTTCTGAGCCCTGGACTGTTGCTGGTTATTTAGTGCTGAGGGATTTTAAATTGCAAGCTCTGGTCTGGAAAGGCTCAGGAGTTTATTGATTTATTCAATAAACTCCTGATTATTTATATCTTTGGCCCAAGGCACAGAGATAGAATTTTTTATTTCAAATGGGTGGCACATGATTAACAGCTGATCACAACATACTGAAAAATGCTGACTTGAGCCTGTTGCCAGTGTTAGATCATTTCTTGGTCCAGGTGAAATTCATCATCTTTTATGACCTTTGGAGAACGGTGGGGGTCAGTTAAAATGGTCTATTCATAGCATTTTAGGGATTCAGATGAATTACAGAGGACACTTAGGGATTTTCTAGAATCTAGATCACGGGTGTCAAACTCGTGACGTCACGTGACGTGTTGCAACTTTTTTCCCATTGTCGGCAATGGGGTGGGCGCAGTTTTGGCATGATGCATCCGGCCCATGGAACGGCAGTTTGACACCCCTGATCTAGATGATTTGGCGGGCAATTTAGGCAAGCGCTTAGTGGGCCTTTGGAAGTAGAAGTTGACTCAGATGCTTAATATAATTGAACAGCCTCTATTACCCAATCCCAACAAGCACCATGATTTAGCAAGGAAGCTCCAGAAGACATAGTGGGAAAATAAATGCTTGCAGCACAAACCAGAGTGGAATAGGACAACTCGCCACAGCCACCTCGCTATGGCCAAAATGTTGCAGCCAACTTGCTGCAGGACAATTCCATGCAGGATTACTCAATGCAATAAATAATATCTGCCACTATTTCTTTGAAATTATTTCCATTGACAGTTATTTTGAATGAGTTGTCCCACAGTGAATTGTCTCATGGTGAGATGACCATGACAAGATGGCCACAGCAAGATTGCCATGGTGAGGTTGTCCTAAACCCCAAGCAGAGCAAGTGAATATTATGGAGCACAGGTAAAAGTTCATGTTTAAGCCTAGTTCATGTTTGTTCATCTCCTCAAATGTTGCCTCAGTAAGTTGTCATCTAGCAGCACCATTTAGGACAGCCATTTCCTTTTTGGTAAGGATGGATAGGAAAACCTTTTGACAGGCTGCAATGTCTTTTTAGGCAAGGAAGTAATGTTAGGTACTCTTCATGTCTGTATATTCAGGAAAATAACTTTTAAAACATGCCCATTTTATCCAGAAACATGCTATCTTCTTCCCTTGTTCCTTTAAAATATTTCTTACATCTGATCCATAAACTGCTTATTTATTTATTCCTTATATAGCTGAACTGCTTACATTTAACGTATACTGTAGTTTAAAATGTTAAAGCATAGCTGAAATTAAGAACTGGTCTTTTGAACATCCCTGTTTCTAGTACAATTAAAAAGCAGCAGAAAATAACCATGTTTTTTACATTATTCCAAAGGTTTCCACAGAAGGATCGCTTCTGAACATGCTTTCACATAGATATTTGTCTCTCCCATGAGAAAATATGATCTACAATTCCGCTTTATTTATTTCAAGAATGGTTAAAAATATCAGATCCATGTAACTAAAGCAAATTTAGTACAGCACTGTGTGCCAAATGTCATCATGTCTCAAAAATAATCAGAATTTTGCTTGTGTCATCACTTTAACAAGAGTGAAGAAAAAATATGTGAATGTTAAAAGAGATTTTTGACACAACACATTAATATTCTAATTTTATCATGTCTGCACTGGAATCAATAGGCAAATATATAACTTTGCAAATTTTTTTAATAATCTGAGAAACAGAATCAGATAGTATTGTTGTATAAACAGAAAATTGTACTTTAGTTTGAAAGATTATATAAGGTTCAGAAAGAAGATAGGCAGCATACAAATCAACCAACCACCTTCTTCCACTGGCTGTTCTACACATTCACAAAGGAAATTCCTTTCGAATATGTCCCCCAAACTTCTTTTTTTAATACTTTTAATCCACTGGCTCCAGTCCTTCTTTCTAAGGCAATGGAGAACAAGGCTACTTCCTCTTCTAGATGACAACTCTTCAGATTTTTGAAGACCGCTATTATATTGCCTCTCAGTCATCTCTTTCGGGTACAACATCCACAATCTCTTAATTGATCTTTATAGTTCTGGTTTTCAGACTCTTCACCATTTCGGTAGCCTTTTTGTGAAGGCTCCAAATTGCTCCAAATTGTCAGTACTCTTGATGAACACTACTGCCTAAAGATTCCAAATACAGACTGACCAGAGTAACCTAGCTCCAGGCTCTATGAACATTAATTTATCCAAAGATTACACCCGCCTTTTTAATAGCTGCATCATACTGTTGGCTGATGTTTAATTAGTGTTTGCAAGGATATTCAGTTCTTTCTGCATTCACCACTACCAGGTTACGTTTCATTCTACAACTGGCCTTATATTTTTTCATACTGAGATGCAAAATTTTTGCTAGGGTTCAGACACTTTAAATCTAGTAATCTTGAGTTACTAAGGTGGCAATGCTATTAAGTAAGGAAGGTTAATCGGGCACAAATTGTTTGCAACAAATCTATGCTGACCTCTGCTAATTATAGCACACAGATCAGGGTACTGAAAAGATGCTAATAAGTTATCCAAGGCAATCAGCCTGAGAGAAGAAGTAACCACAAAAGGGAAGTACTGCTGGAGCGTAGAAAAGGAGAAGTACCAAAGGGAAAAACAACCAGCAGGAGTTGCATGGCCATATCTGAAAGGAAGTGAGGTCAAAAAGGAAAAGGATTTTTAATCCCAGTCTATGGGGTAGAGTGCTACATATAAAGGAGAGCCTTTGCACAACTTCCTGCATGGCATGACTCCAGGT
The DNA here is from genome assembly GCF_016545835.1 of Crotalus tigris. Taxonomy (NCBI): domain Eukaryota; kingdom Metazoa; phylum Chordata; class Lepidosauria; order Squamata; family Viperidae; genus Crotalus; species Crotalus tigris. The sequence continues at coordinate 4,626,217 of NW_024100512.1, forward strand.
TACTTGAGGAATCATCTCATGCCAAAGGGACCGGCCTACCCCATTCATGTTCACAGAAGTGGTGTGTTGTGGACCCCATTGGTCAAGAAATTCCAGCTGGTGGGATCCAGGCTTGGCTTCCCCACAAAAGCCAAGGGAGAGATTGGTAGAACTTATTCAGCAGGAGGAAGACATCTTATTTTCTCCATAAGACACACCATAGCCTTCTTGTGCTTAGAGGCCACTTTAACTAGCAAGGTCACCAGTATGCAAATAGGCAGAGTATCACCTTGGTCAACCTCAGCTGGAAATGTGTTGTCTCAGTGATTCACAATTTTCATTGTTCTGTGCATGTCCATGAAAAAGTCATAAATATTGAGTTAGGGGTTGCAAATAACTTTTAGCAAATAGGCAAATTCACAAATACAGAATTTATGAAAAACAAGGACTGACTATAAAGCACTTTTTCTGGGTAGGTTATATACTAAGGTTCAAAATACGTCTGCCATCTTTAAGAAAATATCACAAATGTAAAAAAACACCACCAGGATATGGTTTGGTGGTATACTTTATCTTGGATATAACCCAAACATTTTAATAATTGCCAAGGACACTTAAGAAAGATATAATCCATGCAAAACAAGGAAGCATGTGTGTTAAGATAAACATCATCTTTATTGATATGAAGTTGTCAGGCTTCTGAAAACTTAAATTCTATTGCAATCACTCATCCTAATCACATATATTTATTGTCTATACTTTTGCCTAATTAATAAAGGCTTATATAAAATAATTCAACTAAATCATCCTAGGTATTGGCAAAGGACTTCTAAAAAAAGATACACATGAGCTAAATTGGTTGAGAAAGTGACCAATTAAGGGTAACAGAGTTATAGACCATTGTGTACTTTTGGAAAGCTAAGTTGTAACTAGTCATACTATGTCCCGAAGGTGCTTTTTTCAAAAAGGCAACTGGACTTTCTTTAGAACTGGACAGTTCTCAATGAAGAAGCTGGCATTAAAAATACAGCATTAGAACACACAAAATCATCTGCTGTTAAGGTTTGTCTATTATTAGAATCTGAAAATCTGCTTTGACATTACTATTTGCAAATGTGTAAAGTATTGCCCATTTCTAAAATATTAAATATAGCCCTTTACCACAAATGAGTGCATGCCTTGGTACTAACCAATTTAAGATGTTAGTACTCTTGTTTAATTCCACTTTCAAAACACAGGATTTTGCTACACTAAAAATACTATAAATTTGGTATTTAAAAATACTACACATAAATGTTATGTATTTATTAGCAGGATGCAGCTGGCTTCTCTAAAACTCAGCCAGTTTTTCAAGAATGAATCAAGCTGCATGATAATTTATGAATGTATACACTAGAAAGTATTCCACATAGAGGATTTTTATATTAGTAACTTTAACAGCAATTATGAAAACAAAAATATACTTCACTGAAATGTTTGATTTTTTTCAACATATTTCTACACAGATATTTGATCCATGTCAATAACATTAATAAAGCAAATATAACAAATATCATGCACTATTTTGTAACGCGTTGTGTAATTTAAATAAACATAAATGCAAATTTTACATGGAAAAATTAAGTACACTTATGACTTCCACACCTAAAAATAAAATCAGTATACCAGATCAAGTGCAAATTATTAGAAATTGTTAGAAATGTTAGAAAGGATTTCTTGCTGAAATCTCAGACCATTATTTTGATTTGCTTCTTTGTTGCTGAAGTGTATGTATCGAAAGCCACTCTGAGGCCTAGGAGTATGAGAAGGGACTTAAAAAGATTGCCAAACAAATGGAGAATACCCTTTTAGCATTTGTGGTCCTCAATATATTAATAGCCAAACTCCCCATTTTTGAATTCAATCATTCATGAAATATTAATCCCAAAATTTATCCATGTGCAAGTAAGCAATGGCCATTATAATAGGATAGTAATTCCTTACTAGTTTTTTCTCCTGATGACTATCCCTCAGAAGCATGCATATGTAATAAAAATGCTTTAAGCATTTGTGCTAAAATTAGTATGTTAAATGACTTCATAAGAACAATATGAAGAAACAAATGAATGCTGGAAACTGCAATTACTCCTGGAGGGACAAAAAACACTCCCCCTTATGCACTATCCTATTATAATGGCAATGATGAAGGACCAATGACAAAGTGCCATAGATTAGTGGGTGAGTAAGTGAAGCTCCATTTGCGCAAGAAACAGGAGCACAAAACCATCCCCTCCCCCTGCCGCTGCTGCCACCGGTCCACAGAGCAGGAAAGGTTGGGGACTGCTATCCAAGATGAAACAGATTATCTGTCAGTCAGGTTGACAATGGCTGACAATTGTAGGCTGAGAGAAAGTGAGCGCTTGGCCCAAAGTCATCCAATGCTTAAAGTAGGACTAGGATGTCAATTTCCTTGTTTCTAGCCTGGTGGTGCCATAACAAGAAAACCACGCAGGCTTTAACTGTACAGCTAATCTCGGGCTCGTTAAAAAAAATGTAGAGTTAACAATGCTGGGCAAATCTTTTCCACCTTGATTTTGCAGTTCTATCAGTTATTAAAAATGAAATATAAACATAAAATTGTCATAGTTGAGTTTCTGAAGTTTCATTAACATACTCAATTGTGAATTCTATGAAACATTCAGCTAGTCCTCGACCTACGACCATAATGGAGCCTACCCATTATGGTCACAAATGGTGATAGCTATTAAACAAGATAGCCTCACATAACGACCCCAAGCTACTACTCTCCCTGATACAGTCATTAAACAAATGTGCAGGTCATTAAGCAGAGTACAGAGTGCCGTGGGGGAGGCGGAGATTCTGGGAGGCCTAGCATTGGCCCAGGCCTGCATGACCCAGACTTCCCAAGGGTTCTCCTATCCACTGAGACACCCTGCTCCACTTCCCACTCCTCGGGGATCCCCACAGCCTTGGGCCTGTTTCCCCCACACCAGGGCCCCGCAGGCCTCCCCCACACACCACCTCACCACAGATAACTTTGAATGGCCCTAAGTGTCAGTCATTAAGCGAGGACTACCTGTACAACCCAAAACTGAAAATCTGAATATCTCAGAGTTCATTTAAGCACCATATTTGAAAGGTGGTCTTGAGGTGGGAGCACTATGTGTACCACTTTGAGCTCCTGGAAAAAAAAGGCAGGATATAAAAACACACAGAATAAAAATACATAATCCATGGATCTAATTCTGTGAACTACATAAAATAACACAAGTGGTTGTTTGCTTCTCCACAATAAAAAGTCTTTCCTTAGGTTACCATGACATTTAGAACCTGGCAAGCTAATATATTAATACCTATTGCTAGTCAAAATATAAACTCGGTTCAGTCGTATGTATTTGAAAGCCAGCTGACATACCTTTCTGAAATGCAAGGTCATCTTATCATTGCTACAGAACTGCATACAATGTGGTAAATATATTCACAGACATAACCTTGGCCTTCATAATAAAAAATTATTTTGGTTATAGCACTATTGTACAAAACTGAAATTATTCTAATTTAAAACACTTTGACTCTTAAAAAAACTATTCTTACTTATTCAGTTTAGGACATATAACCATAGTACAAAGGTCAGGTCTATTGTTTTAAAACAGGAGTTGTCACAGTATGGGATGGAATAAGATTTAATGACTCTAGCTTCAAACACCACCTATGAAACAGAGCATGTGTTGTATCTTTGTAACAACTGACAGAGACCATCAATATGATCTTAAGAAGCCACTTGAAGGGTGATGACTGTTAAGGGACTATTTAAACCTTAATTTCTTTTCTGAAATTAATGAAGGATACCGCCCAGAACTGAAACAAGTTCCCACAAGAAAAAGAGTTAACTAGTGCAGAAAGTGGTAACCAAATAAAGACAGTAATTCACAGTCATGTTCTTAGCACAGGGATACCTCCACTTTGCAATACTGCTGTTCCATATCTCAATCACACATTAAATGAGTCTGTCACTGTTTAATAAGATAATTCCAGCATGAAAAATGGAGAAAATAACTCTATTCACATTTTCCATATTGTCTAAATTTCAATGAAGCCATATCATTCATGTTTCTTTTTGTAAATTCAATCTTTCCTCATAAAATGATTTCCCCACTAATCTTATTTATTCTTTTCAGGATTTTTTAAAGCATTATTTTCAGTGAAAGAAGCCCGAACAGTAAACAGTATTTCATAATGTTAATTGCACCACAGATTTGAATGAATCCTGTTGAATTGAATAAAACATTAAAAGATTATTAAATCTATATTCTAGTTACCTTTTCCATTTTCTGTCAGAAACCGTTTTTATTAATTCACTATTCAAAACTAGTTTCTCTCACCTCCAGGAAGTTAAAACATGCACTGCCACAATTAAATCTATTTTCAGATGCATGCTGCCTGAAGAATACTCTGTTCCCCTTGACTATTTTTAAACCTGAATATATGAATTACCCAAATAAAGTCATTATGAGACAGAAAATGGGGGCAGATAGGAATAAATGAGAGACAAAATGTGGTCAGTCCCTAAGGTGAGCAAAATAAGTTAAAACTGATTGAGATATTAAACATTCATGACAAAAAGAAACAAACATTATAAGTTCCACTGTTTATCTGAAATGCTAACTATGAACAGAAAGTACTCTAGTAACAAGTATATCCTTAGGAATATTCCCTTTTCAGTACTGTGATTAGTATAATACTGGGGTTTGCAACACCTGTGAATGTTGCTGTATCTATATTATTCCTTTAGTGCACCTTCAAAAACCTTAGTTTATAGAGCATCAAAGGTGTTTATATATCATTTTAAATTTTACTAATAATTACATTCCTACAGCAATCTCTAGCAAGGACAGGAACTGATTGATTTCAATTCTGCTAAGACAGAAAAGTAAACTTCACCTGAAAGTGATAGAAGTAAAACTGCAGTGGGAGATGAAGGGACAAGGACACAGCAAGGCAACCGTGGAGGGGAGGAGAAACAAGCAGCAAAGGTGGAAGACACAGAAACAGCTTTCAGCAAGAAAAAAAAAGTTATTTTGATAAAGGGTAAATGCAAGCTTATGAATCTCACGACCCCCAGCAAAAGTGTCTACTACAAAAATGATTGTAGTTACAATTGGGAGAGACTCTGTGGTTGAGAATAAACTGCATACACGGAAGGGTTGTCCCAACTGGTTTAAATAATTTGACAAGTATTCTAGGGACTTCACCATCCATGCCAAGATCTTTCTGTATACACAGTAAATTGAATTCATTATCTCCACAGCAACCATGTTCCACATGGCATTTTGGCCCTTCACATTCAGTGGAATGTGTTGGGTCTGTTCTTTCCCACTGGACAACCGACATTACCTGGGGCTTTGGAGTTATTTGGACTCAAAACATGACAGGGCTGGTGAACTATTATATGAACTTCAAACAAAGTTACTGTGCTCAAATGATTTTCTAAAAGACCTTACCACATGTGACATAGCTATAAGTGCTATGTTTCCTTACCTCTCAGGGTTGCATTTTTATCTCCTTGCCAGATGCCAACAGGCAGCCAGAAGCTTCCTAATTACCTAGAATATCTGCAGGAAAACACATCTGTTTCTAATGGAAGATTGATTGGGCAAGAAAAAGGATCTTTTTGCTTTCTCTTGGTCTATTGGAGATCCTATCCATGTATTAAGCAGGGTGACTAATAGCATCAAAGAAAAGAAAGAAGACAACAGAGCACTAAAGAAGATTATCTGAGAATGAGTAATTTGTGTGAATTGGCAGTAAAGGAAGTGAATGGTACTGAGAGAAAGAACCACATTAGGAAGACATCTTGGGAGCAATTATGAAGCTGAGAAACAAGATTTGGATGCTGCTTTACTAAAGAAATTAGGACAAATTTAGGGAACTGATAATTTTTCCCTATTCTCCATTCTTTTTACCTTATGACAGTAGGAAAGGGAAAATAAACCCAAACTGTTTTCAGAGCTGGTTGTTGTACCTGTTATTAGTCTGATCTTATTTTAGTCTCAATTTTTCACTGTGCTCCTTAACTTCTACTAATGGAGCTTATTACAAGAGCTTGCAAACCCTTTGCATTTCTGGCTATCAGAGGAGAGTCATCAGCTTAGTGCAGATCACTGATGCTTCTTCCTCCAGTTCTAAAATTATGCTCATCTTTTTCCAAGCCAGTTTCCTTTTATATATCTAGGCTGTCTCACTTCTTTACCAAACTTAAGCCAGTCTATTTTGCCATGTTCTGACCATATTGTGGTTTCCTGACATGTGCATAGATTTCACATGAGGACAATGGTATTTTCTGGAATTCCCATTTTTAAGCACATTCTACAGCTTGTGGTGACTGACACAATCAAAGATCTTTCTATCATTAATGAAGCACATATTGACTTCTTTTTGGTATGCACTGGCTTCCTGTGCATCAACAATAACATTTCATGTTCTGTGGCCTTATCTAAAGTTCTGGCATCTCTTTTTCCATGTATAGCTCAAATCTGTGTCAAATAATCCTAGCCCTTATTTTACTAATGTGTGAATTTAAGATATTATGTGTTCCTTTGCACATTCTGTTAAGTTTCTTGTATTTGGTACTGTTATATAGAATGATCTTTTCCAATCTGTTGACCCATGTGGATTTGTTAGCATAACTTGGTTAGAACCTTTAGTGCAGTGGTTCTCAACCTGTGGGTCTGGACCCCATTTGGGGTCGAACGACCATTTCACAGGGGTCGCCAAACAACGCAGTCCGCCATTTTTTCCCCCTTTTCCTTAGCTGTGCTACTCCCTTTTATTCTATTGGCTTTTGAATAGAGTCTAATTCTATTGGCTTTCAAAATCCAATAGGAATTGTCCAGGCTGTCTCTGCCCTGCTGAGCCCGCCAAAAGTCCCATTCTGCAAATGGTGCTGCACCAGTTGAGTAGTCCTCGACTTACGACTGGTTGAGTAATCCTCAACTTACGACGGGTTGGGGGTCGCGGCATTAAAAAGGTTGAGAACCACTGCTTTAATGATTCTTCCTCTGTGCTTACCAAATTACTGTGGATATTCCATCAATTTCTGTACTTTTCCAGCTTCCTGGAGTGCTGATCTAAGTTCATCTTCTAGTACTACAGGTCCTTGAAAGTAGGAAATATCTTCTAAATATCTTGGCTGTTGACAACTCTGTTGTACAATGTTTCAATATACTCCTTCCATCTGTCTGATTTTTTTTTAATTGCTTAGTATGTGCTCATTGGTATCCTTTAGCACAGACATGTCAAACACAAGTCCCGGGGGCTGGATGCAGCCTGCAAAGTGGTTTGATATGGCCCGCGAAAGCATCCAGGAAACAGTGAGGGAACGGCCCCCTCTGCCTTGGCCCTGGCCCAGGCTGGCCAGGAGCCAACATACAATTTTGTGGTGGCCATCTATGCTGAAATGCATTCAGTATTAGCTCCACACGGCCGCCTGGAAACAGCGAGGAACCAGCCCCTGCTGTGCCGGCCCTGCCCCCTGGGTGCATGCTGGGGAGGTGTCACCCTTTGTGAGGAATGAAGAAATGCACCATCACCTGGAAGTGGCCAGCAAATGGCCCTCGCCTACTTCACCTATCCAGCTTGATGGGCTCCGGGGAAGGGGTTTTGGCAGGCAGCGGGGCGCTCTCCTCACAGCGCCAAGAGGCTGAGCCAGGCGGTATGAATCCAAAAAGAAGCATAACAATGCCCAGCCCCTAGCCTGCCCTGTTTCGGCAGGCAGCGGGGTGCTCTCCTCATAGTGCTGCGAGGCTGAGCCAGGCGGTATGAATCCAAAAAGAAGCACAATGCCGCCCAGCCCCCAGCCTGCCCTGTTTCGGCAGGCAGCGGGGTGCTCTCCTCATAGTGCTGAGAGGCTGAGCTGGGTGGCGCGAATCAAAAAAGAAGTGCGAGGACGCCCAGCTTCCAGTCTGCCCAATTTCAGCAGGCAACAAAGTGCAAAGCTGACGAGCTTCGCACCACCCAGCTCAACCTCTCGGCGCTGTGAGGAGAGCACCTGCTGCCTGCTGAAACTGGGCAGGCTGTGGGCAGGGCAGCATCGTGCTTGTTTTTGGATTCGTGCCCCCTGGCTCAGCCTCTCGGCGCTATGAGAAGAGCACCTCACTGCCTGTCGAGACTGGGCAGGCTGGGGGCTGGGTGGCATTGCGCAGGTAATGTTGACTCTCACGCTGCTCATGGCATCCCCTCCCCCAGAGCCCACCAAGTCAGATATGTGAAGTAGATGAGAGTCATGTGTTGGCTACTTCCAGGTGATGGTGCATTTCTTCATTCCTCACAAAGGGTGACACCTCCCCAGCTGCATTTCTTGCCTGGGCATTTGACCTCTGCTGCCCAGGGCTCCGGGCAGCCCACACCACCATCCAGCCCCCCCTGTATGGCCTGAGAGGAACAGAGAGGCTCCTCCAGTGGACCATGTCTTGGCACTTGCCCTGGTTCTACCCCCTTCTGCCAGAGACCCTCAGATCTGTCCCACTCCTGCCCAGGCCCCCACAGGCACCCTTGATGCGAACGATGTAGATCTGGCCACACCCACTCCATCTATGCCCACCCAGTAGGCCCCACCCATCCTGGCCATAACCACCCGGCCCTCCAAGGGCAACCACAATGCTGATGCGGCCCTCAATGAAATTTAGTTTGACACCCCTGCTTTAGCAGAAGGCTCAAAGTTGGAGTCATCTTCCGAGTTCAGAGATCATTTAGAAGACCTTTCTTGTTTTTCTACATCTGTTTTCATCTTTGATGACTTTACAGATGTTATTATAATACTGCCTCTTGTCTCTTTGAACAGCTCTCTGAAATTCTTCATTTAACTCCTTCCTGAGATTTTTAAAATCTTTCTTGAGTTTGGTTTCTCTCCTTGACGATTTCCACTGTTTGTTCTGACATCCATATTTTATTAGTCTATTTTTCTTCATATGTTGGTAGACTCTTTAAATTCATCCATCAATAGTTATTTAAATTTATTCTACAGTTCCTCTGGTTCTCTGTCAATGATGTTCAGGACTTCAAAGTGATTCCCTACGTTTTTCTTGAAAATGCTCAAAAACATATTGTAAAAAGTGATTGCCTTTTTTAAAAGTTTATCTTGGAACCTGCATATAATTATCTGCTTCACGGGATGCACCTATGTGTTTGATACTGTAATTTAGGTCCTCCACTTCTTTTAGAAATAATGTACTACATTTTTCTGTACTCTATCTAGTAATGTCTGGGTATGCTACCGTTGTGATTGTTTGAATATAGTGTTTGCAATGAAGGAATTGTTTGATTGGCAGAAATTGACAAGTTGGTCTCCTGCTTCATTTCTGTTTCCTAAGTCATACGACGCAATGACATTTTCCTCAATATTTCCAACTCGAATATTCCAGTTTCCATTCAGAAGCAACATGTTTTGCTTCATGTTCTGTCAATTACAAATCAAATTTGATTAGAAAACTCATCAACTTCTTCTGTATCAAGTGACTGAAGTGGAAACTTGGAAGACTGCCATATTAAAGTGTTATCTACAAGGTCTAACTAAAATTATTTGGCAACTGATTGCATTGTAGCCAAATACTGCTCTTGCTATACCCTTCCTAAAAGCAATCCTATTCTTTGTTTTTCATGTCCTGAGTTCAAATATTTGCTTAAATTCTTCACTATGTCAATAACCCAGACTAAATAAAACTTACTAAATAATACCTTCAATTTAGAAGTTAAAATAAAACATACACAATAAAATAAAGTAAGATATACAAGATAAAATATGCAATCATGCTTGCACTATTTTGATAAAAGCAATATACAAGTTTTACAAGCAGGAAAAACAAACGTTGAAACTGCAAGAGTTACCTTCGGCCCTTATCTGCTAGTAAAAACTCCTCATAAAATTCATCTGTCTCTCTCTCTCTCTCCCAGAAATGGAGTTAGAAGAGGCATTAGGAGCTCTTTGGATATGTTGCAATAGAAATTACAATATAACATGTGTTTGTGTTCTTTTACCAGCCACAGCATGTCCTAAGTGTGATCTACCAACTAAAAGTGTTCAAATCCAGTCTATCTCAAGTTGCTGATGCCTAAAATATCAATGTATAGTCATTTCATTTCATCTTTCACTGGGTCGAGCTTTTCCTCTGTTCATGTTTCTTATGCTCCACATTCCTATTGTAATTCTGTCTCTGTAACTGTCAACACTGGCAACTAGATATCCTGAAGGCTTTAATCTAGCCATATCATCAATACTATTACAACTCCAAAACAATCCTTAGTAGCGTACTGAATAGCTATTGTTTCCTATCAGTGTGGAGTTTGCTTGGAAACAATACAGGAGTGGCTTATTATGGCCTTCTCCCGCACAGTATGAATTGAAGCCTTTGCCATTGTCCCTCAAATGATCACCTGCCTCCAATATCTTCCTATATTGCTGCTGCCCAATATAAGTACATGTCTATGTAGCGAAGCTGTCTGAGAGTGTTTGCAGGAGCTTGGTTGGGAAGGGAGAGATTGGGACAGCTGCTGCTGGCTTTGGGTGTGGCCGGCGTGGCTGGAGGAGAAGACAGAAAAAGAGAAGGAGAGACGGGGTGGCTGGTTGGAGTTTGTCAGGTGAAGGTAAAGGGACTGGAAGTTTTATTTGTTTTCTTCGTAAGGAGGATATTTTAAACAGAGGCTAGAGGGGGAGAGAGAGTGGAGTTTTATGGCTTCCTTCCTGAGGAGGATATCTCAAACAGAGGCAAGAGAGAGATTGTGTGGAGAGGAGTTGGCAGAGACTCCTAGCCTCAGATTTTAACAATACAGATAAAGGAGGGGGAAGGGTTTTGACGCTGAAACCTGATTGAAGGAGAAGCAACAGAAAGGGAGGAGAGACTGGTGGTGGCTATTGCTGCTGTGGAGCCTGGAAACAAATTGGACTGTGACTATCACTGCTACTACAGGTTTTAAGACATTGTGGGGGAGTTGCTGGGGGGGGGGGGAAACGAGCTACTGCTACAGCACATTGACTGTTGTTGTTTCTACTACCGTCTGGAGCGGGGGGGGGGGGGTTTCCTCCATCCCACTTGATTCTGAACGATCACTGAGGAATCTTTTATTCCTGCTGCTATACCGGTCTTGGGCTGTTGGATATCATCATAGCATTGACTATCGTGACTGGTGACTGGTTATTTTCGTTCCTGGAAGCCCCTCCTTGATGACAAGAGCCTGCTACCTACTAATTCTGCATGAGCTCCGGCTGGAAGACACATCTTATCCACCCCTACAGAACACTACTGCAGGGCTTGACAAAGGGGATGGCGCCGGGAGGGCCTGGGTTTTTGCAGCCTCTGAGGAGGTAACACTACATCTATTTTATCTGGGCAGCTGGGATGACCTTCAGACCTTGAGTGACCCTAATGGGAATATATACTCTTGACATCCTAGTGTTCTGCAATACTCCATCCCACCCCGACTCTCTCCACCATGATGAGACAAGCCCAACTGGACCTGGGGAGGAGGGAGCAGATGCCTATATTTTTTTTTTTTACTGCACCTAAATTCTGCATCCATTTAATCATAAAATCTTTGACTAGTTCAGTTTCTGACTTATACTTTAGCAGCAGTTTATAAATAAGGCCCAAGATATGGAGTATATTTCTTTGTGCTTTTCTCTTTGTAAAAACAGGTCTTTTCAAGCAAAGCAAGAATTAAACATTTGTAATTATTCTTTTCTGTATTTATCCCACACATTCAATATTGGGTTTTTTATACATAATCTCTTATAAATTGCTTCTGTTTGTACGAGTTCAAAGGCCAGGTTACAAAAAAGATATCATCCACTCTGCGATAAATTTTTAAATCTTGTAAAATCTTGAATTTAATCCTTGGTTCTTTATTGGACCATATGTAGTTCATTATTTTTTTATGCCTCGAGTTGCTCGTATAATTTCAAGTTTATTTTCTTGAAACAGTTTCATTGCCAAAAAAAAAGCCAATAAAAAGCCAAAAAAGGGGAGTAGTAGTGGTAGTAGTTGTTGTTTTGTGCCCTTCAATATAGTTCATTGTTGTAAAATCATTTACTATTATCATGGTTTCTTGTTTATGAATATTCTACATTCATATGAAAAAATTAAAAACCATAGTTCATCTTTTAGTTACAATAATAAGCACGAATGATCATGATAAGTTGTAAACAAAAAAATCTCCATCAAAAAAGATCATGGCCACTTTTTTAGTAACTTCCAAACTATATCCAATGTTCACATATCTTTTCAGAACAAATTCAGTCTCATCAGGGTGTAATATTACAGTTAAAAATTGTTTCTTTTCTTCTGAGCACTGCCAGGAGAAAAGCTTACATCTAACAAATAATCTCTATGATTTTGGGCAAGTCTTTTCTTTCTTTATAAAAGAGAATAAAAGCTTCTTTCCATGATGAAGTTTTTCATATTCCCAATTCTTATTCATTACAAGAATTAAAGATTTAACCAGAATGTCTTAGAAAGTGTATGTTTGTCTTTGCATTAATTGTTGGCAATTTTTGTCAATTGTCTTTGTCAATTTTAAACTGGCAAGGATTTTCCCAAGTGTTTGTCACTGCCTCCTTCCTAGGCCTGAAGCAGAATTTTTATATTGGCTTTTTTACTATTGTGCGCCACCCTGAGTCGCTTTAGGTGAGATGGGTAGCTCTATAAATTTAATAAATATATTAACTATAATTCACAATTAAATGATGATATCCTGGAAAATTACAACTTCTGTGACATTTGTAAATGCCTTACTTATTCATTTGTATTTTTTTCTCATTGTTCCATTTCTTTGCTTATTTATGTTTCCTTGAACTTAGGACGAACATATATTTTTTAATGGAGCATTCTACCAAAAAAGAATCTGGACACAAGGAGTTTCTTAACCCAGGTCTGACCCTTGGATATTCAGCAATTACCTGACTACTTTTCCTACTCATCTTTTGAAAACAAAAATTTACCTAAGCTAAATAGTGTTCTTAAGTAAATAACATCTGAAGTTTTTTTCAAGAAAATGTCACTTTACAGTTCTCTACTTCTTTTTTATAGGCATTTTCTGTGTTATATAAGTCCTGATTTACATAAACCTGACTTTACAGGCTGGGTACTAAAATATGGCCATTATTCTTATGCATATACAAGGGGGGGGGTTGAGCTGTACACACATGAGCTGTACACAAGCTGAAATCCTCCCCAAACTTGCCTACAAGATTCCTATAACAAAAATCAGGATTAAATGGTAACTGCTTTTATAAATTGCATTTACCTGAAATAACAAAGCCGCAATATGTATTCAAAATAGATGGCTGAAGTAGAAATATGTTCTTAAAAGCAAGCCAACGTTACAATCAGGAAAAAATAATTTAGCTGCTTTGTATTATGGCTTTGAAAAAAACAGTGGAAAAAACATTCACATTTTTAAAAGCTCAGATGAAAAAGACATCATCTTTTTAATGTGAATCTCTTTAGGAAATAATCATAAAATCTGAAATCTATCAACAATAAGGCAAACAATATTTAAATCACTGAAAATTCTTTGTTTGGGAGCTGAAGTCTTGCTACATAGCAGGGAGTAAAGAGACAGAGGAAAAAAATCCTGAAATTTTGAAGTATAGCAGGAAGAAGAAGAAATAATAGTGCATTGTTCTTACTGCCATGACACTACCTTTATCCTAAAAAATTATCTGATCGTGTTATGAACAAGACATGTAAAGTTTGTTTGTCAAACAGATCAAGATACAAGCTCATACTGGTGCAAAATTCATTATAAAGCAAAAACAATTCTGTTTAAATCACTGCCATGATGAACACATATAAAAACAGTAATAAATCTATCTTTTCTGCACAACAGATCATCCAGAGGCAGGCATTTAAAGGATGAAAGGCTGCTTGAAGCATGAAAGCTTTGTGATGATCCTGATCTGTTTTTTCAAGATTTGTGATGATCCTGATCATATTTTTTCAAATATCCAAACTCCATTTGGAAATGCTTGCAAAGGACATAACCAGTCACGTGTATGTGTGCATATGCACTCTAAGAACAGGCCTGTGTACACATGCTTAATGCCTTATATCTAGAAAGTCGATTTCTCCTCTTGTAGAAATCCAGCTGAGCTTTCTTCAATATAAATGCTAATAAAGTCTGGTTTACCCACAGAGCAGAGTGAAGTTGCACAAAATAATCACCTTGCAACTGGCGAATGACCCTATTAAATGCAACCATATATAAAGTACATTCACTGTGTTTTTTAAGCAGTATATTAGACAAATACATTTCTAGCTTACCCATAACACATAGGGTATTATCTTTATACTGATATATTCTGAATATGCAAATATTAAAAACTTATCTTTCCCTACCTGCCATGAAAGACATTTCACCTGCCTCCGCAGAACTCTACTACCCTTGCTACAATAAAAGACAATGCTTTCCATTGTTACCAAGAAAGAAATAGAATTAATTAAACTCTGGCGAACAATTTAATTTCTACCCATACAGCATTAACTGTCCCCACAGATAAGAAGTTTTTCTGTTACAGAATAAAAGGGAGGATACATTTCAAGCATTGTATCTAGTTTAAATCACATGCTCCAGAATTTTATCCGTAGTCTGAAACATATATATTGTTCCAAGTGCTTCTATGTTTCTCAGTTGGCTTATTTGTTTTTGTCATTGCTCCAAACCATACTTTGAGAAAGCATCAGCCAACAAAACAGGGAGCACACATTCAATCCCTGCTGCTACTGACTAGGAGTTGAAGAATGAGGAAGTGTGTGGGTGACAGAATCTGTTCACATTCGGAGATTAAGCATCATATTGGACTGCTGCTTTATGGCAGCTGGAGATCATAAATTGTGACATTCTGGAGCTCCAAGAGAGAGATTCATTCATGTAAAAGCTTCCTGCTCTCTCATTCTTTTCCCCACAAACAGTAATCCTACATTCCTTTAATTTACCACATAAACAATCTAGGGAGGGTAATTCATGCAGTGGAATGTGATGATGTCACCCTGGGGGATTAATCTCATTTATGCTTCTTCATTCATTAACCTATATATGTAGCATACAGTAAAAAAAAAGACCTAAAATATAAAAAACACATTAAAATTAACAATAAAGTAGTATTTTGATCCATTCCCAATTAAAAAGATTCGCAAACAGATTTTCCAAACACAAAAAATATAGTGCCTGAAACAATGCAGAAGGCAACAGACTTCCGAGAACAGGTTCGTAACAAGACTTTTTAAAAATTATATACAGTACATTATATGTAAAAATGTACAACACATTACTGATGGGGGTGCTATGCTGTTTAGCTTGAGGTTGCCAAGTGCAACAATGTGTGTGTTAATAGACTATTTTTATTCTCATATTTCTGAACTTCTTTTGCAGATGCATTGCCAAATGCAAAAATAATTTTTTGTTCTTAATCATGACCTGTGTTGAAGTGAATCTACAATGCACTTTCTTCAATAAGTTCAGTTCTGTGCCTAGTTGCGAACTGTGAAAAACATACTGCTGCTAGGCAATTCTTTGAAAGATCCTTTAAAAAATGTAAAAGCAATTTCCTTGACCAATTTTCTGTAGGTTAATTAGTAAAAAGCAGCAGAGACTATGAAATAGGGCAATCTAGCGCTTCAAGAATGTATTCCTCATGCTGTGAATGGATTAGACTAAGCTGATGACTTGCATGCACAAAACAGAATCAGTGTCGGCCTGCCTAAGCAAAGGGGAGCCCAGAATGCAATTTAACAGGGATCCAAATCTTCAAGGCTTTGTCAAAACCTGTTCTTAGCAGGTTTTTTTGGATAGCTGGCTTGTCCAGACAGAACAGGAGGAAAAGGGTAACTGGTCATTTATCTTAGTCTGTAAATAAAACAGAAGTAAGTACCAGAATGCTGCCAACTACACCCTCACTTTGAAGTCCCCAAATCAATACTTAAGGGAAGCACACCAGGCTCTAAATTTCTACCGCTGGCCAGCCTTGCCTACTTGAGCTTAGCCTCTCTTGTGCTTAGCCTCTCTTTCTTGACACTATGGTCGAGACGGATCATGGTATGGGTCATGGATTATTAGGCCATGCTCTTCACATAATACCACAGAAAACACACCAGCTCTTTACAGGGCACTTGCATGCCTGGAACTCCTCCAATCACGTTGTTTTGCACTACCAGTTAAATGTCCACAGCCAGCTTCTAATAGTGCAGGCATGTCAAACTGCTGGCCCATGGACCGGATGCGTCATGCCAAAACCACGCCCACTCCATTGCAGAAAAAGTCACGATACATTGCGCGATGCCACATGACGTCGCAAGTTTGACATGCCTGTGATAGTGAATTTAAATATTAATTCATGATAACCACATACCACAGAACATACCACAAATTCAAGGCTTTCTGCACAGCAAAGAGATACAAAAACTAACTTTCACAAAAGTGTCCAGAGAGACAAATATCAGGTTCAAGAAGATCCAAGAACAATCTTTCCAGTCTAAGGATCCAGATAACTCAACAACTGTATATAAACAGAGTCACAGATAGGAAATGTAAAGGCTGTTTGCCACAAAGAGCCAACAGCACAAGTCATCTCTTTTATATAATTGGCTGAACTGTGCTTCTTCTTGTCAAGTAAATAGCTTGATTTCCTTTGATCTTCTTAACTTGCAACATGGTGTTGTGCTTGGGACTTGCCTAGCTTAAGTCTCCTCAAGCGCATTCCTTTCAGCAAGTTCTGTCATCTATCCTTTCCTTATATAAGTCCACCCTTAACCCTGATTTGCTTGCACACACACAACCCCATAGAGTTATTACCCTAGTTTGTGTGCCTCTGGCTAATGGATCAATTCTAGTAATATCTGGAATTCTACTAAAGGTACCCTTTCAATAATTACATACCAGCCCAACAAGGTAGACCAATGCTATATAGTCCAGAACTACTTTTATTGTAACCACTATAGTAACAGTATCTTATAAACCTGAATGGGCTTCCCCCTCCCTTATTGCATCTACTTGGGAACTGGGGGGAGGGGGGAACTTATCTGAGAGTTATGTACTTGGTCAGGCTCAAGATTTTCTTATCTGACCACTGCCTTGTGGTGGCTCTTCCTTCTATCCTTTAAAGCAGTGGTTTTCAACCTGTGGGCCGGGACCCCATTTGGGGTCGAACGACTATTTCATGGGGGTCGCCAAACAACACAGTCCGCCATTTTCCCCCCCTTTTCCTTAGCTGTGCTACTCCTTTTTATTCTATCGGCTTTTGAAAGCCAATAGAATAGACTCTCTTGAATAGAGTCTAATTCTATTGGCTTTCAAAAGCCAATAGGAATTGTCCAGGCTGTCTCTGCCCTGCTGAGCCCGCCAAAAGTCCCATTCTGCAAACGGTGCTGCACCAGTTGAGTAGTCCTTGACTTATGACCGGTTGAGTAGTCCTCGACTTACGACCGGTTGGGGGTCGCGGCATTAAAAAGGTTGAGAATCACTGCTTTAAAGCAATTCCCTAAGCCCTCTATTTACATTCTTCTCAGTTTTAATACACATGGGTACTTAACTAAGATAGTTTTAAGGTACCCAGTTGTAGGGATGCACAGTAAAAATCACTTTCAGGTAGTTTTTTTTTTTTAAATGAGTATCCTTTTCTTCAAAATATTGCTTTTCTAGGATTAGAAAACACTGAAATCACAATGCAAAGTGCCTAGATTTGAGGAATTTGCATTATACAAAGTCTGATAAAAATTAATAATTTCATAATATTAACTTCAATAGATAATATTGAATAAATAGACTTGGAACCAATTCATAGGGCTAAAGGCTAGACTGGGATGTCAAACAACAACAAAAAATCCCAAAATGGCAATGGCAAACTACTTCTAGATTGTTGACAATTACCTGCAATCACCAGGCATCAAATTCAACTCCAAGGAGAATTTAACATTTTTCAAGTTTATTATTATTTAAAGTTAATGATTAAAATTCAGTATATAAATAGTAAAAGCATTAACAATAGATTACTTTATTTTTGCCATATTAAGAATAAATCCCTATTAAAACTTAACTATAATTTCAATATAAATTTACACTGTACTTGGCCTCAGAAAAAGGTAACAATTTAGGGTTATTTCAATTAGTTCTTAATGAAACAGTGTACTAAAAAGTTACAAAATTTGATGGGGTATAACATTATTAGAGCTTCAGAAAAGTACAAGCTTATGAATTGCAAATATTTTTCGGTTCAAACATATGTTTTGTGAAGTTTATTGTATTACTGCAAATCTATTTTATTGTTCAATGTAATAGTGTTATGATTTTATTGCTGTGCTATTTGTAGTTTTCTGTTTGATGTACTTTAGTCCTATATTGTTCTGAGGAATATAAGTTACTCAATCACTGTTTTAATTGGAGCAGTATATAACCCTTGGTAAATACAATAGAAATGAATAAAATCAGAAATTTGAAACAAAGGCAGTCTGTCATGTTTACTGTGAAGGAAATTTAAAAATATTTTATCCTCTCACGTGTTTGCTCAAGGAAAGGCCTGAATATTTTAATCAATATTATGACTTTTTGGTTTTTTATTTAAAAAACTTAGTTTTAACCTTTACATTAGTTAAGCAGCAGCCATACTAAAACAACCTAGGGCTGCAATTTTTCTTTTTTCTTTATTTTGCTGAAGTCAATACTTGGTTTTTTCAACAATTGCAGCTACACAAAGTGTAGCAAAATATTTTCTTTACTATTTGGCAACACTGAAAAAATACACACACATTAAGATCATCACTGAAAAACTGTTTAAATTATATAATAAAAGAATACTGACCTGATACTCTTCTGTTAAACTTGTTAATAACAGGAGCTACAACAGAAACAAAAATATCTGGTAAGTTAGGAAATAACTGGTGGATAAAATTATTAAAGAGGATTATAATTACCTAACAAGAGATTTATCAACTTCTTGTCCTATAACAGGTTGGCTCTTTTATTAATATTGATTTTAATTAACCTTCAAAAGCTTTATTTTAACTGCATATTTAATGTTAAGATTTTCTTGAATATAAGCTTGAAGCCCTGACAAAAAGATGTCTCTAAGAACTTAAAGCTTAAAACAAATTCTATGCTGCTGAAAGAGAAAGAATAGAAAACTTCATTTATGAACTGGACACAGAAGAAAAGCTTTCCTTCTTATAACAGTTTTTTTCTTTAATTCTCTCAGAAAGACAGAGGAGAAATATAACAGACATCATATGCAGTCCATAAACAAGTGTGCAATCCCTGGTCGACTACAATAAGTAAATTACTGCTTAAATGTCAGATTGGCAATATATTTAAAATACAATAAAATGCAAAGCTCGGTAATTTGTTAGATGAAGATCTTTGTAGGTAAGAACTGCCCAAAGTAATTTGCTATGCTTTTATGTATTTCATAGGGTTTAATTTTCATGAAACAGATGCTCACACTTAATTGTTATAGTGCACAATAAAAAGTTAAATATAAGTAGTCCTTGACTTATAAATGGTTGCTTAGCTGATCTGCCTGTGGGGTACTTATGCCCCAGATTCGAACTTCTGACAGTTCTCCCCCCACCTAGGAGTTATGCCAAAAACTGGCATTTACTTTAGTAATTTTTATTTTCAGTAAAATTGCACCCAGGGTGAACAATTGGTTTGCTCAACAACTGAAGTCATTTGCTTAATGACTGCTGCAAATGGTTACTGCTGTGATGAGAAGACCCCATTATGGTTGTGACTCAAGGAGTATTTGTAGTTCTAGATTAAACTTCTTACTGGAAGACTCTTTTCACTTTTATGCTATCTGCCATAATCAATCTTGCTGTAAAATTGTTTTCCAGGAATCACCCTTTGTGATTCATTTCTCTTTTGAAAATTACCAGAATCTAAATCTGGTCAAGAAATAGCAATTGGACAGGCAATACATTTTTCTGTCTATAAGTAACTGGGACGTGAAGATGAATGTTCAAGTTTATATGTGGATTAATCTATTTCATGACTGGTATCTTGTACTACCAATAAAACGAGGAAACGCTTTTAGCTTCACAAGGGTGGAGGGTGAGATAATTTTTTTTAAAGTCCACAGTGACTTACTAATTTACATGTTTTTGATTTGTCCATGCTATCAGATACTAGCCACTATCAAATATTCAGATATGAATTTGTACAAGATTATCAATCTGTATGGAACAATTTCTACTCATTTAAAGCCTAATCCATGTTATGCACATTTATGTAATATCAAACTTAATCATTTTCCTTTGCCTCAGGTAAAGATAAATCAAGGGTGTGCAACCTTGGCAACCTTAACATCGCTAACTGGGGAATTCCGGCAGTTGAAGTCCACAAGTCTTAAAGTTGCCAAGTTTGGAGACCTAATCTAAACAGACCTGTGACTGCCTTGTAGAAGCACTTTTATGTTAAAAAAAATAATAAATGATCCAAAGCTGATATCACAACAGCAACCAGGCTAAGACATAGCAACGATATGTCAACAGAAATAGCACCTATGTCAACAGAAAATTCATTCAGCTAAAAATGAAATTAAGAGGAATAAAACACAAGCAACGAAAACAGTTCCTGTGAATCAAGGGGGGGAAATGGAACATGAAAGCAATGTTATTCCTTTGCTTGTATCTTTCTGCTTAATAGAACGTCCACGTAAGGTGACTTCCTTCAAAGAAACACATGGGCACTCTCTTTCTCTCCATCATTTGGATTTTAGTCTTCCTTCTACACAGAATCAGAAGCTCCCACTTCTGGAAGGCAAAAAAACTTTATAATGGCATCTCTTCTCCTACATATTACTCCGAAGAACCCTTCCTTCCTCTGAAGTTGCTTTTCACAGATGAATGGTGCCTTATTTCCACCCGTAATCTGTTGCTAGCAAGCAAAATTTCATTCCTAGGGAAACATGAAAATCTAGGGGAAAAATGCACTGTTCCTTATTGTAATCCCTTCCCCCGGCATCCTTTATTTTTCCCTGAAGAACTGCAACAAATTTTTTTAAAAAAAAATTCAGCTATATAACAGTCTCCTTCAAAATAACTTGAGGCAAAATATTTATGTACTGGAATCTTTCACTCCCTCCAAATTAATTCTAAACATTTATGAGAGGAGAATATTTCTCTGCTTCCACTGCCATTTTTATATATAAGAGAAGAAAGAAGGTTTTAGATCCTTATGGGTTTTATTGCTCAGTTTGGTAGAGGTGGGCAAATCTGTTCCTGTCAGTATGATAAGATCTTGAAGACCCACAAGTGCATTGGCATGGTCAGCTATGTATTCTTATCCTGTAGCAGTGATGGCGAACCTTTTAGAGACTGAGTGCCCAAAATGCAACCCAAAACCCACTTATGAATCGTCGAGTGCCGGGTGGGTGTGGCCCATTGGGTGGGCATGGCTGCAGTGGTAATGGTAGACTGAGTGGGACTAAAAAGTTCAATCAATCAATTCCAACTTTGCAAGATCTTTTTTTTCCCGTGAGAAGTTGAAATTGACTGATTGAACCTTTTTTTTTTTTTCCACACAGGGGCGGAGGCCTAAAGTGAAAAGGTTTTATAAAACCCAGCTGAAGGCCTAGGACTGGGGTGATGGCACACGTGCCCACAGAGAGGGCTCTGAGTGCCACCTCTGGCACCCGTGCCATAGGTTCGCCACTACTGTCCTATAGATTAGGAAAAAGAAACTGGTTCTTCTGCCTGCTCAGACAGACAAAATAAGCCTAAAGCAGTTACAGTCTGCCTTTGAGAACCACAAAAGAACACAGCAACATCAGGAACTAAAAAGAACAATTTAGCACAGGACATTGTTTCTCATACTGTAGTGGCTACCTAAGCGCCTCTGGTGTGCTTCCAACAGAAGAGCAAGACATACCCTTTCCTGCCATTGTTCCACTCTAACTCTATTATTTAAAAAAAAAAAAAAAACTTTAGTTTTAACCCCCCCCCCAAACTTGGCTACCTCATTACCTAACCGTTAACTCAGTGTTTCCCAAACTTGACAATTTTAAGGCATGTGGACTTCAACTCCCAGAATTCCACAGCCAGCAATGTTGGCTGTGGAATTCTGGGAGTTGAAGTCCACATGCCTTAAAATTGTCAAGTTTGGGAAACACTGCGTTAACTCAAGCAGTTTATGATCAAGTTTGCAAAAAAAAAAATGCAACAGCACAAATTCTTAAGAAATTCTTTACAAACTTCCCTCCACAAAGAAAAAAAAATCTCATTTAATTCCCACCTTTTTCCTTTCTTTTTTTAAATCAGTACTTAAAAGGACAGAGGTCCTCTTATACTATGATAATAAGGTTTACTCAAGAGTGTTTGATGAGGATGTTTGTGTAAATTCAAACATGAAACATTGACAAGGTCACCTTCATTCGAGTGCTAATTGATATCTTTTTTTAAAAAAAAAAACCTCCAGAAACTTAGTGAAGCAGAATTTAACTTTGTGAAATCCATGCTGATTTTCTTTCAGCGTGATTGAATAAGAATGATGGTTTTGCTGAAACAGATAATGGCCAAGCTATAATTTCTCAAATCTCCTTGGGTCTCTTTTTAAAAATTGTGTTATACTGTCTCCCTGATAGTTCTCTGGCATTTCAAGAGATCTGAGTGTCAAGCCTCTTATCACTAGCCCATTTTTTAGAATTTTCCCCTTTTGTAGTCAAATGTGACTGTATCTTAGTCTGTTCTCAATTTCCACTTGCATATATAATGACAGAGCATCGTGGTTGCTGTTTCCTATCAGTAACACAACATATTGCATTGGATCATGAATATCACTTAGGATTAACTTTATAGTTGTTTCCTGTCTTAGTTGGTTCCAAGACCATCTCTTCTATGGATGCAGTATTTAGAAATGGCTTTTGTCATCACATGAGCATGAATACTCAGTATACATAAGAATATCTGAAGTCTCCCTTCCAACTTCTCAATACACTTTCCTTATTTCTTTCATTAATATCATCCTTGATACTTGGATCAGTTGAGCAAAAGCATATCTTGGCAGATAATTTGTATGTGTAATCATATTTTATTAAACTTACATGTCACCTGATTCTGGATGACTTAACAAAAATCAAAGAAATCTGTAGCCAGATATTGCTGGTATTAGATAATTAAGTTTTATGTATTAGCCAGATATTACAGGTAGTCCTTGACTTACAAATATTTGTTCAGTGACCATCCAAAGTTGCAATGGCCCTGAATGGCATTTATGACTGGTCCTCAGAGTTCCAACTGTCCTAGCACCCTCATGATCATATGTCTAGAATCTGGGCAGTTGCCAACCAATTCACACTTACAACCAGTTGCAGCATTCCATAATCAGATGACCGCCATTTACAATCGTTCCTGCCAGCTTCCCCAGAGACTTGCAATCTGAATTTTGATCACATGACCATAAGGATGGTGCAACAGTCATGTAAAAAACGGTCACAAGTTACTTTTTCAGTGGAGTTGTAACTTCAAAGGGTCATTAAATGGTTGCAAGTTGAGAACTACTTATATTGCAATTTCCTCTTTATGCGACTGCCTTCAAAGATGATTTGGAAGTTTCTGCTGGTCTAGAAGGTAATAGCCTGAGAAATAATGGGTATAACTTGTCACTCCCATGTAATATCATTCCTTCAGGAGCTACAATTATTGTCAGTGGGGTCTGGGTTGCAATTCAAGATGCTGATTTCACTTCTAAATCCCTTTATGGAATAGGCCTAGGTGTCTTTGGGACTGCCTTCTCTGGAAAGAATCTGTCATTCTAATGAGATATAGTAGGGAAGATGCTATAAGTCCTTGAATTGTTGGAAATAAAGAAAATATGTGATGTTCCTTTTGTTGCTTAATCTATTTATGGAAAAACATATAAGGAATGATTGTAGTGATGATAAATTTGTGTTATTTATGGAGACATGAACGCACGTGTTCTGTATGCAAATGAAACTGTGCTGGCTGAGAACCCAAGCATTTTGTAGCAAATGTTAAAAGTAAAATAATTAAATAATAATGAAAAGCATGGATATAAAAATCAATGGATCAAAGTTGAAACACCGGTTTAAGTAATGTAGGGAAATAGGTCCTTTAAACCCAAGGGGGGGTTTATACGTTCACAAAACAATGGATGAGATAGATTTTTGCCTATTCTGTTATAGATTTTACAAATGTGTATAATGTGTATAAGATGCATACATAGCTTATGTATTGCATAATGCATATTATGTTGTGAGGAGTAAACGTTTGTTGAAGGAAAATTCACCCTATTTTATGAGGCCTCTACAGTATAATCAAAGAAGCTAGACCTTGGAAACAATAAACCATTATATGACCCTGAAACTGCCAAATTTACCCAAAAGCAGGGTGGATAATAATCAATGATTTAAAAAAAAAAAACGTTTTTTTTATTTAAATTGGATTTTTTTATTTTTATCAAATTTATTTTAATAAAATGCTTTTGGAATAAAAATCTATCTAAAGATAGTTTTCTGTTTAAGTTACATTAATACTTTAGTTTATTCAGCATGAAATGGAGCTTAGTTATGTAGCATGAGGCTGTATATTCTGCAATATTTACATTTTTGGTAAACTCATTCAGTGAATCCAAGCTCTGCAAGCTGAGATAACATGCACTGCATTGATGCATTCACACAGTTTCACAGTAACCATGAGATAAATCATAAAACAAAGTTCAGGAATATTCCTTTATCCCATTGTTTTGCAAATCTATGCACATTACAAACTGTATGATTGTTTGAACAGAAATGCATCTGTACCAGGCTCTAAGTGTTTTAATTAAATAATAGAATTTGAGTTCTCCAACTATGTGTGATTAACCTATTAACCTAAAATCGGTTCTGATATTGCTGTTTTACTAACCTGACAGCTTATTATTCTAAATAGGAAACCTTCATTTTGTTTGGAAATAATAATATTAAAGATTCTAACTACTAGCATGAATGAGTCCTTATATTTAAAGAGCACCCGTCATTTCAGATCCATCTTAGCAGCGCCTGTTAGCGGGCATCCACTCACCTGCTGCCCACCATGTCCCTCACCTTGTTGTGTCACTGCCACATCCCCAGCCATCCCATTAAAGTGAGTGGGACTGTCGGTGAGTTAACAGTGGGTCAGAGGAGGAGCCGCTGTAGGACAGAGATGACAGGTGCTCTTTAAAAATTATAATTTAAATCGAGTTGATTTACATCAAGTCTTATTACTAGTGATTTAAATGATTTAAAACTTGATTTAAATCAAATCCACCCTGCCCAAAAGTAAAACTTTCCTGGCTTAAAGAAGCAAAAACAGATATATAGAAAAGCAGGCCTCTATCCACTTTATTAAGTTGGATTTGTCAATTAAGTTGGATGTCAGGAGAAACATAAAACTAAGTTGAATGTAAAAGTGATGACGTACTTAAGTGTATATTTGTAGTAAAAGAGAATGGGGTAAGAATGAATGATTAGTGAATGTGGAATAGCATGAAGGACTACACCGAGGCAATTTGGTCATTTCCAGGATGTGAATCAGAAAAGTAAATCACAAAACAAATATATGAAGATTGAACGTATCTACACTAGGTCTAACATATTATTGTCATAAGTAAAGTCTAGTTAAGAAAACATGTTAGCAAGTGAAACTTTAATAGAAAGGAGGCAACAAAAAAGATCCAAAGACATGGGCATGAATATAACCATAATTCTATTTAGTCTGGGAAAAGCCCAAAACTTGTAGAAGCTAAATCAATGGCTAAGGAACAAATCAGAGACATTGTTGAAGTGATCACAGCAGTGTTCCTGAGTTTTATTATCAAATATTAACTATTGCAGGGTATTTATACATCAGGATAAATCAAAATGGACTATGGAAAAAGGCCATCTATATTTATTCAAGGTAAATATAGATGGGCTTTTTCCATGCCACATTTTAGTGCTCTTCCTTCTGAGGTGTCAGTGGGTAGATTTCATGAGACTCCTTTTCCTTAGAAACTTTGACCTTAAGTAATGTTTAACTTTGCCCTAATTCTGAAGGCTGATGTCTCTTATATTATACACAGATATGTACTTTGCTTTCCCCAATTATTTCCAAACAGGACAGTCATACAGATAATTTTTAAAAGCTGGTCAAAGACTATAATTTAAAAGTTCAATTATATAGGCTAGCTCAGGGGTGTCAAACTCAATTTCATTGAGGGCCGCATCAGCATTGCAGTTGCCCTCGGGGGCTGGGTGGGTGTGGCCAGGGTGGGTGTGGTCCACTGGGTGGTGTGGGAGTGGGTGTGGCCTATTGGGTGGGCATGGCCAGCTCTACATCATTCACATCAAGGGTGCCTGTGGGGGCCTGGGCAGGAGTGGGACAGATCTGAGGGTCTCTGGCAGAATGGGAGGGTCTCTGGGCAGGAGTATAGAAC
Source organism: Crotalus tigris (assembly GCF_016545835.1). Classification (NCBI taxonomy): domain Eukaryota; kingdom Metazoa; phylum Chordata; class Lepidosauria; order Squamata; family Viperidae; genus Crotalus; species Crotalus tigris. The sequence goes on from NW_024100512.1 coordinate 4,652,626, forward strand.
ACATTCCCTAAGCTAAAATCTCTTCAAACCATCACACTGATTTAACAAAGCAACTGAACATTTAACAAACATCTCTCAAGTGAAAGAATTGTTTGCTACTCTGCATGTCATAAGATCTGCAGTTCAAACCATATAAGCTAAGGTAAAGCATCAAGAGGAGGAACAGATGAATTGTAATAACTAATATTTCTATTTCTTGTTATGGTGTCCCTGTAAATGGAATCCCTCCAGAAGCAGTAAATGCTCCAACACTGGAAGTTTTTAAGAAGAGACTGGACAGCCATTTGTCCGAAATGGTGTAGGGTTTCCTGCCCGAGCAGGGGGTTGGACTAGATGACCTCCAAGGTCTCTTCCAACTTTACTACTATTACTATTACTATTTCCAAAATCTCCTGATGCAAAAAAGATAATTCCTTGCCAGTTTCCACCTGCAGCTCAAACAGAAGCTTCTCCTTGCCATAGTTTTCATCTGCAACTCAAATAAAAGCTGCAAGTCCAGGAGACACCCAAGTTGTAAGCCAGTTGTACTTATTGTACTTAATATTGTACTTATCTTGAGTCAGAGTATGTCTATAATCACAACCACTCAATCATGCTAAGATTGATTTTCTGTAAGTTTGTCTCTCTCCTCCAAACCAAAACCACCAACGGGCATATCCAGCAACTGCATACAGATATTAAAAAGCAGGAATGCATTTCTATTATTTCCTCCCTCTATTTGCTTTCTTCAGTATTGTAGTCAATGTTCCCATTAGAAGAAAGCAAATCCTATTTTATCATGAGTATAAACTCCACTGCATTCTAGAATTTTAATGTTTCTTCAAATTTCTTAATATATGAAAAAGCAAGGAAACAATTACAGTACTCAGGAAAAACTGAGGAACTTCGGTTAATTGGAAATATTTATATATATATATATATATATATATATATATATATATATATATATATATATATATAAATATATGATACTCTGGATATCCTTGTAATTTATCACATTATACAAGGACCATTTCTCTAACTGGTATCTGATAAACTAGTGACATCAAATTTGATAACATTGACTGGCAACCCACAATCACTGTAAGCAAAACTTTTTTTAGCAGGAAAAGATTATTTTCCTTCTCTTTCACTTTTGCTGACACTGTATTATGCATATAGTAACATTTGAAAGTTTTACTATATGCCTACATATACTGCTACATTTCAGTATTGTATAACATCACTTGAGTTTTAGACAAAAAATGAGCAATGCTGATTTTCTACTTCATCAGGAAATCTTGAAGTCTGCAGGTATTCAGACCTAGCACAACTTCACCCAACTGTCAACTGGTTATCTTATCTAATATATTTTAAGAAGCAGATATCAAATATATTACTATTGATGTAAGACTTTATCACATTTAGCATAGGAATAGATGAATAAACCAGAGAACAAAAAATACTCAAAGCATCAGTTTTGTAATAAAATGAATACCCAAGCAAACACTATTTCAAAATAAACTAATCAGCTATAAAATATACAGCTGCAAGTTCAGTTACAATGTTCAACAGTTACAAACTACATGATATGAACATTTACTTTTAACACACAATAACAAGGATAAAATCATAACATAATTATCGTAGGGAACTCCAGCAAAGTTAATAACATTTCATCCTACTTCTGGGATTCTGGAAGAAGAAATATAACTGCCACTCTAGAAATTATTTATGACTACAATGAAAAAATTAAAATGTATCTGCTTAGAATGCTATTACTTGAAGGATAAAGAGGGGCATATTGCAATCAAAAGAACACAAGTGAAAAAGAAAAGCACCCAGAGAGCAACACATCTATATTATAGAGCTTTTGATTAAAATATATTTTAAACTATATTTTAAAACTATGGTATTAAAAACTCTTATACCATAGAATCATAGTGTGAAAAAGTGATGTTCTTTGGCTTTTGGACTATCTCCTAATCATGCTTGACAAAATATATCAAATTCCATAAAAGTAAAAGTAGACTAAACACTGTTCAGAATTTATCATGTGCCAAAGATAACCAGGATTATATTATTTTGTCAGCAATAGGACTATCATATCTTTTGAATCCTAGGACTGTAGTACTACCAAAATAAATTATTCTTTCCAATCAAATATCCTTCAGAATTACATCTTTTATCCCTAATGCACATTTGTGCCCCTCTAAAAGTTGCTTATCTCCAATTTCCAGCATAAAAATGGTTGATTACTGTACTTCATCAATATCTGTATCCCACCTGACTCAAATTCACATCATAAGGGAGTTATAATCCAGTCTGGCCAGTTACCACTCTTTCCCCATATTTTAATCCTCTTTTCAATAATCCATGTAATTTGTGCTCAATTCAATAGAGAACTTACCTTTATAACGATAATAGCAAACATAATAAGATATATTAACCATTTTACTCTTGTACTGTGACATTTAATATAGCAACATCGTGGTTTTTCTGGCTATTTCAATGAGTTTTCACAAAAAGCTATGTCAAATTAAAAGAGAACACTGAATTATGTTAAACGTCTTAACACTCAAGAGACTCTGTAAAATCACTGTTAAGTGTTTCAGCAGCTTACTCCAACAATTTTTTGTCAAAATTGTTCTATTTCAATGAATCTTCCTTCCCAACAAGTATGTTCTGAATCATTGCCTTAACATGGTTAACAGACAGAATTTTTTTTAATTACCGTACACCAACTGCTGCTGTTTACGCGCTATCAGTCGGTACACTGAGGCATCAAAGAGATTTACCATTCTACTCCAATCACTCTATGTTGTTATTTTAACAGTTTCTAGGAAGCTCTGTATTTTTGTTTCCTTTTCCAAATTGGTCTTTCCTAAACAAATTAAAACTAAGGCATGCTCTATAAATGCATTTGCTTTTCTAGGCAATGTTTAATTTAATGGATAAAACTCTTTAAAGGCTCACAGCAAAGTTTTATTTTACCATAAATATTTTACAAATTATCTAGGAAAACATTCTGATTATATCCTCGATCATCTAAATAGCATTTGAAGCTATTTAACTACTAAGGTTCTAAGTTATTATTGTTAATAACTGATCTAATGTTTTCTCTATATTTTATTTCAATTAGTCACTCTCATTCATAATGATAAATGTAACTATTTCTGAATTCAGAGAATATATTAATTCATTAACTTTATTAGAAGTCCGGTTTGGAGGTAAAAGAACAATCCAGATCCACTAAACAGATACAGAACTGAAAAAGTGTATCATGGCTTTTCCATATTTAACAGAAAGATTTAATTTAATATTAGTTCTGTTTAATATTTGCTATGCCTAATAAGACCTTGCCACTAATTTGCATTTTTAAAATTTGTGTAAATCACATTACATATTACATGTTGCCTTAATTTCTGGTCTTTAGAAATGAAACTTTGCTACAAAAAGCCCTACCAATATTTTACCAGTTAGAAAGTGAAGAATTTCCCCATAATGCACAGCATTCCATTTCTGTTCACTTTTGCTCTCCCTCTCACACACTATATAAAAACAGTTTTTTAACTGTGTCTTTCCTGCTTCCCATCTCAGGAAAAGTATCTCATCACCATTTCAGTTACAAAGATACAATTCAAAATATCCATTTCTCTGAAAACTTCCTCTTCCCTGATTGTTATATGCTAAACTTAGGAACTTATTAACTCATTTATATACAGTACATAACACATAACTTACCAACCAGGGAAAGGGGATCAAGAAAGCTGTAAGCATTCACTGAATTTAGCGGGCCTTACCTCTCAATTAACATGTACAAGGTTAGACAGTAACTATTCTATCACTAAGGTTTTCAAATAGTAGCTTTATTTTTGACACTTACAAAAATAGAATATTGTGTCTGTCAACATTGACAGCACTTAATTCTAAGGTTTTTTTAAATGTTCCCCAACAGGAGTTGAACTGGGTAATGGAATCCTGATATATTATGGTATATTCTCTGGTCCCTGTACTCAGAATATTTTTAAACTGCTTGCTCTGTAAATTAGCTACTTATATCATATTCCAATTATGAGATAATTAATCCACACTTTGGCAAGATCCTTTGGACAATTTTGAACATCAACTAATCCAATTTTTCCTCTAAACCTAGAATATGCAAATAGCTATTGAGTTTACAAATGAGTTTTAAAAATATTTTTCATTGCTTACCATTAAGCATAAAATATGTTGTAAATAAAACATTGAGACAATACAGGATACATTCTCTAAATATTCTTTTAAATAGAGGATCAAAAAGATTGGCTAACATGTAAGAAGCTGCTGTGTGAAAGAAAAAACACTATAGAATATGGACAGATTTAAAACAAAAACTAGAGAGAAGAATCTTCAAGAAATTCCTTTACGAAGGGAGGATGGTATCATCCAAGATATTTTCCAATAATTTCCTCCCTCCTTCCTATATACTATTTTAAAACAAACTACTAGTCATAAATTGCTGTGTTCTAACCTTACAAGCACTCTCTATTCTCTTCTCAATACAGCTGATTACACCCACCCACCCAAAAAAAACCTGGACACTGAAAAGGCTGCCCAACTCTTAAAATCACAACGAACAGTAAATTTAATGCCCCTTCAGGCCTCCCCTACCATTCACTTTAATCATGAAACCTTTTTTCCCCCAGCTGGCTCTCTTTTTTAAAAAATTGAGGCGAAAAACGAGTAAAAAGATTTTCATTCAAAAGTCATCTACATACCTAAGGCAACAGTCGCTCAGTCATATTGAAGTGAGACAGGAGAGTAAGTAAAATTTGAAATTATCCAGCTATTATTTCCCCCGCCCACAAAGCCATCTCCATGTCAAACCGAAAGAGGGGAGCAAACAAGCAAACCCACTAAGGATCTCCATTCACAAGGTCACACCTACTTTTCCCGCATTCAAATCACACACACCCATACACACACACACCCCCATACCCGCAAACAATGTTCTGGCATCAATCACCACTGCTACATTAACCTGGTAAATTTATACCTTGCCTCCCACTGTTCCTTAGGGAGAGCAGGGAGGATTTTGCACAGCGGAGAGCTCTCTCTCTCTCTCTTTTCTCCGCTCTCCACGTTCGCACGACGGGTTGGAAGTAAAACCGGCGGCTGATGACCCGCCGGGGCTCCATCCTAAACCTAGAGCCGCCGGGGCTGGTGGAGAGCGCGAGAAACCCGCGTGCAAAAAAAAAAAAAAAAAAAAAAGGAAAGGAAAGTCCTCCGCACGTGAGGATCTTCAAATCCTCTCCGCCAAGAAGAAAGGGAGAAAAGGTTGCGCAGCCAAGCGGGAGCGCGTGGAGAGACCCCCGCCCCTCCGGCCGCCCTTGACCGGGCCCACCCAGCCCCTCCTGGCTGCAACTCACGCTCGAAGTCGGAATCGGTGTCCTCCTCGGACGCTTCCCTCCGCGACTCTTCGCCGTTTGACTCCGTCTGCATAGGCTCCCCGTCGAAGTTGACTCCTTTGCCCCTGGCGGCCGCCTCCTCGCGCAGCTGCTGGTCGCGAGAATCCCGCAGGCGACTGAAGTATTCGGCGGCGAAGTCCAGGAGATCCGGCGGCCGACGCCGCAACACCTCCACGGTGTAGCCCTGCAGCAGCTCCGACAAACCCGGCGGGATCTCGATACTCATCTTGCCGCCGCGGCGAGCTAACGAATTTAAGGGGAACGGAACACCGAACTCGCCTAACTGCCAAACCGCCGCCGCCGCCGCCCCCTGGGCTTTCGAAACGGGCCAGGCGCCGGGGCCTCCCACCGTGGCTCACTCCCCCTTCGAGCCCTCTCGCTTCGGCAAGGGAGCCGCGCCGCCGCCACCGCCGCCTGACACGCGAGAAAGAAAGGGACTGAGGGGAGGAGGAGGAGGAGAGGGGGAGGGACTGGGACGGAAGCGCACAACGCTCGACGCGCTCCAAAGCAGGAAACGGCCAAGAGCGCGAGCGAGCGAGCGAAGGCGGGGGTGAGAGAAAAGACGAGGGCGGCGGCGGCGGCGGCGGTCGAGGAGGCGTGAATTAGAAAAAATGGGTGGGAATCATTTGCGTCACAATACCGAAGAAGGGGCACGCGAAGGGAACGGGTTAAAAGGAGTACAGTAATATGGAAGGGTGGGCGAGGTGATGCTGCGCGTGCGCAGAGGAAGGCGGGGTTTCAGGTGGGAGCCGCGAGTTGGTACCGTAATTCCTTCGAGGTTCTAACCGGCTGTGGGAAGGGAAGGGTTGGCTGCGGTGATTAAAAAGGGACGTTGTGCTTCGCGTTGCCGTCGATTCATTGTCTCCCTGGCGATGGTTGGAAAATACGCGACAACTCTTCTTTAGTAACTTTCTCCATCCGTAAATTACTCCCAAAGAATTGTTCAGAAATTGTCACTCGGCATTCTGGGTTGTCTCGACGCTGAATTACAAACTATCCACCTGCTTTATCAAAAGGCAGCCGTTTGAAGATGTGAATTAAGCTTGTCAATGTGCAAATGTAAACATTTTTCCAGAGCGGATCTTTCTTTTTTTTTAGTTTTCTTTCCTGATCTCCAAACTTGGGGGAAACGTCTGGATAGTTTTTAAAAAAAAACCATGTTTTGGTTGTGCCGGCATTACATTATTAGCCGTTTTTTGATGTATGGGAGAGAGAGAAGTATGCATTATATTTAGTAAAAGGAGGAAAGATTATTTGTCTTGCTATTTCATCAGATAGTGGAATAATTGGCAGTTTTGTGTTAGCTCTTCATTATCACTTCTATAAGCAAACGTTTACTGGTGGACAAAAGATTTAAACCGAGTGCCTACCACCATATTTCTTACAAAAGAAATAGAGATGCTGCTCTGAATGTGGACTAGATGCCTTCAGCTTTTTTCTTAAACAGAAGGGAAGCAAGCACCAAATTATGGAAGTGGCATCAAATATCTAGAGAAGTGGGGGACTCCATTGAGTATATACAAGTTAAGGCTTCACAACGGGAAATTTTTAAGAAGAGATTGGACAACCGTTTGTCTGAAATGGTATACAGTTTCCTGCCTGAGCAGGGGGTTGGACTAGAAGACCTCCAAGGTCCCTTCCAACTCTGTTATTCTGTTCTGTTCTATTCACTATCAGGCAGGCTGCTTTAATCTGAATTCCTGTACTGAGTATGGAATTGGCCTCAATGACTTAAATATAGTAGCCACTAGGATTTGGACTGCAGGGTCATGAGTCTTATGGGCCCACAAGCATTTATATTTAATTGTGCATACCTTATTCATTTGTGATATATTAAACAATGAACTGTTTATAACCTGACTATTTGGAGTTAGCTTTTGTTGACCACAGATTTAGCAAGAGCATAAAACCTCAATTTCAAAAGGTTGGCCTTGGTGATGTAACAATATTGGGCTGAGTGATATCACAAAAACATCATGAGATCACATATTTCCCAGCTAGAAAAAGAGAAAAAATGTTTATATTTTTCCTTAATCTGGTGATAGTTTTCCTTTCTGTGATAGGAAATTTTAAATCTTTCAATTAAATCACTATTTCATCCATCTTTCCTTCTGCTACACTCTTTTGCACATTTATTTAAAAATGTGTCTTCAATCTCAACATGACTTATACTTGAATATTACTTATGCAACATTATCTTATATATTCTTACTATTGCATAGCAATGTTAAACTGCTCAGAAAACTATTCTACTAGCCCTTACTGCTTCTGATTTGTATATATGTTGCATGTAAAATATTTAATTTTATCAGTATTGAGATTTTGTCTATTCTTTTTATTCCTTTTGTGTCATGTCTTTCAGATTGAGAGTCTCCATGCAAAAAAAATATGTTTTCATGAATTATCAGTAACTCGTTTAAGAAATCTTGCTGGCCTAAAACACTTTAAAATAATAAAACAATAAATGTATTCCTCTGGAATGCTGTTCAGCAAGCCAGCTGATCCTCCCGTGCTGTCTGAGAGAAAGACTCCAAGTCATAGATGGAACATTAAAGCAAAATATGCCCATTTGACTGTCAGGCCATTCCATTTACACTTAGTTTATCACATGTTTGCTGAAGTAAAGGCATACTGTGTCCCCAGCATTCCTGATGTGTGTGATCTGACCAAAAAATAAGCTAAGTTTGGTCTAGCAACATTTGTACAGGACTAGATAATTATAGCATTGGTTTCATGTTGTTTATAACTAATCTCTTTATGATGTGCTCTGGAATCTTCTCAAGATCAACATCACACTTACTTGGTTCCCTGGCATTTTCCTTTTTGGAATGTCAGAAATAACATTTGGTATTTCACTGCAGGATTTCTGAAGGATAATATATAAGGGTTTTACCATAAACTATCCTTCAGCTAGTTTTCAAGTATACAATTTATCAGAGCCTGGAAATTTAAACTCAAAGTCAGGAGGTATTCCTTGACCAGAATTTTATTAACCTCAAACTTATTCTGTCCCTTCATCCTGCTTTCAGATAACTGAATAAGAATTGGATAGTTCTGGCTTTTCTTTATTACCTGTTAGCATTTTGCCTTCTCTACTGAGCAGCTGGCATGCTGGTTCTTTATGTTTTGAATATAACTAAAAAACCTCTTGGTTTTTGAACTTCTTGCTACTTTCATCTCACTCTAAGCTTTCATTTTTCTAACACCAGCTCTATAGTTCTAAGTTATCCGTACTTGTCAGTCCTTTGAAGGTAGTGCAGTCAGGAAAGACAAACCATGAATACCAACCCTATCTTTATTGTCAGATTAAAGTGATAAAATCTTGCAAGTCTGAAAGCACTTTTGCTTTCCAGAAAATTAGGGAGTGTCTCTCTTCTGAGACACTTCACATGATCCTTTTGCTTCTTTTGGCTGAGATTCCTTTGTGAAGTCCTTGAGGCTCCCTGAGCTTGGTTGCTTTCTTGCAGACATTTTATTACCCAGCTAGATAACATCAGTGCTAGAAGGTACCTTTTGCATGATGGTTGTCTAGTCTGCAGCTTTTCCTTCTGACTTTCAAGTCATTCCCACATGCAATACTCTTCCATTTGTGCCCTAGTGGATGACATTTCTAAAAAATATATGTGAGAGATTTAAGTTATGAAATGAAGATGTAACGTGTTTTGGAACACACAAAAAAAGAAATGAAAGTTAAGTTTGTTGAAGATTATTATAAGAAATGCTCACAATATTTTCCTCATGCACAAAAAGTAGATCAGTTGTTCACTCAAGCAGTCAACTGAAAAAGAACTTTGCAAGTATGTTATGAATGCAGTGCATTTTCCCTACAAGTAAAACCTTGTTCACTGATTGGAGAAACAGCTATACAACTGCAAAATCCTCCTTTTGAAATACTACAAGGTGCAGCTGGCAGCACACACAAAAATAAAGTCTAGTACTTTTAAATAGGAACACAGAACTTGGCAGATAGATAAGCACTTGACACTTGTCTGCCCTTAAAACCCAGAATCATCAGTAACATACAGGCTGTTGATTTGATGACGCCATTCTATGTTGTCTGTATAAATATGTCTGTGTTGCTCTTGGTCTAACAAGAGGAGGAAGAAAGCAATGGTTATTTGAACTGTAAGTTCTATTCAAAACTATGACCTTGGCTGAGCTTGTCAGTTACAACATATTTATTATTCCTTTATCAAGAAGTCCCATCAATATTCCCAAATCCTTCTCAGTTTCTAGAAATAAATATTTCTTAACTGTTTAATACAGAGAGTTAACTCAACATCAGATCACCTCAGCACATAAATCTGGGTAAATCTGAATGGAATTTACTTCAAAGGGAGAAAACCCCGAACATCTTCCTCAAAAAAGAAAGATCAGACGGGAAAAAAATCATATTGTGTATCATGTTTTTAGCAAAATGAAGATGACTTTCCCATTTTAAATTATTTGAGGAAAAGTTGACAATAATGTTTAGGCAAATATTTTGCCTCAGGAGTGGTGTCACTGCATCTGTCATTACAGTGTATTCTCTTGCACTAGGACATTAGTAGCTCTGTATAATGTGCACTTTCTAATTATGTTTTTAAAAAATGGCTTTGCTCTTGTGATCTCATGGAACATTTATAAATACTGGGGGGACGAGTGCGGAGATCAATGTAATATTCAAAGGGAGTAAATTTGCTTTCTGATGGAAAGTAAACAGTCAGGGTTATTAGTAGGTCCTTAGTTATAGACAAAAGGAGCAAGTCTAAAGACAGCCTCACTCTCAGAGAAAGTGAGCAGGATCTGGGAGTTTTTGATTCAGAATAAAGCATCCTAAGAAATTAGGCTAAACATTTTTTGTCAGTTACATCAGATCAATAGAAGCTAAATGTTGTTTGCTGGGTGGAATTTCATGACTCAACTGCTAACTACAATCTGCTGTTTACAAACCAACATTTTTGCAATTTAGATTTTTTCCCCACCCTATTTGTATCTAATAGTATCTTCTTTTTTGGCACTTCCCATGATTTAATTTTTAGCTTGTCCCTAGACCAGAGGTCCCCAACCTTTTGGGCACCAGGGACCAGTTCTGTGGAGAAAGGTTTTTTCATGGACCGGAGAGTGCATGATTTTGTGTGCTGCCTGCATCCCACAGATGGGGCTTTGCTTGTTTATGCGGACCGGTTGCTGGCATGCCATGGCCCGGTACCAGTCCACAGACCAGGAGTTGGGGACCCCTGCCCTAGACCAGTGGTGGCGAACCTATGGCACGGGCACCAGAAGCGGCACTCAGAGCCCTCTCTGTGGGCACATGCGCCGTCACCCCAGTCCTAGGCCTTCAGCTGGGTTTTATAAAACCTTTTTGCTTTAGGCCTCCGCGCCGTGTACAAAAAAAAAAAAGGTTCAATCAATCAGTCAATTTCAGCTTCTCGCGGGGAAAAAAAAAGATCTTGAAAAGTTGGAATTGATTGATTAAACCTTTTAGTCCTACCCAGTCTGCTGTTACCACCGCAGCTACGCCCACCCAATGGGCCACACCACCCGGCACCCGACCAAGCAGTTGGGTTGCAGTTTGGGCACTTGGTCTCTAAAAGGTTCGCCATCACTGCCCTAGACCATGACTGAGACAGCTTTAAATAATCCTCAGCTATATAATTGTTAAAATAATGTTTTCCCCCCATCATCTGACAAGATTCACCTGCAAAGTATACAAAATCTTCCATTCTGGCATCCATGATGTTGGAGGGCAAAGTTTCATGTTGAATAGCTGGTGGGATGAGAGTGGTTTTATTAGTGATTTCAGATTGATATGAGCACATCCCTTTTTCTTCAGCTTGATCTACTGTTGATTGCTGTTGTCTGCCTAAACAATGCAGCAGTTAATAATTTATGAGAACAGTGCAAAAGCTCTCAGTCAACAGTCCCATATATATTTTAAATCTGTGGTCCTTATTAGTTCCACACAAGGCTGAAATAGAAACAGGAATAATGAGACTGACCTCCACCCCATTGCCACCAGAACTGAGCACAGAGGAATCTGAAGGCTGACATTTACATATGTCTATCAAACAGGAAGGGAGCAAATTCTTAAATGAATGTGCTGCTTGCAACTCAGCTCTCTGTGATTCCAACTTGCTGTTTGTTTTTTAAACTTCATTCAGTTCAAGCTATGAGTAGGAGGAAAGGCATAGCAGAAACTTTAGATATGATTTCTTAATTTATTGAGCACAGGTATATGGCTACCTATTTATCTAGTGAAACTGGGCAGCAGACAAAATAAAAAACGGGATGGGAAATCCACTTTATTCCTGCCACAGTTCTGCAATTGGTGAGTGTTTTCCCTGCACGTCCTGCAAAATAGAAGGGAAAGGAAAGCCAGAAGAATCAACCAATCCTTTTGCTTGTTACTGGCTTCACATCCAAAATCAGGACAGCCCCATTCAGCAGTCAATGAGCAGAAGAACTGGAAGAGAGACAGGATTGGTAGAAATAGGTAGAGAGCATTTAACTTCTTCTTGTTGTTAGTTGCAAAGTCGTGTCTAACCCATCGCGACCTCATGAATAACGTTCCTCCAGATCTTCCTATCCTCTACCATCTTCTGGAGTCCATTTAAGCTCACGCCTACTGCTTCAGTGACTCCACCCAGCCACTTCATTCTCTGTCGTCCCCTTCTTCTATTGTTCTCAATCTTTCCCCACATTAGGCTCCAGTGAGTCCTTCCTTCTCATTAGGTGGCCAAAGTATTTGAGTTTCAACTTCAGGATCTGGCCTTCTAAAGAACAGTCAGAGTTGATCTCCTCTAGGACTGATGGGTTTGATGCCTTGCAGTCCAGGGGACTCACATTTAACTTAGCAGTGGACAAAATATTTAAGCACTGTTGTATGAAGTAAAAAGATTCTGCTTCTTAAATCAGTGTTTACATTGTCTCGTTTCAAGCAAAGAAAATGAAGAAAAAGCCCTATAATTCCAGATCTTGATTTTTAACAACACATGGTCAGCAAAATTTAGAAATGTGGAATACAAATAAATACCGTAAATACCTCTCTTTATGTTTGTTTGTTATTCCCCATCTCTCTCACATATCAATCAAGAGATAGCAGAAATGATATTTTTTCCTGGGATTCCTCATACATTTTCTTACAAATGTTGTTCTCATTGTTACAATACAAACAACTGCAATACAGTTCATTTTAATCTCCAGAGTTTGTGGGATAATTTTTCTTCCTGAACACAGCTAGGGCAAAAAAAGTTAGTGTGCTGGGAAATGCAGATAAACAATAATCCTGACAAGATCAGTTTTTACCACGGGACTTCCTCCAGCTCTCAAAATGGGAATTCTGTGGGACAAAAAGGTGCTACCTCCAATGTCCTCATAGTAGTCTAATATTGGACAAAGAAGTTGACTAGCAACAAAACAGCCATATTCTAATATTGAGAAAAGTACTAAAACTATATAAGCAGCAGCAGTAAACAATTTTACCTTTGGCACTTCCTCATAAGTCAGGCATGTGACATCAGCTAAATGGCACACAAATGCCTGGCTTGCAAAAACCTTTGTAGGGCCAGTGATGGGTAACGTCCTTCTCTTCATTAAACTAGACATACCCAATTCCAGCAACTGTTCCTTATATGTTTTAGCCTCCAGTCCCCTAATCATCTTTGTTGCTCTTCTCTGTACTCTTTCTAAAGTCTCAACACTAGATTGAAGAACACCATTTCACTTCTCACCCGATTCCATGCCTTCCAATGTATTTACCTTTGCACAGATATAGTCTTCTACCTAGACTGCTGCTCTGGGTAGGTAAGTATTGAAAATACCCTTTTCTTTGAGGTCACCACCTGTTTGCTGGATTTTACTCAAAATTACACAATGCCTGAATATTGCTCCAGCATATGATGTAAATCCAACAAGCATAGTTTGTAAGCCATATTCATCAATTAAAACTAACTGTGATTTGTGGAGACCTTGGCACCCTCTGAGCTTGGTTATTTGCTTGCAGACATTTCATTACGCATCTAGATAACATCAGTGCTAGTGAGTGTGGAGTTTTCTCCCCTTTCATGTACAATAGCTTGCCTTGCCAATGTTTGGGAGGGGCTGGTTTTCTCCTTAGTAGTTCCTTGATTCAGGTATTGTTTTCTGCTTATTTGCTTGGTGTTAATTCCTGCTTAACTGGGTTTAGCTGCTGGAGAGGATGTGTCTTTTTGTTTCCTTCTTAGCTTTTTTATTGTCTCTTTTGAGCAGATTGTAAACTTTGTGTGTCTGTTGATGGCTGATTTGTCTGAATGCCAATTGTGCCTGTCTGAATGCTAATAGCGATTTATTCTATAAACCAGTGATGGCGAACCTTTTAGAGACCCAGTGCCCAAAAACTGGCCCTGCCCCTGCTCCACCCCCTGCCCCTGCCCTGCCCCCATCCCCCACCCCACCTGCCCGCAGGGCCACTCACCGCCTCCAGGGCCCGCCACAGATCGCCCAGGCAGCCCAGCAGTGCTATGGCAGTCATGCCCTCTGTCCGCGCCCTGCAGAATCAACTGTGCATGATGGGGTGTGATGTCAGAGTCTTGTCTATGCTGCCTGGCTGCCATGTCCTTGGTTGTGCTGCTCCGCGTGGGCCACACTCAGTGTCGACTCTCCTTCAGGGGGGCTGCTGGAGAGGAGGGGGTAGCGGGAGAGGAGAGGCTGGGGCAAAAGCATGTGTGCCCACAGAGAGGGCTCCGAGTGCTGCCTCTGGCACCCATGCCATAGGTTCGCCACCACTGCTATAAACCATAGCTGTATGAAAGGAACCATAACAACTTGTTGACTACAGGTTTTATTCAAAGGCATTGAGATTTGATTATGTTTTGTTTTTAAAGGAAAGTGCATAATGTGGGGCAACTGTTTGGAAGTACAGCTGCAAATTCAAGACCTGTGTGCCATCACCTATTCAACACTATGATAAAATATGAAGCAGATTTCTAAGTCTGTTTAGCCTGATAAATACACAAATCAAAACATCAAGGCAAAATAAATTAGTGAAAGGGTATTTTGTTGACATACTGTCCATATTTATATGTTTCTCACTAATTTCAGGTTAGCATTTGCCAAACCTGCCCAAAATATTAATTGTGCTTGCTTGGAAGTTTTCTGGAAACTGATTTTTTAAACTGAACGTGCTTGAAGCATGATTTAGAGCCACAGAGCCTTTAATCTTAAGGGGGTAGGGGAGGTGAGGGTAGAAAAGTGAAAAAGCTAATTTGTCTTTCCAAGGCTCTTAGAGAGTAGCCTTGCCAAGTGGCCATCCTCTGCTTTGGCACTAATCCATTCTGTCTCCAGCTGGGCATATCAGTGATGGTTTCCGTTTATTTGTATTTTGTATGCAATTCCAGTTATTCACATGGGGGAAAGATGGGTTGCTAGTGCAGTTTGACAAAGTTGCAAAGAATTTCAATGGGTTCAGTTTTGATGTTGGTATGCCCATATATAGGGAACTATGATAAGCTGTAAAACGGCAAAGTGTAACAAGAAACATTCCGTTAATATCTCTGAAGGTTACTTAAGCACAAAGCAAAAGCCACATATTGCAAAATGTTTCTTTTATCCGCCTTTTTACAGAGAACTCAAAGCAGCTTAACACTCAGTTCCCAGGCAACTTATGGGCAGACTGGCTCCAAGAATTTTATTGCCAAGGCCGAAGGAACAAAACCAGCCTACAGCTAACTCTTACTTCAGGCTGCCGGTAATGTTTTTCACTGACCTTAAATGGCAATTTTCTATAAGATGGGATGGGCCACATGGTACGTAGCTTAGGCCCTCTCCCTCCCCCCTCACTGTTTTACCCCTCTCCCAACCTGGAAATCCATAGTTTAAATATACTATACTGAATAAACCCCAATGAGCTGGATTTCCAAACAGATCATGCTCTGAATATTTTTAGTGGTTGGTTTACTGTATTTGCTTTCTGTACTTACTTATCAACCATTCCCAGAGGCCCTAGGTTGGTAACAACAACGACAACCTCTCCCACATATTCCAAACACATGCAAAAACAAAAATCTATATAAATAGCATATGTGTACCATAAGCCCCATTTACCTATCATAAAACACCTTTCTCCTATGTCAGAAGAGGTGTTTTTTTTTAAAACAAGTTTCCTAATATACAAGAGTCAGGCTGGAAAGTGAGTGGTACACCTGCTGTAGCCCTATAGAAAGGCTGCCAAAGACATTAGTTTGGCTTTCTGTCTTTTTATATGCTTGCTGGAAAAACTTTCCGAGCTGGAACTGACACCCGGTAGTGGAAATATTGTTAGAATATTAAACTGGATATACTGTTAAAATATTATCCATGCTACTTCCCAACATCTTCCCTGGCTGAGGTTTCCATGGAGTTGTTGAGAAAGCCAGTGTGTGGAACATCAAAATTCCTGCTGAGGCCTAATTTCATGGCTTTTCTTTACAGTTATGACCTGATCTCAACTTCTCATCATACTAATGGGTAGAATTGGGCATGTTCTTAGTTTACCTTTTACAACAGGTCAGGAAGGCATCACTTGATTATTGGGGAAATTATAATTATTCCACAAAATTCAGTCTTACAGCATGTCCCTACCATCTGGGGAGAGGGACCCATCAAAATATCTCTATCTGTTGCTGTCTGTGGTCAGTCTGATACATCATTCAATGCTCTGGGGATTTTTCCAAAAGACAGGGCAGAAGATCCTGTCAATGATCTCTGGAACAGGAAAACAAAATAGGTCATTGGCACAATCATTTCAATCCTGATGATCTGCCTGATGCTGAGAAACTAAGGTGTTGGCTAGAAACCAGGAGACTACAAGTGTTTGTGCTCCTGCGGGTGACTTTAGGCTAGTCACATTATGTCAGCCCAACCCACCTTGCAGGTTGGCTGTGATGGGGAAAACAGGAGGTAGGAGTATTATGTACGCTGCTCTGAATTGTACAAAGTAAAGGTGGGATAATGAAAATTTTTTATGCTGAGCAGGTTATGATCAGGGGGGCTTTGCACAATTTTGTTTTGGGTGGCAGTTGCATCTGTCATTGGATTGAGGTAACCTGTTCACGGCAACTCATGCCTTAGTCCCCTCTTGACTGAATGATTGCAACATGCTCCAGATGGGGCTGAAACCCATTCTGAAAACATTCAGAAGCTTCAACTGGTGCAGAATGGGCAATTATGGATGTTCTTCATTATCATCTTTAACATATTTATGCCAAAAGTTACACTGCCTCCCATAAGAATAATTTAAGGTGCTAATTATCATTTATGAAGCCCTGCATGGCATAACATTGGATTATTTTCTGGACTGTTCTTCTCACAGCATTTCTTGCCATCTGATATTCTCCAGCAGTGAGGGTTACCATCCAGGGCCCTTCTGTGGCTGCCCCTGTCTTTTGGAATAATCCCCCAATATGTGTTTATATTTAGAAAGGCAGTTGTGACCTAGCTTTTTCCCATAGGCACTTGGGTCAAAATGAATAGAGTTCCCGGTTAGTGAGGTATATTGTAATCCTTGTCATTATTTCTTTTCATTTACTTTAGTGGCATTAATTATTGTTCTCTTGTGCATTTAATGAAGAGAATGGCAACAAGAGTCATATTGTTTGAGTTGGACAGCCATATAAATGTTCTATATTAATTAGGGAAGTCAGGACGCAGCACATATTTCACCTTGTTCATATGATGTATTAAGCCATGAATTAGTCTATCAAATTTTATCTTAACATATAGTACAGTTGCAGACCCTATTGTTAATCCATGGGTCCATGAGTCCTGGAACTCACACACACTGGTTTGTCATCAGTTATGGCAATGATTTCAATTGTTATAGTTACATTAATCATATCATGAGAACAGAGCCACTGGCTACTGAAACCATTGCCTTTAATGGAACTTACGTTTTTTAACTCCATGCAGGATTCAAGACAACCATCCTAACCCAGAAAGGGAATTTTGCTTCTTCAAAACCATAGGACTGTTGCACACATGTGGCAACTGTTTTGTTAATATTTCATTTGGATATGTCAGTGTGAAAAATAGAAAGTCAACTAGACTCCAATAAAAAATAGTGAGACATATCTTCCCAGACGCATAGTTTTGCAGAAGAACCATTACTTCTAGATCCTTCATTTCTTTTCTACTCTTATAACCATTTAGTTTTGGTATATTATGAACTTTAGTTTGGATAAGGATATCTATCACAGACTTGTTGGAAATTGGGCAGCGTATAAACTTAATAAATAAATATTAAAACTGAATGTAACAGACTAATAGCAATATAGAAAATGCTAGAATGCATAGATGATGTCACTTCCACACACTCTTTAAAGGAGGCTGGTCAGCTGCTTCTCAACTCTTAAAAGGCAGTGATCTGATTAAATGACCACTGGCTCCAGTGGCATGTGTAGCATTGGGAATGTCTAAGGAAGTCATCATAGCAGCATCTTCTGCTTGGAAGATGCGATAGGAGGGAAGGACCAGCTTTCCATTCCCTACCTGCAATTGCAATTATGCTATAAACTAAGCCATGGTTTGCTAAGTAAACTACAGCTCAGAGGTCCCCAACCTTTTAGGCACCAGGGACCGGTTCTGTGGACTGGAGGGTGTGTGGTTTTGTGTGCTGCCTGCATCCTGCAGATGGGGCTTTGCTTGTTTGTCAGACTGGGTGCTAGCATGCCGTGGCCCAGTACTGGTCCACAGACCGGGGTTTGGGGACCCCTGCTATAGCTGACTCAATTTATTTATGCTCTTCCCTAGAGCAGTGTGTGACTGCAATATGTAGGCTAGGCTAGGCAACTCTTCATGATACTTTAACTTAGGACAGTGTTTCCCAAACTTGACAATTTTAAGGCATGAGGACTTCAACTCCCAGAATTCAACAGCCAGCAACGCTGGCTGTGGAATTCTGGGAGTTGAAGTCCACATGCCTTAAAATTGTCAAGTTTGGGAAACACTGACTTAGGAGATGCAAAAATGGGGAGGGAGAAGAAAAGGAGATAAAACCAACTTTCCATTAGTAAGTAATAGTACTAAAGTTGGAAGGGACCTTGGAGGTCATCTAGTCCAACCCCCTGCTCAGGCAGGAAACCCTACACCATTTCGGATAAATGGCTGTCCAGTCTCTTCTTAAAAACTTCCAGTGTTGGAGCATTCACTGCTTCTGGAGGCAGGTTGTTCCATTGATTAATTGTTCTCACTGTCAGGAAGTTTCTCCTTAGTTCTAGGTTGCTTCTCTCCTTGGTTAGTTTCCATCCCTTGCTTCTTGTCCTGCCTTCAGGCACTTTGGAGAATAGCTTGACTCCCTCTTCTTTGTGGCAGCCCCTGAGATATTGGAACACTGCTATCATGTCCCCCCCCCCTTGTCCTTCTCTTCATTAAACTAGACATACCCAATTCTAGCAACCGTTCCTTATATGTTTTAGCCTCCAGTCCCCTAATCATCTTTGTTGGTCTTCTCTGTATTCTTTCTAGAGTCTCAACATCTTTTTTACATCGTTGCACTATGTACACTATGGTTGACTATACAATTAGACTCAATATAACACTTCCTCTAGTTCTAGTGTTGCTGAAGAGAGTTTTCTTGTGTAAGTTAAAATTATTTTGTGGCAAGTCCCTGAAAATGCTTTTTAATGTGTTCATTTAATTCAAACTGTTTAGCATCATTTAGCTTATTTAAAGATTAATTTCTGTCCTCAATTTTTGCAATGCACTTTTAAAAATCCTCACAAGGTCTCCATTACTTTTGCTAGTACTTTTTAAATTAAGCTTGTAGCACAGCATGGTGCTCAATTTACAAATAATTTAAGCAAATTGGGTATCATTATAAACATATTTTTCTCAGGATATCAGCAAGTGTGCCCCTGGGGCTGAGTTCCCAATAGCCATCACCTGCTGTGGTTATAGCATAATCAGGAATTAGGAGCATTTATAGGTAAATGAATAGCTGTACAGAATTGAAATGGGACATGGGGCTTCTGGTTTCCTGAATCAATCTCAAGTCCCTAAAACTAATTGTTCAATTACATGAGTTTAAAATCTAATTAGAATTCGTAATAGAGGAAGCAGAATATCAGTAAGTACAGCCTGTTGACCATGATAGCCTGAAAAATTGATTAATTTATTTATATCTCTGGCTCCACAAAAAGGTTTACCATGATTACCTTATCTTTTAAATATTTAAATATCTAATCCTCTCAAACATAAAACAAAGGGGGGGGAACCCATCTCCACAATTCAACAAAATAATGTAAATTCAAACTGACATTAAAAAAAAAAACATCCCTTTCTCCTCCTTCCTTGAAAAGTCTCATCTGCTTCATTTTGAGCAGTTTAAAAATATAGGTGATCAATCAAATTTTGAAACTTTTACAATAACAAATAAAATTACTGGCATTTTGTGTATTAGGTTCCTATTTACAATCATTTTAATTGTGAAAACAGACAAGAAATTATATTTATTACCATGAAAACATTCCAGAGCAATGAGCCTACTGCAGAAAAAGATCTTGCAGATGCCAGCTTGATAGATCTTAGAAATGAATTTACGAATGGATTTTTGAAGGGGAATCTTACACGAATGGCAGGTCCTCCTTATTAGAACTATGCAAAGAAATGATTCAGAAGGAATGCTTTAGATATGGTCAAGCATATTTCCTCTGTACTCTTTATCACAACAGGCTAATTTTTTTTCAGGCTTTTGCAATTCCTTAAAGTAGCCACTGTATTTTTCAGACTCATGCAGAAGTGTTTCTTCCCAATTATTTTCAAAGTGGACACAGTCATATTACACATAAAAATGGCCATTCACAGCTTGAAAGCAATAGTAATTCTGATGGAAGATACTGAAATATTGAAATAACTGGAAGTTTTAGAATTGCTTTTAGGTTGTTTTCAGTGTTTTCCTGTTTGAAAGCATTAGCCAAACAAAATCTGTGATTCAGCATGTTGTGCAAACACAGCCATTGTCTGGTGTCCTTGTTATTTCCATCAGATTGATCTGTCTATGCTAGTCGATTGATCGTTTTGGTTATTTTAATGTTGGTTGGAGAGGTGTTCCATATTAGTACCTAAACAACCCATTTCTAACTACAGAATGTTATTTCAATCAGAATTTTGAAACTCTTTCATGACTCAGCTATTATTGAAATACAGCTAGTATCTCCCCTCTAGACAGCCATAGGTTCTCCATCTTTGATGCCTGATATGAAGTAGGCATAAATTTTAGTGCATAGCTGTGAGCCAATCCAAAGATCTTGGGCAAGCTACCACAGGTGGTCCTTGACGTATGACCACAACTGAGCCCAAAATTTCTGTTGCTAAGTGAAACATTGGTTAAGTGAGTTTTGCCCCATTTTGCAACCCTTCTTGCCAGTGAATCTGGCCTCCCCATTGACTTTGCTTGTCAGAAGGTCACAAAAGGTGATCACACGACTCCAGAACAATGGAACCGTCATAAATAAGAGTGGCCAAGCGTCCATATTTTGATCACATGACCACAGGGATGCTGCAATAATCATAAGTGTGAAAAATGGTCATAAGTCACTTTTTTCAGTGATGTAACTTTGAACAGTCATTAAACAAACTGTTGTAAGTTGAGGACTACTTGTACAAGGCAACAAGAGAGCAAGCAAAAGCTCCAGTAACCAATCATCTGTGACTTACCTTGTATAGCAGGGGTGTGAAACTGCTGGCCGGCAGGCCGGACGCATCACGCAGAAGTCGCGCCTACCCTATTGCCGGCAATGGCAAAACAGTCCCAATACATCACATGACATCACGTGACGTCGCGAGTTTGACATGTCTGTTCTATAGCTTATACTTCATTATCTATATCTGTATATATTTATATCTTCCATATCTAATGCTTTATTGACTGTATTCTCAGACGTCTACCAATCTCCAGTTGAACAGACCAGAGCTGACTCATTCAGGTTCATCATGCAATCAAAACAAGAGCTTATATCCCTTCATGATTATTAAAGCCGCTTCAAATCATGGGTAATAATTATCTTTCTTTCCATGAACAGACAAAGCAAATGTTCCTCCTCAAGATCACCACAGACTGAGTGCAGTCAAGAACACAACAGTGCCAGTGTTCCCGGCAATCTCATCAACTGAGGTGGCGCAGCAGTTAGAGTGCAGTACTGCAGGCCACTTTAGCTGACTGTGTTCAGCAGGTCAGCGGTTCAAATCTCACCGGCTCAAGGTTGACTCAGCCTTCCATCCTTCCGAGGTAGGTAAAATGAGGACCCAGATTGTTGGGGACAATGTAAATATATATATACATTGCTTACTGGTGTACACCACTTAGAGAGTGCTTGCACTTAAAGCGGTATATAAGTCTCATAAATAAATAAACTGTTAAGCCTCCTGCTCAGACCTCTATAATGGAAATCTTCTTGTCTCGTCAGGAACCAATCTTCCCAACAAGGAAAATGAGTGTAAAACTATGATGTTTATAGATGCAACCTTTACTTATGAGGAACAATGGTGCTTGACTGAACAAAGTATATTTATTTACATTCCCAAATTTAAAACAGAACCAACAGAATCAAACCACAAACATGAAAAGCTCATACACAAATACTGCAATCCCAATAGCTATCTTAATTTATAGGAAGACTATTGGTTGGGTTTACAGTATATTTCACCTGGCCTCTACAAATTCAGGTCAACATAGGTAGCATTCCCGCTCCCATTTTTTCCCCCCAAAGTAATAAGCCTTTTTTGCAGGTTAGATTGAAAGAGAGTGTGGAGGGGGCTTAAATCCTTTCTGGCCTGGTTTCTCTGCTCCTAATACAGCACCTTAAGTGCTGCATTACTCCGGCTCTCTGCAATTCTTTCTTGTTTACAACATTTGTGCAAGAGCAATCCAATATTTTCCTTATTCACTTTAATTACTTTTCTGCCCACAATTGTAGTTTCAGGCAAGAAGACAACAGCTATGGCCTACTTAGGGATTACAGAAGTGAAGGATGAAACTCTGCAATAGCATTGCAAATGTAATAAAGATTGGATATATAAAAAACTAACTTCCCACCACCTTACAATGTCTTTATTATATGTATTCCTGAGAGATGTAGCAACAATTGTTATTACAGTTGTTACTGTTTTGTTCCAATCCTCCCCTTCCTTTTTTAAATCTAGTTTCTGATGGGAATGTAAATATGAAAGACAGTCATTAGTCACTTTTTTCAGTGCCACTGTAAGTTTGAATGGTCACTAAACAAAAGGTTGTAAGTCAAGGACTACCTATAGTCCAATTGAGTGGTGACTAATGACTGAGTGACTGTAAACAAAGCTTTCCCTTTGAGGAAGAGTTGCAACTGACACACCAGTTATGACCTTCGGATGTTCCTTTAGAATAAGAAGCTTTTGTTCCTTTAACGATGCCTAAATGGGGTCACTACTTAGATTTAATAACGGACTTTGATCTCCAGATTTGTCAAGCAAGTATATTATGTACCACAGAGACATGTGCAAGTAAATCCATGCATTTTCCCTTCCTCTGGCTTTTAATGGTATATAGTCACTACTCTGTTGGCATCTTAGTGTTCATCCTGGAAGAACTTTGTTAAAGCACGTATTTATCCTACCTTTGTCCTCATATTGCATTGCATACCTTTTGTTCATAAGGTGACTGCAAATGTTGTCTTTCCCATGCCAGACTCCCCCAATTTCTGCATGATTTTTTAAAAATAAATCAGAGATTTAACTGAGAGCCAGTTTGGTCTAGTGCAGTGATGGCGAACCTTTTAGAGACCGAGTGCCCAAAAACTGGCCCACCCCCAGCCTGCCCCCGCTCTGCCCATCCACCCCTGCCCACCCGTAGGGCCATCCACGGCTACCGCAGATCGCCCAGGTGGCCCTGCAGTGCCATGGTGGCCACACCCTCTGCCCATGCCCTGCAGCATCCTCTGCTGCCCAGGTGCCATGTGCTTGGCTGCACTGCTCCAAGTGGGCTGCACCCGGGGTTGGCTCTCCTCCGGAGGGGCTGCTGGTGAGGAGGGGGCTGCGGGGGGGAGGCAGGGCTGGGGCAATGGTGTGTGTGCCCACAGAGAGGGCTCTGAGTGCCGCCTCTGGCACTCGTGCCATAGGTTCGCCACCACTGGTCTAGTGGTTAAGGCACAAGACTAGAAACCAGAAGGCTGTGAGTTCTAGTCCCTTCTTAGGCATGAAAGCTGGATGAGTGACTTTGAGCCAGTCATCCTCTGTCTCAGTCATATCCACCTGACAGGCTTGTGGTGGGGAAAATAGAGAAAGAGGAGGAAGCAGCATTAGGCACGTTTGCCACCTTGAATTATTCATAGAAATAATAAAGGAGGGATAAAATAACTAAAATAAATCAATATTCCACCTACACAACCCCCTCTGTTGGGTTAAGAATAAACTCTATTGGTTTTCATTCACACTGTTATTATACTAAACAATACATAATGCTGTCCTATCTGTGTATGTGTGTGTGTGACTTCTCTGTTCCACACTGTCCAATCTCTCCTTTCTCCATCAGCAAGCTGGCTTTTTCTGTTTTATTGTGTACATTGGCCAAAAGAGATGAAATGGAACAGGTCTGCCAATACAGCTGCCAACACCTC
The DNA here is from genome assembly GCF_016545835.1 of Crotalus tigris. Taxonomy (NCBI): domain Eukaryota; kingdom Metazoa; phylum Chordata; class Lepidosauria; order Squamata; family Viperidae; genus Crotalus; species Crotalus tigris. The sequence goes on from NW_024100512.1 coordinate 4,676,636, forward strand.
CTTTTTTTCTTTCTTTAATAAAGTAGCGGCAGGAGCCCCCAGGGTGATTTGGGTCCCAAAAAGGTTTACATCTTTTAGACTAGGGTACTATAAAAGTATATAATCCCTATTTTGTATAATATGAAATACCAATAAAGAAGAACATGTCATGGTCCTGATAGATAGAACCAAATAAATCAGAACTCCCAGGCTAGAAGCTTCCTCAAAGCACAAGTTTATTGGATACAAAATATCGGCAAGGTCAAAGATGAAACCAAGTCTGAAATTCCCTCCAAAGAGTTACACTATTACAAAGTCAAACTCCCACCCCAATGCTATGAAATCATCTACGTTCCCCCATAGAATAGTTTAATAATATACTCAACCCTCTATCACAGGGGTGTCAAAATGTCGGCCCACGGGCTGGATGCGTCATAGCGAAACCACTCCTACCCCATTGCTGGCAATGGAAAAAAAAAGTTGCAATATGTTGTGACATGTGATGTGGCGAGTTTGACACCCCTGCTCTAACATAACCAATAGAATGACCTTGGTTCCCATGGGACATAGAATTATTCAGACTAGCAAAGATACTCCACACCCCCTCCCATTTAGGTGGCAATCTAAAACAAGCAAGATGGCTGCAGCCAGGTTCATTGTAGAATTGACAGGATATTTGTAGCTCAGGGTTCAAATGAGAGATCCTTGGTACTGTCTGAGCTTTTTTGGTGCTTTCTTGCAGACATTTCATTACCCAAATTAAATAACATAATCAGTGATGATGTTATTTAGTTTAGGTAATGGAACGTCTGCAAGAAAACAACCAAGCTCAGAGAACATCAAGGACCCCCCAATGTGAAATACCCAGGGTTCCTACACATTGGAATTCTTAAAACACAAGCTAGTAGAACAGGAGGAGGAAGTAACATAAATGAAATCTATAAGAAGCAGCAATAGCAGTATAAAAACATATCCTAGAACAGTGGTGGCGAACCTATGGCACGGGTGCCAGAGGCGGTATTCGAAGCCCTCTCTGTGGGCATACGTGCTGTTGCCCCAGCCTCGTGATCCCCTCCTCTCCAACAGCCCTCCTGAAGGAGAGTCGCCCCTAAGCATGGCCCACGCAGAGCAGCACAGCCAAGGACATGGCAGCCAGGCAGCATAGACAAGACTATGCCCTCACACTCCATTGTGCACAGTTGATGCTGCAGGGCGCGGGCAGAGGGCATGACCACCATAGCGCTGCTGGGCTGCCTGGGAGATCTGCGGCGGGCCCTGGAGGCGGTGAGTGGCCCTGCAGGCAGGCGGGGCAGGAGATGGGGGGCAGAATGGGGGTGGAGCAGGGGCGGGGCCAGGTTTTGGGCACTCAGTCTCTAAAAGGTTCGCCATCACTATCCTAGAATATAGAGAGAAATCATTTAATCCAAGCTGCTGCTCATTGCAGGAATTGCTGCCACAGCATCCTCAACAGATGTCCATAGAGCTTTGGTTAAATTACTTTCATGAAAGAGATCCTATGCTGGCCAGTACTACTGTAGAATGTCTCTTATTGGTTCCTAATACCCAGCTGAAATTTATTCCATGTAGTTTATATCTACCGTTTCCTATCAAACTGGGACAATTCTGCTCTGTCTTCAACGTGACAGGCCTTCCGACATCTGAAGAAAATAATCGTGGCTCCCTGCAATCTAAGCGTACCTATTGCCTTTAATTGTTCTTTTTAAGTATTTATTTCTCAGCCTCTTGTTATCTTGGTCTATCTCTTCTGCAAACGCTTCAGTTTGTCAGTGCCTTTGCTAAAATGCTGTGTAATAAAATATTCTAGGTATAGACTGGCCAGATGGTTGAGAGGAATCATCTTCTCTTGACGTAATTCTTCTGTTAAGGCAGCTAAAGTTTTGGAGGGTGGCTGCATTACAGATAGTCCTCGACTTACAACCAACAGTTGGAACCAGAATTTCTGTTGCTAAGCAAGGTGGTTGTTAAAGGAGTCACGCCTGATTTTACAACCTTTTGCCATGCTTGTTAAGCAAATCATGGCAGGCAGTGAGGGAAACATTTTTCCCCTGGATTTTGCTTGTAAGAAGCCGGATGGGAAGTTGCCAAAGGTGATTACCGGGGTACAGGGCGCTACAGCCATTGTAAACACATGCCCTTTGCCAAGCGCCCAAATTTTGATCATGTGAGCGTGGGATGCTGTGACGGTTGTAAGTGTGAGGACTGGTCCTAAGTCACTTTTTTCAGTGCCCATTGTTAAGTTTCAATAGTCACTAAGCAAATGGTTGTAAGTTGGGGACTACCTGTATACAATTGGCTCATTTGAACTTGTGATGCCCCACGACCCGCAGGTCTCCTCAACCAAGGCCCATTTCTTTTTCCTATTAACTGTAGGACCTTCCCTCCATCACAGGAGGTTTTTAAGAAGAGATTTGACAGCCACATGTCTGAAATGGTAGAGCAGGCATGTCAAACTCGTGATGTCACAAGACGTCGCGTGACGTATCGGAGCTTTTTCTCCATTACCGGCAATGGGGTGGGCGCAGTTTTGAGATGACGCATCCGGCCCATGGGCCGGCAGTTTGACACCCCTGTGGTAGAGGGTCTCCTGCTTGAGCAGGGGGTTGGACTAGAAGACCTCCAAGGTCCCTTCCAGCTCTGTTACTCTGTTATCTCTGTTGAAACTCATTTTGGCAAGTTTCAGTTTGGCAAGTTCCTCTTCAATTTGATCTTGACCTCTAAAGTGCTTGTTATCCTCTGTAGGACATCTCTGTCCTACAAATTTGATAATCATATGTTAAGCCAAGTCTTGGAACGGAGCCCAGGAAGATACCACTCATTGCTTCCTTCATCAGATACGGTATGATTGTTCAATCATGTCAGTTTTAATTCTCCCTACAGGTTGTGATTTTCTTCTGGATCTTGAGAATTACAGAGACTTAAATAAGCCCTCTGAATTGAGTCTGGAAAGAAATCAAGTAACCCCCAAAGTTGTGGGGTTTTTTTTGATGAGTAATGTATGTTTTAAATCCACAGCATCTTTAATGTTATGTCTATTGCCCTGTCCTATTATGCTCCAGTAGAAAAATAATATATTTATGATGCAACACTTTCATTTTTCAGAATTTCAGAGTTTATTTAATGAAAAATACATCCTGTGGCAATATTTCAATACAGTCAACTAATCCTGAAAGTCATCAGAGAGGGAAGAGGCAATTTGAGTAGGAAACAGCCATAAGGACATTTCAGGCAAATTGTCTACCTACCCTGATTAATTGGACTGTCATCCAATCAGGGGTAAAAGTGTTTCTGGAGTTTAACTACCTCTTTCATCTCCTGAAATAGAAGCAACATCATGAGTGGCCTTCTAAAAGGACCTGTCTAGACACTTCCTCACCCTGACAGTTCACCTCACCCAGCAGCTTCATGTATATGTTAAATAGGAGCAGAGAGAGTGCCAAACTCTGGGGCCTTGGGTGAGAACTCATCTCCATCAACACTAACTGGCACCAGAAGGAGCAGAACCATTATCCCTCCATCTCCTCCTAACCCCCTAAGCCAGGGGTAGGCAATCTTGGCTTTTTATGACTCGTGGACTTCAACTCCCAGAATTCCTGAGCCAGCCATGCTGAGGGGAAAGGGAGAGGTTTCCAAGCTGAGCCATACTGGCTCAGGAATTCTGGGAGTTGAAGTCCACGAGTCATAAAAGGGCCAAGGTTGCCTATCCCTGCCCTAAGCCATTTCAGAAGGAAACCACGATGAATGTTATGGAACACCAGGAAGAGACCCAGGAAGGCAAAAATGGGTGGCCATCCTCATCCAAAGCCCTCCAGAGATTATCCGCAAGCATGAGCAATACTGCAACCCGACCTGAAATCAGACTGAAAATGGTCCAAATAGTCTTTCAGAGAAGCAAACCACCCTCTCAATAAACTTCCCACCTAAAGGAGGGTTAGATTGAATTGTTCTCTTTGTCTTCCTTCATAAGCACTTCTTTAGGCATCAGTTGCATGGTTTCATTTCAGTTCTTCTAAAAAACAAGGGAGGTTCCAGGATCCAAAGATACAGACAATCTGCACAGGCGTGATCTGATCCAAGATTATTGCCAAATCAGTTAGTCCAGGGGTCTTCAAACATGGCCCTTTTATGACTTGTGGACTTCAACTCCCAGAATTCCTCAGCCAGGCTTGGCAATTGCATGCACATCAGTTTGAAGACTCCTGAGTTAGGATTTAGACAAGATTAATTCTCTAGGGATTAAGACAAGATTAATTCTCTAGGGATCTTGAACACCCTTGCTTCAGAAGTAACCTTTTCTCCCACCAAATTAAGCCAAATGAAGTTGACTTAAATTCACACTGTTGATCTATCTACATTTAATTTTCTGCCTAGCAGAATTTTCATGAACTTTCTGACAGCATAAGTAAGGAACTGAACTCAGCAAAAATAAACTAGGAATGGATGTGTTCAGTATGTGTTCACTATGCCCTGTCTGTCATGGTTCCAAAGTAAGAAACTTTTCAAAGAACTTTGAGGCATTGTTTACCTTAAAGAATCTTTAATGAGAAAACATAGCTTCAGCACGTAGATAGGCGAAGCCAAAATCTGAATTCTCCCCTAAACACATAGTATCTAAGCATAATTCACTCCTTCATTTAAGAGTTATTAATCACATTCTCCAATTAGTTTGAAGTGCGAACTTTCCCTCCAGTTGCATAACTGCCATTTCTTATCTCCTCTTATTACAAACAACCTTGAAGAATACTCTGAGATATTGTTATGGCTAATTCTCATGCACATTCTTCCCCCTCCCCTCCAGCACCATCTAATTCTAACTCTAAAAGTAATAAACAGGTTAAATAGAAAATATCTGCATTTTTGTGTATTGTCAAAGCAAGAACATCCGATGTTAGCAGCGTTGACACTGTCATTCTATAGGAGGTCTCTTAATACAGGTAGTTCTTGAATTATGATCACAGTTGAACCCAAAATTTCTGTTGTTAACTGAAACGTTTGTTGAGTGAGTTTTGCCCCATTTTACAACCTTTCTCCCACAGTTGTTAAGTGAATCACTGCAGTTAAGTTAGTAACATGGTTATTAAGTGAACCTGGCTTCCCCATTGACTTTGCTTGTCAGAAGGTTGCAAAAGGTGATCATATGAGCCTGGGACACTGCAACTGTCGTAAATATGAACCAATTGCCAAGCATCTGAATTTTGATCATGTGACCATGGGGAGGCAACACCGTTGTGTGAAAAAGTCACTTTTTTCAGTGCCCTTGTAACTTTGCACTGTCACTAAATGAACTGTTGTAAGTTGAGGACTACTTGTACATAAGATTTAAATTTCCTGCATTTCCTAAAAAGCATTTCGGAACACTCATTCTATTTAGTGAACAAGGCTTTCACTCTGAGATTTTTATGATTAATTAGATGCTTCCCTTTTTCCTGAACAGAAAAAGATCGGTCAACATTTCTGTTTTGTGACAGACGGCCTAGTAAACTACAACAATGGAGACAATAGCCCACAAAACATAGCAATTCATACTGTAGGAATAACAGTTTTCTTCCATTTTTGTAAGTATTACTGTATAGATAGAGAACCTCATACATTTTGTACTTTCTATTTTACTTTGGTTTACATTTCCCTTTCAAAAAGATTGAGCAGTGTTCTCTTTGAAGTGCATTTTGTTCTCAATTTTTAATTGTTCCATTTTTTTTTTTAAAAAAATGTAAACTAGTAAGTAATCCCTTTTAATCACATTTAATAAAACACATAGGAAGTAAGCAATAAAATGAGTAAAGCTTGATGGAATAAAAATGAGATTATGATTGGTTTGAGGGTGCAAGGTAGGGGAGAAAGGGGAAATTGGATATTTCAATCAATTGTAGCCTCCATTGGAAAAGTCCTGTTCCAGCCAACCTGATGTGTTTTCACAATAGGCCAGAGAGAAAAGTTTGTCAGGATCAGGAACAATGGTTAGAGCCTTAAGCAACATTCACTTTCTTAATAAGTAACTACTACAATACAACAGAACGGAATAACAGAGTTGGAAGGGACCTTGAAGGTCTTATAATCCAACCCCTTGCTCAAGCAGAAGACCCTTTACCAGGGGTGTCAAATTCGCGACGTCACGTGACGTTGCGCAATGTATCGGGCTGATTTTGCCATTGCCGACAATGGGGTGGGTGTGGCTTCTGGATGACGCGTCTGGTCCACAGGCCGGCAGTTTGACACCCGTGCTCTATACTATTTCAGACAAATGGCTGTCCAATTTCTTCTTAAAAACCTCTAGTGATAGAGCACCCAAAACGTCTGAAAGCAAACTGTTGCATTGATTAATTGTTCTTGCTGTCTGGAAATTTCTCCATAGTTCTAGGTTTCTTCTCTCCTTGATTAGTTTCCATCCACTGCCTCTTGTCTTGCCTTTGGTGCTTTGGAAAATAGCTGACCCCCTTTTCAAAAACAAACAAACATTGTAGCTGATATGCAAATGCCTATTCAACACTGATTAAAACAACAATACTGACAACCGATGGGACAGTTTTTAAATATGGTGGATTTTTCAATCATGACATACCTACAATGCAAACTTCTCCTCCACCATATGCAGTCTTCTTAGACTTCACTGTTTTATATCCTACATTCCAGTGAGGAGTCCAAAGATCCCAGCAGATTCTTATTTAATAACTGAAGTAGCAAATAAGAGTCAACAGCCTCATGTTGCTAAGCAATGACTCTCAGCTTCTTTGTGGATTTTTTGGTTGCTATGGAGACATCAGGGTGAGCATGCACATCATATCAAATTTTGTCTTTCTTCCTTAAACAGTAAAGACAGATTTGGTCCTTCCATCAAGGAGTGCTCCAGGAATGAGAAGAAATGGCTGGATCCAGCTCACAATAAGAGATACCAATCCTCCTCATGACTAAGTAGCATTTGATGGACAGCAACTTTTTGAAACTGGATCCTTTGCAAAGTTCAGACCTATCATCCTTAACTAGAATTTCCTTTGCCCAGATATGGTGAATACTGCAATATGTGGAAATAGCAGACTTTTGACAACCATTTCATATTTTATTGATCTAGTTGCATTCACAGTGTTGATACCACTTAGTGTCCTGGGATGAAATAAGCTGAATGTTACATACAAGAACGCACCTGGTAGAATCCAGATGGTGCAGATAACTTTCTAATTAACTGCATTAATGGCTAGGCCCCCCCCCTTAAGTTACTTTTTAAGTCTTCTTTACTCCACCTTCAAACAACTGCTTTTCTTTTCAGCAATTGTGCCCCAAATCAGTTTGCTCATCAAGACTTCAGCCATTAAGGCATGATTTTATGAGTCTTGCTTAGGGCTATTTTGCTGGTTTTCCTAACTCAGTCTTACAATTAAGAGCATATAAATGACATGTGGAATGGAACAGCAACATTCCAACACCCCATTGTGAAATTGTGTTCTTCAGTCTCTTATCAGACCATCTTATTAATTTAATAGAGTTGCAGACAGGGCTTTGGATGTGAAAGCAGAAACATGCAGGGAAAATCTGGGACACATCTACAGCTTCTTAAAGCAGCCACTTATTTTCCTACCGTAGATCACATAGTTGTTAATCCCAGAAAAAAGGAATGAACTGTCGACTGTAGCTATCACCACATTTACATATTCCCCTGGGCCGAAGCATAACTCTACTAGACATCACTATACTTTAATTCAGTTCATCAGACTAGACAAATATGTCTGCTCTTTTGTAGGAAAACATTATGAATATATATCATTCACCTCAGCAGGATTCAACATCTTTTGACAACTGCATGATAGGCAGAAATTAGTTAGATGCAGGTTTACTTCATTTTTTTCCCTAGAAAACATTAGATTTCCAGGATTAAGATTAAAAAGCAGCCTGAATGTTACTATATTTTTACTTTATTCTGTATCTTACAAGATGAAAACTGTCTTCACCTGTCAGAAGTTTTTAATTTAGGAAAACTGTATTTCTGCTATTAGACATAAAATAGAATTATAGAATTTTTCCCACTTTCTTTTACATATATTTTTCAACTGCCTGGAGCTGTACCTGAAGATATTTGTTTCAATAAAACTAAGAGAAAAAAAGGCATGAATCAAGAAATGGTAATTTCTGTTTAATGTTTGACAAGACCATCTGATACTCTTTGCTTAGCAATGTACCAGTATATGTTCATTTGGAGTAAATATTAAAGATTGTTCTAATGTGCATATGTATAAGACTTTAATAAAAAATGCAACCTAATAGTAGGGAAGTATAAGCATTTTTATAATTCTTGTCCTCCCTTCCACCAGACACCTATAATTACACTTGAGCATGTAAGTTAAATGGATTAATAATATGAATTATTAGCTGATTTACATGAGAGTTACAGCTATGCTCTAAATCAAGCATGTCAAACTGCCGGCCTACAGGCCGGATGCGTCATGCCAAAACTGTTCCCACCTCATTGCCAGCAAGGGGGGAAAAGTCGTGATATGTTGCGCGACATCACATGATGTCGCGAGTTGACATGCCTGTTCTAAATTGAGTGAAGAATAGAATTTCAGATTAATTCAGTTGCACCAAGATCAACTGATCTGTGCTGAATCCACACCTTGCTAAGCTAAAAGGAGACAGATAATTTATTTTCTTTGGAATTCCTGTTGGATTAAATGACTGAGTCCACACAGCATTCTAAGCTTTATTTAACCATATTGAAAAAACCACAGGGGTTAAAGTTAGCAGGATATGTTAGACTAAAACCAAATATAGCCCACCAATGGCTTTGTGTAATATGTGCTTTATGGGTTTGTGTCAGACGCATAGCGACCAATGTAAAGGGCAGCTCAGTTCAGCTGCATAGAATACTGACTGTGAACACTGCTACTGTTGAAGAAACTCTTCCAACGCATAGTCATCCCAGCCATATTTTGTTCAGGGTCAATAAATCCAGATCAAATTAATAAAATCCTGTACCACAAAGATTTCTAACTAAAATAAGACACTTAAGGTATATTCTAAAACTTGAGCTGGACTTCAGCCTACCCCCAGAAAGCTCCTATTTGCTGTTCTTAAAATGGGAATGAATTACTCATCTTTCTAGATGAGCTAAGCATTGAATGGTGCAGTACACTGCAGAGAGAGCCAATTCAGTACTTCAGCTTACATAATGAGACAATGACTAACTACCGTCTAATCATGCTAATATTGGGCATTGTGAGGTAACTTATTCATTTTTTTAAAAGAGCCCCCCCCCAATTGAAAAACTATATACAGGAATGGCATTTCAAAGCCAGCTATTGGTATTTCATAAATTCAGAAGTGCAGGCTTCATTCTCCTTATTTGACACAGTAGATGGTGTGTTTTTGAGAAAAGCGATTTCAGATTATCTTTAGCAGGGGTCTTCAAACTTGACCCTTTTATGACTTGTGGACTTCAAGTCCCAGAATTCCTCAGCCAGAATTGAAGTCCACAAGTCGTAAAAGGGCCAAGTTTGAAGACCCCTGATCTTGAATATAAAAAACCAAGGAGAAATTAACAGCAATGATGGTCAATAAATAAGTAGTCAGTCACTTATTTATCAACACAGTCATTCTATCTCAGGCAAAACAAACGAGTCTCTCAGTCAACAATAAATCCAACATCCATGCCAAGAGAAGACTATCCTCTTCCTGCGTTTTCAAGAGAATCAATAATGGACTGATACATGAATGCAGTGAGAAACCTACAGAGGCAGGTCTATGGAGATTCCCAGTCATCCAGGTCATGGTTGTCCCAAAGGTGCTTTTTTCAAAGGAAAAACTAAGGAAGTCCAGTAGCCCTTTAAAAAAGCACTTTTGGGACAACTTATAGAGGCCCATCCATAAACTTTGCACCCTTCCTTTCAAAATGCTCCTTGTAGAAAGAATCAGAACTCCAGACTTTTCTCTCATAAAGTGCAATAGCTGACACAAAATGTACCACCATAAATGAACTGATCCTGGTCCACCAGAGTTCATGTTCCACTATCCTGACATCACATAATTCTTCTTTCCTTCTTTCTGTCTGAAGGAAGAGCCATAAAAGAATGGCATTTGGACTGAGGACAAGAGACTTTTCCCTTCACTAAATTATCCCATTATAATGTATGGTAGAACCAAACTTAACCAAACCATACTTCATTGAATGTAGAACTAAAATTCATTGCATTCAACGACTCTCTTTTGATGTTTGGAAAATCTGACTGTCCTTACATAGCGGAACAATTGCATATTTCAATTAAGTTGAAACAGATACTTTGGGAAAACTGAGGTAATTCCCCAAAGTGTCCATTTAAGATGGAAATGCATTGAACATCCTTCTAAAATGGATAAAAAATTGAAGCTTTTTATGAACACTGCACTCTGCAACTTTTTGTTGCTGGACTCACACATACAATTTAACAAATATCTCAGCCCCTTCCCATTGATAAAGGCTCTTTTCTTCAAATTGCCAGAATGCTGTGACATGTTTCCAGTACTGATATAACTATTTCAAGATGCAAAACAAACAAGAAAACCAATACGCAACTTTTATTGGGTCCTAAGCATGTTCCATTGAGACATTTTGTAAACATTGTTTATTGTCCTTGTACATGGGATGCACTTAAAAGCCCATTTATGAGTGTACAAGAGGATCACATTAAAACAGACTGGCATTGTAGTTAGTTATCCTATTGCAGGCTCCTCCAACTTTAAAAGCTTGCTAGGGTGGCACACAAATTGCTTTGAAACTATTGTAATACATTCCTAACATAGGTACCAGGAATACCAAAATACATATTCTGGTGTGCCATATACAAGATTGTCCATCTCTTGTAAAGCTGCCTCTCAAGATATCATTAGTTATCCAGAAAGGACCAAAGCTGAATTTAAAGAAAGGCATTTTTATATTGACTGCCCATTCCAGCCATAATGATTGGGATTTACCCCCGTTTCTGCTATTCACTTATTTGAGGTTTTTCATCATACACAAACAGATAGCAGATCTTCACTAATTTAATATTTATTTATATTTGGTGACTTCAAGGCTCTTTAATGTTTGCATTATTCTTCTAGTTGGCTTTCTTTTTATATTAATTATGTCACAGAAGCAATTGCATGCCATAGACTTTGGGTCAGAGACCATAAGGCAGTAAAGGGAGGCTTATATGGTCAAAACATACTACAATTGTGTTGTATATGCAAGGCCTACTACAGTAAATAAGGCTTGAACAGAAATACAAAACTGTTCAGATATTCCCATTCATTCCACAGGAACTAACAAGAAACCATGGCAAATAGCACCAAACATATGTAAGTGCAATCAAATGTTCTATATCAGTGTATCTATTACTTAAATTCCGTCCTGAGAATTAAATACAATATGGACAGTTCCAAACACCCCATGACTTCTTGGAATGTCCTTAGTGCCATAACCAGCACTGCATTTTTTTGTTAATGTAAAAAGGGAAATTAAAATCATTTTCCTTTATTCATCACAGGAAAATGAGGAGTAAAAATTAAACATTGATATCTATTAATAGCAGCAAGATGTTCTATCAACAGCATAACCACTTTGGTACTTTTGAATTGAGAAGGCAAGTGTGTGATTGTGAACTCCTCTTGAATTTCTCCACAGAAGGAGATTTGGCTCAAAATTCCAAACGGCAAAAGGGCACCACCCAGAAAGCGTAAGGCAAAAAGATTAATAAAAAATGAGTCACTTTATAGCTTATTTCATAATTCTGATTTTCTCCTCCAATGCAATTACCGCTGTTCTTTTCCTTGTCCTCGAGTTCCTTTAAGAACGTACTTTTCAATCATCAAAAACCTGGTGCCATCCAGTTAAGAAACTTCATGGCAAGTTCAAAGCCAAGGAAGCATGCCTGAAAAAAAAATACATATTAAGTAAAGACATAAATTCACATTTTTTTGTGGAATATTTTATATATTTTTTCCTATAGAAGAATTTTCATTAATAATGTGCTGTTTCACAGCATGAATTACTCTGCTTAATTAATAGATACAATACCAACAAAATGGGGCTGTTTCAACATTAACCTCCAATAAATATATTGCATGGGCATATATAATAGCTAGGCATTCAGTCAAGAGGAACATTGCTCAAAGGAAACTTGCTGGAGAGGAAGGAAGGAAAAAAAATATCAGTCTGGCAGTCTGTTTCTTCAAAAGCTGCTTTAGAAGACTGGGGAATCATCCAGAATAGTATGCATGAGGATGCTGAATTCTACGTAAAAAAATTAATGACAGTCAGCTTTTACAGTTGTCTGCAAGGAGTTTCCACTGGATCTTACGTCCTTTCAACAACCACTTTGCTTAATGACCGGGCTGCTGGTCCAAATTGTGGTCACTAAATGAGGACGATCTGTAATAAGCGTGTTGTTGATTTATTACTGTTTCCTACTTATTTCATTGTTTTAGTATTGCTGTACATTAGCTACAGTTGCTTGAATGACAGAAATGGCTTCTAAATTCAACTAATGGAACTGAAGAAACCTGTAAATCAAATACAGAAGTCCAACTAAAGGTACTATACTTTCGATGTAAAATTGGCTAGAAGGATAAAAAATAAAGTGTTTTCCAGAGGATCTGTCGGGAGGCTTTAGCTTCTTACTTTTCTGTCTTAACTCTTAACAGGAGAAGAGCCATCTCTGCCTTTGCTCCTGATCTTTGGAACAGATTACCTCAGAAGGGAGGTCAGCTCCAATCTTCCTGACCTTCCACAAGAGTTTAAAGACCTGGTTCTGTCAGCTGGCTTGGAGTTCCAATGAGAAGGCTTCATGTTGGGGCTGGTTGACAGATTAATAATGGATCTCTCCCTCCCCCTCCCCCACCCATTCATTCTACTCCCGCTCTTCTGATCTTTTAGTTAGGGTTGTGTATTTATTTTGGGTTATTTATTTTGTTCCTACTGTGTTTAGGTTTGGTAAAATGTTATCTTCTTTCCACATATAGTCCTCAACTCACAACTACAATTGAGCCCGAAATTTCTGTCGCTAAGTGACATATTTGTTAAGTGAATTTTACGACCTTTCTTGCCACAGTTGTTATGTGCAGTAACATGACTGTAAAATGAATCTGGCAGTCGTTAAGTTAGTAAAATGAATCTGGCCTCTCCATTGGCTTTGCTGGTCAGAAGGTCGCAAAAGGGGATCACATGATCCCAGGACACACTGCAATCGTCATAAATATGAGTAATTGCCACGCAGATGCTGCAAGGGTCATAAGTGTGAAAAAATGGTCGTAAGCCACTTTTTACAGCGCCGTAACAGTAACTAAATGAACTGTTGTAAGCCGAGGACTACCCTGTATTATAAACAGCCCAGAGTTACCTTGGGGTAAGATGGGCAGTCAGTAAATTTAATAAATAAACAAATGAACCAGAAGTCAAAGTATTTGCTTACTGCATTGGCAGGAAAAGCTCTGATCATCACAGCACTGAATCCCTTGTATAGAGACATCACTCCTTCCTCTCGAACAAGCTCTCGCAGGACATCTCTGAAGCCATTGGGATACTTTCCCGGAGGAGCTGTTGAAAAACGCAGAATACATTTCGTGAACTTCATCCTCCAAGAGGCTTTGACCAGACCCCCTTCTTCTTTCCCAATCCTCTTTATTTCTATCTCTTGCCATAGCAATAGCAACGACACTTAGACTTATATATCACTTCACAGTACTTTACAGCCCTCTCTAAGCAGGTTACAGAGTCAGCATATTGCCCCCAACATTTCACCGCCCTCGGAAGGATGGAAGGCTGAGTCAACCTTGAGCCGGTGAGAATCGAACTGCTGAACTGCTGTCAGCAAAAGTAGCCTGCAGTACTGCATTCTAACCACTGCGCCACCAGGGCTATAGTGGTCAAATGCTCTTCAATTAACAACAATTGATTGATTCCCTGCACTCAATGTTTCAGTCCCTAGTCATCTCACAATTGAACAATTGTAATAAGCTCGACATGGGACTACCCTTTAAGAACATTTGGAAGCTACAGCTGGTACAAAGTGCAGTGGTGTGGGCAGTTTTGGGCCCCCCAAGAATGGCTCCTGTAACACCACTGCTCCACGAGCTGTACTGGTTCCCAGTCTGTTTCCAGGTGCAATTCAAGGTGTTGGTGATCACCTTTAAAGCCCTTCATAGCATGGGTCCAGGTTACCTGAGGGAACATCTCACCGCACTGGCCTGTCCCATTTATGCCAATATAGGAGGCATGCTGTGAGTCCTGGGAGTCTCATTATTCCAACTGACGGGGTCCAGAGCAGGGCCTTCTCTGCTATTGCTCCTGCCCTCTGGAACATCTTGCCCCCCCCCTCCAATGTGAGGTGGGCCCCAACCCTCCTATCCTTTCGTAAAGGCCTAAAGGCCTGGCTCTGCCAGTTGGCCTGGGGTCCCAATGGGGGAACAGCAAAGTGGAGGTGGTTGATCAAGTAACAACAGTTTCTACCATCCTCCCATTCCACTCCTGCCCTCCCCATGTAAATTATAACCCTTTGGTTATAATTTATTCATGTTTTAATGTAGATGCATACATACATTTTTATGACTGTAAGCTACCCAAAGTTACCCTAGTCCAGGGGTAGGCAACCGTGGCTCTTTTATGACTCGTGGACTTCAACTCCCAGAATTCCTGAGCCAGCATGGCTCCACTTGGAAACCTCTCCCTTTCCCCTCAGCCTGGCTGGCTCAGGAATTCTGGGAGTTGACGTCCACGAGTCATAAAAGAGCCTAGGTTGCCTATCCCTGCCCTATGGTAAGATGGGTGGCCAATAAATTTTATAAGTAAATATAAATAAAATAAACGATTACCATGAGGGAAGATTTTCACATTTCTGCAATACCAAAACAAGGTGGTAGTCCCTGCCCCTACTCCTTACAGAAATCTTATTTTTATCAACCTGCCTGAATTTTTAGGAAGCAAGTGAGAGGGTTAACTGAGAATGTTTGAAAACTGTTTCCTCTTCAACAGCCTGTTTGGTTTCAGTAATTGCTGATGAAAAAAAGAAAAGTCCTTCCTGTGCAAAACCGTAGAAGCCAAGAGGCTGGCAGAATGACAAGTCGCTTCACTCCTCTTCTCCAATTGATTTGGTAGAAATTTATTTTTTTGTTAATGCCCAAGAGAGTAAGCAGGCTGTAAAGCATGGAACTTCCCCTCGCTATCAATTAAAAAAATAAAAGTAAGACACACCCTTTGTAATAAACATTTTAATAGCCAATTATGCACACAACCTACCGGTATATTGCAAATGTAAAAGAGGAAGAGAATGTAAACTGGCCAAAGAATATAAATGTAAAAACTAAAGAAACAAGAAAAGAAAAGGTAAGAAAGTTTTCACCAATGTCCATCCTATGAAGCACTCTTCCTCGCATGAAGAACTTTGGGCACAACTGCAAGTAGCCCTTGACTTATGACCATAATGGAGCCTGCCGAATAGAGTGGTAAGTCGTGGTGGGTCATCACCTGATTTTATGACCTTTTTTTGTGGTGGTTGTTAAGTGAATCCACAGTTCACTATTGGGTGTTTTGGCTGAAAACTGCAAATGGCTGTAAATGCAGGCCTGTTGCTGAGCATTCAAAATGTGGTCATGTGATCGAGGGAGGATAAGCCGATCATTGGAACTATGAAACTGGGCCATAAGTATCTTTTGGGTGGGGGGTTCATGGATAACTCCATATTGTCACTAAGCAACCAGGCATCAGTAATTATCTTGTAATTAGCCACTTGCCTGTTTTGTCAAGGCAAATACCTCAACTCAGTGTTTCTCAACCTCAGCAGCTTGAAGATCTATGGATTTCAACTTCCAGAATTCCCTGCAGACTGGCTAGGGCAGGGGTCTTCAAACTTGGCCCTTTTATGACTTGTGGACTTCAACTCCCAGAATTCCTCAGCCAGCGTGCCTGGCTGAGGAATTCTGGGAGTTGAAGTCCACAAGTCATAAAACGGCCAAGTTTGAATACCCCTGGCCTAGGGTATTCTGAGAATTGATGTCCACACATCTTCAAACTCTCCATGTTTGAGAAACACTACTGTAACTGATTATATTGTAGGTAGCACACACACAGGGAAAAGGTAGATTAAGAAAATCTTTCTAAATTTATGGAAAAGAACTGCCAAATTGCAAAGCACATTTATGTCATTACTCTTCAAAAGAATCCAAAAAAGTTTTAGCTCCATTTTTTTTCACTAGCTACCCAGCTATGTGATACTAGGACTAGTGCAGTGACCTGAAAAAAAGCAATTTTCATACTAGTTTATAGAACTTTTGAATTCTTTGCCTGGAGGCAATTTTACATTCTCCATAGCTGAGCAAACAAAATGTGATTTTCAATCTTTAGCCCAGCTACAAGAACCAGCTTCATTGGAAAATGATTAATGTATGATGCAAGATGGGATTACAGATAGTCCTCCTTTAGCGAGCACAACTGGAATCAGCAATTCAGTTGATAAGTGAACTGGTCAGTAAGTGAAACCACAAGTGTGCTCATGATTTTACCTCAGCTTTCCTTTGCTTTACAAATCTGTAAAGGTCCTAAATGCAAAGATTGCTCGTAAAGCTATTTTCATCACTATTGTAACTGCAAACAGACACTAAATGAGACTATCCCTAACAAGGACTGTACTGTACTCTCCTTTTACTTCAATTTCCATGGTGACCAGAATTAAACACATTGAAACTAGTAATTCGAAGAGAGGTGGGAATGTAGCAGAACAAGGAGAATGTGTTCTGCACTATTAGGCTTAGCTAACACACCTCAGAAAATGCGAATACCTCATCTAATGCCAGATTAAACCAGAGACTGTCATGGACTGTTGCCCAGGAATGATTTTCAGAAGAGTTCCAGGAAATATTATGAGCAAACGTGTGCTAAGAGATCTAATCTTCAACCATGCATTCTCATGAGAATAGAGTGGGATGACAATGGAGAATGGAGAGGGAAGGAGGAGAGTTGCTGATATCAATGGCCCACCCTCCGTGCACCTCTAAGTATCTAAAATAGCAGGCAAAGAGGATAGTTGAACAGCATTGTTCTATTTCAGTTGTTCTGCCTGATTTAATAGGAAAGGATTAAATATTTGGAGTAAGATCTGCTCTGAACATCTTAGACAACTAGTCCTCATTTAACAACCACAGTTGGGACTGGCACCTTGGTCATTCAGCAAAGCATTGCCAAGTAAAACCACAACGGTACTTACCATCTTACTTCAGTTTCTCTTTGCTTTACAGATGTACAAAGGTCAAAAACGCAAGGACTGGTCGCTAAGTTGCCTTTTTATCACTATGGTAACTGAGAATGGTTGCTAAACAAGGTGGTTACTAAATGAGGGCTACTTGTATAAAAACCTATTGATAACTTTTCTCCACAAATCCTACTTTTAAATCTGCCTGCCATCATCTTTACGGGAGCATCAGTTAACTCACCTGTCTGGAACCGTGACTTCAGAACATCAGGAGGGATTCCCACAGCCCAGTTGAAGATCCCTGCCATTCCTCCAGCAAAGAGTATTCTGAGTACACTGAGGTCACTGACACTGTGGGAAACAGGAGACAGGCAGAAAAAGGGCAAACAGGAATTCATCAAAATGGCTATTAAAAAGAAATAGAAGAAAAGAAAGACTGGGTGCATCTCATTCAGACTCCCGGGGGAGGGGGGGGGCAAAGGTTATACAATAAGCAATTCCCTCAGGTGAAGTCAGCAGTTTTACTTCAAAACGGGCTGTACAGGTAGTCCTCGACTTACAACAATTTGTTTAGTGACCGTTCAAAGAAACCACGGCACTGAAAAAAGTGACTTATGACCATTTTTCACACTTATGCAGCATCCCCATGATCAAAATTCAGATGCTTGGCAACTGCCATGTATTTATGACGGTTGCAGAGGCCCAGGGTCAGGTGATAACCTTTTGCAACCTTCTGACAAGCAAAGTCAATGGGGAAGCCATGTTTACTTAAGAACCGTATTACTAATTTAACAACTGCAATGATTCACTTAACAACTATGGAAAGAAATGTCACAAAATGGGGCAAAACCCCCTTAACAGCTGTCTTGCTTAGCAACAGAAATTTTGTCGTAAGTAGAGGAGTACCTGAATTTGCCCAGCAAAGACTATTTCTTTGCCAGGATCTCTGTAGAAAAGTTACTGCTACAACCACTGGTACATCAAGCTTATATTATCAGAACTGGCCATTCTAAATCAAACTGCTAGATTCAGCAAGAATCCAGGCTGATATCCTTCAAACTGTACTATGCTAAAAGAAGAAAATGTCCTTTTGCAATTTGTGTTAGAATAAAAGCTTCTAACTGTATGTAGAGTCATATAAACCCTGAGATAAAAGCCTAATGTTTGGCATAAAAGTACTGAAATATAGCTGACAGTGGTTTATTCAACAAATTCTATTTAATGACTTATCACAATATAGAAATCCAGTAATTCTGCTACATTATAATTCATGGTAGATTATGCCAATGAATCCATTAGCCTTCCTTACAAGATGCACGAACTTGATCCTGAAAAACATATTTTATAAATGCCAAATGATATTATTCGTAATTTATTTATTTCTTAAATTTATATGCCGCCCATCTCATCAAACTATTATCATGAAGCTCTTACTTCAGAATAAAACGAATTTCTTAGCTGTTCTTGTGAGAAATCCAGCATTCTGCTTACCTCTGTCCCTGAGGAGTCAAAATATTTTTCAGCCATTCATAGGTCATGAAGTACATCCCACTGGCTGGAACATCTGGTCCAATAAACAGAGCCAACTTAGAAAAATGAGAGACACAACTGCGGAACTAGTCAAGAGACCCAACTGGCAAGGACAAAAAGGATAAAACCTGCCAGCTTTCTTTAAGCAGAATTATAATAATGGCCTAAACAATGCAGTTACTTTAGACCTTCATTTGACTGACAGAGAAAACAAGATTTAGTCTCTTCTCATTTACACTGTATCCACCCTATTAGGGAAGGATGGAGCGGGATGGAGAAAAAGGGCCTTCTCTGTGGTGGCTCCCTCCCTATGGAATATCATCCCCCCCCGGGAGATAAGATTGACTCTCAACCTGATACTGTCCCAGAAGGCCCTGAAGACATGGTTCTATCAGCAGGCCTGGGAAGCCCAAGTTGATACAGAGCCGACCATGTGTCTGGTTTGTGTTTGTTGCCGCTGTAACAGGGAAAGGTTTAAGAATTTTATACTATGGATTTTTAATGACTTGTGGACTTCAACTCCCAGAATTCCTTAGCCAGGCACACTTGCTGAGGAATTCTGGGAGTTGAAGTCCACAAGTCATAAAAGGGCCAAATTTGAAGACCCCTGTTGTAAGCCATCCAGAGTCATTGTGTGTGAGTTGAACAATATATAAATATTGTAAATAAACATTGTGATAAGATATATAAGCACTGTTCACACACAATGTTTCTGTCATTCAGTTAGCTGGCTGGACATAAGGTTAGTCAAACTGGGCTCTTTAATGTACTGACTATCATCTTTGTCCTTGTAGCTAGTGAAAAGGAAGACTCAGTTTCTTTTGGCGTGGGGGGAAGAGGATGAGCAATTTTTTAAAGAAAGAAAATACAGGTAGTCCTTACTTATGACCACAACTGAGCCCCAAATTTCAGTTGCTAAGCAAGGCAGTTGTTAAGTGAGTTTTGCCCCATTTTACAATCTTTTTTGCCACACTTGTTAAGCAAGTGACTGCAGCTGCTAAGTGAACCATGTAGTCATTAAGCAAATCTGGCTTCCTCCGTTAACTTTGCTTGTCAGAAGCCGGTTGGAAAGGTTCTAAATGGCAATCCCATGACCCTGGGACACGGGTAGGCAACCTTGGCTCTTTTATGACTCGTGGACTTCAACTCCCAGAATTCCTGAGCCAGCCATGCTGAGGGGAAAGGGAGAGGTTTCCAAGCTGAGCCATGCTGGCTGAGGAATTCTGGGAGTTGAAGTCCACGAGTCATAAAAGAGCCAAGGTTGCCTACCCCTGCCCCGGGACAATGCAACAGTCATAAATATATGCCAGTTGCCAAGCACACAAATTTTGATCATGTGCCCATGGGATTGCAGCAACGGTTGTAAGTATGAAAAACGGTTATGTGTCACTTTTTCAGTGCCACTGTAACTTCAAACAGTCACTAAATGAATGGTTTTAAATCGAGGACAACCTGTAGAACTGTGGTGGTATGGTCACAAGCAACCTCCCATGGATAGGTCTGAAGGGCCCTGTCTACCTACCTCCCATTTCTGTTCATTTTTTTTTTACCCTTCTCCCCATGTGTCTATAGTTAGTCAGAATGGCAGTAGAAAAGGGATCTTAGAAACATGGGGTTGAGTATATTTGGGGCTGAATCAAATTCCTGCAGAGAACCGGCTGAATGAATTCAGATCTTCAGTTCAAAATCTGATTTAATTCAGCCAGCTAACTCTGCGGGGATTAGACTTGCATGATAGGCTAACCACCGCTCTATAATTATCTTGTCAAGTGCATTATGTAATCAGGGTTAAAAAAAAAACATTTGGGGGGGAGGGGGCTTTTACAGTTCCACTATTTTAAGAACAATTCTCCACAACTACCTCTCATGAGTGTGAGCACTGTTCCTTTGTACACGCCTCGAATGCCAGCTTCACGATACAATTGTTTGGCACAGTCCAAAGGGCCCGCATATTTTTTTTCACCAGAGGCTGCTTGGATCTAAACGGTTCAAAAAATAATGGCCTCATCGATTATAACATACTGTTCCTTAAATTATTCTGTCTTCCTAAATCTAAGCTACTGTTGAAATGAGTCTGCACATGTAAACAATTTTCCTAAGAAATCGCCCATGAGATGAGATTCAATCAGGAGTTTGTTGATTATGCATCAAAATGGTAAAAATTGGGGAAAAAATATAAACCCACAGCTGCCATCTCTCCCAGAAAGTTTTTCTAGCTGTTTAAGCACCCAGAGCAGGCTTCCAACAGTTCTACCCATTCAAGAAGCCCCAGTAGAAACGTTTGTGAAGAACATTAGCCCTAACTGTAACTGGGACTTTGTCTTTGTCATAGCGAACAATTGTTGTGTACTGAGAGCCAGTTTGGTCTAGTGGTTAAGGCACCAGGCTAGAAAGCAAAAGGCAGTGAGTTCACGTCCTACTTTAGCCATGAAAGCCAGCTGGGTGACTTTGGGCCAGTCACTTTCAGCCCAACTCATTTCACAGGGTTATTTGTTGTTGTGGGGAAAATAGGAGGAGGAAAATGTGTTGGATATGCTTGTTGCCTTTTTTGTCAAAATAAAAGTGGGTGGTAGGTAGGTAGGTAGGTAGGTAGGTAGGTAGATAGATAGATAGATAGATAGATAGATAGATAGATAGATAGATAGATAGATAGATAGATAGATAGATAGATAGATAGATAGATAGATAGAATTTGTTTTACAACTCTCCTGGTCACTTTACAACCAAGACACTTGCTTAATGACATTACAAAAAAATGGATCTGGTCATCTGGTGATGAGCCATTTTATGACCATCCTGATGGTAATTGTGAGGCTCAATGACGGTCATAACTTGAGAACTACCTATTTTTTGACTTAGTATGAACCCAGCCACAATATTCATCCAACTATCATGTATATGCCCCGGCAAGCAGAATGCTTGGGTGAAGTTGCCTAAACTGAGAAGCTAAAGTCAGGCTGGTTTGTACTTGCATGGGACACTTCCCAGGAATATCAAGACTTAAGTTAGACTGAACCCTTGGAAGGCCTAACAGAAGAAGGGAGTGATCAATCACATTTATATTATTGCCAGAAAAACTGTACTGGCTTATCCATGAAGTTGCCAGAATTGAGTGATCCCATCTACTGATATAATATGCATATACATGCCAGGATTTTCAGTCGTAATAGGGGAATGTTGCTCAGGACAGAATTAATTATCTACTGAGAAAGAATACGCGTATACTTTGGCTCTTCAAAGGGTAATGTCTAACATCCAGAAGAATCCGAAATCTCTAATCAGACAACAACATTTCCAACTTTGCCTATCTTACTTCTCTAATTACTTCTGTGCTCCAGCTTTAGCCATCAGAGAAATCTTAATATCACAATGAAACAATGCTAGGGAAACTGAAATACTGATAGCTACAGGAGATAAGACATGTTCTGAAATTTGAGCATTTTTATCTCCCCCACATAATACTTTAATCTAAATGTTTGCATATATTCCCTCTCTCTCTCTCCCTCTCCCTCTCTCTCTCTCTCCGTACATGCATACATACATACATACACTGACATGGGCATATCAAAAATTTAGAAAACCATGTTATCAACAAGATTATGATTGTGAATATGCTCAACTATCCTAAAGAAGGATAAATAAAGAATGTGGATAGGAAGATGTTGTTCAGTTGTGGGATGGAGCATGGAAAGGTTCTTCTCTTACCTGTAGTAGGCATTTGATCCTTTCTCCTGGTGCCATAATTGCAGTTGTAAACACCCCCGATAACATTCCTGCTGCAAACAGCTGAGGATATCTATATAGAGTGGACATTACATTGTGGGATATAGACTAAACATAAGAATGATAATGATAATTATGATGACAATGACGATGATAATAATAGAGATAATAATGATAATGATGGTAATAATTATGATAATGATGATGATGATGATAATGATGATGATGATGATGGAGGTCATCTAGTCCAAGCTCCTGTTCAGGCAGGAAACCCTATACCATTTCAGACAAATGGTTGTCCAATCTCTTAAAAATTTCCATTTGTACCATTGATTAATTGTTCTAACTGTCAGGAAATTTCTCCTTAGTTTAGGTTGCTTCTCTCCTTGATGCACTAGGCCAGGGGTGTCAAACTCAATTTCATTGAGGGCTGCATCAGCGTTGTGGTTGCCCTGGGGGGGGGGCAGGTGGGTGTGGCCAGGGTAGGTGCGGCCTACTGGGTGGGCGTGGATGAAGTGGGTGTGGCATACTGGGTAGATGTGGCCAGCTTTACATTGTTCACATCAAGGGTGCCTGTGGGGGCCTGGGCAGGAGTGGGACAGATCTGAGGGTCTCTGGCAGAAGGGGGTGGGACAAGTGCCAAGTGGGGCAAGTGCCAAGGCATGGTCCGTTGGAAGAGTCTCACTGCTCCTCTCAGGCCATGCGGGGGGGGGGGGGCTTATAGAGCTAGGACTGAATGCGTTTGAACATAGATGGCCACCATAAAATTGTACATTGGCTCCCGGCTGGCCTAGGCCAGGGCCAAAGCAGAGGAGGGGCCACTCCCTCACTGTTTCCAGGATGGCTTCGCGGGCCATATGAAACCACTTCGCAGGCTGCATCCGGCCCCCAGGCCTCGTGTTTGACATGTCTGCATTAGGCTATATTAGATACAGTTTAAGAATAATTTCTCCTTCCAAAGTTCCTTTTTTAGAAAAAAAAATCCAGCAACAATTAAATAAAAAAAGAATATAAAGATAGTCCAATCTCAGAGGTGAAGGCTTCAATTATGTGCCATGAAAATCAATGTTCGCAGGAACATTTAATTATGCCATTATTTTTTTTTCCATTTATATCCCAAACAGATGCCTTAGAAAGAGCCAAGGAGTGGTATTCAGAGCTCCAATTTCCTCCATCTGGTCAAATTCAGCCAAAACAGACATGGATCAAATAAATATTATGGTTCAAGATTTTTACCTCAACTATCAATACAACACATCTAGGTAAATGCAGCCAACAAAGCAGAATCATTTGCAAAATAAATCTAATGTTTTGTATAAAAACAATGATTTTTTTTTTAAAAAAAACCTTCTGTTTTCTAAACAAAGGTAAAGCCTGGAAAGATCCATCCATTAGTGATGGATCTTTAATTAAAGATAATAATGATGTTATTGTTTATACAATGCGCTATAGTTTATGAAACTGAGGAAAGAAAGAAGAATGGTTCATGTACCATGTTAATTCATACTGCTAAATATATATGCATTCATAGGTTGTATGACTCAAGCCACAATGATTTACAAACTATCATTTATATAGTCTATGAACTGTCAAGTATTGTTTATTTTAGAAATAGTGGCTTGGCATTATGAATGAATCCAGCATCGTATGTCTGCCTATCCAGAAGCCATGGTGGCACAGTGGTCTGAATGTAGTGTTGCAGGCTAACTCTGCCCACAGCCAGGAATTCAATCCTGACCGACTTAAGGTTGACTCAGCCTACCATCCTTCTGAAGTTGATAAAATGAGGAGCCAGATTGTTGGGGGCAAAATGCTGACTCTGTAAACCACTTAGAGAGGGCTGTAAAGCACTGTGAAGCGGTATATAAGTCTAAGTGCTATGTCTGTCTGTCTGTCTGTCTGTCTGTCTGTCTGTCTGTCTATCTATCTATCTATCTATCTATCTATCTATCTATCTATCTATCTATCTATCAATCATCTTATCTATCTAGTTTACCTCTAGTAGACTAAAGAGGAAGAAAGAGATAGATATATAAAGTGGTTGGAGAGAAAGGAGCAGATGAGATATGTTATTAAAAATAGTCCTCGAGTTACAACCAGTGTTGCAAATCCTAATCTACGGGATTTAGGCAATGAATCTGGTTAAATACATGTAACAGTATTTGAAAGCTTCAAAGTAATAATCTTATAATCTCAATGTTTTACATGCTTCTTGAATACAGTGATGAATACATGACTATGAAAATTGAAACACCATATGCTGCATCTTGCAAATATTGTTCCAGAAACTAACACAAATGTGAGTGCCTTTATTTTCCAAATCCTCTACTGACAATCTACTTGAGCTGAAGGCACATCTGGAATTTGCAGATAACATGGGGAGTGCATTCATATGTCTACCATGATGTGCCTGGCAAGTTATTAAGAAATATGTGGTATTGTGTTGATTGGAGGATGAGTTAGCCCTCCAGACTGCTGCCTATGGTCCCTATAGGAATTTTGCAGTATTGAAAGATATTGCTACAAATCAATAAGATGGTAGAAGTTGATGCTTTGCAGTAAGTCAGATGCCAATATTATGGGGAGAAAACTAAGTGAGGATAGAGAACCTCTTGATGGTGGACATCAAGGGAAGTATCTGAGAACACCCCGATGCCTACCCCTGAACTAGATGGGAGATAAAGACAAACAAAATTCTTTTATCTCTTTGTTTTTATAAAGTTTTATAAACGTCCTTAATCAAACTTCAGCTACCCAAAAATGCCATTTCACAGAGAACAACATGCCTTCTACAATCATATTCATTCAGAATTAAGTCCTACTCATTTTACCAGTCCTTTTTAATTGTCTAAAAATCACAGCCAGCTAACCAGGACTCTAAATGCTTGTGTGGAAGTACCTCTTTTTAAAAAAATGTTAATATTTAAGTAAGTATGCAAGGAAGTGTAGACAAAGCAGAATGGATTTTTGTAAAATCTGGTAATTCCTTATGATCTAGATCCGTGGTGGCGAACCCATGGCACGCGTGCCACAGGTGGCATGCAGAGCCCTATCTGTGGGCACGCACACCGTCACCCCAGTCCTAGGCCTTCAGCTGAGTTTTTGCTTTAGGCCTCTGCCGCCATGTGCAAAAAAAAAAAAAGGTTCAATCAATCAATTTCAACTTCTCACAGGAAAAAAAAAGATCTTGCAAAGTTGGAATTGATTGATTGAACTTTTTAGTCCCGCCTAGTCTGCCGTTACTACTGAAGCCATGGGCCACGCCCACTCAATAGGCCACACCCACCCAATGGGCCACACCCACCTGGCACCCGACAATACATAAGTGAGTTTTGGGTTGCAGTTTAGGCACTCGGTCTCTAAAAGGTCCGCTATCATTGATCTAGAATGATGTTGATGAGAGAGAACTGAAAATGTGCTGGGCAGATGGCTCTTGTAGTGAGGATGAGTGATGTACATCACAAAAGTGGGCCTTGCAGAATAGTTATCATGCCACATAGATGAGATTTTTATATAGGTGGTCCTTGCTTAACGACCATTCCTTCAGCAACTGCCCAAACTTACAGTGGTGCTGAATGGGATCTAGCACAACTCGCCTATGACCATCTCACCACGGCCAACTGGCTGCGGCCAATTACCCATGGGACAATTCAATGCTGTATTAATTGTTTTATTTGGTTACTTTTATTATTAGTGACTACATTTTTGGGAGAGATATAAGGGATATAGGCCACATGATCGGGAAGGTTTTAATGTGTTTGAGCAACATGGTGGAACTAAGGTAACATACGACTGACAATCTTTGGTGGCATGACGAGTTTCTAGCTGTTTCGGA
Source organism: Crotalus tigris (assembly GCF_016545835.1). NCBI lineage: Eukaryota > Metazoa > Chordata > Lepidosauria > Squamata > Viperidae > Crotalus > Crotalus tigris. Next base: position 4,702,904 of record NW_024100512.1, read on the forward strand.
ACTGTTGGTGAGACCGTTAAAAGTCTCACCAACAGATCTTGCTGCCAGCAGAACAATTTCAAACAGCACCGTTTGAGGGCTAATTCACATGGAGCTCCATTTCCATCTGTCCTGTTTGCCATTGTTCGCTCCCTAGAGACTAAAATGGACGATTTGAAACTTGAGCTGGCCACAAACAAGAAGTGTATATCGGAGGTGGCAACGAAATTTCACTTTGATGTATGCCGATTGGTGTACATTCAAAGTGACAATAAAGTTGTTGTTGTTGTTATTATTATTATTACGTTTTCATCAAAATCAGTGTAACTCTTCTGTATCTGCATTGACTTTATTTATTATACGGTACAATTGAAATTAATTTAACTCTTGTTATTTGTTAAATTGTCCCACAGTGAGTTGTCTCGCAGCTAGTTGTCCCATGGTGACTAGTTGGCCATGGCAAGTTGTCTCATTTTGTGCTGAATGAGTGGGTGTCATATTTATGATGGTCACAGCATTCCCCAGTCATATGATCACCATTTGCAATCTTCTTTACATTTCCTACAAGCAAATTTAATGAAGAAACTGGCAGAAGGAATAAATGCGACCACATAATACCGTGTTTCCCTGAAAATAAGACCAGAATATTTTTTTTTTGCCTCCAAAAACGGCGTCAGGTCTTATTTTCAAGGTAGGCCTTACCTCACCTCCGGCATCGACAGCCCCACCCAGCCGGTCCACTTCTTCTGGGGCCAAAATTCTGCAGCTGCATTCGGGCCTGCATTTTGCAGTCAGGCCTTTCCAAAAGGCCTAAGCAGCCAATACCGAGGAATGGATTCAATCCATAGCTTGGTGCTTGGCAGCTGAGGTCTTGCAGAACCGAGCTAGGGATTGAATCCATAGCACGGTTCTTGGTTGCTCAGTTGCCCTGTGACTGAGAAATATAGGCCTGGCTGCAGAAGAGGCCTCAGAAGAAGTGGGCCAGCAAGGAGAGACCTGGCTGCAAGGTAAGTGGGTGCTGGGCAGTGAGGCAGCTCCACCCCCCCAACCCCTGCCCTAACTTGATGTTTAGGTGTGTGCCTCGCCCCAAAACTAGAGCTTATTTTTGGGTAGCTTATATTAGACCCACCTCCAAAAATCAAGATAGGACTTATTTTGGGGGTAGGCCTTACTTTTGGGAAACACGGTATCCTTACTTAATGACTCACGGTGATTTGCTTAATGACAGCAACTGGAAGAGCCAGAATTTCCACTGCTAAGCAGCATGATTATGTGATGTTGCATTTAGGATCATGTTGCTTAGCGACAGAAATTCCTACTCCAATTAATATCGCTACATGAAGACTTCCCGTACTCTGAATCACTATGAAGAGAAAGTGTTACAAGCCTTTTAGGATGTACACCATACTGAAGTAAAAACCTCCTGAATGGCCATCTGTTTTGCCTGGGAAGAGAACTACACAGAAACAACCCACATAATGTCTGTTTATAGCTAGTGTAATCAGTCCCACGTTTAAAATTTGCCAGATTTACTTTTTTTTAATTAAAAAATTCTATTTATAACCAAGAAAAATAAAACTTCATTTTGGCTGCAATGATGGAATGTTTATTTTTTGGGAAAAATAAGAGCAGATTGGAAAACCTCAAGAGTGCATCCCTGAAATAGTCTGAACAATTTCATTACTCACGTCAAGATATCATCTGGGGTCTTCTGTTGCAGCTTTTTGCCCAAGCCAAATCCAAAGAAGCACACAGCAAACATGGGAGTTACTCCAACAATGGGGGCTGCCATCCCCTTATACAAGCCACGGACACCCTGTAGGAAATAGTAGGTCAGTATATTATTTATTAAATGTAGATGGTTGCTCCTCTCAACCACAAAGAATAAAATGGAATTTCTGTATGACTCATATACTGTAAATAGAAGCCGAGAAACCAACCTATATAACATCAAAGATTACTTGAAGTTTCTGCCCAGTTCAAAGGGATCTCAATTGTCCAATCATATAGACATCTTTTTCCAAGATTCCACTTGCAGAGGTGGTTTTTTAGGGTAATCCAGTTCAGCCACTGCAACACGTGGGATTGCCTCTAAAGGCATTCAGAAACTGCAGGTGGTATGAAACACAACAACCTCTGAGCTAACTGGCATTAGATGTCATGAACATACTCCTCCAGTGCTTCAGAACCTGTGTTAGTTGCCAAGCTGGATGCAGTTTAAAGTTCTGTTTTTAACGTACAAACCTTTACATAACTTGATTCCAGATATCTGCAAGGCTGCCTTCTTCAACCCAAACCCATCCATCTCATACAAACAACTCAGAAAAAACTGTTACTCCTCTCCCATTAGTTAGTGATTAGAAGAACCAAGGTGAGAAGGAGAGGCTTCTTTATCACAGACCCCAAGACTCTGCAACTGCTCACTAATATAGATCAGTCTAGTCCAGGGTTAGGCAACCTTGACTCTTTTATGGCTCGTGGACTTCAACTCCCAGAATTCCTGAGCCAGCCACCAATTCTGGGAGTTGAAGTCCACGAGTCATAAAAGAGCCAAGGTTGCCTACCCCTGGTCTAGTCCTTTCAGGATCTAGAGAAACAGAACTCTTCTGGAGGATTGTTTCAGCTAGTGAAGATGGTAGGTTAGGAATTGTCCAGATGTTCCAACTGAAATACAGGTAGTCCTCGACTTACAACAGTTCATTTAGTGGCTGTTCGATGTTATATCGGCACTGAAAAAATAACACTGTTTTTCATACTTAAGATCATTATAGTAGCATTTCTATAGACACGTGATCAAAATTCAGACGCTTAAGCAACTGACTCATATTTATGATCGTTGCTGTGTCCCAAGGTCATGCGATCATCACCTTTTGTAACTTTCTGACCAGCAAAGTCAATGGGGAAACCAGGTTCACTTAACAACTGCAGTGATTCATTTAACAGCTGTGGCAAGAAAAGTCATAAAACGGGGCAAAACTCACTTAACAAATGTTTCACTTAGCAGCAAAAATTTTGGGCTCCATTTTTGTCCTAAGTTGAGGACTACCTGCCTTTTAATTTTTATGACCATTTTTACTATTACTATTTTATTATATGACAGATGCTCTTGTAAACCATTGACAGTCATGACTGTGGTGGTTTAAAAGATCAAGATGCATGAATCCAAGGCATATCTGGCTTGGACTTGTAAGAATAAATCATGATTTTTTTAAGAACAAAGAATTCTTACCTTTTACAGTAAATACTTATGCCTAAAAACTGGACAGCTTCCTTCCGTCTCACAATTAGTTAGTTTTTCTCATTGAAAAAAGATCAAGCTTATACTCCAAGAATGTATAAGTGTCAAGTATCATTCCCACACAAATCCATTCCAATCATATACATAAAAATATGACATGTCTGGCAAGGCACTGCAAGTGAGGTGGCAAAATACCTCTTTCACAAGAGTCTTTCTGAAACAGTCAAAGGTCCCAGCATAAAGAGGAGCCTGTCCTGGCAAAGGTTTCGGCTGAGTTTGTAGCCTGACCTACAAAATATAAGGAACATGGAAGGAACACAAAAGATGCATTAGTCCATTTATTAGGAGGCAGGTTTCAAGTGAAAATATCCATCCACATCTGATTTAATCACCCATTCCTCTTCTTTTCCAAGAAACTCAGAAAACAGTCTCATAATAATACAAATTATTAGTCTGTCCATCTCAGTATATCCAATAATGGTCAGCAGCAGCTTCAGAAAGTTTGGGGAAGTATGTTTTGTGTTTTTTTCCACCTTATCTGGAGATAGAGAATTGAACCCAAGACCTTTGAAATCTACTCTACCATTGGCAGATCTGCCCTTCCCAATTCTACCAGTTACTTTTTAATGAAAGGGGGAATGGAAAAAGGAAAAAGACACAGTGCACCTGAGAAACAGATGAACAGTTGTTATCAATAGGCATTCAGATCAATCAGAACATCTCCAGAAGTAAATAGCATTTTTTTTCTATTAGGATTAGTACAAATACAAAGCCTAAATACAGGTAGTTCTCAGCTTACAACCATTCATTTAGTGACCATTCGAAGTTACAATGGCACTGGAAAAAGTGACTTATGACCATTTTTCACACATAGTCACTGCAGCATCCCCATGGTCACATGATCAAAATTCAGATACTTGGCAACTGACTCGTATTTATGATGGTTGTCATGTGATCACCTTTTGTGACTTTCCGACAGGCAAAGTCAATGGGGAAACTAGATTCATTTAACAACCATATTACTAACTTATCAACTCTAGTGATTCACTTAACAACTGTTAAGTGTTGCAAAAGTCGTAAAATGGGACAAAACTCACTTAACAACTGTCTGGCAAAACTCACTTAACAGAAATGTTGGGCTTAATTGTGGTTGTAAAGCAAGGGCTACCTTTATGGTATCTCCTGAAACACAGAAGAAATAGAAAATATAGAATGCTACCATAGTAGCTTTGCTTCTAGATGAAGAAGCATGGACAATCATAAGCTTGGCATTTCAGCCTTGGGCTTCAGCACTCGGAGTCTCTATTGGATTTGTTTGGGAGGGGGTAAATGTGTTGTTATCTGGAGACACTGTAAGTTCTTGTTCTCTTTTATTTATTTATTTATTTATTTATTTATGAGACTTATATACCGCTTTAAGTGCAAGCACTCTCTAAGCGGTGTACACCAGTAAGCAATGTATATATATATATTTATAATTTCATTATATTTTCTTTTTTGTTTGGTTTTATATATACTTCACCCAGAGTCAGTTTGGAGTTGAGCAGTGCCTAGGTTGAATAAATGAATTAAATGAACAAAACAGGTGCCATGGGGGACATAACCAATTAGAAATTAATGACTTACCATAACATTCTCTGAATTCTCACTCCTATCAACCCTAGTTTTTGTTGTTGTTGCTATTGTTTTGGTGCCTTCAAATCAGTCTTGATTTCTGATTAATAAATTGATGAGTCCCTGCAGTTTTCTTAGCAACATATTCAGAACTGATTTTGGTGCCAAAGAAGGTATCCATAAGCTCATCACCTATCCCCCAACAAAATAGTAACTTCCACCTATAAATTGCCTTTGTATTTACAGAATATATTTTCAAGTATCCTTTACCTTACCCATTTTTTTAATACAAGCATGACAATAAGGGCAGTGTCTGGAAGATATCTGAATACTGACTAATAAATCTTTGCAAAGATGCATGTGAAAAAACATCAGTGTTGTCAGAGTGTACTTAGCTCCAGTTTTTTATCGTTTAAATCTGATACACAAAGAAAGCTGTATATTGAATAGTTATAGCATTTTAAGATCCAATCTTTTCGTATCTGTATAAATAATAAAAAGATTTGTTAAGTAGTAATTCCTAACAGACCATGGTCTGGTACAGGGGCTGGGGACTGTGACTGACATATGGAAAAGAATCAGTTGATCTGTGTTAATTTGGAATAGCAGAGCATCTAAGAATGCCACATTTCTCTGCTTTTATTTCTCCTTTTTAAACAAATATAATCACCTTTCACCTTTTTACTTAGTTTAGGCTTCACTTTTTTGTTCTGGCAAATGTTCAAGGATGATTTTTTCCCCCTTCTGTTTAATCCTGTCTGATTCTCAGATCCTGCCTCAACAAGTCCCTGCAGTTTTCTTTGCAAGGTTTTTTAGAATTGATTTGCTACTGCCTGTTTCTTAAAATGAGAGAAAGTGGCCCAAGGCCACTCAGCTGGCTTCATGACCAAAATGAGAATAGAACATAATCTCCTGGTTTCCAGTTGATGCTTTAATCTGTACACCAAACTGGCTCTCTCAAGGATTACAACATAAAAAAATAAATAATCAACACAAGACAATCTCTTACATGTCAGAAGGCAAAAGGGCGTCTCTTGGAGATCTTACCGAGGACAAAGGTGGTCCCTTAGATAGCAGGACCTACAGCTATCTGAGGCTTTAAAAGTCAACTGCAACATCTCCAATTATGCCCTGCAAACTATTGTGCCCAGCAATTGTTTCTGACCTAGAGACTCTGTTGTGTGCGTTATGCCAGCAATTGAATGGGCATGCCCACCATGAGACTAAAATGGGTTAGCTACTCTGAACTTAGTGTGTTTGTGGTCACAGCCAAAGTAGTTTCTGATTCATCATTATTTGTCCAGTCCAAGCAATTAGGCTCATTCAACAAACTATAGTTCATTGTTCCATAGGTTAGTCTGTTGCATTTTACTCAGGATTATGAAGAAGAGTAATGATCCAAGGGTCCAGAGCCAATGTGCTAAATAAAGTTTAAACTTAGATTGGAAAAATATTCTCAGCTACAGAAGCTCAGAGTGCCTTTGGACTATCACCAAAACATACATCCTTCCACCAACCACACAAGGTTGTTGCTGTAGAAAAAAAAATTGGAGAACGAAATGCTACTGTGATCTACTTGAGATCCAGTAGGAAAGGTGGGTTATAAATCTGACATGTAAATAAACATATTTTTAAAACTCTGTTCTTTCACATGTTTAAACTGGTGTCAAGTCTGTCCCTGCTCAGGAGTGCTAATTCTTTTCCTTGAGAAAAATAATTCTGAGGCTCCTTCCACAAAGAGCATTCTGGGAATGGTAGTTCATCGACCCTTGTTTTAAGTATGCCTCGCCTTCCCACTCGCGCAGTGTCTACCGGGGGTTGTAGTCCTTCCCCCCCTCACCTTGATAGTATCCAGTGGGTGTCCCACGAAGACCAAACAGACGCCTCCAAAGCCACCCGCGAAGAAGTTTTTTACCGGGCTAATAGGAGCCTGAGGGGACTTAGGTTGTTCCGCCATGGCTGCTTCGGAATCGAGATCACTCAACGAAACTCTCCCGGCTTTTGGCTTCTCCTCTCCAACCAACCTTTACCCTGCTTTTCCCTCCCCAACCAGGCGGAAAAAAGAAGAACCTCCGAGATGCCTAGAGAGGCTGCTATTGTTCCTGCTTCCGCCACCCGCGATCTATACCTTCCGTGGAGAAAGTTGTTATATTAGCAAGTTATTCCATAACAGGATGCTGATCTTTTTGCAGTTTCTATTGTTCCGTCTTAAATATGTACATTGACTAGGAATAAGAGTAGGAATAGAATAACAGAGTTGGAAGGGAGGGCTTCTAGTCCAACCCCCTGCTCAGGCAGGAAACCCTATACCATTTCAGACAAATAGTTGTCCAATGTCTTCTTAAAAATTTCCATGTTGGAGCATTCACCACTTCTGGAGGCAAGTTGTTCCACTGATTAATTGTTCTATCAGGAAATTTCTCCTTAGTTCTAGGTTGCTCCTCCTTGGTTTCCATCCATTGCTTCTTGTCCTGCCTTCAAGTGCTTTGGAGAATAGGTTGACTTCCTCTTCTTTGTGGCAGTGTGAGATGTAAAACCCCCAAATTTTGATACTCACAATACGAAGACAAGTCTGGTTAACAAAACAAAGATTTATTGGAGAATGACATAAAAAGAATAAAAAAAAATAGAATAGAATAGAAGCGTTTGCAAACGGGCCTCCTGGATCCTTCCCAATGGATTGGGTTCCAGGAGCGCACTGGCCTGGTTTCAAGATCTGCATTTTATACCCCTACAATGTATGCCACATCTAAGAAGCCCTTTCATCTTTATAATGTACTTTGAAATTGTACTTTGTTAACCTGACCTCTTCCGTCCATCTGCTATTATCTTGTTTATTTGTAATTTTCACTTAGGGTCAAAATCCCCCTCTTTGATAGTGATTTCTACTCAAAGTGTAAGTTCCTGTGTCCGGAGGATTTTTAGGCAGGAAATAGTAATTAATTATCATAATTAATTATCTTTGCTGATTACCATTTGTAGTCACTTTTACATGGGCAGGAAACAGTAAACATTCCTGTTTCATATATTGGCATTACATTTCTACAATTATTTTTCTACAATTTTATACAAGAATAACTTTTATTTCCTTCAGCAGCGCCTTAGATACTGAAATACTGCTATCATGTCACCCTACTCCTTCATTAAATTAGGCATACCCAATTCCAGCAACCGTTCTTTATATGTTTTACCTCCTGTCCCCTAATCATCTTTGTTGCTCTTTTCTGCACTCAATTAATCATTGGAACAGCTTATCTCTGGAAGTTGTGGGTATTAGACTCTAAACAGAACATCAGACATTACTAAAGTACTGTATAAACTGTTAAATGAAATTGTAAACCATGATAAATTCTAATCGTGATGCTAGAACTCTATATTAATTTAGTAGTATGGACAATAATTACCATATTTGGCCTTTTGGTGAAGATCAAATATGACATTTTTGAAAATTGTTTGTTTTGCATACAATAATAACAAAAACCCAGGAAGTACTAGATCAGTGTTTCTCAACCTTGGCAACTTGAAGAGTTGAAGTCCATACCTCTTCAAGTTGCCAAGGCTGAGAAACACTGTACTAGATGGCTGGGGTTCATAACATTGACTGGATAGGAGGATGAAACCAAAGCTAAGTTTCTTGATTATCTCTGGCATGATGAGCAGAGTAGTCCTTCCCCCATGATTAATGTTTAGGATACTACTGTATGTGCATACAGTCACAACATTCAGTTTATCTGCTAATCCACTTTTTTTCCTCTTTGCTCAAGTTCTAATCTGCCTTTAGAAAAAACTAAAGGCAAATATTGGGAACACTGGTAATTTGAAGAGGTTAAAAGGGCACTCGGGTGAGAAGCTAAGCTAAAATATGTAATATACCAGCTCTCCTTGCATAGTATAAATGAAATGTAAGGTCCCAGTCTTTTACTTAAACCTGAGATACCATATCAATCTAATCAGACAACCCAAGTGGAGACTTCTTGATCAAGCAGCACTTTATTTGATCAAATTAAGCAGCTGGGTGGCCAACAATCTGGAACCTTGGCAGAGTTACATCCAGAAGTGCCACACATTAGAAAGTTGGTAGCATTGCTTTATAAACTTTGTTAGCCAGTGAAAATCAGACAACAGAGCCATTACATCATAAGAAAGATATCAATCATTCCTGTACACTTCCTTATTCCCTCCTTCAGTATATCGCATCCATGTACATGTTTCCCAAACTTGCATGAAATTTCTCTGGTGCAAAAGCTGATTACAAAAAGCAAGAAAGCAACAGTTAGACTAAACAGTTTCTCTTTGTTCCAGAACTCTTCAGGTTGATTCAGCTTTCTACACCAATAACTCGTAAGAATTGGATTTTTATGAACTGGCCATTTTTACATTCCTCCTAGTCAGAACAAAGAGAGAGAGGCTCCCACATTTTTCTCATGCCCCATATATTTAGTCAACAGAGCAAATTAAAAAGAGCAAACATAATGATAGGATCAGGGTTGGGGCAACTGAGTCCACCTTAGCTTAACAGCTAAGTAGGCTTAGTAGGCTTAGCAGAAAGATATTCCCCATTTTTTTTTAAAGACATTTTATTGGTTTTTTAACATTCTTAAACAAAAAGTACTCAAGACCCACAGTGATGGTTAGGTGGTCAAACATTCGAAAGTGAAAATATATATAAACAACATAACTCAATAAATTTCACTATCCCCTCTCTATTCCCCTCAGTTAACATAATATATTTAAATATTCCATTTCTATTTTAAATTTCTATCACTATTAAACCTGTGTTATAACTTTATCAGTTTACAAATACAATAGTTTAAATTTAAATTAAAAAATTATCGATTCTAATTCTTAATCTCTTACATCCCTCATTTTATGCCAAACTCATTTATTTCTTCTTCCACTATACAATTGATATCTTAATAGCAATAAAATATTGATCAGCCCTATATATATGTAATCCCAAAGTCAATCCATCTCTTTAAAATAACAAAATAATACTAAACCTTGATTCATTCATATTCATTAAACAAAGTTCAAATTTTCTCCACCTTATCATGCCTTATCATGTCTTTATTGTCATACAAGAAATCTATCCTAGTAATTTAAAATATTCCATAAATTATTAAAAGCATCCCAATCTAAGCAGTCATCATTTTTGAAATTCCAGTAAATAATAAATTTCATATATTTCCCAAACGCTACATAGGTACAATCCAATACATTCTTAATCTATTTAAAATATCTACTCTAATAATCACGCTCCTATATGTATATATATATATGTAGTTGCTTCTAACTCTGAATCTTAGTCTTTAAAACAATCCATAAATCCAGTATTGCCTTTTATTCCATTACACAATTTTAAATTTCTCTTTTAAGTCTAATTCTAGTTTTTTTCCTGTACCAAGTAGGTTTCCATAAACACACTTCTCTTTCAATCAATAAGTCTATTTTTGTTGCTTGGAATGGCCTTTGAACAAATAAAAGTCCCATCCTCTGCATTAGACATCTGTTTTTCTCCTCTTTAAAATATCGTTGCTTTATAATTTCAAATCTCAGTCCTTGCTTCTTCTGTTCCTCAAAGTTACAGATGAAAGGCTTGTAAGGTAAAATAAGCTCCTCTTTTATCTCAGTTGGTTCCTCTTCTAATGTAGTTTGGTTTGTAGAATAGTCAAGTGTAGTCTGGTCATCCATTTGCATGTTTGAAGTGAAGTTTCTAGATCTTAGTTCTGAAGTGGATTCTTTCAGTATAGTACAAATTTCTGTAGTGGCCTCATGTATCTTTTCTAATATAAGCTTATAATTTAATTGTGAATGCAAATTCTCCATTTTGATAGTAGTTAGTAATAGTTTTTTGTTTTATTTATTTGTTTTGTTTGTGGAGGCTGTATTTGGTAAGAGTTAAACTATATCCATCCCCACAATTCCCACAGCTCAGTTTATCTTTTTCAAAAAAAAAATAAAAATGAAGGTCGGGTCTGGTTTTACTTCAAAGAAATAACCAAAAGATGCAATATTAAATTTTCGCCACTAGATGTCCTCAGTAGGTTGAAGAAGAATCTTTTCCAAACAGCATTGCTTTGTTTCTATCTTTAAAAGTATAGTGTGAAAGAAGAAATAATCTTCCAACACCAAATAATAGTACAGTCCTTAGCAGAACAAAAAAGAGAGAAATTTCTGTATCCCAAAAAATATGAAAATAAATTTTAATCTTATGAAACGCTTTCTTTCCCAAAAATATCAAAGCTGCTTTCTCTAGCCAGGGAAATAATTCCAACGAAGCTCTTACAGGCAGAAAACAAAGTCAAGTAGAGAGAGTAACAAGGAAAAATCTCACCCAGATTCACCACGGGGGCTCTTAACGCTTAGATGTTCTTGACTTGCGGTCTGAAGCAGCAGGATATTCGGCCATTTTACTGGCCGATCTTCTTCTCCATCGGCCCTCAGAGATCGCCTGGACAGCTGGAGGAGCTGCTGCTCCTCCGCAGCTGAGCCAAAGCCTCTTCGATGGAATTTGACCCGTATAAGAGTCGACCGGAGGAGGGAAGGCTAGCCGTCGAGGAGACGAGTCTCCCCGTACAGCTAGAGTCACCGCGAACCGGAACCGGAAGTCAATATTCCCCATTTTTAATGGCTTCTCTATATATGTTGTGGGAAGGGACCCTTGCTAGTTTTTGGACTGTAAATGTGATGGTGGATAGATATACTTTCAGACTAGCAAGATTCTGTTGATGTACAACAGACAAAAAAGTGCAGCTAGTTCCTCTGGGCATGTTTCCTGACTGGTCTTGAATGCCTTACAAGGCTGACATATAGCCATAGAGAGGGAGAATTTGGAATTGTAGCAGAGAAAAAAAATCATAAAAAGCCTCCTTTTTGCAATGCTTTTATAGCACATCCTTTTAGTCTCAGTAGAAATAAATATTGGTTAATCCCCAGGATAGCAGTTTGCATGACACAACCATTATGTTAATCTTCAAAACTGGGGTTAAATTTAACCTTTATGGCAGGGGTTCTCAACCTTGGCAACTTTAAGACATGTGGACTTCAACTCCCAGAATTCCTCAGCCAGCTTTGCTGGCTGAGGAATTCTGGGAGTTGAAGTCCACAAATTTTAAAGTTGCCAAGGCTGAGAACCCCTGCTTTATGGGATTAATAGGCTGGATGTATGACATGCTAGCTTGCATCCCATGTATTAACAAGGATGTTATGCAAACAAGGCCACTGGTAGCAATTTGTAAAGCCAAGTTAGGGAATTATTACTGGAGCAAACTGTTGTGAGCCCAGAGTTCCTAGGATGAAAGCTAGATTGGGAGGGCCAGAAAACATGATGTTTTCTGATGATCGCTTCCATGATGTTGCAAACAAAACTGCGCAGATGCGTCACAGCAGCCAAGGCCTATTTGAGGGCTTGTTCACTTAAAACACATGCTAAAGTTAGCTCTCTTAGGTCTCTTTGCTGCTAACTAGTGGGCATTCTGACAATTGCAGCCTGAATAGTAACTACAGTACACAAATTAGAGCTAGAATCTCTGTATACTCTAATAATAATAGAAACCTAAACCAAGCCGAGGTGACGCAGCAGTTAAGAGTGCAGTACTGGAGGCCACTTTAGCTGACTGTGTTCAGCAGGTCAGCGGTTCAAATCTCACCGGCTCAAGGTTGACTCAGCCTTCCATCCTTCCGGGGTAGGTAAAATGAGGACCCAGATTGTTGGGGGCAATGTAAATATATATATACATTGCTTACTGGTGTACACCGCTTAGAGAGTGCTTGCACTTAAAGCAGTATATAAGTCTCATAAATAAATAAATCTGTGATGGTTAGTAGCAAACAAAAATTGGTTAGTGGATGCTCATAGCCTTTTTGTTCTACCCTTCCTTCTTGAGAAATGCCAGAAGATTAAAGCCATTTCCGGCCTTGCTTCCAAAGCCAAGTCTATCTTACAAGTTTTTTTTATCCCTGTTGCAATGATGCCTATCAAAAAATTTGAATGTGGGCAAGACCCATCTGCTTCCTCTAGCTTGGGCAGATTCCAGCAACTGTTGCTCCAAGCAGCAGATATTGTTTTATTACACAATCTGGAGGGATGTCCCTTCAGACAGACAATGGTTTCTTTCCAAGCACTGAATTGAGATACTTACAAATGATGATTCATTTTGTAAAGTGTGTAGGACTTCCTTTGCTAAATAGAGGGGTTTAGTCATAGTGAGGACAAATGAGGATTAAATCACACAGTAAATATGTAAAGAGTGAATGGACCAAGAGAAAGGGCAAACCAAAAAGAGGTGCATTTTTTAAAGAACCAAAGGCAATGTATGAAGTGGTGTATGAAGGAGGCAAATATAATTTGGAAGGCTAGAAAGATGTAGAGATGTCTAGTGAATGGTGTTGACATAAACTAGTTTTAGTAATATGTCCATGCTTGCAATTTGCTTGGCTTGCTATTTTTTTTTCACACTACAAAATATTGCCTACTAGAAAATTGAATAAACTGATGGCTAATTATGCATGCAAGAGGTATCGGTGAAAAACTTCCCTTGAAATTTCTGTCTTTTCGGTTTCAGTTATTAGTTATCTCTCGAGTAAATTTCATACCCACGCAGCTTTTCCCTTGTTTTCACAAGGAAAAAAGAAAAAAAAACCACCAGGGGATCAAGGAACATACAGAGAGACATATACATATAATTCACATATTGCTCAATTTCATAACATGTATTTCAAGCTACATACAGAAGCAGGGGTCCTTGGTGCTCTCTGAGTTTGGTTGTTTTCTTGCAGATGTTTCATTGCCTAAACTAGGTAATATCATATAGCATTGATGATGTTACCTAGTTTGGGTAATGAAATGTCTGCAAGAAAATAACCAAGCTCAGAGAGTATCAAGGACCTCTCATTTTGACCCTGAGCTGCAAATATTCTCCTTTATTGGTACATAAGAGAATCAACTTGCACAAAATAAGCAAGTTTGTATGTTACTGATTTTACTATTTCCAAAGCAGAATTTGAATGGTTTCTGCAAGGAATCTGGTAATGTTAAACAATATGAACACTATACACTCTTTGATGTTATTCTAAGTATTTTAGTATCTGTGCCAGGAAGATAGAAATACAATATATGAAGTAGTTGTGCTGACATGAATTGGCTCTGCTTTTCAAATAAAACAACAGCTGCTGATTGTGTCCAATCTGCTTTAAGGATTAAATCTAGAATAGCACATGGCATTTGTTCCCATTGGAAAGAATGATAAAGTGAGAACTCTTTTGCCACCTAATGGCAAACTTTATTGTAGGTTAGCTGTTTAACACGTGAATTGAAGATACAGGAAATTTGTATTTTCTGTGCTAAAAATGTCAGATTTTGCAGTTGCAAATTATTTGCCCAATGCAGCACACCTGCCACATTTAATAATAGATGGCTACATCTCTCCCCGTAGAGCAATCAGACCAAATCCTTAGTAGCCAACAGCTTAAGGCAATGTTTTCCCAATCTTGGCAACTTTAGGATGTCTGGACTTCAATTACCAGAATTCCCCAGCCAGTGTGCTTGAATTTGCTAAGGATGGAGATGCCAGGACATGAATGGATAAGGCTGAGATAGCCAGTTTTGTATCATATATACATTTACTCTGTAAGTAACCCACTTGTCCATCAATTCCAAATTGGATAACACTGCAAAGTTAATATCCAAAGTTTGTGGAAACTCCATGGATAGGATGGAAAAAAAACTGCCTCCTTTCACTATCTTGCTTCCCCATTTCACTGTGGTTGGGAGTTGATTGAAAAAAAGGGGGGGGGACGGGAGAGTCATTTTGCATCCTTTAGTCTGAACACCCATTTATATTCACATAGTGTATGCATATTAGCATAGCATAGCATATTCACAGCATATTAAACCAAGGTTTAACAATGGATTATTGAATGAAATACAGTTGGCTATTACACAAATTATATTAGAATATGGCTTAATGTGATGCATGAACCCAGGAAATAATAGCTGCCGGGAAACAGGAGGGGAGAAACCGCTGTTTCATATCCATTTTGTTTATGAACTTCTGTCTAACTCCTGTGAAAAGAGAAAAGATGGACCAGGCAGAGTTTTCATTTGATCTAATCTATATCTTTTTATAGACGTTCCATTGAATTAAATGGGACTTCCTTTTGAGCAACTCCTGTATTAAGGCCTTGCAAAGCATTCAAGGTTCATCCCACCAAGTGTGCTAGTGTGATCAAAGGACCAGTTTCTTTGAAACCAGAGAAACCACCTGCTCTCAAAGGCTTGCAGTAGTGCTTATAGAATACAGAATAACAAAATTGGAAGGGACTTTGGAGGGCTTCTAGTCCAACCTTCTGCTCAAGCAGGAAACCCTATACTATTCTGGACAAATGGCTGTCCAATCTCTTCTTAAAAACCTCTAGAGATGGAGCACCCACAACTATTAGAGAGAAGCCATTCCACTGGTTAATTGTTTTTGCTCTCAGGAAATTTCTCCATAGTTCTAGGTTAGATCTCTCCTTGATAAGTTTCCATTGTTTTTGTCCTGTCCACAGGTGTTTTGGAGAATAGATTGGACCCCCCCCCCTCTTCTCTATGATATTCCCTCAAATATTGGAAGACTGCTATCATGTCACCCCTTGTTCTTCTCTTTGTTTGGCTATACATACCATCAGGGCTTTTTTTGTCATAGAATGCCCAGAACGGAGTTCCGGCACCTTTTTTGGATGGAACCTTGTAGGGTAGGCAAGGTGGGTTGTATGACGTGTGAGTTCCGGCACCTTTTTTTTTTTTTTTTTACAAAAAAAGCATTGCATACCGTTCCTGCAAGCATTCCATGTTTTAGCCTCCAGACCCCTAATCACCTTTGTTGCTCTTCTCTGCAACTTTTCTAGTCTCAACATCTTTCTTTGTATCATGGTGATCAAAACTGGATGCTTCAGGGACCTTTCCAGGCTATTTGTGTGTGCGCATGTGTAGTCACAAGGCTCCCTTGGGAACTGAAGGGAAAAAAATGGCTATGTAAGTGCATGCATGCAACATTGTCCCAGAGGCTCTCAAAATAGCCATGCCTGGGCTTATGAAGGAGATAGTTGCCCAGTGCTTTGAGGAGGGGGGCCTTCACTCTTGCTCATGGACTTCATAAGATTCTCATTCAAATGTTTTCACACCTCTGGTATGTGTACAATTGAGCAGAATTTACACAGGCTTCTAAATAAAAATGTAGAAATTATTTATTCGTCTACCCTCCCCATCCTAGAACTATTTCAAGGAATGTCCTTTATGTAAGTCAGGTGTGAAACTGCTGGCCGGTTTCATCATACCAGAGCCGCGCCCACCCTATTGCTGGCAATGGCAAAAAAGCTCTGATACGTCGTGCAATGTCACATGACGTCGTGAGTTTGACATGTCTGATGTAAGTGATGCTCTGACTTTTGCTGATCCTAGCTAGGGAGGCAGCTGTGTTCTTCATGCATGGAGTGCCAGTGTGTCAACAATAGAAATTTAAGACTTAAAATTTAAACATTTGAATGGCCACAGCGGTGTACCCCAAAATTATTGAATAAACACCTGAGTTTATGAAATACATTCAACATAAGCCATACCTTAGAAATCACATTGGCTGAGCTCACAGAACACAATTGGTAAGTTCACATAGTATTCTTACGGTTCATGTAACCGTTATTTACTCAATCTAATTTTCTGGATTTGCATGACCCAGTTGATTGATGACCATAAACTGATCGTGAATCATAAATTGCATTGGTTGAAATTGCATCATATGCTGGGCTGAAACGTGTTTAGCTAGTTTGTGGTTCAATGCATCATGCAATTAAGTGTAGTTAAAACCACTTTTATTTGGTTACTTGATGTTCCCAAGAATTGTCACTCTGAAAGGGCATCTGTATGCCATCTTTGGATAAGATGGCTAGGACTTTGGGAAGTGTACCCATAGTCCAATACTTACGGAGAAGGAGGATCAGGAAAACCCAAGATTTTTGTTCACTCAACATGATCACTAGCTAAGTTAGTGATCCTTGGTTATGTCCTCTAGGTTAGTATGTTTTGCAAAACTAGCCCATTTGATGAAAAGTTCAGTGTTGTGCAAACTATTCAATAGCCAGCTTCAGCTTGCACGAACATGGAAAAAACTCTACCAAACCGAAGTTCATGCGAACACGTGACTTTAGTCCCATTATTGAGACTTTACCATTCCTGTGATTTTGGGAGGACTCGACGCTTGCAAACAGCTTAGGAAAACACACTTAAGGGCCGGACTCTTGTTAATACCCCCTTCCCGTTTAATTTTATTAATTCGTGGCACCACACATTTCTTTTATAAGGCCGATCGCTTTGGAGCTGATGAAAAACAGCGTTCATCACGTACACCGCTACACTCCAAGTGGTTCAGCCCAACAGCCCTCTTCACTCCGGCCGGCGTTGCCTCGTAACTCCCCCGCCCGACGCTCTGGGGCTTCTTGCGTTTCTCCTCCTGCCATTTCTAGCGGCGGAAGCGACGCTCCGCGAGGGACTGGAGCTTCCGGTGCTCAAGCCATAGTGGGCCGGCTAGAGATGGAGAAGCTTGGGGGAAGGTGATTTTTTTTTCCCTCTCCTTTTCCCTCGCTCCGGGTTACACCCGCTTTGGTCGGCGGTGCAGCGGCCGAGGCTCTCGCTCTAAGGCGCATCCGAAGGGGTGGCCAATCCCGCCCGGCCTTCTCCCCACTGTGGGTGAGCGCGCAGAGAAGGGGAGCCGGGCCTTGTTTACATGGAGGGAGGGGGATGGAGGAGGCTCTCCCTTTCCTGGGGCTGCGGCTCCTTTTCGTGGAATTGCAGACGGGCTAGTGGGCTAATTGCGGGACAGAAGCGGCCCTAGTTCCTCCTGCCTTGACTCCCGGACCTGGAGGCCGAAGGAGGAGTTGGGAAAGCCGGGTAACAATTGGGGGGGGGGCTGGGATAAATCGCTGATTTTCAACGTATCCAAATTAAACAGACTTTTGCAGGGAGCTTTCTGGGACTTTTTCGAAGAAGATTATTGGGGTGGGGGGAGTGATGGTGGGAAAAACCAGTTGTAGCTGGGTTTGTTTGTTTTTTTAAAAAAAAAAAATCATGCAGTAACTACCCAGAAAAGATTCACATCGCTTCTATTGTTGTCCGAGTGACATTTAATAATAATAAGAGTAAAATTCTAAATAAGAGTAAAAAGTGTCCTGTAATTCTTAGCTGCTTTGTCTACTACCGCGAAGTTGAGCTACTGTGATATCAGTGTAACCGGCTTTAAAATGAAGTACAAATGCAACTTCTGCTTAAAGTGTAGACTAGGCAATAAATGTAATGGTGAAGAGTTAACTTACTTTTAAAATGTGCAACAATGGTATTCTTAACTCTTATCCACCATTTTTCTGCACCAGCACAATTTGCAACATGGTGTGGGACAATTTTCTTCTTCCAGATGAACTTTGACTTGACAAAAAAGTTCAGAATGCTCCAAATTTTGTGCCAGGATTGCCTTTGTGAGCTTTCTTGTTGCAACTAACTGCCATTCAGTTAAGTGTCATTACTGTTATAATTTCTTTAAAGAAATGTGCTGGTTGCAAACTTACTGAGTGGGTAAAAAGATGGGTGACTACAGTGAGAACTGCTACAATAAAAAATTATTAATTTAATTTTAATGCAGCAGGCTATTTTGTTGAAATGGTTCATCTGACTATTTTTAAATTAGTCTTGGCTTTATACTTTAAAAACTAGTTATTTCAAAATATAGTATTTCTGGACAACATTTTTTGATTAATACTACATTATGTACTATAGTATACAAGTTCTTTGATAACACAACTATAGTTTTTAAATGAAGTTGATTCAAAATGGTGCTAGCTGAAGAGGCAAAGAGATTTAATTATTAACAGCATTTCCTGTTGCTGTTCAGCCAAAAAAGGCTCCTAGGGCATCCTACAGGAATTTATTGTGTAAATATTTGTGCACACAAAATTACACTTTTCTTTTTGCTATATTGAGACATTATAAATTGGGTTTCTTGCTCTGCAAGAAATTTTAAAATAAAAGCAAATGCTGATTAAATGCATTGTGGTGTACCAGAAAGTACATCTGTCCTTCCAAGGAAAGTTCAGTGTTACTGTAACACACAAAAGCAAGAATCTTAGATGCTTGAAATGAACAAATTTAATATTTTATAAGTTTTCATGGTATTTCCTGGGTTCATCAACAGCTTAAATATATCTGGGGGAAGGAATGATGAAGAGCACAAAATAAAGCATTCTGCCTTATATTTTAGATTTAAAATATAGTCTGAATGTAAAGTTAAAAGAAAATCTGAAAGGCACTAATAGACATTCCAAAAACTGCAAGGACAGTAGTGAAGGTCATTAAGAAATCTTCCAACTATGTATTTAAAGGATATTTTGAATACCAATGGGTGTTATATAACTTAGTAGTTAATAATGGGGAATATTAAATGCCTCAAATGCATTTTTGTGGTTGTGGTAAATCTTTTTGAGTTTACAAATTGTCCAGAAACTGTAGATTTTAATTTAATTTTGCATTGGAATAATATTTTAAGGGGGGGGGGAAGGCTAGCTGACAGCACTGAAATGTTTTTCATGGAAACAACTGGGAATTGTTGGTGAATATATAGATACAATTAAATCCCAATGAGTAGAATTATACTTTTTATCAGCCCTATATGGCATGTTCCAATATTGGAAGTTTCTTTAAACTTCTTTGGAATTCAAAGTTTGATCAAACAGGTGCAGTGGAAACAGGAAAATAAACACGATAAACTATTGCTTTCTTGTTTGAGATTTGAAAAGTAAGATTCTTTGAGAATACTTCATAGTAACATACAATGAAATTCTCAATTTATGGCATTTTGGTTGTGTAGATGTAGAAATAGCCATAGAGCAGATGGGGTTTTTTAATGCAATAAATCTTCTAGGGTGCCCATTCAGTGAATTTAGATATATCATCATTGCAATACATTTTAGATATTACTGAAACAAATGACATCTAGAAAGGTCCCTGGGTTTATATGAGATAGCCATAACTATTAAAAAAGTAAGGACTTCTCTTTGTTATCCATGCATAAGGAATCCTTTTTCAAAAGAGCCCCTACCATTATCAAATTACGAGACAAACATGAGTTATTTTGAAAATTCTTCAAACAAGTGAAACAGTCCTATGACATGGATATCACTAGATGGAGTACACATACTTTGTGTTGACAACATTATTGGTAGAAAAAAGTAGAAGAGTACAATTGTAATAGCAAAAATATGGTCAGAAGTTGACTGTCATACCAAAATTTGTGCAAATTCCACATCAAATTATAGTGGAAAAAGAAAGCCAGCCAGTTGTCACAATATAATCTTGAGTGTATCACCACAATTTTCAAAGAGAACATCAGGAATAACTTTGAAGTCCTGAAACTCATTGATAGGGAACCATGGAATGAAGTCAAAAAAAGTTATTAACATTGACTATAAAAAAGGACTGCCAAAACCCGAGAAACAACAGAAAATGTCAGAACAAATAGTGAGAATTTTGCAAAGTCAAAGCCAAGGAAGACTTAGGATTTCAGCAAAAGAATTTTAAAAATTTCAGAGAGATGAATATATGTATATTCAGACAGAATATCTGTAATATAATTGAATATGGAAATAGACATGGGAAAAACAAGGAAGGACTTTCAAAAGATCTGATGGGGATTCCATTTTCAAATTGGTATGTTAAAGGATGCCGGTGGGCGGGTAGTAACTGTCAACAACTGCAATCAATGAAGAAAAGAAAACGTTGGACTTGGGTTTTGTTTTTTATTCTTTTTACTATTTTTTGTCTTTCTCAGTATGCATCAGCAATATCACTTGTTTCTCACTCTTTCCCCTAAAACCTGCCTGAACTTTATTTTCAGCCTGTACACTGATTACACTGATTCAAGCTACAAACTTAAAAAACACCCACACACAGACTCGCACATATCATGTATTAGTGTGTATGCCCTGGTTGTGTCCACCTGTAGGATGGTTGTTGTAGGCTAGATATTATTACTATCCAAGTGGTAGGAGGAAATTAAACTTTAAAGATGTTAATATACTGTTGAATTATATCCCCAGATATGAAGGGCTTTGGATATTCTTGGGTTGTGGTCAAAGCAATTATTTATTTTATTTTATTTTATTTTATTTATGAGACTTATATACCGCTTTAAGTGCAAGCAGTCTCTAAGCGGTGTACACCAGTAAGCAATGTATATATATATTTGCATTGCTCCCAACAATCTGGGTTGTACCACACCTGTAAATGTTCAAAGGTCATGCATCAAATGACTAAAGGAATATTTTGAACAAAATGGCACCAATTCAGTGTAATTTATAATTGTCTGGGCCCTGATTTTTCATACATCTTTTGTATTCTTGAGAGGAGCATATTGGACTCTAAAAATTGCTTTAATGAAATTTATCAGCTCTCGGCCTTTGAACTAGCTCTCCCCTGGCAGATATGCAAAATTGAAGAATTGGATTTCCAATGGTCTAGATTTAATCTGTTCAAAAACTGAATTGCAGTGATTTATATAGTCATGCCGTTACTATTTTAACCATTATTGAAAACTGCAGAAATTTTATTATCCTATTATATTGTTTCAAGACTATTTTAGATTTATATGTTGTATTTAAGTATAATTTTAGGCATTCAGGTTTTGTTGAATAGTATGGAATGAAGTTAGTGCCTTTTTCAACATTTTTATTTAACTTAGTAAAATACAGTTTAGAGGATACCTGTGTGCACACTAGATGTTATGTTGAGAACTCTGGCCCCATCATACATAATCAAGGGTAATTAGTAACATTAAAATTTAGTAATTAAGCCCCTGCTTGTAGTTTCAGGTGAACACACATTGTCATGAGAAAAAGTAATATTCATAGTTAACGTAATATTCTTCCTGTGTAAAATATCACCTAGTTTAAAATTAATCTTTTGTTTTGGAAGTTATAGGTGAATTTTATCCTGTTCTCCCTTCCCTTCTATTTGGGATTATTACTTAGACTTCATTGCCAGGCCTAGACAGAAATGTAAGAGAAACCCAGTTTAAGTTACTGCAGCTTCTGTGTGAAGACAAGAGATAATCTATATGAGTGAAAATGTAGACTAAGACAGGTTTTAAGCCCTTGAATGCTTTCAGTGAGGATGGCCTAAAGTATTTTGTGTGACAGTCTTGAATTACTTAATGAAGGAGTATAATATTGATATGCTGAGGTTTTCTTACTGTATATTTCTTATCACACATATATAAAAATGTAATATCAACATTTCTGAGGCATCAACTTGTCTTTGGTTGTATAGAATATAATAATTTCCCCTCAGAATAGCCATAGTTATGGATGAGCCTGTTTCTTTGTTATGGTTAAATTAATTTGGGATGTCATGAGGGTTCTCAGCTGTTCTAACTATTTTTTTTATTTTATGTTTTAATTTTGGCTGGTTTCTTCCTGTTTTTTTCCTAATAGCCACCAAGCATCATACATATGTTTAATATACATTTAGATGTATTAAATAAATTAAAAAAATAAGTGTGCTATATTCTAATCCTTTTATAAAACTGAATTGGGTAAAAAGGCAAACCACATGGTAAATAGATAACACATAGGTTTTAGTTTTCTATTCAGTGCATAGTTTTTTCTCCCCTCCCCCCCCCAGTAATCTATAATTGTGACTAGGTGCAACATCTTTAGATTAATTTATGAATAAGCATTTATGAGGGATATCTTGAAAAATATTGATACTACCAATGAGGACAATGGTATATCTAGAATTAATTAACCATACAGATTGCCTGTCTTGGTTGGTAGACCATGCTACTTAGAATGACAGTTCTGTCTATAAAAGGTTAGTTCTTGGCAAAACATACTTTCATTTGGACATGGTGTCTACTTTTAGGGAGAGAGCTTTGCAGCCTCATGATGCTTCTGGATTATTATTTGGTAATCTTGTGGCAGAAATATCTTAAGAGCCTCTTGTTCAAAATTGCTAACGTACCCACTTCTGTTTATATCACCTCTATTTTACATTACTGAGGGTGAAGTACTCTGGGCTTGCCTTTAAGTAATTTTGAAAGTTCAGTTGTCTGGCATATCATGGTCAAACTCTTTCAGGAGACATAGCAAAGATGCATATCGCACAGATCCTTGCATAAAGAAATATTTGAAACTCTTTTTGAAGCGACAACCTTAATCCTTTAGGTTTTACATGGTTAGAAGGAATGCTTTCTTTAATATTTTCTACCTTTTAGCTTATCCAAGTAGACTGCATGGGCATTGCTAATATCAGATTCTGCTATGTGACATCCAAGGCTTATGGCTTCCCAGTAGAGGCATTCTTCCTTCTGACCAGCCATAACTTGTTTTTAAAAAAATTATGGAAACTGCTTAGAAAGCTTTTTCTTGTTACACATGAAACTGGAGCCAGCTTGTATAGGTGATCATATTATGAACATACCAGTATACTCTGTTGATAGTTTCAGTTAAGGAATTTTATGATATATGTATGCTTTTTGGCATGATGATTTTTTTTGGTTTTGCCGGGAAGCAAGATACTTACCTAATAATTAGAAAGCAGCTTAAATTATTCAGAGAATGAGGAACTGAGTCACAGCATCACACTACAGTACGGATTTTTATAGCAGCACTGCAAGTACTGTTCCCCCAACATTTTCAGTAATTTCCTATGTAATGGGCTTAATGAGGAAGGACAAAAAAATCAGATTAATCGTAGTTAAAAGGATATTAGTAAACAAACAGGAGTTTGGTTAAGGATCCTTGTTTGGATGCAGAAATAATATAACTGCAGCTAGTTTTTTTAATAAAAGAATGATGATGTATGTCAGATGTAAATTACCGATTCTTTTAAATTGAATTCCCCATAGGAATTGAATTGCTGTTAAATTCTTTGCTTATTAATCAAACTTGCAAACATTTTCCCCACTCCCTTCTTCCTCGTATGTTCAATTTAGGTGGCAAAAAAGTCAGATGAAGTCCAAAGAACGATAGTACTGTATTGTAAAACCAGAAACTGTCATAGCTCACTTGCCTGGTGGCTTGGCAGAGCATTAAGATGTCTGTGGACATGAACAGCCAGGGTTCTGACAGCAACGAGGAGGACTATGATCCAAACTGTGATGAGGAAGAAGATGAAGATCCCGGGGACATTGAGGGTTACTACGAAGGGGTTGCAAATGACGTGGAGCAGCAAGGAGCAGATTCCTTTGATCCGGAGGAATATCAGTTTACCTGTTTGACTTACAAGGAGTCGGAGAGTACCCTGAATGAACACATGGTCCGCTTGGCTTCTGCATTAAAGGTAAGGAGTTCTGCAATATTTGACGAAAGTGCCCTTTTAATTGTTGCCCTTTATTGTTCCAAATAAAAATGCATGGGCTGTATCCAGTTCTCTTGTTGACTAGGAAGCTTTGAGAAAGGAGCGCGTGATTCACCTGTCCCTTATAACTGCTCTACAAGATTTGAGACCCAATCTGGTGACATTATCTTCCCTTGTTTAATATATATAAAACCCTTCATATTTAATTGATTTGGATTTCTAAAATAACAAAAGAGGAAGCTGCTTCAAGGAATAAAGGGAAGTATTCCTTTGTTTTCTGTCTTGCTTCTTAGGAAATGATTTTGAATCGGGCTGTCGTGTTTATCATGCTCTGGGTAAAAGTGACTGACTGAAGCCAAATAAGATTGTGATTCATTAACAGGGATGTTAGGGAAATTGGCACGGGCAGGTAGTTTTTAGGTTTGAACCAGCAGTTAAATAGATTTTATTATTTATGCTGAGTCCAGAATTTAAATGTAGAATAAAAAAGACATACCAATGGAAGAGTTCTTGGTGCTCTCTGAGCTTGGTTGTTTTTTTTTTTTTACAGATGTTTCATTACCCAACTAGGTAACATCATCAGTGCTAGAAGGGAATGCGGTTAAAAAATAAATATTCCATTCCAACTTGTATAAATAGGAATTAATCCTTTTGATTTGTGTTTTGCATTACCAAGGAGGCCTTTATGTAACTAGCAACTATTGTAAGTCTTAGTTACTATGCTTACTAGCACTTATCTCCACCTTGATCTCTAGAAATTATAGAAAATTACACAAAAAGAAACCCAAAACGCTATGCAAATTGTATCAAGGTAAAATATTTTACCATGGGAAAATAAAATGCATAAACATTAGGAGTTCCAATCTGTCAATAAGATATTTTATTATCTGTTTTAAGAAGTAATAATAATGGTATGTTTTAAACAAAGCAAACTGACTACACAACCTGATAATTACTATCATAAATGGTTTGCTTACAGGTAGTCATAGCTGCCTCCTGCTGATGATTAATTGTCCTCTAAGAAAAAAGATAATTTTTGGCAAACTAAACTAAAAATAGCAATAGTCTGTAAGTATTTGTGAGAACGTGATTAATCAATAAACAATATCTTGTTGCAGCAAGCACTCAAAATAATTATTTTGCTGCCTCTGGTTGGCACTTTTGCTAATGAATCTGGCACTATAAAGCTGTGGTGGCACAGTGGTTAGAATGCAGCACTGCAGGCTAACTCACTGCTCACTCCAGGAGTTCGATTCTGAGCAGCTCAAGGTTGATTCAGCCTTCCATCCTTCCGAGGTCGGTAAAATGAGGACCCAGATTGTTGGCATTATGCTGACTCTGTAAACCGCTTAGAGCAGACATGTCAAACACAAGACCCAAGGGCTGGATGCAGCCCATGAAGTGGTTTCATGTGGCCCGTGAAACCATCCTGGAAACAGTGAGGGAACAGCCCCTGCTGCCTTGGCCCTGGCCCAGGCCAGCTGGGAGCCAATGTACAATTTTGTGGTGGCCATCTATGCTGAAACGCATTCAGTCTTAGCTCCACAAGGCCATCTGGAAACAGCGAGGAACCAGCCCCTGCCGCGTTGGCCCTGCCCCCTGAGTGCATGCTGAGGAGGTGTCACCCTTTGTGAGGAATGAAGAAATGTACCATCGCCTGGAAATGGCCAGCACATGGCCCTCACATATCTGACTTGATGGGCTGTGGGGGAAGGGATGCTATGAGCAGCATGAGAGTCAACATTACCTGTGCAATGCCGCCCAGCCCCCAGCCTACCTGGTTTCAGCAGGCAGTGGGGTGCTTTCCTCACAGCACCAAGAGGCTGAACCGGGCGGCGCAAATCCAAAAAGAAGTGCAATACTGCCCAGCCCCCAGCCTGCCTGGTTTCGATAGGCAGCGGGGCGCTCTACTCACACCGCCAAGAGCTGGGCCGGGTGGCGCAAATCTGATAAGAAGTGCAATGCTGCCTAGCCCCCAGCCTACCCAGTTTCAGCAGGCAGCAAGGTGCAAAGCTGGCGAGCTTCACACAGTCCAGCTCAACCTCTCGGCGCTGTAAGGAAAACGCCCCGTTGCCTGCCGAAACCGGGCAGGCTGGGGGCTGGGCAGCATTGCGCTTCTTTTCAGATTCACACCGCCTGGCTCAGCCTCTTGGCGCTGTGAGGAGAGCACCCCACTGCCTGTCGAGACCAGGTAGGCTGGGGGCTGGGCGTCGTGCTTCTTTTTGGATTCACGCTGCCTGGCTCAGCCTCTCGGCGCTGTGAGGAGAGCTCCTTGCTGCCTGCCAAAACCGGGCAGGCTGGGGGCTGGGTGGCACTACACAGGTAATGTTGACTCTCACACTGCTCACGGCATCCCTTCCCCCAGAGCCCACCAAGTCAGATATGTGAAGTAGGTGAGGGCCATGTGCTAGCCACTTCCAGGCGATGGTGCATTTCTTCATTCCTCACAAAGAGTGACACCTCCCCAGCTGGGTTTCTTGCCTGTTTTTCTCCCTTCCCTCATCTCAAATATTTTCCCACTACTCTGTACTTAGGAAGGAAGGAAGGAAGGAAGGAAGGAAGGAAGGAAGGAAGGAAGGAAGGAAGGAAGGAAGGAAGGAAGGAAAGGAGAGGGAGGGTCTGAGGGAAGTGCTGCCTTAATCCTGCCCTGCTGCCCTTTCACCATCCCCTTGCCTCCTCCTCCTGGCCTATCCTGGGGGTCTCCCATCCTATTGCTAAGGAAGCTTTGGATACAAAGCCAGGTCTCCTCCCATGGATAGGGAATGGGCCTCCCTCTGACTTTGCCCTCGTACCCATCATGAGCAACCAGGCTAAAGAGAGCAAGTACAGCAGCAGCAGCAGCAGCCTTGAGGAGGAGGTAAATGCAGCTGGGTGCCCCTTTGGGGAAGTGGGGCTGGGCTTGGTGCCGCGGGTGCTCGAGGGCCAGGCTGAGCATTTGATTTCTGCTGCCCAGGGCTCCGGGTAGCTTGCACCACCTCCAGCCCCCTCCCCCCCACATGGCCTGAGAGGAACAGTGAGGTTCCTCCAGTGGACCATGCCTTGGCACTTGCCCTGGTCCCACCCCCATCTGCCAGAGACCCTCAGATCTGTCCCCCTCCTGCCCAGGCCTCCACCAGCACCCTTGATGCGAATGATGTAGAGCTGGCTATGCCCACCCAGTAGGCCACACCCATTCCATCTACACTCATCCAGTAGGCCTCACCCACCCTGGCCATACCCACCCGCCATCCCCCGAGGGCAACCGCAATGCTGATGCGGCCCTCAATGAAATTGAGTTTGACACCCCTGGCTTAGAGAGCTGTAAAGCACTATGAAACAGTATATAAGTCTAAATGCTATTGCTATTATCTTAACACATTGTAATAACTTGCCATGAAGTATTCAAATACCAATAGCTGAATTTCTTATCACTAAGTTTTGTATTGTAGAAAATAGTTTTGTTACATCTCCAGTTATTTTATCTGAACTTAAAATATCATTAAATTAAATGGACTAAATGCAATTATGCTTCACCAAATGCTGGAAAATTAATCAAGAAATAGTTAAGATGTGTGGGACTTGCTTTCCAGTAAGGGTAAGTTCTTGAATGTTCTCTGATGTTGGCTTAAGTGCTATGGTAATTTTCCTCTCAAGATTCATGTTGCTACTCTTAGTTTATTTCCCTATCAGCAGTTGTGTCTCTGTTTACCGGTTCTCCCTGCTGTTTGGGACAGTTGATATTCTCTACAAGACAGTTTCAAAGTTGTTCTTGTCTATCATTGAGTTATTAATATGCTCACCTCAGCAGGAACGAGGATGATAAATGTCTTTGTGAAAACTAGAAGAAATTCAGTCTGAAGAAGTTTATGCAATTAGAGAATTGTTTTAGCATGCTGTTTGTTTTTTCTATTACCTGGAAAAGATGTTTGCAAAGTCAGGACTACAAAGAAAAGGCTAATTTAACAACATCTGCTAAATTGTACTTGAGATATTCTCTTATAAGCAGCCTACTGAGAATCCTGGAATTCACTAATTCGGAGTTGAAGTTCCCCACAGACCAGATAGTCTTGTTTCAAGGAAACATCTAGTTGTCTTGTCTGAGCTAAGACAGCTATTCCACTGACTTTCAAAGCATTCTTTATATTTTTAAGTCTCAAGCTTGCTATGTGATATGCAGTATCACCTTTTGTAAAATAAATTTGGATAGCATTGGAGTCTAGGCTGGTTTTTTTGACAAGTGTTGGTATAATTCCACCAGAAGGGCCTAAGTTCTTGTATTGGTCAGCCACGTACAGTACAGATTTAAAATGTGATGCAATTTCTTCACTGGAATGAGGAAATCAGCCATACACAAAATATTATTTTCTTTGTTGTTGCTCTGATTCATGGGTCCCTTCAAGGTCCCTGCTTTTAGGCTTTGCTGAAAAGTCATTTTGCAGCTGTTGAGGTTGGTAGTGCATAAAGAGGAGAATTATCTGAATAACATGTCAATATTTCTGCAAGGAGATTGTGGAATATTTTGAACAAAATTGAAGCCTCAGTATCAATTTTTTTAAAAATCCAAATCATGTTTATTTTTGAAAAGAATTTATGTCTTTTAGGAAAAAAATTGTACACTCTTGAAATGGTGGGGAATCCCCCCCATTCCAATCCCCCATCAAGCTCCAATTTTCATAAGAGAAACTTGTTAATCTTACCATAGATTCTTAGAAAAGTAGGAAAATTTTAAATAGATGTCATGTAAATCACCCAGAATCTTGGAATGGGCAATGTACAAATTAAAATTATATGGATATCAAATTCCATTTGAGATTGGTAATTGGAAGAATGCAGTTATCTTTACCCAATTTCAGATTTTAAAAACCCAACAGGAACTGGGGCTCTGTTCTGGGCCCAGTGCTCTTCAACATCTTCATCAACGATTTGGACGAGGGGATAGATGGGGAACTCATCAAATTTGCAGACGACACCAAGCTGGCAGGAATAGCCAACACTCCAGAAGACAGGCTTAGGATACAGGAGGATCTGGACAAATTTGAACACTGGGCACTATCTAACAAAATGAAATTCAATGGTGAAAAAAGTAAGGTTCTACATTTAGGCAAGAAAAACCAAATGTACAGGTATAGGGGGTACCTTGCTCAATAGTAGTAACTGTGAGAGGGATCTCGGAGTCCTAGTGGACAATCATTTAAATATGAGCCAGAAATGTGCTGCAGCTGCCAAAAAAGCCAACACAGTGCTAGGCTGCATTAACAGAGGGATAGAATCAAGATCATGTGAAGTATTAATACCACTTTACAATGCCTTGGTAAGGGCACACTTGGAATACTGCATCCAGTTTTGGTCACCATGATGTAAAAAAGATGTTGAGACTCTAGAAAGAGTACAGAGAAGAGCAACAAAGATGATTAGGGGACTGGAGGCTAAAACATGTAAGGAACGGTTGCTGGAATTGGATATGTCTAGTTTAGTGAAGAGAAGGACAAGGGGGGACATGATAGCAGTATTCCAATATCTCAGGGGCTGCCAAAAGAAGAGGGAGTCATGCTATTCTCCAAAGCACCTGAAGGCAGGACAAGAAGCAACGGATGGAAACTAATCAAAGAAAGAAGCAACCTAGAACTAAGGAGAAACTTCCTGACAGTTAGAACAAATAACCAGTGGAACAACCTGTCTCCAGAAGCAGTGAATGCTCCAACACTGGAAGTTTTTAAGAAAAGACTGGACAGCCATTTGTCTGAAATGGTATAGGGTTCCCAGCCTGAGCAGGGGGCTGGACTTGATGACCTCCAAGGTCCCCTCCAATAATAATAATAATAATAATAATAACAGCAACAGACAGTAAGTGCCGCCTATGCAAAGAAGCTGAAGAAACAGTGGACCACTTGGTAAGCTGTTGCAAGAAGATTGCACAAACTGATTACAAGCAGCGGCATGACAAAGTAGCAACAATGGTGCATTGGAAGATCTGCAAAAATATCATTTGCCTGTAAGCAAAAACTGGTGGGATCATAAAATAGAGAAAGTCATAGAAAATGATAAAATTAAACTGCTCTGGGACTTCAGAATTCAAACAGACAAGCACCTGCAACATAACACTCCAGACTTAACAATTGTCGATAAGAAAGACAAAAAAGTCTGGATAGTGGATGTGGCAGTGCCTGGAGACAGCAGAATAGACGAGAAAGAACTGGAGAGATAACAAAATACAAAGACCTACAAATAGAAATAGAAAGACTGTGGCAAAAGCAAGCAAGGGTAGTACCAATAGTCATAGGCTCCTTGGGTGCAATCCCAAAACAACTGGAGCACCACTTGAACACCATTGGCATTGACAAATTCGCTATTAGTCAATTGCAAAAGGCAGCCTTACTAGGAACTGCTTCCATCCTGCGATGATATCTGTAATACCATCAAACATCACATCTGCCTATCCCAGGTCCTGGGTAAGGACTCGATAGGTAGACAAAATGCCAAATCCAGTCTGAACATCTGGCTGACTGTGCGATGATCGATAATAATATCATCATTATTATTATTATTATAGAATTTGAATAACTACTAAAGGATTAATTAGTTAAATGTGCTAAAAAAGGATTTGGCAAATTTCTGATTAAAAGGACAAGAGTTGAAAATGAGTATTCTTTCTTGAGTATCCTTTAGCTCTTTTTATTTAACATACCTAATGTATTTTTAGTAGATTTGCTATTTGAAATTAAAAAGTTCTTATTGCTTCCCTTAATGTTTTCATCTGCACCCTTAAAAGTATTATTGACCGCATACTTTATCTATCAGGGTTTGTGCTTCTTTTAGTTCTTTTCATTTTTTCATTGTATTCCATTGTTTGAAAAAATCATCTTAAATTGTGCAACTTCATGGATACTACTAGAAAGCCACTCTGACTTTTTTCTGGACTTGATTGATCCTTCTATATTATGTGATAAATTCTAAATGCAATTATTGCTTTAGATAATCTGTAGGCACTATAAAGAGATCTGGATTTCTTGTTTTCTGTTTTTCTTTTTTTAACCAGTCTCCTAATTTTTTAGGTGTTTTCCCCAAGGTAAACACATTTAACTGTGTGGGTCCCAGCTGTCAGCTTCTGAATTTCATATGTTTTAAATCAGGGGTCTTCAAACTTGGCTCTTTTATGACTTGTGGACTTCAGCTCCCAGAATTCTTCAGCCTGCTGAGGAATTCTGGGAGTTGAAGTCCACAAGTTATAAAAGGGCCAAGTTTGAAGACTCCCATTTTAAATATTACAACATTACAGATACTTTCCTGTTCTACAATGCTTACATCTCAGTCTAGATTATGGTCATCTCTTTGGTTGTCTGCCCTCTGGATGACTCCAGGACTGACTAGCTATTTTGTGGAAAAATAAGTGGCCAGTTTTAATAATAATGTGGCACACTTTTTACAGAGCATCAGAGAAAATGCTCAAGAGAAAGTAGGTCATACATCAAGACAATGACACAAATTAAATGGTTAAAGCAAAGGAAAATTAAGGTTATACAATGGCCAAGTCAACATCCTGACCTTAATTCTTCAGACACGTTGTGCAAGGACTTGAAGCCTGCAATTCATACAAGGAAACCCACCAACATTTTCCTTATATGTATTGTAGTAAAAACAGACACAAACAGTTTACTTTTTTTCCCTGTAGTCTTTTTCAGTTTTGGGGGTTTTAACTTCTGTCATCCAATAAACATGTCCCTATTTTCCTGTTTTTTATGTTTTTAAATTATTGTTAGTGATTGTCTAATTAGATAACAGTTTTTTTAGCATTTTGAAATTTTTACTTTAAGGGCAAGCCTTTATTCTCGTGGTTTTTGTGTATTAGATAATGTTTCTGATCTCTTGAGAAAGTGTTTTGTCTATTGCAGATATGTCAATCACAATGTCATGTGACGTTGCACAACGTATTGGGATGGTTTTGCCATTGCCGGCAATGGGGTGGGCGCGGCTTCTGGATGACGCGTCTGGCCCGTGGGCCAGCAGTTTGACACCCCTGGTCTATTGGCTTCCTTTTTACTTAGGACTTCCTAGCCTCAATATCGTCTTTCCTGATCTATAGTATTTATTATCACAAAGTTTCTATTACTGTGATCTTTTAGTTATTTGGGAATGATGTCACCCTTTTAACCTCTTTTAAAAACCATCTTCATATTTTCCCCCTTGTTTAGTTCCCCTCACTTCAAATATTAGGTGTTCATTTCATTGAAAATTTTCAGATACTACAAGTTTAAGTTGCTTCTTTTATGATGCACTGTAATTGCTGTAATCTTTAAAAACAGCTTTGGAATTGAGCACAAAAAGCAATACATAAATACTGATTAAGTAGCTAGAAAAAGAGCAGCATAGATTCTCTATTTTGTAATTTAGCTTAGTGGACCCTTACTGCATTTGTTATGCATCAGGCCTGTGGGAAAAAATGGAAATACCAGCTTTTGAGATGAAGGTAATCATCCAATCATCATTTACTGCTATCCAGCTGTAAATCAAGATTATGCCAGTTCTTAGCGTTTTTTATTAATCAAGTTTGCAATCCTCTGCATAATGATAGATGGTCTGGACTACCCAGGCCCGTGGTGGCGAACCTATGGCACGCGTGCCACAGTTGGCACGCAGAGCCCTCTCTCTGGGCACGTGCGCTGTTGCCCCAGTCCTAGCCCTTCAGCTGGGTTTTATAAACCCTTTTTGCTTTAGGCCTCAGCCGCCGTGCAAAAAAAAAAAAAGTTCAACTTTTTTCAATCAATTTCAACTTCTTGTGGGAAAAAAAGATCTCGCAAAATTGGAATTGATTGATTGAACCTTTTAGTCCCACCCAGTCCGCCGTTACCACCGCAGCCACGCCCACCCAATGGGCCATGCCCACCCAATGAGCCACACTTACCCAATGGGCCACACCCATCCGGCACCCAACAATACATAAGTGGATTTTGGGTTGTAGTTTGGTCTCTAAAAGGTTCGCCATCACTGACCCAGGCCATCTGTAAGTATTCTGTGATACATATCATTTTGTATGGATTCAGTAGTACAGATAGTCCTTAACTTACAACCTTTTGTTTAATGGCTGTTCTAAGTTACAATGGCATTGGAAAAATTACTAGTCCTTGCACTCACGACTATCACAGAATCCCCATGTTTACATGATCAAAATTCAGGCACTTGGTAACTGGCATGTATTTATTATGCTTGCATCATCCCCGGATCCTGCATTTGCCATTTGCATCCCTAATGAAGGAAGCCAGATTCACTTAACAATCATATGATTCACTTAACGGCTGCAGCAAAAAAAGGTCATAACATCAGGTACAACTCCCTTAACAACATGGATGTTCCTGTTCCAATTGTAATCATAAGTCAAGGTTTATCTGTATCTTCAGATGCTAAATAACTTATTGTACGAGGGCAATTCGGAAATAAACCTCCGTTTGTTTATCAATGACAGACACAGACACAGAACTTTTATTATTCACATTAGAAAACTACAATATTGCATTACTTTTTGACATAATCACCATTCAAGTTGAGGCACTTGTCATAACGTCTTACATGCTTTGAAATTCCTTAGTAGTAGTCGCTCTGTGCCAAATCTGGGCTAAGGGGAGGGGATCAAAAACATCCCAACGGAACTGCTTCAAAAGTTCTTGGGTGCATCTAGCAGTGTGTGGGCAAGCATTATCGTGAACCAACGCCACACTGGAAGTGGTGCCATAGAAAATCCTGCCAAATGTGAAGATGCCAAAGGAGTACTGCTAGTGAAGTGCACAGAGCGTTGGTTCGACCATCAATTCAAAAGTCTACTGTGAAATGTTACGAAAACTCAGATGAGCCATTCCTAACAAGCATCGGGGCATGCCGACTTCCGGTATAGTGTTGGTTCACGATAATGCTCACCCGCACACCGCTAGACGCACCCAAGAACTCTTGAGTGTCTGTTATTGATAACCAAACAGAAGTTTATTTCCGAATTGCCCTCGTATAATAAATACATATTTGCCTGTCAAGTCATTTGTATTAATAATAATAATAATAATAATAATAATAATAATAATAATAATAATAATAATAATAATAATAATAACCCCCAGTGAGGCACTACCTTGACGTGGTTGTGGGGCTTGTGTACTCTGAGGAAGATGAGAGCTATGCCAGAGGTTCAACCATACTGGACAGGTCTCATCAGAGGAGTCAGACACAGAGTGTCTCTCCCATAAAAAATATGGTGAGACGTAAATTTCAGAATGCCATACCGGCTCGGACGTCGCCCGGGTTAACAAGGTCCGCACTAGATATTGGAGTTCCTGGATATCTGGTGAAAAATGGGTTACAGGACTCAGGACTGTTGGCTGAGCAACCAGGGCCAGCAGCTGCAGAACTACTGGAAGAAAAGGTGTTTACCCGTCGCAGATACACAGTGATGGAAAACAAAGAAATAATGATCTGTTACTACAGATCAAGTCCAACAAGACGAGGATATCTAAAACGAATGCACCAATTCTGGAAAGAACAACATCCAGAATCAGAAATAACAGAACAGAGACTAGCAGATCAACGCCGATTTATAACACGAAATAAAGTATTTACAGAAACAGAATTGGACGAACTGCAAAGGTTTACCCAGGGCAAAGAAATCAAAGCCTTACAAGAAGTAATTCAGAATGTAGAGGCAAACCAGGGGGAGTTGGCAGTGAAAGAATCCAGTAGAGATATACAACTGTTCTCATTTGGAAACCAGGCACCTCTTCCTCAGGAAGAACAAAACCCTCTAACTAAAGAAATAAAAGAATTGAAACAAAGAATAATTGAGCATCTAGAACAGCACAAAAACAACAGAATAAGGCTGCCTGCATTGAAGCTTGTTCCAAAGAAACAGCTAGCACAAGCATTAAAAGATGCAAATACTGCAATAGCAAGTATAAGCACCAATTCACTGCAAGAAACAAACCAATTAATGTACAGCACAGCTGCAGTTATAACAGAATACCTGGGATGTAAAATCAACAAAAAAGAAAAACAAACAAACAGTGCACCAGAAAAATGGAAGGTTAGACTAGAAAATAAGATCAGCAAGTTAAGATCACATGCAAGCAAGCTAGAACAGATGAAAGAAAAGAAGCTGAAGAACAAGAAGACCAAAGAATACCTAATCAAGAAATACCACTTAGAAACAAGGAAGATCAAGGAAGCACTGGAAATAATAAAGCAACAAATAACAGCTATAGCCAGGAAAATCAGTAGATATGAAGCTCGAATTGCAAACTATAGGCAGAACCTCCAATTTCAATCCAATCAGAAACGTTTCTACCAATCCATCAATGGAGAAACTGCAAGGAATCAGTCAGTACCTGACAAGGAAGAAACAGTGCAATTCTGGAAGCAGATATGGGATAACCCAAAGAAATACAACAAGGATGCAGCTTGGTTAAAAGAAGTGGATGCAAATAAAACAGAAGTTGAAATGAAAGAACTAGTAATAACAACAAAAATGGTAGAAAAAAGAGCAAAGAAAATCAAAAATTGGTCAGCACCAGGTGAAGATGAACTGCATGGGTTTTGGTTGAAACATCTAACTGTTATACACCCACTCATTGCCAAGCAATTCAACAATATACTACAAGGAGGAGAAATTGAAAAGTGGCTAACAACTGGGAAAACCTACCTAATAATGAAAAATCCAGCAAAAGGGGCAACACCAGGTAACTACAGGCCAATTACCTGCTTACCAACAACTTTCAAATTACTAACTGGTGTGGTAGCTGATGCAGTACAACAGCATCTAGTTGAAAACAATCTCTTTCCACCTGAGCAGAAAGGAAACCGCCCCAATAGCAGAGGAACAAAAGATCAACTCCTAATAGACAAAATGATCTTGGAAAACTGCAAGAGAAGGAAGACCAACCTGAATGTGGCATGGATTGACTACAAAAAGGCATTTGACTCTCTGCCACATGATTGGATAATCAAGTGCCTAGAAATAACAGGAGTAAGTAGAAACATCAGAAAATTTGTGCAAAGATCGATGGCACAATGGAAGACACAGTTGCAGATCAATGGTGAAAAGCTGGGAGAGGTTAATATCAAGAGAGGAATATTTCAAGGAGATTCATTATCACCATTACTATTTGTTATTGCACTGTTTCCTCTGTCAACAATACTAATAACTCAGGACATGGTTATCAAACATCAAAAACATCTGCTAGACTATCCCACCTCCTTTATATGGATGATCTGAAGCTGTATGGAAAAACATCATCTGAAATAGAATCGCTGCTCAACACTGTCCGTATATATAGCCAAGATATTGTAATGGAGTTTGGCTTGGACAAATGTGCCACACTTACTATCAAACAAGGAAAAATAGTGAAAACTGAAGGAATCAAGATGCCCCACGAAAATAACATTAAGAGTCTGGATGAGGAAGAGTACTACAAATACTTGGGTATCCTTCAAGCTGACAACATCAAGCACACTGAAGTCAAGAAAAAGATTAGAGGTGAATACATCAAGAGAGTGAAGAAGATCTTAAAATCCAAACTCAATGGAGGAAATACCATAAAGGCAATCAACACCTGGGCAATCCCAGTCATTAGGTACACAGCTGGAATAGTGGACTGGACTCAAGCAGAACTAAAAGCAATGGATAGGCAGACCAGAAAAATAATGACAATGAATCATGCCCTTCATCCACGCAGTGACATTGATAGACTTTATCTACCAAGGCAAATAGGTGGGCGTGGAATGCTACAAGTACATCAGATGGTTGAAGAAGAAAAAATGGCTTTGGAAGAATATCTGAAGAACAATGATGAAGATGCACTGAAATTAGTATATCAGGAAGGCTTACTAACTACTGGAGAGACCAAACTGGCCTACAAGAAAGACCAAATGAAGAACAGAATAGAGGCATGGGAAGACAAAGCACTACATGGCCAATACATGAAAAAAATAGCTGGGAAAGCAGATAATAATAAAACCTGGCAATGGCTAAGAGCAGGAAAATTGAAGAAAGAGACCGAGGGACTAATTCTGGCTGCACAAGACCAAGCCTTAAGGACAAATGCATACAAAGTCAAAATTGAGAAGACAGCAACAGACAGTAAGTGCCGCCTATGCAAAGAAGCTGAAGAAACAGTGGACCACTTGGTAAGCTGTTGCAAGAAGATTGCACAGACTGATTACAAGCAGCGGCATGACAAAGTAGCAACAATGGTGCATTGGAAGATCTGCAAAAAATATCATTTGCCTGTAAGCAAAAACTGGTGGGATCATAAAATAGAGAAAGTCATAGAAAATGATAAAATTAAACTGCTCTGGGACTTCAGAATTCAAACAGACAAGCACCTGCAACATAACACCCCAGACTTAACAATTGTCGATAAGAAAGACAAAAAAGTCTGGATAGTGGACGTGGCAGTGCCTGGAGATAGCAGAATAGAAGAGAAAGAACTGGAGAAGATAACAAAATACAAAGACCTACAAATAGAAATAGAAAGACTGTGGCAAAAGCAAGCAAGGGTAGTACCAATAGTCATAGGCTCCTTGGGTGCAATCCCAAAACAACTGGAGCACCACTTGAACACCATTGGCATTGACAAATTTGCTATTAGTCAATTGCAAAAGGCGGCCTTATTAGGAACTGCTTCCATCCTGCGACGATACTGTAATACCATCAAACATCCACATCTGCCTATCCCAGGTCCTGGGTAAGGACTCGATAGGTAGACAAAATGCCAAATCCAGTCTGAACATCTGGCTGACTGTGCGATGATCGATAATAATAATAATAGTAGTAGTAGTTTGGAAGGGACCTTGGAGGTCATCTAGTCCAACCCCCTGCTCGGGGCAGGAAACCCTACACCATTTCGGACAAATGGCTGTCCAGTCTCTTCTTAAAAACTTCCAGTGTTGGAGCATTTACTGCTTCTGGAGGCAGCTGTTCCACTGATTAATTGTTCTCACTGTCAGGAAGTTTCTCCTTAGTTCTAGGTTGCTTCTCTCCTTGATTAGTTTCCACCCGTTGCTTCTTGTCCTGCCTTCAGGTGCTTTGGAAAATAGCTTAATTCCCTCTTCTTTATGGCAGCCCCTGAGATATTGGAATACTGCTATCATGTCCCCCCTTGTCCTTCTCTTCGTTAAACTAGACATACCCAATTCTCGCAACCGTTCCTTATATGTTTTAGCCTCCAGTCCCCTAATCATCTTTGTTGCTCTTCTCTGTACTCTTTCTAGAGTCTCAGCATCTTTTTTACATCTTTTTTACAATAATAAGCATCATTATTTATTAGGGTAGTTACTTAACAGAGGCAACCTTAATTTCTGGTTAT
The DNA here is from genome assembly GCF_016545835.1 of Crotalus tigris. Taxonomy (NCBI): domain Eukaryota; kingdom Metazoa; phylum Chordata; class Lepidosauria; order Squamata; family Viperidae; genus Crotalus; species Crotalus tigris. The sequence goes on from NW_024100512.1 coordinate 4,741,425, forward strand.
AATATGAAATACATGAATTGCTTCAGTTTGCATTCTTCTGCCTGCATAATTTTTCTGAAGCTTTTCTGGAAGCTTTTTTAAAATTCAGAATAGTGTGGGGTAACGGAGACGCCTCAGTAGTAGTCCTCAGTAGTAGTAGAGTTACAGGACTGCCTGGCACTCATTAGACTTTCCACTGCAGCTCAGAGGACAAGACACTTGTTTGAAAGTCATTTTTGGGGGTGACAAATGCTGTGCTTTCATGGTATTTGGGTTCCAAGATCTTGAATATACTAAACACCTTTTCAATTTCACCTTACGGGTATGATTTGATAGTGTGTTTTTTGAATTCTGATATTAATCATAAAACATAATTTCTGATATTGTCCCCTTAATTCAGCTGCTTAAATACAATTTCCCTAGCTTTTGAAAAACAAATTATTAGCCATTCCCTAAGAGTTGACCAAGTTACTACACAGCTAATAGTTCTTCTAGTGATCAGGTACAGTAATTCTGTACTCAGTTCTTTTCCTAGTTCTTCTAATTCTGGTCTATTGTATCTTAAGTGTTAAGTCATGTCATTTTTGCAAATTTTGCATCTTGTGGACAGTTATTTTGCATTTTGTATTTATCACAGATGTTTGCATTAACTCTATACCACAGTAATAAGTACTCAGAATACAATTAAAGTGAAAGAGATGACATAGTGAGGAATAATGAAAAAAGTTACACAGTGCTAGATATTGCCCATTTGTGAAGGAGCCATGATGGCATATGTGCTAGATATATTTGCTCTTATTGGGAACAGATTGGAGTTGCTTAACAGTACAAAATCCATGATTTCCAGTTTGACATGCACTGAGCCATAAACCATGATTTACAAAGCACAAATAAAAGGATCCCATACTGTGTTAAGCCAAGCAAAACTATACTGCTTACTGTGAATGCTGTCCATGAACAGCTGGACTGTGTTGCAGTTTGACTGAGATAGGAATCTCCTCTGGTGAATCTTCTCTCCCAGTTATTAATAGATAAAAGGTTCAAAGCACAAGACAGCACAAATGTTATTCAGTGGAACTTCCATCCTTCTTTATTGTTTTTCCAGCTGCATAGGTCTGAAAAGAACTGAAGTCCAAATATACTGTATATGGTGAGCCACCTGCCACTTATCTCTAAAGCAGTGGTTCTCAACCTGTGGGTCGGGACCCCATTTGGGGTCGAACGACCATTTCACGGGGGTTGCCAAACAATGCAGTCCGCCATCTTTTTCCCCTTTTCCTTGGCTGTGCTACTCCCTTTTATTCTATTGGCTTTTGAAAGCCAATAGAATAGACTCTCTTGAATAGAGTCTAATTCTATTGGCTTTCAAAAGCCAATAGGAATTGTCCAGGCTGTCTCTGCCCTGCTGAGCCCGCCAAAAGTCCCATTCTGCAAACTGTGCTGCACCAGTTGAGTAGTCCTCAACTTACGACCGGTTGAGTAGTCCTCGACTTACGATCAGTTGGGGGTCGCGGCATTAAAAAGATTGAGAACCACTGCTCTAAAGTAAATCCTAAATAGGAAAAAAAAAGAACAATATTCATATTCCCTATAACTTTACAGAAGGCAGACTTTGGGCTTCCTTTTAGTGCTAAAATTTTAAAATTAGAATGAACAATGTGCACTCTTGGATGTCAGTTAAGTTTTATTACGATATCAAATTGAAAAGCATAGTGCCGTGATGGCAAACCTATGGCACACGTGCCAGAGGTGGCACTCAGCTCTTTCTGTGGGCACGCGTGCTATTGCCCCAGCCCCAGCTCCCCCTGCGGACCCCTCCTCACCAGCAGCCCCCCTGGAAAGTCGCCCCTGGGCGCAGCCCGCGCAAAGCAGCACAGTCAAGAATATGGCAGCCAGGCAGCAGGGACAAGACTCCGCCTTCGTGCCCTGACATACACAGATGATGATGCTGAGTGCGGGTGGAGGGAGTGGCTGCCATGGCACTACAGGGTCGCCTGGGCAATCTGCGGCGGGCCTTGGAGGCGATGGGTAGCCCTGCGAGTGGGCGGGGGTGGACAGGGGCAGGAGGTGGAACAGGCGGGCGGGTCAGGGTGATTTGTGCACACTCGGTCTCTAAAAGGTTCGCCATCACTGGCATAGTGCATAAAAGGAAAACAATAAACAGGAAGGGATCCTCAACATTTTCTCAAATTGTGAAACATAAATGTAGTTGCAGGCCATGCGTGTTTTGTAATTCTACTATTCATAAATTCATTTTTTCTTTCTCTCTCTCTCCCCTTCTCTTAGGTATCTCATGCAGTAGCTAAACTTGTATTAGTTAGCTTCCATTGGCAAATCTCAGAAATTTTGGAAAGGTAAGCATATGACCTTAGATATGTGCAATCACCTTTGATGCTTTACAATGAAAGCAGGCACAAATATTGTTTCTCTTATTAGACTCTTGTAAAAATTTGTTTAAAAAACCCACCATATGTTTGGATCAGAACCAAGATATAATACCTCTCTCTGTTCGTTCTCCTAAGTTTATGGACTTGCTTGTAAGGCTGCCTTAGTCCAGGGGTAGGCAACCTTGGCTCTTTTATGACTCGTGGACTTCAACTCCCAGAATTCCTGAGCCAGCATGGCTCAGCTTGGAAACCTCTCCCTTTCCCCTCAGCATGGCTGGCTCAAGAATTCTGGGAGTTGAAGTCCACGAGTCATAAAAGAGACAAGGTTGCCTACCCCTGGACTAGTGAAATCTATAACGTGGATTATTCCCAGAAATGAAATGAGTGAGAAAAATGACAAAGACTTATTGCCTTTTGTTTAGGATTTTGAAAAATGAATTCAATTTATGTCTAGGTAGTCCTCACTGACCACAATTGGGACTTGGAATTTTGTCATTGTGATGTCATAAAGTGAAATGTGACCATGCCAACTTAGGGCATCAGTTCCAGCTGTGGCCATGAGGCGAATCATCACAGGGAGTCAAGTACAACATGACTGCAAATTGCAACTTCCTGCCAATTTCCCCATTGACTTTGCTTGTTGGAAGCTGGCTGTGAAAGTTGCAGATGGCAGTCATGTGACTGCAAGACACTTGTGACCTTTGTAAATGCATGCTGGTTGCCAAACACCCAAATTGTAATCAGGTGATTGCAGGTATACTGCGACAATTACAACTTTGAGGACCACTGTTTGTCAGCACTGTTGTAACTTTGAACGGTCGTTGCATGGGTGGACAGTAAGCAAGGACTATCTCTACTGTCTTTATAGCTAAAGGGCATTAAAGTCGTCTGACCCTGTATGGTGGGTGAATATAACATCACTGGCTATACCTTCCACCATCCTGAGGTTTTGATGTGAAGCTCTTTCTTCATCAGCCATCGGAACTGGGTAGCAAATCACACAGTTACATTTTGTGACAAGCTGGGTTTGAGAATAGTATTGGATTCACTAAGATTGGAATTGGAAACTGACCCCTGAAAAATACTTAAAACTGGCATAAACTCAAAAAATGTGCCTGTGTATACATATCTCTCCCTGACTGACAACTCTTCTGTAACAGAACTGTTGTTTTTGCTATGTCCCCATCTTCTGCTACTTCTGTACCCATTTTCGGAGTGTAGCCCTACAACACGGAATATGATCTCAGCTGAAAACAAGATTACCGCCTTTGTTGTACAGCATTTTGCTTGATACCGGTAATTCTTCACTATCTCTTAAAATACCTTTACTTTGGAACTCGTGTTTAAGATTACTTCCAACTTCATGTGATTCTTCAGCTGATCTCATTTTTGGAAATGTCCAATCCATGGATTGGTGACCTTTTTTTAAATTGATGTAATATGTGCTGGTGGCACTACCTTAGAAGAAAAGCCAGAAATTGCAGTTGAGTGCAGAGGCCACAATTCTGTCCTGTGCTTCAGATGAAAGTGACACTCTCCTGCTCTATTTGCACTAGTTTTCCATAGGTTTCCAAGTTAAATTCAAGACATACATTTCCATATAGTTGAGAGCCACTTATTTGAATGAACGATTGCCCCTATATGGTATATTCCAAAAGCTACAATTTGGAATTTTGGAATTTCTTTCTCCATAGTTCAACTTGCTTCTCTCACTAAATTTAACAGTAACCGGGAAATGTATTTGTTCAGCTGAAACTTTCCTCCATATTAGTTTTATAATGTTTATCAACTGCATTTTATATCAGTGTCTTTATTTTTATGGGTGTTTTTTTAAATTTACTAATATAATTGTTTATGATGGTGCTTATTTTGCATTCGATTTTATTATTAATATTTTTGTCAACCTTCATGAGCTGGCTTTGTCAGGAAAAGTTGATTATTGATTGATTTAAGATTATGACCTGATGAATTCATTAATTTCACAGGTATGGCCCTATGTCTGTCTAAAGGTTTTTTTTTTTCTGACTCTCAGGAACACATCTAATTCAGTTCAATTACTAGTGGAAGCAAGGGTTCAGCCTGCCTCATTCAAACACGTGAGTAACTCAATTTTCTAAGGTGCTTGGTATTAAAATCTTAAATTTTTGTAAGCCGAGAATCACTCTGGTTAGTGAGGTAGGCAGCACATATATTTACTAAATAAATAAATATTTTGAATACGTGTAATTCAAAGATGATAAGTAGTTATTTTTTATTCCAAATAAGATTGATTACAATGCTGCTTTCTTCTCAAAGCATTTTTGTATTTCCATTGTATTCTAAATAGAATTGTGCAATTTAAAAAAATGTTGTGAAAGTTTTTGAAATAGGAAAACAAAATTGTCATAGTAATAATATACAGTATTGCAAAGTAATAGTGATTCATTTTATTAAATGGAGATCTTGCTTGTTATGGCTGGAACTATTGCTTTTGATAGAGATGTGAATTTGTGTAGGTGTCACTGTTGATTGTAAATCATCTCCTTACAATTGTATCTATTATATACTGTATATAGGTCATCCTTGTTTAATGACCACTCATTCAGCAACCGTTCAAACTTACGATGGTGCAGAATGAGTGATGGTTATGGATTGTCCTTGAAGTTTTTTATCACAACATCTTCAGCTTGTGATTATGATGTAGCAGCAAGCCATGGTCACGTGATCACAATTTCATATGTTCTCTGCCAGCTTCCCACAAGCAAAGTCAATGGGGAAGCTGGCAGGAAGTCAGAAGTTGGTAACCATTTGAGGTTCTTGCTTGACAATTGGGGCTGCCTGAACCTCCATCACTAAGTGGCATGGTCACGTGATTTTGTGTTTTACAGCCATGTCGCTTGGCATCAGCAATTCCACGGACTACCTGTATTATGAGCCAAATGATGTGTAATATATAAAATATACTCACACCTCTCATCGTATGTAATAATTTGCCAGGGTTTGTTTAACACAGTTCCCAGAAAAAGAAAGGCAGCCCTTCAGGTTGCATGTGCCCTCCCACTCAGCATCCTGAGCTGCACTGTTAGAATTTAGTAACAAAATTGCCAACTTTTAGTGAGGTTATATTTGTTTAATATTCAAAATTAAGATTGGGATGCAAAGGAGAATGTGAGTTTCTGGAAGTGAGACTACCTTTATTTCTATCTTTAACCCCTCCAGAACTAGCTAACTAAATAAATAATGCAACTTTGGGTTGTTTTCAGGATTTGAGGATGTTTTAAGGGCATAAATTGGACTGGTTTGTAAGCCATCTGTTCCCATCCCCATCATTTCAGCTCAGAAAAAGACACAGTGGGAGAAAAAAAAAATGTCCTCCCCCTCATATGATGTTAACAACTGAAAGGCCTCCTGCTCTTCTTTGGAAAGCTGGAAGCCCCCAACCCCTCAGACGTTGTTTCTCTTGTAAAACGTCATTTAGCATGGTACAGCTTTATATAATATGCTTTGTTTTATGTGAGCTATATATTTGCAGGTAATCTTTGTAAAGTTAGTGGAAGCGTCATTAACTTTATCTTGATTTGGCAAAGTTGTGGAGCTGCCTTCCTGGTCTTGAAGTATAATATGTTGAAGATTCTTCTTCAGTGAGAATTGCCCAGTTTGAAATTAAGCCGATGAGGGGAGTAGCCACTTTTAATGTCTTTGTGTAGTTATTGTGGTAGGCAGGTAATACAAGGGAAGGAACTGCTTATTCTTGACCATAAAACTGAACCAAATTTAAAATATCACAAGAGGTTGCAGCTTTTCTCACTAATCTGTTGACATTTAAAGGCATTTGTTTTATTTAAATAGGCCATTAGAGTTCCTCTTCTTTATCAATAATCTCTCTCAAACTCTCTCTCTCTCCATCTCCCCCCCCCCTCTCTCTCTCACAGGCAATGGTACATTCCTCCCAGCACTGTGCAGTTTGCATGCAGTTGGTTCGAAAGGAAAATCTATTATCTCTAGCCTGTCAGCATCAGTTTTGCCGCAGCTGTTGGGAGCAGCATTGTACCGTACTTGTCAAAGATGGAGTGGGAGTTGGTAGGTGCAAAGCAATGGGTCATTTGGCTCTTTTGAGGTACACCAGTATCTCCACATACTGCTTTCTGCTACTGGTTTAATTTTCTCTTAATCTTAAAAATGGAGCAGTTCAAGGGGAACACACTTTTTATGTCTTCTTTTGATAGCAGCAGATCTTATCTTGGGTTGTGGGATGACAACAGCTGTCTTTTGGCCCTTTGGGTTGCCTCCCAGAAATTTATATCCTACCTTCTTTGAATGGACTGTTCCTACTGAATTCTTTTTCAGCTGTCTCTGATCAAAAGGGAAAATGTTTTCCATTCCTGACAAGAGTCCTTTCTAACTATTCTGACAATAGTCTTTTCAGAGCCAGGTTTCCAGAAATTCTGTGAAATTGGATACTATTTGAAGATCTTTTTTTTTAAAATGAATAATGTCCTCTGATGTCATTCAGGTCTGTGTTTTTAAAAATAGTGTGGGGTTTTTTTTCCCACTAGGTGTCTCCTGCATGGCTCAGGATTGTTTGCTTCGGACCCCAGAAGATTTTGTATTTCCACTGCTACCTAGTGAGGAGCTGAAAGATAAATACAGACGCTACCTCTTCAGGGACTACATTGAGGTATCATTTGTCATTTTATATTCAACACTCTCTGTTTTATACATTAAGGAAATAATGTACAAATTTCAGTGAATTTATCTGTAAGCTGTGTTTCTGTAAATGTAAGACTGCATCATGCAATTCCTTAAAAAGTTTCGTTTGCTTTTAGAAAGTTCAGCTCTCTTTAAAGGGCTTTAATTCTAGCACTGGGAATTGGAAACCTGCTTTGCGATAGCTTTGCTTTTCTCTCAACAAGTGACTCCAGTCCGGGGGTGATGGTGGTGGGGAGATAGAGGTCACCTTGGTGGCCCCTGTCATGTGGGGTGTTTCAGGAGTTTGTGCTTTTCCCCCCGTCCTTCAGCATCTGCGTGTAGTTGCTGGGATATATTATCTGATACAGGTAATCCTCAACTTTACGGCCATTTGCTTAACCGTGGTTCGAAGTTATAGTGTCCTCGGAAAAAGTGACTTATGATCCTTCCTTAAAGTTATCACTATTGCACCACTCCCAGGGTCACAGTGATCATAGTTGAGGTGCTTGACAACACGCTCACCTTTATAAAAGATTGCAGTGTCTTGCAGTCATGTGGTTGCGATCTGAGACCTTCCTGGATGGCTTCTAACAAGCCAAGTGAATTGGGAAAGCGGGATTCGTTTAACCATATGATTCACAATGGCCAAATAATTCATCTAATGACCAGGGGGGGGGAATGCTCATAAAATCGGGTCCAGTTATGTAGTGACTTATTGAACAACTGCATTTTTTAGTGAACCAAATTCTGGCCCCAGTTGTGGTTGTCAGGCAATGATTACCTGTAGGTTGTGAAACAGGCAGCAGTATGCTTAATTGGGTGAGAAACCTCCTTGATACCTTAACTGATTGTCAGGGTTTGGATGGGACAGAAAATTCTGAAGGTGAACCCAAACAAAACAGATCAGTTTATTCTGGACTGGCCACAACCACCCTTGAAGAGCCGGATTTGCAAACGGGGGTCCTTTTGGACTCACGGTTCCTGCTAAAAGGGGTGGAAATCACAGCCAGAAGAACTTTTCCAACTTGGTTGGCGCACCAAAACAGTAACGCATGTCTTCATTACCGTCTGGTTAAGGTACTGTTGGCATATAGTGCTCTGAAATGGTAGCTGTGTGCTGGCATGAGCCATCAAACAAAGAGAGAAAGAGGAAGTAGAGGCTCCAGTTTAGCCTCAAAGTGCAGCTGCACTGTCATGCAAGCTGCTAAGTTGTCCTGGCTGCTAGCCAGAGCTATTGTGGGAAGCTGTAGAGACAGCAATCCTGTTAGTCCAGCCTGGTATGTAGATGTTGGAGACTGAAAGCTCTGGGGACATGCCCACCTCCTCAGTTACTGGGGGTATGTATGTCTTGACTGAAAATTTAAGAGTGAGAGAGAAAAGAAGGAGATTGTAGAACAGAGTGGAGCAAGTTGGACTCAGTCGGAGAGACAAAGAGAAGTCCCATAGAGAGAACATCTACATGCAAGACCCAAGACAGGAAGAGGACATGATAGTCTTTTGCAAAATCCTGGCCTCTGGGGAGTGATTTGGCTGACGGCCATGAAACAGGTTCTTCCCCTAGGGCAGTGGTTCTCAACGTTTGTGTGACGGCGATTCCGTCAACACAAACGTTCTGCGCATGCGCGGCGCTGCGCACATGCGCTTCGCCACCCCCTAAGGGGGGGAAATGGTGGATCGCCTTCTTTGGCGACCCCCGAAAAATGGTCGATCGACCCCAAATGGGGTTGCGACCCATAGGTTGAGAACCGCTGCCCTAGGGAAAGAAATGCAGAGGGTTCAGCTAAGTAGAATCTAAGGAAGAAGACAAGCCGCACTGAGCATACTAGCGGTAGATCCAGCCTGTTCCTTTGTTTACATCGTCTTGATAACACTAGAAATGGGGAGGAAGTAAAGTAGTTGGTAGAAGAGCTAAGGGTTGAGTAGTCTTTGGGAGAGAGGAGGAAACATGATATTGGGCAAAGGCCAGGATTGTGTTGTGTATACCTGTTGTAAATAACTTCACTTATAATTAAAAAAGACGTAAAACACCAACTGTCTTGTTTTCCTTCTTTCACGGCTGTCAACCAAATCACTCTCCAGAGGCCAGGGTTTTGCCAAAAACTCATGTTGTCATCCTTGCAAATCAAAATACACCTTCAATTGTAAAACAATCCCAATTACACTGCAATGCATTCTACATGGGGCTGCTTTCAAAGACTGCTCAAAGCTCCAGTTAGTTCCAGAGTACATCGGCCTTATACATTGACTGTCACCTGATGCTGGGAGCATGTTATACCTATCATCAGGCCTTGCTACGGCTACCAATTGGCTTCTGGAGACTTGCCAATTTTGACCATAAAGCCCCGTGGTTTTAGCCGAAAGACTGCTTTCTGTAATCAGAATTAGCTTGACCTGTTAGCTCATTCCAGAGTAAACTATTCCTGATTTCCCACTTTGGGGAAATTGTGCTCAGGAGGCACTTCTTTTTGATAGCATCACTGATTCTGTAGAAGAGTCTCCCAGTGGAGATCAGAGTAGTCTACTCCCATGTTTTCCTTATACTTATTTCAAAAATATCCTTTCCTGGGAAGGCTTTCTTATTTGTCCTCCAGAAATAAAATCCGCCTCACTTAAAACCATTTGCAGTTTTGTTTTGATGGAGTTCTTTAAAATACTTTGTAAAAAGGACTTACGTTGTTGTTCCACAGAGCCACTTCCAGCTGCAGCTCTGTCCTGGCGCTGACTGTCCTATGGTCATACAAGTACAGGAGCCCAAAGCCCGCCGAGTGCAGTGCAATCGCTGTAATGAGGTTTTCTGGTAAGAAAGGGAAATTGCATATTGGATGTACATAAGTGATAGAGATGGGAAGATAGAAAAAAAAAACTTCTTGAAATGAGGAACAGCCTAAACAAATGCAGCAGTGACAAAAGGACTGTTAAAACTGTTGAATTTGCCATCCGGCTCCTTAGGTGTAGGTTTGAGAGTCTTGCGTAGCTTGAAGAAGCAGGCACACGATTAACTCTTTTGAAGATTAAACTGTGAATAGGTGAATTGCAATATTACAGAGTTGTGAGAAAAACTGGACAATGAGAACTAATAAACCTCTGAGTAATTTACAAGGAATGAGCAGCGGTTATACAAATCAACTCTATTCTGCAAACGCCAGCTTCTAGAATCAAATAGATTGAATGTGATGGGAAAGGGGTAGTAAAAGGAGCATTTGGTAGTTGTAAATATGATTTGGAGAGATATATGTAGCCTATGGATGGTATATCCTTCTTTAAATGATCCCACTATTGCACTGCAGTTTCTAAAAGCTAGTGTTATATATGATCTGCACAAAAAAGTGGAAACTGTCCCATGCTAATTTAAACACCAGAATCTGCAGAGGTTTTGTACTATTGGCATTTTCCAAGTGAAATAAAAAAGGACTAGGGAGTTATCAGTTACCGGATGTAAGATGCTGGACTAGGAGTGGGGAAATCCAGGTTCTAATCCTCCCTTAGATATCGAAGCTAGTCAGATGACTTTCAGCCAAACATTCTCACTCACTCTCCATCCTAGATGGGGAAATCCAAAAATACCTTATCTACCAGCCCACTCTAGACCGGTGTGATAGATAACAGCCCATAAACCTTCAGTGAAGAGGCTGCCATCTTGCACTGGATTTATTTGTATAGATCAGTGGTTCTCAACCTTTTTAATGCCGCGACCCCCCAACCGGTCATAAGTCGAGGACTACTCAACCGATCGTAAGTCGAGGACTACTCAACTGGTGCAGCACCGTTTGCAGAATGGGACTTTTGGTGGGCTCAGCAGGGCAAAGACAGCCTGGACAATTCTTATTGGCTTTTGAAAGCCAATAGAATTAGACTCTATTCAAGAGAGTCTGTTCTATTGGCTTTCAAAAGCCAATAGAATAAAAGGGAGTAGCACAGCTAAAGAAAAGGGGGGGAAAATGGCGGACTGCGTTGTTTGGTCTCCCCCGTGAAATGGTCGTTCGACCCCAAATGGGGTCCCAACCCACAAGTTGAGAACCACTGGTATAGATACTGTGATAACATTCCTCAGGATATTGTACTCTACTTTTTACTGCCAAATTCTGCCATTGAACAGGATACATATAGCCCCACTCAGATTTTATGCAGAAGTATTAGGAATGCAAGCTTTCTTAGGCGTGCTATTGTCATTTTCAAATAGTTTTTGATTACAGGTAATAGATTTTCTTTAAACTAGACATACCTTTATTTTTGCTTAAGTTTCAAATGTCGGCAGATGTATCACGCTCCTACAGATTGTGCTACCATCCGAAAATGGCTCACTAAGTGTGCAGATGACTCTGAAACAGCTAACTACATCAGCGCTCACACTAAAGATGTAAGTGTGTTGGGAAGGGGACACTTTTAAGTATTTGTAGTTTCAAACGAATCTGTGTTTGGTTATTAATGGAGGGCCTGGTAATTGAATTATTTATCCTGTATCTGAAGTCTTTCCTCCTTGCACCCCCTCTTTCCCTCCTTACCTTGCCAATTGCCACTTATCTCCCAAACAAAACCAAAGCCAAAATGGAAAGAGGGTGAAGAGTAAAACTGATATTGTGAGTTCCAACTAGAAGCAAGGTGGATGGACTCAGTTACAACAGTGACAAGTACACGTTGGATACACCAACTTGGGAACAAATGTTCTTGTGGAAAATCTGTGTTGTTGCTAATAGTGAACACTGACATGATGGCATATAATCAAGTTGCTTGATTATACATTTACTCATACATTTATGGAATGTACTGCATCTCCCAGAAGAAAAAGTTAGATCAAGTGTTTCCCCCTTTCCAAGGTAATAAGAGAATTGTTATCCTGAGCAGAAATTTAAGATTAGAGGAAACATCTAAGGTGCAAACTAAAAGAATGAGAAACTTTGCGATAGGCTAAATTCATTTTCTTGAGGAAGAATGTAGGAAGCCTGCCATTGGAAGACACATTTTTTGGAGGGGAAGACTGAACATTACAGTTAAAAAAACTAAACGGACTTGGATTGTAATATTAATAAAGACAGTATAGAAAGAGGAACATTGCTAAAGTATTGGATTGGTTGAGGTAGAGATGAATTACAAAACATGAAGGGAAACACGAGACTTTTTCTTTTGTTTTTTCCTCATCTGTTAAAATGCCTGGTTCAAAACCCAAGTTAAAAATTTCCATTCTTAATTAAAATATGGCCCTGAAATTATATATATTTAATTAAGGAGGTATAATTAAAAGAATTGAAGGCCCTTAGCTGAATCATAGAGCAAATTTTCTGTATGGAAGAAGGTCCAGATTCAATGTTGGCACTTCCAGGTGGTGCTAGGAAAGGCTCTTGTTTGAAAGCCATTAATATTTCATATAGCTTGATAATTAATGGTTTGCTTTATCAGGTAAATTTCTGTGTTCCTATGAAGAGCCAGAATGAAGACTGCATAATTACAGAAATAAATGGAGAGCAAATAGAGTGGAAACCTGGAAGACGTGGAGTATGGGGAAAACATTTGTTAGGTTAATATTATTCTTTGTTTTCTTCTCAGTGTCCCAAGTGCAATATCTGTATTGAAAAGAACGGTGGCTGCAATCACATGGTGAGCAGTTTTTAAATATGCTCAAGAATCACATTAAAATTTGTTATCTGATTTTAGATTAAAACTTTGTGGTTTGTTAACTTTTCTTTTCTCTGTTTCCTCCAGCAATGTTCCAAATGCAAGCACGGTAAGTGGACAACTGCCTTTTTGAACTGGGAAAACCTTTACCTGTTCTTTACTTTAAATATTATCCTGCTGATCCATTAAAGCGTTTGTGGTACTTTGATTACTGTTCTACGGACTCGTTCAATAGCCTGTTCAGCACAGCCCTTAGGCTGTTCTGGGTTTCCATGAGATAGATGCTTTTCTGTTAACTAGCTTTTGCCTTCTTATCTCTTGTAGACTTTTGCTGGATGTGTCTAGGGGACTGGAAGACTCATGGCAGCGAATACTATGAATGCAGTCGGTACAAAGAGAATCCTGATATTGTAAATCAGAGCCAGCAAGCCCAGGCCAGGGAGGCCCTCAAGAAGTACTTGTTCTATTTTGAGAGGGTAGGAAATATCTCCATAGCCAAAGCTAACTATAAACTTTTCAGCGCGTCCTGCCTTGTGCAGAGAGGCACAAGGATTAATGTTAACAAGTGATAAGCGCTACATGCTGTGGTCACAGGATGACCACAGAACATAATTCTGAATCCTTAAGTTTCCTTTCCAAGATGTAAATGTCTTCCTAGATCAGTGTTTCTCAACCTTGACCATTTTAAGGCATGTGGACTTCAACTCCCAGAATTCCACAGCCAGCATTGCTGGCTGTGGAATTCTGGGAGTTGAAGTCCACATGCCTTAAAATGGTCAAGGTTGAGAAACACTGTCCTAGATAATTCTTGTCTCTGTTGTAAACAAGAGTTTTTTCTTTGTGGGATCCAGCGGAAATAGTTGTACCCTGTTGTAATTGGATCGATTCTTTTCAGATGTTGCCTCTGATAAAAGTGCATTCACTGTCTTACAGATTTGTATTCCTTGCCCCAGATATGCTTAAACCATTTTCTGTATCCATATATGTGTAACATATTTTAAAGTGGTGAATTTCTCATTTCTGGTCTTACAAATAAGATACATGGATGAAATTCAGTGCTGTGTGAGCCGATGGTCATTACTATTTTTTTTTATTGCTTGTGGATTCCTCCCAATTACTCCCAAAAATTTGGGGGGGGGGAACCTCTCTGGAGGAGCTTCTTAGGAGAGAGAGAAACTTCAAGAGCCAATTTGATAATTTCTCCCTTTGTTCTGTCAATAGAAATAGCCTTAACAATATCCGCCCACCCCCCAAAAAAATCAGTGTGTTCCTTTTGATTCCTTCTTAGCTTCTTTACTGTTTCTTTTGAAAGGAGTGTAAATGTGGTTTATCCCTACGTGTCTATTAATGGCTGATTTATCTGAATGCCAAGCATCCAGAAATTCCCTAATTACCAAAACATACCCTTTTCAGCAGTTCACACTCAGATAAGTGGGGATTAATATCAGACAAACAGTTATGCAATTCCCTAAGCAAGGAACTACCAAGGAGAGAACCACACCCTTATCAAAACTGGCAGAGCGAGTACGTAAACAAGGAGGAAACCCCACATTCACTAATGATATTACCTAATTGGGTCAAGCAAACAACCAAGTTCAGAGGGCACCGAAGGACAATTACGTAGCTAACTAGATATTCCAGATGTAGCTAAGCAATACTTGAGATAATATTTTAAAGATGACAACGCTATTACAAAATGTCAAAGTTCAATAGATGGCACAGCTATTTATTTTATTCAAATTTACTAGCTACCCGTCTGTGGGCAGCATACAAAACTGGAAAATCCATAAAAAAGATAAAACATTAAACCAAACAGACAGCCAAGACTTAATCTTACAAACAACGTAGAACAGCCCCCTCCCCCGCCCAAAGACAGTGGAACATTGATATATCAATCCCAGGCCTAGGACCAAAGTCAGGTTTTTAAGAGCCTTCCAGAGGGCACCTCTCTATCAATTTGAGGACTTCCACATTCCTCAGCTACTAGCTGTATTCAGTAATTATGCCAGAACAAGCATGTAGCTTGAGGTCTGCAGGTGTGGATGGGAAGATCAGTGTCATATAAGAGAATCTGGGGCAGTAAAAGAGAACTGGAATATTGGAGACGAGCTGCCATTTATAGCTGTGTGCTTCCTGTCTGGGCTGACCTTTGCTTTCTAGCTCTGTAATTGAAGTAGCCAATTATACCATATGCCAAGTGGGAAAGCCAAGATAAATGATTTGCCTTGCCTTTTTTTAGAGTCCACTAACAAAAAGCAGCTTGCTTTTAGAATAGGGGTGTCAAACTGTCGGCCCATAGGCCGGACACATCACGCAGAAGCCACACCCACCCCATTGCCGGCAATGGCAAAACAGTCCCGATACGTCACGAGTTTGACATGTCTGTTTTAGAAGGTGACTGGCATGCTTTTTTCCTCCTAGCATGACATGTCTTTTTGATACTAGAAGTGCTTAGTATTGGAAAGCTGTCCTTTTCTGCTGGATCCCAGCTTGGGTTTTTTGCTTTTTTTTCCAATGAACATGTTCATTTTGGTTATTCCTTTTCTCTATTGTGAAGTGGGAAAACCACAACAAGAGTTTACAGTTGGAGGCGCAGACGTACCAGAGAATTCAAGAAAAAATCCAAGAAAGAGTCATGAACAACTTGGGAACATGGATAGACTGGCAATATTTACAGAATGCAGCAAAACTCCTAGCCAAGGTAACTATCTGTAACTCAGCTTTGTTAAATAGCTGAGGGCGGGTAGGTTAAGCTATATTGCTGTGTTCAGGGTTATATAGCTATGGAACACTAACTCTGACTTTAAACGGCAACTAGGTGCAATGGATATTATCAAAGGAGTTACTATGTGTTGTTCAGTACTCTGAACTGAACCTACAGCTGAAAACTAGATTAAGTTCATCTGGGATTGCTTGAGATGTAAGAGCACATTCTGTGCTTCCTTTTGAAGCTCTAGGTGCTGCTGCTTCTGCTGTTGCTGCTTCTACTACTACTGCTACTACCACAAAACTGGGAAAAGGGGAGCTCAGCTGTCTCCTGCTTTCATGAATATAGCTTACTGCCAAATTCATATTGTGTCCTGTGTATTACAGTACCATAGATAGCTGCAATTTTTAATAGGGGCTGCTTTTTCATATCATAATACATACGGACTGCGGCCTCTGAAATTTGGAGAGGAGTAGCAGATAGCTCTAATGGGCTAACATACATAAGTATAGCCTACTGATCTTACTTCCTTTTTTAAAATTGCAGTGTCGTTATACACTACAGTACACCTATCCATATGCTTACTACATGGAATCTGGTCCCAGGAAGAAATTGGTAAGACCATGTAGTTCTGTGTATTGAACGATAACTGAAATTCTTAAAGAATGGGGAGAAAAAAGAAAGTTGGGACTATACGAATCTATATCTAAACATTGCCTGAAACAACATGGTAGCTTCCAGTTGGTAAAGCTGAGCGTTTTGATTCTTTGGAGGTGGTGGTGGGAAGCCACAGATAAAATATTTTAAGCTTGGAGGGGGGAAAAAAGAATACAGTTCTAATAAATCACATAGGAAGAGATTTTGTCTTTGGTCTTGGGATATCCAATTGTATGTCTTAAATAGCATGTTAATGGGCAAATTACCTGTCATAAGTATGATGAGTGTTGAAGAAAATGTTAAATATTTGTCACTAGCACATCGTAACTCTACTAGTTTTCAACCAGGCTTTCAATAACTGAAAGTTCTTATAAGCCTTAATGAATATTATTACTATAAATATGGTATAGGACAGGGGTAGGCAACCTTGGCTCTTTTATGACTCGTGGACTTCAATTCCCAGAATTCCTGAGTCAGCCATGCTGAGGGGAAAGGGAGAGGTTTCCAAGCTGAGCCATGCTGGCTCAGGAATTCTGGGAGTTGAAGTCCATGAGTCATAAAAGAGCTAAGGTTGCCTACCCCTGGAATAGGAGAATAAAGAACAAACATGCTCAAGTCTTCATCAATTACAAATGAGAATTTGTCCATCCTTAATTTCATATTCTTTTATGTTGCTCAAGCTACTATGACTGTTTGGACTCATTGAATTGGCTGCAGTGTTTCCTTAATTTGAAATGCTTCCTGCTGTAATGCAAATAGTGGCACCAATGTATTATTAATCTGTGCAGCACATTTGGCTGAAAGATTAAGATAGAAAGAGATTTTCCTATACCAGTCCTGTTTTTTTTTTCATAATGTTTTGTTTGATTTTCAGTTTGAATACCAACAGGCTCAACTTGAAGCAGAGATTGAAAATCTCTCATGGAAGGTGGAAAGAGCAGACAGTTACGACAGAGGAGTGAGTAATAAACTTAGTTCAACCCATTTTCTCAATTGTGAGCTTATTTTTTACTCTGAAGTCTCATGAGAAATTGGTATCAGTAATGGAGGAAAAGAAACTACTACTGCTCCTTTTATTTTTTTAATTTTTTATTAGAAATTAAGAGTATACAGATACAAATAATAGACTACAAAAGATAAAAAAGTGAAAAAATAGAATTTCCAACATACAAACACCTTTCACAACTTATCACCATTCTTTAAAATAGAAAAAATAAATTCTTCACCCCATCTGTTACCTCACTCTCTATACATATGTCTATGAAATCTCATCTTCCATCCTAATCAGCAAAAGTCTGTTAAGGGTTACCAGAAATAACCACATATGTTATAAACTTAATCTAATAAGCTCACTCAGTTTCATACCTTTACATTTATATCTATTTAACTCTTCTTAAATCCCCAAATCTCATCAATCCTAAAAAGTCCCTCAGAAATTAAATAAAGGTCCCAGAAATATTAACGTAACCATTTTGAAATTCATCGAATACATTGAGAATATAGGAAATAATCTTATATAACCCATTATCATTTAAAAAAAGCTAAACATCTTCATAATTAAAAAAAAAGAAATTGAATGTCACCAGAAATGGAATTCTTATCCCTTAGAACTTATAGCATCATCTTCCAAATGAGAAAACATGGTAAGCAAGTTTTTGGTGAGTGACTGTCACTAAGATGGTATTATATCTGTTGTCGAGGCATTACACCGATTGCTGAAGGCATCTAAATCCAATTCAAAATGTTGTTTTTGACTATTAAAGTCACTTGGTTCTGGAGTACTTTAGAGTCTGTCTTTTCCAGATAGAATTTGGCAGATTGTATATGCGTGCATAGTGAAGAGACTAAGGATATCATCCCTAAAAGAATTCAGAGGGGCATGGGCATTCCGTCTCAGTGGCTGTTTTCATCCTTGAAAACTCCTTGCTTTCTGAGGGTTGCCCAGTAACTTCCCTTCTAGCCTTCCACAAGTTAGTGAAAACTGTTTTCTTTGAGCATTTAGGATTCAGAAGGATGGTTGTGCAAGGCGATATTATATTTGGGCTGTTTTACACATTTTACGCAGTCGTTTAAGCAAATTCAGCTTCCCCAAAGGGTGTTTTTTTGCCAGAAATCGGCAGAAGAGCTCACAAATTGCAATCACATGATCATAAGATTCTGCAACCAATTGTAAAAGTGTGCCAGTTGCCAGGTAACTGAATTGTAGATCACTTGGCTCCTGCAGTCATGTGATCACAATTCAGCTACCTAGCAACTGATAGAGTGAGTACAGGGAGGCCATTGTAATTTTGAACTGTTATTAAACGGTCGTAAGTCAAGGAATACCTGTACGTATATGCCTATGAGGAACATGATGCCAGCCCATGAAGTATGGGCTTGTTAGCAATATCTTTTAATGACCCACCATGTCAGGGAAGTGAAGGGATCTGTAGCCCGCAGGCAATGTTTTTGGTATCAACCCCCATATTACAAAATAGCTTCCCTCTACGCCAGTGGTTCTCAACGTTTGTGTGATGGCGACCCCCGTCACACAAATGTTCTGCGCATGCGCGGTGCCGCGCACATGGGGGGTGGGCCGCGCACGTGCGGCGCGCATGCGCGGCAGCGCCCCCTGGGGGGGAATGGCGGATCGCCTTCTTTGGCGACCCCCCAAAAATGGTCGATCAACCCCAAATGGGGTCGCGACCCATAGGTTGAGAACCGCTGCTCTATGCAGTTAGGTTGATACCTTCATTTTTTGGCATTGCCACTACTAGTTCATTAGAAATTCAGTGAATGGTTAATTCTCTGTCACTGGAAACAGGGTCATAGTCAGTAAATCTGTGCCCTACTTTGAGGACAAAAGATTCCATCCGTAGCATCTACAAAAAGGACGTGACAGATGACAACATGAAATTCTATAGAGACATTACCAATCACTGAGGGCCAGATACTGGCAAATCTTTTGTAAATGAGAGCTGCATTTTCATTTTGTATAAGTATTACTTAGCCTTCAAAAGCCAGATGGGAGCTTGCAACTGACACAATATTATCACCACAATCACATTACCGTTAACAACAAGAAGCTCAGAGGTGCTGTTTTGTAGTCAATAAAGACAGTCAGTTTCCCATTCCAAAGAAGTTTTGCTATATGCCCCTCCCCAGTCTTCCAGCCTCTTTTTGGAAATTAATGAAATTAATTAAACTCCAGACAGAGCTGTTTTGGAGGCTCTTTGGATAGTAAGTGCTCGCTCTCGTTTGAGGATAGTTTTTCATGTTTTTATACATTACGGTGGAAACTATTGGGAGCCACCTCCTGTGTCAGTAAAAGAGCAGTGTTTCTGTTTCTCCTTTCTAGAGCTCCTCTTAAGTGTCGATCAATTTTCTCCCAGCCAATAGAAACAATAGCAATGGCACTTAGACTCATATACCACTTCACAGTGCTTTAAAGCCGTCTCTAGGTGGTTTAGAGTCAGAGTTTACAGAAATAACCCCTTTCTTATTCCTTTTGTTCCCACCCAGGATTTGGAGAATCAGATGCACATTGCTGAACAGAGGCGGCGGACTCTGCTGAAAGATTTCCATGACACCTAAGACCGCAGGAGCTACCAGGGCACAGAGCTGAGAGCAAAGTAGCAAGATGGCAGTGCGAGCATCGAGGGAAGCGATCAGAGGAACTGGCCACCGCCTTTCCATAAAACAGGGCTGAGGACATCACTGCACCCTCCCCTTACAAATCAGACACGAGCTACCACCACCCCTTTGGTCTTCTATTTTTCTTCTGTTTTCTGCTTTTTCATTTTGGGCAGGTAGAGGTTGAAATTCAGTTGGCATCTTTTCCTAGGACGTTTTGTTCCCCAGCTCTTGGATTGTTTTAGAGGGGAGTTTTATTTTATTTTTTCCCCTTCCTGAATGGCTGTTAATAGTTTTAGATCATTATAAACTTCTGTAACTTTTTCACAGTTGTACAGTGATACAACAGTGGTTGATACAAATTGAACTCTAAAATAACACAAAGCCCTTTTTAAAAATAAATTGGGACTGGAGAGTGTTTCTTTTATTTTTTTCCCCCCAATAAGCAGTTTGTAAGCTTAATGGCTTACTTCTCTTTCCCCTTCTGAACTCACTTTGCCATGAAGGTTATTAAATAGTCCAGCTGTTGGTTTGTTTCCCCCTTTTCTGGGCACTTTCTTGCTTGCTTGTCCCGGGAGTGCATGAGCTGGACAGGGCCTGGGCCGTGCAGAATCAGCAGTTGCCAAAGGACAGCATAAGTGTTGAAAGGTGCTGCTTCTTTGATTGAGCTGGAGCAATAGGGCAAAGCTCGAGGCAGCATGGGGACAGTTCCAGTCCATCAACCTGAAGTTGATCTCCCACATGGATTTATTGCTTTGTTTGGTTTTCCTGGACTGCTACCTACTGCCAGATTTAAAATACTTGGAGGAGTTGAGGGAGCATAACCTGGCTTCTTGGCAGCATAAGATTGAGCATTAGTTTTGTTTAGGGCAGTAGACCAAGCCATGTTTGGGCCATAACTTGCATATCTGTGCAGCTCAGTCCTGCACAGTCTTGATTCTTTATATGGCTAGAAGGTGATACATCAGAGTTGACCTCTACCACCATAACAAAATCAGACTTTCCTATTATATTGAGGGAAAGTTAAATTCATGATTAAAACACACACACACACCAGCATACGTCAGATCCTGTTTAACTTAAGCCACCACTGTTTTTGAAACTGTTCTGCTGCTAGCTAAAAAGTAACCAGCAAAAACATGGGGAATAGTTCATAATTTTGAAATAATATCAAATATATTATTTTAGATTTTGGCAGTGGTTTGTTCTCCAAGTTAGTTTCAATTTAGTTTCTGAATGTTTTGTGACCAGCCTAGGTAATATCATCAGCAGGATTTTCGCCTATTTTCCTTAGCTTATAAATGTCTTGTGTGCCAGTGTGTCAGCTGGTCATGTGACTGGTTGTTCGTTTGTACCTATAGTTAAATCCTGAGCAGCGGATTGGTTCTCTTGTTGAATGATAGTTCGACCCGTCTGGTTTCTTATATATTCATATGCTGGATCTAGATCAATATGCTTATTAATTGCTCCTTTGGTAGAATACCAGGCTTCAGTAAACTCAGGTGTTTCATTGGGTATGCCAACATCCACAACACACGAGAATTTATTGAAGCCTGGTATTCTATCAAAGGAGCAATTAATAAGCATACTGATCTAGATCCAGCATATGAATATATAAGAAACCAGACCATTCAAACAACCATTCAACAAGAGAACCAATCAGCTGCTCAGGATTTAACTGTAGCTCCAAACAAACAACCAATCACATGACCAGCTGACACACTGGCACACAAGACATTTATAAGCTAAGGAAAATAGGAGAAGAAAATCCTGCTGATGTTACCTAGTCTGGTAACAAAAAAAAAGCTAATTTGAAACAAGCTTGGAGAGCAAACCACTACCAAAATAGTTCATAATTGCTGTTAAGAATCATAGGTGGCTGTTTACTGGCAGAGTTTTGTTAACTCTTGAAATGTATGTAATGTCAACAGTTCACACCAGAGGCCAGCTTTTAAAATGTATAAAAATAGCTATATAAAATACATAATTGGGTTCTGCTCATAATCTGTCTAGAAATGGGAGATGGAGCTGCGGTTTCCGGAAACTGCTCCAGTCGATGTCTTGAAACAAGAATTTCCTTGCATCCATGTTTACAAGAGCATGTTGCACTGAGATTTTCTATGTGCATTGCTTGTGACCTTCGGGATTTGGATTAGATAGAAAGCTTTACAGGAATCATTGTTTTCTGCTTATGACATCTGTTTTCCTAGCCTTTCGGTGAAAGTTATTTTATTAGCATTTTAGATTTTGTCCTAGCTTTTGGAGGTCATCAACCAAGCCATCATCTTCCATTCAGCTGCTGCTGCCGCCAGTACTACCTCAGGCACCCCAAGGAAAATGATAAGCTTGTTCCCTAGAACCTAAGTCCTAATGTGACTTCTCTCTTCCCAGTTAACCTCACATTAAGCCAGTGGGTGGAAGAAGTAAAAAGCTTGTTGGGAAAGCAGAGAGAAAGTGAACTTTACCCAGATTCACACTTGCTCTTTCCCTTTGCCCATTCCACTGGACCCTGGTAGCATATGTGGTATGATGACCTCAGCAGGTTTGCTCTTTTAATCCATTTCTTTGTCAAAAACAGAGATCATGCTTGTTTTTCTGGCTTAAATGTTTTAATTTCTCTGCATGAAAACCACTGCTGGGCTTTGAAACTTAGAAACGGGCAAACCCTTTTATCAAATGCAAAATGTTCAGTGTGTGTGTCAGACACTGCTTACTAAGGTATCTGTTTGCATTAATTCTGTTCAGTGTTGCACAAAATTATTGGCATCTTGATAGGGAAAACTGCTGGCTTCCTTGACTTCCTCAGTAATGCTGTCCTGATCTTGCTTGCTTGCTTACACAAAGTTCAGATTTTGAGGCAGGAGCATCTTTTCCTCTTGAAACTTTTAACGTTCAGACTGAGCTGTTCTGCTCATGAAGTTAACTAAGACAAAGCATACATGTTTCTTGTTCAGAATTATCCAATGCAAACGAGTGGTCTTACTTGCTATAGCTGCCAAATACCTGCAATTGGTTGAATTTCCTGTAGCACAATCACGACTTGCAGTGGCAAAGTTTTCCCTGTCTCCAAAAGTTTGGCATATTGTTCAGATGCTTAGATTCAGTCTCACATGGTGTACTAAGATGTAATATACAATTGTCACATCGCATAATGCAACATATTGAAGCTTGCTCAGGAGAATATTCTCACCTTTTGGTCTCTGCGTCGGCCCTCTGTGCCCTCCAGGTTTTGGGGAAGAGATGGCTGCACAGAGAGGAGGGATCTGCTCAGCTGATGGGTGACAGATACAGTTAGGTGTTACCGCACAGCTGATCCTAAGTTTGGAATCAATAGATTTATCCCAGAATTTAGAGATCAGTAGATTCCCTACCTCTTTTTCTTATCTTCCCTGTTCTAGAACAGCACAATGATTGGGTGCTATCTAAAAGTTTTTATCATTGGCAGAAAACAGTCCTTCCTCCAGAAATATATTCTCTTCATTCTGTAGCATTTTTCAAAGTGAGCCTACAATAAAAAACCTTCTTAGAAAATTTCACTTTGCGATGGAATGGACTGTAACTAAGGGACATCTAAGCCAAGAGGTAGGCACTACATTTCCCTCAGAGCAGGTTAACATCCTATACTAGGAGTTTTGGTCTTCCTCATGTTCCATCAGGCTTAGCCTAAGCCAACCTGGCAGCTATTTTCATCCTTCACTCTGCACATTGAGATTGTTGACTTGGCTTATCCTTGATCGCAGTGTTTATTTCATTTAGTTTGGTTTACTTTTAAAATTCCCTCTCACAACTTGCCTTCCTCTGCTCTAAAAGAGAAGTACAGAAAGCTAAGGCAAATAACCACCTCCTGATAGTAAACCTTGAAGCATGTAGGTAGTATCCAATTCTCCTGTCCAGTAGAATTCTGTACATATCAAAAGCTTTCATACAGAAAGCAGTAGAGGCTGTGCAGATAAGGGAGAGATTGTGTAACCAGTTTTATGTTTGTACTCTTCTAACATTCATTCTGTAGCAGAAAAAAATCACAATTTTTCTTTTAACACATAATGCCATGCTAATGTTACAGAAAGAACTGAAGACTTTTTGTTACTGTACTGTCTTGATCCATTTAAATTCGTGTTTCTGATTTTCAAAATTCAACTTCACTTTAGTAACTTTTTGTGAAAAACAAAAACAACAACTTATGTGCTCGCTCAAGTCTGGACTGTTCCAAATTTTCAGGTAGTAGCTTCTGCTATGGAAGCTTTTTTTTTATTACGCAGAGTGCTACATTATCATGGCTGCCTTTGCTCTGTCCCTCACCGAGATTTGGGGGAAAGCAATCTCAAGAAACTGCCAACACTTTTCCGGCATTAGGAGGGGAAGAGGGCAGAGGAGAAAGAGCCCTTTCAATTTTCCCCTCCTGAAATTGTTTTATTTGAAATAAATTGTGAATTTCTAATTTTAATTAAGTGTTCTGTGGTGTTTACTCTGGGCTATGTTTTCATATTTATGTGATCTCCATGTTTGGAAAAAAAGGACATTAATAGAGCAGGAAAAAGAATTGGGCAAAAAGAAAAAGTTCAAGTAGGTTGAATATTTTCCCTTCTGAGAACAGGCTAAAAAGTTTAAGATTCCTTAGGTGGAAAAAAAAGGACAGGAAGTTTTTATTCCCCCTATTTTTCAGTCAATTATTTTTTATTAGCTTATCAAAATATAAAATACAGAAATGCAAAGAAAAATTAAAACAATGGGGAAGTAGGGGAGGAAAAGGAGGAGAGGAAAAAGTGCAGGACAGAGGAGGGGAAAGAAAAAATAGCATTGATGAGGTAATAACATACCACCTCAACTTTTTACTTTTACATAATACATATTAGCCGTTTTTATAACAAATCTATCAACAAAACCCAAAATCTATGTTTCATTTTTTTCCACCTCAAGCACCAAGTCCAAAAATGGTTTCCAAGTAGAAACAAAATTAATAGTATTCTTTTCTTTAATCAAAACAGTCAATTTAGCCATCTCTGCTAAATCCAACTTTTGCAACCATTCATCCATTTGAGGAAAATTCTTCCCCTGTCAAAACACTAGAATTGAGGATCATCAATGGAATTCATTGAAAGGAGATTTGGAAGAGACAAAATTAGATTATTTCTTCACATAGCACACCAAACTCTGGAATTCATTGCCGTGAGATGTGGAGATTATGACTAATCTAGATAGTTTTAAAGGGGTAAATGTATACAGAGGTCAAGTCTATCCAGGGCTATTGGTCTTAATATTCCGTTACTACTGGGCTGCAGGCACCTTGCCTCCAAACAAAAGTTGTAGGACCATAACTTTGGGGCTAAAGTAAATCTTTAGCCAGTTTAGCCCTTGGGTCCGGTCTATTCTTCTGCTTTGGTCATGGAGATGGATTGAAGTTTTGATCAGATCCATTTATCACACACTGGTGTACTTTTCCACCCTTCCTACCCAGACTTGGAAAGCAAGCATCAATTGCTTTCCTTTGACCAGGACTTTTGATAAAACTTTTTGCATTAGCTCCTCAGTTGATTTACATCAGTGAGGCTGTGAAAGGAAAATATTTCCATGTTCTCACTTTGGCTAGGAGGGGAACTACCAATTTTATTTGATTTTAAAAAGGCCTATCATTTCACTGGTCCATTATCAAATTTGTTTAAAAAGGAGGCCAGATTTTCATCAGTCCTGTTGAACTTACTTAAAAATTGGAGAGGAAGTGACGTTCCTGCCATAATGCACTTTAGCCAATTGGAGCAAGGGTGAGGGAGCTGCCCACAACCAAATGAAGCACAGGTGAACTGAATAAATCACTTGTGCTGGTACAGATTAGAAAGCTGATCAGCCAGAAGATAAACTTCCTAGTTAGCTGTAAACCATGATATTGCACATTCCTGCCCTGGGAAAGAGTGGCCCATACTGTCCCTGGGGAAGCTAGTCTTTTACCTTACCAACCTTTTTCCCATTTTTGGTAAAAGATCATATATAAGCAGGGTTTAAATGTGAAATTAGGCATGAAACCAGCTGGGTGACTTTGCTCAGCCCAATTCACCATACAGGGGGTAGTTCTAGGGAAAATGAGGAAGGCAACTTTTGCAACCTGACAAAAGTCAGTGGGGACACCAGATTCACTTAGCAATCGTGTTACTTACTAAACTGCATTGCTAACTTAACTGTGGCAAGAAAGGTTGTAAAATGGGGCAAAACTCAATTGTCTCAATTAACAGAAATTTGGGGCTCAATTGTGATTGTTAAATTGAGGATTACCTGTATTAATTCCTAGAGTTATTTATAATAAAGGCAGATAAAAATCTAATAAATCTAATAAATTTTGCAGTCAATAGCATGGTAGTTAGCAAGATGGCCAAAAGAAGAAATCAGACGTAAACAACGGTAACTTTTAAAGATTCTGCCAGCCCAGATACTGTACGCACAGACTGAGTCTTAAACCTATCGTTCTGATATTTTGTGATGAACAAACTCTTCAAAAGCACGCTACAGATTAGGTTAAGGCCCCAGCAAGTTTGCTTCAGAAATGCAAAGCTAACGCAAGAGGCGTTTTGCCCTTACTAAAAATGGCTTCAGATTCAGAGCATGAAACCGATGACGCCCTGTTCAAAAATGGCTTCCTACGTTACGGGCAATGAAGGAATGAGCGCGACTGTCGAGTTATCGGCGCTAAAATGACTCTTCCAGGGAGATAAAATCTCAGCCTCCAAGGCATGAGGCCTCGCTGTTAGAGTTCGTCTTATACTGCGGCTTGGACCACATCTCATTCAATTTCGGCTCTTTGGACCGGAAGGCCGCAGCCGCGTCGCTTCGTGCGTGGTGACTCCATGCTGTAGCGTGACGTTCGGAGGAGAGTTTCCCAGCCGCGCTCACGCGTGGTTGCCGTGGTAACGCTTCACCGAGCCTGGCCTAGGATGGCTGCGGCGGCCGGGGCAGCGGTGGCCGCGGCGACAGCCGAGCCGGGCGACGGGCCGCTCCTGCCAGGCCCTCCCGTCGGGAGACGGGCCGTCTGCTCCCGACCCTACTTCGTCGTGCTGATGGTGTTCGCGCATCTCTACGTGATCAACGTTCTGGGCTTGCTGCTTTTCGTGCACATCAGCTCCGACGATGGGGGGGACCCGGAGCCCAGGAAAGAGCCTCCTGGCCCCGTCCAGGAGGCGCCCGTACTGCCCGTTTCTTCAGGCAACTTGGACCCTCAGGCTCTGCCTCGCCTGCAGGGCATTAAGGCAAGCGCTTTTCCGCGGGCGACGAAAGGGGTGGGTGGGGGAATCGGGGCTGCTTTTTCGGGAACTCCTTTTGTCGGTTTTTGCTCGAAATGAAAGTTTTAAAAAGCGAGGAGAAGCCCGTCCCCCACCTCGGAGCAGCCCCGTCTCCTCTGGCCTCTGGTAAGGCGTCTGCACCGAAACAGCAGCCTTGAGGCCAGGGCTGAGTCCCCGCTCTCCCCTTCAGGTGACGTCGCTGCTTGTCTTTGAACTCTGTATCCCTCCATCAGGAAAGCTATGGCAAATCTAGACAGCATACTAAAAAGCAGAGACGGCACCCTGCCAACAAAAGTACGTATAGTCAAGGCCATGGTTTTCCCAGTTGCAATGTATGGCTGTGAAAGTGGGACCATAAGAAAGGCTGAGCCGAAAAGAATTGAGGCCTTTGAACTATGGTGCTGGAGAAGACTCCTGCGAGTCCCTTGGACTGCAAGGCGTTCAAACCGGTCAGTCCTAAAGGAGATCAACCCTGACTGCTCTTTAGAAGGCCAGATCCTGAAGTTGAAAATCAAGTACTTTGGCCCCCTAATGAGAAGGAAGGACTCCCTGGAGAAGAGCCTAATGCTGGGAAAGGTCAAGGACAATGGAAGAAAGGGAGGACAGAGAATGAGGTGGCTGGATGGAGTCCCTGAGGTAGTAGGCATGAGTTTAAATGGACTCCAGAAGATGGTAGAGGACAGGAAGGCCTGGAGGAACGTTGGCCATGGGATCGCGATGGGTCAGACACGACTTCACAACTAACAACAACAATCCCTCCATCCTGGTCCCCAGTCACACCGGTGGGAGAAGCTGGCAATCTTAAAACTATCGCTTATGACAGGTCTCCCTTTAAAGAAAGCCTCCTTGGATATTTCCTGTAGTCATCGATTTGCCATCTCACATTTTGATCCCAATATATGCATAATATACAGGTAATCCTCGACTTATGACAGTTTGTTTAGTGACCGTTCAAAGTTACAACAGCACTAAAAAATGTGACTCATGACAGTTTTTCATCGTTATGACTGCGTGGCATCCTGTGGTCACAGGATCAAAATTCAGATGCTTGGCATCTGACTCATATTTATGACCATTGCAGTGTCCTGGGATCATGTGATCACCTTTTGTGACCTTCTGACAAGCAAAGTCAATGGGCCAGTCAGATTCATTTAACAACCATGTTATTAATGGAACAACTGTGGTGATTTACTTCACAACTGTGGCAAGGAAGGTCATAAAATGGGACAAAATTCACTTAACAAATGTCTCACTTAACAGAAATTTTGGGCTCAATTTTGGTCGTAAGTTGAGGACTACCTGTAATCCTTATTTTAAAAAGGATGCTTGACATCCTTTTTCTCCCCCCCCCCCAATCAGTTTTTCAGATTTTTTTTAACATCTCCCTTTCTCAGTGGTGGAGAGGAATTTCAATTTCAGTTGAAAAATGGAGTGAGGAGTTAACATTATCTTCTATAAGTGTATGCACATTCTCTCAACTCACCATCCCAATCTGGATAGTTGCCTTATCTTTCGTGTTAAGAAAACAGTAAGATTAACATACAAGGTAACCTGGATCTTCAGAAATAGGTGCTGAAGAAAATTATTTAAATTCTTTTAGATGCTTATTTTGTTCTTTGTACAACTGCACATTTCATTAAGAAAAAAGGTGGACTGTTTCCTTGCTACCTTTTTAAGGGCTACTAGTTAAATGTTTGCAATTTGTGCATTTATCTTAAACTAAATTCCCATTCAGTTCAATGAATCCTTTTGATGGTGTTAAAGATATTGTCACAGGATAAATTATTATGGCTAGTTGCAGTCAGCTACATGTTTAGACTGTATTTGGCATTTACATCCAGCTATTCGTTTATTTGTTTGTTTATATAACATATAGTCACTCGTCTTTCAAACAACTCTGGGTTTCCTAATTAAAAATTAAAAGGCATATAAAATCATATTAAAGCTAAAAATGCAACTTGAAAAAATATTAAAAACAACAAAAACTCGGTGCCAAATCGGTTCTCATGTCCAATCTAGTCTTCTCTGAATGCTGGGGGAAAAGCCAGATCTTTAAAGCCTTATGGAAGGCTAAAAGAGTGGAAGCCTGATAGACTTCAGGAAGCAGAGTGTTCCATAGGCAGGGGTTATTATTACTATCATCTTTGTAGAACTCGTCTACTTCTCAGTAGTAGTAACTGTGAGAGGGATCTCGGAGTCCTAGTGGAGAATCATTTAAATATGAGACAGCAGTGTGCTGCAGCTGCCAAAAAAGCCAACGCAGTGCTGGGCTGCATTAACAGAGGGATAGAATCAAGATCACGTGAAGTGTTAATACCACTTTACAATGCCTTGGTAAGGTCACACTTGGAATACTACATCCAGTTTTGGTCACCATGATGTAAAAAAGATGTTGAGACTCTAGAACAGTGGTTCTCAACCTGTGGGTCAGGACCCCATTTGGGGTCGAACGACCATTTCATGGGGGTCGCCAAACAAGGATGTCCGCCATTTTTTCCCCCTTTTCTTTGGCCATGCCCCTGGCACCCGGTGATGTATAAGTGGTTGGGGGTCACCACAACATGGGGAACTGTATTATGGGGTCGCGGCGTTAGAAAGGTTGAGAACCACTGCTCTAGAAAGAGTACAGAGAAGAGCAACAAAGATGATTAGGGGACTGGAGGCTAAAACATATAAGGAACGGTTGCTGGAATTGGGTATGTCTAGTTTAACGAAGAAAAGGACGAGGGGGGGACATGATAGCAGTGTTCCAATATCTCAGGGGCTGCCACAAGGAAGAGGGAGTCAAGCTATTTTCCAAAGCGCCAGAAGGCAGAACAAGAAGCAACAGGTGGAAACTAACCAAAGAGAGAAGCAATCTAGAACTAAGGAGAAATTTCCTGACAGAACAATTAACCAGTGGAACAACCTGCCTCCAGAAGTGGTGAATGCTCCAACACTGGAAGTTTTTAAGAAGAAACTGGAAAGCCATTTGTCCGAAATGGTATAGGGTTTCTTGCCTGAGCAGGGGGTTGGACTAGATGACCTCCAAGGTCCCTTCCAACTTTATTATTATTATTATTATTATTATTATTATTATTATTATTATTATTATTATTATTATTATCTCTCTAATACTTGAGGTTTCCTATCTGTAATGAATTTTCCTAGATTATAGATATGAAAAAGATGTTAAAATAGATGGTGTTAATTTGGGGACAACAGAGTTAGATGAAATACTCACAGGAACGGAAGAAAAATGGATTAAAAAATGTACAGTTATCTACTACATATGGAGTTAGAGAAGGAACAAGTGAAAGAGAATGATAAAATGGACAAGGAATTTTGAATACACAATTGAATTAGATAGATGGCAGCAACTATGGGAAAGAAACTATAAATTGACAATGGCGACTGCGTATAAAGAAAATATGTACAAAATGTTTTACAGATGGCACATGTCTCCAGAAAGATTAGCTAAGATGTTTAAGGACAGGTCTATGAAATGTTGGAAATGTCATCAGATACCAGGTTCCTTCTACCATATGTGGTGGACGTGTGTAGAAGCTAAAACTTATTGGAATATAATTAGAACATGGATAGAAAAGATGATACAACAACGAATAGAACTAAGACCAGAAATATTCCTGTTGGGTATTCTACCAAAGAAATACAATAAAGAGAAAACATATTTAATTATTCATATAATCACAGCAGCCAGGATTGTGTTTACACAAAATTGGAAAGCACTGAAAGCCCCCCCACCAGAGGGAGAGGTGATTGGGAAAATACTGGAATATGCAGAAATGAATAGACTAACAATGACAATTAAAGATAAGGCAGAGTCAGACTATTATGAAATCTGGGGAACTTTTTATGACTGGCTGGAAAGAGAATATGGTTAAAAGATAATTAACATCAATTTAGATGGAAGAAGAAGGAGCAGATAAGGAGGGAGACCCAAGCGACACAGTATTGAATAACTGGAGGTTGTATAAATATTTATAGAAGTATATACCGAGAAGGTTAGATAAATAGAAGTATTAATGTAAGAGAAAATTAATCTTATTGTATATAATACAGATAGGGAAATTTGGAGAGAGGAGTTGCTGGGACATTACCCCTGAATTGTATCTGAAGAGGGATGAGAGGGAAGAAAGGAGAGGAGAGAGAAAAGAGTAAAGGAGAGAAGGAAATAGGAAGGTTGGAGGAGAAGAGGAGAAGTGGGGAGAAAGGGGAGGAGAGTGGTGAAGGAAAGAGAAGAGGAGAGGAAGAAGAGGGAAGGGAAGAGAAGAAAGGGAGAAAGAAGGTAGAGAAGGAGTGTGGATACAGTGAAAGGGGAAATGGGCAAGCAACACCAAAAGTCATGTGTATGTATTTATTTCATTTTATCAAAAGCATCTTATATATGAATGTAAAAAGAATGTATGTTAACATCTGATAACTATCACGGTATATGTATGGGGGAGAGTTTGGAAAAATAAAAAATTATTTAAAAAAAAAGAATTTTCCTAGATTGATTTTTAAGTGTTGCCATTACTTATGTCTACTTTTAAGAGAAATGCAGTTACTATACTTGTACAGGAAATAAGTTACAAAGCCTTCTGACAGTTAAATATGTTTTTGAAAATGGTATTCTGAATGCAGTCATGGAAATGCAGAATGCTATGTATTGGCACTCTGCTACAAAATAACATTAGATAATTATAAATGTAAACTTGTTTTCCTAGTGACTAAAAAAGAAGCATTATGTTTGCTTTATAAGCTGCTATAAACAACCCCACTAACTATTCCAACATTCTCCAAAGATACTTTGCAAATGTTTCAACAAGTTGTCTTGATCAGCATGGAAAGTATGTTGTCTCCATGAGCAAACTAAATCAATGAAAATATATATTGTTTATTTCATTTCCATCTTCATTCCTGGCAATGCTTAACAAACTTTTACATCAGTAATATTTTATCAAATATTTTATCTAGTGAAAAGAGTTTAAATTTATGCTTATTTTTAGGCATGCCGGTGTTTGTGCATCCTTTTATAGTTTAATTAAACATGCTACTGCTCAGCATCATCACTGGGTCCTGTCTGGAAAGCTTAAAGTTTGCTTATACGTAGGTGAAAGTTTTTGACCAAATCACAACTATAACTCTTTTAACGTGTGTGACATAATTCTACATATAGGATTAAACCAGTTAATTCATTACTTTATTGTCTTTTAAAGGTGGGCCATAAACAGAAGTTGCAACTGGTTCCTAACAAAATCCATGTTATGAAAACTCTCAGCTTGAAACCACTTCTTTTTGGTAAGAAGTAGAGGCTATTTAAAAATATATGTGTACATCCTGTTCCAAGTTCTAGGTATATTATGATAGGAGCAATCTGTCTTTTGGTCTAGCATATTTATAAACCACTTGCCCTTGGTAAAACCAGGACATAATTATCTTTTGTTTCTCTTGGTCATAGAGAGTCAATTGTGGTCTTCAAAGTAACGAAAGCTGTCAACCACTTCATATGTAAAAAACATGTATGCATGTTTATATTCCCCAGCCTCTTGGTGCTGCAGCAATTTCCAGCTTGTATTTCAAATGTCACCTGCCAGGTTTTTCCATCAAATCTCTGAAGACAGAGACAAGGCCTCTGTTTTCTGTAGCCTATTAACTTTATGTGTAAGAGAAGGTTAGGAGCAATTGCCAACTTTTTCTTACATACACATTGTTCTTATTCTCTATCATTAATAAGAAAGAAATGAAAGAAAAAAAGATCCACTTTTGTTGAGTTCTGATTGAGTTAGAACAATTGTAGATCATTGTTTTATTGAATCTAAAATGGTACTTCACCAATGGTTTTATTAAAAGAACTGAAAGGGGTATCACCTAGATCAGGGGTGTCAAACTGCCGGCCCGTGGACCGGTTGCATCATGCAGAGGCTGCGCCCACCTCAGCTCCGGCAATGCGAAAAAAGTCACGATATGTCATGACATGTCACATGACGTGGCGAGTTTGACACCCGTGACCTAGATGGAGCTGATGGCAAATATAACTTCTAATAGCCAATAGGAATATACTAAAAGCACTCTTGAATGCAGTTAGGTTACCTTTCTCTTCCTAATGAACAAATTTAATTTTCCCCTTATTTATATCTTATGGTAGAATTCTTTGATCCTGATAATATTTTGGAAATTACTTCAAAAAACAACAAACTGATATTTTGTAGTATTTTGTGATTTGCATCCTCCATTAAAAAAAAATTAAATGCAACAGAGAGGCCCTGCTTCAACATACTCACTGATAAACAAGGGCTAAGTTGATAATGTAGAGCCGGTTTCCAAGATTCTACAACTTATCCCCTTGTTTCTTGCAATATGTACTCTGAATTTTTGAGAAAATTGCTTTCTAGATTGTGTGCTGCCATAAGGGCTTGACATATTCCTTTCTTCTTTCTCTCATACACATAGGGCCTAGATATTTTGTACAATTGGTATGTTTTCCTCCTCAGAGTTCCATAGATAGTTTAATAAAAATTAAACATTGTCCTGTGCATCTTGCATCTTGCATACACAATTAAAAACAAATTAAAATCTTATTTTTTAAAATTCTTCTCCAAAGATTACTAAAACATGTTTCCCTAATCCTGTCTAAGGTTACTTCCTCACTAGAGAATTATGCTTTTAATACCCAAAAGCTCTCATTAATTTACATTGGCACAGAGATACTATAACATCAATAAATCATATAATGGAAAGGGTCCATTTAGGTAAACAACCACAAGTTTTCCCAATTTCAGCTGTGTAATTAAAGTCTTTCCTCACTACAGTTTTATGCTACCTTGAAAATCTGCAGATTTTTTTTTTCAGAAGGCATCAGCCACATCTTCTTGAATAAGTTAACTGAAGGCGTTGCCTTTATTTGTTCCTCCACTTATTTTAACATCTCTACATATTGCTAAATTCATTCCCTCAGGTTTATTAATATGGAAAATATAGTGAGAAACTAAGCATTCTTGTTTATTTTAAAATAACTTTTTAAACCACATGCACACTGTTAGCATTAGTTTCTAAATGCATAATATTTCTAATTTGTGAATTTTAGAAAGATTTCCTTTTAGGTACAGTATTTGAGTCTATTCATGTAAAATGCAAAATAATATTTGAGCAAAAGAAAACTAATTAAAGGTAGAAGCTTGAGATGATGCCAAGGAAATAGAGAATCATTAAGTGGTTCCTTCTAAGCAGTTTGGGCCTAACGTTTGTCATATTTCTATCACCACACAAACAGTTTGTAGATTTCAGTTCTGATTTCATGACTGAGCAGTTTAGGAACTGCTCTGGAAGAGATTCAGTAGCGTGCAAAACCTCCCAGAATTTCCCAAATTTGCAAATAACCTGTGAATATTTTTTATGTAAAATTCATATTTCTTAACTGCCCATCTCCCTCAGAGAAGGGCTCTGAGCAGTGTACAATATAATCAATAACATTATCATTAAAATCAGAATTAATTTAAAATTAAAAGTTTTAAAATTATAAAAATTACATTATAAAATTACAAAAGGTAAAGAATCCCAAGAGGGAACATTAGCAGTTCTTAATGCAGGTGAGAGTTTTCTCATGGAGCCTCCAAGCCCCATGGTTGTGTGAGCCTCTGTGACCCCCATGCTGGCCCCACAGCCACGTTTTGACCCCTTTGTGGAAGGACAAAGGACTGAAGGCTTTCCTCACCTCTGAGGGCAGGGTGCAGAGACATCGGTGCAGAGACATCGGTAAAGAAGGCCCTCCTCCTAGACCAGGGTTAGGCATCCTTGGCTCTTTTATGACTCGTGGACTTCAACTCCCAGAATTCCTGAGCCAGCATGGCTCAGCTTGGAAACCTCTCCCTTTCCCCTCAGCATGGCTGGCTCAGAAATTCTGGGAGTTGAAGTCCACAAGTCATAAAAGAGCCAAGATTGCCTACCCCTGTCCTAGACCCTGCCAATCAAGAGAAAATTTGTTAGTATCTGCTCAGAAGTTGGGGATATGCATTGATTCCTTGAATGTACTCAGTGAAATAAGGTGAAATGAATTCTGCTTTCCTTTAGGCAATTCTAGATGATTTCCGGATGGAGATTATTGGCAATCTTGCTATATAGGTAGGCCTACCAGGGGTAGGCAACCTTGGCTCTTTTATGACTCGTGGACTTCAATTCCCAGAATTCCTGAGCCAGCCAGCCATGTTGGCTCAGGAATTCTGGGAGTTGAAGTCCACGAGTCATAAAAGAGCCCAGGTTGCCTACCCCCTGGCCTAGACTTAACAAGTGTTGAAATGAGGGCAGTCAAATTATCTTGAATGATGCCCACCTGAATATGTTAGAGTTCTGATTGAGTCATTGTGTTGTTTGCCTGCCTAATCATTTTTAAAATCACTGTTTTTTTCTCTCTCTTTGTTTAGGGGGAAAGCAATATTAATTCAGAGACATTTGTTTAGCTGGATCAAGTATTGGAGTTTTGATTGCCAGAGCTTTGTGAACTAGTTAGCAGAGTTTGGGTGTGAACTTGGAAGTTTTATTTGCTTACAGGATGTAATTTGCAAGATTTCTATTTTAAGTATGAAACAGAAAATTAATTGCGGATAGTGGTATGCATCTTATTTTGGCATGAAATTAACTTATCCCTGGTCTTTATTGAAAACATTGCCCTCTCAGTGCAGTTCAATGAAAGCCTTTTAAAACTTAACAGTAGATTGCTTGTTGTTTTCCTCATTACAAATTTATTTAATCAACAGAGGGCAGGAAAGTTAAGGACAATGGTCCTCTAAGAGAAGTGTGTTTTCTTCAATGTACTCTTTGCTATTTTTATTTCTTGTGAAGCAGGTAACAGTTTCTGTGCTCTGCTGAAAGGCTGAGCCTAAACTTGTATCATAAATCATAGTTTATGGCTTAGCCTTAGTGTGATCTGTTTTTCTGATTTGTTCACAGATATTTAGGCAAAATACCTTTTTATAGGATTGGAAACTTTGGGATGTGTACTGAGATATTAGTTCCTTGCCTCATAACTGTGAAATATTTGGACCCAACTATTTCCTGCCTTCATAAATCATCTTAAACATCAATACTGGCATTTAAGTAGCTTTGGATTTTTGAATGTTCACCTTTGGATGGGAAAATCATTTTCTTCTGCCTTTCTTCCATGTTAGAAATCCCAGATTTCCTGAATGAAGATGAATGTAAATTAATTATACATTTGGCTCAGCTGAAAGGCCTACAGAAAAGCCAGATTTTGCCCACAGAAGATTACGAAGAAGCCATGGAAATGATAGATATCAGCCAGATGGATATCTTTAATCTGCTAGATCACAACCAGGATGGACAACTGCAACTTAAGGAGGTATTCAGAATGGAATAATTGGCTATTATCTGGGAAATATCAACCTCATTCAGATATAATTCTGAATCAAGTCCTGTACGAAAAGGACTGAGAGCCTTGGGCTGGCTCATACCCCTGCACTGTTAAGATGAGAAAATTAAATATATTTGTTAAAGTTTGTAATTACATTTGAACTTGGATAAACTGCACTTTGTTTTAACTGATGTTTGTTCTAACAAGCCAACTTCAATATATGATACATTCTCCCTTTTATTTGGATAAACCAATCACTTCCTAGTCTGAATATAAGGAGAAACTGTGGTTAGTTAAAAACAGAGACATAATTTCCAGTTTTGCTTGTGTGGCTATGCCAAGAGAGGACAAAAAAAAAAAAAGGAGATGGGGAACTGTAAGATCCGGCGGCTTGCATCTGTAATGGAAAATAATGAGTTAGTCTTATATCTGAATGAAGTCATACTGTGTGAATATTAAACATTTTGAATTATCAGACCTTTACTATTGTGTTTTAACATCCTGGTACAATTCTGCATGTTGCATCATTGATACATATATGAGGACAAATCTCCAAACAAAACAAATAACTAGAGGAAATTTTGTTCCTGTCTAAAAAAACTAGTGGCCCTTTGTATATGCTGGGATCCTGTGCAACCAGAAATATGGGTGTTTCCTGGGTGCTTCATCGATTATCTGTTAATAGCATTTACCAGTTAATTTTTGAATTAGTGGATTCTACTAATGCAGTGGTTCTCAACCTGTGGGTCGGGACCCCATTTGGGGTCAAACGACCATTTCACGGGGGTCGCCAAACAACGCAGTCCGCCATTTTTTCCCCCTTTTCCTTAGCTGTGCTACTCCCTTTTATTCTATTGGCTTTTGAAAGCCAACAGAATAGATACTCTTGAATAGAGTCTAATTCTATTGGCTTTCAAAAGCCAATAGGAATTGTCCAGGCTGTCTCTGCCCTGCTGAGCCCACCAAAAGTCCCATTCTGCAAACGGTGCTGCACCAGTTGAGTAGTCCTTGACTTACGACTGATTGGGGGTCGCGGCATTAAAAAGGTTGAGAACCACTGTACTAATGCTTCCTGATTATATACACAACTCGTCTTCAGCAGGTCCTCTCTCTGCGCTGTGTTCCAATTGCAGGTGCTGACACATACCCGCCTGGGAAATGGTAGGTGGATGACACCTGAGAGCCTCCGGGAGATGTATGCTGCAGTCAAAGCAGACCCCGATGGGAATGGTAAGACAGAAGGCTTTTTAATGCACTGTGTAGCATTGTTCTCTTCCCTATTATTCTGCCACATTAGATTGGAACAAATATAAAAATAGTCATATCACAGTTTAGTGTTAATATTAGGATCAGATCAGAGGTTAACAAAAACAGCCCAAGTTGTAACTATCAACAAGCATTTCAGTGAATATAAAGCAACTTACATTTAATTTTATGGCCAATCAGACAGTGGCAAACACCAACTTTACTTTTTAAGCACTGCTGTGTGGTATCCGAAGCAGAACATCCAGATCTAGTCATAGTTTCGTTCCATACAGTATTAATCTTGTGAACTCTAAAGCTTCCCCTTTCCACTATGTACTGTAGTCAAGATGGTCAGTGATTAATATTTATATGTTATTTATATGTAAGAGTGTATACATATGTTGTATATAACATGTTTAAATGTGTGTTATGTATGTGTACACTTTTGAGAGGAAGCAACTAAATTTCATTTTTAATGTGCGCCAATGTGCCCACAGTAAACAAATGACAATAAAGGTTATCTTATCGTATCTTCCTTCTACCCCAAATGATACCTCTGCCTTTAGGTACTGACACTTGTTTAAAAGCCAGAGAATCATTCTTCTCTGTGATATTTTAACTTCAAATTTTGGATTTTTACTTGCATTCTCTTCTTTTAATTTCTGCTCTCCCACCCCCACGGCTTTTTGTTTGCTAATACTGTGCCTTTTATTAATTTTATATAGATAAACATTCCTACTGTCAACGCTGCAAATATTGTATATTCTTGCTTTTGACAATATGCAGAACTGTTTGGTAATTATGGGGTCAATACAGAGCAGAAGGGGGGTTGGTGGTAAAGCCCGGGAAAGAAAGAGGAAGAAAACCTATGACCTTCACACTAATTGGATAATGTGATATATGACCGGCTAATTTAGGGAGGGAACATGCTGATAATTTAACTGCTCAGAGGAAGAGAACTTAGATCCTAGCATCCCTCCTGTGCTGAAATTTTGTAACAATAAAAGACTTTTAAGAAAATAAATGCCTGGAAGTTCTTTGAAGTGTTTCATTAGCCGTAACCATAACACCTACTATTCAATAGCCCTTCCCCTCCACGTATGTTAGAGTTGCCCAGTTAAAGTAAATCTCATAGGGATCATCAGAGAAGGTTGGTTCCTGTGGTTCTGATGCGACATACCTCCTGACATCATGTTTACACTGATTAGTTTCTAGCCTGACATGGGCACATATGTTCTTTTCCTTCATTTTACCCAGGTGTTCTGAGTTTGGAAGAATTTAAACAATTGAACATTCGAGACTTTCACAAGTACATGGGTAGTCGAAAAGTGAAAATGAGCGATCTGGTGAGGAACAGCCAACATACATGGTTGTACCAAGGTGAGGGGGCACATCAGGTCATGCGCTCCATACGGCAAAGGTAAATTTATCTCACTCAGCAATTTTTACCAATTAGCCTTGCTGTCGGCTTGCTGATCGGTTTTGCATAAACCAGTGCACTTAATGCAGCTACTTAGCAAAACACTAAAAATCTAAATGACTTTTTGTGGGTTAGTGATATATAACTTATTTTTCCATCTATAAGACGCACCCTTGTATAAGACATTCTGGCGTGTGAGTTTCTCCATGCCGATCAGCTGTTCGGCGGAGCACCGAACAGCTGAGCCGGCAAATCTGGAAGTTTGGCCGGCCAACAATCTTGCCCCCCCCCCCGTTAGCGCAAGCCCACAGAGGCTTGACACCTGCAACCCACACAGGCATGCCCTGGGCTGCGGAGATTACCATTATTTTTCTGTGTATAAGACAACAAGGGGGTGTTTGCAGGAAAAAATAGCATTTTATACACGGAAAAATACGGTAAAATATGAGAAATAGTATTTGCTGAAAACTTGAGGCAACAGCATAGAGGGTAGAATTTCAAAAGGACAGGTTTTAATTAAAGCTGGTCACTATGTTTATAAACAGAATTTTCCTAATAGATTTTACTGCTTAAAATGTACATTTTCCTTTATCTTTGTTTTGAATATTTGAGTTAGAAAAAAAAAAAAGCTTTGGAAAGAGTGACCCATACTTATTCAGGTGAAACACAGAAAGAGATTGATTAGTATTTACAGCTCTTTTGCTCGATTTTATTAATTCTTGAGTAAAATGAGTTTTAGATTATTTTGATATTGTCATTTAAATCTAATATCTTTACACCAGGTGTCTCAAACTCAAATGAATATTAGACCACATAATATAAAATGTGGAAAGTGGTGCGGCGCATTTATGCATATGCAAAAATGCAACGAATATTAAATATTGATGTTAATAAAAATGAATGACTAAGTTAATACAAAACTTACAATAATTTATAATAATATAAAAATACTTGACTTTATTGAAAGGTAATAAAAGCTAAAATATGTTTCCTACTGTAAATCAGCATTATTATATTACTGATTGATTGGTCAGACTTGTATAGCTGCTCATCTCAAATGGATTATATGTGTGGCTGCAATGTCCAACATATCTATTGTCCCTTATCATACTGTTTTGTTGTTCTGTGCACACCCTGGCATGATGACAAATGGTGATGTCACCAGCAGTGATCCTTCTGCATCCGTTCAGGGCCATCACATAAAGTGCAGTGTCCTCCAACAAGACAAGACAACAAGGCAGGACGTGCTCTGCCTTAATTTTTGATCACAGGCCACATAAAATAATTCAGCAGGGGCATGCAGCCTACAAGCCAATGTTTGAAATTCCTGGTTTATACTTTGCCCTTTTTGA
The DNA here is from genome assembly GCF_016545835.1 of Crotalus tigris. Taxonomy (NCBI): domain Eukaryota; kingdom Metazoa; phylum Chordata; class Lepidosauria; order Squamata; family Viperidae; genus Crotalus; species Crotalus tigris. Next base: position 4,781,676 of record NW_024100512.1, read on the forward strand.
AGATAACATGTAAAAAAATATTTAAAAACAAATTTACGTTGACTTGTAGTAACTCTCGCTGACTCACATCTTCCTTGGGTTCTTGATTTTCCCCAACAGCATCATATGCAAGAAGTGCAACAAAATTTTAAAATGCCAAGCCAGAAAAAACTTGCATTTGTTCCGCATGATTTGCTGTTGCTTAAAAATAACAATTGGGAGGTGAATCAGAATCGTTTCGTCATAAAATGTTCTTGCTATAGCTCTACTGCAGATCCTCCTTGTTTCAGACTATTTGTCTTACCACTCTTACAGAATGGCTGGATGGCGTTGAGCATGTTTACCGAATTTTTTTTTTAGCCAGTGTGTTTAGAATTGCAACATGAATAGATCTCCCTCTGTGTTATTTTTTTTCCATGATTCTTTCTGAATAGTTTAAATCCTTCCTTATTTCTTCATGAGTTTCTATGTTCCATTTGTGTCTTAAGCAAGATTTTTTTGTACACTCCTTTTTTCGTATGGGAACAGATGCAGATGATCAGGGCCACCATTGTGAACAGAATGTTTTTTGAAACAACTCTGCCTCCATCAGCATGACCCTTTTTGAGTAATTATTAAGAAGCCCTTTACAAATGCTCAAAGTAATCTTGATGGTCTGAAACTGGCTAAGGGAATCTGAGTGGCTTGAATGCGAATATTTGTGGGCACCTGTTCACACTTTCTTTCCATCAGCCTGCCTCTCTGCTTGTCTATCTTCAGGGTAATTAACTTAACCCATCTGTCGCCAGAGATTGTGGAGCACAGCGAACCGATGCAGGTCGTCCGCTATGACCAGGGAGGACATTACCATGCTCATATGGATAGTGGACCAGTGTTTCCTGAAACAGCCTGTAGTCACACAAAACTGATTGCCAACGAAAGCGCTCCCTTTGAGACATCTTGCCGGTAAGCCTAGAAACTGAAGACAGAAAAGGTTTCTGTCTTTCCTTGTAACAGGAATTGTGTGTTGCTTTTAGGATAACAAATATTGTTCTTTTTCTTACAGCTATGCGACAGTACTGTTCTACTTAAATAATGTGACGGGAGGAGGCGAAACTACTTTTCCTATTGCAGATAACAGGACTTACGAAGAGTTGGTAGGTTTGTCTTTCTATGCAGTGTGTATTGGCTGTTTCTATAAAAAATTATTTATTCATTTGGCTTATATTTCATATTTCTACTCAGTTAAGTTCTCAAAGAAAAAATAACAATAAAATTCAATAAATAAAATAAAAAACTCAAATCCAAACCATTCCTTTCTGTGTCAGACAGACACAGAAAAGCCTCTTCGGTAAAACTCTTCTGTCGGACACATTGGAAATAGGAAAGGTGCTCCCTAGATCAAAGGTCCCCAACCTTTTGGGCACCAGGGACCGGTTCCGTGGAAAAAGGTTTTTCCATGGACCGGAGAGTGCATGGTTTTGTGTGCTGCTGACATCCCATGGATGTGGCTTTGCTTGTTTGTGCGGACCGGTTGTTGGCATGCCGCAGCCCAGTACCGGTCCAGAGACTAGGGGTTGGGGACCCCTGCCCTAGATAATCAAGTTCTCAGCATTTTAGTGCTTTAAAAGTGAATGGCACAGCTATAAATGACACTCTGTAATTGCACATCTTTCAGCATAAGATCAGCAGATCAGCTACAATATTTTATAGTAAATGCAACTGGCAGATGCTTTTTAAAGATAACCCATTGTAGAGAATATTGCAAAAGATAAGATAGATCAAAATTGCCAAGCCAGTTGGCTGAGGAACAATAGCAACTGGACCATGGCTGTAATTATACAGGTGCACTTCTCATCCTAGCCATCAGTTGAGGATCAGGAATCGTTCCCAGGACAGGCTTGTGCTTTTAAAGCAGTGCAACTGAGCAGCTTCATATAGATAGGAAGCAGTATGGGAACAAGGTGGAATCCAGTCAGACAGCAAAGGTCAGTTGAGAGTTATCCATAGCCTCAGTTTTAGAACATGGCCCAATAGGAAGGAATAGAACCACCGTAAAACTATGTCCCAATGTGTAATCCCACAGAAGGGTAACATTGATTGCATTGAAAGCCACTACAGTATTCAGGAGTGGTCTGTACTGTCCCATCAAGTTTCCGGAATTATCCAGTCAAGACAGCCTTAGTATCACATATCCCAGCCAGAAGCACAATTGAAATACAGTAGATAATATATATTAATCAGATGCAACTGTTATTTTTCAACCACTTTTCCTAAAAAATGAAATGTTTAAGATTCACCTTACTTCCCAGATTAAAAAAGGTTTTTTAGTGATCCCCTGCTGCTTCTTTAGGCAAGAGGCAACATTTTCCCCATAAGTATTGTCCCAGAGCAGTTTACAACAGATTAAAATCACACAAAAAAATTACAGAGATCTAAACTAACCTTAATTTGCAATTCCAGTAAGTTACCAGGAATTCTCCACTGGATAGTGGAGGTATTTATTCTGAATAACCATGCAAAACAGGGTATTGGAAGTCAGCTGTTTAAATTTTATTTGGACGTGTTTTGAAGCAAGAAGCTTAGCCTACATTAGTAGAAGTAAGAAAAAAAAAAGCTGCTGGCCAATAAATTAGGACCTTTTTTATTTAGTTAAAAAGTTTTAATTGCTAAGCTAATTCAACACTATGGACTTAGTTAAAATATCATGAGATGTTTATTGCTGTTTTAATGGGAGATCTCTATATAAGGTGGAATATATAATGGCAATTGAAGAGGTCCTTTTATAGATTTCCCGAGGAACATCCTTTTTATACATTCCCTAATGAGCACCCTTTCTTCAGTCTCTAATCCAGAATGATGTTGACCTACGTGATACTCGAAAGCATTGTGACAAGGGAAATCTACGTGTAAAACCTCTGCAAGGCACTGCCATTTTCTGGTATAATTACCTGCCCGATGGGGAAGGTAAGTTTCTTCCTGAGGCAAAACCGATAACAATCTTCGTATTTTTATTTATTTCATTTATTGATTAGATTTTTATGCCGCCCAACTCCCCTACAAGATGACACCGCCTGGCTTTTATTTAATCCTTTGTTGGCTATTTTGGAAAGCTTAAAGCTGCAGAAAAGATTGAGCTGCAGTTATGTGAAGGTGATCCCTGGAATCTTGTTTCTCTGCAGGCTGGGTTGGCGATGTTGATGAATATTCCTTACATGGAGGCTGTTTGGTTACTGAAGGAACCAAGTGGATTGCCAACAATTGGATTAACGTTGATCCCAATAAAAGGCGACAGCTCCAGTTCCAGGAGGAAATGGCTCGATACATCAACAGTGAAAACGAGGACCAAAGCGAATGGACTGTGGACAAATCCTACAGCAATGTGCATGTAGAGCTGTAATGTTTGGAGATGCCTCTTGGCTGAGTTGGAAGCACCTTTTTTTGCACTAGCATTTTCAGCTCTTCTATTCTCCCACATTTCCCAACTATTATGTTTCTTCAGAGAATGTAGGGTTGCCTATCTAGGTGGATTGGGGAAAGGAGAAGCAGGGCCCTTAAGGCAGTCTGAGGGAAAAGGGATTATTTGGAGAGAAGGGACAACGGCTGAGGGCATCTTTTGATTTAACGGCTGGCTTTGCCGAAGGAGATTCCGAGTCTGTCCGTGAATCTTCCCTGTGACATATGCAATCTACCTTCGAAGTTCCTTATCATCCTGACTTGTTGTGTTGAATACATTTTCCTTTTGGCTGGTTTTGTAACTGTAATCTTGTAATCTGCCCATCTTTCCTTCTGTTTCAGTTTCTCGGTCTTTCCAGGTAACTGATACACCTTACATAAGGGCAGTAAAACCCACATCAGCAAAATGATTACTGCATATTCTAAGGTTGCTCTGTAAAGAGTGAGATGATCACTCTTAGCCTGTATGGGCATAGATCAGTAAAGTGATATAGAGGTTAAGATGTTGGGTGAAGACTAAGGAAACTCAAGTTCAGGTTCACGCTCTGCCTTGGAAGCTCATTGGGTAACTTTGGGTCAATTTTTCTCAGCCCAACCTCCCTCTATGAGTGGCAGTTGTGGGGATAAAATGAAGAGAGATCTGGCTTGGTTGTCTGTGCAAATGGGGGGGGGGATAATTCTAATCGATCCAATTGGACTGTGCATAGTATATGTATTCAGCAGTAAGCAGACTCCCAAGTAAAGGTGTATATGATTGCAGGCTTCAATCCAGCGTTATGCAAAGGGGTCTTGGGCATGTCTTATGTTAAAAGAACATGCAGGGACTAAAAGTACTAGGGGCCTTCCATGGGATGGTGTGTGCTGATCATGGACATTTTTCTCAGGGTTGGATATAGTTCTGAATTACTATTCAGAAATATTTATACCAGTAATTATCAGGGAAGTAAGGGAACGGTTAATATGTGCAATTGGAACGTGTCTGTTGTATGTGTTGCCAATGTTATTTCAGCCATTTTATTTGTGCGTTTGAGAAGTTGTTTACCTACGGGAAACCGTTTGTTCTGTTTAGTTTTTTTTTTATTTGAGGCAGTGGCATAGTAATATTCCTCCTAGAAGATAAATATGTATTTAGATATGAAGTATGGAACCAGCAAGGTTCTCAGTTATGAATAAAAAAAAGTGCTCTACAGGATTAGGTTTAAGGTATATGCAGATCATATACCAGTGATGGCGAACCTGTTAGAGACCGAGTGCCCCCAAACTGGCCCTGCCCCCACTCCACCCCCTGCCCCACCCCTGCCCTCTCCATCCCCCACCCTGCCCGCACTCACCGCCTCCAGGGCCTGTCGCAGATTGCCCAGGCAGCCCAGCAATGCCATGGTGGCCACGTCCTCTGGCTGTGCCCCGCAGCATCAACTGTGTGGGATGGGGTGTGAGGGCAGAGTCTTGTCTACGCTGTCTGGCTGCCATGTCCTTGGCTGCGCTGCTCTGTGTGGGCCACGCTCAGGGGCAACTCTCCTCCAGGGGGGGCTGCTGGTGAGGGGGTCGTGGGGGTAGGCGAGGCTGAGGCAACGGCACATGTGCCCACAGAGAGGGCTCCGAGTGCCACCTTTGGCACGCATGCAATAGGTTCGCCACCACTGTCGTATACTTTGGGCTTAATCATATCATATATTCTCATGAAATTAATAGCACTTTTCCACTGTTCCTCTGCATTCAGGGAGATACTGTCTCTGAATGAGGGACTAGATATAGTAGTCAAAGGTAAGAGTATCTGGTAGACCAATCCGAAATAAATTTAGCTCCATTTTAAATCTGTCCAATAAGCAGCCTGGCTAAGCAGCATCTTGGACTGTGAACCACATTGTCTGGAATATATACTGTTCCTCCTAATTTTTTTCTGACCAAGAGCTCTCAAATACAATACAGGTAGTCCCCATTTAGCAACTGCCTCTTTTAGCAATCGTTCGATGAAAACGTAACAATAAATCCCCTCATTTACAGCCTTTGCAGGTCTGTGAAGCAAGGGAAAGCTGAGGTAAAATCATATATACAATTGAGATTTCACTTAGTGACCGCTTTGCTTAACAATTAAGTTGCTGCTCCAGTTGAGATGGCCAAACAATTGTTAAGTGAGTCACTGCAGTTGTGAAGTTAATAACACAATTGTTCAGTGAATTTGGCTTCCCCCTTGACTTTGCTTATCAGGTTGCAGAAGGTGATCAGGTGATCCCAGGACACAGCAGCCGTCATAAATATGAGTCAGTTGCCATGCATCTGAATTTCGATCACATGACCATGGAGAGGCTGCAACAGTCATGTGAAAAATGTTCATAAGTCACTTTTTTCAGGACAGTTATAACTTGAAACGGTCACTAAGTGAATTATTGTAAGTTGAGGACTACCTGTAGTGATACTTTTACTAATAAGTGTCAGTAATAAAATGAAATGGCATTAAACCAGGAGACGCACTGCATTTTACCACAGGAGAATGCCAGTTCTTGGCAAATATCCTCATTTTTTGTACAAAGGCTGGAATTAATTGCCTTTTTTTCTTTTTTTCTCCCCTCTTTGCTTATTGGGGAGACTGAAAAAGGATTTCCAGTTACAGAATTCTTAAAGGAATTTGGACATCTTGAGTTGAATCAAGCTGCAGGTTTGATAGACTGATAGTCATTAGTAGCCTGCTGCAGAGAACAGGAATGCTTTTGCTTTGCCTTAGTTCACATTTAAATCACAATGAGTAGATTTGTCTCTTGTGTAGCTCAGCAGAGCAATGGTTGGTTTTGATTTGAGAAAACTAATACTGTAGTGAGCCTTCTAGCCTGCTGAGAAAATGAAGCGTGTTTCCCATCTCCTGTTACGTTTTGACAAAACTTCTATTTGGTGATTAGAGGAACGTATTTTAAGGCTCAATCTGGTGGTGGTTATTTTGCCCCAGTGCCTCCATTGCAATATGAACAGCATTAAGTGGTAGGATATTTGCATGCCTCAAGACTTGCCCTTCCTACCTATAGCCTCACTGAGGTAGAAATCCGTTGTTATTGTGATTGTTGCATATGGAATCAGTTTGTTTCTTCCAGTGAATCTCATTCCAAGCAATTAGAAGTAACCATCTCTAATTTTATTGGAGCTCTTCAATATTGCCTTAGAGAGTTGCATAGCATGTTGTCTCCTTAAGCTAAACATAGCTCACCCACCATGTTATGTAATTTGGCAGATGTTTGACAGCACTCTGGCTAGTCAATTTTTGTAGTCCCTGGCAGACAAAACCCAAACCCTGGGTGCTTATGTGTCACTTGGTGGAAAACTAGTTATGTAGCTCTCCTGTTCTGTTAGCGTGTTTGTGATCAGGTGAACAAGTTGCAGAATTTTTCCAGACGATACCTGAAGGATCAAGCAGTGAAAAATTTACTCCAATCCTCAGCAGTGTACTCTCAAATGTAATGGATTTCAGTGCAAATTACTTCCATGAAAAATATTTACGATTGCAGCTTGATTATAATTCTGTTGCAATTTTTCATCTGTGAAAAATTTAGCTGCTTAGTAACTTGTACCCTGAAATGTCTTGGGTTTCTAGATGTGGCCTTGATTCAAGAAATGTCACTTAACAGATAGTTTAATAAGTCATTTAAATATTTTATTAATTCCTTTTTAAGACCCTTAAAGCTAGCATTCGTTCATGGGTTCGATTTTCACAAAATACTTCTGAAATGCGAATAGATTGGATGCAAAATGGACACCACCAGCCTCCCTGTCTTGCTTTTTGTATGTGGTCTTTGGGATCTAATGTCATATATGAGTTTTTTCAAGTAGCAGAGATTATCCCAGAAAAATTTAGATATGTTGTAAGGTGTTAAAGAGCCGTCAGTAAGGTTGGGTATCTGATGGCGCTTTGTGACTGCAGCCTACACAAAAAAAAAAAAAACCTCTTGCCAATGTATGAATGCTTTAAACAGCTGCATGGCTTGAGAATAGCCTGGTTCTCTAGCTTTCAGGAAAGTACAGGATTTGTTGGGGCTCAATCACCTGCACTGAACTGAATGGCATTACAACACTGGTTTGTGTTATTGAATCATGTTCTTTATTATCCAAAGGGTTGTCTTGTATCCATAGAAAGACTTGAACTTCTTAGTAATTGTAGCTAGTTTGAATGATGTGGTTTTGCCAGTTCCATATTTGTAGGTAACTGGTGAATACTGAGCATTTTATTTTTATTTCTGTGTGTTTCCAACAATTCTGCATTTTGGATACTTTTTTCCTTATTTAATATTTATTTTATTTATTGTGTCCCATGCACTGATGACAGGCTGTCAGTCCTGCAAATAAATATTTGAAACCCATGTTTCGTATGTGTAACAGTCTCCACATCTATAAAAGATTTTATTCTCTGAAGGGGATCAATAAAAATAGCCCTATTAATGCTGACATTCTTCAACATATAAGCAGTTTCTCCTATCTGGTGCAATGATTCTATTTTCTAAATTTCCCTGTAACACTAACATTTATTACCACAATTTATCTTTTAAATTAGCTGTCACACCTGCTTTTTTATGTGATGCACACATACACAGAGATAATGCTAAAGGCAGAAAATCAGTGTAATGCAGTATCCCAAGATGAATGTAGAGATCATCTTTTGCTGAGGGAAAAAGGAAAATGGCAGAACAGGACAGAGAGATTATTAATCCGTTAACAAAAATAAATGGCAAATAATAAGAAAATAGTTGATTGTTAGTAAAAATAATCTTTTTGAAACCAAATACATTATTATCCTGTTCAAACATAAAAAGGTTTAATATTCCATAAAAATGACTACTTTAATTTACCTATTCTCATCATAGAACAATTAAGGTCAAGAAAATGATTGTATTTTTACAACCTTCAGACAGTTTCTATGACAGTAAAAATCCTTCATTACAAAGTTGCTTTTAAATCTTCAGATAAAATAAATATGGCTAAAATTAACAACTGAGTCGTGGTAATGCAGTGGTTATAGTGCAGTATTGCAGGTTAATTCTGCTGACTACCAGGAGTGCAATCAAGGGTGATTCAGCCTTCCGAGGTCAGTAAAATGACCCAGATCCCGGGTCTTCAAACTTGGCCCTTTTATGACTTGTGGATTTCAACTCCCAGAATTCCTCAGCCAGGCACACTGGCTGAGGAATTCTGGGAGTTGAAGTCCACAAGTCATAAAAGGGCCAAGTTTGAAGACTCCTGACCCAGATTATTGGGGACAATATGCTGACTCTGTAAACCGCTTAGAGAGGGCTATAAAACACTGTGAAGAGGTATATAAGCCTAAGTGCTATTATTATTGCTATTAAAGCACAGGATACATAAATAGGAACTATGCAAGGAATCTGGAAACTGATCTATATTAAAGAGAAAGAATTACCCAGGAATAAAAACCCATCCTGGAGGGGGAGAAAAAAAAACTATTGTGTTTATGAACCAATAGCTTGATCTTTTTCCTCTGAAAACTGAAAAAAGTTTTTAATAACTTTTTAAATCCTTCTAGATGTCCATTATCAATTGAATCAACCTTTTGACAATCTGAATGTTTGGAACACGGGAGGAAGGAAATTAGCGGCGGTGTCGGCATCTGACTCTTTTGCCCTCTGCAAGTTGCTCCTGCTCTTCCCGCGCGTCCCTTTTCAGACAGGCTCGCTCCGATCTCGAGGTCCAGCTGTTTCGTTGCGTTCCGGAATACTTTCCTGGGGCCGCCAAATCCCACCTTTCGGCGGGCAGCTGCGCCTTTAAGAAAAATGCTCCTTCCCCTTCCCTACAATCGAATCTCACCCAGATAAGGACCACCTTAGCAACCACCGGCCAATGGCGTCTCTTCGCGAAAGGGAAGCGGGAACGAGCCTCCCGAGGCATACCCAATCGGTAGCGGCGCGCGTGTGAAAGGTAAGGATTCTAAAGACCTCTTAACTCGCGAGATTGTTACACGAAGGCGCCGCTGCGTTACTTTCTTTCCTCCTCCGCTGATTTGTTCCTTGCTCTGCTCGCCGTCCTCTTCCCTTGCCAGACGAAGCAGAAGAGTTCCGCACATTCCGATTTTGTATTTTGACGGGCCTTCCTCAGCCTGGCCTGCCTACGTCCTGGCTATACAGTTTTCCTGCTCTCTAGATCCCGGAACGTGGCGAAATGTGCTCGGCTCTTGTAAAATGAATTCTCCGGAAAAGCATACATCGGACGGGTGACCAAGTGGTACTTGCAACATTTTGCAGCAGACATTTATTCGGATTCAGTCAGCCTTCGTCAGTAGAGCCAGAACTTGGGGAAAACCAGATCTTCGGAAGCTGCAGGCTTCTCCTTTCTGCATTAGAATGTCTGCCTGTCTCGCATTCTTGATTAAGTCCCATCAAGCCGTTCACAACTCGCAGTGATGCCGAAGATCGATTCTCTTCTAGATGATCCTTCTTCAGCTTTTTGGTCTCCCGGTGGTGGATTTCACCTTGTTGCTGGTGGCCACCTTCCAACTTTCCTTGCGTCCGAAGAGCCAGGTCTTCACATAGACTAGTGTGTAAAATGCAATAGTTTGAACCTGATTATTTGTAGCTCAAGAGAAAATTCTGCATTGATTCTTCGCAATAGGCTTTTCTAAATCCCCACAGGCATAGTGGGTCCTCTTCTTTGGCAAAGACTCAAAACCACAACGCCTGGTCAAAATAGACACTTCTTTGTAAATACTGGGTTTACATTGGTTTCCTTAATATAATTAACAAAGTCTGTAGTTTTTGCATATCAGGACTTGATATTTTATTTTTAGTCCCCCACATGTTAACTTTTAATGCTCCTCTATAGACTTAATTTTCTGAAACACCCATTCAAAGATATTTCCCATTTAAAAAGTAAAGATTTATCTGGCTATCCAGAATTTACTTGGGAGCTGTCTTTCATAATCAAACATGTGGATTCTGCTTGGGAGGGGGGAAGGTTTCTTAGCTCTTCATGGTTCCTGTGTTGTACATCAAAAGGTAGCTTGTTCCCATATTTTAATATAATGATTCTGTTATATGAGACAAGTAAAAATAGAATTCCAAGGCAAGAGGTTTCCTTAAAGAACATATTTATTGGCTACAAAGTATCGGCACACTCAAAAGTGAAACCAAGACTGGAGTTCCCTCCCAAAGGTTACAATGTTACAAAGTTGAATTGCTCACCCAAGCACTATGTCACTAATCACATTCCCCAATAAACTACTTTGGCTGGCTTTCTAACTGAAGGCTCAGCCATCCAAAACCCAGGCAGCAATGACTTTGGTTCCCACAGGACAATATATTGTTTAGTCTAACCTTAAAATCACTCATTTCCCCCCCTCCCATTCCTGTTGCAACCGAAAACAAAGCAGAAATGGCTTCAGCCAAGATCGTTGCAGCGCTGACACCTGTTTGAGCTGATGTAGTTCTAAAGGATGAGTTAATCATTTTTCCTCTTTCCTACAGAGGTCTGCATAGCCATATATAAAAGGGAGAGAATCAGGAAGGGCTTTCATGGCCCATCCTTGAAAAGTCATGGAAAGAGAACTGCTATTGGCTCCTATAACAGCTCTGGAGATTGTGGGAGATCATCTTATAGCAGGTGAATATTTTACTTTTTCTACAATGGGGGACTAGAATCCCCACTTTTTTCCCATTTCTTGGTGATATGGTACATTGTCAGATGGGCCAAATATGAAGCCTGCTAATTCAGGGTTAACGACCATTTCGCTGTAGGTTGGTTTTAGAGTCAGTTTTCTGCTAAGCCAGACCAAGATCATTCTCCAAACCAAGCGGAAGCTGACAAAATATAATGGCCTGTGATTAAAGCCTAAAACAAGAGGGAAAGCAAATAGAAATCCTGCTTAGGATCAGTAAGAAATATGAAATACATTAATAGAATTCATAGGAATTTGGCAAATATTGTATATTTATGTGGATGGGCAATTCTGGGAAAAGAGACAGGTATTTTGATAGCAGATGAAATATGCTGACTTGGCCTTCTGGTGTTCATCTTCCTTTAGGAGAAGGACCCAGCATAGGTGTCTATAGTTTGGAGCCTGATGCCAGCCCATCAGCAAGATGCTCCAAGCAGGTCCTTCGGAACTATACTGTCCATGGTATTAAGGAGCAGCGGAGTTTGAGTCCCAGAGATAACAAATCCTCAACCCTGGCTATCTTTGGAGGCAAAAGCTTTGTGGTTGTAAAGCTCAGCTTCCAGAACAGCTCAGTGGAACTCAGTGAAGTCTTTCCTTTCTGTGAGCTGCACGACTGGATCTGGGACCTGCAGTGGATGGAAGGCAGGATTGAGATGTCCAGCAGTGTAGCTGTGGCCTTGGGACACAATTCAGTGGCACTATATGACTGCATCAGCCAGAGGGTTCTCCAAGAAGTGCACTGCCAAGAGAAGTGTATCCTCTATTCTGCCCTCTTGGTAGGGAGCTGCTGGGAGACGTTGGTTCTGGTGGCTGGCACAGTCTTTCATCAGTTGGTGATCTGGTGTGTGGCTGACCAGACAGATGACACAGGAAGAATAAAGCCCCACAGCAGGATCAGTGGACACAGCGGTGTCATCTTCAGCATTTGCTTCCTGGAGAGCAAAGGCATCCTGGCCTCTGCCTCTGATGACAGGAGTGTGCGACTCTGGAGCATCGGTGACCTCAGAACACCTCCTGCTCTGGTCCCATGCTTGCTGATGTGCTACGGGCACCAGTCCAGAGTCTGGTCAGTAAGACTGCTAAGGGACTACATCATCAGCATTGGTGAGGATTCAGCCTGTCTTGCGTGGAACTATCGGGGCAAGATTGTCCACAACTTCAAAGGACACAAGGGCCAAGGACTCCGGGCAGTGGCTGTGGATGAGGAGCGAGACTGGGTGTTTACAGGAGGAACTGATTCGGGCATTAGACACTGGTGCCTCAAGGAAAGAAGCACCACTAGAAACCGGCTCTGGCAGCTGAATTTTCCTTCCACTGACAGAAAAGGATCCCCCAGGGCAGTAAAACTGGTGGATGTAAACCATCTGCTGGTGATGACTGATGCCGGGGCTGTCTATTCCTGTGACTTGGCTTCTGAAGCTTGGGCATTGCTCCTGGAGGATGCTGCTTATCAGTCTTACAGTCTCTTAGAAGTGTCCAAGCTTGCCACTGGAGGCATTCTCTGTGCCATGGGCAATTTGTCAGGGCAGGTGAAAGTTTTTCCGTTCAGCAGTCCTGCACAAAGCAAGGAGTTAAACCTCTTTGAAGGGAAAGTGCACACTTTGACTTGGGCCACCGATCCAAACCAGAACCCCAATACGTGCAGCCTCTTTGCCTCGGGCCCAGCTGGGGCTTTATTGTGGCTGGAGGTCTCTTGGCACCTATTTGAGAGAATAACTGTGGTGGTAAAGCAATGTTTCCTCCTGCCAGCCTGCAAGCAGCGATGGCACACCTGCATTGCTTTTTTGCCCCAGGGAGAATTTCTGCTTTGTGGCGACCGCAGAGGCTCTCTTATGATGTTTGCCTGCAAGCCAACTCTGGGAGTGGAAAAAGCAAAAGGGGGAGGCGAACCTGGCAGCTCTACTTCAGAGATCATCTGTACCTTGCCTGGATTTTCCTTCCCTATTGGAAGTGGAGAGCCCCACGCTGAGAGGCCCATTTCTCTGCTTTTCGGGCTTCATGGGAAACAGGGGGTGACCTCTGTAACCTGCCACAGTGGCTTTATTTACAGCACAGGGAGAGATAGCTGCTATCGCCAGCTGCAAGTGCAGGATCAGCAGCTCCAAATGCTGAGGAAGCAAAAGCCGTGCAAAGACCTAGAATGGCTGGAAGACCTACGCTTTGGCCCTGATGGGAACCTGAGGGTGCTCGGCTTCCATGCTACCCACTTTGTAATTTGGAGTGCCAGCAGCAGTGAGAGGCTCCTCTGCATTCCCTGCGGAGGTGGGCACCGCTCCTGGAGCTATGCCCATTGCCTTTCCATGGAGACCTTTGCGTATATCAAATCTGGGGAAATTTGGTTGTACCAAAATAAAGCCTCCAGTGGGCAGCGGATCCTGAAAGCAGCTCTGCATGGCAGGGGGTTGACATGTGTGTGTCACATTGGTACCCTGGAAACCTCTGGGCGAGAAAGAATCAGCATTCTTGCCACAGGAAGTGAGGATAATACGGTGAACATTCTCGCTTTTAACGTGCAAACTCGCACGGTGACCCAGCTAGCGGCTCTTGGCGACCACATCTCCAGTATAAGAGCTCTGACTGTGGTCCAAAACGGCATTAGTCAGCCTGAGAGGGAAAAGATCTCCGTGATGCTTTTTTCAGCTGGGGGGCGAGCCCAAATTGAGTGTTATCGATTAACGCTCGGCCCTAAGCCTGGTTCCAGCAGCAGTGTAGCCTGTCAGCTGGTTCACGTCGCATCGCATCGCCTCGATGAGCATTGGGATTACAAGAAGAATAAGCACAAACTCATCAAGATGGATCCAGAAACCAGGTAGAAATAAATGGTCTTTCCCTATAACTGTATATTAAGACAACCTGAACTGGTGCTATGACTGATCCCCATCTACAAAGTATAAAACCTTGTTTAGCTTTGAGTCTAGGCTGTTGATTCTCTTTGTCATCAGCTCCTTCAATACTTGTATATGTAGTACAAGTGATCCTCATTTAATGATTGGTTGCAACTGTTTGACATTATAATGGGAAAGGTATTTATGACCCAATTTCAATGTTCCGACAGACACACATCTGCACAGACATACACATATACAGAGTGACATGATTTCATTTTGGGCACTTGGCAACTGGCTTGCATTTTTGACCATTTGCAGTTCACAGGATTGTAATTTTTGGTGTTTTTGCCCATTTGCAAAGTTTACCACCAGCTTCCGACATAAGCTCATTGGATAAAATGGACTGATTTAATGACTGCTACAAAAATGTTGTAAAATGGAGCATGGTCATGTGTTGACCTGCTTAATGGCTGTAACGATTTAGAACTATAATCTAGGCTCAGTTACAGTCGTAAGTCAAGATTTGCCTGTATTCATTTCTAATTGTCCTCCAGTGTAATTTTCATGACCATTTGGTTTTTTGCTTTTTTCACAAATCAGTCAGGTATTGCCTATAATAATAACTGATCTATAGAAGCTTCATCAGTTAAGGGGCAAAACCTATTGAGACTCTAGAAGTTGCATCAAAGCATCAAAACCACTGTGAGGTTTTCAACCTGCTTTGTGGTTTGTCTAAAATCTTGCACACCTCAAAAAATTGATTACTTAAATTGTCAGCAGAATTCTGCAAAATTGAATTTTGTCAGCAAACTTCTACAAAGTTGGAGGGGTATCTATAGAATACACACACCCACACACACACACACGTATTGAACATAGGGGAATCATCAGTATTTCATGAATAATCTTAAAACTGGTTTGAAAGGATATGAAAAGGGTCATATGATTTTTTTTTTACCAAAATGTCTGAACATAAAGCTTTCTCCTCCATATTTAAATCTTTGAAGGATGGAATGGCCCTGTATTCTCTGGAAATAGTAATATTTTAACACAGAAATGTGTGCATACCTTGATTTTGCAGTTCCTCGATAGAACTTATGACCATGCAGTTGCAACATACTGTCTGGAAAAATCTGGGAGCCAAAGTTCACACATCTTAAAATTCCTGGAAAACACTGGCCTAGACTGCTAGAGCAGACTTTTGTTCCAATTGTGGTATAGTATGTTTAGTGTGTGTCCAGTAAAGAGAACTGGTGAATCTATGATAGATACCAGACAGCAAGCAGCATGCTATTTTTTAGCTTGCATATGCATGTCTTCTTCTGTTCTGGAATACAAAGCTGACAGCAAATGAAACCCCCTGGAAGAAGTGACTGACTTGTGTGTTCCAGGTACATGTCTGTGGTGGTGCTTGCTAGGATAGAAGAGGCGGAATTGCCCGGTCCCTTGTGTTTCCTCGCTGCTGCTTGTAGTGATGGATCTGTCCGGTAAGGAAAATAATTCTGCTCCTCTTGTTGGGGATTGGGATGGATGGAATGGGCTTTGCTTGTCAGAGCAAATATAACCCAGAGATGGGGGAAGTAGGGCAAAAAAAGACAAAGTGGGGCAGATGCTGTTTACTATGAAGCCTTTTCCCCACATTCAGGCAGGAAATAGGAACAGTCTTAGATATTTAAAGAAGTTATTAGAACAGCCCATCTCACAGCAGTGACTCTAGGTGGTGTGCAAAGATTAAAATATCACGACAGTATAAATGCATGATACTTCAGGTTAAATAACCTTCCAAATAAAACTGCATCACCGATCGAATTCATCTAATTATCTCTCCCAAAGCCTGGAGAATCAGCCACTCTTCAAAGCCTTACAATAAGCTAACAGGAGCAGGGCCATCTGGATGTAAGATGGTTAAGGCTAAAACGTGATAAACAGTTGTAGGAACTGGGTATGTCTAGTTTAACAAAAAGAAGGACTAGGGCAGAGGCAGGCAACCTTGGCTCTTTTATGACTTGTGGACTTCAACTCCCAGAATTCCTGAGCCAGCCATGCTGAGGGGAAAGGGAGAGGTTTCCATGCTGAGCCATGCTGGCTCAGGAATGCTGGGAGTTGAAGTCCACGAGTCATAAAAGAGCCAAGGTTGCCTACCCCTGCACTAGGGTAACATGATAGCAGTCTTCTAATATTTGAGAGGCTGTCAGAAAGAAGAGGGGGGACAACCTATTCTCCAAGGCATCTGAGGGCAAGACAAGAATGGATGGAAACTTATCAGCAAGATCCAGCTTAGAACTAAGGAGAAATTTCCTGACAGTGAGAACAATTAACCAGTAGAACTGCTTGCCTTCAGAAGTCGTGGGTGCAGTGTCACTGGAAGTTTTCAAGAGGAGGTTGGACAGCCATATGTCTGGAATAGTATAGGGTCTCCTGCTTGGGCAGGGGATTGTACTAGAAGACCTCCAGGGTCCCTTCCAATTCTATTATTCTGTATCTCTGGGGTATTGGGGGGGGGTGTTTGCAGTTCCAGAGCTATAGAGAAAGCATGGCTCTGGAATCCAACAAAATGGTGTTGTTTGGTGAAAGAGACCTGGAACATGCCCTTCTTGATAGACCTGGTGGGGCAGGCAGAAACAGTGAGAGATTGCAAATTGCCATGTTAGGCTTTATAGATGGTGACCTTGAACTGGATTCAGAAGCCTACTTGGAGTCAGCTTAGCTCACAGAGCAGCAGCGTTATATCAGCATATCAAGAGAAACCCTGAAGAAACTGTGAGCTCTGTGTCCATTTAAGTGCCTGCTTTCCTTCTTTGGTAGACTGTTCCTGTTGCTTGAGAGTGCCAAGAAGTTGTGTCTTATAGCAGAATCCTTTCACCATCAGCACTGTGTCCTGAAGGTCGAGGCATTTGCCTACAAGATGGCTAGTGGGAGAAGGTAGGAAGAGCGGAGCAACGGCATGTGAGTGCATCTCCCTTGGCCAGGAGATGCTTGCATGAAGTTTGTTTGGAGCAGAGAATCAGACTGGAGAACTGCAAGAACTAATTTTAGGAATACCTCTTTCTTTTATAGGAGACACTTTATGGGCAGTGCAGCCACTGATGGGAGCATTGCATTTTGGGATGTTACTGCTGCCCTCGGCCATATTGCAGCAATAGTAAAGACAGGAGACATTCAGATGAAACCTCTAGGTAGGTGTCTTTTAGGTGCAGCCTAAAAAACGCCAGTGCATCCCTTGTCTTGTAAAGCTTCTCAGTTGGGGTTTCTGTTCATCTGAAGATACAGCTGGGCATTTGGATTGTGTTCAACTATTTCTCTCAATCTTGGGCCCTTTCAGCGTACTAGCTGTTTCTCATAATCCTACTTGTCAGGGAGTTGCGCAACCGGTGCCCAAATGGAGTCAGAGACGCTGACATGAATTTGTAGTTTTATATAAATAAATATATTTTATATTTACATATACAGCAAACAAGATAGTCAGGCACTTCACTACATCATGAGGTAAATCATGGGTGTCAAACTGCCGGCCCACGGGCTGTTTGCATCATGCAGAGGCCATGCCCACCCCAGCTCCGGCAATGCTAAAAAAGTCACGATACATCGCGACATGTCACGTGATGCAATGAGTTTAACACCCGTGAGGTAAATTGTCAGGTAAATTACAGAACAGCATATAGAGCACACAAAAGAAAAAAGGCCAGAAAAAGGGAAACTCCCATTTCTCATCCAGCAACCAATCATAACATAGAACAGATTGCTTCATGCAGGAGTCCACACCCTCCAACTATCAACTACAACTGGGTGTTCTGGCCTATTTTACACTTTACTGTTTCAGCTATTAAATTAAATATCTTAAGACTACACCACCTTTCCAATTAAAAAAAAAGTGCACAAGGAGCCAACAGTAAATTCTCTGCACAAAAATAACCAGCACCTCTGTTCTTTTCCAGCCCTGGAATCTCCAGTCCTGGCCATTCAGGCTCACAGCTGCGGTGTGAACAGCCTCCACATCCAGAAAACAGCCGAGAGACGCTTCGTAGTGATTAGTGGCAGTGACGACGGATCCATCTCTGTCCATGTTATTGATGCGAAGGCTGAAAGCGCTGTGGGCCAGGAGACCGCAGCCAGGGCTGGCATCCAAGTGGTCAGAAAAGTATCGAGGCTTTGCGCTCACGCAGCTCACGTGACAGGAGTGAGGCTCTTCCACCTGAACTTCCTCCTTTCTGTGTCAGCGGACCAACGCTTGACCCTCTGGAGTCTCTGCGAGGACAGCTTATCTTTCGTAGGGAGCAAATTCTGCCACGTGGCTGATGTGGCCGATCTGGAGTGTTGGGAAACCGAAGGGCACAGTTATCGCAGTGTGATCTGTGGTCAGGGGTTGGAAATCCTTTCCTGGAGGCTGGATGTGCAAGGCAGAGAAATAACAGGTGGGATCTGAAACAGCTTTATTTCACTGAAGTTCATAAAATGAAGGAGGACAACAGCAGGCATCAAAAGGAATTCTGCTCATAACATCATTTGTAGCAGGGTGAAAGGCGTTGTTGTCCTAATTGCACAAACCATCTGAGAGGGTTTGGATCTCAGGTCCTGAGAAGACTGCCTCACCCACTTCACAGGGCTGTTGTTGTGGGGAAAGTAGGAGGAGGAAGGTGTGTTGGATTTGTTCACTGCCTTGAGTTATTTGTAAAAACAATAAAGGCGGGAAATAAATAAATAAATAAATAATAGGCATTCTAGGGCAGCAGGACTTCCAGGGGCAGGAGAGATGAGTACCATGTGTGTGGGGTGTGTGTGTGTGTGTGTGTATTCCCCCCCCCCCGAACTCCAGTTTAGAACAAGTGGTTCCCAGAACTAAGGACTTTTGCCCTTCCCCATATATGCTAGACCAGGGGTAGGCAACCTTGGCTCTTTTATGACTTGTGGACTTCAACTCCCAGAATTCCTGAGCCAGCCTGGCTCAGCATGGAAACCTCTCCATTTCTCCTCAGCATGGCTGGCTCAGGAATTCTGGGAGTTGAAGTCCACAAGTCATAAAAGAGCCAAGGTTGCCTACCCCTGTGCTAGACTATCTCCATTAAGCCCCATACTCCAAGTTAGGATTCTTCTTTCATCAGTTTCTTTAGCCCTGGCATTTGTTGGGATACTGGGTAAATGATAAGACCTATGCTGGGTAGCATCTTTCAGACCTAGACTTATAATCCAGCATTTCATTCCTGGCTTGACTGTGGTTATGGATTCTCCAGAGCAAGATGCATATTTCATGACACAGCACAGTTATACCCAGACTCCTTTGGTCCACTTGGAACTAGCATAGGCAGCAGAATAATAACTTGATCTCTCCGTTGAAAAACACTTAATTTTGCAGAGTCTTCCACACCTTACAGATGCTACTAACTAATCCGGGATGCTACATTTCAATTCAATTCAGGTCCAGCCACAATTTGCTCCTGAACAAAATTAGGTTATCAAGAGATAGTATCCGTGGGAGTAATTGGTAGTTCCCTTCAGTGGGTCAGTCTATGGCTCGCAGCTCACCTTGCCTACAGCAAGTATCATTACTTACCCAGGTTGTATTGTAATGGCAAGTGTGACTTCTTCCTTTGGGAAGTGCCAGAACCAAACAAGAAATCACCTGCTGCTGAAAGAAGCAAGTGGACAAGCTAGCTGGAAAAGACAGGGAAATCCCTAGTACGCAATGTGATTTTATCTTATCCAAATCTTATCCAGGAGACCAAGGCAGCACATTTGGCATGTTCTCCCATTCTTCTCACAACAGTTACTGTTGTGGGACTATAACCAAATCAAGGTACTTATCTGATTCAAGTCCAGCGCTTTATTACTTAACCATAAAAGAAAAGTAGAGGAGAAAAATAATTTGGATCAGCTCAAAATTTAGTCCTCGAAGTCTAACAGATCTATCTAAGATCGATCTATCTAAGATTGGCTAGAATGCAAATCACTCATTGGTCTGAGGAAACAGTGGCAGTAACTAATGTCTAACGTTGACCACATTTCCCCAAAGAAGATGCCAAACTCGCTGCCCTAGACAAAGAACTGTGATATCAATTAATCAATACTAGCTGATGGGCACAAAAAATGCCATTATGCGATGGGCACATTAGGAAAAAAAGTATGAAATAAAAGTGGATAGCACACATTTTATTGCATTACTTTGTTCTCCTTATAATGCTATGGTTTGTGAGAGCTGATGCTGAGCAGTCTGTCTCTGCTGATATAATCTCAACCTTCTTTCCCTTGTCTTTTCATAAGCCATAGACCAGGGGTTCTCAACCGTGGCAACTTTAAGACTTGTGGACTTCAACTCCCAGAATTCCTCAGCCAGCAAAGCTGGCTGAGTAATTCTGGGAATTGAAGTCCACAAGTCTTAAAGTTGCCAAGGTTGAGAACCCCTGCCATAGACCAATACTTTGAATCTGAGCCTTGGTTCACCTTCTGATGTTTAGATAAAATGAGTACAACAGCACAGAAAAGCTTGTACAGAGAACCCTCGAAGAACTGTAGTCACAGATTTCCAGGTGTCTGCATTATTTTATTTACACATTCTTGCCCTGTTACTGGTATCAGTTTTTATTGCATGAAAATAAATGTTTCCGATTTAAGAAAAGAATTTAAAAACTTGTAAGTAAACAGTCATTTGCATCCATCAGTTTTATATTCATTTGGCGTAAGGATTCTTAACACTGTTTAAACCCAGTGCAGTCTGAAACAAACTTCAGAAAAAAAGAATACTTGCCTCTTTCTCTGTTCCATGACTGGAATTCATTATTTCCCAAGAATTTCAGAATCATTTCAGAGGAAATTTACATGTCCTGTTTTTATTGATTCAGAGCATTCATTTCAGCAACAAAATATGTATACTAAGTAGTTGTTCATTGGTCAGTTCAGTGTAACATTTCCACACTCTAGTCTCCCTCATAGGAATGTGCCCTCCATTTCCTCTTCACCAAAGGGAGGCTGATGCAGTTCCCAAGCACAGGTCTGAGACCAACCTAATCAGATCTGATTTAGAGGAGGTAGATGGAAGGTGGCCAGGGCACTGTGGAACACTTCCCTCACGGCTCTCATCAGCTGCAGGCGGGCAAACATCTGGCTGAATAAATGGGGACGTGGTTCCTGTGGGAGGCAGAAGGACTGTAATGATCAACAAATACAGCTTTCTTGTGTGTGAAGTTGAGGCTGGGAAAAAAAGGGATGAAATCCTTTCTTGTTCTCTCTTTCCTTTCTTTCTGTGGCTGTGTTTGGAAAAGATACATTTCACCATCCAGAAATGAGATACACAATACACAGCCATCATTGGGGGAAATTTCATTTTTAGTAACCAGTAAGAAGAAACTTTTGTGCTATGGGACTTCCCAATGTTATGAGACCTTTGGCCAACAGGAAGGGGAAATGCTATTGGAGTATAACATTGGCACTGCTGTCATCGCATCAAAGAAAAGGATTCTCACATGTAACAATTCGCTTGTAAAAATGGTAAAGGCAGCAGAAATCTTACCATTGCTTTAAGAAAAGCTTCTAGTTTTCATATAATGTTGTGGGGACAATGTGAAGAACAAATCTAAGCCTTTTGTCCTCAAAATTCTATCAGCTTCATTAGAATATTTGTAAAATATATTTATCAGTTGTTGTTTTTCTTGAGTATATTACATTTTTAGTAAATCTGGCCCACAGCCTGGGGTATTGTTGGGTAGTCTCCCACCTAAATTATGAACCAGCCTGTGGCTGTTTGGATTTTTTTTTCCAAGATCAATGCTGTCACCAACTGCCACACTTAGTACTGGAGGGCTCTTTCTCGTAGCCATTAATATTTGTTCCTTCAATCTTTGAATCAGCAAAAAAAATGCAGTCATAATTTGCTGTGCCCTGATAACTGAGCTTTGATTGCCTCCAAATAATACTAAAAACACATGGCCATACAATATCCCTTTTGATAGAAGAAAAATGTTTAATACACTAACAGGACAAAATCATCAATAAATCTCTATTGGTCAGAATTTCCACTTCTCTATTTTTTAACATAAAGGTTTGCCATTCTTTGAAAAGCCACTCTACACCTGTTGAACAACAGGTCTTGCAGTCTTCCAAAAGACTGGAATACCACCGTATATAAGGAGCTCACTGTATATACGAAGCCCACCAGAATATTGCTCTGCAAAGAGCAGATGACCCACATTACACGGGCAAATGCTTCCAGCTGTCCAGCAGTGAACCTAAAATCTCAATGAAGGACAACATCAGGAGAGGACGTGTCCATAGACCATAGATACTGAGGAGATGACATCACCCAGATTGTTCATGAAGTGTCATAGACCATTTGTATGCCAAGACAAATCTATTGCGAAAAAATTCTAAACTCAACTTTAAAACTGGAAGAGCTAAGGATGAATTCAGCCTTCCTCCATCGTGGGTTGGAAATGAGATAAAAGGAGTTTATCTTATAAACAATTTGTAGGAGTCTTCAAGCTATAGTTAACAGGACTTATAAGTCAGGTTAAATTATTCATAGTGCTTTAAGTCTCTTAATTGACTTACAGTAACTCATTATTTTTTTCTATTTACTATAATGAGAGGCATTAAATGGTGCCTTTTGGACTTACATTCTGAATGTTATGTATCTTCATATCCTTTCTAGAGCACTTACCCCTAGAATGTGCACTCGGTTGTAGTAGGAACTGAAATCCCTGCTTAGCTGAATCAGGAACTTACAAATCTATAACAAAAGCAAGACAATCACATTTCTCTTAGTGCAAATACCTTGGGAGAATGAAGGTTGCTGCCAGTTGGTGTCTAGGAGTTGATTAAACATTTCTCCAAAACTGCTATCTGAGACTAAATCAGATGCAATCTAATGCCCACCGTAGGAATTTAATAACTATCCCAATCAAAGCAGCCTCTCAAGTGAAAAAAATATCTCCCCTGTCTGGAGTCTGAACTTCAGCAGCAATTCATGTTTGAGGTTTGGCATAACATGCCAAAATTATTCCCCGACACATTGAAAAAATAAAAAAAGATGAAGGAAGAGAAAGGAATTACAACATTTTGCCATGCAATGTCCCAGCTTACCGCCTGCGTGCTAACTGTTATTCTTATCCCACCACTGGGGAGCAGGAACTGCATTATCTGGGTCAAGACTTCCTGGAAAGGCAGGATACTGTTGAATAACAAAAGCCATTCCCCCTAGGAAAAACACAGAGGCTTGGGTTTGTCCAACAGAATTCATTCCAAATGCTATTTCCATATTCCATATTCTAGCAGGTAGAAGCATCAACCTGGCTTCATTGGGCTCATTATTGAATAGGATGGGGAGAGTGGAAACCATGATTCCCTCCCAAAATATTTGTTCTTCCCATGTTTGAATAAAGTACTGGATCACCAATCTTTCTCTCAACACTCAGCTTAAGCACGAGAATGGAGGAAAAGAGTGGGGTGTCATAAGGCGGTATTGCACATGTGCTATGGGGAAGGAAGGCAGGAAGGAAGGAAGGAAGGAAGGAAGGAAGGAAGGAAGGAAGGAAGGAAGGAAGGAAGGAAGGAAGGAAGGAAAGAAGGAAGGAAAAAAAATCTGTTCCAAATTGCAAAGTAGGAGGGAAATGATCTTTTTATGTTTAAACATTTATAGTATACAAATGAGGGAAATGATCAACCAAGGAGACTCCACTTCAGCAGCCAACGTCTGTGAGATAGATGTTCCCTCTTACTGTGATATACACAACAAACTAGAACAGTGGTTCTCAACCTGTGGGTCAGGACCCCATTTGGGGTCGAACGACCATTTCACGGGGGTCGCCAAACAAGGCTGTCCGCCATTTTTTCCCCCTTTTCTTTGGCAATGCCCCTGGCACCCGATAATGTATAAGTGGTTGGGGGTCACCATAACATGGGGAACTGTATTATGGGGTCGCGGCATTACAAAGGTTGAGAACCACTAAACTAGAAGATCATATACACTGATCATGGAAGGCAAATGACTGGGACCTATTTTTTTATTGGGGAATTAGGTAAAACAACCTCCTATCCTGAAAATGAAGTTTTCATTTCCAACACATTGTATTCTTCAACTGAATCCAGAGAAGTCTCCAGGTCTGGGTCTTTGTAATTCTTTGCTCACCTCTTCCCTGAGAGAGGAGTAGTTCAGTTCAGAAGATTGGGGAAAGACTGGATACAGACCTAAATTGGATGGCAGATATTACTTACCACAGTAAACAAGAAATGTAATAAGATTAGTCAGAGTTGAAAACAAAATTAGTTAATGCACTGTAGTGGCACAGTGGAAGATTGGTGAGGACCTGCTAGTATGATCCACTCTTTCCTTATGTATCTATAAGATAAATACTCTAACAAGTAATTGCAAATTGTGTGCAACTTAGCAAGCTTTCTATTACAAACTCCTCCACTTGCACACTTAAAATTTCTTACAAGCATTGCAGATTGCCTGACTGTATTGCAAACCACTCTATATTTATACTGCTGTACGTAAACAATTAAGATAAAGAGGCGATGAGTTCTGTTATAAATATTATCACAAGTATGAACATCTTTAACAGAGGCTGAATTATCTGGTTCCCAACTTTTAGCAAGATATCTTAATACCATATATTCCGCCGTATAAGGCGACCCGGCGTATAAGACGACCCCCGTCTTTAGCGCCGAGTCACATGCCTAGAAAGTCGTCTTATACGCCAGAAACTACCATTATTTCCGGTGTATAAGACGACTCGGCGTATAAGACGACCCCCAACTTCGGCGCCGATTTTAACGCTTGCGAAAGTCATCTTATACCCTGGAAAGTACGGTAGTCATTCCTAGGAGTTGTCTTCTTGTCTAGAGATCCTGTTATATTTAAAATATCCCTGGCAGTGAATCACCTGTTTAAATTACGACTGAGACACTGATCAAATGTACCACTAAGCCATATCCAGGTGTTATTTTTTTATACTCCTTACCTCTTAAGAAAAGGACAAAAAGTCCCCACACTCTTTAAACCTCAGTGACATCTCAAAGACTCAGGAAAACAACTCACAACAGACGGTTCAAGAGAGTTCATCCACTGCCATTTCTTGGTGGTCAGCAAGCTGAAGAGACAGTGACTAGTATATAGATATTCCTTGAGTTTTCACTGAAACTGAGTTTGGAATTATAGTGGTCGTTAAGTAGATCAATGTGACCATGACTGATTTTATGACCTTTTTGGCAGCAGACATTAAGCAAATGCAGCATTCATTGAATCCATTATATCCAATGATATAATTATGATTACGTGACTGCGGGTTGCTGCAAACGGTTGCCAAGTGCCCAAAATGCAATCACGTGACCATGTAGAGGGTGCAGCCATTAGAACTGAAATTACGTTGTAAGTATCTTTTGAGGGGTCTTTGGTAACTTTGGTCACTAAGCTACCTACCGGTCATTAAGCAAGAAATACTGTATCTTTTTTCTTAAATGTTCTCAATATTTATTCAATCACTTTCTTTTTAGTATTTTATCCTGCTTGGAGCCAAATCTTAGAAACACATAGAGCAGAACATCTAATGCAGTGGTGGCAAACTTTTTAGAGAGCGAGTGCCCAAACTGCAACCCAAAACCCACTTATGCATCGCCGGGTGCCAGGTGGGCGTGGCCACTGAGTGGGTGTGGCCACCGAGCCATCAGCTCGTGCTCACTTGCTCGTTCACTCGCTGTCCGCTCCGACTTGTGCTCGCTCTCTCGCTATCTGCAGCAAATGCTGCTTCCGCCAAAAGTTGCTCCTTTTATAGCCTCTCGCCTGTTCCCAGACTGAGGATGTGCGGAGAGGAAGAGGGAACAGCTCGGCCCAGCAATGGCTCGCGTGCCACCAGAGATAGCTCCATGTGCCGCCTGTGGCACACGTGCCATAGGTTCGCCACCACGGATCTAATGCAAAACTCTTTCAAAATGATGCAAAGACCAGGCCAGGCCGAAACATGGATGAATCCAGCATACAAGCCAACAAGACTTTCACCTTCTTCTACTGATCTCTGGTATGTGTCAAAGAGCGTGGCAAGTCGAGCGCAATTATACATCACAAAAGCTCCGCCTTTGGTCCCCTTCGTAGAGATATTGCTTTCTTCCACGTCCAAGAAAACCTGAGGGGGCAAAAATAATTTCTGTTGGCAAGGAAGTAATCCCATTGCCAATGAGATCCTGAATTCTGCCCCCATAATCTTGCCCACAGATTACCCTAAAACAGTGGTTCTCAACCTATGGGTCGGGACCCCATTTGGGGTCAAACGACCATTTCATAGGGGTCGCCAAACAACGCAGTCCGCCATTTTTTCCCCCCTTTTCCTTGGCTGTGCTACTCCCTTTTATTCTATTGGCTTTTGAAAGCCAATACAATACACTCTCTTGAATAGAGTCTAATTCT
This sequence comes from Crotalus tigris, assembly GCF_016545835.1. Taxonomy (NCBI): domain Eukaryota; kingdom Metazoa; phylum Chordata; class Lepidosauria; order Squamata; family Viperidae; genus Crotalus; species Crotalus tigris. The sequence goes on from NW_024100512.1 coordinate 4,807,951, forward strand.
ATTGGCTTTCAAAAGCCAATAGGAATTGTCCAGGCTGTTTCTGCCCTGCTGAGCTCGCCAAAAGTCCCATTCTGCAAACGGTGCTGCACCAGTTGAGTAGTCCTCGACTTACGACCGGTTGAGTAGTCCTCGACTTACGACCGGTTGAGTATCCTCGACTTACAACCGGTTGGGGGTCGCGGCATTAAAAAGGTTGAGAACCACTGCCCTAAAACAAGGGTCCACTGTGAGAAATGAATTAAAAGAAAATACTGTAGTCATGGTTCACAGTTGATGAAGATTAAGTTCTCATCAGACTGAAGAAGCTACTTGGATGAGCAGGCAAAAAGTTTCAAATCAACAAGAAAAAAAGTCCAGTTGTCATGATTCAACTTCCAGACACGATTCTCAGAATTTTCTACTTTAGGCCCAGAGAAGATCCCACCAAGGAGAAGATCCCACCAAGGATCCTATCAAGGAAGACTTGAAGTTTCAGTGTCTTACCCTCAATTCTACCATACCTACAGTATGCAAACTACTGGTTGGGCTCTGCTGCATTAAGGCACCAATCAATCTATATAAAAAGCTGTTCTTATTCAGCCTTTTCCCTTCTGGTGACTCCAACTATGTTGGAACTGAAGCTCCCAGAATGCCTTGTCTGGTTGGGGAAGGCCAATTACACATCCAGCAGCCTGAAGTAATTGCTAAAATTGCTCTTTGCCAAGAAGTGACATTGCATTGAGTCACTTGCTCTCCCCCCCCCAAATTCATCAACCTGTGACAGCAATCTCTGTTCAATGCTCCATATACCACTGCCTTCCCCCTTGTGGATCCTCTAGATGTTATGAATGTTATTTCCCATGATCCCATATATAGCATGAGAACAAAAACGTTTCTATCCAGAAAACTTTAAGATAGGAAAAGCTACTAGGGTAAATATCATTCCTTTTCCTCATAATTCATGTTCAGTTTCATCTGGAATATAGGAATATAAACAAGTCCACTAATCTTATAATTTCCATGCCAACAAATTCTGTATACAACATAATTATGCAAATTTAGGTAAGTTTATGACCACATGTTGTGTTTATAATCCAGCACTCTTATTCTAAATACGAATGTGTGTGTTTTCCAAAATTATTCTACCTTTCAATAGCACAAAAATCTTATTATTTCTACTCACTGCTTACCTGATTCTGATGAACTATACTCAGCATGTCAAATCGGATAGCAGCTGACGTCAGTATGCTGATTACTTTGGTCCACGAGGCATCTGCAAGAAAGGGCAGAAAAAATTCATCACAAATGAAAAAAAAAAAAAACACACCCTTCTATGGAACGTAACCCTCAATAATTTATTTTATTAATTAATTAAATTTATATACTACAATCTCACCAAAGTCAACTGAGGATCTAGAAGGGGAAGGCTTTGATTTCTTTCTGAAGTTGAATGTAAAAACTAAAAAATTCAACAAGACTCATAAGGAAGTATTTCAAGCAGTTGGAGAAATTGAAAGTATGACTGGCAAGGTCTAGGTCAGGGATAGGCAACCTTGGCTCTTTTATGACTCGTGGACTTCAACTCCCAGAATTCCTGAGCCAGCATAAAAGAGCCAAGGTTGCCAATCCCTGGTCTAGGTTCAAGACAACATATAGCCATGGAAGAGTTAACAGAACTAAAATGTTGGATGTGGTAGATAGAGCAGAACAATCACAATTTAGAAGAAGAACCCTGACAGGAATGCTCCTGGTCCCTCCTCACCACGAAGCAACAAGGCAAATGAGTACAAAAATTTGTGTTTGTAATGCTTAAGCCAGGGGTCCTCAACCTTGGCAACTTTAAGACTTGTGGACTTCAACTCCCAGAATTCCTCAGCCAGCAAAGGTTGAGGACCCCTGGCTTAAGCAGTTAATGAATAGGTTAACAGAGTCTCTCTATATAATGTGTTCTTTTGAGCCTTTCATTGCTGCATAAAAGTCCAAAGTTCATATCGGGAACAGAAGCACACTGGATAAATTTGGGCCCAAAAAACATTCTCTCAGCACACTTCAATTCCTCACAGAATTGCTATGAGGATAATATATTGGTGTCCATTCTCTCCTGGAAAAAAGCTGAGACATAAATCTAACAAATCAAATAAATAATACATTTTTCCCCTTGCACTAGTGGCGAATATCTGTAGCTACAGATATTTTCCCTTGTTCTCACTGAAACAAGTTACCATCCACCAAGAAGATACATCACCATTATTCTCATGGGTGACACATCTTAGTTTCCCCAAAGGAGCACAATAAAATGAGAGGGAAATGATGATTATATATAGCAGGATGAACAATTACCTTTAGAGAGATCTCCGTATTTCAGCACTGAAGCTTTATACATCTGGGAGTGTCGTAGTCTACAAGTTAGAAACAACAAGCTGAAAAACCATGTATGTTTCTTCATCTGCCTACAATATCACTGCTGCTATTTTCAAAACAGTAAATTTATTATGAAGTATCCTTCTGTTTACTGAAAGGTTAACTCTTCTTCTTCTACAATAGTTAAAAAACAGGGCTTAAGAATTCTCCCAGGAAGAATTGCCCTTCCTTCAAGTATTCATTTCATAGCGGTCCAACTCTTCCTTTATTTTATGTTCTACTGTAACAATCTAGAGTTGCTAAGACACATGGAAATAGAAAAAAAAAGTACAACCAGAGTAATGTAATGCACCTCAGCCCTGGACCAGTTCCTTTCACCTACTTATTCTAAATGGGGTGGGTGGGACTATTAGGCCCAACTAGCTGTCTGACGGTGTTTTCCAGACCAGGGCTCTCTAGCTGGCTCTGATACAGGCAGCTCAAAACTGATGCTGCCATTCACCTTGTCTAAGTTCTGTGATCTAAGAGGAGCCTTCCCAAGATGTCCCCACCAAGGCCTCTTTTAAGATATTTTCTCAGACCAGGCACGTGTTTCTCTTTTACCAAAATACTGAAACATTTATGTTCAAGGGGAAAGAGTATTTTTCTTTTATTTATTCTCTCTTTTGATTATTGGCTGCCAAAGTTGATGTGAGGGAAAACCGTTACTTCCTCAGGAAGAAGTCTTTACATGCTGCTTACACATTAACTCCCGCCCTTTTTGGTTGGCTCTGCCAAAAGTTTCAGTGTGAAATGAGGAAAGGACAGAATTCTACCCACAGACAGGACTATCCTGCTAGCTCAAGGCTACTAAACCTGTCTTTCCATTTCTAGGAGCCTTCTCGGGGACTCTAATGGACAAGAACGTTACAAGTTTACACAAATCAGGCAAGATCAACCGATAGTAAAACCGGGGGGGGGGGGTTGCTCGGCTTGTTGAGCTGCTGTGACACGCCTTACTTTCTGGAATATCCAAGTAAAAGTGTTATCAGCAGCTTGTTCAAGAAAGAAAAGAGGTCCTTCTCAAAGGAAAAGAGACGTAAGTGGAATTAAGGGACACTGTGCTGAAATCATGAGAGAGAACAGGGACTTACTGGTAGTACTGAAAAGCATTCATGCAAGAATCAGTGCAGGTAATTTTCACAGGCCCACAGACAAGGTGTTTCTAAGGAATAAAAAATACCAACCGCCAATCACAAGCAATCTCCTGACATAATTTCCTTTCCATCATTAAACTGCTTTTCACTTTTTATGAAAGGATGTTAGCATTTAACAGAGGAATGGGTGTTTGGGGGGTAGATAAGATACCTGGACTGTTTAGCAAAAGTCACAGAGGAGGGTTGCTGGAATGGGCTGAGCATGAGACGTGGGACAGGGTAGCTTTAGTAATGGCAAAAAGAAGCATGTCGTCTTTTTTTAAGGCCATCCAATCGAGTGGGGAAAGTCTGGCTGTACTGTATACAGCATATCCTTCCCAAAAGTAAGTTTGGGATAGTGGCTAAGGCAACAGGCCAGAAACAGGGCGTCTGAGAGTTCTAGTTCCACTTTAGGCACAATGCCAGTTGAAGATTGGGCCAACCACTCTCTTCTAGCCATTGGAAGAAGAAGGCAAAGGCAAACCACTGATGAAAGTCTTGCCAAGATAACTGCAGTAACTTGTACAGGAAGTCATCAGGAGTCAATATTGATTTGAAAGCACCCCAAAATAAATAGTAATAATAATAATAAAAAACCCTTCCCAGATGACACACCATTCCATACCTGGTGAGTTGTGAAAGATAGTGGCTGTGTTACTAATCTCCACAATAGATCTACTTTCTGCTGCTGGAATGCCTCCTCATTGTTCACAATATGCACAATGCTACAGCAAACCCCTGGCACAGCCTCCTGGAGAAGAACAGCAGTTCCCAAGAGAGTCATAGACAGGTAAGACTGCTATTTCCACCCACCAGGAGCCAAATCTTTGTCAATCTACTCACTGTGCATTGCCGGGCCACACGCTGGAGCTCAGCCACCTGGTACAACTTCTCTTCTGTTACTGAAACCCGAAAGGAGATTACCAAGAGGACACTCAGGCTGAAATCACTATGTATATGTATCCTGGAGGTCTTGCTTCATGGACTGTTTACCCCGAATCATATGGAGTTGAAATGCTCTGTGGCTCTAACCAGTGCTTTTTTTGTAAAAAAAAAAAAAAAAAAAAAGGTGCCGGAACTCACACATGCCATACAACTCGCCTTGCCTACCCTACAAGGTTCCATCCAAAAAAGATGCCAGAACTCCGTTTTGGGCATTCTATGACAAAAAAAGCCCTGGCTCTAACTATAACCCTTTCCCTTGTATAACATCCATCTGGACAATAAACAGTAGAGCAGGACCGGATTTAGCACACAATAAAAAAGTAAAAAATAGGGCTTTCTCAGCCACCATGTTCCAGTTATGGAACTCAGACCCCAAAGAGAAATAACTTTACAATTTAAAATCTTCTCAATCATTCAGCATTTGAAAAATAGTAAATACCGCAGGAACAGACTGTCTTTCGGGTTGCCAGTCCCTCCCCTTTTTTAATAAATATTGTTTTACTTGCTTTGTTTGTTGTTCCTGAGCATTATTATTTTCTTGTGATGGTTTAACACTGTATATATTGCTGTTCTGTAAGCTTTCTGGAAGGAAATGCAGTATGCCACTAAAATCAAATTGAATCGGTAATAGGGTTCCAAATCCTACAAGTCATCATTTCTGCCTGAATGTGCCATCCATACTATTAAGGTGTTCATAGCAACCTATTTTGCACGATTTTTGCATAAGGATGGATATAATAATGCTATTTGTCTATATTCATCATGCAGAAAATCTATCTATATGGTTGCTAGGAGTCAAAAAATAACTTGATGGCATATAATCAATCAATTAATCAGTCAGTCCATATATTATCTGAAAGAATATCAACCACTTACCAAGAAAGACATCCAAGTTGGGGTCATAGCCTTCCAGTCCCTCCTGCTTCTCCAGGAACTCTTTCAAGTGCAGTTTACATACAATTTCATCCTGGTCCGCCTGGATAATTGTGGTATATGGACACTGGCAAAGGGTTTCTTTCAAGGCCAGAATGTCCTCAGGAACTCGAGAGGCTTCTGACCCAGAAGGCCAATCAACTTGTATCTGATGCAAGAATTGATGGATTTCCTCATTGACAAAAGCTGGAACCAGTTGCACGTCTATTCTGTTTGTGCAAAACAAACAAAGGAATTCTACAGCAAACAAACCCAATCATTGAGTTCATGCCACTGCTAATATAAACTACAGAAAATCCTCTGAAAAATGATACCAGTGCTAAAATACTAGAGAGAGATTGAAGGGCCATGAGACAATGAAAGTGCACCTAATTTGCATCTCATAAATCTCTTTGACAACCAAAAATGAAAGGACTTTAAGGAGTAGGAAAGTCATACATGTTTTTAGAGCCTGAGCTGTAAAGTGATTGACAATAAAGGCTCATTCCATGCACTAACCCTTGAGCTTGGAGCAGGCCGGCCAAGTGGTCAGTGACCAGGATGGCCCTCAGGTGACCCAGACTGAGTGACTTCAGGTCTTTTAGCCCACGCAGGGGCACACAGTTGAGGATGATGCAGTGTCCCTGGGAGGTCAAAGGAGGCTTTGTATATACCGGAAGAGCTGTCAGAACCTGCTCAAAGATGGTTGGTCTATCCAATTGCACAGTCAATCCAGCTGGAACAGTTTGACAGCTGTGAATGGGAGGCATTCCTGGGCACTTCAGTGAAAGTATACTCTCAACAATGTCTTTGGGAACCTAGTACAATATAAAACATAAAAGACAAACAGATTTGACTTCCTTCTGATGCTTGTTGTTTAAAAACAGAAACAAAGCACGTCACACCTTAGAAATGAAGATATTCTCACTTTAAAGCTCCAGAATGAACCACAACAATGGCAATGTAGATGAGGGCTACATTCTCTTATGAAACCAGAAGAAAATAAATTAATTCTATTTCCATTATACAAGCCATAACATATGTTGTTAAGAAATACATTTGAATTTTGGATTTCCAGTGGATGGAAGAATTAAGTGTAAAGTGTAAAAAAAAGTGGGGATGATGACTGAGGCAAAGATTGAAGAATCACTGAGTAGACAGATTCTTCCAACCTCTCCGAATAAAGAGGGGATGGGAAGATTACCCACATGTATTCCAGATGGCTGGTCCTCGTGAGGAGACCACAAGACAGCAGTCTCTGACAGGTACTGCAGGCCACTTTGGCTGACTGTGTTCAGCAGGTCAGTGGTTCAAATCTCACCGGCTCAAGGTTGACTCAGCCTTCCATCCTTCCGGGGTAGGTAAAATGAGGACCCAGATTGTTGGGGGCAATGTAAATATATATATACATTGCTTACTGGTGTACACCGCTTAGAGAGTGCTTGTACTTAAAGTGGTATATAAATCTCATAAATAAATAAATAAATAAATAAACACAGCAGAGCTTTTAAAAAGGATATTGGGTTAGCTAATCTCACTTTTTTATTACCCAATGTTCTAATATTTCTGCATCAGGCAAAGTTTGTTTTATATTTGTCATTCCTTCATTAACATCTGTTGGACATAATCTATCCATAGAAGTAGACAACATTGCTGACATTTCTTACATTATAGCTACAATTTCTGGTCCCATTCTTAAAAAACCTCCTGGAATATTTGTGTAATTTTGAAAATCCCTGTAATCAAAAACCAAATGCAACTTTTTCTCTCTTTTCCTTTTCTGCCTGGAGTTTTTAATCCCCTCTAGTGCCCAATTAATGAAATTATAAAATCTCAAATTTCTGTAGATAAATCAATTTGGTTCCCATGAAAAGCTATTTATTTATTTCCAAAATCTCTAAACTAGTAAAATTATCAGTATTTCAGATTTGTCTGTACTCTTAATTCATTTATAACTGTCTTGGATCAAAGTCTTGTTTAGTTTTTTGCTGTTTATTTTCAATTCTTTCAACTCTTATGGTTAATTTATTTTAGTTCAAAAAAGAAGGTGGCTTTTCAAACTTGTCATTCTGAAAATCTCTGATAGCTTTAAGATAATTAAATAGGCAATTTCTTTCTATTCTCTGAGTTTAGTTTACATTTGCTTTTATTATTGTAATTAAATTGTGTGTTTGTGTACTGCTGAATTTCTGTTTTTGTTATGTGTTTCCATCCCTTCCATGTTGTAGTAGTAGTAGTAAAGTAAAGTTGGAAGGGAGCTTGGAGGTCATCTAGTCCAACCCCCTGCTCAGGCAGGAAACCCTATACCATTTCGGACAAATGGCTGTCCAGTCTGTTCTTAAAAATCTCCAGTGTTGGAGCATTCACAGCTTCTGGAGGCAGGTTGTTCCACTGGTTAATTGTTCTGTCAGGAAGTTTCTCCTTAGTTCTAGGTTGCTTCTCTCCTTGCTTAGTTTCCACCCGTTGTTCTCAAAGCTTCTGTTCTGTAAACTTTTGAGACTCTTGTAGAATGGGCTATGTTCACACAAAGCAGTATGTTCCATCTCATCATTGAATTAACCAACTGTCGATTCACATATTACATTGAACCATAACCTAACAAGACTGTATTTGCTAAACCATAAAAGCAGAATCGAGGTTAACACTTAGTATGTCATGGAAATACAGCCCATTTGGATAGGATATGATTCAGTGTACTATATGAGCCAAGAAAATGGTTAATAATTAAACATGTGAAGATTGGTAGATATATAACCAACCTGGTTAAGAGTTTTAGGCTTCATTAATAGCATTTTTAAAGTTGATATTAGTAGTTTTTACATGGAAGTCTAGGCCTCTTTTCTAACTTCAGGAAAATGTTTTTTTCTTCTTCTTAGCCAATGCCATTTCTTTTGATATTATGAGAACTTCTCAACACTAAATGGTAGAATATGTTCTGAAAATCCTTGAATACATTAGCAAGTTTTAGGAAAAATACAAACCCAGCTGGGAAAGAGTAACTTATCTCATAAATTTGGCACCTGTGGAATGTCATCTGGAATAATTGTTTTTCTACTATTCAAAACTCACAGGGAATCAAGGAATCAATGCCTTTCATTATTTGACCACTTGCTTTCTGACGTTTATCACACATACCAAATATATCTATCATTTGTTTCCTTATCCTATAAAGACTTGACCTCCCCCCCCACCTCCCCTAAATAAATGCTTTTTGCTGGGCTTGAATAATTTGCTGGTTCATATTTTCAGGTGGGCAAAGACACCTCTTTGCAAAAATCTCTCAAACTGAGGGTTCAATTATCAGCTCCGTGCCAAACTCAAGAGCGCCTAAGTTTTGAGGCAACACAGCTACTACCTTTGCAATAAGGCAGCACTAATTTATTTCTGTGTTCCTCGGGGATGATTTTTCAACTCCCAATCTAGCCTACAGCCCCGAGGTTTCCTGATGGCCTCCCATCCATGCATTAGGTCGCATTGTTTCGCCTTTGGACGACCGGGCATGGTCGGGCAGGTGCAACTACGTAACTCATTCGCACGTCAACTAATAACCGTTCCAGCTTTTTTTCTCCTACTGGTCAGCCAGCCAGCCGGCCCGCCCCTCTCCCTTCAATGTCCCGCCCATTTTAGCCACGCCCTCACCTGTGCGTTCGCGAAGATGGCCCTCAGAGCGGCCCTGGGGGCCAGGAAGTCCCGGCTCCGTAAATTTCGGGCGCTGCTCTCTTTGAACCAAACGGAGGCACCAGCTCCATCTCCGGCCTTTCCTCTTAGAATGGCGTTGAATGCCGCCAAGGCCTCTGACACACGCAGTCGGCCGTCGGCTGTCTCCATAGCGACAGAGGGGGGAAAAAACACTCTACAACAGTCTTCATGAGGGCAGCAACTGAGGGGGTTTCCTTGCACGAGCTTGACGGAAGTGACGTTGGGAAAGAAAAGTCAGGAAAAAAAATCTGTATAGAACGGGGTGTTTTGCCACTTCTCACCAGTGTACTTCGAAAGTGGGTTTGGAGTTACTGCGTTTACTTTTGCATGTAATTTTTAAATAGACTAACAGTACGCAATTTCGTACTGTTTTTCTTTCTCTTTGGAAGATACTAAGTCGTGCTGCTTCTTAAGACTAATGCAATGTTTCTCAACTTTGGCGGCTTTCAGATGTGTGGCTAGGGAATTCTGGGAGTTGAAGTCCAAACATCTGAGAGCAGCCAAGTTTGAGTCACATAGGACTAACGTATGTCTGAAACCTGTATATTATACGGTATGAGCCCTGAAAATACAGGTCAGGCGTTTATGGGCTTTGCTGCATTATTAACTTTTTAGTCTTGAAAACTTTATGCCACAGTAAGTGCTCTCTTTTGAGATATCCCATGGCATTGTAGTTTGCAGGGACTAATACTCTGATTTGAATATAATAACATTTCAGTCAAGAAAAGCCATTTCATTGCTATTCACTTCAGCATGATAATAAGTCATATACATGTAGTCCTTGACTTATGACCACAATTGAGCCCAAAATGTCTGTTACTAAGTGAGACATTTGTTAAATGAATTTTTGACCCATTTTATGACTTGCCAGTTGTTAAACAAATCACTGCAGTAATTAAGTTAGTAACATGGTTAAGTGAATCTGACTTTTCCATTGACTTTGCTTGTTATGTCACAAAACGTAGTCATATTACCCAGGGACACTGCAATCATCTTAAATATGAGTCAGTTGCCAAGTGTCTGAATTTTGATCATGTGACCATGGGGATGCTGTAATGGTCATGGGAAAAACTCACTTTTTTCACTGCCGTTGTAACTTCAAACAGTCATTAAACTGTTGTAAGTCAAGGACTACATATATTGTTTCCAAATGCATGTTTTTGGCTGTCAAGTTTTTCTGAGGTGGAAATGTGTCTATTTATATGGATTTGTGTGAATAGGTTTGATCACATAAGCATAAGCATTATCTTTTATTAGATAGATTCATTCATAAGAAGCATGAGGAAACTTGAAAGCTATCAAAACCAACAGTAAAACATTATTGTTAGACCAAAAGTAATACAAACAGAAATGTGGATAATGAAATAGTTTTTGTTTGTATATTTCATATTTTTATTGAATATCCAAAGCTTACCATATGTATCTGCATTGAATTTCTATATTTGAAGTTTTTTCAAGACCTCAAGACCTTTTGAAGACCAAAGACATCAATCCTTTGTGACATTTTCTATAGTTAGATATATTTTCGTCATTGTTGTCTTTAAGCTTTTAGCCATTCAGTGCAATATACGGGTAATACTTATAACTGTATCTTTTTCTGCTACATAATCCACACAGATGGCCAACAAAGAGCAACATATAAAGTTGTCCTTTGTTGATGCTATTGGCCTAGTTAATAATGTCCATTAATTCATCATGTAAATTTGCTTTTGAATCTTTTACTGGAGAGAGGCTTGTGAAAACACAACGTGCATAAAATGAGACATATTTATGGGAGTGATTTGGGATAGCACCTAGATGGCCTTGAATAATTTTGAAGAAAGCTCAGCTTGGTCAAATAGAATTTGGACCATTAGGAGGCTGGCTTGAGAAATCCAAAATATTTTCCAGAAGACAATAACAAACCATTTCAATTTGGTTCTTGAAAAAACAACATTAGTTTATTGATGTAATTATTACAAGCCAAGTTCTATTTGAAGGAAACTGAGGCTTTAGCAATGTTTGGGCAGCAAAGCAAGGCAAAGCACAAACTGTCCAGAATATTTGAAGGAGCATGCCACACAAAGACAAAGCAATTAAGTGGATTATAAGCATCCACTTCTCTTTCTGCTTTTTTTTCCCAGCAGAAAAAGATATATATTGCTTTTTTTTTTTTTTGCTTGGTTACAGCTTATCAGACACTCAGAGGGAAGAAAGATTATACTTGCCGAGCCTCTTTGATCTCAACAGCAATCTTTTGTTTTGTCTCTTACATGGCCTTGGCTGCTTCATTTTTAAAACCATATGTGCAAAATAAATTTTCAGTATAGTCAGCACTTTATGATGTTTTTTAAGATTCCCTTTTAATTAAAATAATCCTTTAAAAACATTCAACTATTGAGGCCAAAACAAGAAATTCCTGATCTAAGGGATCTAAACCTCTTCTCTCATTTTCTACTTTTCTCCAGTGGCCCCAATTCCAAAAGCATAGGTTCAAATCCAGATATCAAATAAAAACTTTTTCACACCTTTCAATATTCACCAAGTGAATTAATTATTGCTTTAATAGCTGGTTTCTGAAAGCCAGAATTCCTTCTCCTTCTTGGACACAAGGCTGAGAAATTAGGGTGCTCCTCTTATTTTCTCCACCTAATCAGCTCTTCCTTGCCAATTAAAGGGATATTCTCTATGTACAGTATTGCTAGATATTTCAAACACCACATTCACTGAATGTGTAAAGGGTTTTTGCCACCATATTTGAGTCTTACTTGGCATTCAGCTCTTCAGAGCAAGCAGAATTAGAATAAGTGAAAGCAATAGATTTCTGGTGCTTGACTGCATTTGAATAATATCCCAGGAATGCACACCTAAAAGTAAGTAAGCCTAAGACAGAACCAAATTTGGTTGAATAGGATTGCTTATATATTTAATCATTTTTATTTCTCTTTTTGGTGCCTTTGAGTCAGTGCTGATTTCTGGCAATTATCTGAACAAGTCCCTGCAGTTTTCTTAGTAAGATTTCAGAAATGACTTGCCAATGCTTTCTTCTTAGGACTATGAGAGATTAAAAACTAGCAGCAACATTTGGAAAGACTAGAAAGAGTCATCCCCAAAGTTTTTCATCCGATTTGCACTATCTGTAAATTCAGCATTATAAGTCCTTTTCTTCCTTTTTGTATTTTTAACCTTGAGGAATGCAAATAAATTTAAAGTTTATGAGTTAATATTTGTATTTAATTTTATTTGTATTTAATTTTATTTATATGCCGCCCAATCCCAAATACACAAGGGTTGCGCAGTGCTGGGGAATATAAATCAACGAAGATGATAATTTTCTACTATGGAAAATTCTGTGTGCTACATTTCCCCCCTAAACAGCAGAAGCAAAAATATTGTTACAAATCAGGAAGCAGAGTTCGGATTCCCTTGAAAAAAGATAGATCACAAATTTCAGGCTTTTTTTTGAGCAGCAATACATATTTTATTTTTTTAGCACCGAGTTCACAGATAACTTCATTCTACTTTTCCATTCTTATTTCACTGTTTTTCTTTCGGTTGTGAGACACTAACAAGAAAAGGGAAAGAAATTCCCCTACACCATCCACAGTCAAGAGATGATCTGAGATTTCCTGCTTAGCCCAGACCAACTACTGACTGTCAGCAGTGGTGGAAGATGTTGGGTGTTCAGTCCTTCTCTGCATGCTCATAATTGGCACCCTTCTGGAGGGGGTGTGTGATGTGCGGATGGTTGCAGCAATGAAAACTGTCACAAGTGTCGAGTAGAACAGTTAACCCACTGACATAATGCTACCATCTGAGGCCCTAGTACAGGTAAGTTTGGATTGTTCTCATCTTTTAAAAATGCGAAGTTTTGTCTTAACATTTTCAAAATGGATAATTGTGTATCTAAGATGCAATTAACAAAAAAACTTTTTATTATTAATTAACAATATTGTATTATTATTCTATTACTGATAGTTGCTGTTCAGTTCCCATTTATACCACAATCCTATGCGTGATTAGTAAACATAGTGCAGTGTTTCTCAACCTTGACCATTTTAAGGCATGTGGACTTCAACTCCCAGAATTCCACAGCCAGCATTGCTGGCTGTGGAATTCTGGGAGTTGAAGTCCACATGCCTTAAAATGGTCAAGGTTGAGAAACACTGACTTAGTGGAACGTGTCCATTTCTGAATAAATGCACAAAGGAAATTGGTTCTTCAGTCTCAGTCCAGAAACAGTAACAATTAGCGCCATCTTGAGTTCCTTTCGCTTCAACTGGAGAGGTGACAAAGGGTAGAGAACAGCCTTTTCCCATAAATTTCATTAACTCATACAATCTGAACCGTTGGATAGATAAAAACCACCACTCATGGAAGATGGCAGCAGACTGGCTTTTCTAAGTCATGACTCTTTCACCACCATGTTGCTTCTCTCATCTGCCCAGTCGCTACCATTCTTTATTCCATCCTCAGCATCTGCCTCCTTAGCTACTGTTACCATTTGTATAATGGAAGGGCTGACTCACCATGACCGTAACACCCTGGGCAAAAATGCAATTGGTTCATAGCCAAATCTGTGTTTGGTTCTAAATCAGTGTTTAAGATTGGAGGTACTAATATAAATAGCTATTATGGGAACATGGCAGTCAATAATAAGCATTCATATTATTTTATCCACAAAACTCACTCTGCCAGTTTTTTCCAGTTAAAAGACAAGGCTGGATAATGGCTTCAAACTGGAGTCCTGCCAGGGAAGCCATCAAAGCAATAATTTTGAGGTAATTTTACCAATATTCTACTTGGGCAAAAGACAGCACTGCATGGTTACTTACCATTTGTCTGGCATGGTCAAATTATTAAAATGGTGGATGTTGACATTAAATGCACCTGGAAGATATCAGGGCAGGAATTCCTGTTTATAATTTCGTGATTTCAGAAACATGGAGAATCTGGACGATTTTTTTATTTACAGGTGTACATCCTCTGTCATTTACAAAAATGTTGGATTCCCCACTACTATATGCAAACCTAAAGTAATCAATGCTTACCCTTTAATATAAGTATTTTATTAGCAAACAGTAATGTTACAAGATAATTCCTATTTCGGCCTATGTATACACCAGTCAGAATAAGTAGCAAAACTTGGGTATATTTGTTTAAACATTTAACCAATTTATTACCCCAACCATTTCATTGTTTGCTTTTGCTTTTAAATCAATAATGAATTGTCTACACTGTAATTATATTTTCTCATAAAACGTTAAAGTTCCCTACTTCATGCTATATAGTATTAATGTTAAGATGCTAGAAATTGCCTTGGGCATGATATCCAAAGTGTAAAACTCTTAAGGGTTTTCCTTCTCTTTTCCTTATTGTGTAACATTATGCAATTTGAGGCTATTCCAAAATAACGATTTATACCACTTTATAGCATCATTCATGGTGATGAATCAATTATAAAAGCAAATATTACAGTATTATGGTCAATTGCTAAGTGATTTGGTCATTAAACAAGTCATCACATTACCAGACCTGATTTTACTACCATTTTTATGGCAGTCATTAAGTAAATCATGTGGTCATTAAGCAAATCCATCTTATTGCTTATTGGAAATTGGTTGGGAAGGTCACGAATCATAACATGACCGCAGGACACTGCATTTATCATAAAGGCAAGGTGGTTACCAAGCACCCAAATTGCAACTGTGATCACAGGGGTAATGTGATGGTTGTAACTTTTGAGGATGGGTTCTAAGTTACTTTTTTCAACACCATTTTAACTTAAATCAAGGACTACCTGTATGCTAAAAATCATCGATATGGAAATGACTGTAGGGAAAATTGTATCTATTCTTGGCGGCTATGACGACTCTGTTCACACATTAGGCTAAAATGCAATTTATTGGTGTATGGTTCAGGGTAGTATACAAACAAGCAATGGATTAACTGACTTAAGTGTTGTCTGAACACAATCTCTTTGCTCCCAGTTATTCTACTGGGATTAAAACTATTGTAAATAAGAGACCAGACACAAATAGCATCACACAACAGCAGATGCTTCCAGTCCCTTTCATGGGCTCATCTGGGATCTTGGAAAAAGCTGAGGACAGACACGACAGCCCCGTGGCTCTGTGTCCACTCGCTCAGCGGGAGTGATCGTGTCATTCCTTGGCAATTTCTCCTCCCGAATCTTCCTCCAGACCTGAGCATCTAGATACCTGATTCATGGTGGTGGTGTTCCCACATGCATGCATCCCTCTTCCTGCTTTTTGCCTTGTCTACCTATTCCTAAGAGAAGAAGCAACACTAATGAAATATGTCAAATAAAAAGGCAGACACTGAAAAAAACATTCTGGATCAGTTGCAATGAGTAATTTGACTTGACAAGCCCAACAAATCATCCATTCAAAAAAAAAAAAAAAGGCATGTTTTTCCCACATGAGACTTTGAGGCTACTTACCCCAACTTAATGTCTACCAGAGGTATCAGGCCTCATTTTACAGCCAGGAAGATTGCATTCAATCCATTTGGAGAACACCAAACTCAACAAGGCTAATCTGAAGCACATACCTTGGCATTAAATCTAATTTAATGACAACACAGTCAAAGATTGAAAAAAAAACCCTCCTCCCAGTTCCCATTGGGCTAGAGTTTGCCCAAGGGCCTTTCAGTCTATACCTTCTGATCCCCTCCCCCAATGAGCAGAAATGCCTTCCATTTGGG
This sequence comes from Crotalus tigris, assembly GCF_016545835.1. Lineage (NCBI taxonomy): Eukaryota > Metazoa > Chordata > Lepidosauria > Squamata > Viperidae > Crotalus > Crotalus tigris. The sequence goes on from NW_024100512.1 coordinate 4,823,727, forward strand.
GGAATTACAGTTTTATCTCGCATCACCTCAATTTGTCTATGGAGATTCTCAGTCATCCACGTCATGGTTATCCCAAAGGTGCTTTTTCAAGAGGCAACTGGGCTGTTTTTTTTAGGATCAACTCAATTCGTTTGGGGAAGAAAAAAAAATGTTCAAATGCCATCCATGAGGAAAAATTATCAAGTGGGACAACCCTGAAGAAAATTTTACCCTCAGGATTCCTTCTCGTCACAATTAATATGCGAGGACCAAGCACTGGATTTGGGGGCTTTCCCCATTTTGATGAGAAGTTTCAGCTGTTTTCCTGCTGACTCTGTAAAAGGGGTAGAATGATGTCAGTCCTCACAACAGCCTTACCCTGCCCTTTCAACCCTATGGAGAACTGTCGTTCAGCAAAATCTTGAGGCACCAGGGATCTCTTATCCCAGAACAAGCATCCATAGTAATTATTTATGATGCAAGCTAGAGAATTGAAGTCAGACTTACAGTTGTAACTCATGCTGATAGTTAAGTGAGTTACCACGTAACTGATTTTACAACCTCTTTTGTAGCAAGTGAACCTGAGAGTCATTAAGCAAACCCATTGCACCCAATGGGCATTTTTTTTGTTGGAAACAGAAATAAACATTGCAAATCATGATCACATAACAGAGCGCTGCAAACAGCTCTAAATTTCGCTCAGTTACCAAACATCCAAAATATGATCCCATGACTGGGAGTCGGAATTTTGAAACTGGGCACTAAATAACCCTGGGGAGGCTAGTTGTAACTTCAAATGGTGATCAATCTTAAGTCAGAGACTACCTTGTTACAGAACTCTCTTCAAGTCTCTGTAGCCCAGTGATATTGGGTGCAAGAGCTTTCCTACCTTTTAAAGGATGAGGGAAACAGTAGCAGTTTTAAGGATACAGCCCCCTTTGTTGGGAAAATGATAAGCATCCCAGTCAGGCTCAGATTTGGACAAGAGGCTCAGGATGTTAGCTTATTTTGGCAGAGTAGAGGCATCTGCCTTCATTTTTGATCAGGAAGAAAAATAACTGTATCCCTACACATTTTTTTTTTTTTTTTGGAAAGCACTCCTTGACGAGTACACAAATTGGCATGATTGAAAGCACCTTCTCATCCCTCAGTTTTGCCTCCAAGGATGGTGTGTTTTATTTTGTTAGTTAGAACCTCATGCTCTATTTTTATAGTTTTTTTATGGCTTTAATGTGTTCTAATAATGTAATGGTTTTAGGTATTTATTGACTGCTTAGGTTTATTGTATGCCACCCAGAGTCACTTGTTTGGTGTGAAGGGGAGGCTATAGAAATTGAATGAATGAATGAATGAAATAAAGTCATGCTGAAAGAACTCTTTTGGCCTCACAATGAGCATAGGACATGTTCTGAGGTATCTAAATCCAGATTGACCCCTCTGAAGCAGCAAAACTCACTTTTCAGATTACTCGTTAGGTTACTTAGAAATTAATCAATCCCTTGATTACTTGACCAAATTCACATCGTTTTCCTGGCAGCAACGGGGAAGTGGTTTACCACTGCCTCACTTGGAGAATTTTTTCTCACTTCAGAGTTTAGCCTTGTCTTTGGAGTAACCAGATCTGATCTGGCTCAGTTTCCAAGCCCAAGAAAAGACAAATAATAAATACTATCCTCCCAGGCACTAGGCCCACTCAGCCAGGCCATTTCCAAACTCATTATTTCGTTTCCTCTGAACTTGGGGAAAATTCATGCCTGCTTCATTACATCCTGCTCACTTTGCCTTAAAGGGAACTCTAGCCTACTGCAACATCTGCAGGCCCCAGCTCTACTGACTTCTGCCCAGGAAATAGCTTGTTATCACCACTGCACAGAAAAGTATGAGGAAACCTGAAGGAGTTCCTCCTCCACAAACACACACAATGCTGTAACTCAAGCTATCAACAGTCCCACACTCAGTCTGTTCCCTTTCACCTCCTACCAAAGCTCCCACCTTCAACAGAGAGGAGGCTCCCTCACTAATATTCCATTGGAAGTACAGGTAGTCATTTAATGACCCTAACTGGGACTGGAATTGTTGTTGCTGAGCAAAGTAGTCTTTAGACAAAAATTGTCATGTGACCACAACACTTGGCAACCACAGGCTGTTGTGTGCTCTCGGGAAGTCCACAAAACCCTATGCACCAGGACAGCTATCCCGAACAAGTGAGGAATTGCCACTGAGAGACCAATTGTCCATGAATTAGTGTTATGGCAAAGATCATCTTCTCCCAACTTGACACTCTCCAAATAAGCTAAGATTTCTAGGAGTTACAGTCTTAATACATGTAGGGAAGGCCACCCCCAAATGGCAATGACTTTGAAATTAGTTCCTTAAGTTGACTGTGCAGCTCATGAAGGAACAGCAGCAAAATTCACCTTTCAAGATTATTCCCGAGATTGAATCAGCCAGGAGGAAAACATGGTTTTTTTTACTACTACTACGTTTCATGCTTCTACCCAACATTTACTTCATCCTTGATATTTAGCTGATTTAAGAACTACCAGTCTGTTTAAATCAAAGTCTAATTTGTTGCCACTGAACAGATTGTCCTGCAGCATCCATTATTCTTGGGGGTAGCCAGCTCAGACTTTTTTGGTGTATGTTGAATTTATTGCCTATCATTTTATAAATAAGTTTCTAGTTCTCATGATTGAACAGAATGGGGTCTTTGTGCTTTATTTTTTTAAAAAAAATATTGTTTCTTCCAGTGGTTCCTCAAACAGTTCGCTACACCATAAGTTACAGAAGAGAATGAATGAAATCCTGGAGAAGTGGGCAAAAGAGCAAGGAACGGAATCCAAGGGCAGCTGGAAAATGGAACAAAACAGCTGCTTTTGGGATTCCGTTGCCCATTCTTAAGCCTTTGCAGAAGCTGGTAACAGATTGAAAGCAAAATAGGAGGAGGTGGATTTTGTGGCTGGAGAGACATGGCTGCACACTGCAAATCTCACAGGACAGCGACGCGTATGGCACAGTGCAAGAGTGTGAGGATCATTTCAGTGACAGTAACACTGCATGCTTAAATCCTGCAAGTAGACAAACCTCAATGAAGGTCAATAAACCCATCTCAAAGTCTCAGCAGCTGGATACATATCCGTCTGAAGACTCAGATCTTGCTTTTCAAGGTTCGGATCTTTATCTTCACACAGTGCATCATGAAGTGGCAGGATTCATTACCATAAGATGTGATGACCGGCAACATGGATGGCCTACATAGAAATATGGCAAATTCCTGACAGACACATTTCTTAAGGGCTGTTAATCTTGAAGACTCCGTGTTACTTTCCGGTTGGGAGGGGTAGCTTGCCTCCAAGTTCCAGTTGCGGAGAGCCATATCAGGAGACATCTATGCCTCCATCTCCTGCATGTGAGCCTGTAAGGCAGGTCGTTGGCCTCTGTAGGAAACAAAATACTGGATTAAGACTTTAGCTGCCTAGAAGAGTTAAGAAAACTAATAAAGGAGCCATAACTACATGACTGAAGCTTTGTCCCCTTTTCACATCAGCCACCCATCTCATCATCATCAAAACAAGATGGCTCGGACCATTTCCACTGTGACTGCTAGTTGATTTGGATTAAGTAAATTAGGAACGGTAGGTGTGCTCTGGTACCATCAAAAAGTGTCATCCCTGGAAATTCAGGAACCAGAAAATAGGTAAGGAAAGTCACAGACTTCTTCTGCTTCAAAATCGATTAACTCTGATCCAGAAAGTTATTAGGACAATGGCAAACAGGTTCTGGTAGATCTGAGCCATAAATTGGTCAAATCTTCCAGAGCTATCCGAGCTAACTGACTGTCACCACATCCTGTTGCAATGATTTTCACCAGTTAATTAACAGTGTGTTGCAACATATTCCATTTCAGGTATCGTTATAAGAAGCCCAAGCCACCTGTAGATTGAAAGCACCAGGTGTGCAGAAAGATTTCTGCCTGAAAGCGTACCAAGAACACCTTTCAGCCCACAAGACTTGTTTGGAAATGTTGCTAATGCAGTATTGAATGGCGGGAGAGAAATGTTTGCAAATCAGAGATCTAGCCCAACATCACTCATGCAAGCAACTCGATAATTGCTCTGCAAGCAGAACAGGCCTTTTCCATGGCCACAATCCATTCCTGCTGCAAAACCTTTTTGGGATGGATTATTTCTCCCCCATCCCCTTTTCACCTTATTGATGTTGCATACAAGAAAAAATATTGAACTTGGGAAGGGGAGGAGTCTTCCTGTGTATCCATGATCTTCCTCCTGCCTGTTGCCACCCAGTTCCCCAGAGCTATTGTATTCTCTGGGGTGCAGCCAAGTGGATTTACCTGGGTCATATTTCAAATCTTTTATTGCTATTCAACTTCCTTATAACCCTTTCTCTTGCAGAGCAGATGTACCCATTGTATTATTAGCCAGGAAATAAGAGACGAAGAGAACCTACAGAGGAAGAGACTCTTGTGGGAACAATGAGAAGGGTTGACATGGAGGACCAGAGAGAAGGACCTCAATGAAGGAGAAAAATATTGGCGTTGGGGGAATGGGCCGCTAACAACAGCCAAATCCTTGGCTCCAATAAACACACATATTCCACAAATTCCTGAAGCTCCAGTAATAAAAGGAATCAAAGCACCTTTCTGTGTAACTCTTAAAGGTATATCGCCCTTGAAAGGGTCTAAGTACCACTAGCATCAGCCAGCATGGGCCCAGTATTTCATTAATCTCTGGATGGCCATAGGTTTTCCACCTCTCCCTGGGTATTTCCACTCATCCCTCCAATCTGTAGACTCAACCCTTCACTCCAAAATAAGATAAGGTGATTCCACCTGAGACTGTGCTATAAACAAGCGCTGGATTGACTGGGACATGCTTCACATTACGTGCTTGGCAATTGTATCAATGGCACAAGCAATGAGTGACATTCCTAAGTACTTTTAGTAGAATTGTTATAGGATTCTCAGGCCCCCTGTCTAATTTCAAAAGTATCAGGGATAATATGTTCAGTTTCTCACATTTTATAGATAATCCTCGACTTACGACCACAACTGAGCTAGTGTTAAACAAGACAATTATTGAGTTTGGCCCATTTTGTGATCTTTCTTGCCACACTTGTTAAGGGAATTACTGCAGTTGTTATCCTAGTAAAATGGTTGTTAAGTAAACCTGGCTTCCCCAATGACTGCTTCTCAGAAGGTTGCAAAAGGTGATCACATGACCCCAGGACATTGCAACTTTCATAAATACATGCCAGTTGCGCAAGTGTCCAAATTTTGATCACATGACCACAGGGACGCTGCAACGGTCGTGTGAAAAATGGTCATAAGTCCCTTTTTTCACTTCTCAGCACTGCTTCCGGTATTAAACTTCTCAAAGCAGTATATCTCCACCTTAGCAATTTTAAACTGCATGTACGTTGATGCCCAGAATTCCCCAGCCAGCATCCTGGCTAGGGAAGTGTGGGAGTTGAAGTGCATACAGCTTAAAGTTGCTGAGGTTTAGAATACATTCTCTTTCAAGAGGTCCATTTTTTAAAAGAAGTCTGAAAGAGTAATGCAATTACTATAAGTATAGGCTTCCATAGTACTCCATATTCATTTTAGTTTAACCTATTTTAGCATGTTAGGTAGATAATGAAGGCATGTGGATTAAGAACACTGGAGTAGCAGTATTAATGACGTAAAACATTAATACTGTGGTATTGCTTTGGAACGGCAATATAGGATTATATAGCAGAGATGGAAAGCAGTGACCCTACAGATGTTCTAAGCCAGGGGTCCTCAACCTTGGCCACTTTAAGAGTTGTGGACTTCAACTCCCAGAATTCCTCAACTAGCAATTCTGGGAGTTAAAGTCCACAAGCCTTAAAGTAGCCACCTTTGGAGACCCCTGTTCTAAGCGGTATGATCAAAAATGAGGCATGCTAGGAACTATAGTTCAATAACATTAAAGAGGAATATTTCCAATCACTGTTGTAGATGTTCAACATAGGTACTTTTTGCATACGTTTCTTTGGTAATATGGCTGGAGATTTGCACATACTGTATGCATGTGCATTTTTCAGTTTTAAGAAGAAAACCAGAAAATACTGTTTAAAAGCCCAGTTGAAAAAAACTAAAAAGGTTTTTAGTTTGAAAGTGAGCCACACTCAAAAGGATATGGTGAACATTTACTGAACTCTGATACGTTCAGCTATCTAAGAAGCCACAACTTACATCAAAACCACATCCCTTTATGAAGAACAGAGCTCTGCATCATATATGCATCATGTTTCAGTGAGATCAAATCAACACCTATCCGAAAAGCCCAGTAGTCTTACCTAATGCCATGTAGTTTTATTAGTATTCCCATCTTAGATCATAGCCGCAATCTTAGATTTTCTAAACTGTACTTTAATCTTCACAAAGCCAACCCAACCCTTTTAAGGAGGTGGCGCATAAAAGAATTTAAAAAAAAAAAGACACAAAAAGACAAGTATCAACAGAACACATATATACCAGTGTATTATTCCTACCTCTTCAATTTCCTCTTTTTTTAAAACAAGAGAAACAGTCTCATGCCAAATTCTCCTCAAGCTATTTCTGAACTCCTGAAAACAATCTGCACACAAATCATTCTGGATCATTATTCAACCTGTGGTTGTTGGGCTTGATCCAGGCGTTGTCATAACAAGAGTAAATCTATTGAAATCAATGGGTCTGAAGTCATTCATGACTAATTTACAAGCTGCTGATTTCAATAGCCCCTTTTCAGGTTATGACTAAATCTGGAACCAATACCTTCGTCCTAAACGTGTAAAACCTCAGCTCATTTGGACATTTTGTTCTGCTTAGCCTTAAACTGAGTAATTTTGTATTAAAGGCTCTCTAATTCAGTGAGGGGTTACTTAAGCCTACATACAAAATGCCTGGAGTTGGCATTAGCGCTACAGAAGAATATTCCTTTTTCAACAGGACCCACATAGGGTTGGCCATATGCAAAAGAGAACACCTTTTGTTTAGTAGAGGAAAAATCATCCACTTGTTTCTAATGAAATTCCTTTTCCTTGATAATCAAAAAAGCAGAAATCCAATCTTCTTTTGAATTCAGCTCACTGGCCGATTTCAACAACATTAATAGAATTATTTAGTGCAGATGGTGGCAATAAATTGCTGCTGGTGGTTATGAAGAACACCAGTGAATACCACCAACCAACTAGATGCCACCAATTTGGCACCCCAATTTAAAAGACAGCAATTTCACATCTTTTTAAAATGTGTTTTCTCCAGCAGAGATGCTGAAAATGTTCCAGGTAAGCCACTGGGGGAGGGTTTTTTTTCCCTAAAAATCAAAATACTCAATGTGAGAGCAGGAAGGTTTACTACAAGAAGGGAAATCGGATCTATAGGAATCTATTTCTGAAAGAAGCTGTGTCTTTAAAAGTTGCATAATTTCAACAGATAAAAACTAAGGAAACTAAGAATAGCAGTTTTTTCTGGAACGGAAATGCAAGAAGGGGGAAAACTTCATCTTCTGAAAGACACAAACTTTCAATCCATCAAAAAAAAAAAAAAGTTCCCCTAATGCATGGGGGAAGTAATTTACATCCAAATAACAGCAGTTTGGCTTCTATTTCTCCCCAAATACATTTTTTTCTTAAAAATAAATATATAAATAAGAGGCAGGAGAGAGTCAAAACACAACTTTGTTTTTTTTTTAATATGGTAGGCAACTGGCAGAAATAAGGGCTCTTAGAAGAACTTGTATATTCAGTTCTAATAAACTGAGTTGGATCAACATGTTTCCTTTTAATTCAAGCGACAATCTTATTTAGTTATTGTACGAGTTGCTTTCCTGTACAATACTATTACTTATTGAGAAGCACATCTGTATCTAGGATACTTCTGGTCCTGGGAATGAGGGGGTGCTCTGAGATTCATTTTACAGCAGTTCTAAAACGATCGCTGTTATTCCCATGTTGCAGATTGGTTGCCTGAGGTCACCCTATTAATTTCTGGCAAGGCAAAGGGAATACCAGACTTGGCACCATGGGATGAATCGTGGCCGCTTCACCCAAGACGAGGAGTAAAGAAATAAATGACTCCACACGTCTGTCTTCTTCTCTCATGGCCCTGCCCAGATGCACCAGGAAAGGCCCTCACAGCCCAGAAGGAATTTTTCCTTGCCTGATCAAGATGCAGCCATCAGCTGGAAGCTCCCACTCGTTGCACTTACTAAAGGAATCCCACGGCCAAAAAGAGAGAAGAGGTTACCCTGAAGAAGATGAGGGGCAAACCTACCTTGGCAGGAAGGCGCTCAGCTCCTGGCTGCTTCAAGGCCACGCTCCGCTTCCTTAACCCGGCCGCACCCTGGCCCCAAGGCTGGGGGCAAGTCCTTTCCGCCTCCCGGTTCAGCCGCGCCGCCGTCACCTCGCAGGGTCCACCCCTGGAAACGCTTTGACTCCCATAGAAAAGTCACGGGTGGAAACGCGGCAGGAGGAATCGGGGGCTTTCGCGGGTCTCGCTTCTCCCGCGTTTCTGGCGCCCACCTGCAGGAGCACGTGCGGCTCTCCCGCTGCCCCTGCCCCGTTTGCAGAGCCCTCCCTCCTTCCTTCCTTCCCTCCCTCCCTTCCTTTCACCTGGCCGACTTCAGAAGGCGGCTTCGCCGGGCAGGTGGTCTTGCTTGGCCCTGCTGGACCGTCCCAAAAGTCAGCAGGAGCCGGGCCACGCCTGGCCTGCAGGGAAACAGCCGTCTAACCGGCCCGCCGCGCGCACCAAGCTGCGCTCCGGACAGTTCTGCTCCGCTCCTTCCCGGGTATTTTATGCTGAGGATCAACGACCCCCCCCCCGCCGCCGCCTTCTCCTCCTGGGAAGCCCATCTCGACCAATCAGGGCTGTTGGGGCAGGCCGGAATCCCCCTGCTATTGTTTTTTTTTTTTTTTTCCCGTAAGCCTAAACTAACTTCTGCTTTTTCGCTAAGCAGCTGCCGTCGGTGTTGAAGCGGCTGCTGTTGCCGCCAAGCCGCCCAGCTACTTTCGCTTTTGCTATTACTCCTGGGCTGTGCCCGCCCTGCTACTAGCTCCACAGTGACGGACGCTTGTCTCCTATTACAAGCTCACCAACGGCTCCGGCTTTTCCCTCTCTCTCCGGCCGAGCGTCCGATACCTCCGCTTCAGCGGAGGAATCTCCTGGAGCGGATCGCAGCGTAGGCTTTTGGACGGGTCGGCTGGCAAGAACAGGCCCGCTGGAATCGGTGGAGGTTACAGGTCTTTGCAGGGAATTGCCCTGCTGGCAGCCGTGGGGTTGCGTGGCCTTTCCCCTCTGTACACTAGTTTATGCTCCGTTACAGATCGAGCAGCTGCGTTGCAACGTGCCAAACTCACTTCATTAAGTACTGTTCCACCCCCCCCCCAAAAAAAAATTACTACTCACTTTACTTTTTTTTCCAAATTATCAGATTCTGCTTTTCCAGACTATTTAGTATTGCTTTTTTTCAAACTTCCTACAACATTAAAGACTGCGTTTATCAAACTTACTACTCACTTCATTAAATACTGCTTTTCCAATCTACTACTCACTTCATTAAATACTTTTTTTTCAAACTTCGTTCTCCTAGAACGGTGTGGAAACCCCGTTGCTTAGTTGATAGTTCATAACATTGTATGAATTTGACAAACTGGGTTAATTCAGTTACCCCAAAGCCTTTTATGTAAACCCAGAGTATGTATTTGCACAACACATTCAACCAGAACTAGCCAATCGTGTTTTAGCAAAAGGTGTCATATGAACCCCACCCAAGGGGTTGGTATATGGATCAGTTAATTCCATAAACTGTAATTTAAGTTAACCGTGACCAAACGGAGCACATTTGTATATAGCCACTCTCAGAGCTTTGTGATGTCCTTTTCCTACTGAGGGGCCCAGTGGGGCTGGTGAATAAGAAGAAGCAGATTTGAACAAGATAACTTGTGTGCTGGTCAGTCACCCCTTGGTCCAGGGGTTCCCAACCAGGGTGCTTGTACCCCCGGGAGGGTGCGAGATGATATTATGTATATGCATAATTTGTTGCCGTTATTTCGAACTTTTGTAAGGGGTGCGAGAATATATCGGAAGCGTTCTAGGGATGCAGGGTATAGAAAAGGTTGGGAACCACTGACTTAGTCCAAGGTTAGACCATGTGGGGACCACATACATGACACATCTCCCTTGGTGCTTGCCAAATTCTCTGCCCCACCTTATTCGTTTTAACTTAGATTCTTAGAAGAATAGAAGGTAGACAAACTGCAGGCTTCTGACATCATCCATTTTCAAGAAAGTATATTGGGATTTGTGTAGGTCCAAAAAAAGTCCTTTAAAAAAAAGGTGATTAAAGCTCATTCTTTAGTTTGGAAGCTGGTCTACCTCTATAGAAAAAAAAAAGTCACAGGTATGATCTGGTGAAGTGAGGGAGCTATCTCAATTATTGGGTTCCTGAGAAATAGGCATTTGGGTTCTGGATAAGCTCTTGCAGTGGCCATTTTATGAATGGGTAACCCCGTTATTTGGTGAGAATAGAGTCCAATGAAACCAAATAAAAATGCCGGACTTTCAGGGTAGCTGACTTAAATTGATCACAGAAAGAGAATCGCTTGCATTTGGCTTTGGAGGGTGAGATAAAATGGGTTAAACCAGTGGTTTTCAACCTTTTCTTGATCACAGACCCCCTTTAAATGACTTTTGTGGCCACACCATAGCCATGGACCCCCTAAGATTCAAGATTTAAATAAGGGGTAGTCAACCTTGGCTCTTTTATGACTCGTGGATTTCAACTCCCAGAATTCCTGAGCTGGCTCAGGAATTCTGGGAGTTGAAGTCCATGAGTCATAAAAGAGCCAAGATTGACTACCCCTGATTTAAATAATAACACTTCTTCAAGCCTTTGCGGATCCCTATGACAACATAGCTGACCAGCGTACCCCAGGGGGGTCACTATCGACAGAGCCATTAGAGAGGGAAAACAATTACAATACCATGATTGTGTTAATTCCTTTTACATTTTAGATGAATCTGTTGTGTAACTCTTCAGGCTGGAGTTCTAAATGTACAGGAAAATATATTGTTTTTTTTCCTTCAAAGCACATTTTCTTTGTGCGCAATCCTGATGAATTTGTGCTGCACCAGTTTGCAGACTGTTTCCCCCCCCTTTTTTAAAAAAAATAAAATAAAATAAAATTGGTTTCCTCAATGAGTTCTGCAATTTAGAAGGACATTTCTGGTGCTGTTTCAAAAGCTTTCTTTCGAGAAAGGTTATGTTTAGTTTTAAAGAATCTGTGTTTGTATATAAGACCAACTGGGCAACTTTCTGGATCTAGAAAGAGTACAGAGAAGAGCAACAAAGATGATTAGGGGACTGGAGGCTAAAACACATAAGGAACGGTTGCTGGAATTGGGTATGTCCAATTTAATGAAGAGAAGGACGAGGGGGGACATGATAGCAGTGTTCCAAAATCTCATGGGCTGCCACAAAGAAGAGGGAGTCAAGCTGTTCCCCAAAGCGTCTAAAGGCAGGACAAGAAGCAATGGATGGAAACTAGTCACGGAGAGAAGCAATCTAGAACTAAGGAGAAACTTCCTGACAGTTAGAACAATTAACCAGTGGAATGACCTGCCTCCAGAAGCGGTGAATGCGCCAACACTGGAAGTTTTTAAGGAGAGACTGGACAGCCATTTGTCCGAAATGGTATAGGGTTTCCTGCCTGAGCAGCGGGTTGGACTAGATGACCTTCAAGGTCCCTTCCAACTTTGTTATTGTTGTTGTTGTTATTAAGTCCAGCTTTGAGGTTATTCTCACACGGCAGCCGGGCTGCATTTCTTCCTTTGATATATCTACACACATTTTGTAGCAAATGTAGCCGGAGAACTTTGTTTTTGCCTCCTGTTGGACTGGATTTTGTTGGAAGGAGAGCTGTAATTGTCTCAGCTTTTGCCTATTTCCTAGGTAAGTCATCCATCAGTCCTTCCTAGTTTACATGTCATTTTTATTTCAAATAATAGGGTCCTTATTCTTCAATTCCTTGTTGGTGATCTTGTTCCAGACACTGCAGCTGCAGAAAATCCAAGTAGGTACAATAAAGTCTCCTTTCCGCCTTACACCTACTCATGCCTCTCCCAGCTGAATATATCAGAACCCAAATAAAATTAACTGGGAGGAGAAAGGCTTTGTTTAATTACAGCTTTTGTCTTAGCCAAGGTGCATATGTGTGCCTGTCTGAGAGAGAAAGGGGGAAGAAACAGAAATGCAAGGCGCCAAAGTGACTTCAGCGTCCAGATGATCGCAGATGGCTTCAAATGATGCCAGTAGGAAGGAAGAGGCAACAAAGGGGTCACGTCTGCCTCCCAGGCTATTCATGCAGAGAATCAGGGAATACAAGACCCTCACCAAACAGCTTAGGGGAGTTGGGTTTCAGGCATGGCTGTGATCCAACGTACAGGTGTACAGAGCATCCATCTCTCTCTCTAAGCTCCTAAGTCTCCTAGTGAGACAAAACAGCAAACTTGAGACAAATATCATATCAACGGTATAGATAATTATTGCCACTGCACAGATTTTTAATTCCTTACTCGTGTCTTGTCAAGATATTCTTGGCTTCCCTGCTAAGAAACAAGTGGGATTCTGCAAGGTTTTAAAGATAGCCACCAAGCTGGCTTGTTTTCAACAGAAGAGAATACTTGCAGCTCAGAGTAGAACTGTATAGTTCTTGGTGCTCTCTGACCTTTGTAATTTTCTTGCAGACATTTCATTACCTGGCTATTGTTCATCAATTAGCAATTGTAATGAGTTAAAAACTCATTGTGTTTGTTAAAATCTTTTGAGAGTGTCAGAAATCTATTGATATGTGTGAGTTCACCAGTGTCTTGGTCAACTGTGCTGGTAAAATTTCCTTGTTCCAAAATAGCTATTTTTGAGTATTTCTGCAAGGTTAAAATTGGAATGGAATGGAATGGAATGGAATGGAATAGAATAGAATAGAATAGGAAGGGACCTTGGAGGTCTTCTAATCCAGCCCCTGCTCAAGCAGGAGGATCTATACTATCTCAGGCAGGTGATTGTCCAGTCTCTTTTTAAAAACTTCCAGCGACGGAGCGCCTACGATTTTTGGGGGTAAGCTGTTCCACTGATTGATTGTCCTCACTGTCAAGAAGTTTCTCCTTAGTTCCAGGTTGCTTCTCTCTTGGATCAGCTTCCAACCATTGTTTCTTGTCCTGCCCTCTGGTGCTCTGGTGAACAACCTGACCCCCTCTGCCTTGTGGCAGTCCCTCAGATAATGGAACACTGCTATCATGTCTCCCCTATTTCTTCTTTTCTTTAGACTGGCCAAACCCAAGTTCCACAGTTGTTATTCGTACGTTTTGGTTTCCAGGCCTTTGATCATCTTATTTTCTCTTCTCTGAATTATTTTCCAGACTGTCAATATCTTTTTTGTGATATGGTGACCAAAATTGGCTGCAGTATTCGAGGCGTGGTCTTACTAGGGCTTTGTAAAGTGGCACTAGTACTTCGCGTGATCTTGATTCTATGCCTTTGTTTATACAACCCAGGATTGCCTTATTGGTGAGATGGGTGGCATATAAATATATATAAGCAAATAAATAACATCCAGATGGACATGGCCGGCAGAAGATGGCTGCTATCACACTAGAGGGTGTCTCTAACATTGTGTGCCTGCTTGGTGGGGGTCTTTGATGGTGCTGTTGATGCAAATGTGAGGGCAAAGTACACATTCAGCTTTGTTGCAGGATCTGTTTCCCATCTTAGCACCATTGTTCTATTAAGTAGTGATGGATACAAAGTGGAGTTCAAAATAAATGTTAAACCTCCCAATCTGACTGATCCTGAATAAAAAGTCTCTCTGGGCCGTTGCTTGCGTAGTAGGGAGTTAGCTGTCTTCTCTGGCTGGCAACCACCTGGCACTGATTCAGCAGTCTCTCATTAAACATCGCACCCAACATTTGAATTATGGTTAGCTATGAACTATTTTGCCAGAGTCTGCTTTGCTATAAGCAGCTTCCAGAACTAGGCTGCAAAAATCTGGATGAACAGTAGATGAAAAAAATTAAGGCTTCTATATTTCTTTGTTCTCACTCAGTGCTCGCTCAGAGTTTTGCAGCCCAAACTCAGCCTGGCAATTCTAATTAATATTGTAACACGATACAATATTAGGACATTTCATAGGCATGCTTACCCATCTGTTGTTGGTTCGGGTAAAATTTATTAGCGTTCTTAATTAACATGCAAGTGCTGCCTCTACGGCTGTGGAAATACCCCAGCATCCCCAAGGTTGGGTGTTTTCCGCCACTTCTAGTTTAAATTGATGAGGGATGCAGAGCAGGTGCGAAAAGTGTACAGAGAAAAGAAACCGGGTGCCGAGTATCCACGGGGGACATAAAGGCCTGAAATTCAAGTCGGCATGTTTGCCTGATTCACCACATAAAAGAAAAATAATTTTAATGTGAATTTAACTCTCTTTATCTCCTCTTAATTCACATCTGGGGAAACTCCTACCTTAAGATCAATCTAGGATCTTCCTCTGAAGTTTCACTAAGTCCTGGCATAGATTGGAGGCAGGGCTTCCTCCAACTCTTTCCATGGCAGGTGGCAACTTCTAGCCTTAAGACTGCAAACTCCTTTTTTGTGTTGTAGGTCTCTGGGCTTCCTCTGACAGCATCTCTGAATATGAGCATGGCTGCAGAGCAGCATTGCTAAAAAAGATTTTTGCAAGGAATACCATCATGTACGATCTAAAATTGAGTCACGGAGGAGAAACAAAGAAACACCAAATTTCCCCTTGAAATTTGGATTAAAAATCTCCCCCGCAAATCACAACCCAGATCACTGCAGCCTTCATCCAGTTCTCTCCCCCGCCAGTAATTATGCGCAGCACCCACTGGCCATTCTCAGTATTTTGATCTGAAGAAGGTAATTTCCACATCAGGAACTGATGCTGTTCTCCAGAGAGCAAACTGAAATGAATATTCTAAAGAACACTTAATATACCGTAATACTATATTATCCCGCTGTATCTGTCCCCATGGCCAGGACTTGTCTAATGTTTATTTGAAAATACATTCAACAAAGGGCCTTTCCATCATTAAATCCGGCCCTTGGATTTCATCTCATTGTTTATAGTTGGAAGATTACTGATGCATAGCTTCTTAATTACCCCCAGGGGAGTAGAGATACTTTAATTACTGGTTATCTTCCAGTCCCCCCCCCCTCATTTATTTTTAAATAATAATACAGGACTATTAAAAAGAGAAGAGTTAAAAAAAGAGGAAAGAATAAATTGCTCCCAATCCATCTTCTCAGGAATATATGTAATGTGACGCTAGAACAATTAAGAGAGTCTGTTCTGGGGACAATTAACTGAACTCACCTAAAATTAGTAAGGATTAAACCAGGCACGATGTGCAAACAGGCAAGCTTCATTTAAAAGCCAGCTTGCCAAATACGAGTTGGACTTACATGAGACTTCATTAGTGATTGCAGCTTAGATTGAGTGGGATGTATGGGGGGAAAAAAAGTAAGTTGAGGGGTCCTTGGTGTTCTCTGAGTTTGGTTGTTTTCTTGCAGACAGCTTGGAAACCTCTCCCTTTCCCCTCAGCATGGCTGGCTCAGGAATTCTGGGAGTTGAAGTCCACGAGTCATAAAAGAGCCAAGGTTGCCTACCCCGAGTATAGGCAATATAGGTAGATATTTAATGGCTGGTACCCTAGTTAAAACAGCCTTCTCTAAGCCAGTGCCTCTAAGACAGGGGTGTCAAACTCGTAACGTCACATGACGTGTCGCGACGTATCATGACTTTTTTCCATTGCCAGCAATGGGGTGGGTGCGGTTTTGGCATGATACATCAGGCCCGCAGGCCGGCAGTTTGACACCCGTGCTCTAAGATGTAGGAAAATTCTGGGTGCCACTTATCCAGGGGACCCCCATTTGGAGGAAATTTGTGCTAGAACATTGGAAAAAGAAAACTTGCCAATTATTATTTCTCAACCTAACAGATTTTTGAGGTCCGCTGTAAGGATTACACAGCAGAGCAGCAAGCTACAATATGTATATACCTCAGTTTCTTGGTGCAAAATAATAAATATGTTATGTTTATAATAATGTTTGATAAAATGAATAGTATGATGAAACACAATTTATTTGTTAGATTTTTATCCCACCTTTATTACTTTATAAGTGTTATGTTAGACTGAGAGTGATTGGCCCAAAGTCAGCCAGCTGGCTTTCATGCCTAAGGCAGGACTAGAACTCACCATCTCCTGGTTTGAAGACCATCACCTGAAACATTACATCAAATTGGCTTCTACTTATACAACAGAAAAAACACTTTTCTTTGTTTTTCCTCTGGGCGTGGATTTTCCATTGGTTGATTGGATTTTTTTTCTTGATTAGTTGGATTTTATATTTGAATTCATTCGATTGCTGTATTTAAAAGCATATCCTTTGTGGTTTCAATCTATTCTGAAAGTGCTGGAAAACAGCTTGGCGTATTTTTAAAATAAATTCATATATGCCATGTATCTACAGGTAGCCGGCAATGCTCTCATATTTAATTAATTGACATGATGGGGAAGGGTTTGAGGGATTAAAAAGCAAATTATACTATTGAAAATGGATGCCTTTGCCTCTTCTTGCTATAAATAAGAGATTCGACTAAGTAAAAGTTTTTACAGTGGCTCTCTTTTGGGAGTGCATTGCCCATGTTTTCCAGGCATTGAAGTTTGTTAATTGTTTGTTTGTTTGTTAATTGTTAAGTCCCCAGCACTTCAATAGCTGTAAAATCAATCCAAACAAATCTAAAATTAAAATCTTTTGTTTTCTTTCACTTTAAGTGCAGGACTATCAACATTTAATATTTTCTTATTAATAAAACTCAGCTCCATCTGGTGGTAGCACAAGAAAGAAATCTTGGGTTAGAATTAATTTAGAATTAATTTAAATTTTAGATGCTGGAGGAAGACATTTCAAATTAGTATATAGGTCAGGGGGTCTTCAAACTTGGCCCTTTCATGACTTGTGAATCACTTCTGAATATTCTGATCTTCTGGATTTAAAAAATATTTCGGGCTATTTTGCCTAGGTAGTAGTTCCTGCATATTTCCATTAAGATCATCTTCCTTACTCTATAATAGGGGTCTTCAAACTTGGCCCTTTTATAACTTGTGGACTTCAAGTCCCAGAATTCCTCAGCCAGCGTGGCTGAGGAATTCTGGGAGTTGGTCCACAAGTTATAAAAGGGCCAAGTTTGAAGACCCCTGATATAGGTACTCTTCGATTTATAACCAATCATTTAGTGACTGTTACAACAGCACTGAAAAAAGTGACTTATGATTGGTCCTTGCTCTTATGAGTGTCACAGCATCCCCACAATCATGGTGATCAAAATTTGGGTGCTTGGCAATCAACATGTATTTACAATGATCACAGCATCCATGGATCATGTGATTGCCATTTTGTAATCTTCCCAGCTGGCTTCTGACAAGCAAAGTCAATGGGGAAACCTGGTTTCATTTAAAGAGAGCATTATTCACTTAACAACTGATGTGACTTGCTTAACATCTGTGGCAAAAAAGGTAAAAAAATGGGTGCAACTCATTTAACAACCATCCTTGCTTAGCAACAGAAATTCTGGTCCCAGTATTAGTTGTAAGTTGAGGACTATGTATATTAGGAACTGAGACACTGAAAATACTAGTTTAGGTGAAATTCAGTTTTACATTTGAACCTCCAGACAATAATATAAAAACTTGTTGAGAAATAGATGATTGCTCCAGATTCAAGTATAACATTCTAAAGAAATAATAGTAATAATAATAACAACAACAACAACAACAATAATAATAATATAAATAAATAAATAAAAAGTTGGGAGGGACCTTGGAGGTCATCTAGTCCAACCCCCTGCTCAGGCAGGAAACCCTATACCATTTCAGAGAAATGGTTGTCCAATCTCTTCTTAAAAACTTCTCTCCTTGATTAGTTTCCATCCGTTGCTTCTTGTACTACCTTCAGGCGCTTTGGAGAATAGCTTGACCCCCTCTTCTTTGTGGCAGCCCCTGAGATATTGGAACACTGCTATCATGTCACCCCTAGTCCTTTTCCTCATTAAACTAGACATACCCAATTCCTGCAACTGTTCTTAATATGTTTTAGCCTCCAGTCTCCTAATCATCTTTGTTGCTCTTCTCTGTACTCTTTCTAGAGTCTCAACATCTTTTTTACATCGTGGTGACAGGATGGGACCCACCTAAGATATATCCTAAAGACTAATTTCTAATATTAGTCTGTCTCTCCAAAGATTCTATTTAAACATTTGAAGGCTCTCTTTCTTTTTAGCTGCTTAGGGTCCTGCGGATGAGTGATAACCACAACCAAGATTCTCTTGGGGGAAGCACCTCAATTGGGCTTGGCTGGAGAAAGGTTAAGATGGGTAAAAATTACTGTATTGGAGAAGATTCCTGAGAAAGAAAAGAAGCTGACACGTCATTGCAATTATTAAGTTAGTAACATGGTTGTTAAGTGAATCTGGATTTCCCATTGACTTTGCTTGTCAGAAGGTCACAAAAGCTGATCACATGACCCCAGGACACTGCAACCGTCATAAATATGAATCAAGTTGCCAAGAGGCTGAATTTTGATTATGTGACTATGGGCACGCAGCAACGGTCATAAGTATGAAAAACGGTCCAGTCATTTTTTTCAGTGCCGTAGTAAGTTGGAACGGTCACTAAATGAACTTTTGTAATGGAGGACTTACCTTTATTAGACAGCCTCCTTTACAGCACCGCCTTTGGGGAGGGGGGGGGGAATAAGAATGAAGAAGCTGAGCAGAGCGTGATTGGCAGCTGCGCGTCCTTGCTCCGACCACCGCTAGAGGGCGTGGGGCGGCCCTCCCCGGCAAGGCCCCGCCCGCTCTTCCTGTTGCGCTCATGGCTGCCCTCCGGTCGCTGGGCTCGGCTCTCGTCTGGAGAGCAAGGCCCGCTTTCCCCCGCAGGTCAGTGCAGCGACGGGGCTGGAGCCAGAAAAGCGCCCGTCGCCCCTTTGCTACCCGGGGGAGGGGCTGCAGCTGCTGCAGCTGCAGCTGCATTTCGGCTCGGCGCCGAGGAGCTCCGCCTCCCGGGGTCCAGCCTGGTGCTGAGGCTCCGCCGTGGCGGTAAAAGAAATGCCCGGGGTTGCGCGTGGCTCCGGGCTTTGGCTCCCAATTGACCTTGGCTGAAGCTCACAGCAAGCTGGATTTCCATAGGGGCGCTCGGGGGAAACGCCGGGGCGGTCCTGGGGAGGGCGAAGAAGCCTGTCCTGGGGAGGTACCTTTCGGACTCGGCGGCTTGAGGAAAAAACTCTCGGCCCGCGTGGCTGTGAAATCCTCTAAATTGGGAGCTTGCCTGCAGGAGGAAGGCATGAAACCCCTTTTTCTGTGAGGGGGTGCAGGGAAAAAAAAAGGAAATCGCTTCTTGGTTTAGTTGTGGCTCAGGAAGGGGCAGGGCAGTCCCAGATCCGGATGGGTTTGTAAATTATGTTGGGAGTCTGAATTAAAATTGGATTTAACGTTGGGAGATCTGCTGCCTGTCAGGGTGCCGAGATATCGGATGGGAAGGGAAGGGAAAGGCGCTTTGGCTTTTGTTGCTCAGCTGGAAGAGGATTTCAGGGGTGTAGGCTATTTTATATGCACACCCTTTTCAAGGCCATTTGTAATTACGGCTTAGTCCTCGACGTGTGACCATCATTGAGGCCCAAATTTCTGTTGCTAAATGAAACATTTGTTAAATGAGTTCTGCCCCGTTTTATGACTTTCCTTGCCACAATTGTTAAGGGAATCACTGCAATTGCTAAATTAAGTAACACGGTTGTTACGTGAAACTGGTTTCCCCCCCCCCAATTGACTTTGCTTGTCAGAAGGTGGCAAAAGGTGATCACATGACCCTGGGACACGGCAATTGTCATAAGAACCAATTGCCAAGCATCTGAATGTTCATCACATGACCGTGGGGAAAACTGGGATGGTTGTAAGTGTGAAAAATGGTCATAAGTCAAAGGGCAGCTGTCCTTGATGCATATATTTAAATAATACCTCCTCAAAGTTCATAGTTCACTCAGCTTTTGCCAGAGGCAGGCGTGTGCAATACAGGTAGTCCTCGACTTATGACCACAATTGAGCCCAACATTTCTGTTGCTAAATGAAACATTTGTTAAGTGAATTCTGTCCCATTTTACGACCTTTCTAAACACGGCTACGTGAATCTGGCTTCCCTTTGACATTGCTTATCAGAAGGAACAAAACGAGATCACATGACCTCAGGACATTGAAACCGGTATAAGTATGAGTCAGTTGTCAAGCATCCGAATTTTGATCATGTGACCATGGGGATGCTGCAATAGTTGTATGAAAAACTCATAAGTCACTTTTTTCAGTGATGTTTTAACTTTGAACAGTCACTAAATGAACTGTTGTAAGTCAAGGACTACCTATACCTTGAAAAGCTAAAATCTTGTTTGAAAAGTCCTTAGTGTTGCTTGTTTCAAGAGTTTTAAACCCATTGAGAAACCAGCACTATCAACAATAACAGGGCAGTTGAACCTTACAGAAGGGAGAGTGCCAAAACTATTTAATTATGCCGTTCTGTCCAGAGCATTTACCTCATAAAAATTATATTGCTGGCTGGAATTTTCTGGCAGTTGAAGTCCTCGCATCTTTAAAATGGCTAAGGCTGGGAAAACTGCGATAAAGGGATGTAAATTATTCTGGATTAAAATAAGGGGACAAGACAATAACCTTCTTCCTACTGTAATTTAAATGCTGTTTTTTCACATTGCACCTAGAAGTACAGATAGTCCTCGACTTACAACAGTTCACTTAGTGACCGTTTCCAGTTCCGTTTGGAACTGAAAAATGTGACTTATGACCATTTTTCACACTCATGACCATTGCAGTATCCCCATGGTCACATGATGAAAACTCAGATGCTCATATTTATGACGGTTGCTGTATCTCAGGATCATGTGATCACCTTTTGCAGCCGCCTGACAAGCAACATCAATGGGAAAGCCAGATTCACTTAACAACCACATTACTTAACAGCTGCAGTGATTCACTTAACAACTGTGGTAAGAAAGGTCGTAAAATTATGTGAAACTCAATGAATGTCACACTTAGCAACATAAACTTTGGGCTCAATTGTGGTTGTAAGCCAACTACTTGTAATTGGACTACAATTTTACTTCCCCACCGGCCACAATTGTACTTCTTAATCCTGTACAGGGCTTTAACCAACATTCAAGGTTACTGTGCTGTCTGTCCTTTTTGGATATAGCTCAACTCCAGATGGTAGCCCCTCAGATTTCCATTTAGAGTGATTCATGTAACATCCAGTAAAAGAGTAGTGAAAGCTGCTGGCTAACTGGCATTTTGACTTACTGGTCAGGCCCGCCGTCATTATCTCATGTTCTCTCTCTCTTTTCAGTTTCAGGCAATCTCAGCGAAATCATCGCCTCACGCCTTCCGATGATGAGCTTCTCCAAAAAACAACAATCCATCATTTGGAAAGAGAATCACCAAACATCATGTTTATTGAAAATTACACTAATTTTGGTTTCTCCATCAATGGGAACACAGTGGTAGGCCCTTGCGCTATTTTGCCAGAAGCCATCCTGCAGTGGAATGTGAGTGTGTAAGCTTTTCATTTCCTTAATAGAGATACATGAATCTCTTCAGTTCAGGATATATATTTTCTAATTGTAATATATTTTTCCTTAAAGCCATTTACAGCAAGTCTTTGCTGAATGATGGGAATTTCCATTACTAAGCAATATGGTTGTAAAGAGCAATGTACATGATCACACTGCTTCGCGATGGCAGCTCCAGCCAGTTCCAGATTACCATCATTACGCAAGACCCTCATGAGCTTGACTTCCTACTGGCTTCCCCAATGATTTTGCTTGTGGGAAGCTGTCAACTATGTTCATGTTATAGCGGGATGCTGTGATTGACAGAAATCTGGGCTGGTTGCTGAACACTGGACCATGATCATGTGACTACAAGATCACTGCAACAATGAGATCAGTCATAACTAGCACTCATTTAGTGCCATCCCAGGTTTGAATGGTTGCTGAGTGAGTGTCATTTAGTAAGGACCACCTGTACATGCCAGTTTGCGATTCACATAGAATAATGTTTTTAATGGAAACTTTTATGTATTTTAATGCATAAAACACCCGCTCACCTTCAAAGATCATGTAGCCCGTCTAAAACCGTGTTTCTCAACCTTGGCCTCTTGAGATATGTGGACTTCAACATGCCATCTGGAGAGTTCTGGTAGTTCAGTGTTTCTCAACCTTGACAATTTTAAGGCATGTGGACTTCAACTCCCAGAATTCCACAGCCAGCAATGCTGGCTGTGGAATTCTGGGAGTTGAAGTCCACATGCCTTAAAATTGTCAAGGTTGAGAAACACTGTGGTAGTTGAAGTCCACACATCTTCAAGTGGTCAAGGTTGACAAACACTGCCTTTTGTTATGCTGCGTATCGAATATAAGTTTGTCTTATATTATTTTGTTTCATATTCCAGGTTGGCACATATAAAGATATTATTCCAGACAGCCTTGTTCTGTTCTATATGCTGGAGCCCAAAATAGGTAACAAAAGAACTGTGGGTCTTGGGCTGGGGCTTTAGTGGGTTTTTGTTCATTTTGGTCTTAAGGAGGAAACATCATCTCATCATCTTTCCCTGCCTTCCCCTGCTGGTCGTCCTAGAAATTGTGGTCCTGGGAACGGGAGGCAAAGTAGAGAGGCTGGATCCTGATGTCCTGAAATGTTTGCAGCAACGTGGGATTGCTGTGGAAGTACAAAGCACGGTAAGAGGGGGTGCGGTAAGGACAGGAAGAAGCAGATAGCAAGAAAGATTAGGGGAGAAAGCAACACAATAGAGTTTTTCTTCTTCTGGTCTAGGATTTCATGAAACCTCAAAATAGAAAAAGCCGGATAGCCCAGGCAGCATGAAACCTCATTACCTGATGCAGTGTTTGGCATGCTTAGCATTTTTATTTAGGTTGTGTACTTCTAGTCCTCGTGGTTTGTTTCTTTCAAATGCACAGAAATGCATGTGGAGCTTATTTTTATCTCCAGAAGTCTTGACTTGGAACGGATGCTCCAGGAAATTTGGCAGTCGTGCCTTTGGCATTTTGCAATGGAATTTGTATTGCTCTTTTCCTCCATATGCATTGATATAGCGATTTGCTAACGCAGTGGTTCTCAACCTTTTTAATGCCGCGACCCCCCCCCAACCGGTCGTAAGTTGAGGACTACTCAACCGGTCGTAAGTCGAGGACTACTCAACTGGTGCAGCACCGTTTGCAGAATGGGACTTTTGGCGGGCTCAGCAGGGCAGACAGCCTGGACAATTCCTATTGGCTTTTGAAAGCCAATAGAATTAGACTCTATTCAAGAGAGTCTATTCTATTGGCTTTCAAAAGCCAATAGAATAAAAGGGAGTAGCACAGCTAAGGAAAAGGGGGGAAAAAATGGCGGACTGCGTTGTTTGGCGACCCCCATGAAATGGTCGTTCGACCCCAAATGGGGTCCCGACCCACAGGTTGAGAACCACTATGCTAATGCATGAACTAGCAATACAAATAGGCTCTCATCTTTTTCTCCATACGGAGTCCTTTGGTTGGGGTGCATTTTTCCCTGCTGGCTTTGAACTTGGACCCAGGCGCCCAGCTGTACGTAATCTTTTTATGGATGGAAACTAATCAAGGAGAGGACCAACCTAGAACTAAGGAGAAATTTCCTGACAGTTAGAACAATTAATCCGTGGAAGGATATGCCTCCAGAAGTTGTGGGTGCTCCAACACTGGAGATTTTGAAGAAGAGATCGGACAATTATGTAGGGTTTCCTGCTTGAGTAGGGGGGTTGGACGAGAAGACCTCCAAGGTCTTTCCCAACTGTGTTACTCTGTTATTCTGTCTCATCTCTTTGGCTCCACAGCCTAACGCTTGCGCCACTTTCAACTTCCTGGTAAGCGAAGGACGTGTGACAGCTGCTGGACTCATACCTCCTCCTCCTGGTACCATATCTGAATAAGCCTTTAAGGGTAAGACGAGATAAGAGGCGTTCTAGGCAGGCTAGAGAAAGAGACTCTACTGTCATGGCTGCCCGCCCCTTCAGGGAGCTTTCAGCTGCTTCTCCCAGTCACAGACAAACATCAGCAGGAAAACATCACCAGAAGAGCTGGGGTTGTTTTGTTTTTTTCCAGGCTTACAGCTAGTTCTGAGGCTGGCTGTTCTTCCTTGCATTGCAGCATGAGCCCAGCTTGGAAAAGAAGGCCTGAAAGTGATTATTATGCACCACTGTTTGTGTCTTATATCTAGTTATCTGAAACAACTGGAGGCTGCTAGTGAATTTTTGTCCTCAGAGGAAATCTATTGGGTAGACTGAAATAAAGTTATTTGTCCAAAATTGATTTACAGGCTCTGAGGCGAAGTTTTAAATGTGGGCTTCTCTGCTCACTGAGTCATCTATTTTGTTATTTATTTAATTTAATTATTTCTATTTATACAATCCTCTGCTTGATCTGCTTAGGATATCCTACATTATCAGTGAACTGCAATTTAAGTTTTTATTTAAGCAGCCCAGCCAACAAATCATAAAAAGAACATGAAAACATGTAAGGAAGGTATCTAATCTCCTCTCCCTATTGTCAATATTTGTAACCCATGCCAGAGACCATGCCAACAGGTTTTTCTGTGTTCTGCATGTGGCGTGTGCCTGCACATGGTGGCTACAATGAGGAGGGGGGGGGGTTCTGGGTTTGTAGAGCTAGAGGACGATGCCAGACCTAGAGGACGATGTCATGGCTTAGGAAGTGAGAGAGATGTGCCTCATGGTTAGCTTATTGCTTGTAGCTTAGCATTGATGTGAGGCTTGTTGTCTTTTGAATAAAATCTCATTTAAAAGGCCTATATGGCAGAACATGGGTGAATCAATAGCAATAGCAATAGCACTTAATATGCCACTCCATAGTGCTTTACAGCAGTCGCTAAGCAGTTTACAGCATATTGCTCCCAGTAATCTGGGTCCTCATTTTACCAACACCGGAAGAACGCTGAATCAATCTAGTGCCTTTCAGGATTGAACTGCTAGTGGTGGGCAGAGTTAGCTTGCAATACTGCATTCTAACCACCGTTCCCTCACATCTCCGACTGAAGGACTGCTTCCTGTCAATGAAAGCTCAGACTATACACCAAGCCCTCTTGAACCTGGGAGAGTTTGCATAGGAATCATGCATTCTGTTACAAGGCCATAGCCTCTCCTGCCATTCTGCAGAGCATACAGCTGGCATGCCGTATTGCTTAGCTTAAGCATATCCCAGACCCATAGTTTTAAGGAAGGTAGTTCTCGACTTATAACAGTTCATTTAGTGACCATTCAAACTTACAACGGCACTGAAAAAAGTGACCTATGCGTTTTTCATACAACTGTTACAGCATCCCCATGGTGACATGATCAAAATTCAGAGGCTTAACAACTGACTCATATTTATGATGGTTGCAGTGTCCTGGGGCCATGTGATCTCGTTTTGTGACAAGCAATGTCAATGGGGAAGCCAGATTCACTTAACAATTGCGTTACTAACTTAATAACTGTGGCAAGAAAGGTCATAAAATGGAGTAAAGTTCACTTAACAAACTTTTCACTTAGCAACAGAAATTTTGGGCTCAAATTGTGGTTGTAAGTCGAGGACTACCTGTATTGCACACGCCTGCCTCTGGCAAAAGCTGAGTGAACTCTGAACTTTGAGGAGGTATTGTTTAAATATATGCACCAAGGACAGAGCTGCCCTTTGCCAGGACTTGTGGAACAGTCAACAGATGAGTCAACGATATATCTAAGTGGATCCCAAATCTTTTAGTTAACGGAAAGCGATTTTGGTTCTCACATTTAAGCGCTCCAGGAAAGCTAACTAGTCTTTTAAACATGTTTCATAGCCTCATTACTATGAACCTGTATTTATTTCCCATGAGATAATGAAATGAGGAAATGAGCTTTTAGTGGAACAGTTTAATAATTTGATTCAAAAGACAAAAAAGTGGCTCCAAATGCAGTTTTATAGGAACACCCAGCAGAGGGCAGTCATGTGATACCAGGAAAAGATGTGGCTGCTTTAGGGAATTGATGGGCTGTTGCTGCACAAGGGCATCTGCAAATGACTGGGCAGCTATTTGCCTTTGAATTTAAGGTAATTTAAGTCCTGTTGACAGGTATTTTGTGTATCAAATCAAGGAATCTGTACAAGTTAATCAATGAATCTTTCCCCAAAATATTTTTACAGAATGCTTCACTGTGATATGGCATAAACCATTAGCATGCGTATCTTAAAAACTGAAGGTTTGTTTGAGTAGTCTCTCTACAGAGACAAATCCACATAGTTGGGTTGACCTTTTTGGGGGAAGTAGTTTGAAAGGGCTAACTTGGGTCCTGGCTGGTCTTACGTCTAAGGCAGGACTAGAACTCAAGTCTTCCAGTTTTCAGTCTAGTGCCTTTAACCATTACACCAAACTGGCTCTCCAATTTGTATAACAGATGTCCCATAAGCCAACAAATAAATGTGTCCATTCTTCCATATGATCCTCTAGATTCATATTTCAGTTAGCTTTCCCAGGCCAATCAAAAGAAGAACACTGAATATGAGAAATGTGATTTTTAACAAAGAGAGTTCCTAAAGTTAGATTGCAAGAGTTGTAGGCTACTATGACAGCAGCCAGATGTCTGTGCATTTCTTACTCTACTGTTTTGTAAAACCGTTAAAAAAGAAACACAGCCCCAACTGTGAAGAATAAAGGACCTGGGTAATGGACCAGAGAAGAAAAACATTATTCCAAGATTTTGAGACTTGAACCTGCTTAGTTCATATTTGATAATATGTAAAAATATACTATATTTACACAATGTTAAGGAATGCTCTTCTGTGTAATAGCAATGATCTGCATAAAAAGTATTTTTAAGGTGTAAGCATCATCTTTTTGTAGGAAGTATTCATGCATTTATTTCGTCATTTTTAGTTAAGTAAATTTAATTTTGCTAATGTTTTCTTGTTTATTAATACCTACCAGTATTCATGTTTGAAGTTACATAAAAGTGTGAGATCTTGCCCACACAAGCAGATAACTAGGCCTAAGAATGTAACATAACCAACAGTCCTCCCACTAACATTGATCTTGGATAGTGATAAATCTTTCTGCTTTGAAACTAGAAAAGAATGTTCTCCTTCATACCTGAACATTGGGTTGGAGCACCAACAGATGCCTTTTTCATATAAATCTGAACATCCGCTATTTTAGACATAGTTTGGGGTGGATAAAACAATCTCTGGAAGCTGGAAACTCTTTGCTTCCAAAAAATAATCTTTCATATGGAGCAAAGCAATAGCTGGAAATGAGTTTAAGAAGAATGTGACAGGGAGTGTGCATGTTGCAACGTTTGCATAGGGCAGGGGTTCTCAACCTTGGCAACTTTAAGACTTGTGAACTTCAACTCCCAGAATTCCTCAGCCAGCAAAGCTGGCTGAGGAATTCTGGGAGTTGAAGTCCACAAGTCTTAAAGTTGCCAAGGTTGAGAACCCCTGGCATAGGGGAATGGGTGAAAATCATTTTTAGGAAGTAAAATGGATGACTCTGTGTATATAGGAAAGGTTTTGTTGACATACGTTGGAGAGTAGCCGATCAAATTCTCCTTTAGAAACTACCAACAGAAAAGACAGGCTAAACTGATCCCCAGATGCACTGGAAAAAGTTAAAAGACTCGTTCCTCAAGTTTTATTGTAAAAATAGTGTAAGAACACAGGTCTACAGGGCTTCCGTCGGTATACAGCACCATCTCTGGAATAAGTTCTCTTCAGCCTTGGTCAGAGCAGCTGATGATTTGGAAAATGGCACGTAGCTCTGTGTCTTTAGCAAAATGGCACTTCTGTGAAGGGAGCAGTTCATGATCGTGGCTGCATGAGCCCCGCATGACAAAAGAGGCTCTGGAAATGCGCAAGGGACCCATCATCAGAAAAGACGCTTCTCGTATCTAGGAAACAAAAGGAATTGTGTTAAGCAATGGCAAAATTTGGCGGAGGGAGGGAGGAAATGGGGTGACAGCTGGTTACTTGGAAATCATCTATCTCTTCCCTTGTTATTTCACATCCAGTTTATGCCGATTTCCTTTCTAACTGAACCTTGGGCAGCAGGAGGACCATATTATGGCCCTAGTAAAAATCCAAATTCATCTCAACAATGAAGGTTGACTTCAGGTAGTGATGATGTCTGGCTGGCTAATGGGATTTTTTTTCTTGACACAGATTTCTCCTTTTCTTGACCCCCATCTGGTAGAAGTTATGGTTATCAAGAATGCAATTTTCCACACTAGAAACTCTAAAGCTGACTTGCACTAGAGTTCAAACAAAACTTGGGTTAGGGCTTAAATCTCGCACGATGGAGAGTGGACAGTCTTAGCAGGGAGCCCATCTCCTTTTGGGAGGGGAGGATGGGCTGAGAGTGGCTGGTAAGACTGAGGAGAGCACTGCAGAAGGTGACTACTAGTATTGGATGCAGTTGGGTAGACCCATAACGGTGGCTCCAGCAATTTTGGTCCCTGTGGGATGGGTGTTCACTATCCAAACAAGTTGTGGACTGACTAGAATTTGTGTGTATTTCCCTAGAGGTCTTTCAGAAGTGGAAGGTTGGGGGAGGGGGAGGAATTCCCTACGGAGACTGCAGTGAATAGAGCAGGGATCCCCAACCCCCAGTCTGTGGAACGGCACTGAGCTGCAGCATGCCAAAAAAACGGGCCACGCAAACAAGCAAGCCCCATCCGTGGGATGTAGGCAGCACACAAAATCAGGCCCCCTCTGGCCTGTGGAAAAATCCCTCTCCACAGAACCAGTCCCTGTTGCCCAAAGGGTTGGGGGGCAGGAGGTGCTGGAACAGAGCACCTAGCACAGCTGGTTTCCATTAACTCCAGTACTCATGCCCACTACATGCCCCAGAGGAACAGCAATGGCTCTCTGGCAGATGTGAGATTTGAGGTCTGTGGCTGGCAAACCAGGGCTGCAACGTTAGCTAGCATCTCCTAAAGATAGAAGAATGGGGAGGCAAAAAGGTAAGCTGATGTGTTGCTGGAAACTGGTCCCACGGCTAAGCCCCAGATATCGAGAAGGCTTCTGACTTATTTATATCACTGCATTGCTGTCGGCTTGCCAATCAGGCAAGAAAACTCACTGTGCTTATGTAAGACAAAGAAGTAGCAAATTAAAAAAAAAAAAAAAGGAAAGTTGGGGATCTGCCATAACTGAGAGAGTCCTTGGCAGAGTGGATGGACATGCTTGATCTCTGGAAGAAGACAGAGCCAGAACAAGGAACGATGTATCTTCTGCCACAAAAAGCAATGCAAGAACCTTCCTAAGGGCTGCTTCAGAACGACTGGAAGAGAGAAAGAGCTAGGGTAGAATGCCCTGCCTCCACTGTAGGATATGTGGCAGAATCCACAATTTGAATTCTCCATTTATTCAAAACGAAAGGTGCGCACGATAAGCTTACGAGTGAAGGCCATGAACCCCTCCTTCCACTTGAGCAGATGTTGTCCTCTTCTCAAATTTCAGCTCTCCGGAATACATCATGGCCCTGGCAATCAAAGGGAGGAAAAAGTAACATTTCCAATTTTGCCACAAAAATCCGCACAGCACAGACGCTACAACTGTGGAGTTGCAGGACAGGCCCGAATCAATTTGTACCAGGAATTGAAGTCTTGCTTCATAGATTTCCAAACACCACTTGCATTCATCACACATGCGTACAGCCAATGCCACCAGCAGCTCCAAAACAATATTTGAGCTACAGAGCAGGGTAATGACGGAGAAACTGTTCTTGCCCTTACCTCAGCTGCGTTAAACTCTTTGAGCCAATGTCTTGGCAGGAATGCTGGATGCCAGCAATCAGGTATGGCACGAACTTATGGATTGAGCCCTTGTCCTGCACAGCCCCAGAGACCCCCTGGGCCACTTTAATTTTATCCGTCTCGCTGAGAAGAACAAACAACAGAAAAGCCTATGAGAACTGCAGAACTGTGATTGTTCAGTCCATTAATTACCTCAAAAAAGAGAACATATTTTAAAGGAGAAAAACTATTAAATACCTGTCCAAATATATTAAATCTATTCAGAAACGCATTCGGACAACCTTCTAGAGGAAGGCAATTCTATTAAGGTGAAACAGTCCTGTAAGTTCAGCTTTGTACATAACTTGCCTTTTCTGCATGGACTTGTTTGCACAGTATTCGATTCCTCTTACCTGAAATATCTGTTCTGGCTGCCTAGGTTCTTGTCCATTGCATCCAGAGAGCCCATGCCACGGTATTTCTTCAGCCTGATCCCATCAGAGAAAAAATACTCCCCGGGGGCTTCTGAGGTAGCAGCTAGAAGGGACCCCATCATCACTAGAATCAGGGAAAACAAATGCAAGCAAGAGTGTGTGAGAGAATGTGGAAAAAAATGAACAGGAAATAGGACAGGAATTTGGGAAAGTAAGTTAACTTAGATATCAGCATCTTAGATAAAGCTCAGATATCAGCAATTTAGATAAAACTTAGATAAATTAGCTTAGATAAAGTTAATTGCATTCATGTATGTACACATAAAACTAGGTAAGCTTATAAAGACACACATATTGTGAAAACCCATCATTTTTTCCCAAAAGTAGATATATGGATGTAATATACTGCATTTTTCTGAAGCTGTAATAACACAGTGCTATCTATATCTCTATAGGTATCTGTAACTGTTCTTCCCAACAAGTTCTGCAATGTAGGCATGGCTTCTAGCCCTGCCTTTGAGCCACAAACATGGTGTATAGTACAATACAAGATCTCTCTATGGCAGGGGTGTCAAACTCGCAACGTCACGTGATGTGTCGCGACGTATCGTGGCTTTTTTCCCATTGCCGGCAATGGGGTGGGCACGGTTTCGGCATGATGCATCCGGCCCGCGAGCTGGCAATTTGACATACCTGCTCTACGGTCTTATATCCACAAACAACTCCACTCCTTTCTAAAGACTATGACTGGAAATTATCATGATCCCATGAGCCGAAAGTACGTATTAGAAAGTAGTTTGTAATTCTAATTTCACCTGTAGAAGCACCAAGTGCAAGGGCCTTGGCAATGTGTCCAACCGTCTGGATGCCTCCATCTGCAATCACTGGCACACCAAATCTTCGAGCATACTCAGATACTTTGTAGACTGCTGTGGCTTGGGGCCTGCCACATGCTAAGACTAAACAGGGCAGATGAAGATAAAAGAAGCAAAAGAAGTCAATTTTATTCTACAGCAGAATACAATGGGGCAAAAAAGTATTTAGTCAGCCACCAATTGTGCAAGTTCTCCCACTTAAAAAGATGAGAGAGGCCTGTAATTGTCATCATAGGTAGACCTCAACTATGAGAGACAAAATGAGAAAACAAATCCAGACAATCACATTGTCTGATTTGGAAAGAATTTATTTGCAAATGATGGTGGAAAATAAGTATTTGGTCAATATCAAATGTTCATCTCAATACTTTGTTATATATCCTTTGTTGGCAATGACAGAAGTCAAACGTTTTCTGTAAGTCTTCACAAGGTTGGCACACATTGTTGTTGGTATGTTGGCCCATTCCTCCATGCAGATCTCCTCTAGAGCAATGTTTTGGGGCTGTCACTGGGCAACACGGACTTTCAACTCCCTCCAAAGGTTTTCTATGGGGTTGAGATCTGGAGACTGGCTAGGCCACTCCAGGACCTTGAAATGCTTTTTACGAAGCCACTCCTTCGTTGCCGGGCGGTGTGTTTGGGATCATTGTCATGCTGAAAGACCCAGCCATGTTTCATCTTCAATGCCCTTGCTGATGGAAGGAGGTTTGCACTCAAAATCTCACAATACATGGCCCCATTCATTGTTTCCTGTACACGGATCAGTCGTCCTGGTCCCTTTGCAGAGAAACAGCCCCAAAGCATGATGTTGCCACCCCCATGCTTCACAGTAGGTATGGTGTTCTTTGGATGCAACTCAGCATTCTCTCTCCTCCAAACACGACGAGTTCTACTTTGGTTTCATCTGACCATAGGACATTCTCCCAATCCTCTTCTGGATCATCCAAATGCTCTCTAGCAAACTTCAGACAGGCCCGGACATGTACTGGCTTAAGCAGGGGGACACGTCTGGCACTGCAGGATCTGAGTCCCTGGCGGCGTAGTGTGCTACTGATGGTTGCCTTTGTTACGTTGGTCCCAGCTCTCTGCAGGTCATTCACTAGGTCCCCCCGTGTGGTTCTGGGATTTTTGCTTACCGTTCTTGTGATCATGTTGACCCCACGAGGTGAGATCTTGCGTGGAACCCCAGATCGAGGGAGATTATCAGTGGTCTTGTATGTCTTCCATTTTCTAATTATTGCTCCCACAGTTGATTTCTTCACACCAAGCCGCTTGCCTATTGCAGATTCAGTTTTCCCAACCTGGTGCAGGTCTACAATTTTGTTTCTGGTGTCCTTCGACAGCTCTTTGGTCTTCACCATAGTGGAGTTTGGAGTGTGACTGTTTGAGGTTGTGGACAGGTGTCTTTTATACTGATAACAAGTTCAAACAGGTGCCATTAATACAGGTAATGAGTGGAGGACAGAGGAGCCTCTTAAAGAAGACGTTACAGGTCTGTGAGAGCCAGAAATCTTGCTTGTTTGTAGGTGACCACATACTTATTTTCCACCATAATTTGCAAATAAATTCTTTCCAAATCAGACAATGTGATTGTCTGGATTTGTTTTCTCATTTTGTCTCTCATAGTTGAGGTCTACCTATGATGACAGTTACAGGCCTCTCTCATCTTTTTAAGTGGGAGAACTTGCACAATTGGTGGCTGACTAAATACTTTTTTGCCCCACTGTATGTATGTATGTATGTATGTATGTATGTATGTATGTATGTATGTATGTGTACACACACACACACACGTCCTCAAAGTGCATGGCATTTTCAGCATGAGCCCAAAATAAATAAATAAATAAAAGTAAATCAATTTTCAGAAAAGACATCCTTCAGCTATTTCTTCCCTGAGTGTATCAAGGGAATTGTATGTCTTTCCAGTTCTGGCAAACCTCGGAGGGTATCGCCCCAGAGGCAGATATAAATCCATGCAAGTATGATGATTAATAGTTGCTTCCAGTCAACCTACTTGCAGATAGCAGTCTCCAGCTATACAGTAATAATCACTATCTCTAATAAAAACTTGATTTTTACTGGATGATCAGAATCCAGTATCTCTCACTGAAAGTTTTCATCAAGCTGGCTACCTCTGGCATGCAGGGTGACTGAAACCAAAACAGGATATCATCTGCATAGAGCTCACAATGAATCGGGAACGGAATAAAAGATCTCCGAAATATATCAGCAAGGGCTCTTTTTCACTTTGCATCAAATTGTGTGCCCTAGATTTTCCATTATGCCCAGATTGTAATTGATACATCATGGATAGCCAAGGCCATGCACAGAGATTGACATAAATACCCCTCCCTCCCTCCCTCCCACTAAATAGGACAATCTCCCCAGTTGGCTTTTAATTTAAAACCTTTTTCACCATTAGTTAGAACAGTGATTCAGATTCATTCAGAACCGTGCAAAATTAGAGTACAAACTTCCTGTTAAATGCAGAGTTTCAGTATTGTCTGCACTGCCAAAGTCAACTCAGTGCTTCTCCAAGAAACTGGTCCCCACACAAATCACTTTTAGACCAACTCAGCTGTTGTGTTTCCTTTCAGTTTCTAGGGCCAAGTACAGGCAACCCAATCAGTTTGACTTTTAACTAACAGCAACTGCATTGAACTGGAATTCAAATCAACCGTGAAATGGGCTGCCAGCAAAATCAAAACAGTGTTAGTCCTAAAGAGACGGTCTCATTTCTGCAAAGGCAACATCAAAGCTAAAAAAAAAATGTTAAAAAGGATTTTTCTATGTTAAGAACTTTTAAAACCTATCAAGCGATGTACATAAACTCACACTTCAAAAATGGTTTGGAATTACTGCTTTAGGTCTTGCTTGAATCCAGTACACTTCTGCTATTCTTTAAAGGAGCCCACACTTTCTTCATGCTTCCATGAGAGCATGAAAAATGATGCAGCTGCTTGCGTCAATAGCAGACAGACATCAGGTCGTGCAAGGCCCGAAGCATTTTTTTTTCCAAATAATTTTTAAAGCATGCAGTTATTCTCTGAAATAGAAAAGCAATCTCTTGAGTAGCTGAGTTTTGCAAGCTGATGTCTATATAATTGTATACTTGAGACCAACCCTTTAAAAATTAGGATATGATACCATGGAGTGAGAGAATTCAGTTCTCAGCTTCATGATTCACACAGGTGGCATTGGCTTCAAAGCAGGGTTTGAAATTTGCTATAGTAATTTGGCACGAAACTGCTTTAACCTTTTACGTTTCCCAAAATAAGAGATACAAAATAGGTAGATGTAGTCTTCTGTTGAACGTAATTGTCTAAAAGGTTACAACAATCCCCTTTAAGGTGAGGCACAGCAATATATAAATAGAACTTGGCTTAATTGGGAAAACAATGGTTTAAGCCAGTGGTGGCGAACCTATGGCACGCCTGCCAGAGGCGGCACTCAGAGCCCTCTCTGTGGCCACCTGTGCCATGCCCCAGAGATGGCAACCGTCCCTCTTCAACCAGCCGCCTGCTAACTCGCCAAGGTCCCACATGGCCGGGTGCATCCCAGCACCCATGCGCTCACTGCCCTCTGTGTGCAGGGGCCGATGGTGTCAGGCAGCAGCCGCCCCGGCCTCACCTTGCCCTGTGACAATGGCTCCCCCGCCTTGCCTTGCCTCACTCCGCAGGACAAGCCTCCTGCCCACCGCCCCACCTGCCACAGACCCCTTGGATCTCCCGCAACCCTGCCCAGTCCCCACAGGCGTCCCTCCCCATGAGCAACATCGAGGTGATCACGCCCACCTTGGCCATACCCACTCAATCTGCCATGACCACCACAGCCATACCCACTCAGTGGACCATGTCCACCTGGCACTCCGGCGATAAATAAGTGGGTTTTGGGTTGTATTTTTTCCAGCCCAGCGTCTCATAATATTTAGGCCTATCCACAGATCAGGCTGAATCATAAAATAATTAACTGGTAAACATGTTATGCATGTGTCATTTACATGGCCTCCAGCTTCTTCTGCACAAGCTTTTGCACATCCCAGTTTGTGATTTGGCAATGATTAAATATGTAATCCGAACCCAAGAAGATGTTACATTACATTACATAATGTAAAACAAAGCTGTTTCAAACCAAAAGAACTTATGATTTGTGGCATGCTTCCTCTATTCATATTTAACCACTGTCAAAGCATGGCTAAAAGTTTGGAAACAGTGTCTCTCCACCCATTCAAAGGATGAGCCAATGGCCCTCCACATGCAGAACATATTCACTCAGTTTAAATCAGGAATTTTGTAAATAAGTGTAATATACGCACATAATTCAGTGGGGGATAGCTGAATCATACTTTGAATTTGTGGGATATTTAGATATTATTAAATAGAGCTTTGAAGTATGGGTAGGCGGGAGAAAATGTAGTACTTGCCTGCAACTTCTTAAACCAAACACATCTCAACTGGTTTAATATACATCCGACATTAAATTCAAAACTAAAAAAATACAGTACCAAGTTAAAAAAAATGTACTGTACCTATCTTACATCACAAGAATCTACAACATTAAAAGCAACTGAACAAGGGGAAGATACATAATTCAGTAATTTAAGAGTTCTTCCCTCCTGGAATTATTTCCACAACTCTCGCATTCTCCAGGGTAGATTTCTAAAATCAGAAGAAAATACGATGCCAGGGTTTAAGAGATCCCATAGTTTCAGCTGTCATCACTCAAACATCACAATCTTTCTACGTGTTTTTAAAGGCTACAAACAGGCTGGGGAATTCTGGGAGTTGAAGTCCACACACAACAGAATAACAGAGTTGGAAGGCATCTTGGATATCTACTCTAACCCGCTGCTCAGGCAGGGACCCCTATAACAGACATGTCAAACTCGCGACGTCACGTGACATGCGCAACATATCGGGACGGTTTTGCCATTGCCCGCAATGGGGTGGGTGCGGCTTCCGGATGACACACCCGGCCCGCGGGCCGGCAGTTTGACATTCCTGCCCTATAACATTAATGGAGCTATCTCAGATAAAGGACAGTTTCAGGAAGTCTTGGAAAAACAAATGACTACTTTTTTCAAGAAGTCTCTTATTGATCAATAAGAAGCATCTATGATGTGATACAGTTCCACTGAAAAATAGGCTGAAACCTTGTTTCATACTGGAAGATAATTTCTTAGAGGAAAATGTATCCTGAATGGGCAACACAAATGTTTAAGGCAGGGGTGTCAAACTCAATTTCACTGAGGGCCGCATCAGCATTGCGGTTGCCCTTGGGGGGGCTGGGTGGGTGTGGCCAGGGTGGGTGTGGCCTACTGGGTAGGCGTGGATAGAGTAGGTGTGGCCTACTGGGTGGGCATGGCCAGCTCTACATCGTTTGCCTCAAGGGTGCCTGTGGGGTCCTGGGCAGGAGTGGGACACATCTGAGGGTCTCTGGCAGAAGGGGGTGGGACTGGGGCAAGCGCCAAGGCATGGTCCATTTCTTCATTCCTCACAAAGGGTGACACCTTCCCAGCATGCGCCCAGGGGGCGGGGCTGACACGACAGGGGCTGGTTCCTCATTGTTTCCGGACAGCCTTGTGGAGCTAAGACTGAATGCGTTTCAGCATAGATGGCCACCACAAAATTGTACATTGGCTCCCGGCCAGCCTGGGCCAGGGCCAAGGCAGCGGGGGCCGTTCCCTACTGTTTCCAGGATGGCTTCGCGGGCCACATGAAACCACTTCGCGGGCCACATCCGGCCCCCGGGCCTTGTGTTTGACATGCCTGGTTTAGGGTATTTCAAATATTGAAAACATTGCCTACAAAGGATTACTTAACTGAATAAGGGTTCATTTGAAATTACAGAGGTAGATATTTAGAGCCATCATTCATCAAAAGTACTCTTCCTGGCAGGCATAAAACACCACTTGTGTAGCTCTAAAAGAAAACAGCAAGATGGGGGCCACTTTTTCCCTTTGGAACTGGCCTGCATAACATACTGGTAATACATATCCAATAATCCTAAACTGTATGTCCATAAATCATATTTTAAACATAAACCTTAGTAGCTGGAGAACTTAGACCAACTCATACTACAGCCAATTTAACATCTGAAAGAGAAAGCACATTACCTATTTTGCATTTCATACAATGAAAATTAAACCCATTTTAACTTTTAGTGTCAAGAGATTCAAATTATCGCTGAACTGTGTGCAAGTAATTATAGAATTTGGCTCTATAAAGAAGAAAAGGAGGAGAGCAAAGGAGCCATTTAAAATTTCAGTTCTGGATTTAAGGAAGGAAATCTTCATTTGATAGCAACGACAACAGTAGAACCCTGCTTTTGGAAAAACTCAGGGAAAAAAACGACAACTCCGCTTTAACCACCAGTGTCCAAAGCCATAAGACCCCGAGTGTGTCTCTAACCAGATTATTCTCAAACAAGCAGAAAGGTAGGAGGAAATAATGGGCAGCCAATCAGAGCCTTCCTCCAAGCCACAAAATTAAGGGGCAGGGAAGGGGCAATGACTTACTATAGGTGCCAGTGACCGCGGAAGGGCTTTTGGGGCTGTGGGACTTTAGGTCTGGAGGGACCTTTGGAGCAGCTAAACAAGACAAAAACACACAGAGTTTAGAGATAAAGAGGGAGGAACAAGCAAACGCTCTCCTGAACAGTGACATTGTGCAGCCAGGCCACACTCCAATTGCTGCAGGATAGGGGGTGGGGCAGGAAACATGTCCAACTATGAAATTGCCCTGACTTTAGCAGCCCACAAGCCTCTCTTTGTTTTTTTTTAATGTGGATTTTACGCACAATTCAACTGCAACGTGTTCACAGGCTGCCTTCTACCTCGGATGCTCAGAGTAATACCTCAGCCGCTACCCCCGGAATCAGGACAGATCAAAATGGATCTAATCACCCATTCGACCGGCACCCCTCCCTTCCCAAAAAGCTGTACGTATTTTTCTCCAGCAATCCATAGGGGTCAGGTCAGATTGAGAGTACGTGCAACGCTATCGTTTACCTTCTTGGGTGATGCAGATGGAGCCGCTGCCCATGCCGACCCTCAGGGCATCGGCCCCGGCGTCAATCAGGTTCTTTGCCTGGGCTGCTGTCACCACTGAGAAAAGGGAGAAAAGATGTCTAAGGGAATTGGCCTCCATTAATGGAGCAGCTATCGTCACTCTATGACAGGGGTCTCCAAACTTGGCAGCTTTAAGACTTGTGGCCTTCAACTCCCAGAATTCCTCAGCCAGCCATGCTGGCTGAGGAATTCTGGGAGTTGAAGGCCACAAGTCTTAAAGCTGTCAAGTTTGGAGACCCCTGCTCTACAGCAAGAAATGGCACCTCCTTTCAAACAAATAGATTTTGTGCAAGGCCATTTTTCAAATTGCATGTGGTCCTTGGCTTATGATTACTCATTTAACAACAGTTCAAAGTTACGACAGCTTTAGAAAAAGTGATTTACAACCTGTGCTTTCACCTACAGCAGTGGTTCTCAACCTGTGGGTCAGGACCCCATTTGGGGTCGAACGACCATTTCACAGGGGTCGCCAAACAACGCAGTCTGCCATTTTTTTCCCTTTTTCCTTAGCTGTGCTACTCCCTTTTATTCTATTGGCTTTTGAAAGCCAATAGAATAGACTCTCTTGAATAGAGTCCAATTCTATTGGCTTTCAAAAGCCAATAGGAATTGTCCAGGCTGTCTCTGCCCTGCTGAGCCCACCAAAAGTCCCATTCTGCAAACGGTGCTGCACCAGTTGAGTAGTCCTCGACTTACGACCGGTTGAGTAGTCCTCGACTTACGATCGGTTGGGGGGGGGTCGCGGCATTAAAAAGGTTGAGAACCACTGACCT
The DNA here is from genome assembly GCF_016545835.1 of Crotalus tigris. NCBI lineage: Eukaryota > Metazoa > Chordata > Lepidosauria > Squamata > Viperidae > Crotalus > Crotalus tigris. The sequence goes on from NW_024100512.1 coordinate 4,862,807, forward strand.
ACAGCCTTTGCACCTCCTCAGCGATCACAAGATTAAGTGCTTGGCTTACATCTATGACCGGTTGCCACATCCTGCAGTCACACTATTTGCAACCTTTTTTTGCCGGTTTCCAGAAGAAGAAAAAAAACACCCATTGGGAAAGTGCAGGGGTAGGCAACCTCGGCTCTTTTATGACTCGTGGACTTCAACTCCCAGAATTCCTGAGCCAGCATGGCTGAGCTTGGAAACCTCTCCTTTTCCCCTCAGCATGGCTGGCTCAAGAATTCTGACACGACTTCTGGGAGTTGAAGTCCACGAGTCATAAAAGAGCCGAGGTTGCCTACCCCTGGGATAGTGGATTCACTTAACGAACATGGTGATTTGCTTAACAACTGACATAAAATTATCGTAAAATCAGGTCACAACTGCAGTGACTTACACAGAAATTCCGGCTTCAGTTATGTCCATAAGTTAAAGACTTACCTGTAGAGAGGAAGCTATTACATCAGACAAAGCTACAAATGTAGGCTCAAATTTCAATTCTTGCTGGATTGTGTTGGACAAATCTGCTTTAACCACTAAAAATTGGGATGATTGTTACTAGGACAGAGAACTACAGTGGAGCCAAGAATTTTGGTCATAAATCATTGGGATCACAATTGGAGGTACCACATGACTGAACCTGATTTTACAATGGCCATGAAGTAAGCTATTGACATTGTAAAGCAACCTGCATGTCATTAAGTAAATCCATTCTTCTAGAAACTGGCAAAATACACCGCAAGTCACAGTCACATGATTGTGGGACCCTCCGACCCCTTTATAAATGAAGCCGGTAATCAAGAACCTGAAATGCGATCACATGACCACGGGGGGGGGTGTAGCAGTTGTGATGTCAACACTGTTAATATAGGATATTATTGCTTTGACAAAATATACTTATGAGAACGGGTCATAAGTAGCTTTTTAAAAATCTGTTGTCACTTTGAATGGTCAGTTAAATAACTGGTTGTAAGTAAAGGACTGCCTGTACATTAATAAAGAAAAAATACTGATCTTTATTACAGCTACCCTTCAAGATACTGTGATTTTCTATCTTTCATTTATCAAATTTTAGTAATTTTAGGATATAAAGCTATCCATGGCAAACTTTATGAACCCAGCATAATCAGCAAAATGTTCATCAAAACACATACAGGCTTCATTACAAGCCCAAGTTTAATAATTACCGTTGCCTCCAATGACTTGCAGATGAGGATATTTCTCCTTGATGTATTTGATCATGTTGATTTGAAAAATGGAGTTCCCCTGAGATGAGTCCTGAGATTAAAAAGAAGAAAAGAAATTTCTCTATTGCTCCTTAAAAAAAAATTGGTAGGATTGTAATGACAAAGAAATTATTTTAGTGTTAATTTCTTTCTTCTTTTTCTCTTTCTGTTTTTCATACATATTGGAGTTAAAGTACTTAATAATTCGTTTATTGAATGTAATCATATTTGTTTGAGGTTTATTTGAGTTTAAAAGTTTTTCCTTTTAAGTTCTAGTTAATCCTGTATTCAGCTCTGGGAAGAAGGGGGGGGGGGGTTTGGGGAGGGTTGGGAGGGATTGGGGAAGGGGTTTTTTATTGTAAAATTGTAAAAATTTATAATTAAAAAAAAAATTCAAATCCATTTAATTTGGAGTCTAGCGTTCTGCACAAATACTTGCCAAGTTCTTCTTTCCAGCTACTAGTCAGTACTGAATTTAAACTGAAGCAACTCAGCATAACATCTCACTGAATCGATCAGCGACATTCAACAATACAAGCCCTAATCCCCCAGAGCACCTAATTACAGTAATTTCACCTAATTACCAAAGTGTGTCTCACATAAAGTTCACCCACACCGCCCTTGCTACTCTTCGGTGGGATTCCCATTGTCTCTAACACTTACCAATACAATGACATCAACTCCAGCTTGCACCAGCAGATCAAGACGGTACCTATCGTCTTCATGAGTCCCAATTGCTGCCCCACCGAGCAACTGTTTCTTGGCATCCTTTGAAGCCAGCGGATAGTCCCGGTTCTTCTTCAGATCTGTGCGAGCAATTATGGCCACCAACTCTCCTTTTTCATTAACAATTGGCAATTTTCCTTGAAATTTAAAAAACAAACAAACAACCTGCTGTTATTTCCGAGGAACGGTTTTGGTTTTTTTCCCCTCATTATATAGATGGACAATTCCAGTTTTCTTTTCAGTTTAATTGGCTATATTAACATTTTTTCATAACATGGCAACTAAAGTTGCACAGCCTAGTACCTTCATTAAATAGAAATGATTCAAAAACATCCGATTCCTAATCAGCTAAGACTATAGAAGGTAATTAATTAACGAAGGAAAAAAGAAAATATATGCCTATTAGGAGCTGAGACTAAGAATATTTCTTTTTCTTTATAATAGTAGTCATAGGTACAGTGCAACATCATCATTTATTCAGTATGCTTTTCCTTTATTTTGACCTAGATGAACCCAACTGTTATGGTTTAAAGACAGTAGTTTACTATCGAAACATTTCATGATGGCTTATTCAAACCTGGCTTAGCCAAGGGTATGAACCTATTAAAAGTGAGGATTTGACTAGGACTTGGGCACAGAAGCTACATATTTTTTTCCTAAATGGTTAATGGATTTATTTATTTGTTTATTTGTATGTATGTATGTCACCAGTACCAACAATCTAGAGCAGGGCTTTTCAACCAGTGGTAGGGGTACCACCTGTGGTACATTGGCACCTGGCAGATGGTACGCGACTATCCTAGAAAAATGGTAGCGGGGGAGGGGGGGGAATGAGCTGAACCGGTGGCAGCACCGCACAAGCCTGAGTGAGAGATGGCTGGAGCCGCAGGGCTGTCAGGGCTCAGTGGAAGTGCCAGGATCAGTGCCAGGCTCCAGCTGGAGCTTGGCGCTGATCCTGGTGCTTCTGCTGAGCCCTGAAGAAGCACCAATCAGCTGGAAAGCAGCACTGATCCTGGCATTTCTGCTGAGCCCAGAAGAAGCACCGATCAGCTGGAATGTTGCAGCATCCCCAGGGTCTTGTGATTTACATTCAGATGCTTGGCAACTGATACATATTTATTACGGTCATAGTGTCCCAGGGTCATGTGAAGTGACCAAAATTTGCTGCAACTACCCAACAGACGGGGGGGGGGGGAAATAAAAACCAAACACCCCCCCCACCCCATCCCTGCTGCCAATCCTCAACAGAAATGCTCACAACAATGATAATGTCGGACAGGAGGAAGAACGCAACCGGGCGGATAGGCATTTTGCTTGGCTGTGGCTTGGGGGGAGGGGCACTTTTTTCAGTGCCATTGTAACTTCAAACAGTCACTAAGTGAACTGTTGTAAGTCAGGGACTACCTGTACTTTATCACTTTTTCCTTTCTTTTTTCTTTCTTTCTTTCTTTCTTTCTTTCTTTCTTTCTTTCTTTCTTTCTCTTTCTTTTTTTTTTTTTTGGTCAACAAGTTTTTGACACCTTGCTAGGCAACTGGTGGTACTCGGATGTTGCCATATCCTAAAAATGGTACAATGGGTGAAAAGGTTGAAAAGCCCTCATCTAGAGCTATACTAGAAAATGTTGATACTGCACAATGTAGCATATTTACTTATGAAGTTAGCAGGATTCATTATTATTAGAGTGACATCATATTAACAAATTAAGCCCTAAAGTTAAGCGCAGGATGAAAAATATACTAGTGCAATCTCCAACACCTAAAACTATTTTATAGCTATTCTCACATACCTTTTTTACTCCTTTGCAAGATTTCATTTGCTTCTTTTAATGTAACTCCTGCAGGAGCTACAACAAGATCTTCCCGTTTGGTCATGATCTATGAAAAATAAAAAGCTTGAAGTAAGACAGATGCCCTTCCCATTTTGGCTGAGCAAAGAAGCACTGCCTAAGAGGGAAATGTTTGTCAGCCTAGAGTAATCTAATGTATTGTATTTATTATTAGGGAACAAGAAAGATGTTTCAGTCAGACTTGATACAATTAGCTTAATGTGGTAAAGAGCAATTTACCATAATGGAAGGAAAGCAACTTAGTGCCAGACATTATTATTGTCCCCAAATCAGGAATTACACGGCTCAAAGTAATTGTCTCTATCTGGCTTCTCAACTATTGTTAACAATCAGTTTTTAAAGATCGGTTTCAGACGTAACAGTTCAGTTTCCAAATCACAAGTTAAACAAATCTTAAAAATAAAAGAAAATCCATCAGCAGTATTCTTCACTTCCGATGTCCCTCCCAACCTTATGATTCTATCATTATAAACAATATAAACAACATTAGGAAACACTTAGGCTAGTGCTATTATTCTGTATTTATTGCTTACAAATCTTATAGCCTGAAACACTAACAGAGAAAGTGCTAGAATTGGCTTTCCCCTCTGGAATCTATTTTAGATGGGCTATATGTGTCAGTGTGTTAAATAGCAAAGGTTTAATCACAAGTGCCTCCAGCAACGAACTGAAGCAGTATAACCTAGACACGGGCCTACATTCTCATTTGCCTACAGATGCAATGTCAAAGACTGAACGATTAAGATGTCTTGACCTCACAGAAATTCTATCTGGAGCTGTTTCCGGGTAATCAACTGTAGCTTCTCCTTCTCCCTTTTCCATTTTATCAGAAATCCTTTAGTAATGAGTTGTAGGGATTTCTGCCTGAGCTTTAAATCATGCTATTAGCTGATTTTGTCAGCACAAATCTAAAAATAGCCAGATAGGTTGGAAGGCTGCAAGGCTAAAAAACTCCCCACATCCAGTTACGGTTGGCTAAATGCGTGCTAATTCCAGAAGGCTCTCATCAGGTAATGGGAAAATAGTCGGCTGGCTGAACAGGGAAATATTAACAATTGCAAAACAAATGCTGTGCTGCATGCTCTTTGGAAAACAGGGGCAGGTCTCAGAATATATTTTTAGAAAGCAGTTCCTGAGGGAAAAAAATGCCGCAAAACTAAAAAATATGTAATGTTTAATAGTGACCCCTAGGAGGCCTTAGCTCAAATTCAAGACTTCCTCAAAAGCAACTGTCACAAAACATGGCACGGTATCAATAAAGACATCAGAATAAATCCTGTCTTTTATATAGTGCAGGGGTAGGCAACCTTAGCTCTTTTATGACTCGTGGACTTCAACTCCCAGAATTCCTGAGCCAGCCACGCTGAGGGGAAAGGGAGAGGTTTCCAAGCTGAGCCATGCTGGCTCAGGAATTCTGGGTGTTGAAGTCCACGAGTCATAAAAGAGCCAAGGTTGCCTACCCCGATAATCAATGCTGTCTTTTTTTCTTATCAATACATTGTAAATCAAAAAGCTTTTGTGACTCTGGTCGAGGACTAAAAGCCCTTTATTTTCTTTCAAGGAATCCTTTCACTGACCTCACTAAGAGGCAGGTCATGCTCTTCCTCTTTCAGGAAATCAATGTCTCGGGATGAGATAATCCCCATGAGACGGCTACCCATTTTCCCATTGTCTGTTATGGGGATGCCACAGAATCCATGACGGGCTTTTGCTTCAAACACATCTCGGACACGATCACTAGGGCTCAGCACCACCGGATCCGTGATAAATCCTTGTTCATATTTCTGGAATAAGACACATTTAAAAAGGAGAATGAGAGACTTAAGACATGAAAAGAATAGTCGCATCACTCCTAGGAGAGTGAAGTCTACCTACACCAGATCCTCTGAAATTATTTATTTATTAGATGTTTATCATGCCTTTATTACTTCACAAGAGAGTGTGAGTGGCCCAAATTCACCCAGCCAGCTTTCATGCCTAAAACGGGACTAGAACTCACAATCTCCCGGTTTACTAGGCCAGCACCTAAAGCATTACACCAAACTGGCTTTCCAGTTTGAATAATGAATAATGAACAATTATTATTGTAGCACGTGATGCTATGGCTTTGAAGCACAATGGAAGATTCTCCTAAAGTACCAAACACAGATGTACATGTAGGCAAAGTTAAGCAGCCTGCGAATAACAGTGCACAGTATGATTTTAGCTACACAGTATGGGAAACTCCTATCCCTGTGCCTAGGGAGGCATCAAAGAACTATAGTTTATACATCTATCAAATTTAGATACCATGCATCTTACTCTGAAATTGATTCTGGGCAGCTTACAGCTAAAAGGTTACTGTAGAATTATAGTAGTGTACTGTACTATATAAGTTAGTTACTGTAATGCCAGCATAATTAGAATCAGTTAAATACTGTATATCCTGCTTTAGGGCCCACCAGTTGCCAATCTTAACTCTTATCATAAGACTTTAATTAGCTGTAATTAGATGCAGCTACTAAGTATTATAAGCAATTAACTGTCATAAGACAGGGGATATGGGAAGAAGGGAAGAGGAAGTATGCAAACACTTATCAATTCAACTTGTCACCAGATCTTTCATTCTAGCGACAATAACTTGCCCAGACGTTTGCGGTTTTACCTTAACTTTCCGTACTTCGTTGGCTTGGAATTCTGGAGTACAGTTATGATGGATGAATCCTATTCCTCCTGTGAGCTGAGCAAATGCAGAAAGAAAAACATGTTGAAACTAGAGTAAGTTCCTTCATTACCATCTGCCAAGAGGCAACAAGTTCAGCAGGAATGCTTCCCAGATTGATGCAGTTATTTAAGGAGAAGATTCCTTCTTGGAAAGACATAGTGTTCAAGACTGATATGACAGAAATACATACTTTGGAGAATGTGTGTAAAATTCGGCTTTTTAGTTACATATTTCCAAACAGAAATAGTTCATTCCTGGCAGTCAAATTCCCAGGTCTCTGGTAGAAGACCTGAGATTGTGGAAGAACATACCACCCAGAAGGATGGGATGGATAGATAGATAGATAGATAGATAGATAGATAGATAGATAGATAGATAGATAGACAGGAAAAACGGGAAGAAATGTTCAGATCTATAGCATTAATCAAATCATTTTTTTTTTAAAAAAGGCATTTAATTTGTAATTGTGTCACTAAATACTCTACAGATGCTTCCTTCTTTTTCTTGGGACTTTTGTATCCTGAATATTGAACTGCCTTTGAATATGTTCTCAGAAAACCAGGAGATAGGTTGATACAAGGAAAGTGGCATGAAACCTAGACAACCGGGGAGCAGCAAAGGAATGCAAGTAGAAGTAGTGTATACCTTTTTTTAATGAAAATTATCAGCACTTTTCATCAGTGACGTCATCAAAGTAAACAAACCCACGTGCTGATTACGTCAGCAGATCATGGCCCTAAACCAGCGGTTCTCAACCTGTGGGTCGCGACCCTTTTGGGGGTCAAACGATCCTTTCACAGGGGTCGCCTAAGACCATTGGAAAACACATATTCCCGATGGTTTTAGGAACCGAGACACCGCTTCTCTATCTCTCTCCAGGCGAGGGGAGCGGGAGGCGGAGGAAAACCCAAACAGGTAGGGATCTGGCCCAGGGAGGGTGGAGCCGCATTTGGGTGCTGCTTTTGGAGCTCGCTGATGCTGGCCCGGCTCTGGCGTGCTTCAGGGTAGAGGTTGTCTGTTGCGTTGCCGCCGGGAGCCTCAGCTGGCTAAAGCGCCTTTCAGAGAAAGAGCCCTGCTTTCCCCTGCAGGGTGACCCAGCCAGCAGCATCCTACTCTTGTCGTTTCAGGGAGGAGGGAGAGGAAGAAGAAGGCATCCGCCCAGAGGGCTGCTACCTCTGCCTCCTCCTCCCCTGAGACGGAGAAGTGCTTTGAGGCAGATGGCAGGTTATAAAACTGACGCTCGGCTCAAAGCAGGGATGGGCAGGCCTATGAAGCCACTGCTCCTCCATGGGCGGAAGGATAGCTGCACGGCTAGGAAAATTTCCCGACTCTTCTGCTGTGGAGGAAGAAAACCAAGCTTCGAGATCTCGCGAGCAGGTGCACAGACGCGACTGAGCTTGCAAGAAGCCCGGCAAGCTTTACGTTGAGGTGGGTGGTTTATAAAAGGAAGGAGCAGTCTCCTCATGCTCCGGAGTGGGGGAGGAATAGTGGTATGTCCGTTCGCTTCCCAGAAAAAGCTGCTCGGGACATCTCCATTGCTAAAAGATAATGCCCTTGCTTTCCTATGATGTCGAAGGTGTCCTACGTTAGGAAAAAAGCAAAACACAATCCCCAAGCAAAAACAGTCCACCCATGATAATGCAAAACCTAATGAAGAGCGTAGCTGTTTTTATTACTCTTATCACAACTCTGAGAAGTAAGTTGGTGGCAGTTGCTGCACAGGAGTTAACTGAGCTCCCAGATAACCCATCTTCACACAATTGGAAGTTTGCATTAGATCCCCTAAATTCCCAGTGATAGATCACACTGATGATAAATGTGGGAGCTTTGTTCCTACTTATGTGGTGGGCATAAAAGTATAGTAGCTTTTTCCTCTCTTCCCATGGCAGCTGATTTCCTCCCCCCTTGTCCTCTCCTCCTCTGAGATCCCTGCAGCCCTCCATAAGACAGCACATACTTTTTGATTCCTGCTGCTCAATCCCTCCCCCCCCCCCTTGATGGCTTCCTACTTGTGGGATGCAGGGGAAGGGAGCGCCATTTCATTACAGGTGGGAGAAGGAAAACTGGTCTAGGCAGAGAAAAGGGAAGAGATCAAAGGGGGGGAGGGGCTTTGGAGAAGAAAGCTGCTTTGGGTGGATGTTTTGGTCTGCAGCATGTGTTTCCCTTTCCCCTCCTGCCTGCCTTTTCTCTATTTCCTAGTGTGCCTCTGGAAAGCCGGGAAGAGGGGGGGGGGGCAAAATGAATCTGCTCCTAGTGTGGAATCAAGAAGCTCCCAGAGGCCTTTTCTTGCAGTTGCTGCAGTAATGCCCCCCCATTCTTCCTGCCCTGGCTGCTGCACCAAAAGCAGTTGATTATTGCTCAGTGGAACCAGCAGTGGGGTGGGAGGAAGGAATGGATTTCCCTTCTGCTGCCTCTGCCTCAGTGGACAAGACCTCCTTCCAAAAATCTCTAAGATTTTGGCAGGCACAGCTCCAGAATTGAGCTATGCTGGCTCAGGAATTCTGGGAGTTGAAGTCCACGACTCATAAAAGAGCCAAGGTTTCCCTTCTGCCTTCTTCAGAGAGAGAAGCTCTGAAGGTCATTAGGATCAATTGTCCTGGAAGGACAGGGGTCCTCTTCCACACCCTCAGTGAATTTCAGCTGGAGGTAGAAAAACGGGTAGCGGCTCAGGCTGAAGAGGCAAATTGTGTGGGCCACATCACACACATGGACAACAAATGCTTACAAGTATAGCTCCCGTTGAGTATCACCTCAACTAATCCTTATTTTCTCCCACCCCATAAGCACTCCCCCCCCATACACAATCATATTAATTTTTCACAGGTCATGCTTAACCTAATCAGGCCACTTCAAGGGCTCATTTAAAGAAGAGAAAAGGTCAGGTCTCCCTTCAGAGCCATAGGTGGAGCAGCTGAAGGTGTGATTCAGCAGCAATGCTTCAAGACAAAATTTCATTTATTTGTAATTAGAAATAAATATTTCACAATATATAATTACATATTGTCTTTGTGATTAACCATTATGCTTTAATTATGTTCAATTTGTAACAATGAAAATACATCCTGCATATCAGATATTTACATTACAATTCATAACAGTAGCAAAATTACAGTTATGAAGTAGCAACAAAAATAATTTTATGATTGGGGGTCACAACATGAGGAACTGTATTAAAGGGTTTCAGCATTAGGAAGGTTGAGAATCACTGCCCTAAACGGAAGTGACGTACTCAGCCCCCACCCTCTGGATGTGACATGTTGGCCTAATCCCATCAAGATTGGCAGTCAATCTTCTGGGTACATGATTAGGTTAACCCTAGATCAGTGGTTCTCAACCTTTCTAATGCCGTGACCCCATAATACAGTTCCCCATGTTGTGGTGACCCCCAAGTGGATGTGGCCACCAATAAGAGGGAGTAGGACAGCTAGGGAAAAGGGGAAAAATGGCGGACAGCGTGGTTTGGCGACCCCCATGAAATGGTCATTTGACCCCAAATGGGGTCCCGACCCACAGGTTGAGAACCACTGCCCTAGATTAATTCTATGGACATTCAAAACCAAAAAAAGCTAAGTAAAATGAATAATTAGCAGAGGCCTGTGTTTTTGGGAAACAAGCCCTACTTTGGGGAGCTGTGAAATAAAAAATAAAAAAGGCTTTTTATTTCTAATCATTCTAGCCCAGTGGTTCTCAACCTTTCTAATGCCGCGACCCCATAATACAGTTCCCCATGTTATGGTGACCCCTAACCACTTATACATCACCGGGTGCCAGGGGCGTAGCCAAAGAAAAGGGGGAAAAAAGGGTGGACAGGCTTGTTTGGCGACCCCCGTGAAATGATCGTTCGACCCCAAATGGGGTCCCGACCCACAGGTTGAGAACCACTGTTCTAGCCTAACAATGCTTTTAATTTTTGTGGAGTTTTAAATATCAGTACTTCAAATGCTGGGGAAAAAGAAGCCCCTGAAAGGCAGCCAGAGCCTTCATTTAACCCCTTTTTTCTAAAAGGTATTTTTTTCTAAAAGGTTTTATTTCTAGGCAACTTTAAAATCATTTTCTCGAATGCAGGGGAAAAAACAAACAAACCACAGCCCCTTTTAAAACCTAAAGCTGGTTTTTACCTTTGTAAAAATCTTAAAGACACATATTTTGCCATTTGCACCCTGAATAAAATTTATTCTGCCCCCCCCCATAGCAAAAGACAAGCAATATTAACAGGAATTAAAATGCTCACAAGAGGCAAGCAGCCAGGCGGCAAGTAGGGGTTTAAAACTTGTTCAGGCATGTTAGGACCACGATTCCGGGCATGCGTGTTTCTGTCTGCTAGTAAAAAAGGGGGTTAGGCCTTGTTTGGGACATGCCCGGGCATGTCATACTCCCCGTAATCTGGGCATGCGCAATGCTCAAGGGCGTGTCATTGCAAGGGGCAGGGGAGTTTGTGCAGGCAGGCCTGAACAGCTAGCGATTTAATTCCAGCAGTTTTTTGACGATGGTGATGAGAGTTGGACACCCCCTCCCCAGCCCAATTAAGAAATAATCTAGGAACACCCCAACTAAACTGGGTCAACAGCAGCCTGAGGCTAAAACAGCAAACACTTGACACACACAATGAGGAACCAGCTAGCAGCAATCAGGACACAACAATAAAAGTAATTAACACCTTTTAGGCAAGAAAAAGGAACTAACAATAGTCACAAACCAGCAAATCAAGAAAGACAAATTTTAACTCACCAATTAGAAATGGTAAGTTTGTTACCAATCAGAAATGACAAGTTTGGAAACCACAAAAGGGTATAAAAACCCCTGTTTAAAGATCACTCTGTCTAGCTAGCCGGGGACTCGAGCTGAATTGTCACTCAACGCTGATCCTCGAAATAAAACCTCTTTCTGGTAGCTGGCTTCACGATCTATTTCTTCTGCACTGTGCCGTCAAGGAGAATCCCGGCTGGAAGAACCGAACGGGGGAGTTCCTCCCAACAATCGCAACCTCTGATGGAGATTTGTTTGATGTAAATTTGACCCCCAAACCTCCCAAGCGTGGGCACAGAATAAGAACAGGACCTGAGTTATACGGCTTCATTGAAGAGAACAAACTTATAAAGCCTTGTTATTGCAGATTCTGCAAAACATCAAATGATAAGTAAATATAAAAAAATTAAGAAAACAGTATTTTGCTTGGTTGAAACAGCTAGCCTAAATCTATCTTATTTCCTGCTTTAGAAACGGCGGAGTCTCAAAATGTCAGCATGCCTCAGATTCTGAAAGTGTGTATCATTAAAATATTACACCACTGCTTAATGGGATGTCTACAATCAAATGATCATATAGATAATATCGGTGAAACAGAGCTTATTAACAGTTTATGCTTTAGACTTTCTATGCCTCATGTTCTCTGGATCATCATCAGTATTTCTGACAAAACAAATAACTTATATTTCAACCGGGATTCCCTTGGTGACCTCAAGACATTCATACAGTGTATCGAAAAGAGCCGTAAACCACTGTCATTAATGTCAAAGATTGAATTTGAATTGCCATTGTCTCTGAAGAGATTCATATGCCAAAATGTAACAGAAATTAATTACAAGAAGCTGTTAATGCTATGAAATTTATAATAAAATGTGCTTTACAAATCACATGAAAGATATATTATGTTTTTTCTTTTGTTGACCCTTGTTTTAACCTTGGCAGATGTTAAACACAATTTAATCAAAGCTCATGTGATATTATTCAATTGGGTTTTCCTGATGAGGCGGGGCTAGCCAGTTTTGCAAAAGTTGTGAAGAACTCACCAACTCTGATGTCACAAATTAATCACATCAGAGGAAGTGTGTTCTTCACAACTTTTGCAAAGCTGCATTTGAATAGTACCTGATGTTACAAATTAATCACATCAGTGTTGTTTCCCAAAAACACAGGCTTCTGCTAATTATTCACTTTACTTAGCTTTTTTTGGTTTTGAATGTCCATAGAATTAATCTAGGGTTAACCTAATCATGTACCCAGAGGATTGACTGCCAATCTTGATGGGATTAGGCCAACATGTCACATCCGGAGGGTGGGGGCTGAGCACGTCACTTCCATTTAGGGCCATGACCTGCTGACATAATCAGCCCGTGGGTTGGTTTACTTTGATGATGTCACTGATCAAAAGTGCTGATAATTTTCATAAAAAAGGTATATGCTACTTCTACTAACGCAGTACCTAGAAGAACCTTAAATAACAGAAAGTGATAGTCTCCTTCTGCCAGTAAGATTTATATAGCAGTAATTCTAAATTACTAGCACCATCTCTTGTATTTTTCATGAAAAACAAATTCTGCTGAATTTCACAAATCCTAAAGAGCAGCATTTAGAATTGCAGTCCAAATGACAGAAAAGAAAATGCTCTCCGTGGTAACCTATCATAATATCCCTCTGCATTTCCCAAACATAAACAACCCCACTTCAGATTACGTCAGTCCTTCCCTCTCTCCAACACTTACCGCCACTGCAATAGCCATGCTAGCCTCCGTTACAGTGTCCATAGGGGAGGATACCAAGGGTGTTTTCAAGCTTATCTTCTTGGTCAGAGCAGAAGTCAAGTCCTTAAAATAAACAGAATTATTCAATAACAAAAAGTTACATCATTTCAAAGTATTTCAAGATTCTGATTTTGCTAACATGGATACTAGATATTTAATAATAATATAATAATGATAAAGTTAGAAGGGACCTTGGAGGTCATCTAGTCCAACCCCCTACTCAGGCAGGAAACCCTATACCATTTTGGACAAATGGCTGCCCAGTTTCTTCTTAAAAACTTCCAGTGTTGGAGCATTCACCGCTTCTGGAGGCAGGTTGTTCCACTGGTTAATTGTTCTAACTGTCAGGAAGTTTCTCCTTAGTTCTAGGTTGCTTCTCTCTTTGGTTAGTTTCCACCCATTGCTTCTTGCCCTGCCTTCAGGCGCTTTGGAGAATACATCAGCTCTTTTCCAGTCCTCTGGTAGTTCCCCAGTGCTCCAGGATCCTTGAAAAATATAGTTCAGTGGTTCTGAGATCACATCTGCCAGTTCCTTAAGAACCTTGGGGTGTAATCCATCTGGTCCTGGTGAGTTGAACTCGTCTAGGCTGGACAGGTGTTCACTTACCATTTTCTTGCCTATCTTAACTTGTATTTCTATTTTGTTTTTTATGGCACTATTTTTGATAGGTTGGTCTGTTTTTTCCCTTTGTGTAAAGACAGATGCAAAAAACGAGTTAAATAGTTCTGCTTTCTCCTATTTAAAAAATATCTAATTTAACAAGGATTTTAAAAGATTTTTTTTAAAAAGAATCTCTGGGGCTACGAGGCCCTACATTAATATTATTAAAGAAGAAAGCAGTTGATTCAGAACATTCATTTAATATGCTACACAAACTTCAATCCCATACTCACCACTTGGTCTGCAGTAAAATCTATGTAGCCAGGGAGTATAAGGAAGTCACTAAATAATGAAGGGAAAAAATGTTATTGAGCCTGTTGTGATATAAATGCAGTTCTTGTTAACATATAAATATAGCTTCTGTTTTGTGAATCTTTGTAGCATGTTTGAGAAATTGCTTGCTATAATTCATATCCGAGAAATTCTGATGCAAAGGTCCAGACTCAAAATACTGCAACTAGAAAGGTTATTTCTTAAAATGAACAATCTAACAACCCCCATAATAATGACAGAACTTAATCCCATCCCCTCAAAAATGATTTCATGATGACTTGTGTAGCTTATTTTTCTTTTCAATTCCATGAGGGTTTTTTATGGTAATTTTCAAAGAAGATAATGTCACTCCCAGAACTTCAACGTAATATGTAGCTCCATCCTGAGAACTATGCATGTGCATTCAAAGCCAAAACTGCCCAATCTAAAACATGTGAATGTTCAAACTAGAAGGCTTCATCAAATCTCACGCACACCTATGAAGCCATAACGCTTCAGCCATGCTCCTATTCTAACACTACTCTCAAAAGAGAAGGTAAAATGCAAGAACAAAAAATTGAACTATTTTAAAAGATTTTTAAGGATTAAAAACAATTGTATCAGCAAAAGCAAATATTTATCCTTAGCATTTACATAAGCTACAGTTTCACAGGAAGTCAGGAGCAATATATTTTCCAAGAAAATCTCTCTCTGCAATTCAGATATGGGATTTTTTTTTTAGAACCTATTATTTTCCACAGTAGAATTCAGCCCACAGAATTGTTACACAACTAAAACCTCTTTAAAAATACACACACCCAATTAATATAGATTTGGGGTGGCTTCAAACCTATTAAGAGAGAATAGGCTACCTTCATTAATTCCAACTATTTCCAGGACTATACTTTTGTTTTTTCCTTTTCAAAGGAGAGTCTGTAATTATAACTAGCACATATATATGGAGATTAGTCCTTGCTTTGTGGGGGGCAGTGCTGACCAATATTTTATCTCAAGACCCTGAAAACTATCTATCTATCTATCTATCTATCTATCTATCTATCTATCTATCTATCTATCTATCCATCCATCCATCCATCCAGTGCTTTTTTTCTATAAAAAAAAAAAAGGTGCCGGAACTCACACACGTCATACAACCCGCCTTGCCTACCCTACAAGGTTTCATCCAAAAAAGGTGTCGGAACTCCGTTTTGGGCGTTCTATGAGAAAAAAAGCCCTGTATCTATCTATTAATAAAATTTACTGAGTGTCCATCTTACCATAGGGTAACCTAGGGCAACTTACAATCTTAAAAAGATAAAAACTATGCAAAGTTAAAAGACAAATTAAAAAATACTATTTTAAAATACTAAAAGAACCAAATATTTTGGCCTAATTAAAAGATGGGGAAAGTGGGAGCAGGATGGGCGGGAGGTGGGATCTGTTGTCAATCCATTAATCATCTCCACCAGGATGCTCCCCCATTGGAGCCCCAAGCTAACTGACAGCCAGGTTTTTAGGCTCTCACTGAAGATCAGGAGGGTTGTAGCTGATCTCACTCACTACTACCAATCAGGGTGAAAGTACTGAACTAGATGCACCAGTTGTGACAGTAAATATGATCAAGATTTTCCAGTTATAGGGAAACACTTTCAGAAAAGTATGAACATCAGGCAATTAAATTTTGTAAAGTCCCTATAATACGTCTATCTATTGGAGTTTCCTTCTAATCCTTCTATTCCTCACCATTCAGTCCAAACTGAAGAAGATTTTTGGATGAGAAGCAAAATGTTTTCAGGAAAAAAAGAACAAGAAAGTCCAGCTGCCTTTTGAAAAGCACCTTTGGGACAACTATGACCTGGATAATTGAGAATCTCCATACACATTTGGGAGGAAATGCTAGCTAATATTTAACCAAACTATGACTCAAACCTGACCTAAAAAGACCTTCCATTGAACTTCCCATATACACAGATAGCATATCCTGGGTTATGCTGAAAATATAAAATAACTCCTGAGGGATTTAAGCTCTACACACTTTTGTAATCCCAATCTACATTCTATACTATTAATGCTTACAAATAAGTTTTATAATGTTGCCATTTTTACATATAACATTTGTATGAATTTCTTAATCTAACCAGATCCTGCCTGAACTATCTGTACAAACTTTGTGATGGCATTGACAATAATATGTGTAATATACAATTCACTTTCTGCATTACAATGCAATACAATGAGTAGTGCTAATAAGGATATGGATACTTAATGAGAAAAATCTCTTTTGCTATTAGGATTTTACTGTATTTATCAGTAGATAGCAGCTGACACCTATTGCTTATAAAGAATTCAGTGTTTCAGCTGCAAAGCGTATTGCACATAGATATGATTATTTATAGATAGCAGTTTTGTAATGTTGGGATGGGAGTATTTCTGGTAAGAAAAGACAATCAAATTATACTATGGGAGTTGTTTTCAAAGCATTTTCTCAAATTACTTCCAAGACAGAGAAATATACAAAGTACGTATGTAAACATGTGAACTTCCTTAAATGATTTTAGCTATTCTCATGAATTTTTTAACGATTATCATTTTTTACTGATAACTTCCCTAAGTGTGAAAGATAAGACATAAACTATATAAATAAATAGGGCTGTAATAGAGAGGCTTATGGATTATGACCTAAGAACTAAAATTTGTCACATGAAGCAACAGGTGGCTTAGTAATGCATATGCTGTGTCCAAACTCTGTAGAAATACATGTAACCTGAGAAACTATATTAAATGATTCCTTAGGGGGGAACTATCAAATAAAATGGACAGCAATCAATCCAATGGCACAGAGAGTTCACAGCAATCTTTGTGACCACAACATTCAAGAGACACCATTACCTTATAAGCCTGCAAAGTGTAGAATTTTGAGGTATGCAGAATATATGTCAAAATTTAAATATTCAGCATGCCAGGAAACAGAAAGGATAGCTAAAAATGACCAGAGAGGACTCCTCCTTGACCATCAATATGCAATGTAAAGAACGATTCAGCAAATGTTCATTTTGCTCTGAAACAAGTTCTAATCACCCAATGAAAGTAGCGCTATATAGCTGGAAAAGTTCTCTTCCACTACTGCTTAGGAAGAAAGCAAAGCCTATGTTCTCAGGCATGTAACGATAGCGTAATTATTACTACTAGATTATTAGATTATGTCAGGAACTTTTAAATTTAAAAGCTCCTTATTTCATACTATCATTAATATACATTGATCCGATCATTTTATTTCATGCTACAAGTGCGCTTAGTTATAAAAATCCTCCACCAGGGGAAGCTTTCGACGTCTCTCTTCCTTTTACAGACGGCTATAAGGAATCAGAGTAAACGAGAGGACACCAGCCTACACACTATAATAACGCACCACCGGTGATCTTTAAGGAAAAAGCACGGTTTATGTCCCGCGGATTTGGCCTGATGCTTTTTAAAGACTCCGAGGGGCTCCCAAGCTTCCCTTCTGGTCCGCCCACCCTTCAAGCTGGCATCATCCCCGTGTTTCGACGCTTGGCAACTCGAGCAGATCGCCCCAGTCCTGGTCCTGCCCAAGGATCGCACTTCGCAGCAGCTGTCCGCAGCTGCCCCGCCAACCCGTCCCCCCGCCAAAGATCGCAACCGCGCCGCCGTCTTTGACGCCCGGTCCATCTTCACACCTTTCAAACGGTGCTACGGCCACGCAACCTCGGAATGGCGCGAGTGGTGACCACCGCCGGAGTTCCCCGGGTTGGAGAAGCTGGGGCTCGGGAGTCTTCCCCCCACCCCCGTGCGCAGTTCCGTCACCTCCCCGCCGGACCGGGCACCGCGTGGCAAATCGGTTGCCCCGTCGCTGCCACGCTCGTCTGCCTTCCCTCCTCCCCGCTCGCCTCCTCCTCTCCTCACTTGTAAGTCAGTCCGTCCCCAGAGTTCAGCATCTGCTGCGCCGTTAGCCCGTCGTCCGGCACGTAGCCGGTGCCGCCGCTGATCAGGTAATCGGCCATAGCCGGTCGGGTCACCTCCCCTCGACTCGCGGGCCGTCCGCCTGCAGCGCGCACCGCCCAGCTTCCCGCGCCTCCTGGCCTCAGAAAGACTGGGACGTCACCGACGCGAGACAGAAAAGGGGCGCGCGAGGAGCCCCGCCCCTCCGCCCGACGTAGGCCCGGTGACGTCAGTGGAAAGCGGCTTTCTCGGCTCCTGGAGGCGGAGCTGCTCTTCCCTCCCTCCCGCTCTTATTTGAAGCCAAGCTGAAAAGTGAGAAAGGGGCGTGTCTTTTCCTTCCTTCCCTCGCTCGCTCCCCTCCCCCCTTCTGCGCCAGGAGCGTTCTGGTGAGGCGCCCTCGCTCCTTCAGTTTTCCGGGACAGTTGAGCTGTAGGGCACCCATCGACGTGATTTGCCCTATGCAAGTGAATCCTCTGGGCTTAAATAGGAAAAAAGTCTCTTGAGAACCGAAGGTGTATCCCACGAATGGGCTACTTCGGTTTATTTATTTATTGTAAGGCGCGTTCACATCCTATTTCAGTAAAAAGGAACACAGGGGTAAAATATAAAACGTAGAATATAAAATTTGAAATCTGCACAGGAAGATTATAAACGTATTATCTGTTGCAAATTAATTTTTTACTTCATTTGTGGCAGCCAGGAAATCGGCGAAATCTCCATTATGGGTTCTGTTTTGACAAGTCTCTATGCGTTGGATAGTTTATTTTTCAGCCCCGCAGTCACAATTCGGCGATAGTATTTTGCCCCACTTAATAGAGGTGCCAGGAAAAAAAAGCGAGGCTCAGAGAGGGGCTTTTGAAGGTTTTTTTGGGGGGGGGCGCAGAAATAGTAACCAGGTAATATGCGTGAATCGCCGGCACCAGTCTCCTCGGCTTTTCTTTAAGGAGACTGGCAAGGTAGTACTGTGTATATGATTCGCTCCCTCCCCTTTCTGGCGATGGTATCGTCTCCAAAATTTTACGATCCCGTTCAACGGGTGTAATCAACACGCTTAAAGCTGGTTTTCGGTGTAGTTTCCGTCTCCCTCATTTAGAGCCAGAAGGGGGCCTCCGAGTCAACCCTACCGCACCTACGAAGGGAGTCAGGGAAGTTAGCCCAGAGAAGGAAATATTAAAAGGGCAGAAAAATATATTTCTCCTCAAAAGGATTTTTTAAAATGCAGATATAAAACCATCAGAAAGATGAAGCCAGAGCAATCAAAAAGACAAAGAAAATCTGCATGCCCCACCCAAACTCTAGGGAGTCATTAACCCCATCACCTGGGAAGCAGGATATGATAATAGGATTAAACCACAGATATCAAGGCCTAGAAAAACACTCAAAAATAGCCTCAAGGTTCATGCCACAGGAACAGGAAACTATTCCAAACAAGGCTAGAGGGGGTGTAAGAACCTACTGCCCATGTGCTCAATTCCTCTTTCCTCTCCTCTTTCTTGCAAGGACCATCTTTCTGCTTCTTCAATAAACTGTAACCTTCTTCCCAAAGCAGTCGCCATGTTGCTTATTTATCCCCGGCTTGGATGAACCAGGATGAAGACTTACTTCTGATAGGAGTTTTTGTTAACTTTACTGCAGTCCTTTAAAAAAGATCGTAATCCTGGACTACTTTCAGTTGAAAGGGGAAATCAAGCCACCACTTCAGCTTTATAGCTGATGATTAAAATGCTTACCCTTATCAACATTTTGATAAACCAGAGTGTCTCAATTCAAACTTGATATATAGACAATGCAATCTCTTACAAGATCTCAGACTGCTTCAAAAGCTGCTTCCTAAGCTATTTATTTATGAAAATTTGTATTGTTCCTCTGTTTTGTTTTTTAATTCTCCGACCAGTTACGCATTGCCAGATGAGCACAGGATGTAAACTTAGTATTAGGACTGTGTAGTCATCCAGATTCAAACACTTGTACCTTAAAAACAGCTACATTTTTCCCTCAACTTTCCAAACTGGTACATCTGCACCTGAATGTGGTCTAAAATTAGATTCATATTTCATTCCATAAATGGAAAGAATCTACTCTTCACATATACTTCCTTACGAAACAAAAGTTATTCACTTTGAAAAATTTTGCATGAGAAATGCTAGAATACATGAAATTCTGTTAAATAAACTACGTAGTCTATGGTGAAAGTTCAATTTGCCTTTCAAAATGCAACCTTTCTGGCCAGTGACATTTGTGGGAGAGAAACAAGAATACTTTTAAGGCCTTAGAACAGTGGTTGTTAAACTGAAAGTGATAGAGCTATTTCTAATTTGCGTGTATGTGAGTTGAAGATCCCATTTAGGATGACTGCTGCCAAAATACTTGTGCAGAACAGTTTTTGTAGAGATGACATTATTCCCCACTAGGAAAAAGAGAAATTGGGTCAAATGTTTAACAATCATTGCCTTAGAACAGGGGTATCAAACAGATGGCCCGTGGGCCGGTTTTGTCATACTGAAGCCACGCCCACCCCATTGCCAGCAATGCAAAAAGAGTCGCGATATGTTGCGACACGTCACGTGACATGGCAAGTTTGACACCCATGCCTTAGAAGTAAGGGATATTCTGTATGACTCAAAGTACTTAGATCCCTCATATTTTATATCTTAAAAAGAGAACTTAGGCAAACTTTCATAAATAATTTACAAAAGAGCTGGGAGGACATTTCTGAGTAACTTAAAATATTAAATCTACTTAAACACAGAAATGGCATTGATACCAAGGTTGACCATGTATGATACATATATATTCCTTATATTTTTATGTTAAGTTGCACGTATGGACATGTAAAAAAGTGCACGCCTATTAAAATATTTTTCAACATATAGCTGGTCTTCATTTCAACAATATTGTTAAGAGGATATGTTAATATAACCATTTACATTTTGTAATCCATTGCGTAATTTAACTGTAAGTAATCCCCAATTTACAATAATTCATTTAGTGACTATTCAAAGTTACAATGGCACTGGAAAAAAAAGTGACTTACAACTGGCCCTCACACAATCACTGCAGCATCCCTATGGTCACAGGATCATAATTTACGTGCCTGGAAAGTATTTATGATGGTTGCAGCATCCCAGGGTCGTGTGATCATCATTTGCATCCTTCCCAGCTTGCTTCCAAAAAGCAAAGTCAATGGGGGAAATTGGATTCACTTAATTACCATGTGATTAACTTAACTGTCACAAAAAAGGTTGTAAAATCAGGTGCAATTCATTTAGCAACTGCCTTGCTTAGTAACAAATTCTGGTGCCAACTGCAGTAAGTCAAGGACTACCTATAAACAAATTCAAATTTCATATATAGAAAAGCAAATACATCCCTATATTTATCACTATTCAAATATCTAAAACTAGAATCAGGTGCACTAAATCAGGTGCAAATGATTAGAGCATCTTAGAGAGAATCTGGTTGGAACCTGCCTTATTGAAAGTATCCAACTATACCTATTTCAGAATTGTACTTTGATTTGCTCTTTGTTGTTAAAGTGTGTACTGCTACTATGTCTAATAGAAAAAGCTCTCCGAGGCCTTCAGAAAAGTAAGAAATTCCTTAGAGTATGGGAAGAGATTTTAAAAAATTGCCAAACAGACACCAATTATTCCATTGCCTGTAAGATCATCTACAACTAAAGAAGATTTCAAAGAACTGCTAACTTGCCAGGCCAGGTTACCCCATTAAACTCAACCCAAGAGCAGAATGCAAGATGTTGAAGTATGTGAGCCTACTGTTACAAAGCAGTTGCACAAATTAGATCTACATGAGGGGTGTACCAGGATGAAACTTTTGAACACTTAGGCAAAGTCCAAGACCTCTGGTACAATGTGCTTTGGATAGATAAGGCAATGATAGGGGTCATTTGGCAACAGGATCAAAAGACGTATTTTATAAAAATCAAAGAACCTGATACCAACTATAAACCACGTTGGTGGAAATGTTATGGTTTGGGCTGCCTTGCTGCATAACAGCCTGGATAAACCCATCATCACAGAAACTACTATGTGTTCTTCGTTGTACTAGACAGTGCTTGAGGATAATGTGAGGCCATCTGTCAGAAAAAAAGGCTGAACAGAAAGTGGACCTCACAACACAACAACTCTAAACATTCCAGTAAATTAACCAAGGAATGGCTGAAAAAAATAAATTGAGTGTTCTAGAATGGTCAACTCAAATCTGGGATCTAAATCCCATCAAAATGCTGTCAAGTGATTTTAGAACAGGCTATGTATGCAAGAAATTCCTCAAGCATTACATAGCTGAAAAAAAAATCTCCACGAAAGAGTGGGAAAAAATTACTCTCAGTGGATGTCAGAAACTGGGAAATGGTTGTAAGAAACATTTGAGGGTGTTTCTGCCAAAGGAGGCAATACTTGGGATAAGAACCAAGGCTGTTGGGTTCACCCTCCAGAAAGAAATGGCATGTGTTATTTAAATAATTGCCAGCTTTTGCCATCCTTGTTTCACTGGATTGTTCTACACTGTCCATTTTCTGTGAGATACGCTGCTATATAAATTTGATTAATAAAGTCAATTTTTCATTTTTTTGTTCAATTACATCACAATTTGTCTTTATGTATTGTTTGAATGAAGATAAAACACTGGTATGTCCACAAATATTAAAAAAGAAAAAACTTTATATGGGGTGTACTTATTTTTTCACATGATTGTATAATAGGTCGGCATATGTCTGTGTATACACACACTCATGTAAGGAATACCCAAGTACCTATTTGGAACACAGTTGTGGATTGTTATCTGGAGCAGTGTTACATTTCCTTGCCTGAGGGAGAGCACCACTTTTCCTGCAATTCTGCTCCTTTCTTTTTATGCAGAGCTACTTTTCTTCTGAATAGGGATGAATGTACTGATCATAGCTTTAAAAAAACAAAAACAAATAGCACTTTTTCTCATGCAATTTTCAGGAAGGCATCAAGTAATTTTTCATACATATCTTAAGTTACTTGCCCTCTTCTATAATATTGCTGTAATAGTAGGCTTAAATGCAGAAAAATGTGTTCTTCAGAAAACCAATGCAGAATTACACAGACTTTGATTCTAATTTCAATCCAGCTGCTTTATGAGAAAGGAAAAAACGTGTAACGTTAATGCTGAACTGAACAATCACACCAGTTTTAAATTCTAACTGGTGAAAATATGGTGGAAAATCTGAAGTCATCATCACAATATCTTTAAGTAGACAATGGCCCAAAAATAATAAGTAATGCGAAAAAAGCAAAATACTGGGCTTGGTCCCAGCACAACATAGTTCCTATGGTTCAGTTCTTAAAACAAAAAAAAAAACCTGTCGGTTCAAACAAAACAGAGGTCAAACGGATGCATAAATATAATTTAGAAAGCTATAAGGACTGGATGTTTTTGCTTTTCCTCTTTCTACAATCAATGTTACACACAACTGCTGCCAGCTGAGATAATGATGAAGGAATGTTCTTAAATTCTGATGGATTAAAATCAGTTGTCATAAAGTTATGATAATGCTATGTTCAAGAAGAAAGGGATTCTATGCTCTCTAAATCCCAGTACTAATAAACATCTGCAGTAAGTCTCAGACTTTCAGGCAAGTAGGTTAAAAAGAAAAGTCCTGGCCTCAAATACCGGCTATCCCAATTCTAAATTCATTTAATTAAAAATTACAACAAAAGCAACAAGTTAGTATGCTAATAAACAATTTCTCGCACGAATCCCATAGAATCAGGTAACCAGGAAAAAAAAATAACCCTTCTTTAAATAGGCTAGCAAATTTGTAGAGGAATAGTTAAGACATTCTGTATGTTACTAATTATGTCTTTTGCTCCCCCAATAAAGACACATTGTTCAACAGCATGTTCAAAAGACGTGCTTGTCATTCTTAATAAACAACTAGCATAAGAATACATAAGAGAAACAGGGTGGTATCTTTATATGATACACAAGTGTATGTTACAAGAATTCCATTAGGCACAGGAGCCTCAAGGATTTAAGGCCTCAACATCAGGCCAAACAAGAGAGAGAGAGGCAGAGAAACAGAGAGAGAGAGAGAGAGAAAGAGGGGGGGGGGAGAGGGGAGAGAGAGAGAGAGAGAGAGAGAGAGAGAGAGAGAGAGAGAGAGAGAGAGAGAGAGAGAGAGAGAGAGAGAGAAGAGAAGCAAGTGTTGTAGTTTGTACTTAACATCTAAAAATGTCACTTTTAAGGTCTTAATAGAAATTGATTTTCTTCTCCTTATAAATCATAATTGCAGGACATCCCCCTCTAGGACATGTTAGTGTCCAAGCACAAGGAAACTGCAAACCACCTTTTTCTTTAGGTCAGGCAGATATCCACCGTTTTCTGCTTCCAAGTTCATGAGCTTGAATGTAGTGGCCCACCCAGGCCAAGTCCACCAATTAAATTTGTTTTTTTCACATCATAAAAAATCCCAAAGTCAACCTATGGAACTTCACAGCTCCTAAAGAAAGAATGCAGCCTTCAATGTGTCCAGAAAGCTGATGCAAAAGGGTCAGATACACAATGGAAAGGGTCTCTTATTAACCAGAAGAAGCCTAAAAGGGCTTCTTAACTACACCAATTAAAAAAAAAACTTAGGCATCTCCTTTAGTGTAAAAGGCTGTACAATTGATCCTGGCCTCGCTGTCACCCCACCCAGTTCCACCCTGCACCCTTTTTTCTGAACTGGGAGGGATGCCTTTAGTGCATGGTGCTAACATTGGCCACCGCAATAGCTTCTTGAATTTCTCGTATCACCAGAATCCGGGTAAGCATTTGCTCCATTTGCTCTCGACTGATTGGCTGGATGGAATACCAGATGGGGCTATTGGGAGCCACCACTGGTTCAGGAGTCAAATAGAATGTATCATTTCTGCCTTTCACACTTTGCGGGCTACAAAGAGAAAAAAAAACACGTTAGTGTTTGCTTTGGAAATACTATTAACACTATCTTAGGAACAAAGGCTGTTTCCTCTTCCTCTTCATGAAATTAATAGGCAAAATGAAATCTGAAAAGCGCAAATGAATCTGGTCTATTGTATATAATGAAATCAGATTAAGATAATCTGTAATTAGAATAAAATAGGAATAATTCTTATCAATGGAAACTTTAAGCATATGCTATACCAGTGATGGCAAACCTTTTAGAGACCGAGTGCCCAAACTGCAAAACCCACCTATGTATCGCCGAGTGCCAGGTGGGTGTGGCCCACTCGACGGGTGCAGCTACAGTGGGCTTGGCAGACTGGGTGGGCGTGACCACTGGATGGGTGTGGCTGCAGTAGTCATGGCAGATTGGGTGGACATGGCCAGGGTGGGCGTGGCCACCTTGATGTTGCTTATGATGCCACCTTGATGTTGCTTATGTCCCTTATGGGGAGGGACACCTGTGGGAGCCGGGTAGGGTTGGGGGAGATCCAAGGGGTCTCTGGCGGGTGGGATGGTGGACTCCCCAATGGCGGCTCCTGGCTGGCTGGCCTTAGGCCAGTGATGGTAAGCTTTTAGAGACCACGTGTGCTGGGGCGATGGCACATGCCCAGAGAGGGCTGCGCGTGCCATAGGTTTGCAACCACTGTGCTATACCTTTCTTACTGTATTTTTTTTTTTTTGCCTCTTTCTACCTTTTGGTGACTCACTTAAAAGAATTTGAAAAAAATATGGATATAGCATATATACACCATATTTGATATAATCAATTGCCTATGTTTCCTTTGTATCATGTAGCAAGAAATCCCATTTTAGTAACTGGAAGACTGCCAGTTAGCTTGGTGACTTCACAGGACTCTCAAATGAAGCTTACTTAAGAAACATTCCCTACTACAAGCAACTGCTTAAACATATTCAGCGACTTTGTTCAGCAAATTAGTACTGAATTAAGCCCGGACTAATTAGTTTAAGAAATTAGCTAATTAACCAAGAAAATAATTAAGATTACAGGCTTGATATTCCTATTTGCAGGCCTTTAATGTATATTAAGCTTGTTCAAAGACTGTTTGTTTATTCATTACATTTAGAAAATGCTCAGCTCCAGTTTTTTTACCATTTTCCAAAGGCCAGGAGACCAGGGACCCATCTCACCTACTAGGTGGAAAGGTTCCAAAGAGTGAGGGCAACAGGAGGGTAGGCTCCCTTCCTTCTGCAAGTTGGAATTCTTTAACTGACAGGGTCTGCAACATACTTTCCTTGCCACATAGTAAAATATATGAATCAAGCATTTCTGTGATTGCAAGTAGTCCTCACTTAATGACAAGTGGGACTGGAATTTCTGCAACTAAGTGACACAGTCGTAAGTCTGATGTCACGTGACTTTACTGCTTAGCAATGGAAATTCTGACATTCCCAACTGACATAATTAAGTGAATAGCGGTGGGTCATTAAGCAAAGATATCAGGTGTCGCTACTTGTGACCTTCTGCCAACTTCCCCACTTACTTTTCTTGTAGGAAGTTGGCAAAGAAAATCATAAATCATAAATAACAGTAACAGTAACAACAACAACAATAATAAAGTTGGAAGGGACTTTGGAGGTCATCTAGTCCAACCCCCTGCTCAGGCAGGAAACCCTAGACCATTTCAAACAAATGGCCGTCCAGTCCCTTCTTAAAAACTTCCAGTGTTGGAGCATTCACAGCTTCAGGAGGCAGGTAGTTCCACTGATTAATTGTTCTAATTAATTGCTGCAGGACAACCTGTACCAAACTACCTGCCCTTGAAGGTAATGGACAACTGTGATGGGAAAACTCACCATTTGAAGAGGTAGAAGTCGTAGAGTTTTATAGGACACCTCAACGGGTTTTCAGGATTCTCTGTCTGCTCTGCATACATATCATCTGTAACTGCAAATCAACCCCAAGAGATACAGAACCATGAAATACTTTCTTATAGCAGATGAACAGACTGTTGTCAATGTTATTAATGGAACAAAGAACACATATTTTGTAATCTCTGCTATTCTTCATTGTTGCATATACTGCCAAATACTATGTTCCAAAAGAGTTCTTGCAAATAATTGGCCTTCTTAATAAGGCATTGCATGTAAGAGAAATGTAAGTTATGAAAGGCTTGATGAATGACTACCAGAAACACTTAAAGTGAAAGCAGCAATTTCACATATAGCAAGGGGGATATTCATATTTCCAACAGATCACATTCGTGTCTTTACAAGACACTTTATATTCAATTTATTGCACAAAGTCTATGTAGTGGACCTGAAAAAATGAACATAGCTAAGTATTAGAAATTTTCATTTTTTCAGAAATTCTACCTTTTTGGCCTGCCTGGTGGATGCCAAGAGCCTTTAGATATCGGATGCTTGTACTTTTATCTTTAGGATTAGAAGAGTTCTTCTTAGTCTGCCTCAAGACTTTTGAAAAGGCCAGTTTCATATGTTGATCTACTGTTTTCAACAGGAAATATCTGCAGACACAGGAAAAATGCCCATTAAATTATATTCTCTATCCCAAATCTGGGGAAAAAAAAAACATGTCCCCCATATCCATCAATGGTCAAACATTTATGGACTATGGACCTAGGCATGGAGTATCTAGATTTCAATAATCAAGGACATTCGTATATATAGTTAAAAACCTGGTTAAACAAAAGATTGTTGCCATACTATTGTATCTAGATAAAATCATTTTCAGCAAAAAGATATTGATTTATCGCAGCAATTTGGTTCAACAATTAGGGGAAAGATCTATGTTCAAAATAAAGAATTAAGTGCCCTTCAAATGATATAAAAACACTGCAGAAAAAAATATATTCTTAAAGGATTAGGATGGCCTTTTCAGAAAACAGAACGTTGGACTGCAGTCGACATTTCTGAAACATGTGAAGCCACTTGCCATAAAGAGCAAACTTCCATTTCTTACTGATTACAGGCTGATCATCCTGCAGACAGAGGATTGACTTAAAACCACATATGGTTTATGACGAAGCAGAATTTGAACTAGAAAATTACTGGTCCATAATTTCTTTGTAATTGTACTAAACCAACTTTAGATTTAAGTTTAGTCTCTTTGCTTGCTTATTTATTTATTAAACTTTATGTCACACATCCCCCCTACAAGGTAACTCTTCCATATTCTGCTGGAAGTTTGATTTGCTCTTATTAATTCAAAATTCTTGGAAAAAAATAGGATTCTAAAATAATTGGAATGGTTTTATTTAAGTAATGCTTCCATTGGTACATACTTTGTATTAAAAAACATGAGAGTGGTTAACAAGGTAGCAGGAGAGTGAGCTCCCAGCTGTTTACACTCCCACAACATCTCTTCTGTCACATGGCTGGGAAGAACATATCCTGTGCAGATAAAAAGAAAGCATCAATACAGAGATACCAAACTGACACTCCTCAATATTGTAATGTTAACAGAGCAAGAAATAAAATTTCAAAACAAAAACATTTGATTTGTGATAGCAAATTCAACCAATCGTTTAGTTATTGTTAAATATTTATATACTTCTCTCAACTATCTGTTTGAAGATTCTCTTACCCAAAGAAGTGATCCTAGGCTGCACATCCTTGAGAACTTCGTGTAACCATTCAGTGAACCGTATGTAATAGAGATCTGAGAAAATGTCATCAACTCGCCCATTTTCAAATAAGTACTGCAAGAAACAATAACACAAGGGAGAGGGGGAAAAAACTTACCATGATGTTCATTAATGAAATGAAATGACGGGCTGTATGTTTAATTTTATATTCAAAATCCCTACCAGTCTGAAGTAAAAAGTACCTTTAAGTGAAAGCATTTCAGTTCAGATTCAAATAAATTAATTTCAGAAAAATGGACTCAACAAATACATGTCCCCTACTTTCCTCAGACATCCAAACATTTACGTTTAATATAATTTTAACCAGGGCTTTGAAAATCTAAAAAAAATATTTCTACCATATGAAATCAAGAGTATTATTCATCCAAGCAGTCTGCAAGTCTCAGACACTACTTGTCTCAAGCTTGAATTAAACAGGGCTAATACCCTATTCAGCTAAATTTCCAAAATTACATTCACAACGATTAAAGCCAACAGTTGCAGTAATGAAAATTGCCAACATCTGGTATTCATTCAAATATACAGGGACTGTCCTCAACTTAATACCACAACTGAGAATCAAATTTCATCACAAATCAGTAAAGCAAGTCATATGAGCAGACCTGATTTATGACCATTTTTACCATGGTCATTGAATGAATCAGGTGGTTAAGTAAATCATACAATACATGGTTAGCGATTTTGCAATATTTTAGGTGTTTCTCTGAACACCGTTTGAAATACCAATACTCTCTTAACTATAAAAATATAGAAGAACAAGTTTTAAAATACTGACATAAAATTTCAGTAGAATCTAAATTCTGGTATAACAAATACTAATTCACTTAAAACCTAGGTACGTTTATAAGGCATACATCCAGCTAAAGTTAAAGTTTCAGTTAAAGTTTCAATTTCCTTTTCACAATTTGCTTATCTTATTTGCATGCATTTCAAAACATGGATTATGGAATTCTTTCTCTCCCCCCCCCCTCCCCTTCAGCCCCACACATCACTGGAGTCATTCAGGAAAGATTTGAAGTCTTAAACTTAATAAAAATAATATTAAGGGAGTTTTTTTCTGTAAACCTTACTAGCAAAGTTAGATGATAGTTAGGTAAGGATTTTATAATTGTATTTTTTTTAAAGAAAATATAGTAAAGTATCATGGTATATATTGGTTTTATTGCTTTTGTGTAATTTTAAGCCTAGTATTTCCACTCAAAACATGCCTAAAACTATTTGTGGTATTAAAACTATTTGTAGCAAGACTTTCCATGATGGCACACCTTTTGAATGCACAGAAAGATATAGTAAAGAACATCTGGATCATAGGGCTCGCCTTCATTATTGCGAGCTTCACGAGACATTAAGCATAATCCGTAATTTAATTCTGCTACAGCTGAAGATATGAGATCTTCTTGGAATCTCAATAACTGGCGTCCTGCAAACAAGAAGATAAGATCATCAAATGGCATTTAAAATCCCCATTTAAATCTCATTTTTCTTGACTATTTAAATCAACCCATTCTGCTACAAAATCACAACCTCGTCCTCCTTCAGCATACTGGTGAATAAGTAACCAATAAATATTTTAAACCTTGATATTGAAGATACAGCCTGTCCTTATCAAACGTTTTGCTGCTAATAACTGTAACTTTTAGTCTGACAGAATATAAAAGTACATGACAACATCAGTAACACTGTTAGCTACAGTTAATAATTCATTAAGTTAACAAATTTAGTTTTTATCTTGCCCCCATAAAGTTTTGGAGTATAGGCCAATGCAGGTAATCCTCTATTTACAACCACAATTGGGACCAGAACCCCTGTCACTAAGCAATGCTTAGTGAATTGCATCAAATTTTACAACCTTTTTTGATGTGGTCACAAAGTGAATCAAATCATGTTAAGTGAACCCAGCTTCCTCCATTGGCTATGCTTGCTGGAAACCCCATGGCAAGGTTGCAAATGGTGACATGATTCCACAAATATGTGCCAGTTGCCAAGCATCTAAAGTTTGATCACGTGACTGTGGGGACAGTACAATAGTTTTAAGTGGGAGGATTGGTTATATATTACCTTTTGCTGCTGTAAATTCAACTGGTCATACAATGAATAGTTGTAAGTCAAGAACTACCTGTACCTTACATAAAACACCCAGTATGGCCCTCATCCAAAAATACACCCATGTGTTAAAAAAACTGGGGGATGCACATCAAATAATATATCTCCACTCATCACACTGGAGAAAACTGGGGGACGCACATCAAATAAAATATAGCTTTTGAAACAGCATTTAGGTTTTTTTAAGGTGGTAAGGCTCATTTTATAATGCAAGTCTAACAAACATAATTAAGGTTTACTGTGCTATAAAAAAATATCAAAATTACTAAAATCAATGCAATGCAACTGAGAACATGATCAACTGGAAAGTCTAAGGCACTTACTACCAATGGGTGCAAGGCGGTTCTGTGATTCTTTTTCCATCTCTGCATTTTTAGTCTGTGCCCAGCTCTTCCATACTTCTAGTCCTTCCTCTGGCTTGAGAGATTGCGGAAGAAGAAGTTCAGGAGAAGGCTGAGGCTGTGGCTGCTGTTCCACTTCAGCTACCTGAACAGCTTGTGCCTGTGGAAGAAAATCATTTTAGCAACTCCTGCTGGAGTTTCTTTAAAGTAAAAAAAAAAATTCTTCACAAGTTTGGTCTCAGTTTTATATGGTTATGCTTACGAACACATTTGTAATCTCTGCAAATAATTTCTTATTTCCACAACTTATACAGCAGATTTCACTGATAAATTCCTATTTGCTCTGTAATCAAAAAACAAAAATGCAGTGAACTTCACTTTATTGCAAGAGGTATTCAAGATATTTTCAAGTCCAACACAGAGACTGACACTTCCCATAATTATGCTCTAAAGTAAAAATGATTCCCAGTTCCATTAACATAAATTTTACTTCAATTTAGGCACCAGCTAACTCCAAACTGACTCTGGCCAGCTGACAATATAATAAACAATATAATAAACAATAAAAACAGTATAAAACAAGATGACATGCAAAGAAGAGCAACAAAGATGATTAGGGAACTGGAGGCTAAAACATATGAAGAATGGTTGCAGGAACTGGGTATGTCTATAGTTCAATGAAAAGAAAGACTAAGAGTGACATAATAGTAGTGGTTCCAATATCTCAGGGGCTGTCAAAACGAAAGGGGGGGGGTCAACCTATTTTCCAAAGTACCTGAGGACAGAACAAGAAGTAATGGATAGAAACTAATCAAGGAGGGAAGCAACTTAGAATGAGGGAGAAATTTCCTGACAGAACAATTAATCAGTAGAACAACCTGCCTCCAGAAGTTGTGAATGCTCCAACACTGGAAGTTTTTAAGAAGAGATTGGATAACCATTTGTCTGAAATGATATAGGGTTCCCTGCATGAGCAGGGGGTTGGACTACAAGACCTCCAACGCCCCTTCCAACTCTGTTATTCTGTTGCATGCCCTCACTCTATATAAAGGCATAGAAAAAAAGCACATTCACAAGGGGCTCTATCCATCTTAACCCAAGACTTAGGAAATGTTTTCAAGGCCTTACAGAACCCTAACAGTGTAGGGGCCACCGATTTCAGGGGGAATTTTATTCTAGAGAGCAGGCACAATAGAGAAAATATGTTTCCTGGCTTCCAACAGATGCCACTATTTAATTGAAGGAGCCTGGACTGCACCAACTCTGTCATCATGTACCAGGCAGACAGAAACCACTGAAGATAGGCAGTTCCTCAGATAATTTGGCCTTAGGACACACAGTGCTTTAACAAGCAATAACCAACAGCATAAATCACACTTGGAGGCATACTGGAAAACAGCACAATTCATGAAGCAGAGGTGTCACATAAACATACAAGGCATGCCCGTTGCTGCAAATGTTAACCGCATTTTCAACCAGTTGAAGCTTCCAAGTGGCTTTCAAGGGCAGCCCTATTTAGAACACATTGCTATAGTCAAGCCATAAAATGGCTACTCCAGAAAGGGATCCAATTAGTATATCAGGTAGAACTGTGCAAAAGTTCCCTTGGCAACAGCTGCTCTTTTAAGCTTTAAGCAGGAGCTGGAATTACAAAAGGACTCCCAAATTGCGCATGATGTTTAATGGGGAAGCACTACCCCATCCAAGAGTATGGATGAAAACTATTTGGCTCTAATATTCACAGTCATTCAGTCCTGATAGGATCGAATGGAGTTGGTTACCCAGGCCCACACAGTCTCCAGACACTAGAGTAGATCTTTAATAGCCTTACCTGACCGGCCTGGGGATGAAATATATAATTCATCAGCAACGTACTGATACCAAACCCCAAACAGACGATCACAGTCACCAAAACAATTTCATGTGGATGTTACTAGACAGGAGTGAGCAATTAACCCTGTGGCAGCCTATATAAGACAGCTGAAGGTATGACCTCTCCCCTCTGCTAACACTGATTGGAAATGGCCATGAAATGAAGAACACTGCCATAACATTTTGCACCCAATTCCCACCACTGATCCAAAAAATACTATGAGCAATAGTACTGAAGGTTGCTGAAATATTGAAGCCCACACACCATCTCCAGCCAATTCTACACAGGTCATCGGTAAGCATTATTAAAACTGAAACCCAATTGAAACAGATTTTGATAATTTGCTTCCTCCAGGTTCTCTGCAAGCTGACCACAATCTTAATAACTTTCCCTAAAAAGAGAAGATTGCAGGTAGGACAGTAGTTGGGTCCAAGACTGGTCCTCTCGAGGACTCCCTCCAAGACCAAAAGCATGGCCCCCTCCAAGACCAATTAGTTAGCTTCCTGATGACCTTAATAACCCAGGAGGGATCTGGGCCCAATAAAGAGATGGCCGAACTAACAGCATATAGAAACCTATCCATCTCCTCAGGAATCACTGGCTCAAACTAATCCTGGATCACACTACAATACTGAATCTCAGGTAACTTGATCAGACCTCTTCTACAGTTAGGAGTGGATCTGAGTGACCAAGTAGCCATAATATTCTTCACAGTAACTCTGCCTAAGTAAGAAAGGCAGCTGAATGCTATAGGTAGGGGTCCTCAACCCCCGGTCCGTGGACCGGTACCGGGCTGCAGCATGTCAGAAACCAGTCCGCACAAACAAGCAAAGCCCCATCTGTGGGATGCAGGCAGCACACATAACCATGCACTCTCTGGTCCGTGGAAAAATCTTTATCCACGGAACTGGTCCCTGGTGCCCAAAAGGTGGGGACCTCTGCTATATGTGGATACAATGCGCATGACTTCCTCCTCCTCTCATAATACTATCTGCAGTTTCCCAGAGCAGATATTGCCGAAAGTTGATTACTAAGGCCTAAGGCAGGGGTAGGCAACTTTGGCTCTTTTATGACTCGTGGACTTCAACTCCCAGAATTCCTGAGCCAGCATGGCCTAAGGCAATAACTTTCCTAGAGAAAATCTCTTGAGGTCTCCAAGAGTCAATACCAATATGATAGCAGATAATCAAAGGCAATAACTTTAGTACTCTAGATACATTCATTAAAATAATAGGCCAAATTTTTACTGAAACCTAAACCTTGCTTTTTCATTGTACTGTAAAAAAAATATTTTTTTTTACAGATATATCTATTCCTCGGATGGATGCTCTGGAATGACTCAATTTTGACTGAAAGCTCTTACAGCAATTTCCCCTCTTTCCTGCATATGAATTAACTTCCAAGAAAAATACTTTTAAAATTCTATCAGGTGGAAAGCAATTCAAAGCAAATTCCATTTTCCATTAACCTTCTTTTTCAGTAAAAGTTTAGATGCATAAAGGATTTGGCCTGGAAAAATTCATTATCCTTTTGGGCTCTTAAAATTTTAATTCCAGAAATAATGCTGTTTGGGGGGTTGCGAGGTAAAATCAATAAGGACTGAACTTGAGTGGGGAAGGGGTAGCCATTCAACTAAACTGACAAATGTTTTTCAAGCCACAATGGCCTCTGCATTGTCACCTCTTCCTAAAATATCTGTTTAAAAAGATTTTTAAAAGGCCTATATCTATTAATTTTTCTGTTTTCTATTAATGTAGGTACATACATCGATCATTAGGGGGAAAAAATCTATAGGATGCTTGCCTGCCTTTTACTTACCTACCTACTAAAACAGACCAAGTCAAGATTACAAGAAAACTATTATATTCCCTAGATAATAATAATACACCCTAGATTGGATCATAACTGAATCATTACCTAAAACCTTACCTAAAAATATGTCTTTGATTTACCAAATTAAATGACACTTCAGTCTTCTGAATTTACATTCCTGCAACACATGTAAATTTGAAAATAAAAATAAAAACCCTATGTTTCTTGAAATGTATATTCTGTTGAACACTGGATACTTTTATATAACCCCCCTTTCCTCCCCAATTTACATTGTCTAATTATTCATTTTAAGTAGCTACTTTTTTAGCTCAAAAGCTACAGGACAGGAAAAGCTGTTAGTTTTAAATCCAACAAACCAGGGAAATTAAGGATGCCTCGCTGCCAAAGGTAGACATCTCAGTTCTAACATTAATAAGACAAGGCATGCCACTAGAATATAAACTGAGAGCAAACTCCCCTTCCTACTAGCACTGATGATGTTACCTAGTTCGGGTAATGAAACATCTGCAAGAAAACAACCAAGCTCAGAGAGAAGCGAGGACTCCTCCTGAGTAAGTTGCCTTTCATAATGCCTATTTATGAAAAAGTTTCTGAGGTTCTTACCAGGATATAATGTAACAAAAATTTATGTAACATGTAACAAATAAAAAGAAGTTTGTTGCCTGGCTGAATACTAACATATTAAAAGGCACTTTGTAAGTATCCATATGTGCCCACAAAACAAAAGGAATGATTTCCTTCCCCTGATTATAACAGAATAATAGTTGGAAGGGACCTTGGACATCATTCAGTCCAATCCCCTGCTCAGGCAGGAAACTCTATACCATTTCATAACATTTGTGCTGCAAATTAAAATTCTTTGTAAATTTATTTAACTTCACATAAAAATGTTAACCTTTTCTATAAGCATTATAATCTGCCACTCCAGGTTGCCAAATAGGACTACCTGTACAGGTTATCAAATGAAACTTAAGCTTAGGAGATTTCTATTAATGTAGGTATGTACTTTCATTATTAGAAAAAAATTCTATAGGATGCTTGCCTGCCTTTTACTTACCCTTTACTAAAACAGACCAACTCAGAATTAACAGTACAATAAGCACTATGGTGAAGAAACCTACTAAACAGAAAGAATCTAAAATATGAAAACTGCACAAAATGTAAAAGGCTGTAGCCCAGCAGTATGTGGCAGGCCACAAGTTTTCAACCATTATTACAAGGTAGAAACTTTTCAAATGTTAAGTATTATCAAGAAGGGCAAACAGCATATAGAATGTGGCCTTCTAAAAATCAGAGACATAAAAACAACCAAATGGTAGTTCAGTAAACTTTGAGATTATTCTGTTCAAGCCCGGAAACTTCTCTAAATTTAAAACAAAGTATAGGCGTGATTTTTCTGCATGAGGATGCTATGATTTTGATTATTGTCATTGTAGGAACATTATAATGGTAAATAAGGAAATAAGTTTTCATAAATTAACACTAGCCATAATTCAATAAGCTACAGTTAGCATAGATATCAATGGCTTAGTGCACGGGTCGGCAACCTTTGGCTCCGGAGCCACATGCGGCTCTTTGAGCCATCTCCTGCGGCTCCGGAGCCGCTTCCTCCTCCTCCCCCCTCCCCTTTCTTCCTCCTGCTTCCCCCCCCCCCGGCCTCAGTCCCAGCTGGGGCAGCGGGGGCATCGCTTCCTGGGCCGTTGAGCGGGCCACGTGTCTGCCCAGGCCGGGTGGCAGTCCCGGCTGGGGCGGCGGTAGTGGGGGCATCGCTCCCTGGACCGTCCCTGGGCCTCCGAGCTGGCTACGTGTCTCCCTGGGCCAGATGGCAGGGGAGCATCCCTTCCTGTGCCATCCCCAGGCCGTTCCCTGCTGCTGAGTGAACTAGACACATTCCCCTTTAAGAATTAGCTACTGGCTAGAAAGGGAAGTAAGGAGCGCAGCTGATCTACAACTGCTGTGGAAGAAAAAAAAAATGTAAGTGCTGGCTGCCGGCTAAGGCAGCCTCCCCAAATGGTTCCATTCATAAGTAAAGGAATGCTACAGGCAAACTCCATTCAGGAATAAAATACTTCAAAATCCCTTGCAGCAAAACTTACAGCTAACAACAGCAGAGCAATAGAAGTTAACATGAGACATCAGTCAAATAGAAATTGCCAAACACTCCTTAAGAACACAAAGCCCACAATGCACAAATCCCAGAACTTCAAAGTCACAAAAGCACATAAGAATCCTTCCACCCTCCATCTCCCTCCCTCGTGCCTCACCTCCAGCCATTGCTTCCTTTTTTCAGTCCTCTTGGAGGGCGACTCCTCCCCGTTGCATTTCTTGTCTGTTTGCTGCTGCTAGCATAGGTGGCTGCCACAGCAGTTGTAGATCAGCTCATGGCCAGCCTGCTCGATGATGATGATGATGATGATGATGATAAGGATCATCATCATCATCTCCTCCTCCGCCTCCTTCTTTGCAGCTGACTCCACCTCCTTTCAAGGCTGCTGCTTTTTTTCTCTCTCCCTCTCCTGCCCAAACTGCCTCCTTTTATAGCAGCAGTTCTCAACCTGTGGGTTGCGACCCTTTTGGGGGTCGAATGACCCTTTCACAGGGGTCGCCTAAGACCATCGGAAAACACATATTTCTGATGGTCCTAGGAACCAAGACATCGCTCCGCATCCATCTCCGCATGGCCTCCTCCGCCATTTGCAGAGAGAGAGAGAGGCACTTTCGCTTCCCTTCTCTCTCTCTCTCACAGGCGGACTTACCTCCTGCAGGGCTCCTGATTGACCCTGCGCCTGGGTGCCCCACCCCTGGGAGAAGCGCGGCCAGGGCCTTGTGGCCACCCGGGGAAGCCCCGGGATCCCTGTTAGGAGTGGTCCACTGGAGGCTCCACTGAGCGGGTCAGCCCTCCCACAAGCCGCAGCCCAAGGGAGACCAGCCACTGCAATTCCTAGCCAGGCTGACCATTGGACCCACTGGCCAGGAAGGCGTGCCAGAGTCCAGGCTGCTGGGAAGGAAGAAGGAGATTCAGCAAAGATAGGAGAGGAGAGCCGCCCCCTGGGGCCCAGCGCTGGCGGCGGCTTCCTTGCCATCTTCTTCCTCCTCCCCTTCTTCTTACTGCCAAAGTGGCTCGGGCGGGTGCCGGGGCAAGAGGGTTGCCTGGGGGGGG
The DNA here is from genome assembly GCF_016545835.1 of Crotalus tigris. Taxonomy (NCBI): domain Eukaryota; kingdom Metazoa; phylum Chordata; class Lepidosauria; order Squamata; family Viperidae; genus Crotalus; species Crotalus tigris. The sequence continues at coordinate 4,900,614 of NW_024100512.1, forward strand.
AGCAGCTGGGCTGGCGGGCCGCGCGGCACCAGCCCCCAACGCAACTCCATCGGATGGGTGGAGGGTGAGGGCAGGCAGCGTGGGGGTGGCGGGGACGGCAGGAGCGGTTTTTTCACCCTTCTTCTCTCCTTCCTCCTGCTGCCCCCAAAGCGGCTCGGGCGGGCACCAGGAGGAAGAAGGGTGCCTGGGGGGGAGCAGCCAGGGTGGCGGAGGGGCTGGCGGGCCAAACGGCACCAACCCCCACCACGGCTCCATTGGATGGACGGAGGGCAAGGCCGGGCAGTGGCAGCGGTTTTCTCGCCCTTCTCCTCTCCTTCCTCCTGCTGCCCCCAAAGCGGCTTGGGCGGGCGCCAGGAGGAAGAGGAGTGGCTGGGGGGAAGCAGCCAGGCTGGTGGAGGGGCTGGCGGGCCGTGCGGCACCAGCTCCCACTGCTGCTCCATCAATGGACGGAGGACAAGGCCGGGCAGCGCGGGGGCGACAGGGACCCCCAATGATGCAGTAGTGGCTACCTCCCATCCTGCTCCCCCTCCCCACCCGTTCAGCTGAGGACATGGTGGAGGCCGGGCTGGGGGCGGCGGGGATCCCCGACGATGCTGCCGTAAGAGAGAGAGAAAGAGAGGAAAGAAAGAGAGGAAAAGAGAGGAGAGAAAGAGAGGGAAAAAAGAGAAGGAGGAAACAGAGAAAGACAGAGAGAGAAAGAAAGAGGAAAGAGGAAGAGGAAAGAGAGAAAAAGAGAAGAGAGAGAGAGAAATGGGAGAGGAAAGAAAAAGAGGAAAGAGGGAGAGAAAGAAGAGAGAGAGGAAAGAGAAAGAGAGGAAAAAGAAAGAGAGAAACAGGAAAAGAGGAAAGAGAGAAAGAGAAAAAGGGAGGAAAGAAAGAGAAAGAGGAAAGAGAGAGAAGAGAGGAGAAAGAGAAAGAGAGGAAAGAAAGAAAGAAAGAAAGAAAGAAAGAAAGAAAGAAAGAAAGAAAGAAAGAAAGAAAGAAAGAGGGAGAGGAATGGTGCTTCTCCAATCAGGCTGGGCGGAGCCAGCAGAGCGACCTTCCTGTCCCCCCTCCCCGGCCAGCTGGATGGGGGGTTGGGGGGTCACCACAACATGAGGAACTGTATTAAAGGGTCGCGGCATTAGGAAGGTTGAGAACCACTGTTTTATAGCCTCTCCTGTCTCCGCCCCCCCTCCTTTCTCATGGGGGAGGGTGAGCCAGAAGTGAGCCTGGGGCCTTTGCAGCTCCAGAGGACTCTCTCACTGCAAGTCCTTGCCTGTGCTGGCTCTTTCCTTCCCCCACTGCACTTGTCTAGGTAGGGCTGTGTACCACCTGCCACTCATTATTGTACCACAAGTGGTAAGCATACCACCGGTTGAAAAGCCCTGATTTAAGCAACCAAATCCAACTCTGTGATATGAGCAAGAACCAAAATTAAAGCATCTGTAACAAATGGCAGTCCAGTCTCTCAATATATTGAGTAAACTTCAGACTATCACCTCTCTTGATAATTGATTCCATTGTCAAATTTTCCTTATTATTAGAAATTTTTAGAAAACTTCTATTTTTCAGACCATTAATTTAACTCTTAAAACTTTAATTTACCCTTAGTTGTCTGATAACATAGATAACTTTCATTCATGTATTATTTTGCATGCTTTTTGACATTTCAACAGGGTAGCCAGAAACAGATTATACAGACGAAATATTCGTTCTTTGGTTTTGTTTGAGTATTTCATATTTTTATAAACATTGGAAACACTACTTTTTTTTCTATGCCATGTTCTATATTACTATGGGAAATACCTAGTGCATTCAGAAAATATTCAGACCCCCTTCACTTTTGTCAGTTTTGTTATACTGCACCCGATTCTACAGTTGTTGAAATTTATTTTTTTCATTAATTTATACTCAGTACCCCATAACGACAAAGTGAAAACACGTTTACAAATGTCTGTAAATTTATTAAAAAGAACTGAAATATCACATTGGCATAAGTATTCAGACCCTTAGCAATAATACTTGAAATTTAGCTCAGGTGCTTCCCATTTCCCTTGATCATTGCTGACATGTTTCTATACCTTGGCTGGAATTGACCCGTGGTAAATTAAATTGATTGGACATGATTTGAAAGGCACACACCTCTCTATAGAAGGCCTCACAGCTGACAATGCATACTGTAGCAAAGCAAAAGCCATGAAGTCAAAGGAACTGCCTGCAGAGTTCACAGACAGGATTACTGCAAGGCATAGTTCTGGAGAAGGCTACAATAAAATTTCTGCTGCACTGAAGGTTTCTAGGAGCACAGTGGCCTCCATAATTCTCAAATGGAAGAAGTTTGGCACAACCAGGACTCTTCCAAGAGCTGGTCTCCCGGTCAAATTCAGCAATCGGGTGAGAAGGGTCTTATTAGAGAGGTGACCAAAAACCTGATGGTCACTGTGACTGAGCTCCAGAGATCCTATGTGGAAATGGGACAGAGTTTCAGAAGGACAACCATTACTGCAGCCCTCCACCAATCTGGGTTTTATGGCAGACTGGCTAGACAGAAGCCTCTCCTCAGTGCAAAAAACATGAAAACCCACTTGGAATTTACAAACAAACAAACAAACAAAAACCCCTGAAGGTCTCTCAGACTGTGAGGAACAAGATTCTCTGGTCTGATGAAACCAAGATTGAACTATTTGGCCTCAATTCTAAACATTATGTCTGGAGGAAACCAGACACTGCTCATCATCTGCCCAATACAATCCCAACAGTGTAGCATAGTGATGGCAGCATCATGCTGTGGGAGTGTTTTTCAGCAGTAGGGACTGGGAGACTGATCAGATTTGAGGGAAAGCTGAATGGAGAAAAGTCAATGAAAACTTGTTCTACAATGTTCAGGATCTCACTGGGCTGAAGGTTCACTTTCCAACATGACAGAGATCCTAAGCACACAGCCAAAACAACGCAGCAGTGGCTTAGGGACAACTCTGTGAATGTCCTCAAGTGGCCCAGTCAGAGCCCTGATTTGAACCTTATTGAATGTCTCTGGAGTAACCCGAAAATGGCTGTCCACTGATGGTTGCCATCCAACCTGACTGAGCTTAAGAGGATTTGCAAGGAAGAATGGCAGAAAATCCCCGAATCCAGATGTGCAAAACTTGTCGTGTCATATCAAAAAAGACTTGAGGCTGTAATTACTGCCAAAGGTGCTTCAATAATGTACTGAATGAGGGTCTGAATTCTTATGCCAATGTGATATTTCAGTTTTTTCTTTTTAATACATTTAGATATTTTAAAATTCTGTTTTCATTTTGTCATAATGGGGCACTGAATGTAGATTAATGAGGGAAAATTGAATTTCAACAGCTGAAGAATCAAGCTGCAGCATAACAAAATTGACAAAAGTGAAGGGGGTCTGAATACTTTCTGAATGCACTGTAAGTACTTCCCATAGTAATATAGAACATGGCATAGAAAAAAAAGTAGTGTTTCCAATGTTTATAAAAAAACATGAAGTACTCACACAAAACCCAAAGAACGAATATTGCGTCCCAGCCTCTCAGTGCAGCATTTTTGTTACTTTCTGTCTTCTAAAAGAAGTATGGTTAGCCTGAAAATTGCACAATACTTTATGTCTAGCACAAAATTTCTACTTGACAGTGATTAAAAAAAAATAAGAACATTATACTAATGAAGAATTGTTTATCTTCTGCAATTCTGTAGAATTGGATCTAACAGTCTAGATTACAAAAATCTATGTCTAATATTTCTGCAGAATGCATTGTCAAAAAAAAAAAAAAAAAAGGACCAGGCAATTGTATCACCTTTGGCTAACTGATTTTATATTCTTGACATTCTCATCACATGCCTACTTTCCCATCCAAGGAAACTAAACAATGTGAAAACACCGTAGTACTTGGTTCAGAACAAAGTGTACAATCCAGAGAAATTCATAAGCCATGCTGACTCATACTTACTGATCACAACTATCATTCTAATTCCCAAAACACACTTACAATCTAAGAAGTCACCAAGAGAAGCAAATGATGGTGTAAATGGGTGCTCTCAGCTTACTCCTTTCCTAGCTTTCTTAAATCCTCTACAGTTGGAAAACTTGAAAGACCAGGTGTGGAACAGTGTCATATAGTAAATCTATCTATGTAGTCACTAAGAGTTGACAGGACCTGATGGAACGTAATCAATCAAAGCTATCTAAATTGGCTGTCATTATTAAAGTTTGTGACCCTGAATGCACAAGATATATGTATGTGGTATGGAATGGCACTTCCATCTATCTGTCCTAAATCTCCCACCATTCAGCTTCATTAGATGATCAAGCATTATAAGGGGGAAATTTCCCTCTCCCTCCCCATGTATTTCCTTCGTATCATGTAAAATGGTATATGCTTCAGTAATTTTCCCTGGCCCCATTTATTCCATTTTCCCAAGGCAAAAGTTCTCAACTATTCCAACCTTTCCAATGGACTCCAATTCCTTACTAATTTTGATGTTATTTTTTTCCTGCGGTATTCCAAGCATGGCTGCACAACAATTTGGACAAAAGCATTTCAATAATTATATTCCCATTGACGTTCTTGAAGAACAGCATTTAAAGCTTGGATATAAATATAAAAGCACAGAATGTAAGTATTCAGAATACAATAAGTAGACAAGTCTTCCCTTTAAAACTATTATCTTTTAGAGATATGACAGACAATCCTGCCCGTATTCAGTTATTCAACCCTACAGACACTTGCCTCATAACGACAGCTTACTTACAGAGCAAGTAACTTGCAATTGTTGCTGTTGCTGCTGCTGCTGTGCCTGCTCCTGTGATGTGGACTGCTGCTGCTGTGGGTCCCATATATGAACCGTCTGTGCTGTATTCTGGTAGGTCCCTGCCACTGCTTGCACTGCCACTGGAATGTGGATATTGCCATTCATAAACTGTGCTGGGAAAAGGGAATTGGCAAGAGTTTGCACTACCTCCTCATGAGAGTTTTTCACTACCGATGCACCTCCTATCATCTTATCCTTATCTTCTTCTAGCTTCACAGTGGCCAAAGTTGTTGGGGAGCCACTAACATGGACGGCATTGTAGGCCTCCTGAGGAATGGCAATGTGGGTAATGTTTTGCTGCTGCAGGTCACCACGTGGCTGGGCAGAATAAACCGGGATTGTCCAAGTCTCCCCAGTGGGACTAGTTATGGTCCCAGTGGCACTGTACAGGTGGGCACTATCCACCGTTAACAAGTCCGGCCTTAAGGACACATAACTCTGCTGCTGGCCCTGGGGGATGGTCAGAACTGTAGCCACCGGCTGCCCTGAAATGGCGTATGACACAGTAATAGGCATATCCACTTTGCGCTTCTTTACTGGTTGAAGGACGCTGGCGGTGCTGATCCTTCGTTCGCCTTCCCGTGGTGAACCTTGTTGAGATGGAGGAGGAGAAAGTGCTCCAACTGTCTGAATTTGGATTTGCTGTCCTCCGGCAATAGCCTGTCCTGCCACAAGCTGGGCCTGGATCTGCTGATGCTGTATGTGTTCCTCCTGTATTTCTGCACCCTGGATTTGCTGAGCAGTCTGCACATGCTGCACCTGGATCTGAGCCGCCTGTAACTGAGAAGGGCTGGGACTCTGAAGGGCCTGACCTTGTATTGTCTGGGATGCTTGCTGCTGTGATTGGCCTTGGATCTGCACTTGGACTTGTATTGGCTGCTCTGAGGCCGGGTGAACAGTGAGCTGTGGAGAGAGCTGCTGGGTGGACACAGATTGAGGGGATTGCTGAACTTGAACCTGCACCTGCAAAAGGAACACATGAGCAGTTAGGGCATCAACTCCAAAATCCCTCAGACACTTTGGGGGTTGGAAGCATATCAAGTCAAATAAATGAATAAACCAGGATTAGGACTTAAATAAGCCCCAAATCAGCTGGGCAGCTACATGAGGGTATCCATAATGGAGAAAAAATGGTTAATACATCTTGGTAAAATCTCAAAGGGAAAAAATACAAGACCACCACCACCCCAACCTCAGTGCAAGATGAGCATCTCATTGGCCAAGAATCACAACTCAAAAATAATCCATTTGATCCTTAACATTTAAAATATCACCCCCCAAATTTTTTTTTCTTCAAACACTCATTTGAGGACTTTAAAAACAGTAAGCACTCTGAGCAGAAAACTTATGTTTAGAAATACACCAAAAACACTTGGTTGAATGTGCACAAACATAATTATATTAGAATTGTCTTTGGTAATGTAAAAACTTTGGAGGATTACTGATTTGATCTTAAAAATCACTAGCATTTTTAATAATATTTTAATGTAGATTTATGGAGAATTTTTAAAAAAAGATGTTAATGTTATATTCCCAAACTTTGGAATCTAACTATCTTTGAGAGGTTATGCTTAAATCAGGCATGTGCTGTCACTAAGAAACTGGAAAAACAGTAATATTCTTATTCTTGAGTTTATATATTCAAGGATGGATAACTTATTATTTTATAAAGGCAATTTTATTATTAATCCCAAAATTAATAATGTAATGTAATGTTAGAAAATCATACTTTTTAAAAAACATGTAATTTAGGAACAGTGACATTTGATGAATATGTGATATTTATTTCTAGCTTTATTAAAGCCCTTTCATTTGAATAAAAGGAAACTCAAAGTGAGGTCACTCAATTTTATCCATATCACTCAACTGCAAACTTAAGACAGGACATCTGAAAGGAGCTGTATTTGGTGCCTAAGCTGCATCCATAGGCATCACTAAATCAAAATACTTTGACTTATATTAATAAGACAGTGATAAGCAAAAAAGAAGTATGGCTGAGGACTGTAACTTCCTTAGAAAAACAACTCAACAGTCTTCATTTACATGAATATTAAATAAATCACAAATTAAACTGTTAGGTGTGCAATCTATGGCAGCAGTCCCCAACCTTGGCAGCTTGGCAGCCTGGCTGGGGGGGGGGAGAGGAGACCTGTGCCACCTGAACAACTTGACTTACACAAGTGGCAGGCTGGGGCATATGCGAGTGCCCGCAGGCCCACCGCTCATGCAAATTAAGTTTCAAATAGGCCACTGCCCAGTAGTGAGCCACAGCCCAGGGGTTGGGGACCCCTGATCTATGGCCATTGACAATAAAAGCTAGCTGGCAATAATCAACCCATATGGACCATCCTTATACTCAGTTTGCCACTGGCTGCAAATACAATCTTTACTACTTTTTTCTTTGTACTGTATTATACAGTATTGTACAGCAAAAAAAAACCCTTATATTACTATTATCAATGCTACATAGTAGCTACTTTTCTGGTACTTGAGTAGTATCCAAAAAAGGCAGCACAACTATAATCAGAATTCTCTGTAGTATTGTAGGAAGAATACAAGCAGTGCTATGCCTAGGTATTGTTGGTTTTAAGTAAATGTCAAGGCCACCTACATATTCTGTGATTTCTATTTCTATTGTAAATGTCCTTTGAAGCAAGTTAAATGAAAGCAGTTCTAACACTATCCGGGTAGTAGAAGAACATATTTTCGAATTACAATTCTTATCACTAGCAAACAGAATATTCTCCAACTTACTCATGGTGTCCTATACATAATCCAACTAGAATCTTACAATTTAAAAACCATCACAAAACAATGCTTTATATTTCCGTACTTCTCTCCCTCTCTGAAGAAGCATCTTAAATGAGAAGTGAAATGTTAAGGAAAAAACCAAGAAAGTCTAGAGATGCATCTCTGGGACCACCCTGACCTGGATGATTGAGAATCTCCACAGACATGCAATGTTAACATTACCTGCACTTGTTGGGGTTGTTGCACTTGTATTTGTTGCTCTTGTTGGGTTTGTTGCTGGACACTAGTTGTAACAGGACAGGCAAGTTCAAGCAAAGATCCAGCCACTTCCGTGCTATCTGTATAAATACAGTTGCCTCCCTGTTGATATACCATGGTTGTGGTAGCAGCTGTCTGCTGAAATTCCTGTAGGGCTTCAGGGCCCTTGGAGGCCAGGGAGTCCAGGAATTCCTTCATCCTATGTTGGGGGATCGTTCGTGCTTTCACACGGATGTATTCTTCAAAGGAAATTGTATTCTCCAAAGAATTATTCATATTGCAAAGTCCTCAGGGTTCCTTAGAAGAAAAAGGCAGTCATTTATTAATTCTGAGTTTAAACTCTAGACCACTGGCTTCATACCTCTGTTGTCTTTATAAACCAGTTGAATCTTTCTTCAGATCAGCAGTCCCATACAGCTATTCATTATAACAACCAAGAAATATATTGAATTAATTAATTAATTAATTAATATGTGAAATTAACCATAACCTAAAAACTGTCATCATTCTATTGCCACTGGATGAATAAAACTAAAGCATGTCAAATTAAGCAATTAAAAAAAATTCAACTATTTGAAGAAGTCTCTTTAAACTTCAAAAAAAATTGCCCAGTGAAAGTAATTAATTATAGCAAAATAGCACCTCAGCATTAAATGCCTTGGAAACAATGGTAGATCAATTAAAAGGACTTGCTACATTTCCTTCATATTTTAATTATTCCAAATTCAAAAAGATAAATGTTCTTGACTGTCAATGCCATTCTGATTCAGAAAACAAAAAAAGTGTAAAGCATTACTTAAATCAAGGGATTTTATTTATGGGAATTTCAGAGTGTGTCATTGACTTTTATTATTCAAATCACACTAAATGACTCAGTGGTTCACAAATAAAAAAAATCACACAAATGTAGACAGTTAAACTTAAAAGGATGAATGGAACAACCTCAACCTACCAACCTGCACTGCATTGGTTACTGGTATGTTTTGGGGTGCAATTCAAAGTGCTGGTGGTTACCCACAAAACCCAAATTGGCTTGGGATTGGGGTACCTGAGGGATTGCCTTTTTCCAAGCATCTCTACCCGTCCAACCAGTCAAACAAAATGGGTGTGCTGCAGATTCCATCAGACAAAGAATGTTGGCTGACAGGGACCAGAAGGTGAGCTTTTTCTGCAGTGGCCCTTTCTATGGAACATCCTGCTTTTGGAGATCAGAACTGTCCCAACCCTGCCAGCCTTTTGTAAGGTCCTAAAAACCTGGCTATGTTCCTGAGCCTGGGGCACTAAATGTGCCAAAGGCTCTGTTTCCTGTCTATATTGTTAAATGCCCAAATATCTTGCTCTTATGTGTGTTGAACTGGATGTTTTTAATGTTTTTCACTGGTTTTACTGTTTTTGTTTTAAAATGTTTTAATCATAATATATTTTCTGAATTGTAAACTAGCCAGAGTCATTGACTGTGATGGGGAACCATAGAAATTGAACAAATAAATAAACCACCCCCAGGGGTCACACACCACTACTGGATTTCCATGCTAATTGACAGAACCAGAAGACCCCAAGAAGAATGAGGGTCTGCCTCATCCCAGGGAACAAGACTAACCAAACATACATACTAACCACACAATTAAAAATATTCAACAACCATTTGTGACTTCTGTTCAAGAATTCAGTTTTCTGATATTTAAGCTTCTATTAAAATATAGATGAACACACCATTTAATCCTTTGAAAGAACAGGAAAGGGAGCACCCAGAAAAGCTCATTTAGGGGACGAGTAGGACTTCACTGTTCTATCTAGTTTCATCTTCCTCATTATGACTAGTAGAACTGCAGAAAATTAAATTAATGCAAGTTAATTAACCTACACTGTTTAAACCACAGTATATTCTTCAATGTGGACTATATCCAGGTCTTAAAATTGCAATTACATGCAAGAAGTTGCTTGGCCACTGTTAATCAAAATAAAGTTATAGTAAATAAAGCCTTTTCTGAAAATTCTAAGGCATATAATATTACGTTTCTTCTGACTTGGATAATAACCAGGTAATAAAAAGGATAGAAAGGTTACAACAATTAGTTTTCAGAAGTGATAATGAAACATGTACTCATATACATTTGCATTACATTAAATTTAGTAATCTGCTATTACAGCCTATTCTTATTACATACATTAAAAATCTATTACATTGTTTGATTTGTTTCTCATACTATACCATTTTTAAATTTATTGAGGAATTACTGTATATTGCTATACCTCCTATGTATAGAAACTGTGAGTCATATTAAGCACAGTTCAACTTTTTAAATAATGTCATCCTTTTCATTTTAGCTTAGGAATTGAATAGTAAGGGAATGAATGAATCATCATATTAAAATGTTACTTTATAGGCAATTCATATATCTGATTTACTTATAAAGCAGTAAATGAAATACCAGTTCTATATTTTAGCTGCACATATTAAAATGTTTAATTTTAAAAAAATATTTTCCAAAAATAGTTACAGTTGATAAAGCTTTTTCTTGCAAGTCAAAACTAATGACTCTATTTCCCTAGCTGCTGACCCAGTAAGCACAATTTCCCAAGAGGAATGAAGATTAAGTGTAGTCTATACTTCTGCTTAGAAAAAAAAATAGTGTGTCAAAGGGAAGAGTTGGCAACCCTAACTAAAATAAACCAACTAATAATTTTTAAATATATTTCGACAATTGTATGATGGTTCTTCCAAATAAAAATTTAACTTTAGAAGAAAGCGCTATATTGAATTGGAATAATTATGAATATGAATAATTATTGTATGCTACCCAGAGTCACTTTTTGTGAGATAGGTGGCCAAATAAATTTGAATAAAAGTTTAATAGGATTTACACAGATACCCACAGCAAATTGAGACTGTCTTAAAATAATATGGATAAAGTTGTGTCATGATGCTAACTCTACTCTTACATACTGGAATCCCACTTACAACTATGTATGTCTTAGTATTTTATTCACAGTATGTTTCAAATCTCCACATGCCCCCAAGGCAAATTATAAAATATATGGCTAGGTAGAAGTCTGCTATGACAATTTTTTAGAAATAATCTGATAATTCAAGACTACCTAACCTAAGCAATTTTATCTTCTTGACATCTTCCATTGATCTTTTATCATCAGATAATAGAAACTGAAGGCAGCCTATTTGATCCTATCCCAATCTGATACTATTGTATCTAGATATATCATGTTACATTTCTGGTACTATTGTATCTAGGTATGTTACATTTATCAGCATTTCTAACTGACACAGATAAAAATCAAAACCCCAACATATCAGGAGCTCTGTTCAGGGGTCTCCAAATTTGGCAACTTTAAGACTTGTAGACTTGAACTCCAGAATTCCCCAGTCAGCATGGCTGGCTGAGGAACTAGATAGATAACGTTAGGATGGATAGAAAAAGTAGATTAGCAATCAGTTCAATCAGAAAAGTATGAAGTATATGGGCAATGTAGACTAACCAGACAGCACACTGTACATATTTCTGATATTCATGTCCTAAACTCTGTATGACTCATTACAAAATGGAGAAGACAGAACAAAGAAATATACCTACATTTGTAATGTTAAAAATACATAGTTATGTTATAAGATACTTTATTTAAATAGGCAGGGTTCTAGAGAGTCTCATTTTTCTCCAGCATGAAGTTTCTGAATGAGTAATAAAATTTCTACTGTAATAAAATGAACTAAAAAGAGCCGAGGTGGCGCAGCAGTTAGAGTGCAGTACTGCAGGCCACTTTAGCTGACTGGGTTCAGCAGATCAGCGGTTCAAATCTCACCGGCTCAAGGTTGACTCAGCCTTCCATCCTTCCGGGGTAGGTAAAATGAGGACCCAGATTGTTGGGGGCAATGTAAATATATATATACATTGCTTACTGGTGTACACCGCTTAGAGAGTGCTTGCACTTAAAGCGGTATATAAGTCTCATAAATAAATAAATAAATAAATAAATAAATATATCCAAAGTCATGGTCTTTGTGAGGGAATGTAGTAAAATATAGTAAAATCATTCTGTAGAAATAAATGGGTCCACTCAGTATCTGGGTGAGTTCTCAAAGCTTGAGAAACCTATGCAATCTGACTTTACTTCAACAATATAAAATACTATATGGCTATATTGCTTTACACAATTATATATTAAATTGCAAGATTTCTGGAGCTTTGAATAAGCCAGCAATAATATACCATAGTACTTTCTACAGTACTGCTCTTATAGTAATCTAATTAGGTAACTAAAACAGGTTGCAGGTCTATCTGAGCCAACTCCTTATCCAATTCATTTGCCAAGGCATTTCATGAAACGAGGTGCAAAGCAAGCTGGTACAGTGTTTGTGTACTATAGTGCATTGTGCACCATATATATCTTACCCTCTGAGTCTAACCAAAGAAAGGGCTGACAGGATAAAACTTCATTAAGTTGGCACTTTATAAAATTGAGCACCAAGACATCTTATTTCCTCTTCAAAGTTACACAAGAGGGAGGAATGCCAAAGATACAGGCTCAGACTGAAAGCAAGCAAAAACCTTCAGCAGGTTCTTTCACATGTCTATTATCATTGCGCATAATAAACAAAATACGGGCGGTCAAAGTTGGCCTTCACTCTCAGCGACTTTATATATCCTCTCCAGGTCCAAATTAAGTTACTGAAAATACTGCAACTAGTAGGTTATAGCTAATTAAACGAGACAATAATGCTTGAAACCTGGAGCAAATGTTTTTGGACCGAGATAAAAGTTAGATGTTGAGAGTTAAATAAGATGTTGCTTATTTGAAGCTTTCCATAACATAAATAGTTCATTGTATAATATTCAATACAGCACTTTAAAGTTCCTGACAAATACTATTGGTCCTTGAAACAAGGCCCGGACCTCAGGGGCCCCGCCTTGGTCCGCCTCGCTTTCCTTACTGCAGCCTCCAGGCCAAGGGTGGAGAGAAGCACTCTGCGCTCCACAGCCAGCGCGATGACCGGCGGCAAGGAAATTGGCAGCAGCCGGCACAGCACCACGAGGCTCACCCCCGCCTCCCCGGGGTTCTGCAGCACCAGGGCCTACCGGCCTCATCCTGTAACTTCGCCTATTCCTGCCGCTGCTCCGGAGTCGGCGTCCGGGCGAGAGAAATTCGCGCCCACTCACGCGTCGGTAATTCTTCACCGCGGCTTCCCCAGAGGGTTACAGGCGGCGAGAAGGCCCTCCCCACCTTGGGTGCCAGTGGGCGGGGGCGCGGAGGAAGGCTTGGGAACTCGAGGCGGGGCCCTGCCCGGGGAAACGGTGCAGGCCTCAAGTGGATCCCGCCCTGCCAGCCGCCAATCTCCACGCGTGCACGCGCTGGCGGCGGCGCCACACAACCGCCGGATCCGGGCTCGCGGGAGCGCGCTCCCGTGCCCGCTCTCCCTCCCCCCTCCTATGCCGCTACCGCCGCCACCTCCTCCCGTCGTCGTTCCCCCCCCCCGCCTTTCACCAATCCAAATGTTGCGTTTCCCTCCGGAATACCGCGCCTCACGCTCCCGTAAAGAAGGCTCGACAACCCTCAACTGAGTTCAGCTCCGCCTCACCCCGGCCCCTCTGTCGCCTCGCGCCGTCACCACCTCAGGCCCCGCGTCTTTTTTCCCCTCACAGCTCCCTGGGCGCCATCTTACATTCAACCCGCCGCAACCAATCGGCGCCCGGCTTGAAGCTCGCGACAGCACCGCCTCCAAGCCGCGCGAGACCTACAACCGAGCCACGCCCCTTGCCTTAAAGTGGACGAGAGCCTTCGGTGGGAGGGGGCGAGGGACGTGCACAGAGGAGCGGTAGGGATTAGTTTGAAGAACAAAAAGAGCTTGCGGGAAGGTTATTGTAGTACCTCTCTTACAGATACACATTGGTTCCTCTCGTTTCCCCCTCCCTCTTCGTAAGTCCTAGACTTGCGTGTATTTTACTTCCCGGTGTGGTCAGTTTTTTCTGCCCTAGATGGGCGTCCTCTTCACCCAGTGATTGCTCTCTATATTATAAGAATATTTTCTCGTATATATTGTGAACACTCCTAAAAATAAAATACTACCCCTCGCACAAGAAACTCCACCCTTATTATAAGTGATAGCCTCGGGCAAAGAGAATTTAAAGCGCCGCGAAAACTAAATTTGGGGAGGAGAGATATGTCCCTTTTTCCAGTCCATGGAACATAAAATTGTAATACTTAGAATTTTACAAAACGTTTCTGCAAGACTCTCAAAATGCACACTTGCCGCCATGAAAATTAATAATAAAAGTTGTATAATATGTTTAAGGTCGGGTGATTAGAAGAATCCTAGAAAGAATAACTGTTCCTCTATGGAGAGGATAAACACTGTAGTAGACAGTCTATTACAATCTATTAGTTGAATTGGATTTATTTCTTATGAAAGAGCACTCAGCCTCAGCATCCTGTTTCAGCAACCTGCAACTTCTGGAGTTAAGTTCTAACACCTCTACTAAAAGCTAACAGCTCATAATTTTATCTGTGTCATACTCAATACTTAGAATATTTCTACTCATTTGTCATCCAAGAAAAGCTCCACAATTTGTAACCCATTAGCAAGACACTATATGCATATTAATATTTGTAATGCAATTGCAGAGCAGAGTGATGTTTTCTGTCTGTCCTCTTAAGATGAATTCCCATTTGGAGTGAAGGAAATAATAAGAAATTAGAGTCTGCTGTTCCCACTCTGGACAAATTACCTTTCAGTCAGCCATTTTCACTGAAGTTCTGAAGTATTACAGTGAAGATAATGGATTTCAGCAACACTAAGAAAATAACATTCTACAGGAGTTCAGAGAGAAGTTCTGCTTAGGAAAATTGAAAATAAATCAAAATAGTCACACATTGTCAAAAGTTCTTATTCCCTTTTTTGCCTACTAATGCTAAAATCTGATAACTGATAATAGGGAAATTTGCAAAGGTTTGTGCTTGTTACAGACATAATGTGATATCTTTGTTGTGATGATGATGTGGGTACCTAAATTCACAGGTAATTATCAGGCAGAATAAATGGATGTCATTGATAGGTGCATGAAACTCACTGGGAGTAGAGAGGGAGCAAAAACTTTCTGGTAGGCAAAAAAAGGAACAGCCTTGTCAAAAGGTTTAGAAATATAGTTCTCATCTTTGAGAAACAGTCAATTACTAATTGGAGCAACATAGAGAAGCATCTTAGAAGAGCTATTTCAATGGGCCACATTGCAACTGATTCAGAAATTAAAGGGTACCTGTACCAAAAAAGGAAAACTTTATTTTACAATCTTTTCTGGGAATCTTAATAATATTGCACTTTTCATAAGTGGATGTTTAACATAGCCTATCCCCAAGCTCAACAAAATATACCAATTAATATATTAAAAGACAGTGTGTGATCATCTTTGTTTACATACAATTTAAAAGGTTCCTCACTTTTTCCAATACTATTAGCAGTTAGAGGAAGCCTGCTTGCTCATTTGAAATGCATGCAAATAAAAAGTAGGATATAGCTCATGTTAAATACAAAATACAGTTTATAAAACATCTGGAAAGAGGGGGTGGGTACAATCTTAGCATAGTACCATTTCTCATTAACAGCCTTATTTAATATAGAGGAATAGGGAAATTTGCAAAGTAGCAAAATAAATTCTACATCACAAAGAAATCAACACAGAATTTCTAAGCATTTCCTCTCCCTTTTTTTCTTGCAAAGAAAAACTTCCCCTCAACAAACTTAGCTCAGGGTATCTCCCATGTGAGCCTAATTGAGTCATTTGTGCTGCTAAACTGTAACATTTTCTGAGAAATTTGGGCAGCAATGGAGGCTATTTACCAACTGTTGGAAACAGGCAGGCCCAATTTTATCAAGGCTTAGAGACTGTATTCTGCAGAAAATCAAATCATTAGTAATGTAATCCCCAAAAGACTCAAGCTATCAAATGCAGGAACGCAACCTTATTAAGAAATACATATATGTCCTAGCCCCCAAAGCTGCAGTTCAGATACATAATTGCACCACAGCTGTCTTTCTGGAAGTGTCTTCTCTAAGCAAAATCCAGCTGATTGACCACAGAAAAGAGACCTGATATCAGCACTGAGAAATTGAGAAGCTTGACCAAAGGGTGACCTTTCCATTTAAAAACAATAGTTTAGCCAGTGAACACAAGCCCTCCTTTTCCCCCTTCGGATTAATTTAGTAGCCTTAGGGAGATGGATAATAAAGTATTTTGGAGGAATGCAAATACTCAGAATTACTTTTCATGCAAACTACATTCAGAACTTTTCCTTACTTTGCTAAGGATATCCTCTCAGTGCTGCTATAAAAAGACAAAATAAAGTTATACACAAATTGCAGATTCTACTCTTAAAGAGAAAGTAGTTTTTAAAAAGAATGGATACCTGCTCTGCAGCACACATTGGAACACTGTGTGAGATGATGCTGGCACAGGCTGATGTCGCTGGCAAGAATTCTTAAGATGTTTCACTATCCTGACCCACCAGATTTTTTTCAGGACAAAAGTGGAGGGATGCCAGCAGATGCTCATTGTATACAACAAGAGCAACAAACTTTCTGGCAAGTGAGGAAACTGGTGAAGGAAGGGGTCCCAGGTCTCTTGCCCCCAAGAGACCAGCCTAGCTAAAGGCAACACCAGGCTGCTTTAAAATCCCCATGTGCTCGCTAATAACCTCCCACTTCACAGTACCAACAACTGCTCCTTAAGGTGGCCCTTGTCATCCTTAACAGGTGAGGCTTCACAGGTCGCCCCACCCAGAGACTCTGCTTCAATCCTCTGACCACAACACCATCAGGGCCCCGAGTGAGATTTTGCTTGGATTCGGAGTCTAGTTGGCCAGTACCGATTGGTGCCAAGACAGCCCGGCACTTCCACACTGCTGGCTAGCAACCCTTATCCAGTCCACCTTAAATAGGGCCCAGAGTTACTAACTTTCCGTCTAGACTTTGGTGTTTGTACACAGCAGAAAATGTGCAAGGCGTTAAAGGTGCAGTGACCCGGGCTGGAGCATTGCTGGGAGAAGAGCAGGAGGGCGGGGGAGGAGCGCAAACGAGCAAAAAGCAAGTCAAAGCCTGGGCACCGGCCGCTTCGCGAAAGGGTAAAGGTTAGCTGCGGAAGGACAGACCCTGGCAGCGATCCAGCCTAGAAGAACAGCCGCTCAGACGTGCAGATGGGCTGCCGGGTGTTGTTGCTCATTCCCCCACCTCCACCCTTCTCTGCTTGGAGAAAAAGGTTACTCCGTGTTTCCCAGGGGGAGCCGCGCACCTGATCGCATCTGCTTGAATACACAAAGGAAGACGAAAGAAGAGTGAAATTTGGGGCACCCGAACATCGGTTATGCTTGTAATGTAACATTCTGGTGGGGTATATGCCTACTATTGTTGCTTGCACATTGCGGAGCTTTTTGTTTTGTCCACATGACCATACCCCCCACCTTCCTTACTTCCCACCGTCCTCATAATGATTAGCTGATCTCCTTGGCCTCTGGGGATCCTGGCTTTGTTCATATGATGTACATAGAAGTAGCCTTTTGGTCTCTCTTGGTAGATGAAGTATATAATAATTCCCTCCCCCCCCCCCAATATTACCTCTTAATTTTTTACACTAGTGGAAATTGCCACCCTTTTTGGTTGTGTTTTCTTTTAAAATTATTTTATTGAAGTAAATCACACACAACAATGATCTTTGTTAGAGCCAGGAAGCGGGTGGTGCAATTGCTCTGGCTCTCCTAGATGCTTTGGTGGTTTTCATTGTCACTGATTGGGGTATCACTTTGAATTGGCTATACTATAGGTCGTTATGAATGGGTGGGTAGGCACAGTATTGTGATCATTCTCCTTTCTGTGCAGTTGGTTCAATGTCGATAGGAGGGGAGAGGTCCCACTCAGAAGCCCTTGCCCCCCCCCCATAGCGTCACTCCTCTTTAACATCTGTTTGAGACTCTGAGGCTATTGGGAAGGTTATCCATTAGTTTGGGGATAGGCTTTATCAGTAAGCTGATAAGACAGGTGGAATTATGACCACAATTGAGCCCAAAATTTTCTTTGCTAAGCAAGAGTTTCTTTGCTAAATGAGTTGTGCCCCATTTTATGACCTTTTCCCACTATTGTTAAGCAAATCACTAGTTAACTGAAACATGTGATTGTTAAGCAAAACTGACTTCCCCCATTGACTCTGCTTGTGGGAAGTCCCTAGGAAGGTTCCATATGACAACCGAGAGTAGGGGACCCTGCAACCATCATAGTACAAACCAAAGTTTGATCATGTGACTGTGGGGATTCTGCAACAATCATTAAGTGTGAACCACAGACATTCTGACCTGTTAGAATCCTTTCGTTGTATTAAGTGCTCCTTTTTCCCAAGAGCCGGTCAGCTGAGTTAGAACAAATACAGATAGTCCTTGACTTACAGTCACAACTGAGCCCAAAATTTCTGTTATTAAGTGAGACATTTGTTAAATGAGTTTTGCCCCTTTCGATAACCTTTCTTGCTTCAGCTGTTAAGTCAATCACTGCAATTGATAAGTTAGTAACCCGGTCGTTAAGTGAATCTGGCTTCTCCATTGACTTTGCTTGTCAGAAGGTTGCAAAATGACTTTGGGACAACGGTCATAAATATGAACCAGTTGCCAAGCATCTGAATTTTGATCCCATGATCATGAGGATGCTGCAAAGGTAACTGTGAGAAACAGTTAAGTCACTTTTTTCAGTGCCATTGTAACATAGAATGGTCACTAAATGAACTGTTGTAAGTCGAGGAATATCTGTATAGGAAATGGAAGATGGGGCAAGCAACCTAGCAGCAAATAGCTAATATGGACAATAAGTATGCCAAAGCAGAAAAAGAGCTCAGGAAGCTAAGAACAGCAAGAATGTTTTTTTTGTTATGACATTGGAAGAGGAAGAAAAGAAGAGGTGCTTGACAAAAAAAATTGTAGGATGTTAATGGAGGGAGGACAAGAGACTGTTTTTTTCCCCCAAAAGGGAATTATGTTTGTAGTAAATCTAAACAGGGACTGACACGGAGTGGTAATCCAAAGTAAGAAAGTAGATACGGAGCTTGATTGTTCACCTGCAGGCGTTTCATGACCCAACTAGGTAACATCATCGTGTGCACCAGGGACCCCAGAATGAAAGGATTAGTAATAATTTTTCACGGAGGAATCCTAGTAGAATTCTGACAATGAAAGCCAGACTGAAGGAAGTCAATTTGCATTAAAAATTTAAAAAGACATTGAGGAAAGAAATGGATGAATGGTTGCTGTTGTTTATGGCTGTTTCTAAAAATATTTTTAAAAAGTGGAATTTTTATGATTTTAATTATATAATTTCCAATATTGCCAGAGTGTCTAATTCTTGAATTTAAGTAGCTGGTCCTGTACACTGAGAAAGAGAGAGAGAAGGTAAAGTGTCGGAAAAAAAAGGATAATATATTACATCATACTATATGAAAACTATTTTTAATAAAAAAACATGTAAATGAGGACAGAAAGAAGAGGGTGTCAAGCTATTTTCCAAGGCGCCTGAAGGCAGGACAAGAAGCAACAGATGGAAACTAAGTAAGGAGAGAAGCAACCTAGAACTAAAGAGAAACTTCCTGAGAACTAGAACAATTAATTAGTGGAACAATTTGCCTCCAGAAGCGGTAAATGCTCCAACACTGGAGGTTTTTAAGAAGAGACTGGACATCCATTTGTCCGAAATGGTATAGGGTTTCCTGCCTGAGCAGGGGGTTGGACTAGATGACCTCCAAGGTCCCTTCCAACCTTACTACTACTACTACTACTACTACTACTACTACTACTACTACTACTCCTCCTCCTCTTATTTCCAGTTCTGATGTGCAGTGATCTGGCTGAGGGATCATGGGGCTCCGCACCCCACTGCTGATTTCACCCTGCCAGGGGACCCTAAATGGATCAAAAGTTGCCCCGGAGAGGCGACAAAAAAGGAGGGGCACCCCAAAGATCGCAGAATGATGGTGGTCGATCCGCTCGATCCGGGGGAAGCCCTCCAACCCGACAGAAGAAAGGCTAGCTGCACATCAGTGTCTAGCCCAAGCTACAAGCAGCCAAAGTCCAAAAGCATGAACCAGAACAACAGTGAATTAACTTCTAAGGGAGAAAAAAGTATACTGAAATGAAACTAATAACACTATAGTCTGGATAAATCTGAAAATTAAGAAAACCATTAAGATTTTACACCTAAGGAGTTTCAATGAATTTATAAAAAAATAAAACAATTTTATTGTTTGAAAAAGTTGGAAAATAAATAATTATTGACATCTAGTGGAGAATCAGAGCATAGAACAACAACTCTGACTCAGAAATTGGCAAAAAGCCCAGAAACAAAGATTAATCTGTTCCCTTGAACTTTAATAACCTTCAGCCAAATAGAAAACAGCTTGAGAACAAAGAAAAAAATATATATACTGGGCAATATATAAGGTAAAAAAAAGTGTCTGCAGAAAAAGAAAACTTCAATTGTTGTCTTAAGCTCAAGAATTGTTTTCAGAAAAAGAAATGTTTTGATTCTTGGCTAATCTTCTAGGGGGAACATACTAGAAGGCTTCAAGGTGGCTAAATACTCTGGATTGCAACTCTGACTGGTTGATAACTGACCCCTGAATAGAAGAATTGTTATAAAATACTGCTTTCACAGATACCTTGACAACTAGAAACACATTGGATTACAAAAATCATATATAAAGATAAGAACTATATAAGATTTGGTAGGTTTGGATTTTGAGATTGGCTGGCTCGATAAGGCTAATTACAGAGACTATGGTACTGGTAAAATATTATTTGGGAGAGATGAAATGGATGTTGCATGTTTATCTAAAAGGGACAGAAAACCACACCAAATATTCCCTTCTGAAAGATCTAGCCTGGAACATCAGAGATCTGCAGGAGTAATACTCTAAGATGAGACAGGTACTTTTCAGGAGGAAATGTACACAATGCTACAACAGATTCAACGGACACTGTTTTCAAACCACGATGAGATAAAAAATAACTTTGATGACATAAATGAACACATCTTCAATCTAAGCTTACAATTTAAAAACTCTCAAAAAACAACGATAATGAACAAACAAATCAGATAACAGCACAAACTAGAAGTGACTTAAACAGGGAAGCTACAAATGAAGAGAACTATAACTTAACACAAACAGAAAAAAATCTACAAGATCTTATTACAACAATGAAAATTGAAAAGATATATTATCCGACCGGACGTCAAAACAAATTCGAGGATAAGAAAGAAGATTTAACAAAATGGATTATAGAGCTGCCAGGAAAATCATCAGAGTCTGGGAAACAAAAAGTGTATACCTTATTCAACCTGTCCTTCACACTCCCAATAACACCTACAAAAATACAGTAACTTCCTGGCAAGCGGAACATATTAACTTGGAAAGCTATTTGGTAAAAGAAGAAGGCTAGAGTTAGACTTAAAAGATCTGACCTACCAGATGGAGTACTACATGATTAAACATTTGTTTTTAAAAGAATAGATAATTTTGGATATAAAGGGGCTCTATAGTAAGAGGGATAAGAGCTATAGCTAGTATAGTATTTTTTATAATATATAAGATGTCAAAATACTGGGATGATGTATGTGAATGGAAAGTTTAGACATTTAAAGGTAATTAAATCTGAGAGAATTATGACTGAGAAGAATGATTTGAATACCGAGGGGAAAGTAAGCTTAAATAAGAATTTTGAAAACAGGACATATAGTGACTCAATAAGATGACTTTTATATAGTTGAAATATAAACCACTCAAAAAAGATGTTATATGTGGATGTTATAGGATATATAAATAGTATGGTGTCTTTATAATATATGAAATATGACAATATTGGGATGGGGTATGTAAATGGAAAGTTTGGATATTTAGGTAATTAATTTTGAGAAAACTATGATAACAATAGTTTGAATATTGAGGGGAAATTAAGTTTAAATAAGAACTCTGAAAATAGAACACATGGTGCCCTAACAAGATGACTTTTACAAATACAATTGAAACATAAGTTAATTAGAAAAGATGCTATATATGGATGTTATTGTTATCTGTACAAACACAAAAAATGTTTATATTCAACCTTGTATGTATTGAAAATATTATATTTATCTAATGTTGACAAAGAAGAATAACATTGGAAGAAGGGAAGATCAAGGAAACATACTATTAATTAATATATTGATCATGGAATTATAGAAATTATTATTTTTTTCAAATATATGAACCCAGACAACACGCTGTTTGCTAAGCATTAAAGATTGTTATTACAAAATATCAATAAAATATATTTTAAAAAACCATGTAAATGTATTATAGAAAATGTGAGAAAGGGCTTAATCAAGCTCAGTGTTAAATCTGGCTGGTGGCTTTGCAAGAAGAGATGAGTGTTTCCTTCTTACCTGAAAATAAGAACAAGCTCCTTTTTTGCCACACATGTAGCATAAATGCTCTTTTTTGATTTCTGCCATGCAAAAGTTGACCATGCAAAGGGGAACATCAAAGGATGTCTGAACAACCTTGACTGCTATCCCATTGTCCTTCTTTTTTACCCACAATCTCCCATTCCATCATCATCAACACAGAATTTCTCCAAGCTCATTTTTATTATGATGATTATGTGCTCAATTGTGTATTCGGGATGTGTATTAAGGCAACAGTAGCATTACAGTAGAAAACTATGCTTGGGCTGTATGCCCTCTTCCCCCTCTAGAGAAAGAGGAAGAAATAACCTCCAAGCAATTTTGTCTGTGTTGAGAAATTATTAGGGACACATCATCATGCTTTCCCTGGATCCTCCTTTAAGGTCACTGTCCGATTGAACACCAGCTGTAGAAGAAACAAAGGATATTAGTATCCTCTCCTCCATCTTCATGTCCATTTTAGAGAATGACCCTTCCTTCCTGCTCCTAAAACTTTGTTAACGGGGCCAGCAACCTACAGCCCATGGGCCAGAAGTGGCCTATAACCCATAACAATCTGAACCATGGTCCCAAAAAGAAACATACTGTAGTCAATTGGCCCACAAGAATGAGGGAGAGATGGCTTCACTGGCTGCTTCAGTGTGGGTAAAACAAGTCCCCTGTCCTGTGCTGGTGGGAGCAAGCCATTAGGCCCAGGCCAAATGGCAGTGGCAGCATGGCTTCTGGTTTCTACCCAGAAGAAAGTTGCCAACTTCTGTTTTATAAGAAAGTCTCCCCCCCAGTTCTTGTAACTTCGTGGAACCCACCTTTGCATTTGTGCTGTCAGGATCTACTGAAAAGTACCCCAGCCGCTCAAATTGGAATTTGGTGAATGGCTTGGCTCCATATACAGATCGATCCACCAGAGCCTCTTCAATCACATGAAGAGAGTCCTGGAGTGGAAGAAAAAAGGAAGACAAAGCTGAAGTTACAATAATTTCTTTTTCTTCATTGGCAGATTTACTTAAAGCTCTTCATCCCAACACGTTAAAATCTGCAACTTCTCTAAAGTCTTAACTCTTTATATCCATATTCTTTATATCCGTATTCTGGTATGTCTACACTAGTATTGGTATGTCTGACTTCTCAAGAAAATACACTTTAAATTAGGATGGGTGTAGGAGCAAGCAGACTCATTTTGATCAGTAACACATTCCAATTCATAAATATTTCCAAACTCTACTGTGTATTCCTAGAATGGTTGCTGGCACCCAGTAAGATTCAAATTGCATTTTTCTTCTCTTCTGATTGAGCATGCATTCTCTGCAAATTTTTTGAGTATTATTTTTTTATCAACTCTTTTTGTCTCTACTTTTACATCTGAATCTTGTTTTATTACAAACATAGAGTCCCTTGTTTTTTAACTGTTGCAATGTTCTATTTTTTGAATGACAAAAACCATACTTTTCTTAATTGCAGCTTACTCTCTTCCTCACACTGAGGAATAGCAGTCTAGCTTTATCTTAAGTCTGCCCACCCAAATCCTATGTGTTAACAATTCTTCTTGGCCCAGAACTCACAGGATTGATATCACTCAGGAACCCTCCTGGCACTTCGGTGGAGTCTTCAGGATTCTTATGCAGGAACCTGCAAATCAAAAAGTTAGATCGCTATTAGGATGAGAGCCAGTTTGGTTTAGTGGTGAAGGCACCAGGCTAGAAAGTAGGACACCATGAGTTCAAGTCCTGCCTTAGCCATGAAAGCCAGCTGGGTGACTTTGGGCCAGTCACTCTTTCTGAGCCCAACCCACCTCAGAGGGTGGTTGTTGCTGTGGGAAAAAGAGGAGAAGGAAAATGTGTTGGAAAATGATTTGTAAAAATAATAAGGGCAATATGCAAATAAATAAAAATAAAATATTTTTTAAAAAAATAAAAGAAGAGACTTCTAAGTGATTTGCGTGTGACTATCCTAAGCTTCTAGGGAACAATCCAGGATATATGTAGTTAATTTGGTAAAGAGGAAGACCTGAATGGAGACAAAGAAAAGTTAATTCCTGTGTGATTCCTTCTATTAGAATCTTCAAGGGTAAAATTCAGATAGAATTTCCATACCGTAAGGAAGAGGCTGAGTTTAATATTACATCACCTTCACAAATGAGAACAATTTAACAATACTCACAGCTGCTCATACTGGCGGACTTCACACACAAGAGGATCTGATACCCAGTGGATAAAGGCCTTGGGCTTCTCTGCTTCCTCTGACTTTGTGCAAGTCACTTCTAGCTCTTTTACACGTCCACTGGTGTCCTGGGCATAAACATGGAAGTTGTGATATTCTTGTTTCCATCTCAGGCTCCACAATCTCTCTTCTTCCTGAATGCCTTTGCTACCTACACTCAGCTCTGCCTGTTTTTACTCTGATTTAGAAGTTACATTTCTTGACTTTATATAGCTATTTTTCGGCATCCCCCTTGCTATCCTCTTTAATTTACTATTTGGCAAAATAGTAGTCCTCAACTTATAACCCTTCATTTTAACAATGGTTCAAAGTTACTACGGATGGGAAAAAGTGACTTAAGGCCTGAACTCACATTTATGACTGTCATACCACTCCTGTAATCACATGACTGTAATAGGATCACTTGACAACCAGATCACATTTACAATTGGTTGCAGGGTCCTGACATCACATGATCACCATTTACAATCTTTTTTGCCAATTTCTGGCAAAAATCACCTATTGGAGAACTAGATTTGCTTAACAACTGCATGATTCAGAAAATGCTGTGGTGATTTACCTCAGGACTACCCTAAAAATCATCATAAAATCAAGTCCAAATTGGCTTATGATCACAACGACTTATCATGAAAATTCTGGTCCCAGTTGTGGTCATAAGTTGAGGACTATTTGTATTTTCCCCCTCATTTCTCCCCAACATTTTGGCTGTTCTTTAAAACTGGAGAAAAAGAACTATCATTTATCAGATTGCAGTTACCACCAAGAAAGCCCTACAATATTTTCTTAAAAATAATGTATTGTGTAATTTTTTTTTATGTATTTGAGAAAGCAGTGACAACATCCATTTTCTTTTTTCCATCTTAAACTCAGGGGTAAAATATTCATCGTAAGGAAGGAACATGGAACATAAGTTGGGGTAGCTATCCAAAATTGTAAACATCTAGAGCTGTCATTATTACATAGCCTCTCAAGCACTGAGAATGAATATTCTTTTAGTACAACAGTGGGAATTGTCACTGATTCTATTACTAATATTACTGAGCATTAATAGTGTACACACAAATTTATTTATTCGTTTCACAGATGTAAGCTGCCCAATTCTAAAATTATTCTAAGTAATTTGCACCTAGATTAGACAAATAATACAGATAATCCTGGATTTATGACCATAACCCAATTTGACAACCTTTTTTGTGGCAGTCATTAAGCAAATCACCATGGTTGTTAACCTGTGGTCATTAAGCAAACACCACAGCCATTAAGCTAATTCATTATTCATTATGAGCTATTTTTGCCAAAAACTGGAAGAAAATCTGGTTTTCAGCAAAAACATTGTAAATTATGATCATGTGATGCTGCAAAGGCCGTAAATGCAGGCTGGTTATTCAGCAGCTGAAATATAGTCATGTGGCCATTAGGGTGGGGACAGGAATAAGGTCATAAGTACCTTTGGGGGAGAGGTCCTTCATAACTTTGAACAGTCATTAAATGACCAGTCATAAGTCAAGAACGACCTCTAAAAAGCATCTAAGCATCCAGACAAACCATACATTTGACAGACAACCAGGGTTGGTTTATGCAATTCAAATGCGTATGTGCCCTCTAATCCATTAATGGCCTTCAGGCCAGAAAAGATTTGACCGCTCTGTAGTAGTCTATAGAAATGGAACTGGTGGCCTCTTAGAAGATGCTGTGACCTCTACTCACCTTAATGATATTCTGAACAGCAATGACATAGCCAGAGTGCCTCAAACCCACTGGCTGACCCAGTGCTAAGCGCTTGTAGCCTTTATCTGGAACCTGTCAGAGAAGAAATATTAACATCAGCAGAAAACCAATGAAGATGCCTAGGCCAGAAGAAAGCCTCCCGGTTCGCTTCAGTTGCCCAGAAAATAGCGGATGGTTTAACCCAGGGTTACGCAACCTCAGCTCTTTGATGACTTGTGGACTTCAGCTCCCAGAATTCCTGAGCCAGCCATGCTGAGGGAAAAGGGAGTTTCCAAGCTGAGCCATGCTGGCTCAGGAATTCTGGGAGTTGAAGTCCACGAGTCATAAAAGAGACAAGGTTGCCTACCCCTGGTTTAACCTGTTTAACCACCAGCATTTCCAATGCTTTGAAAGGGCAAATATTGTCTCAGCAGAGGATTTGCCCCATCCTGGAAATCCAGAAAAGTTATTGATTTCTGATAGCATCTGACGGAAGTGAATATGATTAATAGGATGGCAGAAATAGCTGGCTCTTCCCTTGGCAGTGATCAAGAACTTATACAAGTCTGTATTCAAGCTAATACAGCATGCAGTTGCCTTCAGTTTCAAAGGGAGACAGATAAATTTATATCGTGATTTTTATTTTCAAGTGGAAGTTAGAAAAAAAAATTTCCAGAGAAAGAAACCTAAAAGGGAAGGGAGTGAGAAATGGGAGACATCACTTTTTAAATATGTTCTTATAGTAAAGTCACATCCATAAAATGGGCAATGGAATCCCAAGCCTTTTAAAATAAGAGGCTGCAGGACTCCAATTTATCCTTCAGCTCATTAACGATCCAGCATGACTTTGAGAGAAGGAAGTCCAAAGGAGCTATATTTGGGTCACATTCAGCAGGCTTTTTTTTGTTGTGGTTAATATGCATACTTTCACTAAAAGGTAAATAAACAAATAAATAAATGTGAGAATAAGTTGAATCAGAGCAATTATTAGACAATAGAACTGATTTCCTAGGAGGCTTAAATTAGGCCGGAGAACCCTCTATTGGAGATGCTCTAAGTCTGAAATTCTTGCGTGAAGAAGGAAGCAACCCAACAAGGCCTCTTCCAACTCTACGAATCTCGCTGTTCTGGCACCATAAATACTGTCTTTCTTTCAAATATCTGAAAACGGAAACTGCCAGGGCCAGAACAAAGTACACTGCAAATCATAAGAGCCAATATTTCATCAAGCAGAAATAAATTAATCTGCAGTGCAGGCATGGCTCTCATCCAGATACTGCGCAAACTACATACAATATCAAGCAAGAAATAGCAAAGGGGATTTGCACACAGCAGATACAGTAGTGGCCAAAATTGTGGAAACCTTTTGGGAAAAGTGTATTTTTGAGGTTTGATGGCGAATAACACCACTTTTCTTTTGGAGTAGTACCATAAAATTATATATCAATGGAAAGATAATTTAATCAAGAAATTAAGTTTGTTCAATTATCTGTACTGTATTCTATGAAAAGTTATAGCCAAATAACCAGAAAAAGGAAGCACAACTTGCTTAGGTTAATATCAGGTAGCTTTCCTTCATCTGACTGTAGCCAATGAGCATGAGTGTTTAGACAGCCAATCAGGTGTCATCTTGTTTTGGCAATGAGCCAATCAGATCACAGTAGGATTCAGTTATTGATGTCATGTATTGAAGCTGAGAGAAGGACATTTGTCAGTGTGTTATGTGATCGCTATCAAGTTGGTTGGGTTTTTTGTGTTCTTTCATTTAGTGAGCTTGTAAAACGTAATAAAATTAAAGTAATGGTGCAAAGAGTTGACTGGTCACCCAGAAAGCGATGTAAAATAGTATTATTAAGTGAACAAGGCTACAGTTATAAAGAAATTAGAAGAAAAATTGGTGAAAACTTAACCAAAGGTGGCATTTCTACTCTATACTTTTCCCAAAAGGTTTCCACAATTTTGGCCACTACTGTAAATAGCTTTTTAGATGTTCTTCAGGATGCAGGAGGGACTATGAGTGCTGCTACTGTCCCCTGCACTCTCTAGGCATCCCCTTCTTGACATCCCATTTCAGACTTTGAGATGAGAATGAAATTCCACTCATGTTCCTCTTATAAAATTGTGCCTGCGGTTACATGGGAAGCACTACTTTTATTCAGTCGAATACCAGTTGAAATTTTTCCGAGACTTTGCTGCTTAAACAGGTCAAGGTTTGTAAACTGAGAGCATCCCAATGAAGCATTTAAGTGGAGTCCACTCTCCTTTGCGTCCTTAGGAGCTCCAAACAATGCCTGCATGAAGAGGGCTTCAGAGGCTATGGATAAGCTGTGAATGATGATTACTTAAAATACTAACACATTGCTTTTTTATTTTTTTAACTTTCAGATGGCATGTCAAGAGCCATTCCTAAAGTAGGAATGGGTAAGATACGGAAGTGGGAAGGACCAAACTAAGCTATTGATCCAACCCAACTTCTAGCCAATAGGTCAGTGGTGGTGAACCTATGGCATGCGTGCCAGAGGCGGCACTCGGAGCCCTCTCTGTGGGCACACGTGCCGTTGCCCCAGCCTCGCCTTCCCCCATGACTCCCTCCTCACCAGCAGTCCCTCTGGAGGAGAGTCGCCCCCGAGTGTGGCCCACACGGAGCAGCGCAGCCAAGGACATGGCAGCCAGGCAGCATGCCCTGTCATACACAGATGCTGCGGGGCGCAGGTAGAGGGCATGGCCGCCACGGTGTTGCTGGGCTACCTGGGCGATCTGTGGCGGGCCCTGGAGGCGGTGAGTGGTCCTGTGGGCAGGCAGGGCAGGGGACAGGGTGGGGGCGGGGCCAGTTTTTGGGCACTCGGTCTCTAAAAGGTTCGCCATCACTGCAATGGGTGCTAAGCTGGTGAAGATGCCTTCAGTTTTGCAGGATCTCCCCATTCCCAATTCTACATTAAACACAAGCATCCTCCTCTTCCATAACTCTTCTGATGTTTTTCTATTGGGCTCACCTCTCGGAAGTCACTTTGCTCAATATAGAGGGTTGGCTGGAATGGGACTTCATGGAAGCCTTTGGTCTCATCAGCAGGGAAATTGGGCGCAAGGATGCTTAAGGTCTAGAAGGAAGACAGAAGCACTGGGGTAGGTTCCAGGATAGATAGCTCATCTTTTCTTTGTCCATCCCATCCCACCCCAAAAGATCACTGGCTTACTTTGTGTGGTGCTGGAAAATTAGTGATGGTCACCCGTAGTGGTTCCAGGACAGCCATGGCACGAGGCGCCTGTTCATTCAGCACTTCCCGTACACAGGCTTCCAGCATATGGGGCTCCGTGGTGCACTGGGCAACTGTTACACCCACCTGTTGGGGATGCAGAGTCGGCCAAAGAAAGCATCAGGAAATGTACCAACAAGCACGGGGAAGGTTTTCTAGGGGCTACATTTGCAACACGTTCTTGCTGTGGCTTTTATTGTCTCTGCAATAAAGCAACTAATCTGTCTGTATCATATCTGTCTGCTGGAAGTTCCCGAGTATGTGATTTAGTGTTTGGAGAGTCAAAATCTATGACTGAGGCTGACTGAAGTGGGAGGAAGGAAGGAAGGAAGGAAGGAAGGAAGGAAGGAAGGAAGGAAGGAAGGAAGGAAGGAAGGAGGGAGGGAGGGAGGGAGGGGAAAGGAAAGGAAGGGGAAGGGAAGGAAGGAAGGAAGGAAGAAAAGGAAAGAAGGAAGGAAGGAAGGAAGGAAGGAAGGAAGGAAGGAAGGAAGGAAGGAAGGAAGGAAGGAAGGAAGGAAGGAAGGAAGGAAAGCCCTTGTGGCTGCTTAGTAACTTTCAACTGTATCAATCAATTCCAAGTTCTAAAACAGGTTCTCTCTCCCTCCCTCTCCCTCCTCTTTCTAGATCACACTGCCTTGGGCAATTGTCCCTAACCTAATATAATTGACAATGCTAGCCATAGTAGAAGGAACTATAATCTAGAAGATCTGGTAGGCACTAGTTAGAAAAGGCTGTCTATACCAGTAGAAAGAATTTGTTGAAGGTCATAAGGTAGGGATGTGGTCATAGTTTACAGTGGGCATGGACATCACTTCCTTCTTTTCTTCTCCAAGCAGGACAACCAGAAAAGGCGTACAGTTCTATTGTCAGAACAATTTTCTCTTCAATTCAGACCAGATACATGCAGAAGAATCTAGAAATCAGACTACAGATGGCTCTCCCTGTTTCAATGCTATCCACTTTTAGGACATCTAAAAGTAGGAATATTTTCAATGCATCTTGCTGTTCACACTGTATTCTCAGTACAACTGGGTCCCTAGAAGGCAATTAACGAAGGGGCCTACAAAAGACAAGCATGCTAAATACCATCACTGATGGCATAGTTGTGGTCTTTCAAGAACTCAGTCAAGCAGTTAGTGACATAGACAATCCAGGTTGAAATGAGGTCCATTAAATCATGAGGCAAGTGAATGAAGTTCATGAAGCAAATGTGCAATTGAACTATAACAGGGCTAGGCAACCTTGCCTCTTTTATGATTCATGGACTTCAACTCCCAGAATTCCTGAGCCAGCCACGCTGAGGGGAAAGGGAGAGTTTCTGAGCTGTGCCATGCTGCCTCAGGAATTCTGGGAGTTGAAGTCCACGAGTCATAAAAGAGCCAAGGTTGCCTACCTCTGAACTATAAGGATACAGATCAGGGTCTCTCTCTGTATTAATATCCTAGCCCACAGACATCTGACAGACTACTGGCTGAACATGGAAACTTTACCTTTGCACAGAAGTTGTTGATAGCCTCTGGTGGAAAACCTCGGCGCCGAAGAGCAGTCAAAGTAAAAAGTCTTGGGTCATCCCAGTCCCTGGAATGCCAACATCAGCAATGAACGTTAACGACTGGACCTTCTTAATTCTGCTGAATTCTGCCCACTCCACCACAACCCCCCCCCCAGGATCAAACCTGCCCCCTTACCTAACAGCCCCTGCCTCAACCAGGCGGATGATTTTACGCTTCGAGACCACCGTGTAAACGAGATTGAGGCGTCCATATTCCCACTGCACTGGGCAGTAGACATCCAAGGCATTGCAGAGCCAGAAATAGGAAGAACGTCTGTCAGGAAAGAGGAGAATGATGTGTATGAGGTCACATTCAAGAAGTAGGATTGATTCCTTTCTCAGGCGAACGTGAGCAATGCAGTTTTGTGATTTCAGTTTTGTGAATTTTGTTTAGGCTTCTGGCTGAGGAATTCTGGGAGTTGAAGTCCACAAGTCTTAAAGTGGCCAAGGTTGAGGACTCCTGTTCTATGGTACAAGTTAAGAACATCAACTCACAGACAATCCCTACTTACAAACAGGCTGCCTGTCATTAAAAATGATGGATGGCTTTGTCCTTCCTTGAGCCAATGAACTGCCGAAGCTACACCATGTTTGCATGAACTGCTGAAGCCATGCATATTTAATATGCAGGCTGTTTTCAGTGGTTCACCGAAACGTTGAGTAATTTGTTGGCTCAAGGAAGGAGAACATTGTCCACCATTGTTATAGTTGGCACTGCATTGGTGTGTACAAGGTCCAACTTACATACAAAATGACTTAAAGAGAGTTAGGACTGGAACTCACTCTTAACCTGGGCACTGTCTGTATATGTTTTCAAACAAGAGCATTTTCTTTTGAAGAGCCCAGGAGCAAAAACTCAAAAAAGGGAAGTTGAGACCTAGACAATTGTTTAAGGCTCATTAAAGGTAAGAAATAGAATTCTCCAGATAAGGAACATTAAATGGTAAATTCTGCTTATGTTCAGGGAACTCAAAGAATCTATATGCATAAGATGGAAACCTCCTAAATCTTTGGCATACTTGTGTCTATAGGAAAAGGCGGGAAAGAAGAGAAGTGACAGGGGAAGCACAATTCTCTTCGTCTTTCAACATGAGCCATGCTGCTATCTCAGTGGTTCTCAACCTGTGGGTCGGGACCCCATTTGGGGTCGAACGACCATTTCACAGGGGTCGCCAAACAACGCAGTCCACCATTTTTTTCCCCTTTTCCTTAGCTGTGCTACTCCCTTTTATTCTATCGGCTTTTGAAAGCCAATAGAATAGACTCTCTTGAATAGAGTCTAATTCTATTGGCTTTCAAAAGCCAATAGGAATTGTCCAGGCTGTCTCTGCCCTGCTGAGCCCGCCAAAAGTCCCATTCTGCAAACGGTGCTGCACCAGTTGAGTAGTCCTCGACTTACGACCGGTTGAGTAGTCTTCGACTTACGACCGGTTGGGGGTCGCGGCATTAAAAAGGTTGAGAACCACTGGGTTCCGATAGAAGATGAACAATATCTGAAGGGAACTAGATTCCCTAACCCTTGAGATAAGGGATCTTTCCCAAAAACACAGTCTTACCTGGCCTGAAATTCTTTGGTGCAGAGTGAGTGAGTGATGTTCTCCAGTGAATCACAGAGGCAGTGTGTATAGTCATAGGTGGGATAAATGCACCTGTGATGCCAGAGAAAACCAAAAGCTCACTTCCAAAACTCTCAGTGGCTTCCACAGTCATCATATCCTCCTAGGAATACTTTTTTTTAGCATTGTTGGTCATTGACTTACAATAATTCATTTAGTGACTGTTCGAAGTTACAACAAAAAAGTGATTTATGACCATTTTTCACACTTACAACCTTTGCAGCATCCCCACAATCACTCGATCAAAATTCAGATGTTTGGCAACCGGCTCGTATTTATGACCGTTGCAGTGTTCATGTCATCACCTTTTGCGACCTTCTGACAAGCAAAGTCATTTGGGAAGCCAGATTCGCTTAACAACTGTGTTACTAATTTAACAACTGCAGCGATTGGCTCAATTTAACAAATAGAGATATTCTTGTTCTTGAAGGGTGGGATTTATTATATGGTTGGCATGCATATTTAATTTTTGATAAGAAAGTAGATTTGGTCTTTAAGTCACATATTTTAAGATATGCTTTACTTCGAGTTTGGAAAAAATATTATTATAAGTTAAATTATAAAATACCTATTTGGGGGATCCCTGGACAAGCAATCCAGGGGGTTTCTAAGGGGGTGAATTTTGACAACATTTCATACAAAGAATTACTTACTTGGTCAGGTACTGATTGGCAATTAAAGTCTTCTGATGTGTTAAGGCAAGAAAACATTTTACAATCGTGGTTTCAATATTTGCAAATTGTGCAGAGATGGACTTTGGATAAGAAAGTGGGAATTACTTTAGTAGATGAAAATTTGGTAATTCAGATCAAGGATCAGAAATGTGCCCATATTAAAAGAATTTATAATGAGTTAATAAAATTGGATTCAGAAACAGAGTTAGTTAAAGATTGTATGATTAAATGGGCCCAGAATATTCAAGAACCGATCTCGTTGGACTTATGGGAGGTAATTTGGACTAGAAATGTTAAATTTACGCAGGCCCAGAATTTGAGGGAAAATTTTTACAAAATGTTTTATAGATGGCATTTGGATCCTAAAAAGTTGTCCTGTATGTACCCGAACCTGCAACCTAAATGTTGGAGATGTGGTTGCTTGGATGCAACCTATTTTCATGTTTGGTGGACTTGTAAAGTTATTAAAGCCTTCTGGATTATGATTTGGTGGAACATTCAAAAGGTTTTTAAAAGGAAGATTAAGTTTACTCCCCAACTGTTTCTTTTGGGAATTTTCGTGGACTTTAATGTTAAAGAAACTATCTTAATGTTGAATTTAATAACAGCAGTAAGATTACTGGTGGGTCAATATTGGAAGAAGGATACTCTGCCTTCTTTAGAAAAATGGGTATTTAAGGTTTCTAATTTAGCAGAAATGGCTAAAATTTCTGCTTATTTAAAGGACCATTCACAAGAGAGATATTTTAATGTATGGAGAAGGTGGATAGAATATGTTCAGAAGAAATATGGAACTACAAAGTTTCACTTATTCTATGAGTAATGATTTTGTTTATAAACTTATGATGTTAAAGTTTGAAGAGAGTTAAGGGTTTTTATGATTTTGTTCATTGTATAATTAGTAAACTTAAATAGATTATGTTTAATATGTTTGCATAATCCTGTATTTTGCTCTGGGAAGTTGGGGGTGGGGGGTGGATGGGTTGAAGTTTAAGTAGTTCAGATAAAGTAGAAATAGTTTTATTGTATATAATATTAATGTTTTAATTTTGAGAGAGGAACTGCTCGGGCATTTCCCCTGGACCGCATCAAGAGGGAGGAGAAGAAGGTGAGAAGTATGTAGGAAGGCTGAGGTGAAGGAGGAGAGGGGGTGAGTGAAGAAAAAGAGGGAAAGAAGTAAGTTGATTTGAGGTGGGATGTGGTTTGGGGGGAAATGGGCGGGCAAGACCGAATGTGGTGTGTATCAATTTGTTTTATTTTTTATCTGAAGTATTTGTAAGATTGTTATGTATTGTAAAGTTGAAAATAAAAATTTTTACAAAAAAAAAAAAACAACTGCAATGATTCACTTAACTTGCCACTTAATTGTGGCAAGAAAGGTTGTAAAATGGGGCAAAACCCACTTAACAACTATCTCACTTAGCAAAAGAAAACTTTAGCTCAATTGTGGTCATAGGTTGAGGACTTCCTGTATTGTCCCTTAAAATGCTTTCATATACTTTCTTTCCTGCAATTTTAATTGTTTATGTGCAAAAATTGCACTTATCCTGAAGATGGTGGTGGGAGGCTATGCTCTATCTGAGAAGACCCAAAGACATTGGGGGAATAATTCCAGACTCCAGCAGTAACATCAAAGGCTTAATACCTCTGAAGCCACAGCCCAGGATTAAGCACTGGAGCACATCCAACCCAGTGAGAACAACTGCCTTACTTCACTAGTCAGAAAGAAAACTTCCACACTACCCAATCCCAGTCTCAACAATGATCACACTAGACATCTAACCCCACATACCATTTGTCACCACTACGGTGGTGTGGTGTATATTTAATGCGATAAGCAACAGGATCCATTTTTCCATCCTCCATCACCATCTTCATGCGCAACGTAGCCTCTCCCTCTGCAAACTTTCCTTTGCGCATGTCCTGAAGAAACGTAATACAGTTTCAAATCACTCAGATAGGAAAACCTTCTATAAAGCAGTATTGCAAGTTTTTACTAAAGAAGACGCACATTAGACAGATGTCTAATGAACGTGATGTACAGTGAGGGAAAAAATTATTTGATTCCCTGCTGATTTTGTATGTTTGCCCACTAACAAAGAAATGATCAGTCTATAATTTTAATGGTAGGTTTATTTTAACAGTGAGAGACAGAATAACAACAACAACAACAACACAAATCCAGAAAAATGCATTTCAAAATGATTTCTGAAAAAAACTGGCTCAATTTTTTCTGAGTCTTCATCAGACAGTACAGCATAATGGTTGTGAAAAATAGTTGTGAAACAGTGTTCCTTCAAATATTGTTAGCTCCAAATTGTGAAGATTCCCCAACTAGGAGTCAGTTTGGTCTGGTGATTGAGGCACCAGGCTAGAACCCGGAGACAAGAGTTCTAATCCTGCTTTAGGCATGAAAGTTGACTGCTGACTTTGGGCCAATCACCAGGAGACTTAGTCTGCCTTAGGCATGAAAGCCGACTGAGTGATTTTTGGCCAGTCCTTCCCTCTCAGCACAA
This sequence comes from Crotalus tigris, assembly GCF_016545835.1. NCBI lineage: Eukaryota > Metazoa > Chordata > Lepidosauria > Squamata > Viperidae > Crotalus > Crotalus tigris. Next base: position 4,936,444 of record NW_024100512.1, read on the forward strand.
CTCACCTAACCAGAGGAGTTGCTGTTGTGGGGAAAATAGGAGGAAGAAGTAATAGGTATATTCGCCATCTTTGAGTTATTTATAAAAAAAATAAAATAAAGGCAGGATAATATATAAACAGGAGGGTCAGAAATACGAGGTTATAAAAGATGAATAACAAAGAAGTTGATAACGCAGCCCTAATTCCTGCAAACAATATTGAACCACCTTAGACCCATTCTGAGGAGCCCTGGACACTCCCATGCTTTTTCTTGACGGACAGGCCATCTTAGTGGACGCACACACCCTACCTCAAAAAGAAGGAGGGACTCTTCAATTGGCCGGTCTCGCCATGGAGAAAGGGGAGGACTGTGTCCTTTGATTTCTTCCACTTTCTGGTGACAAATATAAGCATGGCCTCTGGGAAAGGGAAAAAAAAAAAAAAGACATCAACTACAGAGACAAGGAGTATGATCTGGGCAGGAAGGAACGACCGCGCATTACAGTCAGACTTTTCTAATCCCCACTGTAAAAAAAAGGAAGATTAGAACAAAGGACACTTTGGGGGAGTACACGAACAAGTTAATGGACACTTTTGCAGCATTTTTGAGGCTACCTGGGTCTTCTCACCTTTTAATGAGGTCCACTGCCAAGGCATACAACTCATCAAAGTAGTCAGAGGCATGTGTCACTGCATACGGAGTGTATCCTAAGGGAAAACAATACCAAAATGTGATAAGGCCGTATTTGATCAGTCCCGTTGTCATAGAAAAAGGCAAATTCAAGGCTTTTCAAGATATTGCTACACCCCCCCCCCAAAGGACTCCCATGAAAAGGCCACCAGCACAAAAGGAGTCTCCCAATTGCTACACATAAGCCGGAAGGCCTGGTGTAAAATAGGGGTGGGGAATTATGGCCTTTTTATACTTGTGGACTTCAACTCCCAGAATTCCTGAGCCAGCGTGGCTCAGCTTGGAAACCTCTCCCTTTCCGCTCAGCATGGCTGGCTCAGGAATTCTGGGAGCTGAAGTCCATAAGTCATAAAAGGGCCATAGCTCTCCATCTCTGGTGTAAAACATGGCAGCTTTCCTCAGCCTGTGGAAAAGCCAAGAGGTTTCCTTGCCATTTCAACCTCAGGCCCATTCAGCAAATATAGCCTTTCCTCCCGCTGAGCATCTCTACCTCCCTTGCCCTGAGTTTCCATACCTAGCCACTCCACTATGTCTAGGATGCCCGTAAAATACTTCTCCTCTTCTTTTTCGGGGTTTGTGTCATCATAACGCAGGAAGCAAATTCCACCGTTTGCCTGGTTGGGGGAGTGTAGGAATTAAACAGCACAGTCAACCAGTTCCCTGGTTCATCAAAAAAACTTGTTTTTCTTCCCAAATGACAGCAAAATTAGAGCACCATCAGAAAAACAATACTTCAATAAAAATCACCAAACAATAAAATTGCCAAAAGATATGGGGTCAAAATAGCTAATAATAATAATAATAATAATATCATCATCCCAGGTCCAGGGTAAGGACTCGATAGGTAGACAAAATACCAAATCCAGTCTGAACATCTGGCTGACTGTGTGATGATTAATAATAATAATAATAATAATAATAATAATAATAATAATAATAAGTTGGAAGGAACCTTGAAGGTCATCTAGTCCAACCCCCCTGCTCAGGCAGGTAACCCTATACCATTTCGGACAAATGGTTGTCCAGTCTGGTCTTAAAAACTTCCAGTGTTGGAGCATTCACCGCTTCTAGAGGCAGGTTGTTCCACTGCTTAATTGTTCTGTCAGGAAGTTTCTCCTTAGTTCTAGGTTAAAATCCATTCACTCTTCCAGAAAAACCATCAGCCACTATTCCTTCAAGCTATCTTCCAAGATGCTTTACTGAACTTTTGTGAGCTCAAAGAAAGTTGAATTCATCCCATTCCCCCCCCCGCAGAAAAAATTACTCAACATCCAACCTTAATTTGCATGTTTCCTGCATTGTGGTTGTGTAACTATTAACTGTGAATTAAAAGAAAGTCTTGTGATTTAAACACATCAGCAAAACAATCCAGGACTTTTCATTAGCATTTGTTGCTTTTAAAAGTTGCTAAACTGTGCGTAATAAGAAGATGGAACTGGAAAAAAGTTAAATTAAACCTTGGTAACATTTTCTTCCCGATAAAAAAAGAAGGAAATGTATAAGGACCAGGCCTCCTGTAAGCTTATCAAGATGGCACTAAAGATTTGCTTAGCTTTACGTGTGAAGCTTTATTTATTATGTATTTATTAAATTTATATTTCATCCATCCCTCTGTTACAGCAATTCTGGGCATTTTTGTGTAATTTATCTGAAATCTTTAGGTTTAATTAGTCTCCTTTGGGATTAGTAGATATTAGCAACTATATAATATAGTGCAGGCCAAATACTGGTACACACCTAGTTACAGTGGTGGGATTCAAATATGTGAACAACCAGTTCTTTGTGTGGATGCCACTTCCAGAAGTCCGTTCTGGGCCTGGGCAACAAAAAATTAGCTACCAGTTCTGCCGAAGTGATGCATACTGACTGAATCCCACCACTGCCTACTTACATGTAAGACCTGTTGAATTCAATAGGCCTTCTTTAAGTAAAAATTGCAACCAACTAGCATTTCTATTTTTTTAAAAAAATAAAATTGGAAATTCAGGCAAATGCTCAAAATACAGTTATACGTATAACTGTTTGACTCATGATTCAGAACAGAAACTTAAATAAGTAGTATTTATGAGATATACAATTATATCACTCTACCTCCACTATTGCTGTTAATTAGCACACCAAGGCTATTTAGGAGATAATGGAAGTTGTAATCCAACACTCCCAGATGACATGAAGTCAGGGTGTAAATAACTGTTACTCAAAGTTTTCTTACTCTGCTGCAAACATATTTATGTTGAAAGCTCATTCCTAGTCCTTCCCTGGGAAGCTGCTCAGAGTTGATTTGGATAGAGAAATGGTGGTATATAAATTTAAATCCTTCCATTCCCTACCATCCAGTGAGCTGAAGAAGCTTACAGTGTTTCTCAACCTTGACAATTTTAAGGCATGTGGACTTCAACTCCCAGAATTCCACAGCCAGCATTCTGGGAGTTGAAGTCCACATGCCTTAAAATTGTCAAGGTTGAGCAACACTGTAATCTAGGATGAGAAGTGAAACGTCTTCAAAGAAAAACAAGAAAGTCCAGTTGCCTTTTGATAAACCATCTTTGTGACAACTATGACCTGGATGACTGAGAAGCTCCATAGACATTTAACAGAAGCATCCATTAATCAGCTGCACTGACATATAAAGCACTACTGATTGGAGCCACTTGAGATGTATATCTTGAGAAAATATTATCTTTTAGGAAGAAAACAGGTGTGAAGCACAGAAGCTAGACATGCGAAAAATATCCATATTAGGCTTTGGATACAAATCAAGCAATTTCTACAAAGTCCACTGTTGTACTCAGTTCCCTCTAACAGTCGTCCAAGTCTTTAAGCCTGGGTTTTTGGGGGTCTTTTCCCAGTGGAGGTGCCAAAGATTTAACCTGGATTTACATCTAGCAAAGATTACCTTCCTTCTACTATTGAGATATGATTTGCTCACATTTCTGGGAAAGTAACATTACATCACTGAGGTGGTCATGAGCCTCTGTCGGGATAAATCCCACCCTCCAACTCAAGAGGAAGAGAAAAAAGTAAGGTTCTACATTTAGGCAAGAAAAACCAAATGCACAGGTATACTACAGATGGTACCTTGCTCAATAGTAGCAACTGTGAGACGGATCTCGGAGTCCTAGTGGACAATCACTTAAATATGAGCCAGAAGTGTGCTGCAGCTGCCAAAAAGGTCAACACAGTGCTAGGCTGCATTAACAGAGGGATAGAATCAAGATCACGTGAAGTGTTAATACCACTTTACAATGCCTTGGTAAGGCCACACTTGGAATACTGCATCCAGTTTTGGTCACCACGATGTAAAAAAGATGTTAAGACTCTAGAAGGAGTACAGAGAATAGCAACAAACATGATTAGGGGGCTGGAAGCTGAAACATATAAGGAACGGTTGCTGGAATTGGGTATGTCTAGCTTAATGAAGAGAAGGACTAGGGGTGACATGATAGCAGTATTCCAATATCTCAAGGGTTGCCACAAAGAAGAGGGAGTCAAGCTATTCTCCAAAGCACCTGAAAACAGGACAAGAAGCAATGGATGGAAACTAACCAGAGAGAGAAGCAACCTAGAACTAAGGAGAAATTTTCTGACAGAACAATTAATCAGTGGAACAACCTGCTTCCAGAAGTGATGAATGCTCCAACACTGGAAGTTTTTAAAAAGAGACTGGACAGCCATTTGTCCGAAATGATATAGAGTTTTCTGTCTGAGCAGGGGGTTGGACTAGATGACCTCCAAGGTCCCTTCCAACAACAACAACAATAATAATAATAATATTCAAACCCACCACGAAATCAGAGTGTGCAATGAGGTTCAAGCATCTCACCTTGGCATAGCCAAAATTGAAATTGATAGCTTTGGCATGACCGATGTGCAGAATGCCATTGGGTTCAGGAGGGAATCGTGTGCGGACCTAGGCAAACACATTTAGATCATGTCAACAAAGATTCTCTTCAACAGATCCCATGCCTGCTCACCATGCCAAATTTATTTATAACTACAGCATCTCTTTAGGCTAAAGATCACCAGTAATACAGTACAACTGAACTGTTCCAAGCAACTTATACTGATTCATTCTACAGGTGACAGCATAACAGAAAAATCATATTCATTAGTTACATATGTTCTAGAGGATTCAGTGAACATGAATCCCACTTTAATAAATTATTGGCACTACACTTTACAGCTCTTCCCAATTTATTTTAAATATGCACATAGGTTTTTGTGAACTCCTTCTAACCAGTTTTTTTTTTTTTTTTTAATTCCTGGCACCTTCCTGGACAACTCCCTAAAGTTTTCTTGGCAAGGTTTTTTTGGAAGTGGTTTGCACTTGTCCTCTTCCTAGGGCTGAGAGTGAAGGATTGGCCCAAGGTTTCCCAGTTGGCTTTGTGCCTAAGGTGGGACTAGAACTCAGTTTCCCACCTGATGTCTTAACCACGATCCCAAACTGACTTAGTTGGGGAATCTTCATTAATTTGGGGCCATAATATCTGAAGGAACACTGTTTCACAACCATTTTTCCCCTCCAAAGCTGACAATCAATCCAGCTGCTTACCCTCCATGCTGACAAATAGAAAGGTGTTGCCCCCCCCTTTCTCCCAAAAGCTCAGTTTGAGAAGTACAGTATGCTTATTCCTTTTAGTTTTTTCTGTCTAATTATCTTATGGGAATGGGATTCATCTTAAATCCAGGACTCTTGCTTTAAATACACTTTATTAATATATAATTCATTATCTGCAATGAAGCTATTTAATTGACATTTTAATATGGTTTTACTTTTTAGCACTTAGACTTGACAAAGGTTAAAACTTTTAGCTCCTTTTTTAAGCTTTCATTTTTAGACTGTGAGTTTAAGTTACGCAGGTCAGTGATTGCACAAAATCAGCCTCTCCAGTTTAGAGGATCTCGGTCTGCCCATCACTCACCTGTCCACCTGTGATCTCTAAATGCTTCTTCAATAGATCCATGGTGTTAGGTGTGATGATGTAGCCTTCAGTTTTATAGTTCTCACCTGGAAAGGCAGAGAACGCAGCTCAACTCAGGAAAGTAAAACATGGTCAGTGAACACAGGATTTCTTTGCAATAAATGTAACTGTGCTCAAATAAATACAGCTGGGACAATTTTCTCCTAAACTACCTATCCAATGTCCATATTTAATCCACTCAAATTTTTGGCTGACTGCTATAATCAAGGGCTTCACAGTGACTAGATGCCAACTCTTCAAGGTAGTCCAGGCAGGAAACCAAAACCATAAATACCAATACTACTACTTTTATTGTAAGATTAGAACAAAATCTTGCAAGTCTGTAAGCACTTTGCCCTTCACTGCCTTTACTTTCAGATAACTGGACAGCCGTTTGTCTGAAATGATATAGGGTTTCCTGCCTGAGCAAGGGGTTGGACTAGATGACCTCCAAGATCCCTTCCAACTTTATTATTATTATAACTTTTTGAGACTTTCCCCACCCCATCCCTCCTCTGGAATCAGATTCCTCCTATCAGAGTGTTGTCTAGTCTGTGGCTCTTCCTCCTGTCTTCCAAGGTTATTCTCACAACCCACTACATCAGGGTTTCTTAAGTCAGATTTACTGGCATCCTGTCCGATGGAGCCCTGCGTTACAAGAGGCTATTTAGTAGCAGCAGGAGTGAACTCAGTGTACAAAATAGCATCAATATCTGATGGCTGAGCAATCTTTTCCATCCTATGGCCCACAGAGTGGTTTTATGCCCAACCTATGACATCAGCAAAATGTACAGGCAGAGCTCTTTAAAAAAAAAAATCTTATTTCAAAGGGGGTGTATGTTAATGAGTATGCAGTAGCAATAGTGCCGTAAGCTCTAGTCCTTAAATTGGTCCCCAAACAGGGAAAATTAGATGTATTAGTGCATCTAATACACTAAGGGGGTGTATTAGATGCCTTAGTTTAAGGCAGTGTTTCTCAACCTTGACAATTTTAAAGCATGTGGACTTCAATTCCCAGAATTCCACAGCCAGAAATGCTGGCTGTGGAATTCTGGGAGTTGAAGTCCACATGCCTTAAAATTGTCAAGGTTGAGAAACACTGGTTTAAGGCATCAGCATTGTGAATTTAAATCTCCCAACTCCATGTAAATGGGATTGAACATGCACTTTGTTGGCAAACAATTCTAGTGAGCCACAACTGAAATGCTGGAAGCTGACTGTGACCTCCTGGTTGCCTATCATGTGTGCTAAATGCTAACATTTAACCCATCAGAGCTTCTCTGATCTGTAATTTATCCAAAAGTAGATTGCAAGAAGTCCAAGGCAGCTTACCTGGCTTGTGGAATTTAAGTGCTTCCCCTCTCAACTGCTCCAGGAGTGATTTTGTCTCTTGGTGTGGTTCCCCTAAAGAGCATTGGTTTGGATATTGTTTATTTATTTATTAAATTGATACGCCACGCATCTCATTATCCAAAGCAACTCTGGCATAAAACCCAGAGAGTTAAATATCAGGCATTCCAAAGCATTCCCATTTATAATAGCCACTATCATTATAGTTATTCTTCCCTGTCCACTACTTTTAACGGTGGCCTTCTTTCCTGGTTGCCTTTCTATTTTTTTCTATATCTAGCCTGAATCAGGACTTCTTCTTACTCGTATTTTACTTGTAATATGAAGGGCCGTCTACCACTATGAAATACAGTTAGTATTAATAGGAGTTAACAGAAGAAGAAGCAATATTAAATATTGCAGAACATTCATCACAGGAAGAAGCTGCCAGAACTAAAGATGTAATGTCTAGTACAGTGGTTCTCAACCTATGGGTTGCGACCCCATTTGGGGTCGATTGACCATTTCACGGGGGTCGCCAAGCAAGGCTGTCTGCCATTTTTTCCCCTTTTCCGGCAGGTGCCTTACCTCCCTTGGGCTGGCCCTTGGGCTGGGCCAGCTGGTGGCCCAGCCGGTGGTCGGCCTGCTCCGTCTCTGCCGCTGGCCAGCTACGCCTCGGTCGGCGCAGGGGGCGGCACCACACATGTGGCGCTCCCAGGCAGGGAAAGTCCTCAACTTACAAGCGGTTGGGTAGTCCTTGACTTACGACCGGTTTAGTCCTCGACTTATGACCGGTTTAGTCCTCGACTTATGACCGGTTGGGGGTCGCGGCATTAAAAAGGTTGAGAACCACTGGTCTAGTAGGAATGGTAACCAATTTTCTGGTTACCATTAAAGTCATAATCTGGACATAGTCTCAATTTGCAGGAACCCAAATGCTAGGCAGCCTCTGCCAAAATGGCCAACAGTTACAATGCAACCAACAGAAGATCAACAGTAGGCCACGCATTATGTACTAATGTTTTAGATTGGAATTTTGAAGACATACAAGGCATTAAATTGTTAATAAAAGTTGAATCTTCTTCATGCTCAAATAGAATGGATCTCACTGCATGGGAAGCTATAAAAGCTATGGCAATAATCTAACTAGCTGGTACTGTTCAAAGTGGAAGCAATTCTGCAGGATTTCAGACTGCACCCCTTCCTAATCTTCCTAGAAATAGGAAAAAGGCTGAATCTAGAACCTCTTGCATACCAAAAATGTACATAACCATGAGTGGCAACTTTTCCTAAGAAACCTTTGAGTAAGTTACCTACAGCTCCCGCAACATTACAGAAGACACAAATAATCTTGTATTGTGCACAGCTGCACAGCCTCAGATATTGGCTGTGGCTCAGTTTCCCTCCACAGATGTTGGATGAAAAGTCTCAGAATTCCCAACCAGTTGTGTTCCCAGATGCCTGGGAATTTTGGAAGGCTAGGTACCAGATAGTTGTGGAGAACTCCAAGTTGGAAGAGATTCTCAGTGGTTAATTGGAAGACCCTTGTTCTCCAAAACTGCACTAGAGGGCAGTCCTGACCTTAGCAGAAGCTGAACATTTCTTAACTGGCAAAAATAATTTTCCAAGGCAGAACTTAAAAAAAAAAAAAAAAAAAAGCAAGCACTGTTAATGACTACCCTGCTAATTCTCTATGTCCTTTACTGACAGGGCAGGTGGACGTTGAAAGGTTGCAAAGTCCTGTGGCTACAAGTGCCAGAGAGGGTCCACCATGGAGACAGAGCATTCCAGAACTTAATTGCAATAGACAGCTAGATGCGTACAAAGCAAAGCAGCCAGTCAACAAAGGCCTTACCATTTTCCACCACCACTGATTTCCCCTTCTCTGGCTCAGTATTACGGGCCTTCGGGGCCTGAGAAGATAAGACAAACAAGAAATAACCACTGGGTATCATCCAATCTGGCCTCAGTAGTTAACAGAAGACATGTTCCTAACAGGACCACCACAGGCAGAAATCTAGCAGCTAAAGTTTTCTCCTAGAACAATGATGGCGAACCTTTTAGAAATCGAGTGCCCAAATTGCAACCCAAAACCCACTTATTTATTGCCGGGTGCCAAGTGGGCGTGGGCCACTGGGTAGGCGGGGCTGTGGTGGTCATGGCAGATTGGGTGGGTGTGGCCAAGGTGGCCATGGTCACCTCAATGTTCTTGTGAGGAGGGATGCCTGTGAGGGTGGGCAGGGTTGGGGGAGATCCAGGGGGTCTCTGGCAGGTGGAGCAGTAGGCAAGAGGCTCGTCTTGCGGGGTGAGGCGAGGCAGGATGGGGGTGCCATTGCCATGGGGCAAGGCAGGGGGGGGGTGGCTGCTGCCTGACACCATTGGCCCCCGCATACAGAGGCCAGTGAGTGCATGGGGGCCGATGGTGTCCATCAGCAGCCATAGCCTGCCAGCCCCTTGACCGGCGCACTCTGGGGCTCCGCAGCCCACCGCCAGCAGTTCAAAGAAGCTGCCTCTGAGCTGGATGGCCGGCTGACAGCTGAGGAGGCGATGCAATGGGTCATGCCCGGAAAAGTAGAGCATGCGAGGCCAGGAGGGACGGGATGGTGGGGGGAGGGAAACCAGCCGTGTCAGGATGCATCTGGCCAAATGGAACCTCGGTGAGTTAGCAGGCGGCTGCTTGAAGAGGAACAGTTGCCATCTCCGGGGCATGGCGCGTGTGCCCACAGAGAGGGCTCTGAGTGCCGCCTCTGGCACGCGTGCCATAGGTTCGCCACCACTGTCCTAGAATAAGAAGAGGATGCTGGGAAAACTTTCCTGCCTCCTGGCAGGAAACAAACAGGGGAAAGGAAAGACAGCTACATTTCCAGCTAAGGGAGGATGGTGTTCTGACAGGCTCCAGCAACAAAAAGGCTTTTTAAGCATTTAGCTTTGCCAGAGAGAAGTTTCACTGGCCATTTAAATCCATCCCTAAGCACTTTAATTAAGGGCATGATCATCCTAAAGCATTTATGCATATGCCAGCACAGGATCGCCTGGCCCCAGAACCTTACTAACCTTTGGAAAAGCTCTAAAATCCCGGCTTTTCAAATATGCCCGAAGGCTAGGTGATTTGTGCTCTCAGTTAGTGGAGGATGGATGACTGGTATTTATGGATATTTTTCTCTCCCGTGTTCTATATTTGCCTATGTCAGGGGTAGGCAACCTTGGCTCTTTTATGACTCGTGAATTTCAACTCCCAGAATTCCTGAGCCAGCCATGCTGAGGGGAAAGGGAGAGGTTTCCAAGCTGAGCCATGCTGGCTGAGGAATTCTGGGAGTTGAAGTCCATGAGTCGTAAAAGAGCCAAGGTTGCCTACCCCTGTCCTATGTGGTTTTACATAATTTTTAATGCAGTTCTGACTCTGTATGCTGCCTGGAGTCTTTGGATTGGGTGACCTAAATGATAAATTAATAATATTTTTATTAGGTATATTTATTAATACCTAAATAATAAATGTACCTCAATAAAGAGCAGGGTCAGAGAGCATCATACCGTCCCTCTCTAGTAACTGTTCCTGCCTCCTTAGGAATGACCATCTAAAAAGCTCTGAGACCATCTGTGGCAAATTGTCCCCATCTCCAACCCCTCATCCCAAGATGACAAATGTTTGTGGATCACAATAAATGTGAGCTCGCCAATAAATGTGTGCTGGGGGGCAAGAAACAGCCAACTAAACTACCTTGGATTTCTTTTCCAGGTCAGCTTCTGTCTTTGGGCCTAATAAGTTTAGAACCTGCATGAGAAAGACAAAAATAATGTTAAAAACAGGGAAAGGAACGGGATGGCTTATATCAAATTTAACTTCATTTCTTCAGCCAACAGACAAAACCTCTTTTTTCAGTGGCCTCGAGGTAGGGTTCTTCTTACACAAGAGGCAGGCAATATGCAGTCAGAGATTGCACTATGGAAATCTGGGGACAACGTGACCAAATTTTAGAGAGGCACTTTCAATTTGAAAACCAAAGGTGGAACGCAGACTCCCTGTGATTACTCCCGTCCTTAAAATCCACCAACCTCCTGAAAAACACAGTGAAACCGTATTGCCAAAAATCTAGTAGCGAAGTGTCCAAATTTCAACAGAATCTTTTTGGTTTTTCCTTGGTTTATGGGGGATGGAGTTAAAAGGGTGGGAATAATAGTGGTGGGCCTCTGGCAGGTGAAACATTCCCAGTTCCATCACTAAAATCTGCTCCCAAAACAAAAAACAGTCCCCTTGGCTGAACTGAAGCCCTTGTCCCATTATAAGCTGTCGTCCCTGTTGTTATCAAGCCAAAATTACACCACAAATGTCCTAGCTACCTTAGTAGCCTGTAGATACTACAAGATTCAGGACAATATTGCAACTATCTTTCCAAAGTTGAATTCATGCTAAAAGATGATGCTGTGGCTCAAATCGCAGACATGACTAATAGCACAGCAGCCTTTTAGCATCTATTCCAGGCCACCAAAGGAAAAGGTTCCCGGAATGGGCAATCAAAATGATTTGCAAGAGCAGCTCCCATTTGGAAAAAAAATATAATAGTTTAAATGCATATCCTTCATTTTTGGTCAATTCTCGTATGTATATTTTTCCATGTGACGCGTTCAAGTACACGATCCAAAAATGGTAGGTCCAACTATATACCTGTAGGTCCACTTCATTTTTAATTATTTTGCCATCTGCCCATTTCAACTTGCTCCGTGCCTCACCTGCAAGAGAATAAAAGTACATAAGGGCTGAAGAGGCCTTTTTTTCCCCCAAAAAAACCTGGTACTTAAGACAGACAGCTATCTGGGAGTCTTAGTATGGGGTAGGGAAGGATATGATGTGGGACAAGACCTGACACGAGTGCCTGAAATGTGTGAATTTATACTACCTCCATCACTGGAGACAGTGTGCCACTAATTTCTTGGAAAAAGCAGCAGAAAAGAATTACAGATAGTTCTCGACATATAACACTTCATTTAGTGACCATTCAGTTGGCATTGAAAAAAAGTGACTTCTGACCGTTTTTCACACTTACAACCACTGCAGCATCCCCATGGTTACGTGATCAAAATTCAGATGTTTGGCAACTGACTCATATTTATGACAGTTGCAGTGTGTACTGGGGTCATGTGACCACCTTTTGTGACCTTCTGACAAACAAAATCAATGGGGAAGCCAGATTCACTTTACAATTGTGTTACTAACTTAGCAACTGCAGTGGTTCACTTAACAATTGTGGCAAGAAACGTCATAAAATGGGGCAAAACTCACTTAACAAATGTCTCATTTAACAACAGAAATATTGGGTTCAATTGTGGTTGTAAGTTGAGGACTACCTTATTGCTTCATCAGATTTTTCAGGTACTGGGTAACCGTTTTTATTTAAAAACAAACGAAAATCTCACAAGGTTTTCAAGATTTCAGTGAGTCAGGATCAGGAGTAGCAAAATATTTTGAATCTGAAACCCCCTCTTCAGTTGAAAACACGCAGTTCTGATCATCCCAACAGTGCTCTCGGCTTGAAGCAACCCCTTTGACCTTGAAATAACTATTTCAAATTCAAAACACATCAATTTCAAGCTCAAATGGTTGGAACAGATTGTTTCAAGCACAAGTCTTACCAATTTCAAAACACTATGAATTCCAAACATCTCTTTTACCCCTTGATCTGAAGTCCATCTCATTTCATGCAAGAATGATATAATTGTGCAAACATTGGTGTGTATCTGGCTTTTTAAAAAGCATTTAAATTTTTAAAAGTTGTATGGATTATAGGTAAAAGCTCCCAGGAAAACTGATTTTCTCTCTTTGCTCCACTTTACTGTATGAAACAGAACACTGGAGAAGTCAGAGCTCTTGTTATGCTCGTGTATTCTCATTTATTCCTCCAAAGAATTTGCTGGTGACATTTTCAGAGGCAGGAAATAGGAGAAAAGAGCCAAGTTTGAAAAGGGCACATGACAGGGACAGGAATAGTGCCTCCAACATTAAGGAAAGATCCCACCACTGCAATGAATGTGAACTCCTTGGAACATGCCACATTCCACTCACCCATCAGAACCCCCGTATTAAAATGATAACGCTCTGAAAGGAGCCGAGTTCTATGTTTGCAGATGGCAGCTTCCACCTAGACATAAAGAGAGGAAGAAAAGTTCTGATTTAAGAAAAGAAGGAAGGAATCAAAATGATTTCCAGACAAGGATGAATATAAGATGCTAAGCACTCTTATCTAGAGAAATGCAAGATTTTAGCATATGGGTGCAAAACTGTGTCTGTATATTTGTGTGTATAAAAGAGAAAGAGACAAAATTATCATTCTTTGTTCTATAAAATTCCCTAATGGTATTGCATATTCACTGTCATCAGTTTAAAAAATGGCAACATGAAGTCATGAACTACGTAGGGAACCATCGTATGTAATGTGGTCATTTTTAAGGAGCTAAAATGGCTAAGTGTTCTGTGAAAAGGACTCACTGTGGATTTTACTTCGCTAGTCGTTGCCAACTACAGGAGGCAGTGATCATCTCCCTTTCAAGGCCATTGAAAAGGAAATATTAAATGGATCTTTTACAATATTACTTGCAAGCCAGAATTCTAGCATAGCATAAAAACAGCATGTCTATTAAACTGCTCTTTCTAGTGTCCACCCATGATCTGTTTACCATTACAGGTAGTCCTCAACTAACAAGTAGAATTGGGATCAGAATTTCTGTTGCTAAACAAGGCAGTTGTTAAGTGAATCACACAGTCCTTAAGTGAATCTGTCTTCCCTCGCTGACTTTGCTCGTCAGAAGCCAGCTGGGAAGGTTGCAAATGAAGATCATGTGACCCCGGGATGCTGTTGTAAATATATGCCAGATGCCAAGTGTCCACATTTTGATCATGTGACCATGGGGATGCTGTGACAGCCATATGTGCAAGGACAGGATGTAAGTCACTTTTTTCAGTGCCACTGTAATTCTGAACAGCCACTAAATGAATGGTTGTAAGTTGAGGACTATCTGTACCTTAAGCCAGGAGCCTTGGCTTATTCGTCTCTTACCATGTCAGGAGCATATGGCACAGGGTTTGTTAGGAATGGCCTTGTTAGGAATAATTCACCTGGAGATGGTTTTACTTTTGGCTTCCGTATGGGGCTGAAACTTACTGCCTCTTCAATCTGTTCTGGTGTGATGACCACGCCAACGCCGCACTCTCTGTCAAAGTCGGCTGTATTAATGGGATCCACAGGGTGACTTTTAAAGTATTCCAGAGCAGCTGCAGGTATAAAAATACAAATGGGTTAGAAAGGGCGGTAGGCTGCAGTGGGTAGCCTGTTTAACCAGGACCTGGATGATTTCGATTCAAATCTTCATTCAGCTATAATATAGCTGGTGATCCTGGAATTGTCATTCCCTTACATTCTAGCTCCTTCACCAATTGGAGGAGGCATCATCAGTATTTCTCACTCTTGGCAGTATGAAGATGGTGAAAAAAGTAAGGCTCTACATTTAGGCAAGAAAAACCAAATGCACAGGTATACTACAGGTGATACCTTGCTCAATAGTAGCAACTGTGAGAGGGATCTCGGAGTCCTAGTGGACAATCATTTAAATATGAGCCAGCAGTGTGCTGCAGCTGCCAACAAAGCCAACACAGTGCTAGGCTGCATTAATAGAGGGATAGAATCAAGGTCACATGAAGTGATAATATTACTTCACAATGCCTTGGTAAGGCCACACTTGGAATACTGCATCCAGTTTTGGTCACCACGACGCAAAAAAGATGTTGGGACTCTAGAAACAGTACAGAGAAGAGCAACAAAGATGATTAGGGGACTGGAGGCTAAAACATATAAGGAACGGTTGCTGGAATTGGGTATGTCTAGTTTAATGAACAGAAGGACGAGGGATGACATGATAGCAATTTCCCAATATCTAAGGAGTTGCCACAAAGAAGAGGGAGTCAAGCTATTCTCCAAAGCACCTGAAAACAGGACAAGAAGCAATGGATGGAAACTAACCAAAGAGAGAAGCAACCTAGAACTAAGGAGAAACTTCCTGACAGTTAGAACAATTAATCAGTGGAACAACCTGCCTCCAGAAGCTGTGAATGCTGCATCACTGGAAGTCTTTAAGAAGAGATTAGACAGCCATTTGTCTGAAATGGTATAGCGTTTCCTGCCTGGTCAGGGGGTTGGACTAGATAACCTCCAAGGTATCTTCCAACTTTATTATTATTGTTGTTGTTGTTGTTATGTGTGGACTTCAACTCCCAGAATACCTTAGCCAGCTATGCTGGCTAAAGAATTCTGGAAGTTCAATACATCTTCAAACCGCCAAAGGTGAGAAACAGTGAACACCATTTGACACACTGTGAAGAATGGGAAGGTAAAAATAAATCAGAGTGATGACAGAGGGAAATTTCAAAAACAAATAGGCCAGGCTCCAGTGAGGTTTTCAGAGCAGAACCCATGACATTTTCCAGATTTCAAGATAAAGCCTCCCAGTTCTATCATGGGGCTGAACTGTGGAGTGGTCTCTAACCACTTGCTATGAAAACTCACAACACTTGGGCCCTCCTGTAATTATTATCTGGGTGATTCTTTATATGCTGTTTCTTTCTGTGGTCTCTGAAATATGTTATTCTTCCGAAAGGCATGGGCCAAATGTTCTTGCTCAACAAATGCTCTTCCATTATCATTGCCAACTCATAC
Organism: Crotalus tigris; assembly: GCF_016545835.1. Classification (NCBI taxonomy): domain Eukaryota; kingdom Metazoa; phylum Chordata; class Lepidosauria; order Squamata; family Viperidae; genus Crotalus; species Crotalus tigris. The sequence goes on from NW_024100512.1 coordinate 4,952,107, forward strand.
ATCCCATATAATGTTTAAGAGTTTAAAATGGCAAGGAGTAATTGTCAACCTTGGTATACTCCACCCACCCAAGATGCCTCTCTTCCTGCCTCGAGCAGGAAGGTTCCTGTAGGGCAGACATGTCAAACACAAGGCCCAGGGGCCGGATGCAGCCCGTGAATTGGTTTCATGTGGCCCGCGAAGCCATCCTGGAAACAGTGAGGGGACGGCCTCCTCTGCCCAGGCCAGCCGAGAGCCAATGTACAATTTTGTGGTGGCCATCTATGCTGAAATGCATTAAGTCTTAGCTCCATAAGCCTGAGAGGAACAGTGAGGCTCCTCCAGTGGACCATGCCTTGGCACTTGCCCCGGTCCTACTCCCTTCTGCCAGAGACCCTCAGATCTGTCCCACTCCTGCCCAGGCCCCCACAGGCACCCTTGTTGCAAACGATGTACAGCTGGCCACACCCACCCAGTAGGCTGCACCCACCCAGTGGGCCGCACTCACCCGGCCCCTGAGGGAAACCGCAATGCTGATGCGGCCCTCAATGAAATTGAGTTTGACACCCCTGCTGTAGGGGAAAAACTTCCTCTTTCTCAAGCTCTGATCACAGATTTCATCCAGTCCATCGTGGTGTAAGAGGACATGCAATAAGGCCTTTGGGGCCAGATCCAATCATCAGTGATCATAAAAAACAGACGGACTCTTGGCTCCAAAGCCTGTGAAATTCCCAAGTACCGTATGTACCATTGAGCTGCAGATCTGTGATGATCTTTTTGGTAGCAATGTAGTCAACAAGGTCACCAAGGCGCTTTGGGTCCTTAAGCCGGGAAGCCACATTGTACAACAGGGTGCCAACTGTCTTGTCAATCACTGGACCCAGTATTCCTTGTGCCTAAGAGGAGTCAAAGGGGGAAACTGAAAGTCAGGATAACAGCAAGAATATTATTAGGAAGAGGCAATACGTCTCTTAAAAATTGAGCTTTTCTCAATTTTCTCTTTTCTAGCTTCTCTCTCACACAACAGAAAGACATGTAGCTACCAGGTAAATCCAGACAGATTTTCCACTCTGATCTTTCCAACTGGAGAACGAACACTACAGAATTGTTCCAATCCAACAGTCCAATGATTAGCATCCATACAGGTAATCCTCGACTTACAACCATAAGGGAGTCTGCCCATTATAGTTGTAAGTTGTGAGGTCATAAAGTGGGTCAATTTTACAACCTGTTTTGGGGTGGTTGTAAAGCAAACACTAAGATCTATGCGGCATTTTGCAGAAAACCAGAAGTAAATGCCAGTTTTTGGTAAAACGTTGTAAATCAGTCATTTGACCATGGGAGGCTACAAATGGCCATAAATGCAGGCTGGTTGCTGAGTGCCCAATATGTCACTATGTGACCATGGCGGGGGGCCGGGAGGGGGCAGACAAGACTGCTGTCAGAACTTCAAAACCAATTGTAAGTATCTTTGGGGGAGGGTCCATTGGAACTTTGAATAGTTGCTAAGTGATTAGTGGTAAGTTGAGTAGTACTTGTAGTTCATTTAGCTGTTGTATTTGCATGTATGAATATAAATAACGGCACAATAGCCAAACTGATTATTATTATTATTTTTGCGTCTACAAGAACCTGAGTCAATTCAGTTCTTATTCTTTAGATCTATAAAACAACTTTTAAATTTGTCTATTATTAAGCTGGGCTAATCACATGATTTGGGGGAATTATAATGTATAATGGCCTCTTTTTTAACAATAGAAGAATACGGGTTAAATCTGTCCCACCCAATGACTTCATCCTCTTCAAAAGAAAAAAAAAGAAAAACATATATTGAAAAACAATAGCCTGGTTTCTTTTTCATTTGCTGTTTATATTCAGGCAGACTCTGTACTGTTACACTTTCAGTTCTAGAGAGGTACATAAAGGAAGGAAATTCCAGTGCAGAAAAATGGTTAGGGAGATACAGCTTTAATATCCCAGAGACATTTCTATAGGCTTTTTTATGATAGCAGTGCTGAAACTTGGACCGCATTACTTTAATACATTTGAACTCAGCTAATGTTGGCACTGAAATGGCTATTCAGCGAACATCTTCAATATGAATCAAACACATTACTAGCATTCTTTCAAACATTATCACAAACTGAAGCTTTACCTAACGGCAAAAAAAAAAAAATCTTTTAAATCTTTACTATTTGTATTTATAATAGAACAGAAGACAGGACTCAAATTAAATTTGTAAGCAGCCTACAAGAGACACTGATCTATCTCTACGAAAATTCCAGGAGATCTTATATCTGAATGTCTTTTATTGCAGCACCCTAAGAATCACCCCCATTAACCACTGGCATTCCTGGAACGAGGGTAGGTTCCAAAAACCAATTCCTTACTCAACATATGGCAAGTGTTGGACATAGATTGGGAACTTAATTAAATAAATGGTCCATTTAAATCATTTTAGGTTTAAGGCAGCATGATTAACCTGTTCCATTGATCTCAACATGACTAAGTCTAATCCAGCCCACTGACAGATTTTAGGATTGTTTAAATTACAGGTATAACTAGTTTCAGCATTCACTGAAAGAATAAACTGAGCAGAATCTACACATAACCAGATAGAAATGGACAGCAAAATATATTAGGAAAAGTGAGGCACAGATTTCCAAGAACCTGTCTACTCAGTAGCAGTTTATTTCAATGGGCTTTATACCCATGTGTAGGTTTGTATGAACAGCAAAACTGCTGTTCATACAAACCTATGCATGGGTACAAAGCCCATTGAAATAAACTGCTGATTCAAATTTGACAAACATCTCTCTAAAATTACATAATGTAAAAGCAGAAGCCATATCTGGGAACAATATACTCCTTTTAAAGTCTCCTAAAAGCCAATGCAATACATTTTGCTTAAAATCAACACATCTTTTTATTTTAGCAGTTTTGAATAAATCTGTCTTTGCTGCCCAGTGGCTGTGTTCACACAATATGCAGCTATATTTACGCTAAGCTACATTTTGCTCATTCATTGTATAAACCACAGTTGGCTAGATTCCCATATTAAGTTGCTGGTTTTTTAATTGTATATTATACATCTTATTGTTTTTAAAATATTCTATTATAAACCAGCCGGTGTCACTTATGCGAGAAGGGTGGTTATATAAAACAAATAAAATTACCAATACATTAGTTCCACAAACAAGCCATCAGCTAGCTTAATACATTACATAAACCCAACTATGAATTGGTCGGTAGGATCAGTCGAAACGCTGCGTAAGAAAGAGGCAAATACTTGGAAGTGAATTAATAACACAAAAGTGGTTGGGAACACGGGACAGAGTTTCAATCGTTTTAAAGAAAAAGTGGTTTTCTGATGAGCAGAAATAGCTTTTTTTGGGGGGGGGAAACATAAGTTGGAAATATAAGGACGAAGAAAGCTTTCGCCCTTTTAATTTCTTCTTAAAGGGCAGGGTCACTACCGAAAGGGGTGCAAAAAACGTGGCAAGCCTACCCCGCATAGATGGGGAAACCGTAAAGGGGCTACAAAAGAAAAGAGGGCAGCTACTGAGACCTGTACGACTGCCTCGCGGAGCAACGCAGTGAGCGCCTCGTTCCGAAGAGTCTCGCGAGCCTTGCTCTCGGTTAGCCCGATGCTAACGAAGAGCCGCAACGGGTCCGATTCATCAGCCGCCATGCTGCCGCCTGCCCCGGCCATCACGCCTACTTCCGCCCGCAGTAGGGCACGGGCTTCTCTGCGCTAGCCATCCACGCGAGTGAGCGCAGCGATAAAATGAAAAACCAATCAGAATCTGCGATCCTCCTCCTGACCAATGAGAAACACTTTCATAGATGCACGCCTTAACGGATTCTCCGACAAATCGGAAAGAAGCAAACCTGACAGGAGGTGGGACTAGAGTTGCAGCAGGTTGCATCAGAGAAGATATATAGCATGCCTGGCTGAGGAATTCTGGGAGTTGAAGTCCATAAGTCATAAAAGGGCCAAGTTTGAAGAGCCCTGCTCCAAAAGAAGACAAATGACCAGCTGTCTGGAAGGAATATAAATCCTTCCATTCCCCACCATCCAGTCAGAGCTGAAGAAGCTTCTTGGATGAGAGGCGAAACGTCTTCAAAAAGAAAAAAGAAAGTCCAGTTTCCTTGGGAAAAAGCACCTTTGGGATAACCATGACTTGGATGACAAGAGAATTTCCATAGACATAATAGTGCAATCCAACACACACTATTCAGAAAGATTTTCCATTTATGAACTGCCCTATTTTGACCTGAAGGATCTGGAAAAGTACAAGTCTTGGTTTAATTTTTTGTTTGGGGAAAAGAAAAAGAATGGTAGGAGGTTTTGACTGTTTATACAAAAAAATCCTTACAGATCACCTTTGTAAGAATGATGTGAAGTATATATATATATTCTTATCAAAATATAGTATATAAGCTCCACTAGTAAAATTGTTTTTCTCAGGACTTAATTTGTAAACTTCTAGGCTGAATGCAGCTCACCAATGATTCAGTAAAGCTAATTTTGTTGCAAGGTTAAAACCTTAATCCGGGTGGGGCCACAAAACTTGTCAAAAAAGACATGATGAAGAAAAAATGCTGTAACCCGCATACTTTCCTGGAAGTAAATGTTGAATGCAATGAGGCTTTCTTCCAAATAGGCCAGCGAGAGTTCACAGTTAAATCATAAACCAAAGAGAAAATAATGTGGGCCAATCATGCATTATAGATAGCCCTTAATTTACAACTCTTTGTTCAGTTATAATGGCACTGAAAAAGTGATGACCAGTCCTCATGACAATTGCAGCATCCCCACAGTCACATGGTCAAAATTCAGGCACTTGACAATTGATACATATTTACAATGATTGCAGCAGCCTGGGACCCCATAATTGCCATTCGCAATGGGGGAAGCAGAATTTGCTTAGCCACCCCTTGATTCACTTAACAACTGCAGTAATTCACTTAACAACTGTGGCAAATAGATCATAAAATTGGATGTGACTCACTTAAGGGCCGCTTTGCCTAGCAATGAAAAGTCTGATCCCAATTATGGTCATAAGTTGAGGACTACCTGTATTATGTACTATAGGAAGTATAGAAACAATAAAACATTTACTAAACTTTGTGAAATCAGATAAAGCATTTAAATTAAGATGTGATTAATTTTGCAGTTTTCTGATCAAGAAGGACACACAGCTAAGCTATTATATAAAATTCTGAGTAATCTTGGAGTAAGTGATGAATAAGCCTAATTCTACTGAAATATGTGGTGCAGTACAGGTGGTCCACAAGTTACGACCACAATTGAATCCAAAATTTCTGTTGCTAAGTGAAACATTTGTTAAGTGAGTTTTGCCCCATTTTACGACCTTTCTTGCCACAGTTGTTAAGCGAATCACTGCAGTTGTTAACTTAATAACAAGGTTGTTAAGTGAGTCTGGTTTCACCATATACTTTGCTGGTAAGAAGATCGCAGAAGCTGATCACATGGTCGCAAGGCACTGCAACCATCATCAATTTGAGTCAGTTGCCAACTGGCTGAATTTTGATTACGTGACTATGGAGATCCTGCCAATACTGTAAATATAAAAAATGGTCATAACTCATGTCACTTTTTTCAGTATATCAGAATAGAGCTGGAAGGAACCTTGGAGTCCCATCTCCTGCTCCAGCAGGAGACCCTATACCATTTCAGACCTGTGACTGTCCAGTCTTTTCTTAAAAACCTTCAGTGATGGAGCACCTACAACTTCTGAAGGCAAGCTGTTTCAGTGGTTATTTGTCTTCACTATTAGGAAATTTCTCCTTAATTCCAAATTGCTTTTCTCCTTGATTAGTTTCCATCCATTATTTCTTGTCTTGCCTTCTGATGCTTTGGAAATAAGTTGACCCCCTCTTCTTTGTGGCAGCCTCTCAAATACTGGAATTCTGCTATCGTGTCACCCCGGTCCTTCTTTTCTCTAGACTGGCCATACCCAATCCCTGCAACCGTTCTTCATATGTTTTTGTCTCCAGCCCTTAATCATCTTAGTTGCTCTTCTTTGCACTTTTTCCAAAGTCTCAACATCTTTTTTGTAATGTGATGACCAACACTGGATGCAGTGTTCCATGTCTGGTCTTCTTAGTAAGGATTTATAAAGTAGTACTACTACTTCATGTGATTTTGATTCTATGCCTCTGTTTATATAACTATTGTGTAGTGGGTTTTGAAGGCAATAATCAGACCGGCATTATGCAAAAAGTGTTTATTCAACCAAGAACAGAACTCTGAAACACTGGCAACATGCCTGCTATTTATACATTTCACCTCTAGGGCGTCAACCAATCACAATGCTAGCTTGATCCCGTTCAAACTTGAATCTTTTGACGTTTCCCTCCAAAACTGTTGGAGGTACCCTAGCTTTACAGCACCATAATATCAGTATTAATACATAACAATAACCAAGAATTGTGTTAGCTTTTTTTGGCTGCTGCCGCACGCTGCTAGCTCATGTTTAAGTGACTGTCCGCTTATTAGGACTTCAAGGTCCCTCTCATAGTTACTGTTTTTGAGCCAAGTTTCGCCTAATCTGTACTTGTACCTTTGGTTTTTCCTGCCTAGGTATAAAACCTTGCTTTTCTCCACATTAAATTTCATGTTGTTGGATATGGCCCATTGTTCAAATCTGTCAATATCTTTTGGGATCCTGAGCTTGTCTTCTGGGGTGTTGGCTATTTCTGCCAGCTTAGTGTCATCTACACATTTGATGACTTGTAACTTTGAACTATTGTAAATAAAGGACTGCCTGTACTATTATACTCCAAAATATATAGATTGTAATAAGAACAACTATGGAACACTTATGATATATATCCACATGTATATGTATTGATAGGAAGTCCCATCTGTGTCAATCAATATTGCAAATACTGCACATCTCACAGTTAGCTGTCATATAGACAGTTCACCCCATTTAGTAGTTCAGATATATGGCTAATGAATTAGATGCTCAGAAAGCAAAACAAATTGTCCAATTAACAAGTAATTCAGGTTAGGTTATTTGCACAGAGTCCTCCTGGAGTAATTTTATAATTCATCTTGCACGAACACTGACATATATAAATACATATCTATATATTCTGGTATCTTTTTCTGCAAAGGCATTCAAAGCCAACTGTGTTTATCTGTTATTGCCTAATATCTGATTTAAACCCAGGATATTTTGAGAAACTGTTTATCAGCAAAATAGCTTCTGAGGCAAAAGAGGCAAATTGAAAATCTACATTTTTCTGAAGGAGACCTACATATCTGATGAAGTTGTTTTTGATGGGGACAGATTCTTTTAATCAGTGTTTTTTAACATTGGCAATGCTAAGGTGTGTGGATTTCAAGTTCACACTTAGTGGTGTCGGAATTGAGAGACACTGCTTTAAAAACACCAAGGTATGATATAGAGCTGATCAGGAAGTATTATTTGATCATGTGTCATCAAGTTGTTATCAACTCTTGGCAATCACATGATAGAATTTCTCCAGGATGATCTGTCCCAAACTTGGTCCTTCAGCCCTTCTGAAAGTGTGCTTGTCACTGCTGTAATTGAGTCCATCCACCTTGGTGATGGATATTCTCTCATTCTTTTTCTTTCCACTTTGTCCAGTCCATGTTGAACCCAGCCCATGGAATGTTATATGGGAAACTATTGCCTACATCAGGGATCTTCAAACTTGGCCTTGTTATGACTTATGGACTTCAACTCCCAGAATTCCTCAGCCAGACATGTTGAAGTCCACAAGTCATAAAAGGGCCAAGTTTGAAGATACCTGACCCCTGGCCTACATCATTCTGATCTTTGTAGGTATTGACACATCCTGGCATTTGAGTATCTTTTCTATGCCTTTCATTGCTACTTTACCATCACTAGTCTCTGATAAGTATCTGGTATGTATCCTTTACTGTTGATAATCAGTCTTAAAAAGCAAAAGCTATTTATCACTTCTATTATTTTCACTGAATTCTAAAACATTAGTATAGGGGCTTCTGTTTGCTTCCAGTGTTGCTACTACAATTGGGCCTTGTTATGGTATGCAGTCTGATTTTTCTTTAGTGTCTTTGGAAGTTAATTGAAGTTAATGGGTGGGGTTTTAAAATAACAAATTAATCATGTTTTATCTTTGTGTCCTTTTATAAGAGTGCTAATTATAATAATTGAATGCCTAAAGCAAAGGACTGAACAGAACATATTGAACTGAACAGACCATAGTGGGCATTGCCTAAATAGTTCATAAACAAATATGACCTAGTTAAAACCTGGAAATTTGCTGAATTGCAGAAGACTACAAATGACTGCATTTAAGTTTGGCTACAAAAACTGCTGTTCAGCCCAATATTCAATATCATATTTTAATGATATAATGATTGCTACCATAATGATTATGGTATCGATAATCAGTCCTGTGATTGGATTGCTCTGTGTTGGCAATTGTTTCTGAGTGTTTAGATTCTAGATCAGTGATGGTGAACCTATGGCACGCGTGCCAGAGGCAGCACTCAGTGCCCTCTCTGTGGGCACACCTGCTGCCACCGCTGCCAGCTAACGCAGGTCCATTAGACCGCCAGTGGCACCCGGAGCAGCAGCCCCACCCAGCACAAAGGAGGCGAAGCAGAGGTGGTAGAGCATGCCCCAATGTGCTCTCTGGCCTCTGTGTGCGGGGGCTGATGGTGTCAGGCAGCAGCTGCCCCTGCCTCGCTTTGCCCCGAAGCAATGGCACGCGTCCTACCCCCTGCCTCACCTTGCAGGATGAGCCTCCTGCCCACCACCCCACCCACCAGAGGCCCCCTGGATCTCCCCCAATCCTGCCAAGCCCCCACAGCCTTCCCCCCCCCACGAGCAACATCAAGGTGACCACGCCCACCTCGGCCATGCCCACTCAGTCTGCCGTGACCACCACAGCCACGCCCACCAGTGGGCCACGCCCCCCCTTGAGGGCACCACAATGCTGATGTGGCCCTGGCACTTTGCGATAAATAAGTGGGTTTTGGGTTGCGGTTTGGGCACTCGGTTTCTAAAAAGTTCGCCATCACTGCTCTAGATTATTCACGTTGCTGAAGTTTTTTTTTCTAGTTCCTAGTTTCTGATTTGCACAACACTTTGAACAAGCTATCTTTCAGTATGATGCTGCAGCTAAACTTAAGAATAGAGGTTTCCCATGTTGTACATCCCTCTAACTAGGATACTGTACACCACCTTCAAAGGAAGCAATAATGTTTTTTTAAAAATAAAACCATAACATTTGCATAAAAAGAAGTACACAGTTAATCCTATACACATCATGCCAGACAGGAAAGCACTAGCATCTACCACCTGGAGTTGAACGTTATATCTGAGCAATTACTTCCCATGAAAAGACATCAAATTGCCTAATAGCTCTCCTAGGCTTAAAGTGAATTAAACGCTCTTTGCATAAATGTGCATATGAAAAAAGGAGGTCATCCAAGACTGGGTACATTTGGAAAACATCCCAGGAGGATAGCTTTTGGTTTATTTAATGGGACATAGAGAAGGAGGTGACTCTCAGCTTAACCTGGGTAGCTAAAGTTCAACAACAACAACCTAAGCCTGGTGAGACTAGTTTGTACTGATCTGGTACTAGTTCTGATGCCACTAAGAAATCCCAGGAATATAAGCTAGACTGGGAAGTTGAAAAAAAAAACTTTCTGGAAAAAAAAAAAGCAATTGCAAACAGTGTATGTCAGGGGTGTCAAACTCAATTTCATTGAGGGCTGCATCAGCATTGCGGTTGCCCTCGGGTTGTGTATGTGTGTATGTGTGGCCAGGGTGGGTGCAGCCTACTGGGTGGGCGTAGATGGAGTGGGTGTGACCTACTGGGTGGGCATGGCCAACTCTACATCGTTCATGTCAAGGGTGCTTGTGGGGGCCTGGGCAGGAGTGGGACAGATCTGAGGGTCTCTGGCAGAAGGTGGGACTGGGGCAAGCGCCAAGGCATGGTCCATTTCTTCATTCCTCACAAAGGGTGATACCTCCTCAGCATGCACCCAGGGGGTGAGGCCGACATGGCAGGGGCTGGTTCCTCGCTGTTTCTAGAGGGCCTTGTGGAGCTAAGAGTGAATGTGTTTCAGCATAGATGGCCACCACAAAATTGTACATTGGCTCCCAGCTGGCCTGGGCCAAGGTAGTGGGGGCTGTTCCCTCACTGTTTCTAGGATGGCTTACGTCGTGGGCCGCATCTGGCCCCCGGGCCTTGTGTTTGACATGTCTGGTGTATGTAATTGATTCAAGGCTACCATTATTTTAAACACCCCTGAAACGACAATGAATAATTTAAAATAAATAAGGAAAAGATTGAAATCTGCAACGTTTAAATACTGGATGGCGCCTCCGTTATAGCTGTTGCTTTTTATTATTTTTTTTGCTGATTTTAAATTATTAATGTAAACATCAAACAGCCTCTCTGTGAGCTTTGTGACACAGAGAAATATCTTGCAATTTAATCAAGGATTTGACGATCCCCCTGGTGGATGTCTGGCTCATCCTCTTGGTTGGGGTTAGTTATTTTTAGAGTTCTGCTCCCTCCCTGCCACCTAACCCTCTTTTTATTTATTTTCTTAGCTTGGTTTTCAGACTGAACCTTAGCATTAGGTAAAGGGTGGATTTGACCTTTTCACAAGGTCTGGCAAGCTTTTTTTGCACACCTAATTGGTTTGCAAACAGATAATCTCCATGAGATCACAAATGGGGAGGAGGGCAGTAGCCTTCCTCCCCCCCCCCCCAGGCTGTCATTTTTGTGAAATTCTTTTCCCCCTGTTGCTTCAGCAGATGGCAGCAGCTTGCAACCTTGGTAGTGTAGAATTCTGACTGCAGCAAAGTCACACCTGGTTAATATTTGCATGGAATTCTGTCCTATTCCCTGGAAAATACAGAACAGGCTAGAAAGGGCCGCTTACATAACATCGTCCCCCAACAGTTCATTCACGGGATCTCAGAGTCCTAGTGGACAATCACTTAAATATGAGCCAGCAGTGTGCTGCAGCTGCCAAAAAAGCCAACTCAGTGCTGGGCTGCATTAACAATGGGATAGAATCAAGATCACGTGAAGTATTAATACCACTTTACAATTCCTTAGTAAGGCTACACTTGGAATACTGCATCCAGTTTTGGTCACCACGATGTAAAAAAGATGCTGAGACTCGAGAAAGAGTACAGAGAAGAGCAACAAAGATGATTAGGGGACTGGAGGCTAAAACATATAAGGAACGGTTGCTGGAATTGAGTATGTCTAGTTTAATGAAGAGAAGGACGAGGGGGGACATGATAGCAGTGTTCCAGTATCTCAGGGGCTGCCACAAAGAAGAGGGAGTCAAGCTATTCTCCAAAGTGCCTGAGGGCAGGACAAGAAGCAATGGATGGAAACTAACCAAGGAGAGAAACAACCTAGAACTAAGGAGAAACTTCCTGACAGTTAGAACAATTAACCAGTGGAACAACCTGCCTCCAGAAGTGGTGAATGCTCCAACACTGGAAGTTTTTAAGAAGAACCTGGACAGCCATTTGTCTGAAATGGTGTAGGATTTCCTGCCTGAATAGGGGGTTGGACTCGATGACCTCCAAGGTCCCTTCCAACATTATTATTATGGATCATCGCACAGTCAGCCAGATGTTCAGACTGGATTTGGCATTTTGTCTACCTATCGAGTCCTTACCCAGGACCTGGGATAGGCAGATGTGGATGTTTGATGGTATTACAGGTATCATCGCAGAATGGAAGCAGTTCCTAGCAAGGCCACCTTTTGCAATTGACTAATAGCGAATTTGTCAATGCCAATGGTATTCAAGTGGTGCTCCAGTTGTTTTGGGATTGCACCCAAGGAGCCTATTACTGTTGGTACTACCCTTGCTTGCTTTTGCCACAGTCTTTCTATTTCTATTTGTAGGTCTTTGTATTTTGTTATCTTCTCCAGTTCTTTCTCGTCTATTCTGCTATCTCCAGGCACTGCCACGTCCACTATCCAGACTTTTTTGTCTTTCTTATCGACAATTGTTAAGTCTGGGGTGTTATGTTGCAGGTGCTTGTCTGTTTGAATTCTGAAGTCCCAGAGCAGTTTAATTTTATCATTTTCTATGACTTTCTCTATTTTATGATCCCACCAGTTTTTGCTTACAGGCAAATGATATTTTTTGCAGATCTTCCAATGCATCATTGTTGCTACTAATTGGTTCAGCTTGAGTGAGTGAGTGAGTACTTTTGGTAAGTTCACTCTGTGCCCTCTAGGGGATGTTGGTAGCTTGGGATAACTACTTCTTCTTCTTCTTCTTCTTCTTCTTCTTCTTCTTCTTCTTCTTCTTCTTCTTCTTCTTCTTCTTCTTCTTCTTCTTCTTCTTCTTCTTCTTCTTCTTCTTCTTCTTCTTCTTCTTCTTATTATTATTATTATTATTATTATTATGCTGACATAAGGTCAACATTGCCTTTACCTTTTTGACTGCATGCTACAGTTTGCTTTTGGGAGGAAAAAAAACAAAACAAGAATTGCCGGATTGGAAAGTGGTCAATAGGGAAATGCCTCAGGTTAAACACTGAAGATGCAACAGCCTTGGATGCAGCCTTTAGGACCGCAGTTCCCTATTTGTGTTATTCATTTTTCTATATTTACATTTATTTTTGTAAGTTTGATATCTCAGGTGAACAATAGTGGGTTGGAATGATAAACACGACAATAGGAAACCATCAAGATGATTTTAAAAAAACACAACAGTAATAACAAATTGGCCCTTCTCCACCAACATGTATGCTAATAAAATGTAGCTAAGGAATTAAAATTGTCTCTATCTTCTAAAAAACATGAAGGATGGGAAGGATGGAGAATCTTTTGATGGTTAAGAATTATCCATCATTTGTTTGGGAGGGTGAAGCTGCAGATCACAAAGTGGAGAATGGCTACATTTTAGGTTGTATTACAGGCAGTCCTCAACTTACGACCGGCTGCTTAGACATTTACTTCCAATTTTTTTAAAAAAGGCCCAAAGCAAAGAATAGGTTCGCTTTACGACTGCTGTCTTCGCTTAATGACCACCACAAAAAAGTTCATAAAGTCTTTTTTTTACAGTTGTAAAAGATCTGCTTTATAACCGTCATGACTTATGGCCATGATGGGCAAACTCCATTATTGTCATAAGCTGAGGATTAACTGTATGTGGTCTTTGTTTTTTAACTATGCTATTCATTTGTATCCTGCCTTTATTTTTTACGAACAACTCAAGGTAACAAACATATCCAACACGGCTCCCCCATTCCTGTTTTCCCCATAAGAACATCCCTGTAAGATGGGTTGAACTGAGAGATAATCTGTTTCAATGCTTGCAGTATCATTTTCATGGGTTTCCCACTTTAAAATATCAGTAAACTAGGCGGTTCGCTTTCAACAATCATAGCTAGTGGTTGTTCCAAGTGCTGCTGTCACGACACCCTGAGGCTAGAGATTGCCTAGCCCAGGGGTCGGGAACCTTGGCTCTTTTATAACTTGTGGACTTCAATACCCAGAATTCCTGAACCAGCCAAGCTGACTCAGGAATTCTGGGAGTTGAAGTCCACAAGTGATAAAAGAGCCAAGATTCCTTACCCTGGCCTAGCCTGTCTTATATTAAAGCAGATGAGTACTCCACTGTACTCTGGCCTTCCCTCTTCCAGATCGGGCCTATGACAACTCGCCACGGCCCAATCACCATGGCCAACTCGCCACAGCCAACTTGCCATGGCCAATTTGCCATGATCAATTTACTGTTGGACAACTCACTGCAGGACAACAGTTATACTAATATCAAAGAAATGGTGGAACAGAATCATTAAAGAAAGGATGAGAGTTGGCCATAGCAACTTGGTTGCAGCGAATTGTCCCGTTCCATCCAGAACTTAGATAGTGCTTTGCTTTTCCTTTCTCAGTGCTTTGCTTTTCCTTCTGCCCACCATCCAAGAGTTTTACCATCTAGGTGATCTTTCACATATTGGAGATGTGTTGCCTACCAACTCCTCAAATCCCTATTTAGCATAGCCAGTTTTTGTGCTAGGTAAGGACCAGGAGTTGGTTCAACAGATCTAACAGGTATCAGCTGAAAGAATGATTTAGGTTAATTATGACTACACAGATGGAAGTCTATGGAGATTCTCAACCATCCAGGTCATAGCTGTCCCAAAGATGCTTTTTCATGAGGCAACTGGACTTTCCTGTTTACACTGATGGAAACAACCCTCCATAATGTTGGGGGGGGCAAGAATTTAGATAACAGGAGAGAGGATCAAAAAGACAACATAATGACTGTTACTTCATATTTCAGCACACCATCTTGGCTTTTTAAAAATTATCTTCTGCAGATGCACCTGAACCTGGACAGAAAGTGTCTTCCCTTAGCATTGCTTTTGGCATACTATTTTCCCCATCCCCATCCTCTGATTAAAATTGATATAGGTGGCTTCTTCCATTTCTCTGCAGGTACATATTTGCGCATTCTTTCTAGTTAATTCAGAAGACCTTAGTGCTTCTCCCCCACACTAGTAAACATCAGCTTGGCTTAGGACAAAAGTCCTAGTGCCCACCTCACTACAGAAATTTTAATTACATACCCTCTTGGGATCAAAGGGCTGTTCCAGAACATTTAACTGGGTAAAAGGTTCCAACTCTGACAAGTCTAGGGAATCAGTGACCGATAGCTCTGAGTCACCTAGTGGTGAGTCAAAGCGGGTCCAAAGAACAGAGAGGAACCAAACATTTGGAGCCACCATTTCCCATTTCCCCCTCCCTGCTTATTTAATGGATAACTCAAGAGCTACAAGGAAGAGGATTCTGAAGAGCAAAGGCTTCTCTGCTCCAATGATAGCTCTGCAGTTTAATAGAAATTGGTGCGATGTAATTGATGGCAATCCGAAAAAGGTCACATTAGCAAGATACTAGACCAGGGGTCTTCAAACCTGGCCCTTTTATGATTTATGGACTTCAACTCCCAGAATTCCTCAGCCAGTGTGCCTGGCTGAGGAATTTTGGGAGTTGAAGTCCACAAGTTGTAAAAGGGCCAAGTTTGAAGACCCCCTGTGCTAGATAAAGGTTAAGAAAAGCCAACAGGCTATCCAGGGAAGGGGCCATCAGGTTGCCCACAAAAGCAAGAATTCCTACGTGTGCACTTGACCTCACTAGGCTGCCAAGCAAAATCACACAATGTACTCACAATGTGTACACACAATGTTGGGGTTCTTGTCAGGAACAGTGGAAGACTGTTTGGCCTTTGAAAGGCACCCTGTGATTGGGCTGGGATTACCCAAGAAGAAGTGTGATTAAAATTGAAACTGAATGTAATAAATACATATAATTGAATTATTCCTCTTTATGTTCTCTTACAAAATGTAATTGGGCAGCAATTTTGGGAAGGGTTCTCACAGGTTTGACTGGTCGCATGTGGCCCTGCCAATTGAATGATTACGGTATGGGCTAACGAATAGGTTTTAACAGTTTGTCTGGTTTTATGACCAGGGATCTTGTGTGTGTCTTAAATGTGACTGTGAACTAGCTTGTTTAATGTATACTTCAGTTTAGAAATGGTTATGTAGTAGATATACAGTGCTTGAAATAAGCAAATAAAATCTGATTAAACACAGTGAAGTAAGACATCTGAGATCAGAGGGATATCTTTAATGAGAAATAAAGCTAGACCAGTAAAGTAAAAAAAAATGTTTTTGAATGGAGGCTTATGTAAGCTAATAAAGAACTGTTTATTCCTTTAAAATTCAATTTCATCAGATAAATAAAAAAATCACGGCTTCCTCCCCTTACTGAGAAATGCAGATAACTTTGTAGAGCCTTTAATTCTGCTGTTTTATGATGTTCAGTACTAAGAATAGCAGGAACTGTTCAAACTGAGGAAAAATGATTACATCCATTTTCGATTTTCCAGGTAGTTCATATATATTCGAGAGAGGATTCATGTTTTTTCTATATAAATTGCCATCCGGGTTAAACTATTAGTTCTAAACCTAATTATATCCCTGTAACCTAATTATTTAAAGAGAGAAACCATCACCACATCTAGGAGAAAGCAGACTGTTGTTTTTCTCTTCCTTCTCAGTATGGAAGTACATGCAACCACAAGACCATCAATCTGAAAAGAGTTTAATCAGAAACAACTTAAGCTCTCTTGCTCATCCCTGGCCTAGGCTGTGCTTGAAAATGTTCTCTTAGATCTATCCATGTCTGAGAATTAACATAGTCATATTTCTTCCCTGTCATGCGTCTTTTGGCTTAGTTTGGGAAGTGCCTGGTGCTGCTGGGACAGGCTTCATGGTATACCTGGTGCTAATGGTACGGCCTGAAACACAGCGGTATTCAGCATTCTCCTTCTTTTCTTTGCCATTCTGACAGATGGTGAGCTCCACCGGCACTGACGTGGTGGTCTCCTTCTTGATCACCTGTATGGAAAGTTCAGTGCATGGAGGGATTTTGGCAGGCAGGAGGACCTCTACCTTCTCAGCAGTGGTGGTGGACTCACTTTTCCCTTTCTCCACTAAAAATATATTGGAACAACCCAAGGTCACCTGGAAAGCAAAGCCGAGTTTTAGGCAAGTGGTGTTGCTGAAATGGAAGCTCTGGAACACTGTGGCAGTATATTCTCGAGTGGAGTTGGTGGTGAACGCTTGTTCGTATTCGGTGCAGTTGGTTCCCACAATCTCATCAATCAGAACTTCCTGCTCAGCTTCCACTTTCTTTTGATCCCACAGCAGCTTGGCGTTAATGATTGGGCGGCCCGGTTTCAGGGGCTGCAAATGAGATACGCTATCATCAAAGTTGATCTCAGTTTTATAGTCATGAATGCGTTCCCCTGGCCAGGCAATGTGATACCATCCACCACGGTTTGGATTTTTGTAGAGCAGCCAGACACCCCTCTGCACCACGTGGGAGGAGACACGGTCATTAAAATAACCATAAGTGAGGTTGGTCTCCTCCTTCACCACCTTGCTTTGACCTTCATAGTTAGGATGTTCATACAGTGTAATTTGGGGGTCAGAGAGATCTTGGTGAACTAGCCGGAAGGATGAAATCCTGTTGTTGTTGTCAATCTCAGCATAATCCCCTTCCTCAAAAACAATGCCGTCCTCTTCAAACTTAGAGAGCTTGTAGGCCACCCAGGGCTGCCCTGTCACCTTCAAGGAGGAGATACAATCCCCAAAATCCAATTCATGCAGGTCAGGGACATCACAGGTGAATTCTTTGCTGAGGCCCTCAAAATTGGGCTTGTCGTACACAACAATTCTATTCATGCTGAGCTCTTGGGAAAACATAGAGGCTTCTTCCTAGTGCTCCTTCCAAGGCCAGAGGAATCCAAAGTTTGTTTTATCCCAGTCTGTTTGCTAGAAAGAAATTCAGAAAGTTAATTCCTCGGTTCTGCTGTAAACAATCTACATAAAGCAAAATGTTTGGTATGTGTCTGTATGGATAATCACTTCTCTCTCTTTTTCACATCGTCCAAATTTCTACTTTTGTGAAACCTGTGGCTTAAGGATGGGGAGACATTTTCTGGGTAAAGGAAACATTTTCTTAAGGCAGTGTTTCCCATACTTGACAATTTTAAGGCATGTGGACTTCAACTCCCAGAATTCCACAGCCAGCAATGCTGGCTGTGGAATTCTGGGAGTTGAAGTCCACATGCCTTAAAATTGTCAAGTTTGGGAAACACTGTCTTAAGGGGAAATCTGTTGGGGGGGGGCTTGCATTTGAAAAGCGGAGAGGATGACCCCCTACCCCATTTCTTAGTTTTCTTCTCCTCCTGCCATGTGGGCTGAAAAAACAGTGGCAGACCACTCATTCCTAATACTCTGATCTGAATGTTAACCGAGGGTTTCGAAATTAGATCAAGGGTCATTCAAATTAGGTCCAGGGCTGCAAGCAGTCTGGAGTCCAAAGCTTGTTCACTCCTGGCTTAATGCCTCAGTACTCATCCTTAACCGCAGGAATGAAGCCCAATTGTGTTTGCTGGTATCCACCCTTTATTGTGTTTATTTTTATCCTTCCCTTCATTGTTTTTTTCTTTGCCTCTAAGTAGACAGGGTTAGGGGTTTCAAGGTGCAGGATCAGCTAAACCATATTGCATTGTATATAGAGTTATGGAAAGCCACTGCCTCCCTGGTGCTAATAACTCCCGTGATCTTGAAATTAATTCAAAGAGAGAGGCAACTGCTTTTGTGTTTGCTTTAATGTGGCATGCAATTTAACCTCTTGAGACAGAAATAATCTTTACGATCCACAGCAGTTTCCCAGAAAAGTCTGCAAACAGTTAAGAAATTGTGGACTTTCAGAAAGTACAAATGTTTATACAAAGTCCTTGACTTACGACACGTATTGGAGCTTGCCCTTATGGTTATATGTTGTGATGCTGATCTCCCACATTACGACCTTACATGGGTACATACATCATTAAGCAAATGCTACAGTCATTAAGCAAACCCATTGTTCTCTAAATGGGGCAAAATTGGAAGTAAATGCCGATTTTCAACAAAAACATTGTAATCGCGGTCATGTGATCGTAGGACGCTACAAATGACCATAATTGCAGGCTGTTGGCTGAGTCTCTGTAATGATATCAAGTGATTTGTGGGTGGGGGAAGGGAGTCTGGCCATTGAAAGTTTGAAACCGGATTGTAAGTATCTTTTGGGGGTTCGTGGTAACTTCAAATGGTTGTAAACTGATCAGTTGTAATTCGAGGACTACCTGTATTGAAAGAGAATGCCGAAAAGCCACGGATACCCTCTGCAGATATTGTATAGGCTGTACCTGTCCCAACATGTATTTCCTTGACCTGAACTGCCATGTTCATTCCCCTTTGGGGGCTGTTTATACATAAATGAGAGACAGGAGTGATGGGGGATAGCCAGGTACTATTCCTGGCAAGTTTCATGAGATATCAGGTTAAATCATGTCGGGAGAGGCTGTCTCTGTCCTTCCTCCCTCCCCTTTAGCCCACAAGACTCCTTCAGAGTAGCAGTCCTCCTCTAATTTCATAAGATGGTGAAGGTGATTTAATCTGCTTGACAGATGTAAACCTGTTTGCCCTGTGTTGCAATGCTTGGAGGCCTGAAACCCGGAGTTCTGCTGTAGTGTCATATGCTTGTAAACCAGGGGTAGTCAACCTTGGCTCTTTTCTGGCTCGTGGACTTCAACTCCCAGAATTCCTGAGCCAGCTTAGCTGGCTCAGGAATTCTGGGAGTTGAAGTCCACGAGCCAGAAAAGAACCAAGGTTGACTACCCCTGTTGTAAACAGTGTGCCCTTGGGCTCCTAGAGACGGGCCTACTCCTTCCCCACCATCCAAGCTTCCAGTACCTCACATCTGCTGAAGCTAAAACACTATAGTATCACCAGGAGCAGCTAAACTTTCTAATTGCCTGTACTGATTACTCTTTACCCTTGGTAAGCTCTGAACAAGAGGTTGTAGCCATTTTAGGTAATGAGAAATAGGATGAATTACAGTCAGTCTCTCCCGTCCTCTCCTTCCCCCCCCCCATTACACACAGGCACACATTTGCAGCCCACCATGGCACGATTGTAGAAAATTTTAGCAAATGGTGAGAGCGAACATGAGGATATTTCAGGCAAGGGATAGAATATTATTAACACTATGCTAGACTGGGAAGAAAATGCTTAAATGCTATTTAAGCTATTTAACGACAAGGGAGATTGTACTCAGATAGAGCAAGTCATCTAAAATCATCTGGGAGTTTCTAGTCCAAAAGTGGATTTGAACCCGTGTTTCCTCCTTTCAACATTGCAACCACTTGCTACTCTAGTGGTATAATTATCATACTACATTGACTCTCAGATCAAATGAGTTGATTTCAGAATTCATTTGTATGGCCATAGAAAATACAGACAAAGCAGATCCACATAAAATTCAGTAGGAGGGTAGTCATGAAATTGGCTTGCACTTCAAAGCGTGTTTATTGCACTTGTAGTCTTTGCTTTTGGCAACTTCTAATTGGCTCTGATATAATAGACTGGAATCTGAACAAGTTCATGAACAATTATATAACCGTTTCTCTGCATGAACAACAGGTTCCTCACTCACCCTGAGTTTCCAGCATGCCAACTGGGTTATCCAAATTGGCGGGGTCCTTGACTGTCTTGACACTACCCACTTTGACTGGGGATGCAATGAAAGCATGACGATGACTGAAGCTAATAGTATCAAAGTGATCATCGAGTAATAATCTTAATTATCACAAGATTAATGTGCAGAACCTGTCATTCAGCTATTGATCTCAAAAGCCATCCTTACTCTAATAACTGCAATTTAATTGACTTCAATAAAACCAGGCTGCTGACTCAATCATGCTAGAGGGATGACATGATGCTTGTTCTGGAAAGTCATGCTTACCGTTCTGGAATGATAAAATCCAGAAAAGCATTAGATGGCAGCAAAGATGAAAACTCTGATACTTTGCAGCCGTATAGTGGTTATCTGGATTTTAGCAGCTTAGATTTAGTAATTCTATATGCAGGGCACAGTTTAAAGCAGGGGTGTCCAACCTTGACAAAGGTGTTTTTCTTCTTCTTTAAAAGTCAACTGAACCGTATAACTATCTATCCTTCCATCCCCCAACAACTACAGGTAGCCCTCGACTTACAACAGTTTGCTTAGTGACCGTTCTAACGTCATAATGGCACTGGAAAAAATGACTTATGACCATTTTTTTATACTTACGACCATTGTAGCATCCCGATGGTCACGTGATTTCCATTCAGATGTTTGATAACTGACTCATATTTATGACATTTGCAGTGACTTGGAGGTTCCCTTTTGCGACCTCCTGTCCAGCAAAGTCAATGGGGAAGCCAGATTCACTTAACAACTGTTGAGTCCGTGGCGGGAAAATAGACACGAGAAGCAGCTGGAGTTCTCAGTTTCTTTTATTCAGCGTTCAGCTTACAGGAAGATGGCTTCAGCCTCGCCCAAACGCCTCGCAGCCTCTTATATAGGCAACTCCCGGGTAAATGGGTTACTTTTCCCGCGCCAGCACCCGCGCATGCGCACGGCGCTGGCGACAGCCTGTCTGGTCCCGGGCAGCTTTGCACCTGCCCGGGACTGCCTGCAAACGCCCGAGCCGTTTGCAAGGCTCGGGACATAACACCCCTTTCCCCCGGGCTAAAACTACTACCAACATACAACATTTATTTTACACGACAATTTGCTCCCCAATGCTCCCACTGTTTACTGGCTTTTGCCTTGCCAGCAATGTTATGTAATCTTCTAGGTACTTAGGAGATTTCTTTGCTCTCTGTGACCTTCTTAGCTCTGGGTTACTGGCATAAGTCCCCTGACTGGAGGGAGGCGTGAGCCTGTTCTCTCTATTGTGCCCTGGTGTCTTCCAAGGACTGTGCCCCGATGCCTGGCCTGCTTGCTTGCCCACCGGGCTCGTCAGGCCAGGGCTTCTGTTGCTTTGTGACCTGGTTGTCCTACCTAGCTGTAGACCCTCAGGCCCCTTGAAGTGATAGCCACTGCTGGGCGTCTCTGTAGAACCTCCTTGGTCAGTCCAAGACCTGTCAGGAGGCTGTCCATTCCCTGAACCCCATTCTGTGCTCGGGCTCGTGTGGGTTTCTGTACTTTCCCAAAACTCAGGTGTTCCCTGATTTGTGCTAGGGGTGTTGTAGTCGGGACTTGGCTCCTCGACTAGCTCTGTGTATGTTTGACCCCCTGTAGGATTTGGGGTAAGGTCAGGCCAACCTTGGGAATTGTGTGCCAGCTCTCTTGCAGGGAATGATTTGTTGGGATGCCCCCGGGTATCCTCCGTTGCTGGAGTGCTGTGTGATGTGTGTGGAAAGTGAGTATGCCCCCGGGGTGACTCCCTGGCTGGAGTAGGCGTGAGTGCCTGTTGTGTGGGTAAGCTCCATGACTTTCTTTTCGGAGCAATTGCGGAACCTTGGGATGGGCCGTTTGTGGCTCCCTCAGTGGAGATGGGCAGTAGCTCTTGCCCTTCCCTTTGCTCCAAAGGGTCCCCCTCCCCCCCTGGAAAAGACCCAGGAGTCTCAGCAGAAAAGTCTCGCCTAGAGCGAAGTTGGTCGATGTGCCGACGCAGGACACGACCGTTGTCCAGGGCAACCTCGTAGGAGAGAGGACCTGTGATCCTGGACACAGAAGCGGGGACCCATGTATGACCAGGCCCGTAATTGCGAGCCCAAACCGGGGCACCCACAAGTAGTTGTCTAGGTGCCCTAGGATGTGAGGTAGATGAAGGCAGTCTGTCCGGATGCAACCGGTCAAGTCTAGTAGTAAGTTGGCGCCCCCAACGAAGTTCAGCTGGACTTCTCCCTGTAGAAGTGGACGGTGTGGTGCGATAAGAAAGGAGAAAGTCAGCCAACCTGTGATGCCAGTCCCCGTAGGTGAGTCTCTTCAAGGCGTCCTTTGCGATGCGCACCATGCGTTCAGCCATACCGTTGGTGGACGGGTGAAAAGGCGCAGACGTGGCATGACGAATCAGGTTTGCCTGTAAGAAAGCTTGGAATTCGGAGGAGGTGAATTGAGGGCCGTTGTCGGACACAATGACATCTGGCAGCCCGTGTGCAGCAAAAATCCCCCTCAGTACCTGAATAGTCTTTGCAGTGGTGGTGGATGAGACAGGCACAACCTCAAGCCATTTTGAATGGCTGTCAACAAGGACCAAGAAGAACTGGCCCTGAAAGGGCCCAGCGTAGTCAATGTGCACCCTAGACCATGGGGACTGTGTTTCCTCCCATCTATGCACAGGAGCTTGGGGCATCTCTGGGCGAGATCGTTGGCACAGGTGGCATGCGTGTACCTTAGCCTCAATACCTTTATCTAAACCAGGCCACCACAAGTGGCTTCGTGCAAGAGCCTTCATACGAACAATGCCAGGATGACCCTCGTGGAGGGATTCTAAGACCCTAGTCCTCATTGAGGTGGGAATGACAACTCTGTTTCCCCAAAGCAGACAACCCTGAGAAAGGGACAGTTCGTTCCTTTTGGACCAGAAACTCTGAAACTCAGGACTAGGGCAGTGCTCAGGCCACCCGGACAGGACCCAGGAGCGGACACGTGAAAGTGTGTGATCTGTACCTGTTTCAGCGGTAACATCCCTGGCACTAAGAGGGAGCTCGGGCAAGGCTTGGATTGATAGAATGTTGACAGCTGGCGCGGGGTCAGCTTCTACTACTGGCAGAGGCAACCTACTGAGGCCATCAGCATGGCCCATTTCTTTCCCAGGCTTGTGGAGTAATGAAAAATCATATGCAGACAAAAAAATAGACCACCTAAGCATTCTAGGGGAAATGATGTGGGGAGTCTGCTTACGTGTGGTAAACAGTCCCAGCAGAGGCTTATGGTCAGTGAAGACCGTGAAATGCCTGCCATATAGAAAATCGTGGAATTTTTTAATTCCAGCAACAACAGCCAGAGCCTCCCTGTCTATCTGAGCGTAGTTGCGCTCGGCAGAAGACAGTGTTCTGGAGTAGTATGCAATAGGAACCTGAGTTCCATCAGACCTGAGGTGACTCAGGACAGCTCCAACCCCGTAGGGGGACGCATCACAAGCGATGCACACAGGAGAGACTCGTTGAAATGTGCAAGAACACTGTTAGAAGTGAGCAAGGCCTTGACTTCTTTAAAGCAAGCCTCATGTGCTTGTGACCACAGCCACACAGCTTGTTTGTCTAGTAGCCTGTGAAGAGGCTCAGCTACACTAGCTTTATGTGGAAGAAAAGAATTGTAGAAATTCAGGAGGCCTAAGAAGGCCTGAAGTTCGGCCTTAGACTTTGGCCTGGGTGCTTCTAAAATAGCAGTTAGTTTGGATTCAGCAGGATGAATCCCAGCAGCATCGATTTTGAATCCCAGAAATTCAGTAGAAGGCACCCCAATCTTGCATTTGTCTTTTCTGAGCTTGAGGCCTGATTTCCTGAATCTTAACAGGACAGCCCTAAGCCTTTCAGCTAGAATGTGTGTGGAGTCTCCTGCAATCAAGACATCGTCAAAGTAGGGGCAGACCCCTGGTATACCTCGTAGTGTGTTTTCCATTACGCTTTGGAAAATCCCAGGAGCGACATTCACTCCAAACTGTAGCCTTTTTACCTTAAAGGCTCCCCTGTGGGTCACAATGGTCTGAGCTATAGCAGCATCATCATCAACAGGCAGCTGTTGATATGCTTGAGCTAGGTCAAGCTTTGCAAAAACACGCCCCCCCTTGAGAGAGGCCAGGATGTGACTGACCACAGGAACAGGATAGGCATGTTGCTGCAATGCCTTATTGAGTGTGCATTTGTAATCAGCACAAATGCGAATGTCCCCATTTGCCTTTAGAGGCGTGACAATGGGGGTCTCCCACGGGCTGGAATCAACAGGTTCTAGGATTCCCTGTTGGATTAGTTTGTCTAATTCAGTGTCAATCTTACTTTTTAAAGCAAAAGGGACCCTTCTTGCTTTAATCCTAATGGGAGTGACAGTGGGGTCTAGCTTTAAGGACACAGGTGGTCCTTTGAATGTGCCCAGCTGGGGGCTGAAAACATCTGCAAATTCTTTGCAGACTTCCTGTAGGTCGAGTGTTTGTAAGCTGTTGAGTCCTGTGACGTGTATCCCCAGGGCCTCAAACCAATCGAGTCCTATGAGACTCGTTCGTTCACCCCCTACTACTAATAAGTCTAGTGGACCTTCAAAACTCTTGTATTGCACGTTAAGGGTGGCCTCCCCCTTAACACACACTCTTGAGTTCTGAAAATCTGTTAATACAATATCAGAAGGCCTTAACTTGGCCTTAGTCCCACTACTGGAACAAATCTTCCTAAATGTATGCAATGAAATGATGGAAAGGGCAGACCCTGTGTCTAGTTCCATAGATAATGGAACCCCTTGTAGCTTCACGTTGAGTGACAGCTTTTTCTTCATGGGCTTGTGTGTGCCTGTCCTACAGATGCTTCTTCGCGAAGCGCAAAAACCTACCCTATTCTGGCTGGGGAGTCTGGTACCCTTCAGGCGTTCTTCTTGGGGTTGTGCCTTTCGTCGGCCCAGACACACAGCTGCAATGTGCCCTAGTTTGCCGCATGCCCGGCAGGTAGCGGAGCGGAACTTGCAGTCGGTTCTCCTGTGGCGACCTCCACAGCCGATGCACTTGAGCGGAGCCGAAGAGCTTCCCTTCTGGTTTCCTTCCTTCGTGGGGTGTAGACGGTCGACTTCCTCGTCCGGATCCTCCTCGGAGTTTCGTTGGACGTCTTCCTGGTGCACGGACGCACCCTCTGCACTGCTTCTGATCGGCCGCATGTTCTTGACGGCGCCGCCTGCTGCTTCTTCTGCAGTGACTTCCCTTAAGGCGTCTTGGAAGGATAATTCTTCCTTAGCGAAAAGTCTCTGTTGTAGCTCTCGATGCCTTAACCCGCACACGAATCGGTCCCTCAGTCGTTCCTCGAGGTCCTTGAACTCGCAGGGCTTGGCGGCCTTCCGTACGCGGCGATGTATTCCTTGGCTGACTCACCGGACCGTTGATCCCTCTGTTCGAAGGTGTGGCGCCATGAGATAACGGACACCTTGGGGTGGAAGTGCTCCTTCAGCAGCTTCTTCAGGTCTGCGTAGCTTACAGACTCTACTGGGACAGGTGCTGCAAGGTTTTCTGCGATTTCGAAGGCGTCTTGGCCGCAAACGCAAAGCAGGGTGGCAGCCTTCAAGCTATCTTCCGTCACTTGGTTTGCCTTGAAGTAGTTCTCCATTCTGGATACGTAGGACTCCCACCGCTCTGGATGTGAGACGTCGAATTCCGAAAGCCTTCCGATTTTCGCCATCTTCGGATCTTCAGGAGACGGGTCTATCAGCCAGCCTACCCCCGAATGCGCACCGGAATGGCGGGCAGCTGCCGAGTCGACGCCGTTCCTCTTCCGCCGCTCAGGACTCCTTGGGTAAGCTTACACTTTTTCCTTTCCAGGTAGTGCAAGGCATCCCACCTTCGTCGCCAGTGTTGAGTCCGTGGCGGGAAAATAGACACGAGAAGCAGCTGGAGTTCTCAGTTTCTTTTATTCAGCGTTCAGCTTACAGGAAGATGGCTTCAGCCTCGCCCAAACGCCTCGCAGCCTCTTATATAGGCAACTCCCGGGTAAATGGGTTACTTTTCCCGCGCCAGCACCCGCGCATGCGCACGGCACTGGCGACAGCCTGTCTGGTCCCGGGCAGCTTTGCACCTGCCCGGGACTGCCTGCAAACGCCCGAGCCGTTTGCAAGGCTCGGGACATAACAACAACCATGTTACTAATTTAACAACTGCAATGGTTCACTTAACAACTGTGGCAAGAAAAGTCGTAAAATGGGGTAAAACTCAACAAATTTCTCACTTAGAAATTTTAGGCTCAGTTGTGGTCATAAGTTGAGGACTACCTGTAATCAAGCTTCTTGGATGAGAAGTGAAACATTTTTGTCTCCCTCAAGGAAAAAACAGTCCAGGGGCCTTTTGAAGAAAAAAAAAGATACCTTTGAAACAACTATGACCTGGATGACTGAGAATCTTCACAGACATCCAACCTTGGCAACTTTAAGACTTGTGGGCTTTAACTCCCAGTATTCCCCACCCAAATCAAACTGTTAAAAATAAATATTCCATCTATCTTCTGATTTGTGCCCATATTCAACAACTTCAAATCACCCCATAGAATCAAAGGATCCTAAGAGGTAATTTAGATCACTAACTTCAAACCTTACTCAGAATTAAACCATCTCTGACTGGACATATCCTGTGTAAAGGAGCATACCATTTCTGTCAGGGAACTATTGCTACACTGGAAAGTTCTTTTAATGTCTAAGTGGAATATCTGTTCCTTTAACTTAAATCCAGTGTTTTTGTACTCTTAGTGGTAGAGAACATCTCTTCTTCCTCTCTATGACATCTGTTCAAGCATTTGAACTGTGCTATCAGCCTTCTCAAGGTTAAACATCACCAGATATTTCTCCAGCTCCATGACAGTATTTAAAATATTATTTATGGGCCACTGGAAAATAAAATGAGTAAGTCTCAGACATATTAAGTAGTGAGGAATCTGTGATATTTAGCTGCAGATCTCATTTGTTTTTTCTATCTGGCACCTGACTGCAGATCTCTGACATATCTGTCTGTCATATCTTGTGTATATATTCCGGATGTAAAAAGTCAACTCCCTAAACTGCCAAAATATTGAGCAATTCCAAGATTTCTTAACTACAAGCATGCTGGATTGGAACACTGAGCTGCAATCCCAATTGTAGGGTACCAAACTGAAGAAGACTCATACGTGTGAAGGAACACACAATTTTTTAAAATACAACAATAGGTGTGCACTGCAAACTGGTGTAGGATATATTAAGATTATAACAAGCTGGAAGTTCCTAATTCAAGTCCCAAATATCCTTCTCGTGGCAGAGGGTGCGTCTGAGACATGAACTTAAGTTCTCTCTCATAAAATCTGCAAAATGAAGAGAATACTATTGACTTACCTTCGAAGCATAAATCAAGATTACTATTGTAATGCATGTAAATCAGAGATAGTGAACATTGTGCCTCCCAGATGCTTTGGATTTCAACCTTCATTAACTCAAACCAACATGGAAAGTGGTTGTAGTAGTAGTTCAAGACATCTTGATACACCAGTTAGGCGTTACTGAGTTGGGCTTGACTCAACTTGAATACATGGACCATCTTGATCTGTCTCTGTATTAGGTCCATGTACTCAGCTTGCAACTCTACCATAGACTTCTTGTAATTCTTTTGATCTTGTCTCTCTGTTGTCTTTTTCCACGGCCTCAATTTGTCAAGGTAATTTTTTTTCTAGCTCATAAACCACAGTATGTGGGTTTCAGTTGTCTACAATTGATTGTACCTGAAATGTCTATATCCTTCATGGTCTTGTCTATGTTTCTCTTTACCTTTTCCACAATACTGTTCATCTTGAGCTATTGTTGAGCCCCCAAAACAAAGCCATCTACTACTTTCATTTTTTTGTTATCGCTTGTAAGTTTATGAAACATGCTGGTTGACATTATCTTTGTCTTAATATTTAGCTGTAGTTTTCCATTGACTTTCATAACAATCTTTTCTTTTTCACTTGCATTTAATGCCCTCTGTGTATCTCAGATCATTAGTACTTCAGCCGCCAATTTTGATTCCAGATCTGTCCCTATCAATTTCATTCTTCTATTTGCCATAGACTCATACAGTTATCGTATGCTTCCTTCTCTGATCTGTGATTTGAACAACCGTTTCTCCAACTCATTACAGTAATTTCTTGGGTCCGTGGAGAAGTATCATACTAAAGACTAAATTATTGTGGTAATCTCTCTTTCCCAGAACGCTTACTTTTCTACAAATTAAACTGTTTTTGTTTGAAAATGGTTAGATAGAGTTAACCACCGTATTAATCAGCCCTATCCCAGCTACTATATTATGCTTCTCTAATGAAAGAGGCATTGGTGACCTACTCACAGCCTACCTGATTTGCCAAAGCCCATTGACTTACCCGAGTAACACTCACGCCAACAGTTTCTGCATTTCTCAAAGCAGTTGTTCCAGCAGAATCATTTATACTCCAGCATTAAGAACACACCTCTTTTAATAGGATGCTGAGCTGCTTTAATCTTGTCAGGACCTGACTGAGAAACCTCAAGCTTTATCTGCCCCAGACAACACCCACGTGCTCAGGAGAACTAGAACTTCCCACGCTGAGAGCATGACATGAATGACGCTCCACGTACCCATCTCTTAACAAGATAGTGACATCTGCAACTTTGGTCTGGATTTTACCATCCTTGCTTCTATCAAATGTTGCTCAGGGACAGTTTTAAAGGCAACTCCCTGTGGTTCACAAATCTGCGGGCAATCACGAACTCCTAAAAACAGGTTGAATCAGTCTCACAACTTGGCAAGGTAGCCAATCTCTCCGGTTGCTTCCCTTGTGTCATGAGGCATTCAATTAAATTTGGATTCACACCCTGGGAGATAGGTATGTTACTACAAATGAAAAGGAAATGCCTTTTGCACACTTCCTGAAGACATGTGAACCATCTTGTGGATCAGAACACAAGCGTTAGGAACGTGCATTGAGAGATTTAATTACCTTTTAAGATATCTGCAAGTAAGAAAGATAGCTACTAGTCACCTAGCAAGGTGTCAAAAACTTGACCCCCCAAAAAAGAAAAAAAGTACAGGTAGTCGTCGACTTACAACAGTTCGCTTAGTGACTGTTTGAAGTTACAATGGCACCGAAAAAAGTGCCTCCCAAGCCATAGCTGAGCAAGGCACTCGCCTGCCCACCCAGCGGCGCTCTTCCTCCTGTCCAAGGTTTTCATTGTTGTGAGCATTTCTGTTGAGGATTGGCAGCAGGGGTGGGGGGGGGGAGTGTTTGGTTTTTATTCCCCTGTCTGCTGGGTGGTTGCAGCAGGTTTTGGTCACTTCACATGACCCTGAGACACTGTGACTGTCATAAATATGAATCAGTTGCCAAGCATCGGAATGTAAATCACAAGACCCTGGAGATGCTGCAACATTCCAGCTGATTGGTGCTTCTTCTGGGCTCAGCAGAAGTGCCAGGATCAACGCCGAGCTCCAGCTGGACCCTGGCGCTGATCCTGGCACTTCCATTGAGCCCTGACAGTTCCGAAAAAGTGCCGAGCAGCTGGAAAGTGGCATTGATCTTGGCGCTTCCGCTGAGCCCTGCAGCTCCAGCTATCTCTCGCTCAGGCTTGTGCCAGTTCAGCTCATTCCCCTCCCCCGCTACTTTTCTAGAAAGATCACGTACCACCTGCCAGGTGCCAATGTACCACAGGTGGTACCCATACCACTGGTTGAAAAGCCCTGGTCTAGTGCAGGGGTAGGCAACCTTGGCTCTTTTATGACTCGTGGACTTCAACTCCCAGACTTCCTGAGCCAGCCATGCTGAGGGGAAAGGGAGAGGTTTCCAAGCTGAGCCATGCTGGCTCAGGAATTCTGGGAGTTGAAGTCCACGAGTCATAAAAGAGCCAAGATTGCCTACCCCTGGTCTAGCGGTTAAGGCACAAGGCTACAAAGCGGGAGACCATAGTTCTAGTTCTGTTTTAGCAATGAAAGCCAGTGGGTAACCTTGGACCAGTCATTCTGTCAGCCCAACCCACCTCACAGGATTGTTGTTGTGGGAAAAATAGGAGGAGGAAGATGTGCTGGATATGTTCATTGCCTTGAGTTATTTGTAAAAATAATAAAGGCAATATACAAATAAATATACATAAATTAAAAAGGCAAATTGGTAGCAACAAACCCGGTAATTCACAAGGCATCATACATCTTGTAGACCCAAACATTCAGCTAAATTACTAAATAAATTTGGTAAAAGAAACCTTCCAAGATGCCTTGCAATCTGCTAAAAGAAAAAACACCCACCAGGTGGGCCTGAGGGAGTGTAGTGGCTTAAGATTTGGATAAATCCAACTGATTTATCTGATAAGCCAAGATTTAGTATAATATATAGATCCAGTGCATATTCCCATCCAAACTGCTTTGAATGACAAAAAATAAATTTTATCTTAAGGATCTTTGATGGATCTTTGATCTTGCCAACCATTAGCTACTACGTAATCTCACTAACAGTTAAGCAGTTTTCTCTGCATATTTTGCTATTTTTGTAGATTTTAAAAAATGCATTGTCATTTATATTTTAAATGTACTTTGAACATTCTTCAAAGGATGTTTACATACAAAGGATGTAAAGCATGTGCCATAGCAGACCTCTGTAGCTATTCTTTGCTCTCAAGCTTATTTAAAGTTTTCAGAGGATAGAAGGTTTTACAAATATTAAAGTTCTGGAACTAAGCACTGAATCAGCGAAGAGATCTATTTATCTCAAACCCAGGTCAGTTACACACACTGACACTCAATGGATATTTCCCCCAAAATACACCTGCACACAAGAGAAACAACTCTTTTTTCTTATAAAAGTTTATTTAAACCCAGATCGGGCTTTGTAGATACTGGGGCCCAAAAGGGCGAGGCACTATCTTATGTGCTTGCATAAATGTACATGAGAGGCAGTAGTAACAAAACACACAAGTCCACAAATATAAAGTAACAACCTGAACTGGCATATAAATATTCTTTAGTAATAATTGCTAGCGGCAGCAGGTTTAGAAACTGTTGCTGGCAATATCCCAGAATGGATCTCCAGTTTCTTGTGTTATCACTCTGATCCAGCTCCCATTTAGTTATTAAGAGGCACAATATTTGTGTTAAAGAAACAGAAATTTAAGACTGCTCAGCTTTGTGCAGATACAGGGAACCACAAGCTCATATTTTAGCATGGTCAGGAAAAGATCCAGGGGAGACTTTTGTTTTCTCTCTCCATGATCTACAGAAGCAGAGAGTCTATTTTAAGGTCTCTATGAACCTCGGAGACACTCAGCAATTAAACCTCTGTTTTCCAGATATCTTTTAAGATTTGGATTAAAAATGGAGTCTTGTTTACCTTCCCAGATGAGAGCTAGAGCAAAATATTCATGTTTTTAGTAAGTTTGGATTTTCAACATTAGGATATCATACAGGCACATCATCTCACCTGCTTCATTCAGGATAAGCAAGTTTGTGGCAAGCACTCTTTTGACTGATGATCAAGGCTGGCCAAAGTTTGAGTCCTGTTTAGATGACCATGACTAATAAATCTGCATGAAAATCAACTTGAATCTTCACCTCAAATATCTACTGTCAGTCTTAACTGCTTGGGGATTCAGTGTCCTCCCCTCCTCACTAAGTAGAAAGACCAGAATTCAGAACAAATAGTGAAATAGATTTGGCTAAGAAAAGGCTTTGACCTCCATATAAAAGATGGGGAATCACTGAGAAAACCCAAAGTTTTCTAGAAAAAAAGGCTCTTGCTGCTCTTTTTTCAAAACACAAGTTCTTACTCAAATAGTAAGAGTACTTTGGCCTAATTTATTAATATGATTAAGGGCAAACACAAGTCCCCTTTTGACCCCTCAGTTTCTAAGGCAAACGAAAAAGAAAGGGGATGGGCGGGAGAACGGAGGCCCAGAAAAATCAAGATGAAAAGATATTTGCCAAAGCTAAGAAAACATCCAGGGCACCAGACTTTCCCTACATTAACCAAAATCTCAGTAGCACTTGCAAGCTACCACATGGGATGCCTAAAACTGAAGAGATGGAATGAGGAACAACCTGGACCATTCACATTCATATCCAAAGTCTCTGAGATTAAAGATCTATGAGAAGAGGCAAGAATCCTATCAGGAACTTCAAACAAGAAACTCAGGATTCTTAAAAACTATTAGAACTGCACGATTCTGCCGGCATCTTTGGAAAAGGTTTTCTTTGGAATGAAAGCTTGGCTTGAATGTGAACAAAATTTGAGGTTCTTGTAAGAAGAGAAGAGGATCGGAGCCAGGTTTTTCTCAGGGGTTCAATTAACACCCACCTACCCGCGACCTTGCCCTTATTTATGGATGAACTTTTGTACACTTTTGAATGAGATTAGGTCTTTACTTTTTATTTCCTTCCCCATATAAATTAGGGCAATAGTGGAGAAGTCGAGCTCTAGAACTTGGCTTCAGACCTGGAATGGCTGAATAGGAATGGATACATGGGGTAAAGTAGGGAGAGGTTATCAAGTCAGTTTGGGGCTGTACCGGAGGAAAAAAAAAATTTTAACACTCAAAATGATAGCAGGTAAACGCTTAGCATCAGCATAAAAATGAGGCTCCCCCAATGGAATATCATGCTAAATAAATAAGTTGCGACCTGCAGAGACATAGGCATATATCTACGTTACATAAAAATAAAGTCGATCCTGCTGCCCCAAGGAGGGGGGGGGGTGTCCTGAGTCGAACAAATCATATAAGAAAAAGCCTTGAAACTGCTTGCCTGGTGCCAGTCTCTGCCCCCTTGCCAGCGGACAGGGCCAGGCAGAGTCCTTGTGTAAACAAAACATTACCCCTTGGTCTCTGTTGTCTTGTGTAAGGGCCATGTGACAGCCCCATTGTCTAGTCAGTTGGGCAGGATTACTGCCACGCCATTGGGATTTCAGAAATTGCCCCCCCCTGGCAATTTCCCGCTCAGCTACTCAGCAGGAATAAGAAACAGTGATTAGATTAGTCCTTTGGTGCAGGAGAAGCCATGTTGCTTTTGCTCTATTCTGTCCGGAGGCTAGTACCACCTTTGTGGGTGGTTGGTTGCTGCACTTTGCGCCCGCTTGGCTCCAAGAAGGTGAGGATCCAAGGATGAGCCAGGATCTGCTCCAAGGAAGGTCGCTTCTCTGGTGTTAACGAGAGGCACCATTCAATCAAGTGGCGGCAATCTATCAAAGAAGGAAATAATTACTTCATCACCCTATGGACAAACCACTCGACAAGGCTTACGTCATCACAACAGCAGTGATTGTGCCATTTTGCCAAAGCGTACCTACTTTCACACAGCCAAAATCTTTGGACTGATTGCATTATTTAACCAAACTTGAGGGAGTCATTCAGACAGATAATCATAAATTCATGCAGTAAACTGGTCCATCCAATGACAACTGCTTGTCAAGCATCCTTAACATTTCCAGTCAAAGCCACTGTGAAGTTCTAAGCATTCATTGGCTGCCATGTTTATGGGTCCCAAACAGAGGGCTAGCCTTAACCCACATAATTCTACATGGCTTGGCTCTAATTGCCTGTTGTACTGATCCAACATGTTCTTCTGAAAGAGGGGTTCTAAAGGTCGTCACAATATGGGGTGAAGGAGCTGAAGGGAAACCGAGACAGTCCTCCTTGGGAGCAACTCCCACATTATTAGTTTATCCAAGGTTTCTGAGGGGTGCAGGACAACCTGCTCAACAAAACAGTAAGACCATTATGTTTCAAAGAACACTTATGTGCTGATAAGGGTTACAACCACCTTTAATTTTGTTAGTTCGTGTTTTTATTGCGCTTTATTGGTACAATAATTTACTTTAGCTTGGGCTCTGCCTGATTATAGGGCAGTGGTGGCGAACCTATGGCACGGGTGCCAGAGGTGGCACTCAGAGCCCTCTCTGTGGGCACACGTGCTGTTGCCCCAGCCTTGCCTCCCCCCACGACTTCCTCCTCTCCAGCAGCTCCCCTGAAGGAGAGTCGCCCCTGAGCGTGGCCCACATGGAGCAGTGCAGCCAGGGACATGGCAGCCAGGCAGTGTAGACAAGACTCTGCCCTCACACCTCACTGTGCACAGTTGATGCTGCAGGGTGGTGAGAAGAGGGCGTGACCGCCATAGTGCTGCTGGGCTGCCTGGGTGATCTGCGGTGGACCCTGGAGGCAATGAGTGGCTCTGCGGGCAGGCGGGGGAGGGGATGGGGGCAGAGCTGGGGCGCAGCAGGGGGTGGAATGGGGGTGGGGCCAGTTTTTGGGCACTCGGTCTCTAAAAGGTTCGCCATCACTGTTATAGGGTGTTGGTGTTGTTATTTCAACCACCTAAAGTATTTGACTGGGGGTGGGAGATTTTTGCACAAAGAAGTCAGATCTTGCTTTCCAATGGCATACACAAAGAACGCTATAGGGAAATGGCCAATTTAATCCTACTAGAAAGCCACTTTGATATAGTGGTTAAGGCAGCAGGCTAGAAACTAGGAGTCCTGCCTATGGCAGGGCTAGAACTCCTATTCTAGTCCTGCCTGTGTGACTTTGGTCCAGTCTGTCTCTCTCAGCCCTAGGGAGGAGACAAGGGCAAACCATTTTTGAAATCTTGCCAAGAAAACTGCAGGACTAATTCAGGAAATTGCCAGGAGTTACTGATAGGAAGGAAGGAAGGAAGAAAGGAAGGAAGGAAGGAAGGAAGGAAGGAAGGAAGGAAGGAAGGAAGGAAGGGGGAGAAAGAAAGTAGGAGAGAAAAGAAAGAAAGAGATGGAGACAGAGAGAGGAAGAAAAACACTAGACAAGGCAAAGAATATTGGCCAGAACTGTCAACAGAAAAAAAAAACAAGTTTTCAACAGAAAGCCAGAAAACTCCTTAGTCTAGAAGTTCCCAGATCACCCCCCCATTTGGGCCCTGACATGAGCCTAAAAGACCCTCAAGAATCTGACAGACATATTCTTTGGCCTAACCGCAGTGCTCACCTGAGGATATCCTACAGTGATAGTGGAGTTTCCCAAGCAGGATCTCCTCATCACGTTCAAAAGGGATGTCCCCACATACCATATCGTATAGCAGCACACCCAGGGACCACACTGTGGCAGGCACACCATGATAGTGGTGGTATTTTATCCACTCAGGGGGACTGTATACCCGCGTGCCTGTAGCAAGAGAAAGGAACAGCTGACAACGTTGCCCAAAGAGTCTTCCTCAGAATTAAATGCTTGTAAACTGTATCTTTTTTATTTTTGTAAGACAAGAGTAGGCAGGCCATCCTGTTCAGATAAACAGTTGCACAGTTAAAAAAAAAAAAGACGACCATGCTCAGTTTTCCTCTATATAAAATGATTCTATGTGCAACTGTAGATGATATTAAAAATAAAAAATATTAAGATTTTACTTTGTAAAATAATTATTTTGGAGAAAACAATCATGCAAACCTTTATGAATACTTTAGAGCAGTGGTTCTCAACCTGTGGGTCGAACGACCATTTCACGGGGGTCGCCAAACAAGGCTGTCCGCCATTTCCCCCCCTTTTCTTTGGCCACACCCCTGGCACCTGGTGATGTATAAGTGGTTGGGGGTCACCACAACATGGGGAACTGTATTATGGGGTCGCGGCATTAGAAAGGTTGAGAACCACTGCTTTAGAGTAACATACGCCAAACATAGATTTCCTCTCATTTGCAACTTATGAGTTTAATACTATATGGGAGCAGACATTGGTAAGAATCTGGAATATCTAGAATTAATTTATAAATATATCAGCTGTACACTTAGCACACAGAATTTCTGCTTCCCAGAAATGTGAAAACTGAAAGGGTGCAAGGAATCAAAAGAGTAACTCACACATATTTGGGAGATGAAAGTATTCTGAAAAATGCCTAAGCATATGAGTTTCTTTAAGAAACAATGGCCACACTTAATCTAAAACAAACAGCCTAGCTTAAGAAAAAAGATCATATTGCTTTTACCTTTAACATACTTTTCAAAAGAATTTAAAATATGAGAGCCCTGGGAACTAGATATTTAGCATAAAACAACGTTCATGAAGTCTTCAGACATATGATGAGACACATGGAGTATTCAGGAATGCTAACTGAACTCAATCCATTGTAAAGTTCTGTTTGTATCCTGACCCATACCTAGAATGCAAGTCTCTGCATACAAAATTTGTATATGTAAAGAGCTCTTCCTTATAAATGTCCAATAGATGTTTATAGATGGGGCATAGTTCTGTTGATGAAAAGGTAGAGAT
This sequence comes from Crotalus tigris, assembly GCF_016545835.1. Lineage (NCBI taxonomy): Eukaryota > Metazoa > Chordata > Lepidosauria > Squamata > Viperidae > Crotalus > Crotalus tigris. The sequence goes on from NW_024100512.1 coordinate 4,988,456, forward strand.
TAAGGCCTTAGAACTCTTCTGTGCATTCATGTAAATTATCAATATAACTACTCATTCCACACACAGGACACATTTTGCTTTAATTTATTGGTTGAGTGCTTCAGCAGGTGGCAGCAATTGAGAGGCTGAGCAGATAAAGGAGGCCACTAGGGAATAACCAAGACTCCAAGCTAAACTGAAAATTAAAAAAAAAAAATTCCAGAAGGAAATAACATTAGTCTACTTATTGCTGAGAATGTCTATAGTCAGTGTCTGTAGAAATCAAGCATGATTCAAAAGAGGATTTGGTTAATTAGCCCAGAACTGAGCTAGGAAAAAACCCAAAGGCCTCTTGTGTCTATCTACCAACTCTCTGAAATTCTTGTAATCAGAAACCTTTCTGTGTCACCTTTCAAGACCAGCTTTTCTGAACTTGATATCCTCCATGGATTTTGGACTTCAACATCAATAATCTCCAGCCAAATGGTTACTTCAAGTTCAGGGGCACTGGGTTTAAGAAAGCTATTTTAAGGGACAGTTCTGTGATAATCCATTGTTTGCTATTATATTGGGTTCCATCTCTTCTTCATCTTCCATAAAAAGTTCTCTTGTACAGACCCTTGGTCCATCTACCTGTATGTAACTCCACAGTGGCTAGAAGAAACTGCAGTTTCGGACAAAGGCTTTGTCTTTCTTACATGCAAATTGTCCCCTTCCTTCTCCCTGCCAACTACACAGCCTCTATACTCACCATCAAAATCTGTGTATGGAGTATCCCGCAGCAATGCACCTGAGCCAAAGTCTATGAGCTTTAAGTCACCGTGCAGAAGGTCTACCAAGATGTTTTCGTCTTTTATGTCTCGATGCAACACACCACACAGATGGCAATGGTGCACTGCCTCCACCACTTGCTGGAAGTAACCAGCAGCCACATTTTCTGGGAGGGGCCCATGGTCTGTGATAACGTCAAACAGGTCCTGAGAAACAAGGGGTCGCTCCATAACAATGAAGTACGAATCAGGCTGCTCAAACCAATCCAGAAGACGGACAACACCTCGGCAACCTGGGGACGATACTTTCTTCAGCAGATGGACTTCCAGAGGGATGAGGGTGCCATTCTGGAGAAGAACAGAAATCAAACGGATAGACCATTTGCCACAGCTCTCCAAACACCAAAGGTTTGGAGTTTAACTGCAAAAATGTTCAACGTGGGAGGAATGCTCACCATATGGTGGAACTGCAAGATTCGATCCTTGGCAACATATTTAACAGCCACCTGAAAGAAGAAAAATGACCAAACTTTTAAAATGCAACAGGTTTCGAACAAAGATTGCTATGGCCCACAATGGTATCTAACCCAGTCCCTGAAAATCACAGCATCCTTTATACAAGCCCTCCTTATGCCTCCGAAGCTGGAGGAAGGTTGCATTTTCTCAGTATAAACTACAGTTTTTCCTTTCAGAAACAAATACAGGTAGGCCTTGTTTCACAATTAGAATAGTGATGAAAAATAACAACAGCCAGTCCTCATCTTTACAGGTCTGTAAAGCAAAGAAAATCTAAAGATCATATGCACAGTTGTAGTTTCATTTAGCAACCACTTCACTTAACGACCAAATTACCAGGCCTAGTGGAGGTCACTAAACAAGGACTACCTTTGTAATAAACTAAATTGAAAGAATCTTTTTGGCACTGGGCAAAATATCTCTTATTCAGAATTATGGATTCTTTCCCAAATATTTTAACAGTATGGAACCAGGTGCCCATAGCTGCAGAACAGAGCGATGCTGTCCGTGACATTATTTTTTGTAGCCTACAACACAGGATGCTGTTTTCACTACCCTGTAAAGATTGTCTATGATCTGAAGTTCCCTATCAGTAAACAAGTTGCAAACAATATAATATTTTGGTATTCCATAAGTAAAAAATTGATAATTTAACAATTGGAATATCTTTTGTCAGGAGGTCTATTGTTTAACCACCACCCCCCCCCGCATCAATGCCACTAGTTTTTCTGAGTAGTTGAGAAAAAATTTGATGGAAACTGTAGCTGCTTTTTGATGTCCAGTTACAAATATGTGGCAAAAATGCCTAGGCATGCATGCATTTGGGGGGGGGGGGTATTGAATTTATATGATGCATTGTATAATGATATATATGTAGCATCCTTGTACAGTCATCATTATATGTATTGAACACCTACGGAAAAAGAAATCTACTGCTATACCAATTGTGACTGGAGCCCTTGGAGCACTACCTAAAGAGTTCTCTCAATATTTGGAAATTTTGAATTTATCAGACCTGAATACACTAATTTCACAATCCCCCCCTCCATACAGAACTGCCCATATCCTCAGATGCTACCTTAATACTGATAACTAATGGTTATATTTAAAAGAAGAGAATAGCTCAAAGTCATCCAGTTAATTTTCATGCCTATGACAGAACTAGAATTCAGTCTCTCCTAGTTTTTAACCTGATGCCTTAACCTAGACCAAACTGGCTCTAATTTGGTTAGTGAATTAATCCATTTTGGTACATAATGTACCAAATTGGGAACTTCTGCACATACCATATTAAGCACAACAGAATAAACCACAGCTATCATGTTTTATGAAGCCAACTAGCATAGTCTAGAACTATATCATACACTTTTTATTATGTCACATGAATTTATTAAGCCCTGATTTATTTAAAGCAGGATTCAAACTACCAAATATGATTCTGAATGAATGTGAAGACATGGGCAGCACCATTAGGGAAACACCTTAAACCAAATGTGTATTACCCAGAATCAAGTCCAAGACAGACACACCAGGTGTTTCTAAAAGGAGCAACAGGCATGCCCACCCCCCTCCAAATTTTACTTTGTCCTTCCAATCCAGATTTTTTCACACCTCAAATCAGTTAACTAGGTAAACAAGTTAATTATCCGTGTCTGTATTTTCTGCATTTCCAAAAGCCATCTTCTCAAGTCCCCTTCAATCACAGGAACAAACATCCTCTTGGGTCAAAATAACACCATTGCAAGCATTTCAGGAAATTGGGTTAATAGTCCAAAGACGCTTATGCCACAGTATGTCAGTCTAGAAGCGCTTAAACTCAGATAATGGTTTAAAACACCAGCAGGAATCAATTACTAATACACGCACGAGGGTGGTTGTTTTTTAATCGTGCGGTTTTTTTTTTAAAAAGCACCAGCACCATTAACAAGGGATTTCAAATATCTAAATTGTGTGGTCTTTGTGGACCAGCTCCGAAATTTACTGTAAATCCCTCCGAGCAGAGGATGGATAATCCCGGGGCGCCCTGGCTTGCTGAGGCTTTCACTCCACTTACTACTAGCCAGGATAGCTAGAACTGATGGTAGATGTGGCTCAGAGAACCAGGAGGGCAGCTTGTCCTCCCTACCGCCCCTTTCTCCACGTGAGGGTGGTTCCCATTCGCTTGCAGACGCGGATCTCTCTCCGCCCGCGGTTTCTCCAGCCTGGTGCCAGAATAGGCGCCGCTCACACGTTCACTCACCGGGAGGGAGTCGCTGAGCCGCGTCCCCGCGTAGACCGTGCCGAACCCGCCGCTCCCGATCAACGCTCCCAGGCGGTAGCGCGTCTCCAAGGCCACCTTCCCTGCAGGGAGAAAGGAAAGACAAGCCGGGTGAGTTGTGCCTGGAAAGCCGTCCTCGCCGCCGCCTCTTCTTTTTCCCAGCGGGGACGCCCATTCACAAAGACGCCCGGGTGCTACTACCAACACGTGCTGCCAGCGCTGGGGTTACCTATGCATCCAGGCTCCTCTTGCACGGCGTCCGGGGCCAGCGGCCCTTCAGGACCCTGGCGGTGGCAGGTGAGTCCCTGAGCTACAAGCATGGCCAGCCAAAGCAGCGGGCGGCCCCCGCCTCAACAAGCCTTAAAAGCCTCCGCCGCGCTCCGCCCCGCCCCCCTCCGCGGCCGCTGCTTCAGCCACGCGAGTCGGGATTGGGGAGGGGGGATTCCTTCGGTTTTACGAGGTTATCCACTCCACGATCACCTTGGCCAATGGGCAGGCGAGCCGCATGACGGAGGGGAGAGCTGGGCCAATCGGAGAACGAAAACTTTAAAAGTTTAATGGCCAGCCGGCCGAGTCTAATCCACCAAGGGACCAAACAGTCGGCAAAATACACGAGGAGGGGGGGGGAGAAATGTCCTACCCGGGGGCGGGTAAGTAAAAATACTCCAGCCAATCGGAAGGCGCACGGCGCGCGACGCTAGCCAATCGAGGAGAGGCGCGCGAGAATTCTCCCCAACCCCGCCGCTTGTTTATCCACGTGGGAGCGGACGGCGCAGCAGTGCTGGAGTTTTTGCAAAGGCAAAGGGAAAAACTCCGCTCAACGCGGAGTCCTTGCACCAATCCTGCAGTCTCTTTCCTGTTTTGTATCTTTCCTTGTTCCTTCCAGTTAAAGGTAACTAGCAACTCTTAGTAACTGCCGACTAGGAAAAGCACGCGTGAGTTGAAGTTTAGGGAAGTGTTCAGTCGTGGAGGATTTGTGGTGTGGACTTACTCCTGTTCCTCATTCAGACGAGCGCACTAAAAAGCGCGCCTACGTCTTTTTGCTTACTTTGCCCATTCCAAAGAACCAGTTTAGATTTTATAAAACGAGGCCACAAGGCCTCCCTGTTCTCCACACACACTTTTTTTTTTTTTTTGCAAACATAAATGCAGATATTAGTTACGGACTAACTAACCTCAGATTAGGTATATAGCTAAGGTTGTCTGATTGAGACCTTGAATCTCTAAGCGGCCCCTTCCCTATAGCGCAGTGGTTCTCAACCTTTTTAATGCCGCGACCCCCAACCGGTCGTAAGTCGAGGACTTTCCCTGCCTGGGAGTGCTGCACATGCGTGGTGCTGCCCCCTGTGCCAGCCGAGACGTACCTGGCAAGCGGCAGAGATGGAGCAGGCTGACCACCAGCTGGGTCACCAGCTGACCCAGCCCAAGGGAGGTAAGGCACCCACCGGACAAGGGGGGAAAAATGGCAGACAGCCTTGCTTGGCGACCCCCGTGAAATGGTCGATCGACCCCAAATGGGGTCCTGACCCACAGGTTGAGAACCGCTGCTATAACGGGGTTAGAAGAAATCTTTCCTGTTTAATGCAGCCTTTACTAACAAATAGTTTGGCAGCCTGGTCAAAGTCTGTATCTGACAAACAGGAAAATAGCAAGATCCTTTCATACTGTAGTTTCAAATGAGAAAGAACAGCTTCTAATTCAACTATCCTGTAAGGTGAAGCTGATTAATTTGAAATGTTGGTTTCCTAGGTACGGATCCTTATTGATTTATGTTGTATAGGGTTAGTATATTTCTATTCTCCCAAGGCCAAAAGTACCATAGTGAAAAACAAGGGAAATGCTGTTTAATCTTTTTAGGAAATACAAACTTTTAAATCTTTTTATATGTGCTTGTCTGTTTTTCACATAGCACTTTGTTTCAAAGTCTAATGCATTTTACTCCTGAAACAACATGGAAGTCAATATATATGACAGAACCAAGTTGAACTTGGACAACTATAGTACGGTTTGGCTTGGTAATTGATGCTTAGTTTTTGAAAATCTTACATATTTTAAAAATGAATCAGCTGGAAAAACAACCTGCTAACACACACACAAGCTGTTGATGCAGTGAAGTATGAGACACTGACTTTAAAAGCCTTGGGTTAGTGAGTGAATGAAACCTCTCCCTCAACAATCTAATCCAGATACCAAATGACTGAACAGACGTCACTATTTTCTGTCTCCTTCAGCAGAATCTGCCAGTTTGGTTTCACTTTCCTGCAATCCAAGCCGACAAAGATAAGCCCAAAACTATCCACTGTGCTGAGAGACATAAATTCCTTAGGAATGCAGGAGTTGCCCTTAAGTCAGGGAGCTCCAGCTATAAATGACGTCTTCAGGAGGTTAGTATGAAGTTTGCTCAACCTAAGAGAAATTGTGGCAGTGATTGTAGGAGTTTGGACAGGGTCTTGCACAATGGATTTGGAGGAACATGATGTTTCTCTGCCTTCTGGCCAAAGAAACACTTTTATTTACTGTGTACTTTGTGGGAGATTCTCTGTTGCTGGGAAATGGGGAGGGGGAGAAGATAGAGAACATAACTGTCATGTGAAATAGTGTTGAGAGGCCAAAGTACTGGCTAGCTCTATGTCATCCCAGTGATCAAAAGTAGATCCTAAAAGGTTATTTAAAAAAGGATAGTAGAGGAGAGACAATTTTGTCACAAGGACAAGACAGCAACTTTGATTGAAAATGCATTGCTACCATTATGTGTTTTTCATGACACATAAATTTAGAAGGGCCATCAAAAAAAAGAATGCAAAATAGATTTTTTTTTAGCCTGATAGATCTGCAAGAGGGTAAAAATAGAATGAGATTTGTTTCCATCAAGTTTCCTATGTCAGTCAAGAGGATAACAGGGTAACAGAGTTGAAAGGGACCTTGGAGGTCTTCTAGTCCAACCCCCTGCTCAGGCAGGAAACTCTATACCATTTCAGACAAATGGCTGTCCAGTCTCTTTTTAAAAACTTCCGGTGTTGGAACATACACAACTTCTGGGGGCAAGTGACAGAAATTTCTCCTTAGTTCTAGGTTGCTTCTCTCCTTGATTAGTTTCTATCCATTGCTTCTTGTCCTGCCTTCAGGTGTTTTGGAGAATTGCTTGGTTCCCTGTTCTTTGTGGCAACCCCTGAGATATTGGAACACTGCTATCATGTCACCCCTCATTCTTCTCTTCATTAAACTAGACATACCCAGTCACAGCAACCATTCCTTATATGTTTTAGCCTCCAGTCTCCTAATCATCTTTGTTGCTCTTCTCTGTACTCTTTCTAGAGTCTCAACATCTTTTTCACATCGTGATGACCAAAACTGGATGCATATTCCAAGGGTGGTCTTACCAAGACATTTTAAAGTGGTATTAACACTTCACGTGATCTTGATTCTAACTTGCAAAGACATTTGTTTACAGTACTTTACAGTACTTTACTCACAGACATGAGCATATAAGCTGGAAACATCAAAAGAAGCACAGATGCTGCTAGGTGGCTTTAGATCAGACACTATATCCCAACTCTACTTCCACTTCAACAGGAAAATTTTTGCAATGTAATGTACAGAATTTTTATGAGTATTATTGAGATGTCTGTTTTTTAAAAATATTTATATCCCATCTTATTTTCATAAATAACTCAAAGTGGTGAACACACACAATATTCCTTACTCCTATTATTCTCCCCACAGCAATAACTCTATGAGGTGAGTTAGGCTGAGAGACTGGCCCAAAAAAGCCAGGAGACAGTGAGTTCTAGTCCCATCTTAGGCACGAAAGCAGCTGGGTGACTTTGGGCCAGTCACTTTCTCTCTTAGCCCAACTTAATGTATTAAGCCAGACTAATGTTGAAAAACACTGGCAGAATATACATTTTAAACTGCACATTTAAAAAACATGATATAGTGGGCTATGTGAACATAGTCTCTGTAAAATACCCATATGAATATACAAATACTATGTAATACATTAATTATCTAAATTGATAAGTGCAAAGAAAAATAAAGTGCAAAGAAGAGCAACTAAGATGATTAAAGGCCTGTAGACAAAGACATATGAAGAACAGTTGCAGGATTTGGGAATGGGCAGTCTGGAGAAAAGAAGGACTGGGGGGGGGGGACATGATAGCAGTATTCCAATATCTGAGAGGCTGCCACAAGGAGGAGGGGGTCAATTTATATCCCAAAGCACCAGAAGGCAAGACAACAAACAATGGATGGAACTAACCAAGGAGAGAAGCAACCTGGAACTAAGGAGAAACTTCCTAAGGTGAGGACAATTAACCATTGGAACAGCTTACTTTCAGACATTGTGGGTGCTTCATCTTTGGAAGTTTTTAAGAAGAGACTGGACAAGCCACTTGTCTGAAATAGTATGTCCTGCTTGAGCAAAGGGCTGGACTACAAGGTCTCTTCCAGCTCTATTCTGATTGATTGGCTGCCCCTTTCCACTGGACTCTGAGTTTTAGAGTAACAAGTCCCATGCCTCTTTGTCCTTGGCTTATCTTTTTTCCTCTGTACTGAATAGGTCTTTTATCTATAAATAATACATATTATTTTATGTATTTCAAGCCATTCTAGCAAGATCTATAGAGCCCAAATGCTCATCTAGCATCAAGTCCTATCATAGCAATCAAATGGATTGCTTTAAAGGAGAAGAGTTAATTTTTAAGGGCATCTATTTATAAACAATTACAAATGGCTGGCAATAGTGGTATCCAAGGAAATGGAAAGGGACAAAGTTTGCATCTTGGCAGGTAAGGCATCATGATTGGAAGCCCTGCCCCACTTGGAAATATATTTATCCACATCAGACACAAAAGCCAGCAGAAAACAATACCCTAATCAAGAGACTATCAAAGAGAACACTGTATCCCCAACAATACTAGCAGGGCAAGCTACTGTATATAAACAGGGAGCAAACTTCACATTCACTAGCACAAATGACGCAATTTAGTTGCGTAATGAAACACCAAGAAAGTACCAAGTCCTCCACAGTTCAATCTTGAACTACATAGGTTCTCTTCTATAAATATGATTGTGTTACACACTTATACAAAAAGGACAAAATTTGAGTATCTCCAAAAACCCACTAATGCAAGAATAGGTGCTTTTTCTAAGTCAAGGATATATTTGAAATTTGGGAAACCTTCACAAAATAGCTACCGCGGGATCCTTGCCTCTTAATGAAATCAGTGGCATGATGGACATGACCACTTATAAAACAATTCAGAAAAGGAGAACCAGTTCCAAGGAGGTTCTCCAATGGGATATTTGTAGAATCCAAAGGTATTGGTACAAATAAATGTGATGGTACAGATTTTTATTTGCATTCTGCATCCCAATTTCCTGCTTCATTTTAAACAACTAAAAGATTAAAAGCCAAATAAGGGCAAGATCCCAAACACAGAAAGGGTCCAAGGGCACATTTTGTGTAGACTTCTGCTCTGGCCACTCAATTCATTGAGCTGTGAAAACCTGATACTTAACATATATTTTAACCAATCCAAACTTAATCTGGACTTAAACCAGACTTAATAGCCAGCTAGAGGGATCACAATTCTCATCCTCAGCCAGTCCTTGTGGCTTTGGGGGATGTGAATTGTAGTCCAATACTAGTTTTGAGAAAGTTAACTATAAAACTCAAGGGAGATAGCTAAAAAGCTTGTAAAGCTAGCAACTGCTGACAGGAGTCAGCACTGAGCTAGAACACCACACTCTCCTTTACATTTGGCAACAAGTAATGAGATGGAAATATTTCAGGACTGATCTTCATACTTTGTTAAGAATGGTTTCAGTAGTCCAGTCAAGGAAAAAATGCTATTAATCATATTCAGGCATAAAATACAGCTTGCACTGGAAATCTTTAGCAAGTATATCAGAACTTGGGGTGAAGGAAAAGATGGAAGAGTGGGCATTTACACAAATCACAATCAGATTTAAACATTTGGGGGAGCGTAATACCAGATTGTTGACTTTTAAGAAATGCAATCTACCCAGTCTTCCCCAACTTGATGGTCTCGAATTGTTTTGAGACCACAACTACCAGAAAGCCTAGCCTTGGCTATTAAGTTGAGGAAGGAGGCTATTCAGTGGCCATTATCTATCTATAGTTGCAGCCTCTGATGTCACCAATCTCCCATCTGAAGCAATTGGCTAGGAATCTCTAGAGCAGGGGTCCTCAACCTTGGCCACTTTAAGACTTGTGGACTTCAACTCCCAGAATTCCTCAGCCAGCTTGGCTGAGGAATTCTGGGAGTTGAAGTCCACCTTAAAGTGGCCAAGGTTGAGGACCCCTGCTCTAGAGACACATCTACCTGGGCTTAAAAGACATCCCATCTCCCCATGGAACCTTGGGAACTGTAGTTCACGTGGTGTGTCAGCCCTGGACAAACTACAGGTCCCAAGATTCTGCAGGGGAAATCCTGACAGCTAAATTAAAGCCAATGCAAGGTCGTGGCGCGGATACGATAAACCCTCCCTGAACACGCAGAACTTTTGGTGGGAGCCCCAAATCCCACAACCAATGGACAATTTGAAGGTACTCAGATGAAAGTGGTGGTCAAGTGTCCACCACAAGCAGGATCGAGCCTGCCCTTGCCTCCAGAGCTAGTGATAGGGGTGAAACAATCCATATGCAGGCTTTTCTGCATACCCCAAGCTACCGGGGTTTGTAAAACATCCCCCCACAAGCAAAGCGACCCACAGCCCTCTCGATTTCCTTTCCCCCCGCCCAGCCTCTCCTTGGACGCTTACCTTGAATCGGATCGTCTTTGAGGCATCCCGCGTTAAGCATGGTGTGATGAATCTTGGGAGGGTAAAGAACCTGCACGGAGGACATCGCGGCTCCTTCGACCCGGGGTGACAAACGAGTAAAGCTCTGGAGAACCAGAAGCAAAGAAACACAACTCTAGCGACCCCCTCCCGGAGCGGTGACCGAAATCCCAGCAAAGCCTACGGGATTGAGAAAGCGATCTCGGCCCGCCCCTTGTGCGGTGACGCCACGCCCATCTGTAGCTCCCGGCCAGGCTCTTCCCTGCTGGGACAACCCCCCCCCCGCCCGCCTCAACTCCTTTCTTGGCGTGCTGCTCTGGTCTCGGTTCGTCCCTTTGCCCAGCAATCTCCACCTGCTGCCTTTTGGCCGACCAGCAAGATATTTCCCGGCTCTCCTTTTCTGGATTCTGCTGTTGCTTCTCAGATGGGGAAAAGTCTGCACAACGAAGAGAAGGGAGCATCCCGTATTCCCTTTGCTTCTCTGGGCCCTGGGAAAAGACACTTTGCCCCATAAAAGCAGAGACTGACTAGTTTTGATGTGGTTTGCATATTTATGGCTTAACACAAAATGTAAACGCACCAATTCTGGTTATCCAGCTGTGGGAAGAATCCAGAGAAAGAAATATTTTGGGAAATATTAAAAAGGCAGAATATATTTCCCCAAAGGATCTTAAAGGCAGAAAGCAACACACACACCCCAAGTCTCTCTGCCCCAAACAGAAACCAGGTCTGCAGAAATGCAGATGTGATAATCTGGTCAGAAAGATTGGAGCCAGGACGCTTGGATTAGAAAGACAAAGATCCCTAGAATCAATAATCCTCTCAAACCAAAAATCCAACAGTCATCAGCCACAGCCCCAGGGAAGCAGGATATGACCTTTGGGACATAATAGGATTAACCCACCACCTTCAGAATACCAGAAAGGCACACTCAGACTCAGGTCAAAGTCCATGCCACAGGAACAACTCCAAACAAAAGCTCAAGAAGATATAAAAACCCACTACTTCTTGTTACATGTGGTCACCTTTCCCAGAGCTATCTTTCTGTCTGGCTCTCCAATAAACTACAGCCTTCTATCTAAAGCATTTTCCATTTTGTTTATTCCCAGCTTGGACTGGACCCTGATGATTTTTCTTTCAACACAACAAACCATGATTTAGCAAACGATTCCATAGTGGTGTGCATTAGCAAAGTGAGTAGACAGCTTTGTTGCTTCGTTTGTTGTCTTATGTTCTTGGAAGCTGCCATATTTGGAAGGATGTTAGACACTTGTGCACTCACTATCCTTCTGAAGCCAATTTCTCACAAACGATTTACAGGTAGTTCCTGACTTAAAACCATTCATTTAGTGCAGTGGTTCTCAACCTATGGGTCGGGACCCCATTTGGGGTCGAACGACCATTTCACGGGGGTCGCCAAACAACGCAGTCCGCCATTTTTTTCCCCTTTTCCTTAGCTGTGCTACTCCCTTTTATTCTATTGGCTTTTGAAAGCCAATAGAATAGACTCTCTTGAATAGAGTCTAATTTTATTGGCTTTCAAAAGCCAATAGGAATTGTCCAGGCTGTCTCTGCCCTGCTGAGCCCGCAAAAATCCCATTCTGCAAACGGTGCTGCACCAGTTGAGTAGTCCTCGACTTACGACCGGTTGGGGGTCACGGCATTAAAAAGATTGAGAACCACTGATTTAGTGATTGTTCAAAGCTACAACAGCATTAAAACAAGTGACTTACGATTGGTCTTTACACTTATGACCATTGATTTACAACCATTTATGATGGAAATTCTGAACCCAATTGTAGCCGTATGTTGAGGACCGCCTGTATTAGTGTTATGGTTGTGTGTGCTTTGCTGTTGTCTCAGGACTTGAATGATTCAGGCACCCTTGAAGTATGATGTTTTGTATCACAGCTTTCTACAGGAGGGTATTGGACCATTAGCTGAAGGAACAAGACAATAATTCCAAGCCTTCAAATCTACAAGGCATCAGGGCTAAAAGTTTTCGGACTAGAAGCAGGGGTTTCTGGGCTGAAGAGAGCCTTCACATAAATTTTTATTAGCTGCCTCCCAAGGCCAGCAAATAAATCCAGTCAAGTATCTGTTAACGCAGGCAGGAAGAAAGAGCCTAGTGTTTAAATACTGGAGCATAAACTTGATACAAATGCTCTGACTTCTTTGCTTTGTAGTGGCAAATCAAGTTTCGCATTTAAGGATCCATTCTTACTGGCGATTCATTTTCTGACTTTGTCCTGCCATGTGTGAATCTTCAGCTCTGAGAGTTAAATGTTTGGAGAAACTGAGATTTACTACCAACACAGGTGTGAAGTCTGACAAGACGTGGTGAAGAAGAACAACCCAGATGTTCTGGATGATAGACCCTGTAGCAATTTTATTTTATTTTTTAAAAAATGTATGCAACCCATCTCCCTGGGTGGCTTACATGTAATATTGTTGTATTGCTGTGTTTGCCTATGGCTACAAAGAAGCATGAACGAAGACTTCTGATCCCGGGAAGTTTTGTATTCTTCAGTTGTGAGCTTTGGTGAGCAAATGCTGAGGCATAGTTGGAATCAGATTTGCAAGATTCTGTTAGTACAACCAGTCTCAGTAGTTTTAGCCTTCCTATAGAGTTATTTTCTTGGTCTGAGCTACGTAGTGGGCTAACAGTATTAGATATTACACGAAGGTGTGTTTAAACCTCAAAGGAGATTTAAAGGTGGGTTGCTTATCTATACACCTCAAAGGAGGTAGCTAAAAAGTTTGTAAAGCTTTGTTCACATTCAATTTTGTCATCCTACCATATTTTTTTCTTGTTTTTATAAACAATTCATCCTATGGCGAACCTTTTAGAGACTGAGTGCCCAAAACCTGTCCCCTGCCCCCCGCTCCACCTCCTCTCCTGCCTGCTCTGCCCCTGCCCGCTCCCTGCCTCGCCCGCCCGCAGGGCCATGCACCTTCATGGCCTGCCACAGCAGATAACTCAGGCAGCCCTGTAGCGTCATAGCAGCTATGCCCACTGCCCACACCCCGCAGCATCATCTGCACGCTATGGAGCATGAGGGCGGAGTCTTGTCCCTGCTGCCTGGCTATGTTCTTGGCTGCGCTGCTCCATGCAGGCCGCGCCTGGGGGTGACTCTCCTCCAGGGGACTGCTGGTGAGGAGGGGGCCGCAGGGGGAGATGGGGCTGGGGTGACGGCACATGTGCCCACAGAGAGGGTTCGGAGTGCCGCCTCTGGCACGCGTGCCATAGGTTCGCCACCACTGTCTTAGATCTTGATGATGCTGGTCTGCATTGAACGAAGCAGGATTGTCTTGGGCCACATATAAAATATATAAAATAGTAACTATCACTAAAAATCATATAATGTTAAAATCATGGGGCCATATTACTAGCTGTCCAGGGCCGCATGTCTTGCAGGCTGCATTTTGTGGTGGGACCTAACATGAGCGAGAAAACCTTCAAGTATTCTTGAGTTGAAATAGTTGGCCAAAAAGAAATGGGCCAGAATTTCTCCCCACCAAAATGAGAGGCAGATCACCCATCCAGGAAATGTTTCCTTGCTGTGACTGCAACTTAAAAGTGGTGAAGCCAGTTAATGAATCGCAAAGAGGAATTACTTTTCTACACTGACCCACTGCAGGTTCGATGACGTTTATAAAAAAAGAACAGGCACTAGAGGTTGGTGCTATTTGTTCACTCATCCTGTATATATCAGCAGTTTTACAAGAATCCCTGATACTATTCAGTGGCAGAGATGTACAAACATATGGAAAACTCAAAAGGGGAGCACACAAATAGTTCACAATTTACAACGGTTCATTTACTGAACCATTCAGAGTTATAACGGCATTGAAAAAAGTGACTTATGACCTTTTCTCACACTTACGATAGTTGCAACATCCCCATGGTCACATGATCAAAATTTGGACACTTGGCAATTGGCATATTCAATTCAATCAGAATAGAGCTGGAAGGGACGTTGGAGGTCTTCTAGTCCAGCCCCCTGCTCAAGCATGAGTCCCTATATCATTTCAGACAAATAGCTGTCCAGTCTCTTCTTAAAAACCTGGAGTGATGAAGCACCCACAACGTTTAAATACCACAATATTTATAATGGTTGCAGTGTCCTGGGGGGTCATCATGTGATCATTCTTTGTGACAAGCAAATTCGGGGGGAGGGGGAAGCCATATTCGTTTAACAACCATGTTACTAACTTAATAAGTGCAGTGATTTAGTTAATAACTGTGGTAAGGAAGGTTGTAAAGTGGGGCAAAATTCATTTAACAATTGTGTTGCTTAGCAACAGAAATTCTGGGCTCAGTTGTGGTTGTAAATCAAGGGTTACCTTTACTCCAGGCATGTCAAACTCGCGACGTCACGTGACGTCGCGCAACGTATCAGTCCAGTTTTGCCATTGCCAGCAACGGGGTGGGTGCGGATTCCACATGACGCATCCGGCCCAGGGGCCGGCAGTTTGACACCATCTCTTTCGTAGAACTCAAAGCTCATTATTATCAACCCAACTCAAAATGGCCGGACGATAGTGGCTTGGATTCTTTGATGACTTTTTGCCATTCCTTGCAGTGCTGATTGAGGAGGAAAAAAAAAATCACATTCCCACCGCCAATCATTCTTCTTTGTGGCTGTGATTAGCCAGGCTATTTTAAGACACAGGTTTAGCATCCTTTCAGAAGAGGGCTATACTTGTGTTCAGAAATAGCCTGATGGATCAACAGCCATGGAGGAGGGATTGCACCAAGCAGGAAAATTGGGGCCATCTTATCCATTTCCTCCTGGGCACCCCTCTGCACTTACGATCTGTTAGTTGAGCAACTTGACAAGGGACTAAATCTGTTGTTCTGAGCAACTACTTACCCTTGCCCAGACTCACTCCATCCCGGGTTAAGGAGAAGATAGCTATTTTCCTGCCAATAGTCTGGAGAGGGAAAATAACTGGATAAAATCCGTTCTAAATTTTGTCTGCCAAGATGCATAAGGTCAGCACCTTTTGTCAGCCTTGTTAGAACAGAGGCGGTACAATTAGGGTTGGCATATTTTTCGGCCAGCTCACAGACTGATGGATGGCACTTTAAATGCAGCCATCTGGAAAAGCTGTTTAAGATGCTACAAATCACTGCTAATTACCAGGTGACATTGGGGGCTATGATTGGGCCCAGCTAAACTGGAGAAGGCTGTTCTGTTTCCTTCAACTTTGTGACTGCAAAATGTGGAATAAAGAACAGGTTGCTATTCCAGGTTAGTGGATATGAACTCATACATCTGTTGCTGCCACCAGCAAAGAACATGCTGTCTGGTGATGTTTAACAGATACTAAAATTGTAGTCATTTCCCTAAACAAAGGAGTAAAAGTAGATTTTATTGGAGCAATTTATGGCTAGAATGCTAAGCACCTGTGAGACTTCCTGCTCCTCTACTAGAAGACCTGTAAAATCAAGCAACGTGTGTGAACTTTAGATCGATGTTATTTCAAAGTGGCTTCTACCAAATGTGAATGTAAATTTTTACTCAGCCAGGATATAGAGGATAGTATAGTAGAGTCACTGTTCCTTGCAAATCTCCTTAAGATTAATCTTTGATATTTCAGAAGGACTCAAATAATTATGTTTTTTGAATCTCATCTGCTGATGTCTGGCTCTTCTTCTAAACCAAAAACAATAATGGAAAAAAGATATTCATTTGGTGATGCATCAAGCTGAAGCTCGTTTTTAACCAGTGGTAAATGTTTAACAGCTGGTCAGCTCCATTGCCACCATT
The DNA here is from genome assembly GCF_016545835.1 of Crotalus tigris. Taxonomy (NCBI): domain Eukaryota; kingdom Metazoa; phylum Chordata; class Lepidosauria; order Squamata; family Viperidae; genus Crotalus; species Crotalus tigris. The sequence goes on from NW_024100512.1 coordinate 5,004,559, forward strand.
GTGCTGCATGGCTACCCACCAAACAGCTGATTGGAGCACTCGGGATCTGGATTCTCAGTCACTTGCAAAACTCCAGGAATTTTTAACAATAGGTTTTCATGAGCCTTATGAGCCAGGTTTTAGCATACCAATGTTTTTAATACTTCCTTCATTAGTAGATGTGATTTACTTCTTTCTTTATTAGTAAATCTAAGAAGCTTAGAGTCTTTGGAAATAGTGTGGCACAGAAATCACAAACACACATACATATCCAGAAAACAGACCATTCTTACAAGGTTTATATGTACCTTGTATTCCAGGCAGGTTAAAGTTATTCTTAGTCTGGGTTCATTTATTCACTTGCTCATTCAATTTGAATGGGAAAAAAAGCCAGTTTGGTGTAGTAGTTAAGGTGCTGGCCTCTAAACCAGGAGATTGTGAGATCTAGCCCCACTTTAGGCATAAAAGCAGGCGGGCTTTGGGCCAGACACTCTCACAGGATTGTTATTGTACTGAAAATAGGAGAAAGAAGGAATATCAGGTGTGTTGGCTGCCTTGAGTTAACTTATAAAGTACAGGTAATCCTCAACTTACAACAATTCATTTAGTGACTGTTCAAAATCACAACAGCACTGAAAAATGTGACTTATGACCAACTTTCACACTTAACGACAGCATCCTCATGGTCACATGATCAAAAATTCAGAGGCTTGGCAATTAACTCACGTTTATGACAGTTACAGTGTCCTGGGATCATGTGATCACCTTTTGTGATCTTCTGACAAGCAAAGTCAATAATTCATTTAACAACTGTCTTGCTTAGCAACAGAAGTTTTGGGTTCCATTGTGGTTGTGCGTCGAGAACTACTTTTAATAAAGGAAGGATTTTTAAAAAATCAAATAAAAATACATTTATATTCCTGCTAACCTTCAAATGCTTCAAGAGGCTAATGGCACACTCTCTCTTCCCATTTTTCCTCACAAATATAACTGCTGTGAGGAATGTGGGTCTGAGAAAATGCCCCATTGCACTCTCTGACAGCACAGTCATTTCCCAGAAACACTGTCCCCCGACATTCTCCAACCCCAAAATATCTTTTCCCAGCCTAGAAGTGAGACGGCCTTAAATATCAGTGATAGATTATATTTTCCCTCTTGTTCTGAAACCATTCAAAAGCAGCCTTCAAGCATTTCAAAAGGTTTTGACATCTATTATCTGGGAGGGAAGCCAAGTGATTGAGGAGAAAGACACAAGAGGGATCATTGATAGGAGCAAATAATATTATCCCAGTATACAGTATTTTTTTGCAGATTCAAGAATGAGTAATAGGGAAAGTCTCAGAGAACGACTAACCCAACACCATCCAGTAGATTTCCATGACCATCTGTGAACCTCAACCTGAATATCTTTGATCTTAGTTTAATGCCTTAACCCAGCAATTGGCTAGGTTTACACAACAGGCTAAGCCATAAATATTGGCTTACTAAATAGTCTGTGTACACAAACCATAGTAAGTGAAGGCCAACACTGTGGCTTAATGCAATGTATGAAATTGTTGTTGGCAACTTTCATAATCTATGCTGCGCAGAGCATATTCACCCAAATATTTCAAGACAGATTTATATATTCTTCTTGTCTTGAAAATATTCTTTACTTTATTTAATAGAGTAATTAAATATTTCAATTACATTGTCCTTTCAGATGGCTGAGGCAATGAGCTGTCAATGCTGTGTTGAAATGTGTAAGATATGTGGTCAAGGCTAGAAGAGGTAGACATACACAAAGCATGTTAAAAAGGGCAGGATGTTGATTGTGTGGGGTTGCAGGTGCCATCTTAACTTTTTGGCCTCCTTAACAGAATAACAGAGTTGGAAGCTACCTTGGAGGTCATCTAGTCCAACCCTCTGCTCAAGCAGGAAACCCTATACCATTTCAGACAAATGGTTGTCCAATCTTTTCTTAAAAACGTTCAGTGTTGGAGCACCCACAACTCCAACAAAATTTAGATGTTCTTTTTGTTAACTTTAGATGTCCTTTTTGGACGCCTAACATTTACAACCTACATGCTTTTTGCACTCCACCTCCAGGTTTTTCTGGCCAAGCTGTAGAATATTGGTGACAAGGTTTCCTGCCTTTTTTTACAACGGCAAAGACCACAAAACCATAATGTAAAACCTAAACAAAAGCTTTTCATAATTCATTCGTCCTAACCTGTTTAAACTTTAGCTCCCAGAATTCTCATCAATGGCCATGCTAAGTGGGGATTCTTGAGTCTAAAAGTCTGAAAGACTTTGCAAAAGTCTTTTTATTCCTCTTCATCTGTTTAAATTTTTGCTTCTTATCAATGGCCATGCAAAGTGGGGATTCTTGAAGATGAAGTCACAAGGTGATGTTGCCCAGGTTGGAGATCCCTAGCCTTATGGTAAAGCAAGCGGATCCCCTCGAACTTCTCTCGGCCTATCCAGAAAAATAAAGAAAAGGCAGACTTAAGACCTTCTCCTTTGACTACATCTCCTCAGTCCTTGTGGCCCCCTCCTTCCCACAAAATGTAACTTATGGCCCCACCCACCAAAAGATTGCCCAAGCCTGCTTTAGGAGTTGGTTATACCTGTTCAGTGGGGACAGTGAAAATATGAAATATGCAACCTCATTTGTTGGTTTATAAATATAAACCCCTCATTCAGGACAAACAAATGCCTCCCAGGATTAATTTCATTTCTAAAGCACATTTTTCTTCATATCACAAGTCGTAACACCAAACATGGATTCTAGGCTGTGGTAAACCGTTATTTACAATGGTTGTCTTTTTCAGAGTACAGAAAAAGCAGTGCACTCTCTCATGAATCACAATAGCCCTATAAAACAATAGACATTGTAGTTTGCTTTTCTAACAAATTATTTTTTCTCTGTGGTTCTGCAAGGAGAGGTTTCTGTTCTCTTGGAAGCCAATGTCTATGCCTGACTGGAGAACTGCATATCTTTTCTATGACAGCTGGCTTTGGGTAAGTGCAGTGTATTTTATATTGTGTTGGTTTTAACGGATCAATTTTTAGGCTGCTATCTAATTTTCCTCAACAGTAGCTTCTGCAGTGGGCAGGACTAAAAATGAAACACTCCCCCTGGTCCCCAGAATAAATTAGAAATCCCTCAAGACCTCATATTAGATAATTAATATGATAGAATTAATCATTAACATTTCAAATCAGCCTCTGAAGCTATGATGTTAGAATCCTTTTATGCTCAGCAGTAGCTTATAGTTCAGCAGCGGCTAAAGGCTCTTAGTTTCTCCTAGTCCTGATCAAAATTAACAGCTCCCATTCTTCGTCTGAGTATATGATGTTCTTAAAATAGGACACCACTGCTTCAGGATCTGTGAAGGCAAGTGGACACCACCTGCATTATGTTTGAACATTATCTCTACTGCCATTTTATCCTCTGAAATAAATCCTCAGCAGCCTTTCCCAAGTAGATGCTTTTAGTTGGTATCACATTTCAACTCCCACAATTCCCAAGCCCTCAGGCACAATGGCCTTACAGGCTAGGGCAGTGGTGGCGAACCTATGGCACAGGTGCCAGAGGCGGCACTCAGAGCTCTGTCTATGGGCTTGCACACCGTCGCCCCAGTCCTAGGCCTTCAGCTGGGTTTTATAAAACCTTTTCGCTTTATGCCTCCGCCGCCATGTGCAAAAAAAAAAAAAAGGTTCAATCAATCAGTCAATTTCAACCTCGTGGGGGAAAAAAAAATCTTGCAAAGTTGGAATTGATTGATTGAACTTTTTAGTCCCACCCAGTCTGCTGTAATCATCGCAGCCACGCCCAGCCAATGGGCCAGGCCCAGCCAATAGGCCACACCCAGCCAATGGGCCACACCCACCCGGCACTCGACAATGCATAAGTGGGTTTTGGGTTGCAGTTTGGGCACTCAGTCTCTAAAAGGTTCGCCATCATTGGGCTAGGGAATCTGCCTGCATATCTACAGAGCTCCTATTTAGACAATGTTGCTCCAGAAAGAAAGCTATCCCATTTCTTTCTTTAATTAATCAAAGTTAATTTGATTAACTTTATAACTGGCAAAGCAAACATAAAATTGATCGTGTTGGTGTTTTAGGAAGAATAAGTTTAAAATTAAACTGAATGGGCACTAAGAGGAATTCCTGGAGCCTTTGCTTGGGGCTAAAAATGCATGAATGTGGGAGCCAGCTGTGGCTCTCTCTAGGGAAGATGTTTCATAAGCCAAGATGTCATCTCAGAAAACCTTCTTCCCTGAAGCCTGGTGAGGGAAAGACCCACTCATGTATTGTACAAATTCACAGGTGGTAGCACTATTAGTAACATTTATTATTTAGCATATGATGCATTAGCCAGAAGACTACAGTGTTAATACAGAGTAGTTGATTGGCTGCCTAAGATTGCTAGTCCATTCAGTTCATGCTCATGCACTATTCACAAGTGCACCACAGGCAGTGAACAAGCTCCGTACTCAGAATGGCTAACGACATTCTGCAGCGTCATCCAGGGTTTTTCCCTCCACCAATGTTGCCTCACGTTTGGGTATCGCATTCAGTCAGGTCAAGTCGGGCAACAGTTAGGTTTGTACTTCCGCACAAAGCATTATTATTTTTCCCACCGAAGTGGTACCTATTTATCTATTTGCATGTAGCAGGTTTTTGAAGTGTTAGGTTGGTAGAAGCCCAGGCAAGTGACAGGAGCTCACTCCATTATGCGGTTCTTGGACTTGAACGACCGGAACACAGATCATCTCTGGCATCCTTAAGCCACTGAGCCATCATACCTCTTTATTAGTAACATAAAGGATAATAATAGGATACTTGTCTATGAAGTCAATATCAGTTGACTACTTGTCTTACAAATAATCCTCAACACAACTGGGAACAGAATTCCCGTTGCTAAGCAAAGTTGCTGTTAAGTGAGTCACGCCCAATATTACGACTCTTGTTGCCACAGTTGTTAAGTGAATTATTGCAATTGTTTAGTGAATCATGCAGTGATTAAATGAATCCAGCTTCACCCATTGACTTTGCTTGTTGGAAGTTGGCTGGGAAGGTCCCAAATGGCCACAGTATGCTACAGCCACCATAAATACATGCCAGTTGCCAAAGGCCTGGATTTTGACCACAATGCCCTTGGAATACTGTGATGTTGAAGTATGAGGGCTAGTTGTAAGTCCCTTTTTTCAGGGCTTTTGTAACTTCAAACAGTCATTAAACAAATGGTTGTCAGTTGAAGACTTACCTGTATTTATGTACTTTCAAGAAGTGGTTACAATATAGTTAGTATAAACCATGGGTAGGCAACCTTGCTCTTTTATGACTTGTGAACTTCAACTCCCAGAATTCCTGAGCCAGCATGGCTCAGCTTGGAAACCTCTCCCTTTCCCCTCAGCACAGCCGGCTCAGGAATTCTGGAAGTTGAAGTCCATGAGTCATAAAAAAGCCAAGATTGCCTACCCTTGGTATAGACTTTGATTAGGAGATACAACTTCAAATCCTCCTCAACCATAAAGTTCACTGAATCCAGCTTGGAACAGCTTAACCAATCTTACAGGGTTGTTGCAAAAATAAAATAGGATGGGAGAAAATAAACTTTTAGAAGAAGAGCAGAGATCAAAACATGTCATGCAAGGTTTTTTTCTCTCTGTTTTCACTGCTTTCAAGTCCCCAGGGCAATGTGGTGATCTTTGCTCTCTTCTAAGGGACCCTATGACTGTTTATTGTGACATTCATTGAGTTCACTGACATAGCAGTGTCAACAATGCCTAAGGATTTCTGAACAAACCTGATTGCATGCTTAATTTTCGGAGCCGCATAAACAGAGATTGAGCTGCTGCGATTCAGGAAAATCGATTTAGTGCTTGCAACGACCCAAACAACAACAACAACCTTGTGCCAAATTTAAGATAGAAAATTAAAGGTAGTCCTTTACATATGACCAAAATGGGGACCAGAGTTTCTGCTCTAAGCAAGGCGATGGTTAAGTGAGTCGTGCCTGATTTTGTAACCTTTTTTGTCATTCTTGTTAATCAAATCACTGCAGTTGTTAAGAAAATCATACAACCTTTAAATCTGACTTCCCCTATTGATTGCTTGGCGGAAACCGGCTGGGAAGATTGCAAATGGTGATCACGTGACCCCGGGACACGGCAACCATCGTAAATAGAGGCCAGTTGCCAACTGCTTGAGTTCCGATCACGTGACTGTGGCAATGCTGTAATAGTTGTAAGTGCTCAGATTGGTCATAAGTCACTCTTTTCAATGCCATTTGAATGATCACTAAATGAATGGTTGTAAGTTGTTTCCAGTGCTAGGAGGGGAGAGAGACGTAGTAGTGGAAGAACTTCCTTTTTTTTTTTTTTTTTATTAAGAACAACTTTAAATAGATAACTCTTAGGAAATAGAACAAGATTATATTCAAATAGATAAAATGTGCATTTTGGATATTATAGTTTGCTTTGAAGTGAGATAAGGGAAATTTTGGTTACCAAAAGTCTGAAAATTACAAATATCAAAGGTTAAATTGGAATATGGATAAGAAATTAAAAATTGAGTAAAAATCAGTAACAGGATATGGATTGTTTACAAAGTTTGAATGTAATTAAGATATGTATAAGTTAAAAAGTTATTGATAAATGTAATGATGTTCTTTGTGAGTTGATATAACTAGAAATGTACTAACCTGAATATAAGACAGTAAATGTTAAGGGAAAAAGAGAAGAAATATTTGATGTTGTAACCTGAGATTTGCACTAAGATGTTATTGAACTATTGATTAACCCAGTCACCACGTTGCTTTTTAAATACTCAAATGTAAAATTGGAAAATTACTAAAATATTATATACAAAGAACAACTTTCTCTGCTCTACTAGCCATGCTCTTCCTGGATCCGGTGGAAATGGCTAGAGTAATAATAATAATAATAATAATAATAATAATAATAAAGTTGGAAGGGACCTTGGAGGTCATCAAGTCCAACCTCCTGCTCAGGCAAGTAACCCTATACCATTTCAGACAAATGGCTGTCCAGTCTCTTCTTAAAAACTTCCAGTGTTGGAGCATTCACCGCTTCTGGAGGCAGGCTGTTCCACTGGTTAACTGTTCTAACTGTCAGGAAGTTTCTCCTTAGTTCTAGGTTGCTTCTCTCTTTGATTAGTTTCCATCCGTTACTTCTTGTCCTGCCTTCAGGCGCTTTGGAGAATAGCGTGACTCCCTCTTCTCTGTGGCAGCCCCTGAGATATTGGAACACTGCTATCATGTCCCCCCTCGTCCTTCTCTTCATTAAACTAGACATACCCAATTCCAGCAATCGTTCCTTATATGTTTTAGCCTCCAGTCCCCTAATCATCTTTGTTGCTCTTCTCTGTACTTTTTCTAGATTCTCGACATCTTTTTTACATCGTGGTGACCAAAACTGGATGCAGTATTCCAAGTGTGGCCTTACCAAGGCATTGTAAAGTGGTATTAATACTTCGCGTGATAGATAGAATCAAGATCCCTCTGTTAATGCAGCCGAGCACTGTGTTGGCCATTTTGGCAGCTGCAGCACATTGCTGGCTCATATTTAAATGATCTACATGTTAATCTCCTATGTGCAGTTGCTTTTTAAAAGTGTTTGGAAAGAAAAGCTAAACAAAATGTGGTAGCCAACCTTTGCGCAAGAGACACTACCGGTATCTTCTGTTTCACTTTAACCCATAAATGCTGTTTGCCAATATTCCAATGGCCTTTTAAAAAAATTCATAATAAGGAAAAAAGGGAATCAATAATAGATTATTATAACAATGTACATTGCGACAGATCCTGCTTGACCTGCAACCACATTTGCAACCAGAATTTCTGTTGCTAAGCAAGACTGTTAATAAGGGAAATGTGCTCAGTTTAAGACCTTTTGTGCGGTGGTTGTTAAGTGAATCATGGGGTCGCTAAGCAAATCCAGCTCCCCACATGGACGACTACTGGGAAAGTTGCCATTATATGACTCCAGGACAGTGCAACTGTTGGAAATACAGGCTGGTTGCCAAGCGCACAACTTTTGATCATGTGATCATAGAGATGCTGCAATGGTAGTATCAATTGTAAGTCACTTTTTCGGTACATTGTAACTTTGAATAGTCATTAAACAAAACGAGGACTACCTTACTTGTGACCATATAGCAGAGGTGGGGGGTATGGTATTCCATTTTAATTAATTTAAAATAAGCAGCTAATGTTTGGTATTTATATTTGGCCTTTTTCACTAATGTTCTTATACTCTCTCTCTCTCTCTCTCTCTCTCTCACACACACACACACACACACACACACACACACACACACATCCCTTTGCTTTATAGACCTACGAAATGCGAGGATTGGTTGTGAAGTTATTTTTTCATTACCATCATAACTGCAAACAGTTGCTAAACAAGACAGTCGCTGAATGAGGACTACCTGCACTATATATCTAATACAGGTAGTCCTCGACTTACGACCACAATTGAACCCCAAATTTCTGTTGTTACGTGAGACATTTGTTAAGTGAGTTTTGCCCAGTTTTATGACTTTTCTTGCCACCGTTGTTAAGTGGTAGTAGTTGATAAGTTAGTAACCCAATTGTTAAGTGAATCTGGCTTCCCCATTGACTTTGCTTGTCAAAAGGTCGCAAAAGGGGATCCCATGACTTCGGCACGCAGCAACAGTCAATAAACAGGAACCAGTGGCCAAGCATCTGAATTTTGATCACATGACCATGGGGATGCTACAAAGGTTGTAACTGTGAAAAACGGTCATAACTCACATTTTTCTGTGCCGTTGTAATTTTGAGCGGTCACTAAATGAACTGTTGTAAGTCGAGGACTACCTGTAGCTTGATGACTGGAGCAGCATAAGCCTAGTAAAAGATACACAGAGGCAGACAGACAAAGCAAATCACTGATTAAATAAAGCCTGTTGAGCCCAGATCTCCTACACAAAGGTCATGTTCTCAGATTTAGCCACTTATTAATTCTCCCTTGCATCCCTCCTTCAGCTTTTAAAAGGGTTCGGAAGGTTCCGTATTTGTGGATATAAAAAGAAACCCACCTCCACTCTTTGTGCCCTTAATCCACGGTAGCCTTTATCACAAAATACTCAGCGTGCCAAAAAGTCACATGCCGAACTTCCTCTGACCGTGTTTTTAAGGTGACCTCCAAGGTCTGCCTGCATAACAGTAGCAAAGCCAGAAATAGCGCCCTCCCAACCTTTCAAGTCAGGATGTGATAATTTCATGTCACCGGACCTGATGAGAAGGAGAGTGAGGACAGGGCTTCCTGAGGCCAGGGAAGACAGAGCTGCTGGTGGACTTAAGGACTCTCTGTCAGGGCCTCAGAATCAGAAGAATTCAAGATGATTGTGTCTAGTTTAATGAAGAGAAGGACGAGGGGGACATGATAACCGTGTTCCAATATCTCAGGGACTTCACATGACCACATGGAGGCTGCAATGGTTGTGTGAGGATCGGTCACAAATCACTTTTTTCAGTGCCGGTGTAACTTTGAATGGTCACTAAGCAAATGGTTGTAAGTTGAGGACTCCCTGTATGTTTGTTTCAACAAAGGACGAGGGGGGACATGATAGTAACATTCCAATATCTCAGGGGCTGCCACAAAGAGGAGGGAGTCAAGCTATTCTCCAAAGCGCTTGAAGGCAGGACAAAAAGCAACGGATAGAAACTAACCAAGGAGAGAAGCAACCTAGAACTAAGGAGAAACTTACTAACAGTTAGAACAATTAACCAGTGGAACAACCTGCCTCCAGAAACAGTGAATGCTCCACACTGGAAGTTTTTAAAGAAGAGATTGAACAGCCATTTGTCCAAAATGGTATAGCATTTCCTGCCTGAGCAGGGGGTTGGAGTAGATGACCTCCAAGGTCCCTTCCAACATTATTATTATTATTATTATTATTATTATTATTATTATTATTATTATTATTATTATTATTATTAACTGTGCAGTCAAAGGCCAGCTTTTGCCTGTATGTAAAAATGGGGGGGGGGCAGGACTTTGATCACAAAAGGTATGGCCACCATCTTGACTTTTTTGACTCCCTGCAGGCACTCATGAGTCGCCTGTAACTGAAGGTTCTTGGAAAAATAATTTTCGTAATTATTTGCTACAAAAATAATATCGAGCCTTCTTCCTTTCTTAAGCGATGCTTAGAGCAAGAATGGTGCATTTTATTAGAGGCATTTTATTATGACGGCTTATAAAAAAATAAGTTTCTAAATTTCCTTTTTCCTGTTATGTCATTCTCATCCAATGTAAATGTAGTAGGAAAAATTACTTGTCATTCTCTTCTGCTATGAAGTCGGCTGGGGGAGGGGAGGGCAATGTTTAGGAGGAAGTGTTAAATTTAGAATCAAAAGAAACCACATACCCATAAAGATAATCTAATCAAACTCCTTTCCTTTGACCTTCTAGAAGTCTTTTTTTTTCTTCTTCCGTTCAATTGTGTCTAATTCTCAGAGACTGATTGAACAAGTCCCTGAAAGTGACTGGCCCAAAGTTTTTTTAGGTTTTAATTTTTTTTTGTTTTTCACATCTCATATTTTTGTAGTAATATCAACATCCAGTTGAATTAATGAGTAAATTTTAAATCCCTCCATTGTTATTCCTGAGCACCATATCGCATCCCACCATCAGCCAATCAAGCGCCGACATTTCATTTCAGAGCTTTCTCCCCTTACCTTTGCCTCAATTTACTCAAGGAAACTAATCAAGGAAAGAAGCAACCTAGAACCAAGGAGAAACTTCCTGACAGTTAGAACAATTAACCAGTGGAACAACCTGCCTCCAGAAGCGATGAATGCTCCAACACTGGAAGTTTTTAAGAAGAGACTGGACAGCCATTTGTCCGAAATGGTGTAGGGTTTCCTGCCTGAGCAGAGGGTTGGACTAGATGACCTCCAAGGTCCCTTCCAACTATGATGATGATGATGGTGGTGGTGGTAAAATAATTTTAATGCAAAACTGTTTGATAGTTCTTAAAAAGTGAATTCCATGTTAGAACAGTTCCTTAGAACAATGCTTCCCAACTTTGGCAACTTTTAAGATGTGTGAATTTCACTTTCCAGAATTCCCTAGCCAGCGTGAAATCCACACATCTTCAAGCTGCTAAGATCAAGAAACACTACCTTGGAGAAATTCTGTGCTTTCTCCTCCTTCTGCTACCCCATTTGCCATACAAGATTAAGCATTGTTTGACCTTGAGCAGTTCTCCTTCTGTTTTGTTTAATGTTCAGCAGCGAACCTGCTGTTGGCCCCCATTTTAAGCTGTCTTTGGGAACAACAGATATGGCATCCATGTAAAAAAGAAACTGGCTGCTAAAAATGAATGCTTGCAGCATGCAAAAACCCAGCTTTAATTTCCATAGGACTGTTGAGTCCTATGGAAATGGGCAAGACGACTAATGAGAATCTGAAGGAGAATGGGGGCAAGCAAGGGTGATTGATGCCCTACCTCAGTGGTTCTCAACCTGGGGTCTGCAGACCCTTGGGGGCCATGATGTTGTCCCAGGGAGTCCCTTAAGGCTTGAAGAAACAATGCTTGTTTTGTTTTTTTTTAAAAAAGGTGCCGGAACTCACACATGGCATACAACCCGCCTTGCCTACCCTACAAGGTTCCATCCAAAAAAGGTGGTGGAATTCCATTCTGGGCATTCTTTGACAAAAAAAAAAGCCCTGTGAAGAAATGTTATGATTTAAATCGTGAATTAAATTTGGGTTAGTCCATGATGAACAAAAGGTTGAGAACCACTGCCCTACATGACATAAAAGACTAGGCCATTAATCGTGGCTGCCATTTTAACTTTTTTTATTCCCTTCCTCCATTGATGTCTCTGGGAGTATGGAAATTTGTGGCTTGTATCTTTCAATTACTTTGGAACCATTTTTGAAAAAAAAAAACTTTAGGTATACCTTGGCTTAGAACCACAATTGAGCCCAAATTTTCCATTGCAAAGCAAGACAGTTGTTAAGTGAGTTTTGCCCCATTTTACAACTTTTCTGGCCATAGTTATTAAGTGGATCGCTGCAGTTACGTTAGTAAACAAGTTAGTAACAGTTGTGAAGTGAATCTGGCTTCCCCATTGACTTTGCTTGTCTGAAAATAAAAAAAGGTTGATCACATGAGCCTGGGACACTGCAACTGTCAGAAGTAATGCCAGTTGCCAGATGTCCGAATGTTGATCACATGACCACGGGGATGCTGCAACGGTCGTAAATGTGAAAAACACTCATAAGTCTCTTTCTTCAGTGCCGTCGTAACTTTGAACGGTCATTAAATAAATAGTTGTAAGTCAAGGACCACCTGTAATTGCTCCTCTGCTTGGTCTTGGCATGGCCCAATGGCATCAGGAAGGGTGGATTCCTTGTAGCTCATATCACGGTACGACACCAATACAGCAAATATGAGAATAGCATTTCTCTAAAATGCCCGTGAGGTAAATTGCAGCAGAGAGATATACAGCTCTGAAAAAAATGTATTGCCACCCATGTGGGTGATTACAAGGTCTTTGGATTCTTCCTTTTTCAACCTTTGCTTCTAGTTTCTTACCGTTTCTTACCCTGGAAACTGGCCCAGGCTTATGAAAAACTGTCATAAGATGCTCAGGTTCAAAGGCCACTTGAGTTACACTGAAACATTTCCTTCTACAGACCTAGTTCAGACACTGCACTCCTCTAGACATCAGGAGAAGAAGCTGTTTATTATCCTGTAATAACTAAATTACAGAAAATCCATGACATGAGCTTGCTCAAAAGTGGTGCACGAGTTAATGGATTTTCCCAAGCCAACAACACTGGCCATTCTAAAGGGACACCCCTCCCGCAAAACTAGAACCTCATCTTACCCTGACTTAGATATTTTCCACTTCAAAGAAAAAGGAGAAAAAGACATAGCATAACCAAGGTAGGAATGAAAATGAAAGGGCCTTTCTTTGGATGCAAGATTTGGATTCATTGTCTCCAGGTTTGAGAAAGTTGTTCAAAGATGACCTCCAAGGTCCCTTCCAACTTTACTACTATTACTATTATATAATTTCTTCAGTGAGCTTGTAATACTTCCTTTAGTGTAAGGTAGCAAGTTGCTGTGCTCTGTTTGTCTGTCCTTGAAACAAGACCAGTGTAGGCGAAAAAAATGTGAAGAACACCAGTTTGTCAATTGTTTGGTGTTACTGTTTTTTAAAAAACCCAATATATTAACACAGATGTAATTCCATCTTACAGTACAGTGGTACCTCGGTACTCATCGTCAATTGGTTCCGGGAGGTGCGACAAGTAGACAAGCACCAAACAAATCACATGACTAACACATCACCCTTTGTTTTGGCTGGAAAGGGTAGTGAGTCACAAGGCAGCTGACACAGACAACCTCACTTGCGCGTTGAGTATCAAACAACGAGTACCAGGACAAATTTTTTCACATCCAAATGCGTTGAGTACCAAATTCTATGAGTTATAAAGCAGTTGAGTACTGAGGTATGACTGTATTAAAATAGCTAATTTTTTTTTTCTGTGATGGGTCTCCTTGAAGGCTTATTGTACAGCAGTGGCTCCCAACCTTTTCTATACCCCACACCCCTAGAACGCTTCTGATATATTCTCGCACCCCTTACCAAAGTTTGAAATGATGTCAACAAATTATGCATATACACTATGATTTTAAAAACCCAGGCTTTTGTACCCCCTGGAATATCGTCTCGCACCCCCGGTTGGGAACCCCTGTTGTACAGGGTTTAAATATTACAAATGAATTAATAAAAGTTGGCTTAAAAGGAGTCTATTGAGTTAGTGACTAATCAGTTACAACCTATCTAGAAAAACATTTTACAACCTGGTTCTGGCATTCTGAACGTCATCCCCCCCCCCACAGTCAGATGACTACACTTTGGGCGTTCAACAACACAACCATTTTTCTGGCCACTTGCATTGTCCCGCGTTTACATGACCATGTTTTTAATGATGGTTTGCTGAAATTTACTTCTGGTTTTGGCAAAAGTGTGCCACAGTAAACCATGGGTTCACTTAACGACTGCTGCAAAAAAGATCGTAACATCACAATATATGACCATAATGCACAGGCTCTTATTACGGTCATATGTCAAGGACTACCTGCAGTCATGATGGTTATGTATTGCTTCCAATATGAAGGACCACAAACACGAGGATGCTAACAAGTTTCAATACTGTGTATTTCACAAGGGAATAAGTCTTGGTGAATACCTTGGAGCTGACTTCTGAAGAAGGATTGGAAGTACTAATGAATTTGAAAGATAAGTACTCTGGTTCAGTACTAAAGCAGTCAGGTTCAATTCACACTATTTTTACAAAAAAATCCTCATAAAAATTCAGTTATCATCCCTAGCCAGATGGAGAGCAACAAATTAGGGATGTCTGCTTTTAATAAATCATAAATTAAATTTGTCAATAGGGCAGTTGCTTTAGAGGCCAGCTGGGAGTGTCCTTTATTGCTTTGCCACTTTGGTGAATTTGTAACAATTAAGTAGATAAATGATTTACTAATCTTTGCCAAAGTGATTCACAAAAGGGGAGGCTGACAGATTACACACTATTTCTCTACTGTAGCTTCTGAACCTTGGCAATTTTTTAAGATGTGTGGACTTCAACTCCCAAAATTCCTCAGCCAGCACACTGCCTGGGGTATTCTGGGAGTTGAAGTCCACACATCTTAAAGTTGCCAATGCTAAGAAACACTTCCCTAAGGGTAATGTTGGCCATCTACAGCTCGGCAATTTGGACATGGTAGGAAATGTGAGATCTGGCGTGCTGGATTTCAAGAGCTCACTTGAAATACACCAAGCCAGGATGATGGCTGCAATCAAACTACACAACCGTTATTCAAGTGAGGTGTGCTTTTGTCTCGGGCTGTGCTGCTGAAAAGAGCAATCTAAAAATAGCCTCTGTGCACTTGTGCGCAGGTAGTCAGCCACTTGATGGAAAAGATGAGTCTGCCGATGTTTACACGGACGCTTGAGCAGACACTGTTCTGCTGATAGCTGCTTTTCTGCTCCCCAGATTGGAAAGAATTTGTCGGGACACATTCCAGCCTCTTTTGCGGTTATGTGACTAAACTTGGGCTGGGGTGTAGGTGGGGGGGGGGAATAGGTTGGGAAGTGGGAGAACCTGCTCTTTCCCTGATATTTTTCAGGGCTTGGAGTAATCTGCTGAAATAAGATGGTAAGGATGTTTGTATTTATCTAATTAACAGCTTTGGAACAGACTAGAGCAGTGATGGTGAACCTTTTAGAGACTGAGTGCCCAAACTGCAACCCAAAACCCACTTACGTATCGCCAGGTGCCGGGTGGGTGTGGCCCACTCAGCGGGCGCAGCTATAGTGGGCTTGGCAGACTGGGTGGGCGTGGCCACTGGATGGGTGTGGCTGCAGTAGTCATGGCAGATTGGGTGGGCGTGGCCACCTTGATGTTGCTTATGGGGAGGGACACCTGTGGGAGCCAGGCAGGGTTGGGGGAGATCCAGGGGTGTCTCTGGTGGGTGGGATGGTGGGCTCCCCAATGGCGGCTCCAGGCTGGCTGGCCTTAGGCCAGTGATGGCGAACTTTTAGAGACCATGTGTACTGGGACGATGGCATGTGCCCACAGAGAGGACTCCGTGTGCCGCCTCTAGCACGCGTGCCATGGGTTCGCCACCATTGGACTAGAGGAAGCATTACTAGTAGCAATAACAATGGCATTTAGGCTTATATATCGTCCCGTGCCCTTTATAGCACTCTCTGAGCGGCTTACAATATAGAAGCATTATTTGTATATTGCACCCAACAATGCTTTGGAAAGTAGGTTGACCCCCCCCTCTCTCTGTGAGACCCCCTTAAATATTGGAACACTGCTATCATGTCTCCCCTGATCCTTCTCTTCACTAGACTAGCCATGCCCAGTTCCTGTAACCGTTCTTCATATGGTTTAGCCTCCAGTCCCCTAGTCATCTTTGTTGCTCTTCTCTGCACTTTTTCTAGAGTCTCAACATCTTTTTTATAGTGTGGAGACCAAAACTGGTTGCGGTATTATTTGCTATTTGCAAAAGCCAATCTCCAGCATTGAAACGGGGGTTGCCGATAGGTCTTGCCAAGCCCCAAATCCTGCAGGTTCAAATGCAGAGCAAGAGGAGAACAAATGCTTTGCCATCCGCACGCTCTGTCTTGGATTCTGGCCCAGCAGAGTTTGGAGAGCCGGAAAGGTCACCTATTTATAGAATGGGGGGCTCCAGCCTGGCACGGGGCTTGCTTAATGCCGTGTGAGTCACTCGCCCAGCACAACCACCCACAGATCTGCAAGGCTGTCCTGCCCTGCCCGGCCCTTATCTGGCTGTGAGATAAACAATGGCGTTTGTGGGAGAGAGTGGGGCCTCCCTCTGGCCGGATAGTTTCAGAGCCAAAGCAGGGGTAGAACTTCAAATGCCTTGCATTGTGAGGTGTGTAGGACCCTCTGCTTCTAGGGCCAAGCATGGACTGGCACACGTGGGCTGCAAAAGATGCCATAGGCAGCTTCCTTCTCTTCTAAATTAGAGATGCAGTTTTCCAAGCTAGCCCCAGTTCCGGTACAGCACGTAAAGAGTCTTTGGACTCCAGCTGAAGTCCCCACCTGACTCCAAAGGGCTATCCTCCTTGCTCCTCGGATCGTCAACCCACAGAGACTTTCTTTAGTGACTGCCAGGCTCTCTGCCTCATCTGATTTTATGTGTTAAAAAGTGTTTTCACTTTAAAAAGTAAAACAGAAAGCAAGCTTTCTGCAAAGCACAGCATGAGCATTCAATATCATCTTTATTCCACAAATGACCAGGAGCTCCATGAGAAACCAGCCAGCTTTCTGAGAAAATGAATATTTGGTGGTGAAGGAATTTCACTCTGCCCATGTTCAGAGATGCTAATTACACCACCCATTTCTGGGTCAATACCTGTCTTTCAAAACACAAACGTTGCTCAGATGGAAGAGTGAACATGTTACTGGTAATTGCTGTTTTGCCAAATATTAATTCAAACATGCCTTTTGGCTAGCTTAGAGTCTGAAACAGGTTTTTTTTTTAAAAAAACTTGGCAACTTTAAGAGGAGTGGACCAGTTCTCAGAATTTCCCAGGCAGATGGTCCAAATCACCATTTGGAGGTAAAATATTTGAGTCGGCCATTTACAGACCTTCGGCTGAACAACTAGCAACTTATTTTCTGCCCTAGGGTCACAACTGTTATTGGTCCAGGGTGTTTCATTTGCAAATATGTTTGCATTCATGAAGCTCCCAGGCCATTTTGACCTCTGGATGGATTTGTAAGTTTTTAAACAGCACTGGGACTGTGGTCACAGAATAGCCGCTGAGGGGTTAAAACGGCATGGCAAATATTAGGAGCATCCTCTCTTTCCTTATTTATTTGTCGTATTTAAAAACTTTAGCTATTTGTGCATACCCTGCTGCTCCTGTCTGCCTACCTCTGTCTCAGATCTCCATGGCATTTTGGAAACCACGCTTGTTCTCTTGACACTGGCAGTGTTCTGGGAGCAGAGCTGATTTTCAACAGAGTGCCTGTTGGATGAGTCTGCTTTATTTTGTTGCACAGATACTCGGGTGGAAAACAGAGGGAAAAAATGCAGATACATACAAGTAGTCCCCGATTTATGACCACAGTTGAGTCTAAAATTTCTGTTACTAAGTGAGACATTTGTTAAGCGAGTTTTGCCCCATTTTATGACTTTTCTACCCATGGTTATTAAGTGAATCACTGAAGTTCTTAAGTTGGTAATGTGGTTGTTAAGTGAATTTGGCTTTCCCCATTGACCTTGCTTGTCAGAAGATCACAGAAGGTAATCCCGTTCACCCGGGGACACTGCAACCAGTTGCCAAGCATCTGAATTTTGATCACGTGACTATGGGGATACTGCAAAGGTTGTAAGTGTGAAAAACAGTCATAAGTCACTTTTTTTAGTGATGTTGTAACTTTGAATGGCCACTAAATGAACTGTTGTAAGTCGAGGACTATGTGTACATTTATTCCACAGAACCCGAAGCTCAGAGAGAGAGAGAGAGAGAGAGAAACAGATAGATAGACAGACAGACATGACATATTAAACTCATATTCCAGACTCTTTTTTCCCAACATTTCCCCATAATATAACAGGAAACAGCAATTGGATGCAGGAAGTTCTATGTTCTAAGAACTGGGCAAGTCTTCATACAATTCCATGCCATCCAGACCTATCTCTGTTACTTCTATTTGAATTTTACAGATGGAAAATAGAAGCTGCCCTGGAAAATGTCCCAGAGCCGCATAGGCACACTTATGTATATTATGAAAAGGTATCCATTTTTCAACTGATGGAATATAATGCAATACAATGCTGTGACGCCTACAATGTTATAGCGGTTGGTATCAGACGTCTCCGTGAAAAGGCCATTTCACCTCAAGTGACTTACAGCATCTTCAGGTGCACCTGTGCTTGATATAGTGATACTGTAAGAAGGATATAAGGTTTACATTGCCTTGGAGATGGATGGGCAATGCTGGGAGATGGTATCAGTGGCATTTAAGAGAAAGCATGACTTAAATTTTGGCAGCAAAAACACTTGAAACCCCTCCGTGCAAACAGCCTGTATCAGCTGAATTATTAAGTTGACTTCTGACACATCCACAGTTTGTGTTTTATCAGCTAAAGAGGTTTGGAAGCAACCTCTTTGTCTAAAACTGTGGACTGTTTTGAAAAATGTGAAACTAAACAGTGCAGTGATTTTTAATCAGGTAAAAGCATATTCTTCATCAGCTCATTAGTCCAGCTCAGCTGCTGCCACTTTGCCACCCTTCTGCGGTTAAGTGCATTTAGTTGTATTCTGTCAGAGTGGAATGGATCCAACAAGCAGCAGCCATCTATTTCAGCACTTGACCCAGAAATAATGATGTGTTTCTAACCCATAACAGGCACAATCCTTCAGGTTATGTGCCCTTCTGTTTATTTACTACTAGATAAATAAAATAAATAGTCACTGGTATCAGCAAAAGCCTACCAGAGAAGTTTGTGTGCGATAATCCCAAATAATACCAAAACAAAAATAATTTGCAAACATCATCTATTTGAAACAATGCAGACTCAGAAGCAAAACTGCACTTAAAAATAATTCTCCAAAAACTAAAACTTTTTTTTAACTCCATGCCAGATTGAACAACAAGGTTGGAACGGACCTTGGAGGTCTTCTAGTCCAACCCCTTGCTTAAACAAAAGACCCTATACCAGGGGTCTTCAAACTTGGCCCTTTTATGACTTGTGGACTTCAACTCCCAGAATTCCTCAGCCAGGCTCGCTGGCTGAGGAATTCTGGAAGTCGAAGTCCACAAATCATAAAAGGACCAAGTTTGAAGACCTCTGCCCTATACCATTTCAGACAAATGGTTGTCGGATCTCTTCTTAAAAACATCCAGTGATGGAGCACCCACAACCTCTGGAGGTAAGTCGTTCCACTGATGAATTGTTCTCACTGTCAGGAAATTTCTCCTTGGTTCTAGGCTCTAGAAATGAAAGAGTACTTGGTGTCCTTTTAGTGATCAGTACAAAATTTTCCACACCTATAGATATATTGAGAGAAGGGATAGGCCTCATAAAATAGGTGCTTCCAGCCTACAGCATGCAAAGAACAAGATCCTGAAAATGCAGTCTTGGAAATTTCTCTAATCTAATTCACTTCTAAGGGTTGTTAGCCTTAATATTCCTGACTGCCATGCCCTTGGCTTTATAACCAACAAGCAGGTTAAATTTAATAAGGGGAAGAAATAGCTGAAGCATTTTAAACAGGAAAAATGCTTAAGCATTGGCTGGAGAAGACTACTTATGATGTTAATCCTCAACAGAGAATATATTCCAAGGTTTAAGGCAGTGGTGGCGAACCTATGGCACGGGTGCCAAAGGCGGCACTCGGAGCCCTCTCTGTGGGCACACGTGCCATTGCCCCAGCCTTGCCTCCCCCATGACCCCCTCCTCACCAGCAGCCCCCCCCGGAGGAGAGTCGCCCCCGAGCGTGGCCCACGCGGAGCAGTGCAGCCAAGGACATGGCAGCCAGTGTAGACAAAACTCTGCCCTCACGCCCCATTGTGCACAGTTGATGCTGCGAGGCGTGGGCAGAGGGCATGGCCACCATGGCGCTGCTGGGTGATCTGCGGTGGGCAGAGGCGGTGAGTGGCTCTGCGGGCAGGTGGGGTGGGGTGGGGGTGGGACAGGGGGTGGAACAGGGGCGGGGCCAGTTTTTGGGCACTTGGTCTCTAAAAGGTTCGCCATCACTGGTTTAAGGAGATCCATAAGAAAGACCCACATTGGGTGGGAAGTCTGAATGATAACCTCAGTATGTCTGGAGGAAGGAAAGACTTCAAGAACATAGTAGCATTTGATTTTCATATATACCATTTGAATTTCTAACTAGAAAAACACAATGTATTTTATACAATTGCACACAGTTTGCATCCGTGTTGCAGACACATGTATGGTCTTGTATGTACTGATAGAATATCTCCCTTCTCAGACATTGGAACATTTGAATATTGTGAGATCCAGCAGTTCCTTTTTTTAATCACAAACCAATGAAATGAAAAACAATGCTTAGCAGCAAAGCCTGATTTGGGGTAAGGTCAAAGGGCTATCTGAAAAGATTTTTTTGTGACCTAACAATCATGTAAATAATGTGACTGAAAGCCAATAAAATCAATCAGGTGTTGCTGTTGACATCAGCACGCAGGATGTGAACTTTGGCCAATGTTATTTTCTAATTACCTTCCATCCTCCAATTTCTTTCTGTTTGTGGAGAGAGCGGGTTGTGGCAGCCAGCCTCCCCCCTCTTTCGCTATTTTTTGTGTGTTCAGAAGCTGGTTGTGAATACAAAGCATAGTGATTGCAAATGTTCATACTTCTCCATTCATACCACTAGATAGAATGGCAAGTTGACCCAGATTTGTGACCTAGATGCTAATGGATGGACAATCTTTCAACAATCTGAGATAAATCTGAGATTGCTTGTGATTATTGTGCATGGCAATGTGGATCAAAAAGCCAACAATTTATCAGCTTTTACTTTCTACATTTGCAGCTGTATGTTGTTAGCTGTTTGAATCCTCATTTTTCATTCTCCTGAAATGACATCGAAACAGGAACGTTACAGGACAGAAAACTCTTAATGTTTGGCTGCTGTGCTCTGTTGTGAGCATTCCTTGAAATACACTTTGGCAGAGTGGAGATGGAGAGTCAGTTTTTACTGTCATCATAAAAAGTATGACTTGATCATTTAAAAAACAAATGAACCTCATTCTCTTGAAAAGTGATGAGGCACCAGCTTAACCGAGGTATTGTTCCTTTTTTTTGGTTGTTGTTAGACGGGAAGGAACAGTAGGTCTTTGGAGATTATGCTAGGAGGGCATATTTATGACCAAGGAGCAAATAATGCCTTTTGCTTTGTAGGGACTGAATTATAGTTTCTATACCAGGCCAGTTGTTGAACTTTACTTGAATGCTGGATTGATTTAGTGTAATTGAGAAACAAACACCTTCAATATTAGCAAGCTGAATCCCTTTGCCCTTGCAAAACTCAGAATATATGTACTGTACATAGTGGCTAAGTGTAAAATGCAGGCAGGAAAAGCATACAGTGAACAGCACAACCAAGTAGCTGGCATTATATACAGGAACATCTGCACAGTGTATGGGCTAGACCAGGGATCTTCAAACCTGGCCCTTTTATGACTTGTGGACTTCAACTCCCAGAATTCCTCAGCCAGCGTGGCTGGCTGAGGAGTTCTGGGAGTTGAAGTCCACAAGTCATAAAAGGGCCAAGTTTGAAGACCCCTGGGCTAGACCCTCCCAAGTCCAGATGGGAAATTCCATAGAAGGTCCTGGAGAATAAGAGGGTTAAGGTCCTGTGGGAGTTCCAGATCCAGATGGACAGGCAGGTACTGGCCAATCAACCAAACTTGGTGGTAATAGACAAGGAGCAGAAGACAGCAATGGTGGTAGATGTAGTGGTACAAGTGACAACAATACCAGGAAGAAGGAGCTGGGAAGAACAAAGAACCCTCAAACTTCTAGGCTTCTGATAGAGGACCCAAGACCGAGAAAGACACAGACCATCCATGGTGTGAAAAGGGATTTTTTAAATTTTTATTCCTTATTGTTCAAGAGTCTATTTCTGGAAGGACTAATAAACATTGTCCAATGGATTGGGATTCTTAGATGACAAATGGAAGCCAGCTCCTTAAATGGAATTCACTTTCTGTTCGTAAGCAACATGCTCATATCTCTCGTTTTCAGTGATACAGCTCAATTGCTTTGCAAATGAAAGGGGTTAAGGAAAACCCAAAGCCCTCCCCACTAGAAGTTCTGCTAGGATAGCATTCCAGCCTTGGTTTTTTTGCATCCAAGGAATGCAGAGTTGGACGGCTCCTGGATTACATCTGAAATGGAGAGAACAAGGTGGAATGGATGAGGATCATAAGGTTAAAAATAGGGTGGAGGGGTGGGGGGGAAGGGGGAAGTAAGCAGCAGGAGATGTTGCCCCCTCCTTTCCCACTCGCTCCCCCTATCCAGTGCATTCACAGGAAACCTAGCACCGTGCCCTGCCCCCTTCCTCTTACTGGATTAAATAACAAGACGTAGGAGAAACCCAACGTGGCTGAAATACCAAGGAGAGGTTACCAAGGTTGCAGCTGGGATAGAGGCTGGATTTTGTTGATAAGGAACCGAACACATGGAAGTGTTGCCCTGTTGGGTCAAAGCAAACTTGGATGCTGCCTGAATTATTCCTTACCTTGGACTTTGTGTTTTTCTCTGTTTGGAACTTCAGTTTGCTGAGTCGAAGGAGGATGTAGAAGAAGAGCTTCTTAGCATTATTTGTCCAAGTTTACTGAGCAACGGAATGGGTCTAGACCAGGGCTTTTCAACCTTTTCACCCATTGTATCACTTTTAGGATATGGCAACATCCGAGTACCACCAGTCGCCTAGCAAGGTGTCAAAAACTTGATGACCAAAAAAAAAAAAAGGAAAAAAGTGATGAAGTACAGGTAGTCCTCAACTTATAACAGTTTGCTTAGTAACTGTTCGAAGTTACAATGGCACTGAAAAAGGTGCTGAGCAAGACACCTGCCTGCCCACCTGGTGGCGCTCTTCCTCCTGTCCGAGGTTTTCATTGTTGTGAGCATTTCTGTTGAGGATTGGCAGTGGGGGTGGGGTGGGGGGTGTTTGGTTTTTATTCCCCCCGTCAGCTGGGTGGTTGCAGCAGGTTTTGGTCACTTCACATGACCCTGGGACACTGTCATAAATATGAATCAGTTGCCAAGCATCTGAATATAAATCACAAGACCCTGGAGATGCTGCAACATTCCAGCTGATCGGCGCTTCTTCTGGGCTCAGCAGAAGTGCCAGGATCAACGCCGAGCTCCAGCTGGACCCTGGTGCTGTTCCTGGCACTTCCGCTGAGCCCTGACAGCCCTGCAGTTCCAGCCATCTCTCGCTCAGGCCTGTGCGGTGCTGCCACCGGTTCAGCTCATTCCCCTCCCCTGCTACCACTTTTCTAGGATGGTCGTGTACCACCTGTCAGGTGCCAATGTACCACAGGTGGTACCCGTACCACTGGTTGAAAAGCCTTGGTCTAGACCAGGGGTGGGCAACCTTGGCTCTTTTATGACTCGTGGACTTCAACTCTCAGAATTCCTGAGCCAGCATGGCTCAGCTTGGAAACCTCTTCCTTTCCCCTCAGCATGGATGGCTCAGGAATTCTGGGAGTTGAAGTCCACGAGTCATAAAAGCAGTGCTTTTTTTCTAAAAAAAAAAAAAAAAAAGGTGCCGGAACTCACACACATCATGCAACCTGCCTTGCCCACCCTACAAGGTTCCATCCAAAAAAGATGCCGGAACTCCGTTCTGGGCGTTCCATGAGAAAAAAAGCCCTGCATAAAAGAGCCAAGGTTGCCTAGCCCTGGGCTAGACCAGTTATTTCTCAAACTTGGGAGCTTTACGCTGCATGGACTTCAACTCTCAGAGTTCCCCAGCCATCCATGCTGGCTGGGGAATTCTAGGCGTTGAAGTCCACAAAGCTTAAAGCTTCCAAGATGGAGAAATGCCAGTCTAGAGGCAGCCAAGATGGATTTGGTTTCCAGGAATGAAAGATTCTTGGGAAAACAAGCTGCAAACGCTGCTCATTGATTAAGGAATAAGTACCCCCCAGTATCAGATGTGTTTATTTCCAAGTAAGCATGTATGACATTGCAGGCATCTTTGTGACCCTTCCCATGTTTTTGATATAATATGAACAGGTGTGTATTCTGAAATTCCCCAAGCAGGAGGTACCCAAGCAGCTGTAGTACCTGTCTTTCACCTATCTTCACCCACAGTTTCCCATGCTGCCTTTGCTAACCTTATCAGATCTCCTTCCCCCCCCCCTATGCCCATCTGCATACCCCCTGTTCTAAGTCATAATGGGTAAACAGAAGCTGATTCTCCCAAGCTGAGCCCAAGCCCTGCACTTTTCTTCACAACGAAACCTGGAAGTGGTTTGTCATTGTCTCCTTCCAAACATATTTTTCTAACAGTCCAATTTACAGCCCTACTGGTTTCCCATCCAAGCATTAAGCAGGCCTGACTCGGCTTAGCTCAAAGGTTCCCAAGCCCTGGCCGTGCGAGCAGCAGGCGAACAAGCGAAGCTTCATCTGCACATGCACGAGAGCTAGGTATATGCAAAACCATCCTCCCCCAACACAGTTTGTGGAAAAATTATCTCCCACTTAGCTAGACCCTGGTGTCAGAAAGGTTGGGGACCGCTATGCCCATCTGTATATACCCTCTTCCAAGTCATAATGGGTTCACGCAAAACCATCATCCCCCTCCCACCAGTTGGTGGAAAAAGTGTCTTCCATCAAACCAGTCCTTGGTGCCAGAAAGGTTGGGGATCACTGGCTTAGCTTATTTTGAGGTCAGCCAAAGTTGATTAGGGCTGCAAACTGTCCTGAAGGAGCCAGGAAACTTCACGTCTCCTCTTGATGCATTCCACAGAGCAGTGATAAAACATCAATTCTGAACTATTAACTTACAAACAAACAAATAAAGTTAGCCAGGGTTTCTTTGATCAGCCTTCCCCACATGCCCATGAGATGCACGCCAAGTGTCCTTTCTCAGTGTGGTGATCACAGAGAGCTGAATTCCAGCTACAGCCATGTTGGAGAAGGAGCAAGCCTTATTTTGCATGCATTGTGGGAATTTACCAGGGCTTGAAATCAGGGCTCTGGTAAGGCGCTGGAGCTTTGGAACAGAAAGTGACTCAGGCTTGACTTGGGACTCAGACTAGCTCAGTGGTGGCGAACCTATGGCAGGGGTGCCAGAGGCGGCACTTGGAGCCCTCTCTGTGGGCACACGTGCTGTTGCCCCAGCCTCGCCTCCCCCCATAACCTCCTCCTCTCCAGCAGCCCCCCTGGAGAAGAGTCGCCCCTGAGCATGGCCCACACGGAGCAGCGCAGCCAGGGACATGGCAGCCAGGCAGCGTAGACAAGACTTTGCCCTCACACCCCACTGTGCACAGTTGATGCTGCAGGGCGGTGGGAAGAGGGCGTAACCGCCATAGCGCTGCTGGGCTGCCTGGGCGATCTGCGGTGGGCCCTGGAGGCAATGAGTGGCCCTGCGGGCAGGCGGGGCAGGGGATAGGGGGGCAGAGCTGGGGCGCAGCAGGGGGTGGAGTGGGGCAGGGCCAGTTTTTGGGCATTCGGTCTCTAAAAGGTTCGCCATCACTGGACTAGCTCTTCCTCCAGTTCTCCAGTGATTGTGATCTTATGTTTCTGCAGACCTAAAGGTGTTGAGTACTGAATCTATCCTTGCCTTGAATGATCAGAGAGGGCTTAAGAAGAGGCACCCAATAAGCCGACAATCAGCAGGACTCCTTTCCTTCCACTCATCCCTTCATTATTTTTTGGTCATTGGGGAGAGAGAAAATAGTAGTAATAATGATAACAACAACAAAACAACAACAACAATAACAATAATAATAAAATTGGAAGGGACCTTGGAGGTCATCTAGTCCAGCCCCCTGCTGAGGCAGGAAACCCTATAACATTTCAGACAAATGGCTGTCCAGTCTCTTGTTAAAAACTTCCAGTGTTGGAGCATTCACCGCTTCTGGAGGCAGGTTGTTCCACTGGTTAATTTTTCTAACTGTCAGGAAGTTTCTCCTTAGTTCTAGGTTGCTTCTCTCCTTGATGAGTTTCCATCCGTTGCTTCTTGTCCTGCCTTCTGGTGCTTTAGAGAATAGCTTGACTCCCTCCTCTTTGTGGCAGCCCCTGAGATATTGGAATGTTGCTATCATGTCCCCCCTCGTCCTTTGTTGAAACAAACATACAGGGAGTCCTCAACTTACAACCATTTGCTTAGTGACCATTCAAAGTTACACCGGCACTGAAAAAAGTGATTTGTGACCGATCCTCACACAACCGTTGCAGCCTCCACGTGGTCATGTGAACAAAATTCAGGCACTTGGTAATCGGCACGTATTTAGGATGATTGCAGCGTCCCAGGCTCATGTGATCACCCTTCCCAGCTGGTTTCTATTGGGGAAGCAGGATTTTCGTAATCCTTTACGCATGATTCACTTACCAACTGCAGCATTCGTTTAACAACTGTGGCAAAGATGGTACAATCTGGCACAACTTATTTAAGAACCAGCTTGCTTAGGAACGGAAATTCTGGTCTCACTTTTGGTATTAGGGGGCACGATGCACCCGAGCATTGCTGGAAGAAGGCCATTTCTGCAACGTAGCGATGCTGTTTCGCCCACCTGGTGGCTCCAGCTACTGAAAGAAGCTCCTGCAGGTGCAAAAGGCCTTGCCTTCTGGCCTGTAGAACTGCTGGCCAAGGGCTTGGTGCCATGTGAGAGAGAGATGCAGCTCCTTCGTTTTCCTTTCGGAAGCAGCGGCTCTGCATTGCTTTGTAAAACCGCTTCAAAGGGATTTCGCACGAAGCTTTATTGAAACAACCTTTGAAGCTTGTCACAATCCTAGTGCATACACGATGGCCCTCTCGTGTGTAGGTAGTGTGGAGAGGTGAGAGGAAAGGGGGTTGCGGTGAAATAGTTGCAGAGTTTTATCAAAGTATAGAGTTTTGTGGATGCTGTCATATTCTGGTGATGATGTGCATAATAATGATAACTTGAGATTTATGAACTGGATTAAAAGCATCCCAGAAGCAGCTCTGTGCGCTGTTGTCAATACCCACGATGGGCACTCAGGACTTCCTGTGCAGGCATTGTTTCCACCCAGGATCTAGATAAGAAGGAGGGAGCAGAATTTGCCCGCAGGCAGGTCACCAGCAAGCAGGAGAAGCACATGTGTGTGAGGTTGTAGGGGGACACCCAGCTTCCTAAAGATAGGCTCTGACAGCTGCAACTTAGGCCAAGCATGGGAGGAAAAGTTCCTCTCCTTTGGCAGCTGCTCCGCCTGCAGTGTGCCTGGTTCCTTACTCATCCAGCATGACAGCTGGCCCAGGCACCTGCTTCGGAGCAGGTTGTGCCTGCAGCAATCCAGAGCTTGATCAGAGCTGGTAAGATTCAGAATGATCTTGCCATTAGATCAAGCCAAAGGGATCATTAATCTAGCATTTTATTCCCAGTTGCAACCCGTCTGCAAAAGATTCAGCACATAGTGAGGTGCAGAAAGTTCTAGTTTAATCCTGAGCAGGAAGGACTGAGGTGTCACAGAAAGCATCAGCCGGGCTGTGTAGAAAACATTCCGCTTAAGGACCAGTATTTTGCTGCAACTAGTGCTTCAAAACGCCTTCCTATGTGTTTAAAAGTGACTATTTCTGAGGGCGCATCCACATGAGCCCCTAATTTTAGCCCACATCTTCGTGGTATAGTCTTCTTCAAATCACGAGCCCACATCTGAGGCCAATTGAGATTTTTTCTGATCTGATGTGAAAATAGCATTTTCCATCTTCTGACATTAAGTCTTGTTGTTCGCACAATGTGTGGCATTTGGGGAAGTGGGGGGTTTAGTGTGGGAATGAAGCTCTGATGGGCAGCCTGCAGTCCTTGCTTCTTCTGCAGTCACTGCTAATTTCTCACGTTTTGCTTTGTGAACGGGACGCAATACCAAGAGAGAGGCAGCAGTAGAATCAAGGTCGGTGGGGAAACTGGTAGACCAGGATCTGTCTAAAGCAGAGCTTCCTAACCTTGGCAACTTTACAATGTCTGGATTTCAATTTCCAGAATTCCTTAGTCAGTTAGAGAATTCTGGGAGTTGGAAATCTACACATCTTAAAGTTGCCAAGATTAGGAAAACACTGCTCTAAAAGTATCCTGACTGATGGTATTAGCCACCGGTTGTATTAAAATGGTCCTCCACCATTTTTCTTAAGAGATCTTAATGCTCCTTTAAGATAACAATGAGAGCAGAACCCTCTAGGATAGTGGTGGCGAACCTATGGCATGGGTGCCATAGGCGGCATTCAGAGCCCTCTCTGTGGGCAGATGCACCATCGCCCCAGTCCTAGGCCTTCAGCTGGGTTTTATAAAACTTTTTTGCTTTAGGCCTCCATTGCCATGTGCAAAAAAAACAAAGGTTCAGTCAATCAATCAATTTCAACTTCTCTCAGGGGAAAAAAAAAAGATCTTGCAAAGTTGGAATTGATTGATTGAACTTTTTAGTCCCACCCAGTCTGCCGTTACGCCACGCCACCCAATAGGCCACACACAGCCAATGGGCCACACCCACCCGGCACCCAACGATGCATAAGTGGGTTTTGGGTTGCAGTTTGGACACTCGGTCTCCAAAAGGTCTGCCATCACTGCTCTAGGATCCACCCTTCCAGTGGGGGAATTTTTTCCAGATGTGTCTGACAAGCTGTTTGCACCAAAATTGTGAGAAGAGTATTATGGGCAAAGGCCTGACAAATACTAACCCTGCTCTATCCATCAGCTGAAATCAAGTTAAATTCAATTGTTTTAAGATCAACAATCAGAATATAAACAAAACCCCTAAAATAAAATTAATGACATAAAATTAGTGGTATGAGTCCAGACTGATATATTTATCATATTTACAATAGTTATTGCTGTATTTTCACTGCAGCCACACAACATTTAGCTATTGGTTTGGAGTGGGACCGTTGTTTTAGTCTTCTCTTAAAACTCACCTCCCTGCCAGCCTCAGATCACATAAAGATGAGCAAGGGGTTGAAGGTTTTCTTGCCAATGGGTAAATTCACCGATCCCTGCCCCTTAACTTCTCCCCAAATAAACAGTCAGAAAAGTACTATTCATGGTCTCCTTACCAGGGCACAGTAATGTAGGCAGAGCAAATAATAATGGCTGATATAGTTGTAGATTGGGAGAACGAATGTTAAACCAGCTGCCTGGGTGTGCCCTGAAGATCATGTTATGGCAGCTGGCACTTACTCACTGTATCTCCTTTCCAGATTGAAGTTTTTCTAGAGTTGGAATTTGCATTTTGGACATATCCATACCGCTGTGAAGTCCTCCATCTCCTGTCTTGCAAGTGTTGGAAAAATTAAACATGTTGCTCTTCAAATCTATTGTGTTTTGGACTAAATATTTCATCAGCCACAGCGAAGAATTTGCTTGAAGCTCCAAGATTTGGACTCAGCTACATACTTTGACTTGCACTCAGCTACATACTTTGATTGGAGGAAAAAATAATAGTGTTTTTGATGCTGTCAATTGACAGTAGTAAAGACACTACTTTACTGACAAGCAGAACAGTCTGTCTTTTACCTACCACCTGTCAATTTTTTCCCCATTTCACTCTTAAATATTGATCAACAGGACTGGAAGATTCTCCAATAATATGGGAAGTAGAAAGAGTTTCAAGAGACACCATTCACACCATTCTTATAACAGCAGACATCCACTTTTTATTTCTTTTTATGTCTTTTTACCCAAATGAATACTAACAATTAAAAGGCAGAATATTTGTAACATAAGTGTAGCCTATCAGCATCATCATGGTTCAGTTAGAGTTAGACTGTCAGACAGAGCTTGGGAAGGATTCCATGAATGAAAATCTTAAAGGGGAAAACAAGTCAAGAAGCTTGGTAAACTCTGAAAAAATGAGATTATAAAAGCCCAGTCTAGCATAATATCATTGAGAAAGAAAAATAAGAGACTCCAGATCAGTGTTTCTCAAACTTGACAATTTTAAGGCATGTGGACTTCAACTCCCAGAATTCCACAACCAGCAATGCTGGCTGCGGAATTCTGGGAGTTGAGGTCCTCATGCCTTAAAATTGTCAAGGTTGAGAAACACTGCTCCAGATAAAACCAGCATAGTTGTATAAGGCAGGGCTTTTCAACCAGTGGTACGGGTACCACCTGTGGTACATTGGCACCTGGCAGGTGCTACGCGACCATCCTAGAAAAGTGGTAGCGAGGGAGGGGAATGAGCTGAACCGGTGGCAGCACCACACAAGCCTGAGCAGAAGCGGCAGGATCAGTGCCGCTTTCCAGCTGATCGGTGCTTCTTCGGGGCTGTCAGGGCTCAGCGGAAGTACCAGGATCAGCGCCAGGCTCCAGCTGGAGCTCGGCGCTGATCCTGGTGCTTCTGCTAAGCTCTGAAGAAGTGTCGATCAGCTGGAATGTTGCAGCATCTCCAGGGTCTTGTGATTTACATTCAGATGCTTGGCAACTGATTCATATTTATGATGCTCACAGTGTCCCAGAGTCATGTGAAGTGACCAAAACCTGCTGCAACCACCCAGCAGGGGGGGGAATAAAAACCAAACACTCCCCACCCCCGCTGCCAATCCTCAACAGAAATGCTCACAACAATGAAAACCTTGGACAGGAGGAAGAGCGCCGCCAGGCGCTGTCTTGCTCAGCTGTGGCTTGGGGGGCACTTTTTTCAGTGCCATTGTAACTTCGAACAGTCACTAAGCAAACTGTTATAAGTCAAGGACTACCTGTACTTTATCACTTTTTTCCTCTTTTTTTTTGGTCAAGTTTTTGACACCTTGCTAGCGACTGGTGGTACTCGGATGTTGCCATATCCTAAAAGTGGTACAATGGGTGAAATGGTTGAAAAGCCCTGATATAAGGAACTCTGATAAACTGAAACACAAAAAGGAAAAATATAAAAAATAGGAAGAGAGAGACATAACTAAAGCAGAATACCAGCAAATAGCTTGAATTTGCAAAGATGAAGTCAGGAAAGCTAAGGTTCGGAATAAACTAAGACTTGCAATAAATGTCAAAAATAATAATAAAGTTTCTTTCAACATGTAAAAATAAAATTAAAAAGTCAAGGAAATAATTGGTCCACTAATGGGAGAAGATGGCAAGAAGGTAACAGTCACCAAGGAGAAAGTAGAATTTCTTAATTCATTTTTTGCACCTGTCTTTACACAAAAAGAAAGAATAGTACAACAACAAAAAATAGTACTATAAAAGACAGTTTAGGAACACAATTCAAAATAGGCAAGAAAAAATTAAGACAACACCTATCCACTCTACACAACTTTAAATCACCAGGACCAGATGGATTACATCCCAGGATTTGGAAGAATCTGGCAAATGTGATTTTGGAACCACTGAACCATATCTTTAAAAAATCCTGGAGCATCAGAGAACTACCAGAGGACTGGAAAAGAGCTAATGAGATTACCATCTTCAAAAAAAAAAAAAAAAAAAAAACGGATCCAGGAACCTGCAAATCAATCAGCCTAACATACTTGGGAAGATCCTGGAAAAGACAATCAAGCAATAGATCTGTGAACACCTAGAAACAACTATTACGAAAACATGGGCTTGTCAAAAACAGATCACGCCAGACAAACCTTATTGCTTTCTTTGACAAAGTAACTAAATTAGTGGACCAGCAAAATGCTGTGGACATAATATATTTGGATTTTAGCAAGGCAGCTGACAAAGTATCCATAGCCTACTTACTTCTTGGTAAGAGAAAAATGTGTGATAGACAGCATCACCACCAGAAGGATGCGTAACTGGCTAACCAACTACACTTAATGTGTAGTTCTTAATGAGACTATATCGACATGGAGAGAAGCATGCAGAGGGGTACCACAGGGTGCTGTCTTAAGCCTAGTACTCTTCAATGTCTTCATAAATGATTTACATGAAGGGATAAATGGGGAACTCATCAAATTTGCAGATGACATCAGCTGGCAGGAATAGCCATACTCAGTGGTGGGATTCAAATACTTGAACAACCAGTTCTCTGTTTGGATGCCGCTTCCAGAAGTCTGTTCTGAGCCAGAGAGACCTCCCAGGCCCAGAACGGCCCACCGGAAGTGCATGGACGCCATTTCCGGAAGTCCATTCTGAGCCTTAGAGGCCTGAGGAAGGCCTCCCAGGCCCAGAACAGACTTCCGGAAGTGGCATCCATGCACTTCCAGTGGGCCTTTCTGGGCCTGGGAGGCCTCCCCGGCTCAGAACAGACTTCTGGAAGTGGCATCCACCCACTTCCAGTGGTCCATTCTGGGCCTTGCGAAAAAGGGTTAGGTCATCAGCTGGTTCACCGAAGTCAACAAAAAATTAGCTACCAGTT
Source organism: Crotalus tigris (assembly GCF_016545835.1). NCBI lineage: Eukaryota > Metazoa > Chordata > Lepidosauria > Squamata > Viperidae > Crotalus > Crotalus tigris. Next base: position 5,037,115 of record NW_024100512.1, read on the forward strand.
CTACTGAACTGGTGTGACCCGGCTGAATCCCACCACTGGCCATACTTTAGAAGAAAGGCTCAAGATCCAGAAGGATCTTGACAAACTTGAACACTGGGCCCTATCTAACAAAACGGAATTCAGTAATGAGAAAAGTAAGGTTTTACATTTAGGCAAGAAAAATTAAATGTACAGGTACAGATTTGATGGTACCTGGTCAACAGCAGTAACTGTGAGAGGTATCTAGCAGTCCTATTGGACAATCACTTAAGTGTGAGTCAGCAGTATGCTGCAGCTGCCAAAAAAGCTAACCCAGTGCTAGGCTATATCAAGATCTCGTGAAGTGTTAACACTGTTTTATATTGCACTAGTAAGACCACTCTTGGAATACTGCATCCGGTTTTGGTGATTACAATACAAAGAAGATTTGGAAACTTTAAAAAGAGTGCAGAGAAGAGGAACTAAGATGATTAGGGCAGGGCTTTTCAACCTTTTCACCGATTGTACCACTTTTAGAATATGGCAACATTCAAGTACCACCAATCACCTAGCAAGGTGTCAAAACTTGATGACCCCCCCCCCAAAAAAACGGAAAAAAGTGATAAATACAGGTAGTCCTTGACTTACAACAGTTTGCTTAGTGACTGTTCAAAGTTACAACGGCACTGAAAAAAGTGACTTATCACCATTTTTCACACTTATGACCATTGCAGCATCCCCAGGGTCACATGATCAAAATTTGGATGCTTGGCAACCGATTCATATTTCTGATGGTCACATTGTTCCAGGGTCATGTGATGCAACCTTCTGACAAGCAAAGCTAGTGGGGAAACCAGATTCACTTAACAACCATGTTACTAAGTTAACAACTGCAGTGATTCATTTAACAACTGTAGCAAGAAAAGTCATAAAATGGGACAAAGCTCATTTAACAAATTTCTCTCTCCCCTTTTATATCCAAGTTCCCTCCCTCCTTCCCTGACTCTTCCTTCCTTCCTTCCTTCCTTCCTTCCTTCCTTCCTTCCTTCCTTCCTTCCTTTTCCTTCCTTCCTCCCTCCCCTGCTTTTTCTTAAATTGCCATAGGCATAGGAAGAGGTGGCAACAGGCAGGCAGTGGTGGGTAAAGGCTTCCCCTCCTCCCCTATCATTGCCTCTGCGTGGCTTGGCTCAGCTCACCTGTCCCAGACCTGTGCACGTTTGTGTGTGTGTGTGTGAGTGCAGACGCCAAGATCAGTGCTGCTTTCCAGCTGATCGGCGCTTCTTTGGGGCTGTCAGAAGCGCCGGGATCAGTGCCACTTTTCAAGTGATTGGTGCTTCTTCGGGGCTCAGCAGAAGCACCAGGATCAGCACTGAGCTCCAGCTGGAGCCTGGCGCTGATCCTGGCACTTCCACTGAGCCCTGACAGCCTCAAAGAAGCGCCAATCAGCTGGAAGGCGGCGCTGATCCTGGTGCTTCTGCTGAGTCCTGACAGCCCCAAAGAAGCGCCGAACATCTGGAAAGTGGCGCTGATCCTGGCGCTTCCGCTGAGCCCTGACAACCCTACAGCTCCAGCCAGCTCTCACTCCGGCTTGTGTGGTGCTGCCACCGGTTCAGCTCATTCCCCTCCCCCACTATCACTTTTCTAGGATGGTTGCATACCACCTGCCAGGTGCCAATGTACCACAGGTGGTACACATACCAGCAGTTGAAAAGCCCTGGATTAGGGGACTGAAGGCTAAACCATATGATGAATGGTCACAGGAATCCAGCAAAGCCACTCTAATGAAGAGAAGGACAAGGGGTGACATGATAGCAGTGTTCCAATATTTCAGTAGCTGTCACAGAGAAGAGGGAGTCAGCTATTCTCCAAAGCGCCTGAAGGCAGGACAAGAAGCAATGGATGGAAACTAATCAAGGAGAGAAGCAACCTAGAACTAAGGAAATTTTTTCCAACAGTTAGAACAATTAATCAGTGGAACCTGCCTCCAGAACTTGTGAGTGCTCCATTGCTGGAGGTTTTTAAGAAGAGATTGGACAGCTATTTGTCCAGAATGGTATATAAGGTCTCCTGCAGGGGGTTGGACTAGAAGATCTCCACGTTCCCTTCTGACTCTGTTATTCTTATTTATATTCTTTCTTCTGTGGTTTTTAATAAGAGCTTTAGAAGAACTCTGCTGGATCAGGCCAATGATTTACTTCAGCAGTCGTATCACACGCTGGTCAAGATGCCTTCATGAAATTCAAAGTCACCATGACAGGGCTTGTTTGTGTGGATAGTAAGTCAAGTGGGGGTACACAAGCTTTGTGGCTAGAATAATGTTGGTCAGCACGTCCTCCCAGGTCAGGCACTCACAAGTAAAGTCACGGACTATTTGTCCGGGACTCTGGTCCCATTTACACTGTCAACAAGATCAAAGAGGCTACTGTTTGGCAAGTGGAAGTTGAGGACAGAGCAGAAAAACATGCTCTTTCATCTTTTCTTCTACCTCACAGCCAAATTAGAACAGCAAAATGTAAGTGAAAGGATAGAAAGACAAGAGCAAGAGCAGAAAACAAAATCAAAGAACCGAGCCTCAAAATATATCTGGATACAGGGAAGTCCCTGCCAGCCAGATTGCAGTATAGTTAGTTTTAAAAGTTGAATTTTTCTCCCAATTTGTGTTTTTCCATGCTGGGAGAAAAGCCCTGTTAAAAATTCAAATTTGCTGGAGAGAAGAGTCTCATGGCTATTTCACAAGGGATATAAAGTCTGCCCCAGGTCTTAAAAAAAAAAAAAAAGTCCAAAACACCTTAATAGCAGATTAAACTTCTTCCCTCTAGCATGACCTCCTCTTAAATCTAGGTGGAAAAACAACAACACATGGTTTTATGTAGCTTCCAGAATCATCTCTATCATAAATGTTAGTAATTGGGTGGTGCAGTTTCTCAACATTTTGTGACAGGAAAAACTTGAAAACTACAAAAAAAAAAAGCACCTACATATCACAACCTAATATTTGAAAACATAGGGGGGGGGGAAATCCCAAAGTATTGTAAATATGCCTAGCAGGCCTACAGACACAATGTGGCTGTATATGTTGTTATTTTGACTCATCCCCTGTGGCCTTCAGTCACCAGAAGTTTGCTGATCTCTGTTCTAGATCAAGGGGTGGTGGCCTCATCCTTTTCAATGGATTGCAAAGGGCAAATCCCCTTCCTGGGTGCCTCCATCCCATTCTATGGAGAGAGCTTTTAGGGGCATTTCCAATGCATAGGAAAATGACTTGGTTGTTTTTCTTCAGTGTGGTGGATCAGCTTGCCCTGGCATCACAATCCCTGTTTGGACATTTTGTTGTCTGGTGTCAACCTGTCCTTTTTTTCCCCAGTCATATGTGTCAATCTTTGGCTGGGAAGTGGTACAAAGGACAGGTGAATTGTAAACAAGAAAAGGGGAAGAATTCTCATGGATTTGCATTCTAAGTGGTTAAGACAGACATTTGTGTAGAAAAGAAGCAAAGGAACAAAAGTTAAGTTTTGGCTTTTTAAACAGAGGAAAAACATAGTTTGGTAGGAGAGCTTTATTGCTTTTGGATCAGTTTCAGACAGTGACTTGTTTCCAGAGTGTTATTCTCCAGCTGCTATTTCACTTGGAATAAAGTTTTATTGCTTTTGGTGTAATTTCTTTCTTTGATTGTTGTGAGTTGCCCAGAGTCATTGAGAGAGGGGCGGTATACACATTTAATTTATTATTATTATTGCTTTTGGACCATTTTAGATAGTGACTTGATTCCATCTGCCATTTCAGATACAGCACTGAAATTTGGATTTCTGACAGTGAGAACAATCAACCAATGAGCAGCTTGCCTTCACAGGAGGATTTCAAGAAGACACTGGGCAGCCACTTGTCAGAAATGGCATAGAGTCTCCTGCTTGAGCAGGGGAAGAAGACCGCCAAGATCCCTTCCAACTCTGTTATTCTGTAGTTTTCTGTATGATTAAAATGAAACTACAACTTTTGCAGTTTCTCAATATCTGCAACAGGACCCACCAAAATCCTGTAACTGAATGACTTAAGTTTTCAAATGTTCAGAAACGTTTCATCAGATTATCCCCTGCCTTTGGAGATACTTAGTTTAAGAGATCCTGAAAATCGATGCAATCTTTTATGACATTTTGATTATCGGAAATCTATTTCCAAAATAATTTGGTTTCTCTAATCTTAAACTTTTGACCTTTCTAGGAGGCTATGACAGATTTAATAAATCCACAGAGAGATTTAGAAGTAAATCTACATGGGATGTAAACTAGGCCCCAGCACCAAATTTGCAATCTCACAGCAAGTGAGATAGCTGGGCCTGGCACTGACCTCTTTCAGTCAGGCAGCACTGCCATCTAGTGGCAAATGCCACCATCATGTGGTCTTTGGTGCTCTCTGAGCTTGTTTGCTTGCAGACCTTTCACTACCAGACTAGATAACATCTTCATTGCTCGCAGAGTGTGGGATTTGCTCTCTGTTAGTATACAGCAGGGGTCTTCAAACTTGACAACTTTAAGACTTGTGGACTTCAACTCCCAGAATTCCTCAGCCAGCCAGGAATTCTGGGAGTTGAAGACCATAAGTCTTAAAGTTGTCAAGTTTGAAGACCCCTGCTATATAAATATACAGAGTTTGCCCTGGCTGAGGAATTCTGGGAGTTGAAGTCCACAAGTCTTAAAGTTGTCAAGTTTGAAGATCCCTGCTTTATAGAGTATACAGAGTTTGCCCTGGCTATCTTGGTGGGGGTGATGTTTTCTCCTTGGTAGTTCCTTGATTAGGGTATTATTTATTGCTTGTTAGTCTGCTGTTAATTCCTGTTAATTCCTCCCTTCTCTGGGTATTGATTGCTGGCAAAGGAGGTGTTCAATTATTTTGTTTCCTTTTTAGCTTTTTTATTTTCTCTTTTGAATAGTGTGTAAATGTTTGTCTCTAGGTGTTGCTCTCTCTCTCTCTCTCTCTCTCTCTCTCTCTCTCTCTCTCACACACACACACACACACACACACACACACACACACATACACACACACAGGGATGGGAAGTAGTTTCAAGGTAGAGATGGGCAGGACCCTGCTATCCTTTTTGCTGCAATCCAGCATTATCTACCCATTAATCACTCCCCTCAATGTGTGGTGAGCCAAGATTTAGGGATTCTGGACCCTGCCTGATCCTTGATCCACAGCTGGACTATTTCCTGAATGGAGGGAAAAAGGAAGGAAGAGAGATAGATATATAGTAGATGATGATAGACAGGTATAGATAGAGATAGAGATGGTATAGATAGAGATAGAGATGGTAACTAGAGATATATGACAGAAATTCTACAGATGATGTAGAGAAAGAAATAGCTCACCCTCCCTCCCTCCCCCCCTCCCTGCTGAGGGAATATTAATCTCTTTGCCACTAGGAAGATTGGAGACCAATACTCCCATAGAAAAAAAAGAAAGTTTCTTTCAAAGCTCCTTCACTGAAGCAACCATAAAAGGCTCTCCAGAGCTTCACTGCTCCTTCCCTGCCGCCATGCTGAGCTGAATTCCTTGTCTCAGTGGCCACCAACTGGGTGCTGCTGGCTTCCTCCTCCTTCAAATCTGTTGAGTTGAAACAGAATCTAAAGGTGGAGGAGGCGCTGAAATTAAAAAAAAAACACAAAATAACTGATTCTATATTGCAGAGATTGCCCTGGCTGTGGCAGTTGTCTCTCCCACCCACTGCAGTCAGGGGCTTTGATGTCCTTGCGGCTTCCTCAGGTGGGTGTAATGGGGGAAGTGTGATCTGGATCACAACCAGTCTGAACCTATTTGTATTTGTCTTTATTGACAGGACAGTCAAATCCCCAAGGAATGCAGAAGGGTGGCGCCATCTGCCTAGCATTTCCTAGCAAGGGAAAAGGGAAGAGTATTTTAGAATGCCTAAATATATCTATACACACAGAGACACACATACACATACATATTGCCCTCAACAATCTGAGTCCTCATTTTACTGACCTCAGAAGGATGGAAGGCTGAGTCAACTTTGAGCTGATCAGGATTGAACTACTGGCATTGGACAGAGTTAGTCTATAATGCTGCATTCTAAACACTAAACAACAACAAGGATGATTAGGGGGCTGGAGGCTAAAACATATAAAGAACGGTTGCTGGAACTGGGTATGTCTAATTTAATGAAGAGAAGGACTAGTGTGATAGCAGTGTTCCAATATCTCAGGGGTTGCCACAAAGAAGAGGGAGTCAAGCTATTCTCCAAAGCGCCTGAAGGCAGGACAAGAAGCAACGGATGGAAACTAATCAAGGACAGAAACAACCTAGAACTAAGGAGAAATTTCCTGACAGTTAGAACAATTAATCAGTGGAACAACCTGCCTCCAGAAGCTGTGAATGCTCCAACACTGGAAGTTTTTAAGAAGAAACTGGACAACCATTTGTCTGAAATGGTATAGTGTTTCCTGCCTGAGCAGGGGGGTGGACTAGAAGACCTCCAAGGTTCCTTTCAACTCTTGTTATTCTGTTATTCTTTTACTGTGCCATCATGGCTGACTGATGTCATACTATGACATGCCATTCTGTGAATTTAGAGTGTACTACGATTAGCATACCTACAAATGAGGACCTCCATTGGGACCATCTTTATTTTGCCAGGTTCCCATGACATTATCTACTTCTTATCCCAAACCTATACATATAAGGTGACCAACTTTTTTACAATGAAAAGGAGGACACAAATAAATTGAAGAAAAAAATATTGTAAATAAAAGAAACATTTTATTCATTGCAACAATAACACAGACAACTTGCATGTGCAAAGTTTGCCGGCCGGGTGTTTTGGCGCGCTCAGCAGCAATTCCTATTGGCTTTTGAAAGCCAATAGCGAGAGTAGCACAGCTCATGCAAAAGTTGGAAAAAAACCATCAAAAAAGGATGCCGGACCGTTTTGAGCGTTCTATGAGAAAAAAACAAAAACCCTGCAGATTAGTCTTCAAATATCGAAAAGGAGGACATGTAGGAGGACACTTTTCAAGGGACGCCAGATCTTACAAAAGGAGGACTGTCCTCCCTAAAAGAGGACGGTTGGTCACCTTAATACATAAGACAGCCTTAAACTCTCTTTAGCTGTACCAATGTTGTACCGGTGATACAGCAAAACACACCTGTTTCAAGGTGTATAAAATCTGATATGATCTGATTTGCCAATTGTTCTTGCCTCTCGAAGGAGAAATTGGTTTCTTCCGTGCTTATAACCACCTTAAGAAGAGAGATTTCAAGAAGATAACATTTTGCAGGAGGCAGACTCATTGCCCAACCCCAATTTGTATTGAAGCAGTAGATCACCACAAAAATAGCAACATTAGCCACAACAATGACAAGAATACGAATGGAACAATTCCTGTATTCAGAATACAGCAGTGAACGCTTCAAAATGACTTGGAAGAAATGCATCAAATGTCAGGCTTTAAGAGTCACATTAATTTTAATGAGCTGGCTCCATAAAGAAGTCACAGCAATATTTTTCCTCCCTGCGGAAACCTGAAAAATGTCTGGTTGCTTTAATGAACAGGGGAGATTTTCAATTCCTCATTTTTTTTTTGAAACATGCTCAACTTTAATTCGTAACTTTCCATGTCCAGAAATTTCCTATCAAGACAAGCTGTTAAATCTACAGAAATTTAAGCCCCTCTTAGACATTACTGGCATTCCCTTAGAAAGGTCACATTCAGCCATGTGTGTGTGGATATCACAGAATTATTTCTGGCTATGCTTTCTATAGCACAGGCAGCTATAGAACTCTACAGTAGACAGATATTTATTTGCTACGTATATGTAGGGATGTGGGTCTATACCAGTGGTGGCGAACCTATGGCACGGGTGCCAGAAGCAGCACTCAGAGCCCTCTCTGTGGGCACGCACGCCGTCGCCCCAGTACTAGGCCTTCAGCTGGGTTTTATAAAACTTTTTCGGTTTAGGCCTCCACCGCCATGTGCAAAAATAAAAAAAGTTCAATGTCAATTTCAACTTCTCACGGGAAAAAAAATGTCTTGCAAAGTTGGAATTGATTGATTGAACTTTTTAGTCCCACCCGGTCTGCCGTTACCACTGCAGCCATGCCCACCCAATGGGCCATATCCACCCAATGGGCCACACCCACCCAATGGACCACACCCACCTGGCACTCAACGATGCATAAGTGGGTTTTGGGTTGCAGTTTGGGCACTCAGTCTCTAAAAAGTTCGCCATCACTGGTCTATACATGTTCATAGTATATTTAGGTGTGTGTCATGTATGTGTTTCACTTTGAGAGCGGGCAACTAAATTTCATTGTTGATGTGTGCCATTGTGCCCACAGTATAAAAATGACAATAAAAGGTTATCTTATCTTATCTTATCTTAAAGGGAAGAATATCAGAAGGGTAGAGAAAATCCACTTTTTCTAGAAGAGGGATTCAGGAAGTCCTTGACTTAACAACCGTTTGTTTAGCGACTGTTCAAATGGCACTGAAAAAAATATTTTTTGACCTTTCCTCATACTTATGACTATTACAGCATCCACACAGTCAAGTGATCAAAATTCCGGCATTTGGCACCTGGCATGTATGACGGTTGTAGGATCCCGGGGTCATGTGATCACGCAGCCTGCTTCTGGCAAGCAAAGTCAGTGGGGGAAGCCAGATTCAATTAATAATTGCAGTGATACATTTAACAACCGTGGCAAAAAAAGTCATAGAAACAAGCACAACTCACTTATCAACCGCCTTGCTTAACAACAGAAATTCTGGACCCAGTTGTGATTGTAAGGCAAGGACTACCTGTACAGATGCCACAGTATGTCGCATCCTCACATCTGGGGTTTTACATGAGTTCCACAAATCCCTCTTGGAGCACAGAAGATTTCTCTATTTTTACACATAATATACAGCATACTGTGTGGTGTTTTCAGTTCTGCTGATCACCAGGGGGCACCATACGATCTGTTTTCTCTTTATTTAGACTCTTCAGATGTTATTTTATGGGCTTCAAACCCTCTGTTGGGAATTGGTGGATCTTCCTACTTTACATGACTATACACAATGCATTAGCATTTAAGAGACCTCCAGGACCTGTGACTCGAGTGGCTGCAGAAAAGGATACCCACAAGCTGTTCAGAATAGTACATATAGTCCCACCTTCTTGTGAGCTCCTAGAGCAGACGGATACAGATGTTACAGTGGGTTGGGCCGCCTTGTAGGGGGTTTTACATGACTCTCTGCATCTGAAGGGCATCAGTAAAAATGAAAGCTGTCATGGGGTACCTCCTGGCGGTCAACATAAGTGAAAATACCATCTAGGACAGTGATGGCAAACCTGTTAGAGACTGAGTGCCCCGAAACCACCCCTGCCCCGCCGTTCCCAGCCTGCCCCCGCTCTGCCCTGCCCCCTCCCGCTCCGCCTGCCTGCAGGGCCACTCACTGCCTCCATGGCCCGCTGCGGATTACCCAGGCGTCCCAGCAGCGCTGTGGCAGCCACGCCCTCCGCCACGCCCCGCAGCATCAACTGCACGTGACAGGCTCAAGGGCAGAGTCTTGTTCCCGCTGCCCGGCTGCCATGTCCTTGCCTGCGCTGCTCTATGTGGGCCGCGCTCAGGGGCGACTCTCCTCCAGGGGGGCTGCTGGTGAGGAGGGGGCCACGGGGGGAGACGGGGCTAGGATATGCAATGGGTAAAAACAGAGAAATTCCACCCACTCTAAGAGGATCCTATAGTGTGAAATTCATGTAAAACAGAATAGAAAACAGACAAATTCTGTCCTCTCCATGGTTAATGTAGCAAATATAAAAGTGAAATTGACTTATAATTCTTTTACACAGGAATAGTTACTCTGTTCCTTCAACCTCATTCTCAAGGTGAACCTTGAGGGAATCCCAAAGATTGTCTAAATCTTTTAAATGTGTATCCAGCAAATTTGTATCCAGATTCTGCTATCCCAACTAATGTTGTTTAACATCTGTCTAAAGGGAGGGGGGGAAATCTAATTGCAACCCTATAAGTCTTCTCCAATGAACCCATACGGCCTTCTAAGAGGCTTGGAGGAGTATTTTTAGCTCCACAGCTGCTACACACATCTCAGCCCTTTGTGTGGCTTTGTTTCTACTTTGCTTTGGATGCCTCTGCCAAAAGGTCAGAGAGTGTCAATTGGGGGCGCCATCACTGGCCAGCCTCTCCTGAGGGACTTCCTGATGCTGTTTCTCTTTTGTTTTGAGGAACATGCAGGGGAAATGCCATTGCAAAGATACCCTGGCAAATGGCTAGAGAGGAAATTCTTGCAGGGTAGCAAGGACTGGCTAACAATTAGACAGTGGACAATACTAGACTGTGAATACTCTCTAGTAAGGCGAGACCTTATAAACATCCTTCTGTTCAATTCTGGCCACTTTAATCTACTTCCTGCAAAAATAAGGGCAAATCTATCATCTATTAGTCTGTCTGTCTGTCTGTCTGTCTCTATTTATTCTCTCTCTATATCCACCCATCCATCATCTAGCTATTATCTATCCTGTCTGTCATCCCTCCAGCCAGCCAGCCAACAAGCATCTAATAGATTTCAGCTGCACCTATTCTTAATTGGTGCCTATTCCTCCTACTCACTATCAAGAAAGTCTAACTTTTAATCAGTGTTTCTCAACCTTAGCAATTTTAAGGCGTGAACTTCAACTCCCAAAATCCCCCAGACAGTTTTAGGTAATTGAGAGTCACCTTTGTTTTTTCACTATTATGGCAGGAACTGCGCTCCAAGAAGTAGGGCCAAACACCAACTAGATTTAATTTCAATTTAGTTAATATTGAATTAAGCACAATTTGTATTCTTGATCACATACGTTTTATAACCTTTAGCAATTTCTATTGCGCTGAAAGACACACTACTAGTCTGATGATAACTTTGGGCCCTAGCCGTGACTTTTGCAGTTCACAACCCACACTGAGACATCAGCTGGCACCCCTCTGCCTTGAAATCTCCAGTGCAGTTGAGCAACCACTCCTATTGGCTTTCCCCTAACCACCATACCAATGGATAGAGAGAGAGAAAAAAGAGTGATTGCTTGAAACATTCTGAGCAGTCTGGAAACGTTACCCAACATGGAACGTTTTCAGCTATTCACGCCAAGGGAGAATGAAACGTTTGCTCAAGTACCTCATACTTAAATTAATGGTCTGAAAAATGCCTAGCCTTGGCTTTTTAATATTCTAGAAGTTAAGAAGTGGAATCCATAATAGGCGTGAGTCAATGCTAATTTCATAATGCAATGCTTATAGATACGGATTGTGTTGCGTGTTGTCTGAGCTCTTAATGATCTTGTAAGCCTGGCAGAATTACAATTACTCTTATACAGCATTAGAACTGCTCCTGTATATCAAAAGGGCAAAGACTGTGCTTACAATCAATAATATTTAGATTATATAAACAAGGCTTACAGCATAAAAAACCCTCATAAAACGGATGAAGAGAAAAATACGCTGATGAGTGTTATTAAAGAATTTGTCTTAAAGTTGTTCAGAACTCACTGACTTGAACAAATAACATACACTAATTGTGTGTGTGTGTGTGTGTGAGAGAGAGAGATCTGCCAGCTTGGTATGTGTAGATATGTTTTCTTTTGCGTAGGAAACAGGTTCAGGGGATAAACTTCTTGTTTTAAATACCATTGTGGATTTTTAAAAAATACAATTTAAATGCAGTACAATGAGTAGTTATGCTAATACAGGCTCCCCACTACCACTCCAATGGATAGAAATATGTCCTTTCTTGTTGCCTTTACTACCCTCAAAATAACAGAGTTGAAAGGGACCTTGGAGGTCTTCTAGACCAACCCCCTGCTCAAGCAGGAGACCCTATTCCTTTCAGACAAATCCAATCTCTGTTTGAAACCCTCCAGTGATGGAGCACCCATAATTTCTAAAGGCAAGCCATTCCATTGGTTGATTGCTCTCACTGACAGGAAATTTCGCCTTAGTTCTAGGCTGCTTCTCTCCTTGATTAGTTTCCATCCACTGCTTCTTATCCTGCCCTCAGGTTCTTTGGAGAATAGCTTGACTCCCTCTTCTTTGGGGCAGCCCCTCCAGTATTGGAAGATTGATATCATGTCTCCTCTTTTAGTCCTTCTTTTCATGAGAAGATGAAACAGGAAGATGCATTCTCCATCAAACATCCTAACTAGGGTCTTCTGTGGAGAGGGCAAAAAAGTGGAGGACAGCTGTTAAAGTCCAGCTTTTCTTTTGATCAACCGTAAGAACACTCCCATCCTGTGCAGTGAAATGGAGGCTCTCTTCAGTATTATTCAGAAGCAGAGCTGCACCTCAAGTCTTTAGCATAACTTAAATCCTTGCTTTACAAATTAACATTTGTTTTGTGACATAATGTTTATCTACATATCAAATTTCTTAACCGTCCATCTCCCTCATAGAAGGGCTCTGTTGTTACACTCTCTTGATTCTCCTTGCTATCCTGGCTGGTTAATTAAAGGTGTAGTTAATTAAAGTGGTGGGCAGAGAACAGGATGATGAGTTGAGTAATATCCAAAGATGCAACTTCTCCTGCCTGAAGCTCAGACATCTTCCTTGGGAATCTCTTGACTGTTTATCAAAGCTAATTGGGCATTATAGACTATACCTTCCTGAAAGCTATACTGTGGGAGAAGGCCACATATATCAGGACTCAGTGCCAGATTAAGCAGGGGAAACTGACTGTTTATCCCCCCCCCCCAAAAAAAACAATATGAGCTAGGAATGAGTTATGGCCACCACTATGTGATTAAGGAAGAACATTGGTCTTGCCAAGACATTCTGGCAATACTGTAAGCAGCAGATGAGAAAAGGGCTAAGTAAATATATTAAATTTCTCTTTACCAAGGAGCTCTCCGGTTTTTTTCCTTCCTTCCTTCCTTCCTTCCTTCCTTCCTTCCTTCCTTCCTTCCTTCCTTCCTTCCTTCCTTCTTTTTGAGTCACTGTTGACTCTTAGCAACTATCAGTATTGGTTCCAACACTGGGATTAACCTTGGTTTAGCTCAGCGGTTCTCAACCTATGGGTCGCGACCCCATTTGGGGTCGATCGACCATTTTTCGGGGGTCGCCAAAGGTGGCGATCCGCCATTTTTCACGCCGCCGTGCACGCGCGCCGCGCATGGGGGCGGCGCCACGCATGCACACCGCGCATGCGCGCGGCGCCGTGCACACGCACCACGCGTGGGGGCAGTGCCGCGCATGCGCACCGTGCGAGGGCCCCCACCCCCATGCGCACGCCGCCGCGCATGCGCAGAACGTTTGTGTGACGGGGGTCGCCGTCACACAAACGTTGAGAAGCACTGGTTTAGCTGGTGAACTTGGGGATGACTGTTGGTTGCAGGAGACAAGATTGAACTTACCTTCTCTGTCTTGGATGATCCCTGTCCTAGCCTTTGGGAAATTAAACAGAAGATAGTCTGAAAGGAATCAAAATGTAATTTGGGACTTTGTAGCTCAGCTTCTCCACACTTTGGGGAATCTCCAAAGTTCAAAAAAAGTGCAAAGCAAATATAAGGGAAGATGACTCCCAAGTGTAAAAATATGGCTATTTTCAGTTGTTTAAAATATTGTACGTTACCAAACAAGTGTTAATTCAGACACTATAATTAAGACATAGCAGGAGACACCAGAGCAGAGTCAGAGCTAACGCGATGGGAGAAGACTTTGTTAAATTATGCAAATTGTATCTGGCTCCTGTAAAGTCAGACAACTGAAATGCCCAGTTGCTGGGGAATCTGATTTCAATGGGGAGAGGGATGATTGAAAGTGATGAATGTAGCAGAACTGGGAAATAACAAATGCCCAAGTTTGATGCCCTTCGTTATTGTTAGAATTTTCTCAATGAAGAAAAACAATCAGGGCTCTTGCATCTGAAGGCAAAGACTGCCTACGGATACCATTTTAGAATTATGAGAATAAAGAGCTGCACAAATATAGCCTCTATTCTTTCAAGAATAAAGTAGTGGTGGTCTGCTTGCTTCTCTTAATATCTGATTGAAAGCCCATTGAGAAGTTGATTGTCAAACAGGAAGGGAATAATGAATAGGAAAGGACTTTAAGAAATAAACCATTGATTGGATAAGGTAAATCCTAGGAGAAAAAGACTGCATGAAGATTGACTAGTGATTAGGATGGAGAGTATGTGCCCAACATACTCAAAAAAAAAACATCCAGTCGCATTCACAATAGGCCACTGACCACACTTACAAGAGAATGGGTGGGAAAGTTTAGAGAGCTTCACATACCTTGAAGCTGTGATGTGACATTGTTGGATTGAAGAGGAGATATACCATAACTGGTAGGAGAAGCATGCTACAGGTTCTGTTATGTCCTGAGCCTGTGCGAGCAGGCTCGGGGCATTGCAAACGGTTCCGGGCAGGTGCAAGCTGCCCGGGACCAGACAGGTTGTCGCCAGTACTTGCGCGCATGCGCAAGTGCTGGCGCGCCAAAAGTTGCAGATTGACCCGGGAATGGCCTATAAAAGAGGCCGGAGTTTTGGGCGTTGTCAGCGTCTTGTAACCAGTATGCTGAACTGAAATAAAGACGTTCCTGAGAACTACAACTGCTTCTCGTGTCATTGCCATTTCATGAAGGACGCAACACTGGCGACGAGGGTGGGATGCCTTACATCGACAGAAGAAAGGTGTAAGCTTACCCAAGTGAATCCTGAGCGGCAGGAACGATGTTGACTCGGCAGCTACCTGCCAATCCAGCGAGCATCGGGGGTAGGCTGGCTGATAGACCCTTCCTTTCTACAAAATGGCAAAAATTGGAAGGCTTTCAGAATTCGACGTCTCACATCCGGAGAGGTGGGAGTCCTACGTAGCCAGGGTGGAAAACTATCTCAAGGTAAATCAAGTAGGGGAAGATAGTTTAAAGGCTGCCACCCTTCTGTGCGTTTGCGGTCAAGACGCATTCGAAATCGCTGAGAACATAGCAGCACCTGTACATCTAGAATCTGTCAGCTATGCAGATCTCAAAAAGCTACTAAAGGAGCATTTCCAGCCCAAGTTGTCCGTCATCGCGTGGCGCCACACCTTCGAACAGAGGGATCAACGACCCGGAGAATCGGCCAAGGAATACATTGCCGCGCTGAGAAAAGCCGCTAAACACTGCGAGTTCAAGGACCTCGAAGAACGACTGAGAGGTAGATTTGTATGCGGACTAAGGCATAGAGAGTTACAGCAGAGACTTTTTGCCAAAGAAGATTTATCACTCCAAGATGCCTTGAGAGAGGTTACTGCAGAAGAGGCAGTGGGTGGCGCCATCAAGAACATGCGGCCGATCAGAAGCACTCCAGATGCTGCGTCCGTGCACCAGGAAGGAGTCCAAAGGAACTCAGAGGAGGACCCTAACGATGAAGTAGACCGTCTCTACCCCATGAAGGAAGGGAAACAGAAAGGAAGCTCTTCAGCTCTCCCCAAGTGCCTCGGTTGCGGAGGTCGCCACAAGAGAACCGACTGCAAGTTCCGCTCCGCTATCTGCAGGGCATGCGGAAAACAAGGACACATTGCAGCTGTGCGCCTGGGCCGTCAGAAGGTACAACCTCAGGAAGAATTGCGCCTGAAAGGTACCAGGGTTCCCAGCCAAAATAGGGTGGGGTTTTGCGCTTCGTGAAGAAGCATCTATAGGACAGGCACACACAAGCCCATTAAGAAAAAGCTGTCACTTAAGGTGAAGCTACAAGGGGTTCCATTGGCTATGGAACTGGATACGGGGTCTGCACTTTCGATCATTTCCATGCATACGTTTAGGAAGATTTGTTCTGGCAGCGGAACTCAGGCCAAGTTGAGGCCTTCCGACATTGTGTTAACAGATTTTCAAAACTCCAGAGTGTGTGTTAAGGGGGAGGCCACCCTTAACGTACAGTATAAGGATTTTGAAGGTCCACTAGATCTAATAGTATTAGGGGGTGAACGAACGAGTATCATAGGACTCGATTGGTTTGAGGTCTTGGGAATACACGTCACAGGGCTCAATAGTCTGCAAACACTTGACCTACAAGAAGTCTGCAAAGAATTTGCAGATGTTTTCAGCCCCCAGCTGGGCACATACCAAGGACCCCCTGTGTCACTAAAGCTAGACCCCACTGTCACTCCCATTAGAATTAAAGCAAGAAGGGTCCCTTTTGCTTTAAAAGGTAAAATTGACACTGAGTTGGACAAACTGATTCAGCAAGGATTCTAGAACCTGTTGACTCCAGTCCCTGGGAAACCCCCATTGTCACGCCTCTCAAGGCAAATGGGGACATTCGCATCTGTGCTGATTACAAATGCACTCTGAATAAGGCATTGCAGCAACATGCCTATCCTGTTCCTATGGTCAGTCATATTCTGGCCTCCCTCAAAGGGGGGCGTGTTTTTGCAAAGCTTGACCTAGCTCAGGCATATCAACAGCTGCCTGTTGATGATGATGCTGCTGTAGCTCAGACCATTGTGACCCATAGAGGAGCATTCAAGGTAAAGAGATTACAATTTGGAGTAAATGTCGCTCCTGGAATTTTCCAAAGCGTAATGGAAAACACACTACGGGGTATACCAGGGGTTTGCCCCTATTTTGATGATGTCTTAATTGCAGGAGACTCTACACACAATTTAGCTGAGAGATTAAGGGCTATCCTGTTAAGGTTCAGGAAAACGGGCCTCAAGCTTAAGAAGAACAAATGTAAAATTGGGGTGCCTTCTACTGATTTTCTGGGATTCAAAATTGACGCTGCTGGGATTCACCCTGCTGA
The DNA here is from genome assembly GCF_016545835.1 of Crotalus tigris. Classification (NCBI taxonomy): domain Eukaryota; kingdom Metazoa; phylum Chordata; class Lepidosauria; order Squamata; family Viperidae; genus Crotalus; species Crotalus tigris. Next base: position 5,053,845 of record NW_024100512.1, read on the forward strand.
ATCCAAACTGAAAGCTATTATGCATGCTCCTAGGCCAAAGTCTAAGGCCGAACTACAGGCTTTTCTGGGCCTTCTGAATTTCTACAATTCCTTTCTCCCACATAAGGCTAGTGTAGCTGAGCCTCTTCACAGGCTATTGGACAAACAGGCAGTGTGGCAGTGGTCACAAAAACACGAAGCAAGTTTCAATGAGGTCAAGGCCTTACTCACTTCTAACAGTGTACTTGCACATTTCAATGAATCCCTTCCTGTGTGCATCGCTTGTGATGCTTCTCCTTATGGGGTAGGAGCTGTACTAAGCCACCTCAGGTCAGATGGAACTCAGGATCCTGTTGCATATTACTGCAGAACCTTGTCTTCTGCCGAGCGTAATTATGCTCAAATAGACAGGGAGGTTTTAGCTGTTGTTGCTGGAATTAAAAAATTCCATGATTTTTTATATGGCAGGCATTTCACGGTCTTCACTGACCATAAGCCTTTGTTGGGACTGTTTACCACACGTAAGCAAACTTCCCAAATCATCTCCCCCAGAATGCTAAGATGGTCTATCTTTCTGACTGCCTATGATTTCTCCTTATTTCACAAACCTGGGAAGGAAATGGGCCATGCTGATGGCCTCAGTAGGTTACCCCTGCCGGTAATAGAAGCTGACCCTGCACCAGCTATCAATCTTCTCTCCATTCAGGCCTTGCCTGGGATGTAGCCGCTGAATCAGGCACAGATCACACATTTTCACGTGTCCTTTCTTGGGTTTTATGTGGATGGCCAGAGAGCTGTCCTGGTACTGAGTTTCAGAGTTTCTGGTCCAAAAGGAACAAGTTGTCCACCTTCCAGGGTTGTCTGCTTTGGGGAAGCAGAGTTGTCATTCCTACCTCAATGAGGACTAGGGTCTTAGGTTCCCTCCACGAGGGTCATCCTGGCATTGTACGCATGAAGGCGCTTGTGCACAGCCATTTGTGGTGGCCTGGGTTAGATAGAGACATTGAAGCTAAGGTGCACGCATGCCACCTTTGTCAACGCTCGCGCCCCAAAATGCCCCAAGCTCCTGTACATAGATGGGAGGAAACACAGTCTCCATGGTCTAGGGTGCACATTGACTACACTGGGCCCTTTCAGGGTCAATTCTTCTTGGTCCTAGTTGATAGCCATTCAAAATGGCTTGAGGTTGTACCTGTCTCTTCCACCACCACTGCAAAGACTATTCAAGTACTGAGGGGGATTTTGCTGCACACGGGCTTCCAGACGTCCTCGTGTCTGACAACGGCCCTCAATTCACTTCTTCCGAATTCCAAGCTTTCTTACAGGCTAACATGATTCATCATGCCACCTCTGCACCTTTCCACCCGTCCACCAACGGTATGGCTGAACGCATGGTTCGCATCACCAAGGACGCCTTGAAGAAAATTACCTACAGGAGACTGGCATCACAGGTTGGCTGACTTCCTCCTTTCTTATCGCACTACACCGTCCACTTCTACGGGGAGGAGCCCAGCTGAACTTCATTGGGGGCGCAAACTGACTACCAAGCTTGACCGGTTGCATCCGGACAGACTGCCTTCTTCTTTCACACACCCCAGGGCACCTAGACAACTACTTGTGGGTGCCCCGGTTTGGACTCATAATTACGGGCCTGGTCATTCATGGGTCCCCGCTGCTATATCCAGGGTCACAGGTCCTCTGTCTTACGAGGTGTCCCTGGACAACGGTCGTGTCCTGCATCGACACATCGACCAGCTTCGCCCTAGACGGGACCTTCCCGCTGAGACTCCTGGGTCTTTTCCAGGGGGGGAGGGGGACCCCTTTGGGCAAAGGGAAGGGTATGGGCTGCTGCCCATCATTAATGAGGAAGCTACAGACAGCTCATCCCAAAATTCCGCGAGTGCTCCAAACAGGAATTCAAGGAGCTCAACTAGATATCAGGCATCAATGCCTACTCCATCCAGGGAGTCACCCTGGGGGCATAATCACTACTCACCCGCATCACTCAGTACTCCAGTCAGGGAGGATACCCGGGAGCATCCCAACAAACCATACCCCGCAAGAGAGCTGGCACACACTCCTTCTAGTTGGCCCGACACTACCCCTCTCCATAGAAGGGGGCAAACATACAGGGAGGTGGTTGAGGACCCAAATCCCGACTACAACACCTCTGACTTCACTCAGGGGACAACTGAGTTTTGGGACAGCACTGAAACCCCCACAAGCCCGGGGACAGAACGGGAACCAGGGGACAGACAACCTCCTGACAGGTCTTGGACGGACCTAGGAGGTTCTACAGAATCGCCCAACAGTGACAGTCACTTAGAGGGGCCAGAGAGCTTGCAGCTAGGCAGGACAACCAGGTCAAACAAAGAAAGAAGCCCTGGCCTGACGAGCCCGGTGGGCAAGCAAGCAGGCCAGGCATTGGAGCACAGTCCTTGGGAACCACCAGGGTGTAATAGGGGGGACAGGTACGCATCACCCCTCAGTCAAGGGGTACTTGGCAGGTACCCAGGAGTTAGGAGGTCATAGAGAGCCAGAAGATCTCCTAAGTATTTAGAGGATTTTGTAACTCTATTGGCAAAACAGAGTTAACAGAGAACATTCCTGTACACAGAGGAAATAGAACACTGAGACTGATGGAAGCAAGAGAAATACCTGGCATTAGGTAGTATGGCACTACACTCGCAATGGGTTGTGTGTTATTATGGCATGATCAATATGGGGGGGAAGGGGTGTTATGTCCTGAGCCTGTGCAAGCAGGCTCGGGGCATTGCAAACGGTTCCGGGCAGGTGCAAGCTCCCTGGGACCAGACAGGCTGTCGCCAGTACTTGTGCGCATGCGCAAGTGCTGGCGCGCCAAAAGTTGCAGATTGACCCGGGAATGGCCTATAAAAGAGGCCGGAGTTTTGGGCGTTGTCAGCGTCTTGTAACCAGTATGCTGAACTGAAATAAAGAAGTTCCTGAGAACTACAACTGCTTCTCGTGTCATTGCCATTTCATGAAGGACGCAACAGGTTCCATCTGTGTCATCTGGCAGGACTTGGGAAAAGAGACTTTTCTGCAATGAGGCCTGCCCCATGGAAAACAATCTAACCAGAACACAGATTGGCTCCAAATCTGGTCTTCATGAAGGTCCTAAAGACATGGCTCTGCCACTATGCTTGGCAGTCCAGGAATGGTGAGGAGCTTTTACAATAATTGTGTTGATGTTGAGCCAGTTTATGGGTAACTAGTGCAGGAGTGGGCAACTCTGGCCAAGACTTCTGGGAGTTGAAATCCACAGGTCATAAAGTTGCCATAGTTGCCCACCCCTGATCTAGTGGTTAGAGCACCAGGTCAGAAATTGGAAGACTGTGAGTTCTAGTCCCACTTTAGGCATGAAGGCAACTCGGTGATTGTCGGTCAATCACCTCACAGGGTTGTTGTTGTTGGGATAATAGAAGGATGAAGGAGTATTGGGAAGTTTACTGCTTTCAGTTATTCATAAAGTAATAAAGGTGGAAGAGATAAAACTAATAACTGAAATAAAATGTAAGACTGGATTGTGCTGCTGATCACTGCTATTTTTGTTTTAAAGGTTTGATATGTTTTTGTGATGATGTAACGGGCTGTGAGAATAACCCTGAGAGACAGGAGGAAGAGCCACAGTTAGACAACGGTCTGATAAATGAAACCAGAAATGTCATTTTGAGTAAGTATCTTAGAACTGATCAGAGTTGAGTTGTTTGGATGAGATAAGCAGCCATGCAAATTGAATAAATAAAATTAATAAAATGAGAATACAGGCAGCCCTCAACTTATGACAATTGAGCCCAACATTTCTGTTGCTAAGACATTTGTTAAGTGAGTTTTGCCCCATTTTATGACCTTTCCTGCCACAAGTACAAGAATCACTGTACTTGTTTAATTACTGTAGTAACACAGTTGCTAAGTGAATCTGGCTTCCCCAGACTTGGTTTGTCAGAAGGTTGCAAAAGGTCAATCATGACCCCGGGACTCTGCAACCGTTATAAATATGAGCAGTTGCCAAGCAGCTAAATTTTGATCACATAACCGTGAGGATGCTATAATGGTTGTAAGTGTGAAAAACGGTCATAAGTCACTTTTTCCAGTGATGTTGTAACTTTGAACAATTACTAAACAAACTGTTGTAAGCCAAAAACTAGCTATATAAAGCTGCAACTCAACAGGCTGGGAAATGAGGCTAACATAGCACAACATGATGAAGGTGGGCAAACTCAGTTATGAGGGCATCATGGTTCCCTAGCAAACTGCCTATGAGACAGACTTGGTGAAAATAACAACAATAATAATAATAATAATAATACATAATAATAATAATACATAATAATAATATTGGAAGGAGTCTTAGAGGTCATCTAGTCCAACCCCCTGCTCAGGCAGGAAACCCTATATCATTTCAGATAAATGGCTGTCCAGTCTGGCAATGGTCCAATATGGCATCTTAAATAACTATCATTGGCTGTTCAATGGGCCAATCAGCATTCTGAATCTATTTATGGAGTTCAAAGCCAAAATATGGTAGCTTATAACTTTTTGCACAATAAAGCTGAGGTTTTGAAGGGAGGTGGTGGTGGTGGGTTTCAACGCTTAGAATCCAAGTTTACTTATGATTATGTTGTGATTTATGGTTTTTAATTTTCATTTAGAATGTTACTGAAGATGCTTGTCTTATCTGCTTTTTAACCCAGGTTATGGATTTGAAAAACTTTACCCTGTTCAGTTGGTTTGACTGGAACAGCTCGTAAGTTCTGTGTAGAAATCCCTTTCCTCTGAATTGTGCATATGTTTACAGAGGGACGCTGCCAATTTCTTTTGGTTTAAAAAGCCACATTTTTTTTTGTACAAACCTGGCAGACAAAGTAAAAGCCATGCATGTTTGAAATCAAACATATAGCTGTAAAAAAACCACAGAATTTTCCTTTAATGAAATAAGTTTTAATAAATGTGTTAGCTTGTAAGATGCTAGAAGAGTACTGTTTTTGCCCCATGTTGTTTATCCTGAGTCTGCTAGTTTGACTGCATGGGAAAAAAGAGTCATATAATAATTGCTTTAGTAAGAAATTGGACAGCCATTTGTCAAGAACGGTATAGGATCTCTTACTTGAGCAGGGGGTTGGTCTAGAAGACCTCCAAGGTCCCTTCCAACACTGTTATTCTGTAAATCTGCATTCTGTAAATGCAAAATTGATCCATCTATGTGCTGAGGTGAAAATTAGCTTCCTGTCATGGAATACATTTGAGGGTCGTTTCTTCCAGGGCTCACTAGAGGGCGCCAAAGCTTCATTTAGCCTAAGACATTGCCCTAATTTTTCTAAGCTGCTTCCTCTCCCGCAGTTCTCCAGCTGAAACAGAAGTAATTGTAGACTCATCAATAATAGAAGGAAGTAGCTTTGTCGTTGTCATCTTGCCCTTTCATTACAAGAACGATATGGCATTTCTGACTTGCTACATGGCACAGCCAGACACCCCCCCCCCAGCTCCCATCCCCTTAGCGCCTCACTAAATTGACACCACAGCCATGAAACATTGCTATTTTAAAATGTTTATTTATCTCGTTGATTAAAAGTTTGGATGTCAGAGTGGGAAGAGTGAAAGGAGGTATTTACAGAAAAACCGCTTGGACCTGTCCAGGGGAAAAAGTGCCCACACGTCCCAGTTTGCCGAGGACCATCTTCTATTTAAAGCATCCTCTGCTGGAAGGATCGCCCAAACTGAGCCGGATGGAAGAGAAAAGGACCAGAAGAAGGAAATGCAGAGCGAGACCCTTGAAGGTGACCGTCAGCCAGTAGCATTTGTGCGTCTTATTCCAAGCAGGGCCTTCTGATGAATTCCGCTTCTGAAATTGTCCTTCTGGGAATATCATTGTTGCTTGTCATGGTTACTTCCATCCAAAGTGCATCTACTATATGTTCATTCCACATTAGGAGGCTCTACTCTTTGCTCAAAATGCTGCTGCCAAGGGTGTAAAAGGAGGGGAGTTGGACTACGTTAACTAAGAGAGGATGACAAGCACACAACTCTCTTCCCAATGACCCCAGGAACCCTGGAAGGCAGCTTGTCTCAACCGTCTTCCATGACTCCATACAGGTAGTCCTCGATTTATGACTGTAGTTGAGCCTGGAATTACAGCTGTAAGTTATGCTGGTCATTATTAAATGGGCCATCATGTGATGTGACCAATTTTATTTATTCATTTGCAGTAGTGGTTAAGCAAACACGATGGTTGTGGATACATTGTCCACAATGGACTTTTTGTTGTTGTTGGAAACTGGAAAAAAATGCCGGTTTCCAGCAAAAAAAAAAAAAAAAAAAAGTCATAAAATGTCGACAATGCTGCAAATGGCCATAAATGCAGTCTGGTTTTGCCAAGCATCAAAAATGCTATCACATAACTGCCGGAGGCCCCCAGCCACTGGAACCTCATATCTGGTTCATATGTACCTTTGGGGGGGGGGTCCATTGTAACTTTAACAGTCGCTGACCAATCGGTTGTTAATCAAGGACCAGCAGTTGCCCCCGATTCCTATTCCACCAGTTCTGTCTCTTTACCCATTTCCTAGTCAAGTAAAGTTCTACTTTCTTCCTTGCCAACCGCCAAGAATTTTTTGGCCCGTCGTGTCTGCCTTCCCTAAATGAAGAATACCTGAGAAGTGAAAGGCCCCACCTGAGGGGCTGATGTCTAGCTTCTCTCCCATTCATCTCCCCAGTTGATGAACACAGGATGCAAGAAAAAGCATTCTGCGCCATTCTGTCCTTCGGGAGAGATCAGCCTTAGAACTGCCACTCTTTTAAGTCTATGGCGGAACCACTCTCAAACTTCTGCTCACTGCACTTCAAAAACAGCATCGGACAACTGGAAAAGCAGGAAAAGGAGGGGGTGGGCTTTAGTATGTCCCCTACAATATTTTACTCTAGCTAATTAAAAAAAAGGCAAATAAGAAGAGAGGGGACATGTAGTATGGAGGAGGTGAATAATAGGGTAAATTGTTATTCCTATAATATCACTTTACCCCACAAAGAAGAATGGTGGAAGATTCAGACCATTGGAAGAAGAGCTTCAAACCTAAGCTAATGAAAGTGAGGGGTTTGTTCTCTCCCACTGTAAGATGGTTAATGTAAAGAGCTTTAGGAGATGTAAAAATGAGCCGAGGTGGCGCAGCAGTTAGAGTGCAGTACTGCAGGCCACTTTAGCTGACTGTGTTCAGCAGGTCAGCGGTTCAAATCTCATCGGCTCAAGGTTGACTCAGCCTTCCATCCTTCCGGGGTAGGTAAAATGAGGACCCAGATTGTTGGGGGCAATGTATGTATGTATGTATGTATGTATGTATGTATGTATGTATATATATATATATATATATATATATATATATATATATATATATATATATATATATATACACACACACACACACACATTGCTTACTGATGTACACCGCTTAGAGAGTGCTTGCACTTAAAGCGGTATATAAGTCTCATAAATAAATAAATAAATAAATAAATAAATAAATAAATAATTCATGGTGGATTCAGCTGTGGGTGCCTATGACCTCCGATGACTTTTTATTAAAGAGACCGCAAGACACCTCCGGATACCTGTTGCTAAACACACAGAAGAGTTATCGTTGCCCTTGGGGATTCACAAAGACCTGCTGGCCACTGGGAGAAACAGGATGCAGCAGCCCCTGACTTTGGTCTGACCCCAGCAGGGCTCTGCTTATGATCTCCTTCTCCTTCCTATTCCCATCGCTCTACTTCCAGGGGTGAATTGAGCATGGGGGATTTGACTCTGGCTCAGATGATTACCAGAACTTACAAGAGTAATTTCTGTTACAGTTGTGCTCAAAACTGGCCGAGAAGGCACCAGGATAGAAACCAGGAGACCAGGAGTTCTGCCTTACAGGTAAAGTCAGCTGGGTGACCCTGGGCCGGTCACGCAATCTCAGTCCCTAGGAAAAAGGCAACGTCAAACATTTTCAAAAATATTGCTAATAAAACTGCAGGCATTTGTCCAAGCAGTTGCCAGGAGTCAAAACTAGCTCAAGGATGCACTTGCACACACCTCCCCTTTGGAAGGTCTCTGAGGTCTTCACCCAAAGCTTTAGGGATGGTGTATGTATCTGGGGGCTCTGCGGGCCCATCTTGGCCTTAGAGAACTGAGTAAGCGACTGACACCTGTCTTGGTAGAGGCTGAATACAGGTGCCAGTCTAATGGCTGGAAGGAATGGAATACAAGCATAGTCACTCAGATGCCGAAGGTGCAGAAGCTCCGAGATGGAACACTTGGTCCAGCTTTCTTTCTTCAGACAAGAAACCTTTGCAAATATCTCTGTTTGAAACTTCACAATGAGCAGTCCTAAGCAACCTGGACTAATAATCTGCACAGACTCAAAACCAGATGGTTAAGAAGAAGGAAAATAATAAAATCTTATATATAAAATAGCCTATATTTGATTTTACACGTCACAACAGCGGCAAGAATAATATTTGCGCAATATTGGAAAAATGAAGGAATACCACCGGATGAAGAAATAATTAAAAAAAAATTAGAATGCGCAGAGATGGACAGATTGACTGAGACTGAAAGAAAAAGAAGAAACAGAATATTATCAAACTTGGACTTATTTTACTGATGGTTAGAGGAAAGAATAAAGGATTAGGAATTAAATATGTATTAGCGTATTTAAACACAAGACAGCATGTTGGTTGAAAAATTATTGTTGTATATATGGAAAAATTAATAAAATCTTATAAAAAAAGAAGGAAAAGCCCACTTGATGAGATGTGAAATGTATCACAACCAATTTCTAGAACATAAATTTGAAGAGCCTGAAGACAAAGATAGTTGTAAGTAAAAGAAAGAAATATAAAATGGCTTTATTTGATCCAAGTTAAAATAGATATGTTATCTCTGGTAACCCTTAATGGACTTTTGCTGACATCAGCACTGAAATGATGAGGTTTGTATTTGCTTATAGATAAGAGATGGGATATGAAAGGAAGAGATAATTTGTTGTATTTTAAAATAGGTGATAATTTACAAAAATATTTAGGTTTTGATGAAGGGGAAGGTCACCTTATATATTACTTTTTTTCTTTGCTGTATTGTTTTTTTCTATTTTTCTTTCCTTCTCTTCTGCACTTTCTGTTTTTTCTCTTTATTTTTTCATGTTTTGAGCTTGTATTAATTTTTATTGCAAATTGTAATCCTTGATAAAATTATTATATATAAAAAACAAAAATATCGGTATTTTAGAGTGTTTCACAAAGATATTTTCAGTGAAGATTTAAGAGCGGGGAGGAAAATAGAAGCCTACAAAATGAAAGAGCATCAAGCATAAACCTTCAGCTTTAAAAAGCTTTGCATCACTTCTGAAAGATTCAAGGATTTATTTTTCTCTGGTGGAAAGGAATAAATGGGGTCATCTACCATGCTTGGCCCGCTTATACACAAATGGAGCTCAAGAGAGGATTTGATCTATCAGTGGAATATAGCAGAAAAGCAGAGAGGTGAGAGGGCTTGATAATTGTTTCTGCTGCTTTCTTCCTGTGCAACTTTCCCTGAGCAATTGTTAAAGCAATCCATGATCACCAAACTGATTACGTCCTATTAGGATAAATCGATACATTTCAACTTTATCCAAAGAGGCAGCTACTAATTCACAAGGCAACATCTGGTTCTTTCTCCAGAAGTCCCTTTGGTTTGGACAAATGCAAACATTTAATTTATCAACTACAGTCATGTCATTTTTCAATTTCCAGAATATGACAATTACAGCTAGATACTCACACACATAAATAACTGCATCATCTTCAAACTCTTGATAGCAGAATTACAGATGCATTGGAAGATAGAATATTGTAAGTAGTTGGTCTCCAAAATGGAATATTGCAATTTGCTTTATGTGGGGCTGTTTGCAAAGATAATTTGGAAATCTCTGTTGGTAATAAGATGGCTGCCAAGTTGGGACCAGAACAACTGCCTGTCAGTTCGTTATTAGGCTTAATGCTAGTTCACTGAATCGTGTGAGGTAGAAACTTCTCAGCAATTCTCAGTTACAGAATTCCTTCCACCTGGTTTCTCTTAGCCTCTCCGGCAACCTGTTTATAACCCAGGAAATATTTTCTGTCATTCACAACAATTTCCTTTAGTAACAGTACACTTCTCTGAAGTATCACACAGAACAGTGTTTTTCAAACCTGGCAGCTTTAAGATGTGTGGACCTTAACTCCCAGAATCCCCCAGCCAGTCAGGCTTGAAAAACACTGACAGAGAATCTTCCAACTCTCCACTCTGTATGCCACATTGTGAAGCTTTGCCCTGAAAAGCGGCTTATAAACATTTTCAATAAATAATTATTTCTGACCTAATCTTTGTCAGATGCATCTATCGGTGTGCCTACAGGGAGACATTTGTAAATAGATGGACCTCTATTAGTGAATATGTATGTCCATGTGGAAGATTGCTATAGTCTACAGTGCTTTTCAGATATGAATGACAGCTCTGAATATTTCTATCTGAAGGATGCCAAAGGAATGGAAGACTCATCTAGAGAATATTAAGCTCAAACCAAGAGAACTGTCCTAAGCACCCTTTGACCCATCATGACAGGAAACTCTTGTTTCTACCATCAATGGTTCTTAAAAGAGGTTCTAGGACAGTGGTTCTCAACCTTCTAATGCCGCGACCCTTTAATACAGTTCCTCATGTTGTGGTGACTCCCAACCATAAAATTATTTTCGTTGCTACTACATAACTGTAATTTTGCTACTGTTATGAATCGTAATGTAAATATCTGATATGCAGGGTGTATTTTCATTGTTATGAATTGAACATAATTAAAGCATAGTGATTAATCACAAAAACAATATAGCAGTGCTCGCTGGAGAAACTTGCTCTTCCTTGCTCAAAAATGTTGGGAGGGAGGGAAGGGGAAGGAAGGAAAGAAGATTGAAGGGAAAAGGAAGGAGATGGAAAAGGAAGGATATTGAAGGGGAAAGGAAGGAAGGAAAGAGAGAGAGATTGAAGGGGAAGGGATGGAGATGGAGATGGAAGGAAGGAAGGAAGGAAGGAAGGAAGGAAGGAAGGAAGGAAGGAAGGAAGGAAGGAAGGAAGGAAGGAAGGAAGATTGAAGGGGAAAGGAAGGAGATTGAAGGGGAAAGGAAGGAGATTGAAGGGGAAAGGAAGGAGATGGACAAGGAAGGAGATTGAAGGGGGAAGGAAGGAAAGAAGGAGAGAGAGATTGAAGGGGGGAGGCGTTGCCAAGGACACACAAGCAGCTCCGCACAATTGCCCGGGGAGGGGGGGAGGCTCTGGCGGAGAGCCTGGTGGAGAGCCAAGCGGCGGCACATCTGGGGCCTCAGAAGCTGCGCGGAGGATCCACGCACCTTGGAGCCGCCAGCCACCCTCTCACACCCGCCAAGGGATGGAGATGGAAGGAAGGAAGGAAGATTGAAGGGAAAAGGAAGGAGATGAAGAAGGAAGATTGACGGGAAAGGAAGGAGATGGAGAAGGAAGAAGACTGAAGGAAGGAAGGAGAGGGAGATTGAAGGGGAAGAGATGGAGTTGGAGATGGAAGGAAAGAAGATTGAAGGGGAAAGGAAGGAGATGGAGAAGGAAGGAGATTGAACGGGGGAGGCGCTGCCAAGGATGCACAAGCAGCTCTACACAATTGCCCGGGTGGGGGAGGCTCTGGCGGAGAGCCTGGTGGAGAACCAAGCGGCGGCACATCTGGGGCCTCGGAAGCTGTGCTGAGGATCCGCGCATCTTGGAGCCGCCAGCTGCCCTCTCACACCCGCCAACCTAGAGTGCCCCATCCACATCCCGGCACCTCTTGCCCTCTCCCAGCTGCCCCCCCCAGGACCTGCCCACCCCTCCAGCCTCCTGAGCACCATCGCAGTGGTGGAGTCACGGGAGCACCTTTCCACGCTGCGCAGCCCATCGCACGCGACAGGGGCGCAGCCGGAGTGCCAGCTCCCGCTCGGAAGGCACCGCTTCTCCCCTCCCGGCCCTGCTGGCTGGCCTCCGATGCACATGCAGGCATTGCCGCCGCCTCGCCCTCTTCCACGCCCCCTGGCCACTTCTGAGGCCTGGAGCCCGGCGAGCCAGGAAGGAGCCGCTCCTGCCCGGCAGCCCCATGGCCACACCGGGCGCCAGAGGGCCAAGGCGGCCTCCAATGGTGAGGGAGGCTGGCCAGGCGGCACGGGGGAGGCTCCCATGTGGCGTGGAGGGTGGCTGGGGGCAGAGCGCGGCCAGGCAACCAGGAGGGGTGGAGACCAGCTCGGCGCTGCAGCTCAGCTCAGCCGGCAGCGGCAGTGCCAGCAGCGACCCAGACCTGGCTAGATTCGACTGCTGAGCAGGCCCAGGGTGGCGTCGGGGGCATGCGCGATGGCGCTGCAGCAGCAGGCGCTGTCGGAGAAGGGCGCCCTGGAGGCGGAGGACCCGGCGGAGGAGGGCGGCGGCGACGGCCGGATAGAGGAGCAGTGTCTCGGTTTCTAAGACCATCGGAAATATGTGTTTTCCGATGGTCTTAGGCAACCCGTGAAAGCGTCATTCGACCCCCAAAAGGGTCGCGACCCACAGGTTGAGAACCGCTGTTCTAGGAGCTTTTCTGAAGGATGACCTTGGAAGAACAGAGTTATGAACTGAATGACATTATTATTACTTACTACCTAAACATTTCCAGTTACCTCTTCAAACTATTCTTTTCTTTTCCAACTTCTACCTCAGTAGGCTATCTTCATGCAGATGAAGTAGCTGTGAGGGTACTTATCACTAGGGCTCCCTGGCAAGGCTGAGATTTTGAAAAAAAAAAAAAAAGGCTGTCAGTGCCATCCTAGGTATGTCTCCCCCAAAAGAAAGACCTAGGTTCTGGGTAAGATTTACACATTATGGTTGCAGCCTAAATCTACTAAATGAAGAATGGGCCTCCTTTGGAAAAATCTACCTTTTTCCTCTGAGGAAGTTCTTATGGTAATCCAATTCTCTCCTTATTCAGCAGAAATCTAAATATTGCAAAATCATTGGATCAGATCCAATGTTATGATCTTTTTTGTGTGACAGTCATTAAGCGAACATGGCAGTCATTAAGTGAACCTATTATTCACTATGGGATGCTTTTTGCTGGAAACTTGAAGTAAACACCGGTTTTTGACAAAAACGTCATAAATTGTGGTCACATGAATGTGAGCAGCCATAAGTGCGGACGGTTGCTGACATCCAAAATGCAGTCATGTGACCAGGGGATATCAGAACTTGAAAACTGGGTCATAGGTACCTTTTTGGGGAGATCTGTTCTAATTGTAACCGGTTGCTAAATGACTGGTCGTAAGTTGAGGATTACCTGTAAGGCAGAGATCTCTAAAAAGTTATGCTATCCCAACCTTGTATTCCACAACTGTTTCCAAACCTGCCTTTCTTACACAGTATCTTGCCTTTCTCTAAAATGGTGAGCTTATTTTAGCCATTCTAGACTTACTCAGCATTACAATGATCTTCTAGAGCGCTGACTCTCTTTGTGTTGACTAAACCTAAAGCCTTTCCCCAACACGTGTAAGCACTCATCTCTGCCTGTTACAACTCTTGGCATTATCTAAGTCATTAAATAGTTGTCATAATTCTAGTGGTCTTAGTGCTGTCAACAGGCCAATGTTAAGCCTTCATGTTTTACCTCAAATAGATAGGAGGTTTTGCCACTGACTAAGTGGAGGCTTCGTGAGGAGTCAGTATCAGACTCTAGGTGGAAGTGGTTATTTCTACAAGGTGTTGATGGTTGCCTCTCTCTGCTTGCTGCGATAACTGCTCACTTCCACTTTGCACCTCTTCCTTTACACCTTTGGTCAGAGGGTTTAGCACCAAGCTGTAGTTTCTGGTGATTTTGATAAGGGTCCTGTATCTGCCTCTCGTTCTTCAGTGGCTTCAGTGTTTGGCACTCACCAGCTTAGGTATGCAGTGGATTGCTACAACCCATCCCAGCTTTCTTGGCACCTAGTCTGAAATTCACCCCTACTCCTTACTCTTTTGTGGCCTCTGTCAGGCAGTGCTCAGCCCCATCACTACCCCGTGGCCGCCCCTTGCAGCCTTTCCGTGGTGGCTCCACCCAGGAATTGTGGATGATTGTGCCACCAGGTGCGGGATCGACTTGCAGTGCTGACACTACTCGTTTCTTCAGCTTGCTGCGGAGTACATTGCGCAGCTTCTGACGGGTAAAGGCATAAAGGAGTGGATGGAAGATGGTTGTACCATAGGCCATGGCCAGGAAGCAGATGCGCAGCTTGCCCAGCAAGGGGCTAGGCCCGAGGCACAGAATAAGCAGGTTGGCAATGGACAGAGGTGCCCAGCACAACAAGAATGTTGAGATGATTAGCAGGGACATGCGGAAAACACGCCTCTGGCGCTCTCTCCGGTCACGGTGGCGCTTCACTGCCCGACGCAGTGCGATGATCACAGAGACAGAAGCCTGTACACCCATCGGGGCCGGAGTTTGGAGCGTGGGCATCGGCTGGGACAGCCTCTTGGTTTCTCCTGCACTGATCATGCTGCTGCTGCTACTCAGCTCTACTGCTTTCCGTCGCTTCCTCTTTTTCGTCTTGCGACGCTGGCTGCGCTTAAAGGTTCTGCCAATGCTGATATTGAGAGCTTGCAGGATCTTGGCGTAGGTCACCAGCATGACCGCCATGGCTGCAAAGAAAGTGGGGATCTGGATGGCAAGGTGGTAGGAGGTGCCGAGCTCAGCGTGGAACTCTTCTGGGCCAACACACAGCACAGTACGATTTTGCCACACGCTGGCATGTCCAAACTCGCCCTCAAGGAAGGGTATAAAAAATACTGTCAGGGACAGCACCCAGACTCCAGCCAGGAGTAGAATAGCACGGGCTGGAGTGAGCACACGCTGTGCGGGGCGAACTGAAATGTCGTAACGGTCCAAGCTGATCACTAGGACGTTGGTGGCTGTTGCCACACTGCTGAAGGTGATGCAGGCCTCATGGAAGCAGCAGAAGAGGGTGGCAGCACGATCAGGTGGCACCAGTATGACCACCATGGTGAGGGGTGCACACACCACACAGATGAGCACATCTAGTACATGCAAGTTCATGGTCACCATGTTGCTGACCGAGTCAACTAGGCCAGCTTGCAGGCAGTAGAGAACCAATACTGTGAGGTTGCTGCTAACCCCCAGAACGATTTCCAACATCAGGAAGCCTGTCAGGGAGACCTGGAAGCCCAGTGGGTAGGGCAGGGACCAACTGGGGTCAGGGGTTACCCCGTCTGTTGTCTCCAGGATGGTGTCAAACATGGGACTCTCCATGGCTGAAAGAGGCAGAAGCACGTGGGCATAGTCCTTGTACTGAGCTGAGCGTTACAGACAGCAACCTTACCTGTGAGAGGAGGGAAGGAGGGAGAGAGAGAAAGAGAGAGAGAGCATCAAGTACCATAAAGGTAGCATTTATTTTTTTCAGTAACAGACTTTGCACTAAGCCCAAAAACCTGCCCTGAAAATATCATCTTAAACATCACAATGAGGCCAAGTTCAGGCAAGATGTTATTCCTGGTTGTGGTATTGATTCATTTTCTGGGTTCCTAGGATACATGAAGCCACAAGATGGATTGGGTTTGCACAATGTATTCCAATAAAGCACCCAATATTAAAAGTAATGAAGCTTAGCATGTTGTACACATGTGGCTGCTAAGGGCTTAACAGCCTGCTTCTGTTTGTTGTGTGAATGAAACCAAATAATCCTGCAGAAAGGTGAAATTTTAAAAATGTGAAACATTTTGGCACCATCATTTGATAAGATGATGCAATCTGTGCATGTATTTTTTTTTTTTTTTACTGCACACAAATGCCTTTTCTGTAGAAGAAGACTTACAGGAACAAGCATTTTGAAGTTTCTCTATAATTCAGGATCATTTGATCCCCCTTTTCAAGGAAGAGGTCATCACTCATTTTCCTTAGCAAGACATCACCTACTTTTACTTAAGAAACACATAAATATAGACAGACAAATGCTTACAGTTGGAAAACACATTGGTTATGTATACTCACGGAGACTTGAAACTGCCTATCATCCATGCCTTTTTGCAGAGTCAGCCAGCAAAATCTAAAACCCATACTAAGCTGGGCATGCTCACAACCCTTTCACAGAATCACTCAGCAGCAATTGAAATTCATCCACTCAGAGTTTTCTGTACAGTATACTGTACCTGGATCCATTCGCACCTGTACTGACTGTGGAGTCACAAAGTGAACTTTTAATTGGAATCCACACCTTACAGGGCTTTTCACAGAAAAAAATTCCACAGCCAAATTAAAAATCCCCCAAGTATATCTTCAAATGGTTTCAGCATCATAAAACATATAAGGAATGGTTGCTGGAATTGGGTATGTCAAGTTTAACGAAGAGAAGGAGGAGGGGGGACATGATAGCAGTGTTCCAATATCTCAGGGGCTGCCACAAAGAAGAGGGAGTCAAGCTATTTTCAAAGCGCCTGAAGGCAGGACGTGAAGCAACGGATGGAAACTGACCAAGCAGAGAAGCAACTTAGAACTAAGGAGAAACTTAGTGAGAACATTTCATCATTGGAACAACCTGCCTCCAGAAGTGGTGAATGCTCCAACACTGTAAGATTTGAAGAAGAGAGTGGACAGCCATGTGTCTGAAATGGTATAGGGTTTCCTGCCTGAGCAGGGGATTGAACTAGATCATCTCCAAGGTCCCTTCCAATATTATTATTACTATTTTATTATTATTACTACTACTACTACTACTATTATGGATCATCGCACAGTCAGCCAGATGTTCAGACTGGATTTGGTATTTTGTCTACCTATCGTGTCCTTACCCAGGACCTGGGATAGGCAGATGTGGATGTTTGATGGTATTACAGGTATCGTCGCAGGATGGAAGCAGTTCCTAGTAAGGTCGCCTTTTGCAATTGACTAATGGCGAATTTGTCAATGCCAATGGTGTTCAAGTAATGCTCTAATTGTTTTGAGATTGCACCCAAGGAGCCTATTACTACTACTACTACTACTACTACTATTATTATTATTATTAATGGAAAGGGAAGAGGCAGACACAAAAAGTCTCTGAAAGTGATAGGAATGAGTGGTCCTTGGTGCTCTGAGTTTGGTTGTTTTCTTGCAGACATTTCATTACCCAAACTAGATAATGTCATCAGTGCTAGTAAGGAGTGGGTTTCGCTCTCAATTTATATTGTAGTGGCTTGCCCTGTCAGTGTTGGTGGGGGTGATCTTAGTGGGATTTTTTTTTTGGTTGGGATGTTTACTGTTAGCTTATTTGCAGTTCCTTAGTAACTGGCAGGGATGCACTGCAAGAGATTGCCTGCCTCTCCTTCTCATGCTTCTGTTCCAAATTACGGCACCAAATTGCTGTGACCCAAATCAGGCTCACTTAAAGCAACCAAATCACTTCGAAGATACAATGTAAATTTATTAAGAATGTATAGGCAGTCCTCAACTTACAACCACAGTTGTAACCAAAATTTACAACAGAAACCAATTTTTTTGCTGCTAAGAAAGACAATTGTTAAGTGACTTTTGCCCCATTTTATGATCTTTCTTGCCACAGTTGTTAAGTGAATTACTGCAGTTAGAAACATGGCTGTTAAGTAAATCTGGAGTCCCCATTGACTTTGCTTGCCAGAAAGTCACAAAAGGTGACACCCCCCCCCCCAGGACACTGCAGCCATCCTCAGTTGCCCAGTGTCTGGATTTTGATCACATGACCATGGAGATGCTACAACGGTCATAAGCGTGGAAAGCGGTCATAAGTCACTTTTTCCAGTGCCCTTGTGACTTTGAATGGTCACTAAATGAACTGTTGTTAAGCTGAGGAATACCTGTATACAAGGACAGTGTCCACTGCATTCCCAGCAAAGTACTGGCAGCTCCCGAAACAGTTCTAAGCAAAAGCAGAAGCAAAGCTTATATACCTTCGGTCTATCGGTTTGCCAAGACAAGTTAAATTCTGTTGGAATGTTTTTGATAAACCCGTTTGGGTCACATTATTTATCCCTTCCTTCTAGGTTGGTATCTATCGCAGTAATCTTGACCCACAAAATCCTGTCATTGACAAAAGGAGAGAGAGAGAGAGAGAGAGAGAGAGAGAGAGAGGGAGGGAGGGAGGGAGAGAGAGAGAGAGAGAGAGAGAGAGAGAGAGAGAGCGCATCACTTATTCTTAAGTAACCCGCGTGGATTGAAAACTTGAGAACCTTATTCAACTTAATTAATATTAACATTAATAATTTATTATCACAGTACCCGATTAAAGGTCAGCATGGCAGCTGTACATGTTTTAATTTATTTATTTATTCCAGCTCTGAGGCCAGATACAAACAAGATATTGAATAAAAGAAGTATTATGTCCTTCTCTATGTATGGATACAGTATCTGTTTAGGGGAGATAAAACAATAAAGGAGTCTAACAATAACTAAGAACATAATTACTAAAATAAGTAAAAAATAATAATATTAGAGGAAGTTCCAACACTAAGTAAGGTGCAGCGTGTCGTACAAATGGTAGCACAGAACCCGGTGACTTGAGAGGCTATTTTCAAGTTCTCATCTGAAAGAAGCAGCATTAAATAGAAATCACATTCCTGACCTGGACATATCTTCAAGACAGGACATATGTGGGTATCGCAGCTATATAGGTAGTCCTCGACTTACAATCATTCATTTAGGAGCCGAAGTTGCAACGGTACTGGAAAAAGTGACTTACAACTGTTCTTCGCACTTATGACCGTCACAGCATCCCTACCATCATGTGATCAAAATTTATTTATTTATTTATTTTATTTATGAGACTTATATACCGCTTTAAGTGCAAGCACTCTCTAAGTACACCAGTAAGCAATGTATATATATATATTTACATTGCCCCCAACAATCTGGGTCCTCATTTTACCTACCCCAGAAGGATGGAAGGCTGAGTCAACCTTGAGCCGGTGAGATTTGAACCGCTGACCTGCTGAACACAGTCAGCTAAAGTGGCCTGCAGTACTACACTCTAACTGCTGCGCCACCTCGGCTCTTGATAACCAGCATCTACTTACAATAGCAGCAATGTCTCGGGGTCATGTGATCTCCGAGACCTTCCCAGCCAGCTTCCGTCAAAGGGAGAAGCTTGATTCGCTTAACAACCGCACGGTTCACTCAACAACCACAGTGATTCACTTAACAACCGTGGCAAAAAAAGGTTGTAAAATTAGGTATGCCTCCCTTAACAACCGCCTTGCTTAGCGATAGCAATTCTGGTCTGAATTGTAGTCGTAAGTCGAGGAGCAGCTGTACTATCTTTGAGATATGGCCAGTGAATATAAACCATTTAATGTCCTAGGCCGTTGGGCCCTGACTGATTTTTCCACCTATAGCCTCTCTGGGATCAATTCAGCTTGCTATGAATCTTTCCTTACAAGGGCAATTTCAACAGTTCACATGCACAGGGGCATCTCACAGGTTTGGTGGAGAATGCAGCTCACACATGCATGGAGGGGGAAGCTTTTAGCCCCTCTTTTAGGACCTCTTAAATGGAAGTCAGAAGTAGAGGATAAGACAGACATCGCCAAGACTCTGTCACCCTCTCCCCTTGGTTTCAAATGCACTGCCTGTACATATTGAGCAATTATGTCTTCAGTGGCCATGAAAGCCATGATTTTTAGGAATTGAAATTCCACACACACACACACAGAGAGAGAGAGAGAGGGGGGGAGGAGAGAGAAAGAGAGAGAGAGAGAGAGAGAGAGAGAGAGAGAGAGAGAGAGAGAGAGAGAGAGAGAGACGCACAGCCATCAATAAACTCTGAAATGACACTTGAAGGAAAAAGTGAGAGACAGAAAAACACGTAGCCAGGGAAGTAAGAGGATGTGTGGATTTAGAAAGTGTTTGGCTACAAATAGGGGAAATAAAATCTGTCCATTGTGTAGAATGTATCTCTCTGTGTCCGAGAGAGAGAAAGGGATGAAATTATTTCATAAGAGACTAGCAATGATAATTCAGTGTGGGCAGAAAACCCGTGCTGGCCCGTAAATCAGGAAGTGCACAGCAGAGAAGACTCAATTAACCAGTTTTCAGAGCCAACGGGATTTATTTTAACCCCAATTCCTTGATCTTTCTACAGCACAGCTACACAAGATTTCATGAATTTTTAAACTATTTTTTTAAATCACCAAGATATGTTACAGAGAGAGAGAGAGAGAGAGAGAGACAGAGACAGAGACAGAGAGAGAGAGAGAAGTAAGGTGATAATACGAACGAAAGAGATGTTTTGCATTTCATCTCCGTTTTATGATTTCT
This sequence comes from Crotalus tigris, assembly GCF_016545835.1. Lineage (NCBI taxonomy): Eukaryota > Metazoa > Chordata > Lepidosauria > Squamata > Viperidae > Crotalus > Crotalus tigris. Next base: position 5,074,166 of record NW_024100512.1, read on the forward strand.
TAAGGAAAGGTGTTTTTTTTAGTAAAACAGATGCTTATTTATTATTTTTTTAAAAAAAGAAACTCCCGAAGCTACAACTATGGTAATACAATGAATAATGGGAGTTGAAAGAGCTAGATGGGAACATAGCAGACTTGGGCTTCTTACGCCCCCTGAGCCACATTCGGCTCCTTTGGCTGTCCCTGTCCAGCCTACATGAGATCAATCAGAAATTAGAAATCATATATACATAAGTGCATACAATACAGCTCCATTGCTTTTATTCTGATGGTGACTGCTACATTTTTTTAATTTACGTATGCACCCTCACAGCCCTATTGGTTTGCCCTCCACAACAGTCCCAATTTCTCATACGGTGTCTTGGGAAAATTAATTACTTGCCCGTGGAGTACAAAATCCCTTAGCTATAGATGAGGGGTGGGCAACTACAGCCCTTTTATGACCTGTGGATTTGAACTCCCAGAATTCCTGAGCCAGGTGGGCAACTACGGCCCTTTTACGACCTGTGGACTTCAACTCCCAGAATTCCTGAGCCAGGTGGGCAACTACGGCCCTTTTACGACCTGTGAACTTCAACTCCCAGAATTCCTGAGCCAGGTGGGCAACTATGGCCCCTTTACAACCTGTGGACTTCAACTCCCAGACTTCCTGAGCCAGCCATGCTGGCTCAGGAATTCTGGGAGTTGAAGTCTACAGGTTGTAAAGGGGCCGTAGTTGCCCTCCCCTGCGACAGACTGTTGTTCCAGTTCCCATCTATACCAAGAGGAATTTTGGACAGAAATTAAATGGGAGAGAGTGGTCTTAACTTTTCCCTTGCCTCTTTTTCCTCTGACCAGCCACTTATAGTGGGCCAGACATATTTGCTCTGCAAATGTACAACCTCCATTCTAGTAAGAGACAGGATAGTTGAAAGGATGGACACTTGGGGGGTGGGTGGGAGAAGGAGTAGGATGACAATGCCGGTATGAGAAGAATTCAGCACACAGAAAGATTCATTTGCCACGTTTCTGCTAAAAATGTCCTTCTCCTGAGAGCACAAAGAACCTGCCATTGTAGTTTAAATACACAAATTTTCAGCTATGGCATACTGGCTTGTGAAGAAAAGGAAAGTGGAAAAAAAACTGTTGATGCAATCTGCCATCTACTTTTTTTTTTTTTTTTTAAAAAAAACACCCTTCAACATGAAACATTCATACAGATGCTGGATCACAGCTTCTGCTAACATATTGTGTGACTATTGATTAGTGCTACTCCAGAAGGGGGAGGAAAAGAAAGAAGTACAACACGAGGGAAAAATTAGCACAAACTGAGGTAGATGCCAAACAACACCAACTCCTAGCAATTTTTTAAATGAACGTGAGCCAAATCATCCTAATCAACATTGCAGACGACTAATGGAGAACCATTAAGGCTAAACACTTCTAGCTGAAGAACGAAAACAACAGATGACTCTATCTTAGAAACCAGGCCCAAGATAGCTCAATAGAAAAAGATCTATATTTAAAAAAAGCAAAATAGCTATCAAGGCCATTCTCTGGTAGAAATAAACACAGGAACAGGTAATTGTTACAGAAGGAGAAAATTGGCAATGGCCCATCCTGCTTAGTTTTTTTCTATACCAGGGATGTATTGGAGCAGCGGTTCTCAACCTATGGGTCGCGACCCCATTTGGGGTCGATCGACCATTTCACGGGGGTCGCCAAGCAAGGCTGTCCGCCATTTTTTTCCCCTTTTCCGGCGGGTGCCTTATCTCCCTTGGGCTGGGCCAGCTGGTGGCCCAGCCGGTGGTCGGCCTGTTCCGTCTCTGCCACTTGCCAGCTATGCCTCGGCCGGCGCAGGGGGCAGCACCACGCATGCGTGGCGCTCACGGGCAGGGAAAGTCCTCGACTTACGACCGGTTGGGTAGTCTTCGACTTATGACCAGTTTAGTCCTTGACTTACAACCGGTTGGGGGTCGCGGCATTAAAAAGGTTTAGAACCACTAAATTGGAGGGACAATGTGTAGTTAGCCCTCAATTTACAATCATTGGTTTAGTGACCATTCAAAGTTACAACAGCACTAAAAAAGTGACATATGATCATTTTTCCCACTTAAACTACTGCAGCATCGCCCATGGTCACGTGATCAAAATTCAGATGCTTGGCAACTGGCATGTATTTGTGACGGTTGCAGAGTCACGTGATCATCTTTTGCAACCTTCTGACAAGCAAACTCAGTGGGGAAGCCACATTCATTTACAGTGAGGGAAAAAATTATTTGATCTCCTGCTGATTTTGTACGTTTGCCCATGGACAAAGAAATGATCGGTCTATAATTTTAATGGTAGGTTTATTTTAACAGTGAGAGACAGAATAACAACAAAATGTTTTCCAGAAAAACACATTTCAAAAAAGTTATAAATTGATTTGCATTTTAATTTGTGAAATAAGTATTTGACCCCTTTGCAAAACATGACTTAGTACTTGGTGGCAAAACCCTCGTTGGTAATCACAGAGGTCAGACATTTCCTATAGTTGGCCACCAGGTTTGCACACATCTCAGGAGGGATTTTGTCCCACACCTCTTTGCAGATCCTCTCCAAGTCATTAAGGTTTCGAGGCTGACGTTTGGCAGCTCAAACTTTCAGCTCCCTCCACAGATTTTCTATGGGATTAAGGTCTGGAGATTGGCTAGGCCACTCCAGGACCTTTAATGTGCTTCTTCTTGAGCCACTCCTTTGTTGCCTTGGCCGTGTGTTTTGGGTCATTGCCATGCTGGAATACCCATCCACGACCCATTTTCAATGCCCTGGCTGAGGGAAGGAGGTTTTCACCCAAGATTTGACAGTACATGGCCCTGTCCATCGTCCCTTTGATGCAGTGAAGTTGTCCTGTCCCCTTAGCAGAAAAACACCCCCAAAGCATAATGTTTCCAGCTCTATGTTTGATGCTGGGGATTGTGTTCTTGGCGTCATAGGTAGCATTCCTCCTCCTCCAAACACAGCTAGTTGAGTTGATGCCAAGGAGCTGGATTTTGGTCTCATCTGACCACAACACTTTCACCCAGTTCTCCTCTGAATCATTCAGATGTTCATTGGCAAACTTCAGACGGACCTATACGTGTGCTTTCTTGAGCAGGGGGACCTTGCGGGCACTGCAGGATTTCAGTCCTTCATGGCGTAGTATGTTACCAATTGTTTTTGTGGTGACTATGGTCCCAGCTGCCTTGAGATCATTGACAAGATCCTCCCGTGTAGTTCTTAGCTGATTCCTCACTGTTCTCATGATTACTGAAACTCCACAAGGTGAGATCTTGCATGGAGCCCCAGACAGAGGGAGATTGACAGTTATTTTATGTTTCTTCCATTTGCTCTTCATCATCTTCATCAACGATTTGGACGAGGGGATAGATGGAGAACTCATCAAATTTGCAGACGACACCAAGCTGGCAGGAATAGCCAACACTCCAGAAAACAGGCTTAGGATACAGGAGGATCTGGACAGACTTGAACACTGGGCACTATCTAACAAAATGAAATTCAATGATGAAAAAAGTAAGGTTCTACATTTAGGCAAGAAAAACCAAATGTACAGATATAGTATAGGGGGTACCTTGCTCAATAGTAGTAACTGTGAGAGGGATCTCGGAGTCCTAGTGGATAATCATTTAAATATGAGCCAGCAGTGTGCTGCAGCTGCCAAAAAAGCCAACACAGTACTAGGCTGCATTAACAGAGGGAGAGAATCAAGATCACGTAAAGTATTAATACCACTTTACAATGCCTTGGTAAGGCCACACTTGGAATACTGCATCCAGTTTTGGTCACTACCAAAAGATGTTGAGACTCTAGAAAGAGTACAGAGAAGAGCAACAAAGATTATTAGGGGACTGGAGGCTAAAACATATAAGGAACGGTTGCTGGAACTGGGTATGTCTAGTTTAATGAAGAGAAGGACGAGGGGGGACATGATAGCAATGTTCCAATATCTCAGGGGCTGGCACAAAGAAGAGGGAGTCAAGCTATTCTCCAAAGTGCCTGAAGACAGGACAAGAAGCAATGGGTGGAAACTAATCAAGGAGAGAAGCAATCTGGAACTAAGGAGAAACTTCCTGACAGTTAGAACAATTAACCAATGGAACAACCTGCCTCCAGAAGCTGTGAATGCTCCAACACTGGAAGTTTTTAAGAAGAAACTTGTCCAAAATGGTATAGGGTTACCTGCCTGAGCAGGGGATTGGACTTGATGACCTACAAACTCCCTTCCAACATTATTATTATTATTATTATTATTATCATTCATCGCACAGTCAGCCAGATGTTCAGACTGGATTTGGCATTTTGTCTACCTATCGAGTCCTTACCCAGGACCTGGGATAGGCAGATGTGGATGTTTGATGGTATTACAGGTATCGTCGCAGGATGGAAGCAGTTCCTAATAAGGCCGCCTTTTGCAATTGACTAATAGCAATTTGTCAATGCCAATGGTGTTCAAGTGGTGCTCCAGTTGTTTTGGGATTGCACCCAAGGAGCCTATGACTATTGGTACTACCCTTGCTTGCTTTTGCCACAGTCTTTCTATTTCTATTTGTAGGTCTTTGTATTTTGTTATCTTCTCCAGTTCTTTCTCTTCTATTCTGCTATCTCCAGGCACTGCCACGTCCACTATCCAGACTTTTTTGTCTTTCTTATCGACAATTGTTAAGTCTGGGGTGTTATGTTGCAGGTGCTTGTCTGTTTGAATTCTGAAGTCCCAGAGCAGTTTAATTTTATCATTTTCTATGACTTTCTCTATTTTATGATCCCACCAGTTTTTGCTTACAGGCAAATGATATTTTTTGCAGATCTTCCAATGCACCATTGTTGCTACTTTGTCATGCCGCTGCTTGTAATCAGTCTGTGCAATCTTCTTGCAACAGCTTACCAAGTGGTCCACTGTTTCTTCAGCTTCTTTGCATAGGCGGCACTTACTGTCTGTTGCTGTCTTCTCAATTTTGACTTTGTATGCATTTGTCCTTAAGGCTTGGTCTTGTGCAGCCAGAATTAGTCCCTCGGTCTCTTTCTTCAATTTTCCTGCTCTTAGCCATTGCCAGGTTTTATTATTATCTGCTTTCCCAGCTATTTTTTTCATGTATTGGCCATGTAGTGCTTTGTCTTCCCATGCCTCTATTCTGTTCTTCATTTGGTCTTTCTTGTAGGCCAGTTTGGTCTCTCCAGTAGTTAGTAAGCCTTCCTGATATACTAATTTCAGTGCATCTTCATCATTGTTCTTCAGATATTCTTCCAAAGCCATTTTTTCTTCTTCAACCATCTGATGTACTTGTAGCATTCCACGCCCACCTATTTGCCTTGGTAGATAAAGTCTATCAATGTCACTGCGTGGATGAAGGGCATGATTCATTGTCATTATTTTTCTGGTCTGCCTATCCATTGCTTTTAGTTCTGCTTGAGTCCAGTCCACTATTCCAGCTGTGTACCTAATGACTGGGATTGCCCAGGTGTTGATTGCCTTTATGGTATTTCCTCCATTGAGTTTGGACTTTAAGATCTTCTTCACTCTCTTGATGTATTCACCTCTAATCTTTTTCTTGACTTCAGTGTGCTTGATGTTGTCAGCTTGAAGGATACCCAAGTATTTGTAGTATTCTTCCTCGTCCAGACTCTTAATGTTATTTTCGTGGGGCATCTTGATTCCTTCAGTTTTCACTATTTTTCCTTGTTTGATAGTAAGTGTGGCACATTTGTCCAAGCCAAACTCCATTACAATATCTTGGCTATATATACGGACAGTGTTGAGCAGCGATTCTATTTCAGATGATGTTTTTCCATACAGCTTCAGATCATCCATGTAAAGGAGGTGGGATAGTCTGGCAGATGTTTTTGATGTTTGATAGCCATGTCCTGAGTTATTCAGTATTGTTGACAGAGGAAACAGTGCAATAACAAATAGTAATGGTGATAATGAATCTCCTTGAAATATTCCTCTCTTGATATTAACCTCTCCCAGCTTCTCACCATTGATCTGCAACTGTGTCTTCCATTGTGCCATCGATCTTTGCACAAATTTTCTGATGTTTCTACTGACTCCTGTTATTTCTAGGCACTTTATTATCCAATCATGTGGCAGAGAGTCAAATGCCTTTTTGTAGTCAATCCATGCCACATTCAGGTTGGTCTTCCTTCTCTTGCAGTTTTCCAAGATCATTTTGTCTATTAGGAGTTGATCTTTTGTTCCTCTGCTATTGGGGCGGTTTCCTTTCTGCTCAGGTGGAAAGAGATTGTTTTCAACTAGATGCTGTTGTACTGCATCAGCTACCACACCAGTTAGTAATTTGAAAGTTGTTGGTAAGCAGGTAATTGGCCTGTAGTTACCTGGTGTTGCCCCTTTTGCTGGATTTTTCATTATTAGGTAGGTTTTCCCAGTTGTTAGCCACTTTTCAATTTCTCCTCCTTGTAGTATATTGTTGAACTGCTTGGCAATGAGTGGGTGTATAACAGTTAGATGTTTCAACCAAAACCCATGCAGTTCATCTTCACCTGGTGCTGACCAATTTTTGATTTTCTTTGCTCTTTTTTCTACCATTTTTGTTGTTATTACTAGTTCTTTCATTTCAACTTCTGTTTTATTTGCATCCACCTCTTTTAACCAAGCCGCATCCTTGTTGTATTTCTTTGGGTTATCCCATATCTGCTTCCAGAACTGCACTGTTTCTTCCTTGTCAGGTACTGACTGATTCCTTGCAGTTTCTCCATTGATGGATTGGTAGAAACGTTTCTGATTGGATTGAAATTGGAGGTTCTGCCTATAGTTTGCAATTCGAGCTTCATATCTACTGATTTTCCTGGCTATAGCTGTTATTTGTTGCTTTATTATTTCCAGTGCTTCCTTGATCTTCCTTGTTTCTAAGTGGTATTTCTTGATTAGGTATTCTTTGGTCTTCTTGTTCTTCAGCTTCTTTTCTTTCATCTGTTCTAGCTTGCTTGCATGTGATCTTAACTTGCTGATCTTATTTTCTAGTCTAACCTTCCATTTTTGTGGTGCACTGTTTGTTTGTTTTTCTTTTTTGTTGATTTTACATCCCAGGTATTCTGTTATAACTGCAGCTGTGCTGTACATTAGTTGGTTTGTTTCTTGCAGTGAATTGGTGCTTATACTTGCTATTGCAGTATTTGCATCTTTTAATGCTTGTGCTAGCTGTTTCTTTGGAACAAGCTTCAATGCAGGCAGCCTTATTCTGTTGTTTTTGTGCTGTTCTAGATGCTCAGTTATTCTTTGTTTCAATTCTTTTATTTCTTTAGTTAGAGGGTTTTGTTCTTCCTGAGGAAGAGGTGCCTGGTTTCCAAATGAGAACAGTTGTATATCTCTGCTGGATTCCTTCACTGCCAACTCCCCCTGGTTTGCCTCTACATTCTGAATTACTTCTGGTAAGGCTTTGATTTCTTTGCCCTGGGTAAACCTTTGCAGTTCGTCCAATTCTGTTTCTGTAAATACTTTATTTCGTGTTATAAATCGGCGTTGATCTGCTAGTCTCTGTTCTGTTATTTCTGATTCTGGATGTTGTTCTTTCCAGAACTGGTGCATTCGTTTTAGATATCCTCTTCTTGTTGGACTTGATCTGTAGTAACAGATCATTATTTCTTTGTTTTCCATCACTGTGTATCTGCGACGGGTAAACACCTTTTCTTCCAGTAGTTCTGCAGCTGCTGGCCCTGGTTGCTCAGCCAACAGTCCTGAGTCCTGTAACCCATTTTTCACCAGATATCCAGGAACTCCAATATCTAGTGCGGACCTTGTTAACCCGGGCGACGTCCGAGCCGGTATGGCATTCTGAAATTTACGTCTCACCATATTTTTTATGGGAGAGACACTCTTTGTCTGACTCCTCTGATGAGACCTGTCCAGTATGGTTGAACCTCTGGCATAGCTCTCATCTTCCTCAGAGTACACAAGCCCCACAACCACGTCAAGGTAGTGCCTCACTGGGGGTTGTTATTATTATTATTATTATTATTATTATTATTATTATGGTAGACTGCTAGGAGACCCCTCCCTATTGATGCTTCTAGTATGACAGTGTTTCCCAAACTTGACAATTTTAAGGCATGAGGACTTCAACTCCCAGAATTCCACAGCCAGCAATGCCATAAAATTGTCAAGTTTGGGAAACACTGCAGTATGATAATAAAATGTTTGCTCCTCAAAACTGTCCTAGCTCAAAGAACTCCAGCCACAGAGTTTGGCTCGATCTTTAGAGGAGAGATGAAAAGTGGTAGAAATATTGAGAAGCTGCCAATGAGGCAGGGAGGAGGTGTCAAGCAGAGAACTAGCCTTGAGCCCTTGCACAGCCACAATCAAGGCAGTGCAAGGAGCCTGATCCCCTCCCCTCCACCCCACACCAAAGTTCCACGGAACCTGATCTGTCTGTTCCCATGGGAAGACAACCAATCTGGGGAGATTCTTGTAATACAAGGAAAACACAAGTAAAGTTGCTCACAGAACCTTTCACCGGTGGATCTAGTTGCTTACGCCTGACAAGAATTTTAACACTGACAGAATCAAGATTGTCTACTGATCCTAAATGCCTACTCAACCTTCTCCTTGTCTTATCCTCAGACGTTGCCCTCACCCTCTTTACTTCTGACTGCTACCCCTGCATCTTTGTCCTTGATTAACTGTACTAGGTTGCTTCTTTGAGTCTCGTGAAGTGATTAGAGAGCTTCCCCTGATGGTGGAAGGAAGGGACAAATGCTGTGGCTTACCTACAAAGCTCACCGGCTGACCTTAGGCCATTTGTTTTCTGTCTAATGTATTTCATGGGATTATAGTGAAGATAATGAAAAGAGACAATTATGATGCGTACCACCCTTAATTCTTTGGCTAGAGAATGGGTTAAAAGGAGAGCGAGACCCTTTCTATCATCCGCTCATCATTCTCTGGGTGACTGCCACCATCTAGTTCCAACTTCAGCCCCACTCCAGACTGTCATTTGGGAAAGGAGGGAAGCAAGAGAAAGGGATAAAAATAAATGTGAATTAGGTTGCTAAGCAACTGCAGGAACACTTCCTAGCCACTCCAGTTGGTCTGCCCTCCTCCAGTAGTTCCTTGATGCTCACATTCAGGAATGGCTGAGGCGGCCATTCACAGAGTAAACTAGATTTACAAGGAAAATGGGACTGCCTCACTTTAAGATCAACAACATTCTGATTCTGTGCCAAACTGGGTAGATTGAGCTAAGGAAGGAAGGTTCCAGCAAAATAACCAAATAGTTATGGGTAGACAGCAAGATCAAGGGGTCAGAACGTCATCAGTAAACCTCCAAAGGGCTAGTCGTTCACTGTCTGACAGACTCTTCATTGTTATGGCTGATTTTTCTGATCCTAAAAAAAGAGCACTGACTGCTCTCTGGCTCTTTGTGTGCCTGATTCTGATATTTCTGTCTTTCTTGAACTATCACTGCCCTCTTGGGATCTGACCCACTTGGAGTCACACCTTTTCTTTTGGGACAAGTGGACAGCTTTCCCATCCTTGTCTTGGGTCTTTGCTGAAGTTTGCCCTACATTTTCCTGGGTCTACCAGACAAGATCACTGAAGCCAAATTAATCTAACTATGCCAAGTGCCAAGTGAATTTATCCTGCATGTTTTTAAGCTCAATAGGCAATGGGTAGTGCTGAACTGGGATCCAAAAAAAGGAAAGCCTATACTTTTTGCTACTGTTTTCTTGATAAAATCCGCTTTCATACATTTGCACTGGGAGGACAGGAGCCATTGTTGAACTAATTAATGAGTTTTCTTCCAGTAGAAACAACTGCAATTAAAAAGTGGCAGGGTTATCTCCCTCTCTTTGCTCATCACTGTCTCAATCTTGTCGCTGCAGCTATTTTTTTTTAAAAAAATGCAAGCTGTCCCTTACCTGCATGAAAGTGCTCCTGCTTTGCACTCTAGGTCAGGGCTTTTCAACCAGTGGTACGGGTACCACCTATGGTACATTGGCACTTTGCAGGTGGTACGCGACCATCCTAGAAAAGTGATAGCGGGAGAGGGGAATGAGCTGAACCGGTGGCAGCACCGCACAAGCCTCAGTGAGAGATAGCTGGAGCTGCAGGGCTGTCAGGGCTCAGCGGAAGCGCCAGGATCAGTGCCGCTTTCCAGCTGATCGGCGCTTCTTCGGGACTGTCAGGGCTCAGTGGAAGCTCCAGGATCAGCGCCAGGCTCCATCTGTAGCTCAGCGCTGATCCTGGTGCTTCTGCTGAGCCACGAAGAAGTACCAATCAGCTGGAAAGCAGCACTGATCCTGGCACTTCTGCTGAGCCCAGAAGAAGCGCCAATCACCTGGAATGTTGCAGCATCTCCAGGGTCTTGTGATTTACATTCAGATGCTTGGCAACTGATTCATATTTATGACGGTCACAGTGTCCCAGGGTCATGTGAAGTGACTAAAACCTGCTGCAACCACCCAGCAGATGGGGGGAATAAAAACCAAACACCCCCCACCCCACCCCCGCTGCCAATTCTCAACAGAAATGCTCACAACAATGAAAACTTCGGACAGGAGGAAGAGCGCCGCTGGGTGGGCAGGCAGGTGTCTTGCTTGGCTGTGGCTTGGGGGGCACTGTTTTCAGTGCCATTGTAACTTCGAACAGTCACTAAGCGAACTGTTGTAAGTCGAGGACTACCTGTACTTTATCACTTTTTCCTTTTTTTTTTGTCATCAAGTTTTTGACACCTTGCTAGGCGACTGGTGGTACTCGATATTGCCATATCCTAAAAGTGGTACAATGGGTGAAAAGGTTGAAAAGCCCTGCTCTAGGTAATGTTGCTGAGGGAAGTTTGGTGGTGCAGGAAATGTGGGTCAGCTTGAGCAAGTCAAAAAAAGTATAGTATATATTACTGTCTTTCCAGCATAGCTCAAAACAATGGCCACAAGCTATGAAACATTAAATTATTTAAAAATAAGATCCAACTAAAAGAGGTACTACCTATTTCACTCAAAGAGCGACTCTTTAATGCACTTCCAAATAAAACATTTCTGCCAAAGCGAGAAAGAATATTTTTGGAGAAAATCTTTCTTTTCCTGAGCACACATGCTGGGTCTTTATGTACATGGAGCTATCTGGGGGGGGGGCTTGGAAAGGAGCACGCACATACAGTTTTCCCATCTGTAGTCTGAATCGTTTCATTTTACTGAAAGGTGAATCGTGTGAATCTTCCACCAAAGTAATCGGGCTGTGAAATCTTCTAAAATCTGTCAGGACAAATTGCAGAAGATGTCACAACTAGCTTAGATATTATTTTGCTCTGCTGTAATAGCTTTTTCTATTTTTGTCCTTCCCATTTCCAGAGTAAATGTGTTGCAATTCAAGCCTTCTTGCTTTCTGATAATATTACATTTCAAAAGACATTTGACAGCCTATATATACTGTGTTCAGCAATACTATGTGAAGATTTGGTGCCCTGACACAATACAAACATGTACATTTTACTTTTGCTTTTATTATTAACAATATGTTTAACAGAGTTAATATGCCTGGAAATCTTTTCTCTGGGAAGCTTAAGCAAAATTTGTGGATATACAACAATTTACCACATTCATCCCTAAAGAGAAATCTGCATTTCTCATTTATGGATGAGTGACTGAGGAAAAAGAAATCCTTCCCTTATGATTCTTCCAGAATCTCCTGGAGAATGCTTAGATATCTCTATTTATGTTATTATTCCTTCTACGTTTTGCTCTACACAAACCATTTCAAAAGCATTTATTTAAAATTCGACCACCAGTGGGAATAAACCAACACACAAAGAAATGAATTCATTCTTTGCTGAAATGAATTTTAAAAAACAGTGGAATAATAGGCTGAAGAAGCAGCTTAATAGCTCATTAAATACTGGCCAGCCTTAAATGACATGAATCTATAAACTGCCTTTGCCAGTGTTAAAAGGGAGGGGGGATTATAGTACTCCTTTTTATGAGAATGGGGGAGGCCCACAATTTCAGCACCTCAACAGATGAAGCCTTTTTTTCCATTGGCTCTCTGGCAGACAAATCCAATGCTGGACTTCAGAGAGAATTAACAGCTTGCCTCCTAGAGTTGTGGGTGTTCCATTGTTGGAAGTTTTCAAGAAAAGATTGGACAACCATTTGTCCAGGATGTAATAAAGTCTCCTGCCCTAGGCAGGAGGTTGGACTAGAAGACCCCCAAGGTCCTTTCCAGCCCCATGATTCTACGAACTTAAATTATTTAGGTAGGATGAAAACAGTCATTCCTACACATACAAAACATGAATCACTCTGCAACATCCAAGATGTCCTCCAGACAAAGGTACAATCCCAAAATCACAGCAAGATCAGCTCCCCACTCCTCACCCTCATGGTGTTCACAAAAAGTTGTAAGTTGGAGCTTACGTTGAAAGTAATTTCTGTATCTTCCAATGTTTGAAGGACTAGTATGCACCAACCAAGCCATTCTCTTTCAAGATACAGATTGCCATCTCAGAAATGGAGGGAAATAGTGACTTGTTTCCAAAAGGAAGTTTGTGATCTGACTGAAGGGAATTCTTGGTGTATCTTATTTTCTGGGACTGCGGTGTGGAGCTAATATGCCTCCATGATTAGACAGTAAAAGTAGTTTGATCAGATGATCTGTAATAAAGAAGCCCAAACCAGTGCACCATCACTAGGAATTCGGAAGGATATAGAGATTTAATGGCTAAAACATATGAAGGCTAAAGGATAGGAAGAATGATTACAGGAATTGGGTATGTCTAATCTAATGAAAAAAAGGACTAGGGGTGACATGATACCACTGTTCCAATATCTGAGGGGCTCCTACAAACCTGAGAGGGTCAAACTCTTTTCCAAAGCACCAAAAGGTAAGACAAGAAACAATGGACGGAAACTAATCAAGGAGATAAGCAATGTAGAACCAAGGAGTTGGTGAGAGTGATCAACCCGTGGAATAACTTGTCTTCAGAGGTTATGGGTGCTCCATCACTGGAGGCTTTCAAAAAGAGAACAACCATTTGTCTGATATGATAGAGGGTCTCCTGCTCCAACAGGGGGTTGGACTAGAAGACCTTCAAGGCTCTTTCCAACTCTGTTATTTTATGTTCTATGTTCTATGCATTCTCTTATGTTTGTGAAGATGGGGAAAAGATACTTGTTTAGGGACAGGAACCAGTACTCTTGAGTTATGGTCCCGCAAGGGTGGCTGACAATTATTTGAACTCAGTTATTAGCCAAGTGTCGTAAGTATGGATTGACTGATGGACCACCCTAAGCACTGTAGATTCCCAATCATGTAAACCAGCCATGTGCTCTTGGCATCTTGATGCCTGAGTGGACCTGAGCGTCATCAAATCACATCTTAAATCCATTTTAAACTTGATTCAGAAGATTTGGGAGACAAAAACTAAACTGACTGAAGTCTGTTCTCCCTGGTCATATTTCATCCCTGCTTATCAAAAGAGGACAGAGATCTCAAGGTTACAATTACTAAGATGCAGCACATTGCTCTGCCCTGTTAGCAAACAGGGTAGCACTTCCCCTCTCGCCCTTCACTTGAAAATCTAATCTGGAAACTGTCAATCACATTTTAATTCATGGCCGGCTAATTGTGTTTAATGTCTGGGAGAACAAGTCACCAACTACATCTGTAAGGTAAAATTGCTCATTATCTTGTGTGTAAAAATAACAATGTTTGCTGCTTCACTGATTGCCTCCCAAAAGGCAAAATAATACCTCCCTTGAACTTTTGACAACACATTAGAGGAAACAGAAGAAAAAACTATACCACAGCACATGAACAAATTGGTACCCTCTTAATGTAAGTAGGAGAAACATGGCAATGTGCAAATTCATTGTAAGATTTCTCTCTCCCATATAATACTACAATTTGAGGTGCCAGAGCATCAGGCAGAATGCAGATATGAAGAACCTATTGTCCTCCAGCTGTTGAACTATAACTTCCAGTACCCATCACCACTGGCTAAACTACCTGAACCAAAGTTTAAGAAATTCTGCAGTGCTGCAGGTTTATAAACCAATCCACAAGTGCTGGGGTTATTGTTGTAACAGTTCAAATATGATGTTTAACAAGAGTTCAGACCCATTAATACAAGATACATTTATGTTAATTATCAGTTTCCTAAAGGGGTAGGTCAGGGGTAGGTGATCTCAGAATCACTGAACTATATCTTTCAAAGATCCTGGACCACCGTGGAACTATCAGATGACTGGAAAAGGGGCTGATGTGGTTTCCATCTTCAAAAAAGGAAAAAAAGGTGGTTCCAGGAAACTGCACACCTATCAGCCTGACTTCAACACCTGAGAAAATTCTGGAAAAGATAATCAAGCAACGAATCTGCAAACACCTAGAAACAAACAAACATATAACCAGCAGTCAACATGAGCTTGTCAAAAACAGAACACACCAGAAAATCTAATTGCTTTCTTAGACAATGTGACAAAATTAGTGGAGCAGAGAATGCTGTGGATATATTTTACAGTTGATAAAGTGAACCACAACCTACTACTTGATAAGACAGAAAAATGTGAGTCCCACAATAGGTTAAGTATGGTTATTTTTAATCTCAATTTGGTTCTTTTGCAGCTTAGCAAGTTTGCAAACCTAATTTGTTTGGTTAATTTATGGTTCAATTTACTCTGCAAATCCATAAAATGATTTAATTCAGTAACTGGGTTAAGCATGACCTGCAAAGGCAAGCACAGTGTCCTCTGGCACAAAAAACTGTTTTCTGGGCTGCAAGGCTCGTAAGTTAAAAAACCAACCCAATTCAGCTCTCTAAGGTTTATCAGCTGTTCCAGGTCGCCTGTCAGCATCTGCCCTTTGAGGAGGTCTGCCAAATGGCACAACTAGCCCTATCTCCTGCACCAAAGATGCTGCATTTTAGTGCTGGCCTCAAAGAAAGAAAACATTTTCTTCCATGAAAATTAATCAGTCTAGCTAGCAGAACAATTGAACAATCTGTGCTTCTTCTCCCTGCCCTCTACTCTCTCACCACTGGGAAATTCCCCATCCTTTCTTTCGTGTAATTCTTTATTGTCAGGCGCAAACCAATGTGTTTCGGATGCAAAACTACTTTAATGAAATTGTTAGACTATAGTTCAAAAATAAAACAAAAACAGAGGCTAGGAAGGATAAATCCTGCCTAAAGCACCAGGGACTCAAATCAACACCGATCCAGCTTATGGCTTATAAATGCATGAAAGCTGCAAAGCCAGCCTCGTACACAGGCAAATATTATACTGCAGCTTTATGCAACAAGGTGTTGTTTAAATGTGTTGGATTACACCTCCCACCATACACTGTCATTATTGCCATCTGGAAGGGAACAGATCAAGGAAAATTAAGAATGCTACATTGACTCTCACACTCCAATTCTTTAAACCTAGTGGCTGCTGGGGGAAAAAAGTTGCCCATTCTGTATAATGAAAGGTTAAAATGAAATACACAGAGTAAGCCCTAGGGGTGTGTGTGTGTGTGTGAGAGAGAGAGAGAGAGAGAGAGAAAGGGAGGGAGGGAGGGAGGGAGAGAGAGAGAGAGAGAGAGATCATACGTATCTTGGATTAATTATACATATAAAAGGAAACTTGAGCTTTCAGTGCATTAAAGAAGAAAGCCCTCTAAATGTTCCATATTTTTTCTTCCTTTCAATCTAATGATTCTTGGAGATTGCCTGGACAAGTCCCTGCAATTTTCTTGGCAATTTTTTTCAGATGTGGTTTGCCATTGCTTCCTTCCTAGGACTGAGCGAAAGTGACTGGCCCAAGGTCACCCAGCTGGGTTTGTGCCCAAGATGGGATTATATAATTCATGGTCTCCTGGTTTCTAGTCTTATGTCTTCACCACTACACTAAATTGGCTGTCTCTATTTAAGAAACCATTACTTAGACATCAGCCTAGCCATTGTAAAATTAACGCTGGAAAAGATCTCCTGACACCCTTATCCAAATCCTTTTATTTTAGGGGTACAAAGTCTGAAGACCAGGCTTTGTCAAGTGACTAATAATCAGATGCTCCCCCCTTTTCCCCTCTGAAACCAATTCAACTGACACATGCCTTGCAATCTATCTTTTTGGAAGCAAGAATCCTTGTTAACTGGCCTTTGAGAAGTTCAGTGAGCTGTTATATGTGTATGTGCAGCATTCAGAATGATGGCCACTGAGCAAAGCTAAGATACGTTTGCATTGTTTCCATGTCTTATCCAAGACTCAACACTATTGCAAATCAAACCATATATAATGTAGTATTTTAATTCTAGGTGGCAGTCGTTAAGTCACTAATGAAGCTTCATTAGTAGGGGTAGTGTCAAGTGCAGGAAATCAGGGAGTCCAAGCAATTCAAATGAATATATGTTTATTATATGCTAATGCTCTCTACAAGAATCTGAACTATTAATAATCAAAGTAAATTGGCGGTAGATAAAAGTCAACAGAATTCAAGGTGGGCTGGACATAGAGCTCTTATGGATGCAAAGGGACTCAAGACTGATTACGCACTTGACCTCTCCCTCGGGCTCAACCTGG
Source organism: Crotalus tigris (assembly GCF_016545835.1). Taxonomy (NCBI): domain Eukaryota; kingdom Metazoa; phylum Chordata; class Lepidosauria; order Squamata; family Viperidae; genus Crotalus; species Crotalus tigris. The sequence continues at coordinate 5,090,689 of NW_024100512.1, forward strand.
TCATTTCCTACATGGGGTACTTTATGGAATTATCATCTAACCACACTAAAACAGGCCCTATCAATTCTTCGCTCTTGTAGTGATAAGGAGAATTGGTTCTATCATTAGGCAGAAATAATTGTCTCAGGAGAAAGATGCTAAGGAATCACAGTTCCTCATCTCTTGCTCCTGATCCTGTGGACATTCCTCTTTCTTAAAGCTTAAAGATCTTGGATGTGCTGGATGACCTTTTCTCACAGTGTGGTTTGAAGAGGAATTGCCAACCCACTTCTGCTGGAGGGGCCAAGAAGGACCAAGTTGTCCTTTGACAGGCTGTGAAATGTCTTGGAACAGCCTTAACATCAAATGAAATCCTTTATGTAGGTACCCACCCTTGATACTTAATAGTGCCCTTTTTCTACTACTGCTTATTCCAGTTGTAGCATTTGGTTTCAGTAAATGTTTGTTTTTGTTGTTGTAGAAACACTCACTATCTACTATATCTAAACAGGAAAGCAACTTAAAAACACTTGTATAAGAATCCCTTTCCCATCTCATGTTGTGATTCCTCTTTGTAACCATCCATCACATTGTCTCACTTACCACCCTGAATTACTTATAGGGTATTTGTCACTTTAATTTACAATGCAATTCATGATCTGGGCATCATCCATCATTCCCATTTATAGAGGGGAATCGAAACTAGAAGTGACTCATTCAGCCTGGCAGAGAGCAAGACCCAAATTGAGACATTGCTGCTTGCTGGCAGTTCACTCCGATTCCATCTCTTTCTCAGAGGTGGTAAGCCGAGGAAGCTTGGGGCAAAATAGAGCTGGGAAGGAAGTCTTGCTCTCTGTAGAAATAGTATTATTAGATTACAACAGGGGTCTTCAAACTTGGCCCTTTTATGACTTGCGGACTTCAACTCCCAGAATTCCTCAGCCAGGACACCGGCTGAGGAATTCTGGGAGTTGAAGTCCACAAGTCATAAAAGGGCCAAGTTTGAAGACCCCTGGTTTAGAAGAAGCATCTGATTGTGATGCATAGTTGGTGGGATTGGTTTGCTAGTAAATGCCCTTCCACTAGAGAGAAAATTAATAATGATAATTTAGTGCCAATGGAAAGGTATCGCTGGAATAGCTCTCAAAATGATGGGACCTTATCAATATAGACAGCCTGGAGTAAGCTTGACCTAGCATCTTATGCTTTCTTAGGACTTCTATCTAGCATTGGGTCTATGAAGGAGAGGTGAGAGTGAAAAACTCCCATCTGTCAAGTATCATCTTCCCTCCTCCAACTACAGCAGTCCAGTCAGAACAATATAAGCCTCATGTCTATGGAAATATATATTTCTCCAAATCCTTATATGGTGATCTGGAATGATGTGAGTGAAGCTCTAGTGCAGTGGTTCTCAACCTTTTTAATGCCGCGACCCAACCGGTCGTAAGTCGAGGACTACCCAACGGTTGTAAGTCGAGGACTTTCCCTGCCTGGGAGCGCTGCGCATGTGTGGTGCCGCCCCTGCGCCGGCCGAGGCATAGCTGGCAAGCAGCAGAGACGGAGCAGGCCGACCACCGGCTGGGCCACCAGCTGGCCCAGCCCAAGGCAGGTAAGGCACCCGCCGGGCCCCACGTGCGCCAGCAACCCTCCCTGCGCCTGCTGGCCTCCCACCCCCCACCCTTGGCCCTCCTTTACTTACATTTTTAGTAGTTGCTCAGCAGGGAGGGGTGGAAACTTTCAGACAGCTCGCCTTCGCTGCAGACAACTTGCAGCACCGTTTGCAGAATGGGACTTTTGGCGGGCTCAGCAGGGCAGAGACAGCCTGGACAATTCCTATTGGCTTTTGAAAGCCAATAGAATTAGACTCTATTCAAGAGAGTCTATTCTATTGGCTTTCAAAAGCCAATAGAATAAAAGGGAGTAACACAGCTAAGGAAAAGGGGGGGAAAATGGCAGACTGCGTTGTTTGGCGACCCTGTGAAATGGTCGTTCGACCCCAAATGGGGTCCCGACCCACAGGTTGAGAACCGCTGCTCTAGCGGTATTCATGCATTATGCTACATAATAGTATCACACAGTTCAATTTCAATTGGATTGTATTTATAGGGAAGGGAAGGGAAGGGAAGGGAAGGGAAGGGAAGGAGGAAGGAAGGAAGGAAGGAAGGAAGGAAGGAAGGAAGGAAGGAAGGAAGGAAGGAAGGAAGGAAGGAAGGAAGGAAGGAAGGAAAACAATAATAAGATCTTCATTTCAGTTGTCAACCTTCAGTTCAGGACAGGGAATCCACATAGGAAATACCTTTTACAGATGACTATCCAGCCAACACATCTAAAGCAGAGGAACTCATAACCTCACTGTATAATTGTAAAAATAAATCTTTCTTGAGTTGACTGCCAGAAACTATATAGACACATTTATTTATTTACGAAAGGCATTCCCAGGGCCTCCAGACTCCAGAACAATTCTGGATGGTTACACATTTAAAAAGAGAAAAATGTCAAGAAATAGATAGTAGTTATGTATACAATTTGTGGAATACCAAGCTTGAATATTGTATCCTGACTCATCAGCTGAGGATTATTTTAAACAACACAGAATCTGTTTCCCAAGACAACAACCCAAATTCCTATAAATGTTGAATACTAGAAAACAATAGCATATGTTGCTACAATTACTTTGCAGCTGGAGATGTTATTTCAGTTGGAATATTAACTCATATGATTTGGTCTTGTTCTATTCATATTTTTCACACTTTTAAAAATGGTTAATAAGGCCCTAGACTGATCATTGTACAAATTTTAGGTTGCTTTTTTCAACAAAGAGGCAAGGAGGAATATTTTTGAATAATATGGCCCATTTGGGGGAGTTATAGTTTCTCAACCCAATGTTGTGTTATCATGATTATTAATTTTGAAATTGTATTAATTAATATTATATATGTATATATTCTTTTAATTAGTTTAATACAGGTATAAAAACAAAAAAGGGGTTGGTTTTGTAATTGTTTCTCTTTTGAATATGTGAGTTGCCTTGATAAACAACATTAAAAAACCATTCAGGATTTTCTTAAGCTGTAGATTCACTATGGTCTTTAGGATTTTGGTAATCTAGAGCTTCTGTACCCATTTTTTGGTGTGGTTTCCCTTTTTAAATTGGGTTCAGAATATAATGTATGTTTACAGGATGTGAAATCATCGGACTACATCAAATTATGAGTATATCTGGATATCACAGGTATTTCCTAGTTGATGAAGTGCAGTCACCAGCTGCTAGCCTACAAAGTAGTATTTAAATTAGATAGCAGTTTATCTACGGTAGCTTAGAATATAAGAAATAACTACATCTATATAAAAAATAACTACATCTCTACAGAAATAGAGCACAACAATGATGAAAACTGTCTTGAATGCATTTGGGTCAATACAAAAGTGGAAAAAAATGACATTGCCATAGGTATATAGGCCACCCAACCAAACAAAGGAAATAGATGAACTTTTTGCTAGTCAGCTAACTAAGGTATGTAGGAAGCACATGCCAATAGTAATGGGGGACTTTAATTACCCTGACTTCAACTGGGAGACAAACTCTGCAGCAAGTGGAAGATCAAACAGATTCCTGATAAACCTAGCAGAAAACTTTGTCTGCCAAAAAGAAGGGAATTAGGGGATTAGCCATTTTGGACCTAATTCTCACTAACAGAGATGAAATGATAGAAGGTATTGAAGCCAAGGAACCTTGGCGGGGAGTGATCATGCAATATTGGAATTCAACATTATGCAAGCACAAGCAATAGAACACAGTCAAACTAAAATCTTGGACTTTAAGAGAGCTAATTTCAATAAACTTAGAGAAAGCTTGGGAAGGATTCCATGGATGTGATTCCTCAAGGGGAAAACAACTCAAGAAGCTTGGGAAATTTTGAAAAGTGAGATAATAAAAGCCCAGTCTAGCACAATACCAACAAAGAAGAAAAATAACAACTCTCAAAAGAAACCAGCATGGCTGCATAAAGAATTCTCTGATAAATTGAAAGACAAAAAGGACAAGTATAAAAAGTGGAAAGAGGGGCACATAACTAAGGCAGAATATCAGCAAATAGCCCAAGCCTGCAAAGATGAAGTGAGGAAAACTAAGGCTCAAAATGAACTACGGCTTGCAACCAAAGTCAAAAATAACAAAAAAAGCTTCTTTCAACATGTAAAAAACAAGAAAAAAGTTAAGGAAATGATTGGTCCATTAGTGGGAGAAAGTGGTTTTTGCATCCATCTTTACACAAAGGGAAAAAACAGTCCAACCTATAAAAAACAGTACCGTAAAAAACAGATTAGAAACACAAGTTAAGATAGGCAAGAAAACGGTAAGTGAGCACTGGTCCACCCTAGACGAGTTCAAATCACCAGGACCAGATGGACTACACCCCAAGGTTCTGAAGGAAATGGCAGGACCAGATGGACTACACCCCAAGGTTCTGAAGGAAATGGCAGATGTGATCTCTGAACCACTGAACTATTTCTTTCAAAGATCCTGGAGCACTGGGGAACTACCAGAGGACTGGAAAAGAGCTGATGTTGTTCCCATCTTCAAAAAAGGAAAAAAATGGATCCAGGAAACTATAGACCTATCAGCCTGACCTCAATACCTGGGAAGATTCTGGAAAAGATAATCAAACAATCAGTGAACATCTGGAGGCAAACAAAGTCATTACCAAAAGCCAACATAGGTTTGTCAAAAACAGATCATGCCAGACAAATCTTATTGCATTCTTTGACCAAGTAACAAAATTAGTGGACCAGAGGAATGCTGTGGATATAATTTACTTGGACTTCAGTTAGGCATTTGATAAAGTAGACCACAACCTATTACTTGATAAGATAGAAAAATGTGGGTTAGACAGTCTCACTACCAGATGGATTCGTAGCTGGCTGACCGGCCGCACTCAGCATGTGGTCCTCAATGGAACCGCATCTACATGGAAGGAAGTGTGTAGTGGGGTGCCCCAGGGCTCTGTTCCAGGCCTAGTGCTCTTCAATATCTTCATCAGCGATTTGGATGAGGGGATAGATGGGGAACTCATCAAATTTGCAGATGACACCAAGCTGGCAGGAATAGCCAACACTCCAGGTTTAAAATGCAGAAGGATCTTGATAGACTTGAACATTGGGCACTAACAAAATGAAATTCAATGGTGAAAAAAATAAGGTTCTACATTTAGGCAAGAAAAACCAAATGTACAAATATAGTATAGGTGGTACCTTGCTCAATAATAGTAACTGTGTGAGAGATCTCGGAGTCCTAGTGGACAATCACTTAAATATGAGCCAGCAGTGTGCTGCAGCTGCCAAAAAAGCCAACACAGTGCTAGGTTGCATCAACAGAGGGATAGAATCAAGATCACGTGAAGTGTTAATGGCACTTTACAATGCCTTGGTAAGGCCACACTTGGAATACTGCATCCAGTTTTGGCCACCACGATGTAAAAAAGATGTTGGGACTCTAGAAACAGTACAGAGAAGAGCAGCAAAGATGATTAGGAGACGGGAGGCTAAAACATATAAGGAACGGTTGTTGGAATTGGGTATGTCTAGTTTAATGAAGAGAAGGACTAGTGTGATAGCAGTGTTCCAATATTTCAGAGGTTGCCACAAAGAGAAGGGAGTCAAGCTATTCTCCAAAGCGCCTGAAGGCAGGACAAGAAGCAATGGATGGAAACTAATCAAGGAGAGAAGCAACCTAGAACTAAGGAAAAACTTCTTGACAGTTAGAACAATTAACCAGTGGAACAACCTGCCTCCAGAAGTGGTGAATGCTCCAACACTGGAAGTTTTTAAGAAGAGACTGGACAGCCATTTGTCTGAAATGGTATAGGGTTTCCTGCCTGAGCAGGGGGTTGGACTAGATGACCTCCAAGGTCCCTTCCAACTTTATTATTATTATTAATATCCGATGAGTAGAACTGGGCTTTGACTGCATTTGTGACATATTTGCCAAAAAATGCCAGAAGTGACTGGAATTGTGCAGCGACAGATAAAAAGAATGCTATGAATGATGTGGGCATGTAGAAGGCTGGGAGTTTAGTTTATCATTTATTTACTTATTTGTTTGTTTGTTTAATAAGCCTCTGTTGACTATGAAGGACAATGGAAATCAGTACTTCTGGACCCATCTGGTAAGGGTTGATAATGAATGAAAGCTGTAACTTGGAGTAGAAAAGGAATACATGGTAAAATTAAGAATTAAATAAAAGGAACAAAAATCGATAAGTTTGAGTGTTTCTGAAAATAAGAGAAAGGAGAAGGCTTTAAGAAATCTGAATGAAGGTGGCCTGATCTTTGTCAAATGGAACTGATAAATAAAAGGGAATTATGATTATGATTAATTAATCATAATTAATTATTAATGATGGGGCTTAAATGTATGCCATAAAAGGTAAATTGGTGACACTTAAAGATTGCTATGGGTGTGAATAAAAATAGGAGTTCATGAAATGAACAGTAGTTCCATACGGTGGTTGCATAACTATAGTGAATAGTGATAATTAAAGATTCACAATTTGGTTAAAAAAAAACTTGTGCAATATTCTGAATGAATGAAGCCCAAGAGAAAAATTATTCTCATAGATTATTATCAATGGGTAGTTGGAAACAAGACAGAAGAGTATAGAAAAAATATGATTGGTCCATTCAGACAAACAAGAATGAATGAGAATAGTGATTGAAGGGTATTTCAATTTTTAAAAAAGGTTGCTTGTTTCAAATAAGTGGTATATATGTGTGTAAACTGCACAGAGTCTCCTCTGGATGAGATGGGCAGCACATAAATCCAATTATTAAACTAAATAAATATAAGTCTATTTATAGTGCAAAGGAATTAGTCCAAAATCATGTCTAATTTGATTATTTGTAATGAAAGATTGAGAGAATTAGTGAAGGATACAAGTGATAAAAGTTTCTCAATGTGAAATAAATTTTTGGTACTGTTAAAAATAATTTTCTTTTTTCTTTTCTTCCTAGCATTCTCCCACAAGTGCACAGGGTCTGCTTTTGGGGGGGGGTGGGCTCAACTCATTGTTGAGCCATTGGTTGTCACCAGATTTGCTTGATCAGTTTGTCACCCAAGCCTGACCTCACAAGCTGAGAGAGAGTGGCCCAAAGTCAGTCAGCTGGCTTTCATGCCTATGGTGATACTTCAATTTAGTGTCTCCCAGTTTCTAATTTGGTGCCTTAACCACTTGTCAGGTGCAAGCAATCAGAGCCATTCCTGAATAGCAAAAGTCAGTAACTTCATTTTTTATCACCTATGTTACAAGAATCTCACCAGACTGTTTGTCTTCCCCTGGGAACAACCAGATAAGGCTTCGTGGATCTTGGAGGAAGTCAAGCTTATGCCACTTAAGATTGCGCAAAGACTCCAAGCTAGGCCCTTGCTTGACCCCCCTTTCCAGTCCAGCTGGCAGTTTCTCAACATCACTCGACCAAACTGACCCTTAGTATTGATCCTGGGGAAAAATTGACATGGAAGAAAAGGAGAGAAGTGATAGAAACTAGATGAGTTTAGAACAGGCATATAAAACTCCCAGTCCACGGGCCGGATTCGTCATGCCGAAACCACACCCACCCCAGTGCCGGCAATGGGGGAAAAGTCGTGATACATCACACGACGTCATGTGATGTTGCGAGTTTGACATGCCTGGTTTAGAATGACTGCAGAAAGAAGAAACTATGAGTTGTCTATGAAAAATGTTATGCAGTAAAATTAATCACCCCATAGGAGTAGGCAACCTTGGCTCTTTTATGACTCGTGGACTTCAACTCCCAGAATTCCTGAGCCAGCCATGCTGAGGGAAAAGGGAGAGGTTTCCAAGCTGAGCCATGCTGGCTCAGGAATTCTGGGAGTTGAAGTCCACGAGTCATAAAAGAGCCAAGGTTGCCTACCCCTGCCATAGAATGAATAAAAAGTGTGTACAATGATATATTTAATGATTTATATCTCCAACTCTTCTTCAGAAGATGGCATATATAGGCTCCCTTCTTCCATTTTCTCCCACAACTTCCCTATGAGGTAGCCTTAGCTGCAAGAGAACTTGAGTCTGGGTTTGCTTGATGCCATTTCAGCATCTTAAACCCTACTATACAAAGAGAATGATTGCTGCAAAAATGAGGTTAGGAGAAAGTTATTGTATCAGAAAGAAAAAAGATAGATAGGATTATTGTCAAAGGGGACACTGAAAAACTACATTACTTTTTTAAAAAAGAGAGAGTGCAGAGCGTTTTGGAAATTAAAAAAAAGTGGTTTTGGAAATAGATGAAAAGGACTATAGGAGCTAAGATAAGAATTTAAAAACAAAAGTGGTGAAATTATTTAGGAAAAAATATGAAGTGAGAGAACCCTGGAAGGAATATTTTACAAGTATATGGAAGTGCTCATTTATCCAGGTCATGGTTGTCCCAAAGGTGCTTTTATTTTAAAGGCAACTAAACTTTTTGATTTTTCTTTTAAGAGTTATTTTACAGATTTTTAGAGGAATGACTGCTCTATTGAACAGGAGAATGGAGATGAGTAACTGTTAATGCACAAGAAAAAAGCTGATGGGATGGAAATAATAAATGCTGTGAGAATGCTGAAAACGTGTAAGGCTTCAGAAACAAAATGTAAGTAGAAAAAGTTTGAAACATATATAGTATATGGCTTGCTGATGGAGTAGCTGTAAGGCTTGTTTAATGTGTGGGTGATAACTGTACATGTGTCTGAAAATTATTACTCCCTAGTATACATGAAAAAGTAACAAGAGAAAAGTAAAAACAAAAAACAAAAAAAGAGGAGCCCTGATTTGTTCAGAGTACCTGATAGGATTCTTTCTTGAAGCATCCTAGAACTAAGGAGGATGTTGCCAACAGAACAATAAACCAGTGGAACAACTTGCCTCCAGAATACTGGAAGATTTTTAAGAAGAGATTGGACAGCCATTTTTCTGAAATGATATAGGGCAATGATAGCGAACCTTTTGGAGACCAAGTGCCCAAACCGCAACCCAAAACCCACATTTATCACAAAGTGCCAGGGCTGCACCCGCATTTTGGTGCCCTCAGGGAAAGCAGGGAGGCGCCTCTGAGTGCTGCCTTTGGCACGCAAAAACCGGGGGCGCAAAAATGGGCCACCGTGCTGTAAGGCATAAAAATGGCTATCACCGCACCGCAGGGTGCAGATACAAGGCGCTGCACCATGCAAGAATGGGGCAGGGCTAGTGAGTATCACACAGGCACTAGCCCCGCCCCATTTGCAGCACATGCGTGCTCGCAGCCCCGTGCAAGCATGCACGCATGTAAAATGCTTCCCCCTCCCTTTTCTTCAATAGTTGGTGATCTCTGCTCTACCACTTGTACTCAAGCTTGCTAGTCAGCCGCTTCGCCTCTTTTGTGGTGGGTGGGGCTTCTGCTCCGGGCAGCGGTGGCGGCCTGATGGACCTGCTGCTGGCAGCGATGGCACGCGTGCCAACAGAGAGGGCTCTGAGTGCCGCCTCTGGCACACATACCATAGGTTCACCACCACTGATATAGGGTTTCCTGCCTCAGCAGGGGGTTGGACTAGAAGACCTCCAAGGCCCCTTCCAATTCTGTTATTCTGTTATTGAAAAGATCAAGAGGCACCAGAGAGTGCAATTTGGAAAGTAGCTTTCTGATGATAGGAGGGCTGAAGGCCAGATTGTTGTTCTTCAGCAGATAACTGTGAAATACATGTAACAAGGTTTCCCCGATTGTAGATTTTGAGAATGCATATGATAAAGAGAGTAGGCATGAATGTTTTGCAAGAATATGGAGTTGAAGTTGGTTTCTGAATATGTTAAGAATAGAGCACATATATATATATATACACACAAGAGTAAATGGAATAATTCAACACTAACAGGAAATAAGTAAAGGGTATAATGGGAGATAAGTAATGGGTGTGTGCAAATCTCCTTGTTCTATCTTACATTTATGGATAAATATGTAATGAATGGTAATGGCAATGTAGAATAAGACCATGTCCATCCATAAATTTTTGAGAGATGAATGTAAAGACTTGATACTTTGAAAATTTGATTGGACAATGGTAGGAACATGCTGCTGTCTTTGACCAAGGGTGAGGAATTGCCAAATGCATGGCTTGGTTTAAAAAATTCCTGGATGCAAAACCGTCTATCTTGGTTACAAGGCTATCTTGGCTACAAGGAGCAACTGAGGTTGCTGTTGGTGCACTGACTATCCTGGTGCGTGACAGTGGCTTTCCACCTATATCTGGGCATCACATCAGGATTGGTGGTGAGCCCAGAAAGCTGTTCATTTGGGAGGGTTTTAATCTGCATAACCTAAGACAGTGTTTCCCAAACTTGACAATTTTAAGGCATGTGGACTTCAACTCCCAGAATTCCACAGCCAGCAACGCTGGCTGTGGAATTCTGGGAGTTGAAGTCCACATGCCTTAAAATTGTCAAGTTTGGGAAACACTGACCTAAGAGAAGAGTCCAGTTGGCTCAGGAATTCATAGTTTCCATGGGGGTCAAGGGCTTTGACCCAGGTAATCTCAGCCCCAACCAACAAAGACAAACATAGAAGAGAATATTTGTAGCTCAGGGTTGTACTGTGGGATCCTTGGTGCTCTCTGAGCTTGGTGGTTTTTTTTTTTTTTTTTTTTTTTGCAGATGTTTCATTACCAAACTAGGTACATAATCAGGGCCAGCAAGAAAATCACCAAGCTCAGAGAGCACTGAGGATCCCACAAAGACAAACACGCCCTGGAACTGGTTGTTACTCCAGAACAAGTGGGAAAATAGAAGACATTGTTATTTATTGTTTGCCCCAGTCAAATCATTTGGATCAATGGAACAGGTTCTGTGTGGGATTGCCCTTAAAGAAGCATAGAAACTTCAGCTGGTATTGAATACAGACTATTCAGACTATACAGATAGTTCTCAACTTACAATTATTTGTTTAGGGACCAATGAAAATCACAATGGCACTCTTTAAAACAGTGGTTCTCAACCTGTGGGTCGGGACCCCATTTGGGGTCGAACGACCATTTCATGGGGGTCGCCAAACAAGGCTGTCCGCCATTTTTTCCCCCTTTTCTTTGGCCATGCCTTTGGCACCCAGTGATGTATAAGTGGTTCGGGGTCACCACAACATGGGGAACTGTATTATGGGGTCGCGGCATTAGAAAGGTTGAGAACCACTGCTTTAAAAAGTGACTTACAATTGGTCCTCACACTTACAACCGTTGTAGCATTCTCACAGTCAGGTAATCAAAATTCTGTCATTTGACAACCGACATGCATTTATTATAGGTTGTAGCGTCCCAGGTTAATGTGATTATCATCTGCAACCTTCCCAGCCAGCTTCCCACATGCAAAGTCAATGGGAAGCTGGATTCGCTTAATGCCCACATCATTTACTTAACAACTGCAATGATTCACTTAACAACCATGGCAAAAAAAGGTTGTAAAATTGGGCACAATTTGACAATCACTTTGACAATCACCTTGCTTAGCAATAGAAATTCTGGTGTCAGGTTGTGATTGTAAGTCAAGAACTACCTTTAGGAGAAACTCATTATTTCAAAATTACATGTTTTTGACCACTGCACTGGTTGTCTGGGCCCATTTCAAAATGCTGGTTGTCCTATAAAGTCCACATGACCTGGCATTAGGTAGTACCACATGACTCTGCCCATTTTGTCTGCCCATCTAGAGAAGGTTAAGGGCGAATAGGTCAGAATATCCTCTGCGGTTCCTTCCATCATGGAATACGTCCCTCAAATGTAACTTAGTCCCTTCTCTTTCTTTTGGTGTTCTGGAAGGCATCAAAAACTATAGTTTTCAAATAGATTTTAAGCTCCTAGCTGTGAACAATAAGAAATCCTTTAGTTATATTGTTAGTTATTGTATATTTTAATCTGGTCTTGAGGGGTTATTTCTGTTGCTAGTTTTTTATTGGTGGCTTTATTGTACGCTATGCAAAATCAGTTGATTTGCCCATCATAGAAAAGTTATGAATGAATAAATGCATAATACCAATACTGAGTAAGTAATTGATAAACCAGGGCAGGTCTTTCATGCAAGCATAATGTCATTTTGGACCTTATGCTAGTTTGCAGTTCAACTAATGCATTTTATATCTATTTCAACCTCCACCATTTTCAAGGGCAGCTCCAAACAGAAGGAACATAACCCAGGCACAGCTCACAGTTTCCAAATTAGGCTAGTTCAAGACTGATCAGTCTAGGGATGTTAGAGGTTCTCTGTATCAGCTGTTTTCAGGAAAACACATCTCCATCCCAAGCATTTTCAACCTCCCCCTTGTCTTGATTTAATGCCAGCTTCCCTTCCTTTATCCAGCTCATTATTAAAGGTAAGCAGCATTTAAAGATATTTATGGCTTCCTTGGATCCAGATGGTATGGAACAATTCAGCTGGATGCTATCTTTGTGATGGCACTGCACTCCAAAACTCCAGATGGTCTCAGTCATTTCATATAGATGTTGAACCAAAGAAGGGAGGGGCTAGAACCCTGTGGGACACACAGAACAATGACTCATATGTTTGAAAAGTTCTCTCCTAGCATCACTGTCTAGACCAGGGGTAGGCAACCTTGGCTCTTTTATGACTCGTGGACTTCAACTCCCAGAATTCCTGAGCCAGCCATGCTGAGGGGAAAGGTTTCCAAGCTGAGCCATGCTGGCTCAGGAATTCTGGGAGTTGAAGTCCACCAGTCATAAAAGAGCCAAGGTTGCCTACCCCTGGACTAGACATAATCCAGACTGATCAGATAGTTTAAAAGTTTACCAACCTTGACAGATATCAAAAGGCCCAAGAAAATCAATACTCCACCGGATATGTGCAGTAGACACCACTGTCCTGTTACCAACATTAAATCTTAGTTTGAGGTTTATTTCTTTAGCCAGTTTCTATATGTGGATAAATCATCTTGTCCTTCTGAAAAACGATAATGTCTTAGACCCGAGATAGAATTATTCCAGCTTCTTAATGAAAAATCACAGCTGGAAGATTCTACAGGGTTTTAGCATGAACATTTATTTCATGGGGATAAGAAAAAGATAAAATGGTTCACAATTTCCAGAGAGAAGTCAAGAAGATGCTGTCTGAGTACTGATACTCAGAGCAATTGTAAAGGGTCTATTAGTTTTATTTTTTTTCCCAATTCTGCTCTTATATTAGAAAATTATCTCAGGATGCTATACATAAAATTATTTCAGAAAGAGAGAGAGAGAGAGAGAGAGAGAGAGAGAGAGAGAGAGAGAGAGAGAGAGAGAGAGAGAGAGAGAGAGAGAGAGAGAGAGAGAGAGAGAATCATAAACTTAGCTTGCTTGTGCTGTATTTATGGAGAAAATGTCTTGCTACAATCTTGTTTCCATCATGGGAAGGCAAAACGTCACATTCACTCAATTAAAATGACAACAACAATTTTTCATTCTTGTAACTAAAGCAATTGAGAGTTCTGCTACTCCAAAGCCATAGGTAAGTAAAAATAAAACTAATGTTAATCAAAACATAATCTAGTGATACATAGTGTACATTTAATTTCTGTGAAGGTCAACAAGTCCCAGCTACCTGAGAAATAAACAAGCCAGCAATCGAATCTTTAAAATGCTCCAATCACATCGTGATGACAACTTCTGAATCACCGAAGAAAACAAATCAAAGCTAGCATTAATTAAGACTGCTGCAAAAAAAAAAAAAACCAAAATGTTGCATTGGAAAGTTATTCTGCCACAGCAATGTGTAGAAAACTAAAACAAGCTCACACCTACTAATAACAAAATAATGTTAAAGTTAAGGCAGAATAAAACATCTTTTCAAACCTATGGCTACATCACTAGATAGAACGAGTGCATGAGGATTAATGGGGAAAACCTTTTTTTGTAAGTTTAATAGAACCTCAGTGGTAGAAACGGTATTAACTGCAGTCATAAGCGTGAAAGAGGGAAGTGTCTAAACTTCTGGAAGAGTTTCTGGATCTCATAACTGATTTACCCAGGCTGAACTTTAGTACTGTCCTACTTCTCTCCCTTCCAACCCCATCAATACCTTAAAATAGCTGGATTTAGAGATTGCACAATAATGTTTTTGGGTCGAGGAAGTAGAAGATAATGACAGTATCATCACACCACATTGCCTTAAGCTGATGGCAAAAGTCATCTTAAACATCAGAACTGACCCATCTGGACTGTGTTCCTAGCATTCACCCTGACAGATTCCAGAGCAATCTATCTCCTTAAGATTTTTGGCAACAACCTACCTGTCTTCTTCTGCACATAAAGTGACTTTGACATTAACCCAGAGGAGAATCTAATTTTTTAGTCATGTAACAGCAGGAAGTGATGGAGGCAATCAAGCAAGGTAGGCCACCACAGCGCCATCTCCCTGGGACACTAATTGCAGAAGGACATTGGATTTCATTGGCTAAAAATTGGGACAGTATATGGCATATTCCTTTGGGGAAATGAGCACCGTTCATAATTTTTCAGATCCTGTGATAAGGTCCCCATAGCTCTCCATTCACATAACATTCCTCGGCAGCTAGTTTTGTTAAGAACAGATTTTTCGGATTTGTCCGTACTTCCTTTAATTTGGCATTGACAGGTGTCTAATAAAACCTGGCAAAACTGAATAAGCTGCAATTCTATATTGGTCTTTCCCATCTTAGAGTCTTTAAAATGTGTGATACATCAACTCTCACAATTCTCAGCCGTCACCATGCAAAACTATCAATAGTGTTCTACGTCCAACATTGATTGAAATAAATCTTTACAAATCAATGAAAACAATCATGATGAAAATAACAAGTAACAAACAGGGCAAAACAAAGTGAGGTAGATTAGAATGGTTGAAAAAAATGACATTACGGAAAACTCAGTTGTGCTTTTGTAATATCCCATTTCAGTCTAGGTATGCTGGATGAACCCAGAAATCTGAATTAGCTGAATAAACTGTGATGCAATTAATCATGTAATCAAGAGTAAAATGTCAAGCAAAGACAACCAGTGAATTAAATTTTGAAATATTCCAGCAGATTTCCACAAACCAAAGGCAAAACAGCATGCATGTATTTCCCACCACTGAGAAATATGTCCTCGGTGGTATCAGGAGATCTGCTAGCCCAATGATTGCTTGAAAATACCCACCATCCTTATTGAAAAGAATGAAAATAAAAGATAGGTGATTTTGACACTAATAAGACAAACTAAGCATCAAGCCAAACCCTTGTGTCTCCTAGCTAATCCCTGGAATGGGGCAGAGATATAGGAGCAATTGAACTGTCAATTGAAGAAGAAAGCTTTTAAAATAAGACCAAGATTGAATGGATAATTGTGTGGCTTACAGAAAGAGAGAAATAAAAAGATTGCTTAATATCTGAATCAGTTTTTGATGTTAAGTATTTAAGAAAAAAACCTGCAGAGAGCAGTCACATACACATAAGGATGCAAAATAAAATATCAGGTGGCTTATTTCCAATATTGCACTGTGCAAACAAAGAAGATGTTTAACCAAAACTGACAGGAAAAGTGGGTCATTGTTGGAAATCAGCCATCTAACTCAGTCAAAGGATCCATAAGGATTTTGTAAATGACTGCAAAAGACTATCCTTGATCCTGTAGAATTCTATAGAGACTTCAGGAAAAAATGTAAATAAAAGCCCTGAGCTATGAATGGGCTTCTTAATTGCATCATCTGCAAAAACTATCATTAAATGTATTCCACACCTTTTTGTTTATGCCAATATTCAGAAGCAGCTTACAACTACTTTAAATAATTTTCCTAGATGCAGGAGGAGCATGGAAAGGGTGACCTTTGCTTTCTCTTCACCTTCATCAAATTATGTCCTGAATTTTCCTGCCCCAATCTTATTTTGAAGGCAATACCAATGAAATTAGAACTTGTCTTTTAATAGTTACATTTGCTCAGGTCAATATTCCTAAATTCCTAAAGCCAATGCTTAAATATGTCCATATGAAGGGAAGTCTACCTCTTCTATGGGTAATTGTTTCTGGGTCAAACAGCTCTTATTGTTGAACACTTTTTACTAGATTTTGTTGGAATCTGCCTTTCTGTAACTTAATGCCTTATTGCATGTTCTTCACTCTGAATTACAGTGGAGACAGATTTTAACCTTCTTTTATTGAACAATTTTAGAGGTCGTTAAAGAATGCTATCGTGGCTCCCTCAAAGCTAAATGTTTCCT
Source organism: Crotalus tigris (assembly GCF_016545835.1). Lineage (NCBI taxonomy): Eukaryota > Metazoa > Chordata > Lepidosauria > Squamata > Viperidae > Crotalus > Crotalus tigris. The sequence continues at coordinate 5,106,901 of NW_024100512.1, forward strand.
TCCATCTCCCTTCACAAGACTTAGAAGTTAGAAATGTCTATGGTGATTCTTAGTAATTCAGATTATGGTTGTCCCAAAGGTGCTTTTTCAAGAGACAATTGGACTTCTTTGTCTTTACTTGAAGATGTTTTGCTTCTCATCCAAGAAGCTTCTTCAGTTCTGACTGAAGAAGCTTATTGGATGAAAAATGAAACATCTTCAAGGAAAAACAAAGAAGTCCAACTGACTCTTGAAAAAGCACTTTTAGAAGTTAGAAAGGAAGGGAAACTGTTTTGACCCTGCCCAACCGAGCACAATTATTTAGAAGAAAGCCCCACAAAACTGCTGGGTTGCTATTAACCTAAAAATTGTTCTAGAGCAGGGGTCTTCAAACTTGCCCCTTTTATGTGGACTTCAATTCCCAGAATTCCTCAGCTAGTGTGCAGAGTTGAAGTCCACAAGTCATAAAAGGGCCAAGTTTGAAGACCCTTGTTCTAGAGGCAAGACCGAAAGAGAATCCTTTCCCAGATTAAAGGCCAGTGAATTCATCTGGAGCCATGGAGAATCCTGTGGAATCCATGAGAATTAGCCTTAATTGCTAGATCCTATTTAAGGGATAAAGTATCTAATTAATGCTAATGGGGTCTTTCATCTTAGGGGAGTGATTCATACTTTGCACTCTTTTCAATTTCAATATTTTTTTTTATAAATGTTTCTGTTTTTCTGTAACATATAATCACAAAACCATATGCTCTTATTGCTGCTGCTCACTTTATGTAAAGCCACACTTACCATGTTCCAAAATTATTTCTGTTATTGAGTTGATGGGTAGCTGGTGAATAGCACCAAGCATCAACAAAGATTTATCAAGGGCACTGCTATTTATTTGAGTGAGTAGAGTTCCAGACTTGCTGATTGGTGGTTCTAGTCCCAGAGAGAGGAAGCTGATATGATCTATGACTCCTGAGATAATATAATTCCTCCTTAAGCTATTTGCTCTTCCTTCTCCTTCTAACATAGAAGATAAATGGACAAAGAGCTCAGTCAAATGGAAAGTTCTTCACCACTGTAATCAAGGGTGGAATTGTAGTGTGAATTCATAAGACACTGTGGACGAAGACTCATGCAAACCACAGGTCCCTCCACAGCGGATGAGCACTTATATGGTCCAATGTACCCTTTCTGGAATTATCTCTGATCACCAACTTTCTCTATAGTCAACAGGTCAGCATAAAAGATCAAGCTAGAAAATAAAAATGGTACAATTATTCTTCTGGGACAAGAGAGAGGGTAAATACTATCAGCTTGGTCTGTCATTTATATCAGAGCCACCCTCCCCCCACCTTTTGTGCACCAGGGACCGGTTCTGTGGAGAGAGGCTTTTCTGCGGACCGGAGGGGGCGTGGTTTCATGTGCTGCCTGCATCCTGCAGATGGGGCTTCGCTTGTTTGCGCGGACCGGTTTCCAGCACACCATAAATCAGTGCCATTCCACTTTATGTTGCTTGGGACAACTGGCTGGCATATATCAGAAGATCGAAACTGAATGCCAAATGGGTATGACTAACTCACAGGCAGAAACATACATACATAGATACATAAAGTATGCAGAAGGACATTATCTAGAACTTGAGTGTTGCCTCCAGGCAACTTCTCAAACAGATGTTCCAACACATGTTGGAGATGTTTAGGGGGCTGGAGGCTAAAACATGTGATGAACAGTTGCAGGAACTGGGTATGTCTAGTCTAACAAAGAGAAGGATGAGGAGCGATATTATAGCGGTCTTCCAATATCTGTGGGGCTGTCACAGAGAAGAGGGAGGAAAGTATCTGAGGGCAGGACAAGAATTAACAGATGGAAATTTATCAAGCAGAGATCCAACCTAGAACTAAGGAGAGATTTCCTGAAAATAAGACAGCAGCTCCCAACCTTTGGGGCACCAGGGACCAGATCCGTGGAGAGAGGTTTTTCCATGGATTGGAGGGGACATGGTTTCACATGCTGTCTGCATCCCAGGGATGGGGCTTCCCTTGTTTATGTGGCCCAGTTTCTGCCATGCCACAGCCCAGTACCGATCCACAGACTGGGGGTTGGGGACCCCTGCAATAAGACCAATTAATCAGTGGAATAGTTTGCCTCCAGAAGTTGTGGGCGCTTCATCACTGGAGGTTTTTAAGAAGAGATTGGGCAGTCATTTGTCTGGAATGGTATAGGGCAGTGGTTATCAACCTGTGGGTCGGGACCCCATTTGGGGTCGAATGACCATTTCACGGGGGTCGCCAAACAACGCAGTCTGCCATTTTTTCCCCCTTTTCCTTAGCTGTGCTACTCCCTTTTATTCTAGTGGCTTTTGAAAGCCAATAGAATAGACTCTCTTGAATAGAGTCTAATTCTATTGGCTTTCAAAAGCCAATAGGAATTGTCCAGGCTGTCTCTGCCCTGCTGAGCCCACCAAAAGTCCCATTCTGCAAATGGTGCTGCACCAGTTAAGTAGTCCTCGACTTACGACCGGTTGAGTAGTCCTTGACTTACGACCGATTGGGGGTCGCGGCATTAAAAAGGTTGAGAACCACTGCTATAGGGTCTCCTGCCTGAGCAGGGGGTTGATTAGAAGATCTCCAAGGTCCCTTTCAACTCTGTTGCTCTGTATTTTATACTCCCTTATTTCCCCAAATATTGTCACCATGTTGAATGACAACTACTTCATCTGAATTCACCCATACCTAGATGGAACCAGATTGGGAAGCTGGTATAGACAAATCCAAACTAGCTAGCTGAATGGACGTGACTCACAGAAGGCATCTTCATCTATTAATTCAAGCAGTGAATTATGGTTTGACACTCTTATGGCTAAGTCATCGTATGCTGGTTTAATTTTGTCTAAGGACAATATGTAAAACCAGCCACATGTGCCAATTCAAGTGATCATGGTCAACCAAACCATGATTACAAGTGGCCCTCACAACTGGTATAACCAATTTTGAAAGCTATAGCTGTTTGGGAGTTATAAGCTATCGTTGTATGGACCCCATTGAGACACTGACAAATTTAAAATACTAAGCATCCCAATACACTACAAAATACTATTTTTTCTTCTATGAAAATACTTAAGAGTATGAATTTACACGTGGGTGCACACTACCATATATTAAGAAAAATAAAATAGGCAGTATTATATATAAAAAAAATCAGATTACAGTTAGTCCTCAACTTACAACAGTTCATTTAGTGACCATTTAAAAATTTCACACTTATGACCGTTGCAGTATTCTCATGTCATTCAGATGCTTGGCAGCTAACTCATATTTATGACCGTTGCAATGTCACTTTTTGCAATCTTCTGACAAGCAAAGTCAATGGAGAAGCCAGATTCCCTTAAGAACCATGTTACTAAATTAACAAGTGCAGTTAACAATTAACAACTGTGGCAAGATAGATTGTAAAAAGGGGTAAAATTCATAACTGTCTTGCTTAGCAACAAAAGGTTTGGTCATAAGTCAAGGACTGGCTGTATTGATTTGCTGCATTTTATACCTGGCGTTTGTGCAGGATCTCATGGTGATATGCAGGGAGATTATCTTCCTTTATATCTACAGAAACTTTATGAGATACAATGGGCTAAAACAGTGACTGGTCCAAAGTAAGGCAGCGAGTTCCATGATTGAATGGGGACTTGAATTTGAATCTCACCTGCCCAGTTCCACAACTTTAAATTATTAAACTACATGGCTCTCTAGCTTTGTTCAACTAGTATGCTGTTTATTCAAGTTGGCAACAGCTTTTAGAGACATAGGCGGGAGGGTGTCTTTCCCCTCACCTATTCTACAGCAGCAGCAGCAACAACAATAATAATAAAGTTGGAGGGGACCTTGGAGATCATCTAGTCCAACCCCTGCTCAGGCAGGAAACCCTATACCATTTCAGACAAATGGCTGTCCAGTCTCTTCTTAAAAACTTCCATTGCTGGAGCATTCACCGTTTCTGGAAGCAGCTTGTTCCACTGATTGATTGTTCTGTCAGGAAGTTTCTCTTTAGTTCTAGGTTGCTTCTCTCCTTGATTAGTTTCCATTCGTTGCTTCTTGTCCTGCCTTCAGACGCTTTGGAGAATAGCTTGACTTCCTTTACTTTGTGGCAACCCCTGAAATATTGGAGCACTGCTATCATGTCACCCCAAATCCTTCTCTTCATTAAACTAGACATACCCAATTCCAGCAACCATTCCTTATATGTTTTAGCCTCCAGTTCCCTAATCATCCTGGTTGCTTGTTCTAAACCTGCTTGAGGTCTAGAAGTAGAAATGGCATGCATTGAATTTGGGGCACTAGGACGCCAATCATCTAATTGTGGTCCTGTCCTGCAATGTGCCTGTGCCAGTTTCCCTGTGCTTACATGCACGTTTCACAGATGATGTGTACAATTGTCCTAGTAGCACCTATTTCAGATTGCAACAAAGACTCTTATTAGGAAAAGCTTTCCTACACGTTAACTTGGAGCTCATTCATTTGCTGTGGAGGATATTAAAGATATAAATCTCCATAGAGTTAAGCAAGGTGCTGGCAGGAGGGGTTATGGGCCACTAGAAATGCTCATATACTCATCCATCAATGGCAGCATGGAACATGGAGCTTTTGTGTGGCTCAAAGAGGTGGTGTAAGTTGGGGGTGTCAAGGGCATAAGAGGGCTCATGGCTTCAGAGCTAGAAAGAGACAACCGCACACTTATTGGAGAGAGGTACCTTCTCGGTCACTCCAAGAACAAGAAAATGTGGAGGGGAATGAGAACAACTTGTACATGGTCCCAGAAGAGATTTTTCCAAGTTGCTGCCTTCCAACTACTGGACTATCACTCCCATAATTTCCAGCTCATTCAAATATTGGAGGTGATAGTTTGGGATTAATGGCAGTTGAAATCCAACATATATGGAAATCAGGCCGAGAAAAGTTGGCTTAGAGGGGGACAGACTCTTTTCAGCTTCTACCCTGAAACTTATCTTCAACACTTTAAATTCACAGCTTATACAAAGAACCCAGAACTTATAGTTAGAAGAAAGAATGCAGGCATTAATTATTGTTATTCATAGGTCCCTTCAGAGAAATGCAGATCCCACGTCAAAGAAAAATGTCAAATGAATTTGTCTGTGGAACAATCTTCTCTTGTAGGGAACAGCTCTGTCTGTTTCCAAAATAGAAAAAACTCTGCTCTCATAATCAAGTAAGATATAATGCTACTTGCATCTTGCAGCCTTGGATGGTTGAACAGAAACAACAGAGGCAAGATCCAGATAAGGCAAGTGTCTGATTTAATGCTTCATTCCCACCGCAATTCCAGTTTGTGTGAACTCCTTCCCCCATAATATCCAGAGCAATAAACCTCCCATTCTTGTCATTCAATACAAAAAGAGGGAAAAAATTTGATGGAGATGTAGGGCGGGGAATGAGGAACAATTCCTTCTGTCTCTGCATCCTGGTTGCAGGCACAACTGGTATTTATTTTAGAATTAAAAATCAGGACTTGGCTCCTATGTTCCCTACCTTTGTTTTTCGAAAGATTTCCTGTGACTTTCAGGCACTGCCCTGTATCTTGCTAGCAGGCCCTTTGTCATGCAAAAGTAAGCAGCTTGCGGAAATTAGGAAATTTGATGACCTCCACAGTCTGAGCCCCAAGGGAACAACCACCAGATCCCTATTTGCTCCATCTCTCTCTTGGCAAAAGAGCACTGGAGCACAGCTGTCCTCTGATCAATAATAAAAGAAGGAGAAAGGGAAGGGGGACTCGGGACTGCACTCAATAAGAGGATAACAGCAGCTTTCCAGTTCCCCCCCCATCCTAGCTCTGAGAGCAGAGTTCCACCAATGCTTGTTGATATGGCAGTTTATACAACACTCAAGGAGAGACTCACTCTATTTCTTCCATAATCCAATTAAACAGAGATGAAAATGGACTGAAATCCTTGCTCAGCCATTAATTTATAGCTTGAATTTACACGAATAAGCCATTTTCTCTCCCTCAGTTTGCATTTCCTGTCTGGAGTGGCTATTTTCACATAATGTATTAACCCACAGTTTACTGAACAGGGTTTACTAAATTAAACCAATTGCCTGGGTCTTAGGATACATGGGCCAGTTGCACTGGCTACCTTTGCATAACAACCTGGACTAAAATGTGGAAGCTTACTTTTGTGGTTCAAAGTGTGATATTGATGCAGTCCATGATGTGTGTTTTGAATTTCCTATCTGTTTTTAACTTAGTCATTGCGTCATCCTGTAGTTGTCAACTCTTAGTGACCACACAGATTTTCTCCCTGACAATCTGTCCCTAATCTGGTTTTTGAGTAATATACAGAGAAATTAAACTGAGAATGAGAAGATCTTTAAAAGCTTTTGTATCCTTCTCTTCAATTCTGTTTAAATTAATCCTAAAGAGTCACTAGATGGACAGCACCCTTAGATAAGCATACTGTAGGTCTATTTAAATAGAGGGATCACATGGATTTTGCGGGGCTGTGGTTGAGCTGAAAGCGGGACCACTTTTTTGCATTTGCAGAGAACCATAAGGTGAAGCATTTCACAGCAGTGGTTTCACACTATGCATTGTTAGCAGTGGCTGGGTGAAAAGCCGATGCCCCTTAATGAGGGATTACAAAGCATTATATATATTTAAAGAGTGTTTAAGAAAAACACCCAAAGTCCCAGATAATGGATGAGGAGATAAAACTAAGCTGCTAAAAATGAAACCTATAACCCTAACCCTACTTAATCATAATTAAACCCATAAGTCTCAGCAACTTGCTTCCTAGTCAGGGAGCATCAAATCCCAATCCAAGAAACTAGGCTACCAGATCTGCCACGCAAAAATTCAAGTGACCACTAGTTGGCAGCAAAGAGAGACAGACAACTTTAATTCTTTATTGCCATGTAGTGATTTGCAGACCAGAACTGGTAGCCTTATTACAAACCATAACTCATTCCAGGTAAAATTGGTTCTTGTCAAGAGGAGTTGAAGAGCAATCTCTAGTGGCTCATTATTCTTTCTTCTTTTACACGCTCAATTCTTAGCTTGTTTGTAACTACAGATAAAAAATTTAAAGACGATGTTAAAAAAAAGTGATGCCATTTGTGGAATTTATAGTACATTTACAGTACATTTACATTTACTGCATTCCCACTTACCATACATTTTATCTAAGCAATACAATGCAAAGAGAAATAAATATAGTTAAAATTGCTTTATGCTAAGAGCATCCATGTTGAGTACCTCTTAGTACCTTTCTACCCTTGTAAACACTTTTTTGTTTTTAGCACATTCATACACTGCTTCGTATATTCTCTCTTATTCTATAAACTTTTCTCTCTTTCTTTTTTAGAATCTAACTTACATCTTTCTTCTCTTTTTCCATCTTCCCCTTCTTTTCTATCCGTTCACTCAGCCTTTGTATATTTGTTTTGTGATTCAGTTCTCATTCATTATTCTGTTAGCTGTTTCAATACATTTCTTTCATACCAAAAGCCTCACTTCTCCGTTCTATCCACGTTCATTCACTACCTAGTCATTCTTAATCTTATTTCTTGCTTTACATCTTCCTAAGTAATCAACTCTCACTGAATTCAACTTAAATTTCATTTTAACTTGTTTGAACAAGCATTTGTTCCTTGCAATATTGTGTATACTACTCACAACTTTACTACCAGCATTAATACATCTAACATTTTCCATCCACATTCCCAACTTTATTAAACATTCTACCGAGGTATGCACTTTAGTTTTTATGCCATTTACATATAACTACTTGTTAGAATAAAACAGAATATGCAAGCAAGGTTAGAGGGAACCTTGCAAACCAACATATTGTTGCCCACTCTCCTCCGACTAGGACAGTGGTTCTCAACCTTTTTAATGCTGCGACCCCCAACCGGTCGTAAGTCAAGGACTATTCAACCGGTCGTAAGTTGAGGACTACTCAACTGGTGCAGCACCATTTGCAGAATGGGACTTTTGGCGGGCTCAGCAGGGCAGAGACAGCCTGGACAATTCCTATTGGCTTTTGAAAGCCAATAGAATTAGACTCTATGCAAGAGAGTCTATTCTATTGGCTTTCAAAAGCCAATAGAATAAAAGGGAGTAGCACAGCTAAGGAAAAGGGGGAAAAAATGGCAGACTGCGTTGTTTGGCGACCCCCGTGAAATGGTCGTTCGGCCCAAATGGGGTCCTGATCCACAGGTTGAGAACCACTGGACTAGGACATATATAGAATGTACTGAAACAGACTTTTTTTTAAAAAAAAAATAAATAAAAACAGATAGTTCTTCTCACAGCCACTTGAAGATTGGTGACTGGAGAATTTCACAGCCCCCCCCCCCCCAAACCAGCATCGCAAACCTCCTCTACTTAAAGGTCAAGAAATCACATCCCAGCTGTTTAGCCATCCTCACACCCACTTTGGTATCTTAGTACTGCACTACACACCCTCCCATATGTGTTTGCATGTAAATTAATACAGGCTTTTAAGAGCCCAACATCACAGCAACCCGCTATTGAAGCTAATGAAGCAATGTCAACTGTCTGCTCCGAGGCTAATGAGCTCGGTGGGTGCTCTTGAAGCAAGGCAAGCCATTAGGACACAGATGCTTCAGAGGCTGGGCGAATAACACAGGCCGGTGGGCTGGAAGAAAGCGGGGAGCTTGGAGTTACTGTTTATTCTTGACACCCTTCCCCCCTTCTTGGAAAGAGCCAAAAGAAAGGAAACTGCTGCCCACATTATCTTGGCCAGTCTAGGCTTTTCAGCAAATGATGAGGATTAAGGAAGACTGCAGAGATTGTACTTATTTAGGGTGGCTATGGACAAACTCTGCCAACATAAGGCAGCAGATGCTAGGCCTCCCTGCTGTTCATCTCAGAATCCCTGTTTAGAGGTCAGAGTGAGGAACACCCGGTCCTTCTCTCCATTCAACAGTAATAAATTAAAGTTTGCTGGCTGGTCACACCTGGAATATCACATCCAGTTTTGGTTGCCACAATATTAAAAAAGATGTTGAGACTCTAGGAAGAGTACAGAGGAGAGCAACAAAGATGATTAGGGGACTGGAGGCTAAAACATATGAAGAACTATTGCTGGAATTGGGTATGTCTAGTTTAATGAAAAGAAGGACTGGGGTTGACATGATGGCAGTGTTCTAATATCTCAGAGGCTGCAATTCTCCAAAGCACCTGAAGGCAGGACAAGAAATAATAATAATAATAATAATAATAATAATAATAATAATAGTAGTAGTAGTAGTAGTAGTAGTAGTAGTAGTAAAGTTGGAAGGGACCTTGGAGGTCATCTAGTCCAACCCCCTGCTCGGGCAGGAAACCCTACACCATTTCGGACAAATGGCTGTCCAGTCTCTTCTAAAAACTTCCAGTGTTGGAGCATTTACTGCTTCTGGAGGCAAGCTGTTCCACTGATTAATTGTTCTAACTGTCAGGAAGTTTCTCCTTAGTTCTAGGTTGCTTCTCTCCTTGATTAGTTTCCACCCGTTGCTTCTTGTCCTGCCTTCAGGTGCTTTGGAAAATAGCTTAATTCCCTCTTCTTTATGGCAGCCCCTGAGATATTGGAACACTGCTATCATGTCCCCCCTTGTCCTTCTCTTCGTTAAACTAGACATACCCAATTCTAGCAACCGTTCCTTATATGTTTTAGCCTCCAGTCCCCTAATCATCTTTGTTGCTCTTCTCTGTACTCTTTCTAGAGTCTCAACATCTTTTTTACATCGTGGTGACCAAAACTGGATGCAGTATTCCAAGTGTGGCCTTACCAAGGCATTGAAGAGTGGTATTAATACTTCACGTGATCTTGATTCTATCCCTCTGTTAATGCAGCCTAGCACTGTGTTGGCCTTTTTGGCAGCTGCAGCACACTGCTGGCTCATATTTAAGTGATTGTCTACTAGGACTCCGAGGTCCCTCTCACAGTTACTACTATTGAGCATGTGCCACCTATGCTGTACTTGTGCATTTGGTTTTTCTTGCCTAAATGTAGAACCTTGCTTTTTTCACCATTGAATTTCATTTTGTTAGTTAGTGCCCAGTGTTCAAGTCTGTCCAGATCCTTCTGTATCTGAAGCCTGTCTTCTGGAGTGTTGGCTATTCCTGCCAGCTTGGTGTCGTCTGCAAATTTGATGAGTTCCCCATCTATCCCTTCATCCAAATCGTTGATGAAGATGTTGAAGAGTACTGGGCCCAGAACAGAGCCCTGGGGCACCCCACTACACACTTCCCTCCATATAGATGCAGTTCCATTGAGGACCACTCGCTGAGTACGGCCGGTCAGCCAGCTACGGATCCATCTGGTGGTGGTTCTGTCTACCCCACATTTATCTATCTTGTCAAGTAGTAGGTTGTGATCTACTTTATCAAATGCCTTACTGAAGTCCAAGTAAATTATGTCCACAGCATTCCTCTGATCCACTAATTTTGTCACTTGGTCAAAGAATGCAATAAGATTTGTCTGGCATGATCTATTTTTGACAAACCCATGTTGGCTTTTAGTAATGACTTTGTTTGCCTCTAGGTGTTCGTTGATTCGTTGTTTGATTATCTTTTCCAGGATCTTCCCAGGTATTGAGGTCAGGCTGATAGGTCTGTAATTTCCTGGATCCGTTTTTTTTCCTTTTTTGAGGATGGGAACTACATCAGCTCTTTTCCAGTCCTCTGGTAGTTCCCCTGTGTTCCAGGATCTTTGAAAAATATAGTTCAGTGGCTCCGATATCACATCTGCCAGTTCCTTGAGAACTCTGGGGTGTAATCCATCTGGTCCTGGCGATTTGAACTCATCTAGGCTGGACAGGTGCTCCCTAACCATTTTCTTGCCTATCTTAACTTGTGTTTCTGTTTTGTTTTTTATGGCACTATTTTTGATAGGTTGGTCTGTTTTTTCCCTTTGTGTAAAGACAGATGCAAAACACGAGTTAAATAGTTCTGCTTTCTCCCTGTTGTTTGTCACCTTCTTGCCACTTCCACCCACTAATGGACCAATCGTTTCCTTCACTTTTTTCTTGTTTTTTACATGTTGAAAGAAGCTTTTTTTGTTATTTTTGACTTTGGTCGCAAGCCTTAGTTCATTTTGAGCCTTGGCTTTCTTCACTTCATCTTTGCAGGCTCGGGCTATTTGCTGATATTCTGACTTAGTTATGTTCCCCTCCTTCCACTTTCTATACTTGTCCTTTTTATCTTTCAATTTGTCAGAGAGTTCTTTATGCAGCCATGCTGGTTTCTTTTGAGAGCTGTTGTTTTTCCTCTTTGTTGGTATTGTGCTAGACTGTGCTTTTATTATCTCATTTTTCAAAATTTCCCAAGCTTCTTGAGTTGTTTTCCCCTTGAGGATTCTCATCCATGGAATGATGGATGAAAACTAATGAAGGAGAGAGGCAATCTAGAACTAAGAAATTTCCTGACAGTGAGAACAATCAATCAGTGAAACGACTTGCCTCCAGAACTTGTAGGTACTCCATCGCTGGAGATTTTAAAGAAGAGACTGAACAGCCTTTTCTCTGAAATGGTATAAGGTCTCCTGCTTGAGCAAGGGGTTGCATTAGAAGACCTCCAAGGTCCCTTCCAATTCTGTTATTCTATCACAACTTCCCAAACAGGATAAGGTATAGAGGAGAGAAAGAGGCAGACTTACAGTAATTACCCCACTTGAATAACATGGTTTTGCCTAAGCCAGAATTCCAAGGCTGTTTGATTAGGAGTTACTTCCTTCTGGCTTTTAAGAGCGTGGCCAGACCCATTCTCCCAAAACAAAGAGCATGTTTTACTACAGTGTTTCTCAACCTTGACAATTTTAAGGCATGTGGACTTCAACTCCCAGAATTCCACAGCCAGCGTTGCTGGCTGTGGAATTCTGGGAGTTGAAATCCACATGCCTTAAAATTGTCAAGGTTGAGAAACACTGTTGGAAGATCCCATTCTGGGACCCACAGACTCTGCCCCTCATTTAGATCCCAGGACAGTAGTGCAGATGAAGGAGAGGCCAAAAAAGCTGAAGGTAGATTGAGCTAAAGAAGTTGCGGTCTGATAGAACTCAAAGCATATCTTGCAAACAAATAAATCTAATTTGTAAAATAAAATGGATGTGGCTGAAGTCACTCATCACTGAAACATTTTGTCCTAATGTTTCTTAAAGGTCTAATTCTCTGTCCTATAAATTCTTCATAAATCCATCTATTTCAGCCATCTCTGACCTGGCACCCTCCACATCTGTTAGAACTACACCAGGGGTGGGGAACCCTTGGCTCTTTTATGACTCGTGGACTTCAACTCCCAGAATTCCTGAGCCAGCATGGCTCAGCTTGGAAACCTCTCCTTTTCCCCTCAGATGGCTGGCTTAGGAATTCTGGGAGTTGAAGTCCACAAGTCATAAAAGAGTCAAGGTTGCCTACCCCTGAACAACACCCTTCACTATTCCCTGGCAGCTTGGCCAATTCTAACAAATGGGACCTAAAAGATGCCAATTCAGAGAAGACCTGTTTCTTGTCCAGGCCTAAATCCTATTACATGATTCCCATAACTTTTTTTAACCTGTGTCTACCTTTGTACAGCACTCTGAACCTAAACCAACCAATCACATTTTAGTCTAGTACGGGGCTACGTAACCTCGGCTCTTTTATGACTCATGGACTTCAATTCCCAGAATTCCTGAGTCAGCTATGGTGACTCAGGAATTCTGGGAGTTGAAGTCCATGAATCATAAAAGAGCCGAGGTTGCTTACCCCTGGTCTAATACATTATGTTCATCCAACCAATGTGGTTGGTTTATGGTTTGATGTATCATAAAGATCCAAAATTGAGAAAATCATGGACAGAGTTATTAAATTATAATGGACCACCAAAGCCAACTCTCCATTTGGTTGAAGGTCTCCCTGCAGCAACCTTTATTTATTTTTAAAATTTATTAGCCCCCCATCCTGCGTCACAATACCTCTGGGCGGCTTACAATATTAAATGATAAAACTGTATAATTCATAATAACATAAATACAAGACTATACAATCGAGCTAACTAAAAAGATGGGAGGAAGGGAGTACAATAAGAAAGGGAGGGGGCAGATCTGTTAATCTCCCCCAGTGTGAAGTCTCTCCATTGGAGCCCCAAGCCAGCTGCAGAGCCAAGTCTTTAAACTCTTGAGGAAGATCTGGAGGGGTTGGGGCTGACCTTACTCTGGTCAGGAGCAACAGCAGAGAAGGCTCTTCTGGACCCCACCAGTTGGAATAGGGGGTACCTTGCTCAATAGTAGTAACTGTGAGAGGGACCTCGGAGTCCTAGTGGACAATCAGTTAAATATGAGCCAGCAGTGTGCTGCAGCTGCCAAAAAGGCCAACACAGTGCTAGGCTGCATTAACAGAGGGATAGAATCAAGATCACATGAAGTATTAATACCACTCTTCAATGTCTTGGTAAGGCCACACTTGGAATACTGCATCCAGTTTTGGTCACCACAATGTAAAAAAGATGTTGAGACTCTAGAAAGAGTGCAGAGAAGAGCAACAAAGATGATTAGGGGACTGGAGGTTAAAACATATAAGGAACGGTTGCTGGAATTGGGTATGTCTAGTTTGATGAAAAGAAGGACGAGGGGGGACCTGATAGCAGTGTTCCAATATCTCAGGGGCTGCCACAGAGAAGAGGGAGTCAAGCTATCCTCCAAAGCGCCTGAAGGCAGGACAAGAAGCAATGGATGGAAACTAATCAAGGAGAGAAGCAACCTAGAACTAAGGAGAAACTTCCTGACAGTGAGAACAATTAACCAGTGGAACAACCTGCCTCCAGAAGCGGTGAATGCTCCAACCGTGGAAGTTTTTAAGAAGAGACTGGACAGCCATTTGTCTGAAATGGTATAGAGTTTCCTGCCTGAGCAGGGGATTGGACTAGATGACCTCCAAGATCACTTCCAACTTTATTATTATTGATTCCCTGGCTGATGGGGTTCTGTAGCATGCTTCCTTTGCGGACACAGTTGGGACAGGCCAATCCCAATGGGATGAGATGGTCCTTCAAGTAGCCTGGACCCATGCCACAAAGGGCTTTAAAGGTGATTACCAACATTCTGAATTGAACCCGGAAGAAGACTGCCAGCCCATGCAGCTTGTGAAGTACTGGTGTTACATGAGCCACCCTTGGGGTCCCAAGAACTGCCTCTACCACAGCCTTCTGCATCAGCTGTAGCTTCCAAGCACTCTAGTAGCTCCATGTAGAGAGCATTGCAAAAGTCCACCCATGAGATGACTAGGGACTGAATGACTCTGCTTGATAGCTAATTACTCAGTTAACCATGAATAAGAACGTTCTTCAAATATAGACCATGCATTCATTATTCCCACTACTTTATTGTCACCAGAAAGGAGTGCTATCTCCAAACAGATCTAAATATTGCAATGCTTTGTATGAATCCGTGACATGATCTGGCTTGGAGCCTGATGAATATTCGTAATATGAAAATATAATATTTTCTCAGCAGCCGACCACTCTACTATAGCTGATACTGCTGCTTTTCTGTTAAAAATATGTAAACATTATTTTTTTAAAAAAAGAATATTTCAATATTCATTTCTTTTCACTTTCTAAAACATCTATCAGCTCTTTGTGTAACTGAACTTAACAGAAACAGTATATGCAATAGAATGTAATGTGGGGAAGGAAATGGTATTTTTAATTCAATAGAAGTAACTATGCATAAAAAGATTTCATCAGTAATGACTTTTTAAAAATACTTCAAACTAGGTAGAATATTCCTTTGTAAGATAAGACATTCCGCAGTGCCAAGGTCACCTGTTCAATACACCATCTCTTCAAGAAAAGAGTCAGTGGGTGATCAAAAATTGCTGCAAGGCATGCTATGAATGGAGCTATGAGGAGTAGAACGGGGAATTCATCATACAGTAGCTGCTAAGCTGAGCTGTGAACGTGTCAACCCTTCCAGGTAAACCAGGCAGGAAAACACAACAAAAGATGAATTAATTTTACTTCTTAAGACGGCATTAACAGAACCTTGCAAGTTTGAAAGTATAAACTTCCCGCCACCACTTTTAAATGCTTGATCTATTAGGGTGGGTCCTTTCTAAGTTTCTTTCTCTGACTGCAAAGCCACTGGGGGCTCCTGCCTGCCTTGTCTGATTGTTTCCAAGGCGGCATCTCTCCCCCCCTCCCTTCCCCAAGGTCATCCACACATTCCACTGCAGAACATTTAAATGTTAGATGTGCAGATGCATAAACTTTTATTGGCCAGATGTGGAAGTAACTCCTTACAGAAAGCTGCACAGGGTGGATACACCATGATTGTTCTTTTCCCAAATGCATGGAACATCCATGTCCAAGATACTATTATATCTTCACACAATAAATGACCTATCCTATTACAGCCCTTAAGATTGATGTTAAAGCATTTTCCCCAACTTCCTGATCTCCAGATGTGTTATATTTCATTACCAACAACAGCAGATTCATGATTCTTTTGAGAGGGATTCTGTGAATTACAATCTAAACCTTGGAAGAGGTTGGGACCAAATATTAAGAAATCTCTAGGCTAAATAATGCAAATCCCACCAAAAATCTATTGTTTGTAAAAGCATATTAAACATTAGCTCCAAGAAAAAAAAGAGCACTGGTTAATATGCCGAAAGATCCTTGGGTGTAGAAACACTTGTTTTTTAAAAAAAAGCTATCAAGCACTACTTTGTACAATCCATTCCTGCCATAAACTGAACCATACTCAAAGATCATAGTTTTCAGAGAACTGAATTTACCTCAGTCTTGGTAAATCTAGATTTACTTCTGGGTTACTATCAAGGGTTTTGATTCCCCATTGTTTAAACACAATATTAAAAGAGGGACTTATCTCCTTAAAGCACATGCAGTCCTCGAGTTATGACAATTGAGCCAGTCATTTATGGTCATAAGTCATTACAATAGTAATGCGGGTCACCATATGAACTGGACCTGATTTTACTCTGGAGGGGGGACTAATAGGAGAATTTTGAAACTGGGTTGTAAGTAGCTTTTGGGATGTCCATCTTAACTTCAAAGGCTAAGTGACCAGTTGTAACTTAAAGACTCCATGTATTAAAAAGAAAGCTTAGGGCAGGGGTGTCAAACTGCCAGTCTGCAGGCCAGATGCATCACAAGGAAACCGCACCTACCCCAGTGCCGGCAATGGGGTAAAAGCTCCGAGACGTCGTGAGTTTGACATGTCTAGCTTAGGGGAACATTGTGTAAAAGGACCACATGCTTAGTGTTAATAAATTTGTTAGTGGAGGATGTGCCCAGAGTCACTTTTTGCTTTAATTTTAAGTATTTGTCCTCTAAGCTTCATAAAGAACTGCAATAAGGTGTAAAGCACAATGAAAACTGTAGAACCGGGATACTTAAGTTTTCCCATAATGATCTTAGACCAGAGATCCCCAACCTTTTGGGCACCAGGGACCGGTTCCATGGAGAGAGGTTTTTCCACGGACCGGAGGGTGTGTGGTTTTGTGTGCTGCCTGCATGCCATGGATGGGGCTTTGCTTGTTTGTGTGGACCAGTTGCTGGCATGCCACGGACCGGTACTAGTCCACAGACTGAGGGTTGGGGACCCCCATCTTAAGACTTTTACCAATATAGCTGTTCCGCCCTTCATAACCCTATAGCATCTCTTTTTGCCTTGTAAAAAAGTAGTATCATGTAGAGGTTCCAGATGCATTTCATAGTCTTAACCCATGAGTTCACTTCCTTCAAGTAGGATCCAAAATTTTAACCCATGAGATCACTTCCTTCAAGTAGGATCAATTTTCATCCTTACAAGCACTGCAGCGTCCCTACAATCACATGATCAAAACTCAGATGATTGGCAACTGACTCATATTTATGAGGGTTGCCGTGTCCCGGGGTCACATGATCACTTTTTGCAACCTTCTGACAGCAAAGCCAATGGAGAAGGCAGATTCATTTCACAACTAGGTAACTAACTTACAGCTGCAGTGATTCACAATAATAATAATAATATAATAATAATAATATTAATAAAAAAGTTGGAATGGACCTTGGAGGTCATCTAGTCCAACCCTCTGCTCAGGCAGGAAGCCCTATACCATTTCACTTAACAACTGTGGCATGACAGGTCATAAAATAGGGCAAAACTCATTTAACAACTGTCTCACTTAGCAACAGGAATTTTTGGCTCAATTGTGGTTGTAAGTCGACAACTACCTGTACGAAAGCCTAGGACAGGTAAACCTCCATGTAGACATGAAGCCTCTGAGATTAGTAACCTTCTTAAAGGAAGGTGAGACATAAATGCAATGAACAAGCAAGCGTGCCTAGGCCTTGTACAAAATGGTGGCTTCAGTGAAGATTGTCTTTGGCACTCCTCTCCATTCGTGTTCGGTTTTTGAGTGTTGCTTTTCCATTATTTTCTAATGGAAAATTTACATGCACGACTACTCCCTGTCCTCCAAGATAATACATTTCTCTGCAAGGAAATGATCACCAACATTTGCACAAAAAAAGATGCTGACGCTGAATTTTTCCCTGAATATTAAAAAAGGAACGAAATACTGATAGCAATTCCGCTCATGAAAATCATAGTTGAACAGAAAGACAGTTGTTCAAACCAAGGAGAGCAGTAATTATTGCTTCATATTTATTCTCAGTTACTACTATCTGTTCACATCCACACGGTCTCAGAACACTCAACATATTCAGGTGTTCCTCTAGGAATTTGACTAATCCCCCTTTAAAGCTATCCAGATCAGCAACAGTAAATACATTTTGTAACAGAGAATTTCACTGGCTATATACTCCTTAAAGACCCTCATTTAACCTGCTTTGAATCTCCAAACACCAATCTGTCCAATGCCCTGGATTCTAATTTCATGAGTGAAAAAGACTCAAAAATTTCTAACCACTTTTTAATGCAAAAGGCATCAGGTTAGGAAAAATTGTTGTCACCAATATTTCCTCTTTCCCCCCCAAACTATAAGAAACTTTGTTCTCTTCTCTCATGCAAAATAACTACAGTTCCTGGATTCTTTATGTTGCCCTTTTTAAAAACCCTTTCCATCAATACAGATTTCCAAAGGAAGATGTATGGATTGTACTACTTGTTTCAGATGTTCAATAGCTAATTGAGCATGTGATGAGAACATAGGCTGTATTTCAAGAGTGATGGTGGTCCACAAGTCAGGGATCTCAAACAATTCCCTGGTCCCAACAGAAGAATATTTGTAGCTCAGGGTTCAACTGTTGAGTTCTTGGTGCTCTCTGAGCGTGGTTGTTTTCTTTGCATTTCATTGGGTAATGAAACATCTGCCAAACAAACAAACAAACAAAAAACCACCAAGCCCAAAGAGCACCAAGGACCTGTAATTACTTGATTATTTATTCCTATACTTAATTTTAATTTTTAATACCTCCAACTCAACTGGAAAAGTATTTCTGGAGGTATTAAAAATCCACAGTACAGATTGTGCACTTTGAGGACAGAAAAGGGAATCATAAAATCCAGCCTTCTCTTCAAGGTTAAACCCTCCCCAAATTAACATTCCCCTTGCCATCTGCATTCAGAGATATGATCCAAAGAACAGAAGGTTTGACGGAGAAGCAAAACAATTCAACCAGCCACCTAACTCTTGACATCCACAACATCAATGCTAACGTTGTTTCTGGGCAGCTAACCACCATTCACTTATCCTCCCAAGCTCTGCAGCTTGGCAAAGAGACATTACTGCCTTCATTTTATAAGTGAAGCAGGAAAGAGACTTAGCTACAGCCAAGGAATGAGTCTGTTTGGAGTTGTAAGCAATAATAAATCAAAGGCAGGCAATTTAAGGAAGTACACAGACACCCTCACGGGACCACACTTCATCCACAGTAGACTAGGATAACTAATTTCCTCCATTTAAAACCCTCCTGCCAATTCATTATTTCATGTCATTATTTCCTAAATCCACCGCTGTCAATCTTTTTTTTTTAAGATTCCAATTTTAAAGAAAGATGAAGGTGCTAATGTATGTAACCCAAAAATAAATAAATAATCAACCTTTGTCCTCTCTACCATTTCTGTCATAAAGCCCACTAAACAGATTTTGGATGCTCTATGCTCACACCCAAGCATTTAATTTCTATGCAGAAAGTAAAGGGAAGACTTCTTGCATTGCCCAGGGTAAGAAAAGCATGTAGAAAAAAGACAAATATAGATCACTAACAATTCAATTGTGCATTTTCGTAATGGCATTACTGGGAACTCTTAAGATAATTCTTAGATGATTTAGATAGAGTCATGCGGAGTTGAGTGGCAAGGGGTTCATCAAGTCTCCTTGATAGTCTCCACGTGACACTGTGTATGCCAAGGACATGTTGGGTTGCATTCACAGCTTTCCATTAAGATGTACTCTTGAAATTACTAAGTGGACCCACCTACCTTTGTAAGCTGTCTTCCAGAAAAAAAAAAACTCCCCCAAAGCACGGTAAAGTTATACTAAAAACCTATTAAAGATCCAGTTATGGGCCCAGAAACAGACACTGCAGAGTCCAGCAAGCTGTACCATAAAATCAATTATACAAGCCCAGCAAATGATGTCCCAGACAGCCTGTCTAGATAGAGGCTAGCCTAGTATTTTTCGACCTTGGCATCTTGAAGGTGTGTGGACTTTAACTCCCAGAATTCCCCAGTCCACACCATCTTCAAGCTGCTAAGGTTGACAAACACCGGGCTAGACTGAGGGCCACAGTCAAAATATCCCCTTTCTCAATACCTTTCCACTTACAGTCAAACGGAGGGGAGAACCCGCAAGAGGATTTCAGGTAAAGAATATAAATAGGTAATGTAAGCCACTCTCTGCTTCTAATGGAAAAAGTGTTGGACTCTAATCCTATTTCACATTCACATCACTTCTTTTTTTCTTCCCCAGAGTTATTTGCAACACCCTGGGCAAAGGGTGAAATTTTTGCCACTGTGCGAAGGCGGAGAGGAGGACAAAATCAGGGAAGCAGATTGTTGTGGGTGTCAAAGGAGGGCAGATCACACTGTACGCCCAAAAAGATGTGGTGAAGTTTCCCCCCACACACACACACACCCCAAGATGGTTGGGCTGGAATTCTTAAGCTTCCTGGCATTGTTCAGGCTTTGCAGTCCAATTAACATCCGCTTAACCTCGTCCTTCTCTCTGCACAAATACTGTGCACAAACACTCCACTCTCACCCCACTGGGAATCCTGATCCTATATGCTCCCCTTTCTCAACCTGGGGTTTTGGGATGTTTTCAACTGCAACCCCCACAATCCTTTGTTATTTCTTTATGCTAACTGGAGCCTGATGGGCAAAGGGACCAATTTGCTTACTTTCTGCCCCAGATGCCCAGTTCAAAAAACCCCAAGCTCCCCCATAAGGGACGAAGGTTCCCACACACTCTGCCACCGCCGACAAATGACAACTGTGATGATCCCCTACTACGCAAACCCCGTTGTGACTTGAAGCTCCCCAACCCAGCCGGCCTTTCCCCTTCTCATGGCCCGAGTGGGCAGCGCAGCGCACTCCTCCCCGGCGACTCCAAGGTCAGCCTCCCGGTTCGGATCTTTGCTGCATCTGCGGATCCTCGCAGTCTACTTGTGGCCCCACGCCCCCGCACCCACCCCAGACTTATTCAGCCAGGCCAGGCCAGGCCAGGCGGAGAAGACGGAAAACCCGAAGCCCGCCACAACTACCGCGAGGCTCCTCGCCTCCAGCGGCGGAACTGCCTGAGAGGCGCAGGTGGGGTTCACACTTTTCTCAGCCTGGAGTCCTACAAATGGCTCGGACTACAAGTCCCATCTTCTTCAGGCGGCTAGCCGGAAGGCGCCAAGCGGGAGCCAGCAGTCACAAGGCAAGGGGCGGAGGGTCTGCCTTCAAGCGCCAGAGCTCGGCGCCCCCGAGAACACACCAACGCGTTGCTCCTCCGACGGGAAGATTCCTCCGTCTCTCTCCCCCCCCCCGCTTCTCCTCCAACGTGCACCGGCGAAGAGTACCTCTCGGCCGGAGAAAACGACCCGCGCCAACCGAGGGAGGCTCTTGGCTCGGCTTCCGAAGCGCTCCTCGAGGCTGCCGCTACTTGGGTGGCTCGCCTCGCCACGCCGTCTAAAAAACTCGTGGGAGCCGCAGACCTGGCCTCGTTCGGCTCGGGCGTTCTCCTGTTGCCAGCCGCCGCCTCCAGATCGAGGCGTGAGGGAGAAGGACGGGAGGGGCTACTCACCTGGGGCCGGGGCTTGGCGTTTCAGCGGCGGCGGCGGGCGCGCGAGCCCGGTTGCCGCATTTCCTTGGAGCAGCAGCCCGGGGACTCCCGCTTGCCATCATCAGTAGCAGCAGCAGCAGCAGCATCGCCGTCTTGCCGTCGCCTCCTCCTCCTCCCAGCGCCACCTTCCAGTTCGTCGGGCTTCGTTCCCGCTTGGTCCAGACCTTGCAGCCAGCGACGGGCTCGTAGCCGCGCCGCGCGCCACTGCCTGTCTCCACATCTGGAACCTGGACGCGCGCGCACGGTTTAAAAAAAAAAAAAGAAGGGGGGGGGAAGCGAAAGACAAAATCGGGAACCCGTCGCGCCCCGCAGGTGGACGGCCCCGGGGCGCCCCGTGAGCGAATTGCCTCGCGCCTGCTTTTAGCTGTGGGGAGGGGGGGGCGAACCGCTGATTGGACAAGAACTCCAGCTAGGCACGTGCTGCTCTGCAGCCCTCACCTCTGCCCTCCCGGACTGTTCAAGGGGTGTGTTGTGTATGTGTGTGGAAAGGGAGGCGCCCCCCAGAGGGGGGACATGTTCGGTGGATTTATCTCGTCACCTGCAGGGGACGCTCGAGGTGTAGAAGTATCTGGAGGGCTTCAGGATTCCGGGTACGAAGCATAGTTCTGCCCCTGCGGCAGCCGTGTCCACCAGTAACTCTCCACTGAGGATGGAAAAACCCAATAGTTGTGCAGAGTTCTGAAAAGTTTGGACTGTGGAACTGACCCATTTGGATTCAGATCTGCTCAGGAAGTGAACCCAGGCTCAGGAACTGTCAGCCTAAACTATTGCTGTGTATTTACAGGTGGTCCGTGATTCCTTCTGCTACTGAAGTTTTGGTAAACCACTAAGTGCAAGTTTGCGTGGATTGTTGCAGCACAGGCAGCTGGCAAGTTGTCTTGCATGTGTGGATGCCAATTGGGGGAGGTGCCGGGCTTCAACCAACCCCAGCTTTTGCTTAATAACGGAAGGAAACTGATCAAGGCGAGATTCATCCTAAAAATAAGGAGAAATTTCCTGACAGTGAGAACAATCAACCAACAGTTTGCCTTCAGATGTTGTGGGAGCTTCAACACTGGAAGCTTTCAAGAAAAGACTGGAAAGTCTCCTGCTTGGTCAGGGGGTTGGACTAGATGACCTATAAGGTCCCTTTCTACTCGATTATTCTAATTCTAATTCTGATTTTATCTCACAGTGGTAGGGTTTGGGCATGATTGCATACAGGCCCCAACAGAGAAGCGTCATAACACACAGCAAGCAAAGGAGCAACAAGCTTACAGTTTATTCTTCTGAAGGAAAAAAGGAGGATTACCACTTAGTATAAAACTGAAGGAGTGAAAAGCATACTTTTGTGGCTAGTGGATGGATACTTAAAGGCCAAAATATTGTTTTGCTCCTCAGTTGCCAGAAAGAGCAGTCTATCTGATTGGCTATCAGTTCTCTGTTGACTCACAAGAGAAACTTCTTGTTGTGCCATATCTGTTATTGGACGTTGGAAATCATGTTGGCGATCCTGTTTTTATCAGCAGCCGCACAAAAAAGTGCTGCTGAATTTTGTCCAAACCAGTCCCTTAGATTTTGAAGCCACAATGTTCTTCTTCTGCCTGGACCTCATTTGCCTTCTATCTTTCCCTGGAGGATTAAATGGAGTATGCTGTATTTTTCTGGGTGTCGCATCATATGTCTGAAATATTCTAATTTTTGTTTTTTAATTGTTTTGATGATTTCCCTTGGCTTTCCCAGGCGGCTGATCACCTCCTCATTTCTGATCTGATCTGATCACCTCATTTCACAAGAGAAACCTGCTATTCTAAAACATTAGAAGGCCCCCATTCCAGTCTTGCTTCATTTTGTGAGATCAGAAAACATGGAGGCTGAAACAGTGGATGATCTGGAAGTGCCCTCAGCAACTTTAAAATGTGTGGCCTTCAACTGCCAGAATTCCCTAGCTAGCACGCTGGCTGGAGAATTTCGGGAGTTGAAGCCTACACATCTTAAAGCTGCCAAGTTTGAAAAACACTGTAATGTGTGAAACCTCAGAGGAATGTATTGTTACTAAAAGGAAAATACTGTGGATCACAGTAATTACTTCTAAGGTTATGAACGGTTGCACTTACTGGAAGTTGAACTCCACACATCTTCAGCTTGCCAAAGTTGAGAAAGGCTGTTCTAGAAGAACTGTGGGATAACCTTGCTAACTCTTGGTCCTGGGATTTTGAGTGGATGATGTTTCCAGGAAAAGTTTGTAATTGTGCAAATGCCTTTACAGCAGAGGTCCCCAACCTTTTGGGCACCAGGAACCGGTTCTGTGGAGAGAGGTTTTTCTGCATCTCACAGATGGGGCTTTGCTTGTTTGTGTGGCCCGGTTGCCGGCATGCTGCGCCCCGGTACTGGTCCACGGACCGGGGGATGGAGACCCCTGCTTTATAGAATTTCATAGCAGTCCAAGTAATTATTCCTTCTTTGCCCACTGCTTCTTCCCTTTTCTCTCTTCTTGTGATAAAATAATTGTTAGGATTGAGAAGGCAAAACAACTGTCTCTTGAGCAACGCAAGAACGCCTCACCACAACCACAGCAAAAGACAGGGAAAAAAAGGCCCAGGATAGCTTTTGAGGGTACAGCAACAGAAAAACCATTTCTATCCCTTTTGGTCAACTTGTTCCTTGCTGCATCTCCTGGAAGGATGGTGGAACGTCTCAGAAGTGAGACGACACCTGGAAACACCTAGATTCTCATCCCCACTCAGTATGACCTCCCTTAGGTGACCTTGGGTGAGCAGTGCTCAAGTGAACTCTTAACACAAACATGCGTGGAAATGTATGAAATCATTAATGAATGCGATTTGTAGGCCATGCGGTGTATTTCTGCTTGGTTGATATAACGGACAGAAATAACACTGCTGCGGTCCTATAAGAGCCAGCTCCCTTAAATGTAGTACATGAATTCTGGCTGTACTTCTCCAAGTAATGTCCTAGAAAGAATGGAGAATTTTTCTTTCTTAGGAAAATTGTTTCTTAATGGCTTTGTGGAATGTCTGGTTTATGTCTGTATTTCTTTATTGGGAACTAATGATTTGGAAAGATGTGCAACGGTGTTGGGATGAAAAGCTTGGGAGGGGAAACCCATCCATCTTTAGAAAATGATGCATTTTCTTCTTTCCCAGCCCTTGCAATAAAGGCTGGCATAGAACTGGGCATCTGCAAAGAAATCCGTTGTGGAAACAAATTAAAAAGAAAAAAAGGGTATGCGAGACAGGGCGAGAGCTTCAGGCATGTGCTGAAGATACATCTGTGGAACTTTGCCGGGTAGCAGATACACTGACTTGTAAAAATGAATATTTATTTATATTCCGAATTTCTTAACTGCCCATCTCCTTCAGAATATCTCTGAGCATGAAAGAAGTTAAAAGAATGAGCACTTTTTGTAGCTGAAACTTGAACAGAGATAATTAGTGCCCAGATTGGTGGTGCTTGCTGAGAACTGACAACCAATCAGAACACACCCTTCCTGACCAATAGCTAAGCAGAGATGTCCCACCCAGGCCGAGGTCAGCATTTGTCCAGAATAGGTAGTCCTTCACTTAAGACCACAATTGGGACCAGAATTTCCATTGCTAAGCAAGACAGCTGTTAAGTGAGTCACTCCTGATTTTATTACCATTTTTGCCACCATTGTTAAACAATGTAAAAAAGATGTTGAGACTCTAGAAAGAGTGCAGAGAAGGGCAACAAAGATGATTAGGGGACTGGAGGCTAAAGCATATAAGGAAAGGCTGCTGGAATTGGGTATGTCTAGTTTAATGAAGAGAAGGACAAGGGGGGACATGAGAGCAGTATTCCAATATCTCAGGGGTGCCACAAAGAAGAGGGAGTCAAGCTATTCTCCAAAGTGCCTGAAGGCAGGACAGGAAGCAATGGGTGGAAACTAATCAAGGACAGAAGCAACGTAGAACTAAGGAGAAACTGACAGAACAATTAACCAATGGAACAACTTGCCTCCAGAAGCGGTGAATGCTCCAACACTGGAAGTTTTTAAGAAGAGACTGGACAGCCATTTGTCTGAAATGGTGTAGGGTTTCCTGCCTGAGCAGGGGGTTGGACTTGATGACCTCGAAGGTCCCTTCCAACTTTATTATTATTATTAAATCACTGCAATTGTTAAGCGAATCATGATGTCATTAAGGGAATCCAGCTTGCCCTGTTGATTTGGCTTATCAGAAGCTGGCAGGGAGGATCACTAATGGCGATCACTTGACCCCGGAAGGCTGCACCTCTCGTAAATGCATGCTGGTTGCCAAGTGCCTAAATGATGACTGTGTGATTGTGGGGTGTTGTGATGGTCATAAGTGTGAGGACCAGTCAGGTTATTTTTATCAATGCTGTTGTAGCTTTGAATGGTCAACTAACTGAATGGTTGTAAGTCAAGTACTGTAATTTATATGCCAGAAACCAATCTCTCTTTCAAAAGTAAAAAAAATGCACTGAAAATGTCCACTTTTGTACCATTTTTCCCGCAGATATATAATATTTTGTCCCACTTATTGTCTTGCTGTTACATGGGTCAGGAGCTGTGAGGCGGGCAGGTCAGACATCGTCACCAGTGGAATGAAATGCAGCATCATTAGGCGGTATCATCAGAAATTCCTCCTTTGCAGAAATATACCTTGGGTGCCAATTGCTCCTGGATTGGGAAGCCCTATTCATGCCCCTAGTTACTCCCCTAGTAATAGTGTCTAGTCTACTGCAATGTGCTGTATGTGGGGCTGCCACTGAAAACCACATGGAATGGAATGGAGTGGAGTGGAGTGGAGTGGAATAGAATAGAATAGAATAGAATAGAATAGAATAGAATAGAATAGAATAGAATAGAATAGAATAGAATAGAAGCTGGAAGGGACCTTGGAGGTCTTCTTGTCCAGCCCCCTGTTCAAGCAGGAGAACCTATACCATCTCAGACAAGTGACTATCTAGTTTCTTCTTAAAAACCTCCAGTAATGGAGCACTCACGATTTTTGGAGGCAAGCTGTTCCACTGGTTAATTGTTCTGTTATGAAGTCTCTCCTTAATTCCAGGTTGCTTCTCTCTTTGGTCAGTTTCCAACCATTGTTTCTTGTCCTGACCTCTGGTGCTTTGGAAGTTGATGCAGCCATGTAACACCACTGCTTTGTGAGCACACCAGTTCCTTATAAATTTCTGGGTGCAATTCAAAGTGCTGATTATCCCCTACTGGTATAATCTCTTCCTGGTATATAGCTGGGTTATTTACAGGACGGCCTGTCTCCAATTTTTTTTGCTCTGTCAGCGAGATCAGGTGTGCTTCAGGACCCTTCCACGAAACCGTGCCGCCTGGTGGATCCAAGAAGTTATGCTTTCTCTGTGGCAGTGCCTGCTCTCTGGAATATCATCCCACCCACACACACACCCCAGATTCAGATGGTCCCCCGTCTTTTGTCCTTCCTCAACAGTCTCAAAACCTGGTGCTTTCCCTAAACATTGGGCCAGATCTTGGAGAATCTAAGAATGAGCTCTGTGTTGGTTGGCTTCAGTTGCTCCTGTTATTACTTCTGTTACTCTGCTAACTTGTCATTGTTTATGTTCCAAAGGTTTATTAGATCATATTGTATTTTTAGTTTCCCGTTTTCATGTTTTCTTTAAATTATATAAGCCACCCTTGGTTGCTGTTGCAAATGAGGCACCCACATATATCAAGCAGGTAAGAAAAAAACTGGGCTGCATTAACAGAGGGATAGAATCAAGATCACGTGAAGTATTAATGCCACTTTACAATGCCTTGGTAAGGCCACACTTGGAATACTGCATCCAGTTTTGGTCACCGCGATGTAAAAAAGATGCTGAGACTGTAGAAAGAGTACAGAGAAGAACAACAAAGATGATTAGGGGACTGGAGGCTAAAGCATATAAGGAACGGTTGCTGGAATTGGGTATGTCTAGTTTAATGAAGAGAAGGACGAGGGGGGACATGAGAGCAGTGTTCCAATATCTCAGGGGCTGCCCCAAAGAAGAGGGAGTCAAGCTATTCTCCAAAGCACGTGAAGGCAGGACAAGAAGCAACGGATGGAAACTAATCAAGGAGAGAAGCAACCTAGAACTAAGGAGAAACTTCCTGACAGAACAATTAACCAGTGGAACAACCTGCCTCCAGAAGCTGTGAATACTCCAACACTGGAAGTTTTTAAGAAGAGACTGGACCGCCATTTGTCTGAAATGGTATAGGGTTTCCTGCCTGAGCAGGGGATTGGACTAAATGACCTCCAAGGTCCCTTCCAACTTTATCATTATTATTAAGTCCTCCTCCGCAAAACATATAACTGCAGCAATTCGGCAATAGGGGGTTAAGTATGATGGAAAAGACATAAGAGTGTTAAATGGCTGCTGAGAAGTTCATTTTTTTTCTTTGAGAGATTGGAATCCATGGCTGGTTATGGCGGGGTTTTTCCTTCTGGCAACAGCCTACAATCTTCTTGACAAGGTTTTTCAGAAGTGGGTTGCCCTTGCTTTCTTCCCAGGGCTAAGAGAGAGTGACTGGCTCAAGATCACTCAGCTGGCATTATAGCTAAGGCAGGATAAGGTCTCCTGGTTTTTATTTCAAAATTAATCTTTGACATTATAAACTCAATCAGCACCCTTGAAATGCAAGGAGCAGGGGGAGGATATGTATCTGATATGGCTATCATAAAGATTAGAAAATAAGCAATTGAAATGCTTTCAATACTTATGCAAATGTTAAGTATTATCAACGTACAATATAATGGCTGAGTGCATGTTTGAACATAATTATACATTTAGCCATTATCCTGCTAAGGCATTTAAAAGCTGTAAATGGTTTTTCAAGGGCTTACCGTATTAGGGACTAGGTTTATTAGGCCCAGCTGAAGTTCTATATTTATTTAAACCTGGAGAAAAAGATGATATTGCTGGCCAGCGGTATATATCTAAGATAGGTGATTTTTTAATATATAAAAGGGGTTGTAGCTTAGGTATCAATCATATATATATATATGTTTTCTGAGGTTTTCGCGGGTGTTTGTATGTAGATCTTTGGTTGTTCGGGTTTTCTCCCGCGTAAAATTGGAAGTGTCTTGGCGACGTTTCGACAAAGTCCCATTCGTCATCTTCAGGCTGGTGTTTTCAGCTTCGTGCTTCGAGGAGCACAAAGCTGAAAACACCAGCCTGAAGATGATGAATGAGACTTCGTCGAAACGTCGCCAAGACACTTCCAATTTTACGTGGGAGAAAACCCAAATAACCAAAGACCTACATATGTATATATGTATCAATTATATATATATTGATATTTTTATTTCATTGATACCTAAGCTACAACCCCTTTCCATGTGCACCCATTCATTCATATGGTGCCTTCCAGATGTGCTTCACTCTAATTCCTGCAATTATATCTAGCTAAGTCAGAGGTCTTCAAACTTGGCCCTTCTATGATTTGTGGACTTCAGCGTGCCTGGCTGAGGAATTCTGGAAGTTGAAGTCCGCAAGTCATAAAAGGGCCAGGTTTGAAGACCCCCTGAGGTAAGTTGTTCAATGTCTCTGTTTGTTGGGGGTGATATGGGCTGTCCAGATTGGGAAGTTTAATCTCTTCAACACACACACACAAATTGTTGGCTTTGTAGTTCTATCTTCCTCTCTTTCAGTTTGTTGGGACACTTATTATACCCACCAAACTTCATCCACTCTTAGTTGCTTTCCCTCTCTAACCTCCATGGCAGTAACTCCAAGAAGCATTAGGGCTGCAAAGGGGCATGCCAAGTGCTTGCCTTCATCATTTTTTCCTTCAGCAGGTTTTAATCCCTCGCCCCTTTTTTACTCTAACACCCAGCCTGATGAGCTCAATATTCTTTCCTTTGTGTTGGATTACAAGCCGTGGCATCCCCACATCCCAAACATGTGCCCTGTGCATTTGACACCTGGGCTGATGGGAACTGCAATCCAGGGAATCCAGAGGGAGAATAGGTTGAGAAAGGCTGGGTTAAAGGGAGCTGCGTTTTTGCCATCCAGCCTTGCCTTTTTGCCATGACAAGTCAATGCAGAATTATTTAGATTCTCCCCCCCCCTTCATTAACATATCACCGTCATCCTGTCCCTCCTCAACCAAAATGAATACAACAAAGTAAGACAGCAATAAACCTGACCGATGTGCTTTGCGTGCTTATTTGTTCTGCTTGGCAAACGGAGCTGTTGCATTATGTAAGGCGGCTGTAAAGACATCGTGTTTAGTGGGGTAGAAGCCTTGTTGAGAGGTTGGCCATAAAATGGCACAAAAATGCAAGAGAAGGCAGAGAATTCCCCTTATGGGTGGTATTTCAGCTGAGTGTGGAAGCCAGCAAGGAAATAGCTGCAGATACAGCTGTATTCAGCCACAAGGGAGTCACCAGGCCAGCCACAGAATTTACTGTGGTACACCCAAAACGTGGGGATTGTCCACCCTTGCTATAGGGCAGGGGTCTTCAAACTTGGCCCGTTTATGACTTGTGGACTTCAACTCCCAGAACTCCTCAGCCTGCGTGCCTGGCTGAGGAATTCTGGGAGTTGAAGTCCACAAGTCATAAACGGGCCAAATTTGAAGACCCCTGCTATAGGGGAAAGACATTGCAATGATCTAAAATGTTGAAAATACCTAGGGTGCCTTATGTCAGACATGTGCAATCTGGGAATCCAAGCCCCCCCTCCTCCCATCCCCATGTTTTAGGTGCAACCCTCTCCAAGAGTCTCTGCCCAATAAGGCTATTATGATAGATGTAATGCAGGGTAGCACTGTGGAGCAACAACTATGGCCTCTTTATCTCCTGTGAACTTCAAGTCCCAGAATTCCTGAGCCAGCAGGACTCAGGAATTCTGGGAGTTGAAGTCCACTGGTTGTAAAGAGGCCATAGTTGCCCACCCTTGCTCCATAGTGCTACCCTGCGTTACATCTATCACAGACTTGGTTTTTGTTGTTGTTAAGAAGAGAACAAACTTTAATTTTCTTAAACTCATGAGACACCAATAGGTAAGAACTGTGGCCACTTTTTAAGACTGTCTCCATTGGCATAAGGTTTTCTGAGAAATACTGCTAGGAGTTTCTGCTCACTTTGATGGGTGCGGAAGACGGAGTGTCTACAATCATCACTCTTAAACGTGATGCACTCCAGATAGGATGAGCCTATAATTTCTTAAATTCTCAGCCTTTGGGCCTGTCGAGAGTTTCAGGAAAAAGAGTACCCATTCATCTGGAGAGTACCAAATGGGGAAAGTTTCTGTAGGAGTAATAGCTTAACACGCTGAAAAGCTGGGCTTCTGCTGCCATCTTGTGCTCATGGTCTGTGAGAGCCGTGTATAAAATGGGTAGCTGTTTTACACTTTCTTTGTTGAATTGCCTCGAAATCAAACATTGGGGATTCCTTCCTAAAGGGACCACTGACTGATCATTTGCTTTTAGCCACCCATTTATTATTGACAATTGTACACCTCTCTTCGAAGATGGTAGAGGACAGGAAGACCTGGAGGAACGTTGTCCATGGGGTCGCGATGGGTCAGACACGACTTCGCAATTAACAACAACACACCTCTCTTCAGTTTTTATCCAAAGAACTGTAACACAAGCCCCCCCCCCCACACACACACACGCTTCCGATCTGGTGTCATTGCTAATCCAGGCAACCGGTAAAACTATATGCCGTTTGCCTAATAAAATATTTATGTCCTGTCATGTCGGCATATTTCCTTCTGCTGTAAGCAAATGCTTCCTTAGAAGCTGGAACTCTGCACGATCCAGTTTCTAACTGATCAAAGGTGTCGGTGGGGGCTCCCTACTTGCAGAGAAATGCTTTGTTCTTCCTTCATCTCCTTAGAGTGACTTGTTGCAAGATCAAGTCACCAATTCTCACACGCAACTAGAGCAGAGTGCGGGAGCTGAGCAGCATTTCTCTTGCAGCTGCAGGTAGTCCTTGACTTAGAACCATTCATTTAGCGACCAAGGCGACAGGGACACTGAACACAGTGACTTACGATTTAACGGTCCTTGCACTTACGGCCATCCCAGGATCCCCCCAGTCACGCGATCAAAACTCAAGACGCTTGGCAACCGGCACGTGTTGATGACGTTGCAGTACAGGTAGTCCTCGACTTAACGGCCACAACTGAGGCCAAAATTTCTGTGGCTAAGTGAAAGATTTGTTAAGTGAGCTTTGCCCCATTTTACAACCTTTCTTGCCCCAGTTGTTAAGTGAACCGCTGCAGCTGTTAGGTTAGTAACATGGTCGTTAAAAGGAATCTGGCTTCCACCATTGCTTGTCAGAAAGTCGCAAAAGCTGGTCCCGTGACCCTGGCACACTGCAACGGTCAGTTGCCAAGCTTTTGAATTTTGATCATGTGACCACCGGGATGATGCAAAGTGTCAATGCTGCAAATATTGTATATTCTTGCTTTTGACAATATGCAGAATTGTCTGGTAATTATGGGGTTAATACAGAGCAGAAGGGGGGTTGGGGGTAAAGCCCGGGAAAGAAAGAGGAAGAAAACATTTGACCTTCACACTAATTGGATAATGTGAGATATGATGGCTAACTTAGGGAGGGAACATGCTGATAATTTAACTGCTCAGAGGAAGAGAATTTAGATCCTAGCATCCCTCCGTTGTGCCTGTGCCGACATTTTGTAACAATAAAAGACTTAGGAAAATAATGCCTGGAAGTTCTTTGAAATGTTTCACTAGCCGGAACCATAACATTGGTTATGGTTGTGGGGAAATGGTGATATGTCCTTTTTTTCAGTGCTGTTGCAACTTCGAACGGTCCCTAAGCAAACCGTTGTAAGTCGAGGACTACCTGTATTCTGGAGCCATGCGATCACCCTTTGTGACCTTCCCAGCTGGCTTCCAAAGAAATCACGTCAATGGGAAAAGCTGATTTGCTTAATGACTGATTCACTGATTTACTTAACAGCAGTCATTCACTTAATAATCTTGGCAAGAAAGGTCACCAAGTTGGCTTGCTTGCTTACTGTAGCAATGAAAATTCATCTCAACTGTGGTCATAAATCAAGGAATACTTGTACTTTTAAAGGCAGAGCTAGTTCAAAGCTATGATGGGCCCTGGGCTTAACAGATAGTGGGAGGATTTCTTTTTTTTTTCATCCCAAACTCTACAGATGCACACGTGCACACACAGATAGACCACAAAAGTTCATGTTTAGCTCCTCTGGAACAGTTGGTGCCCCAAAGATAGGAGGACCCCAACTTTCATGGGCTTCCCCAAGCTGGTAAGAACATAGCGGTTTTATAAGGCTTTTAGAGATGTGAAACACCAGTACAAAAGCTAGTTTGGGTTTTATCACTGTTGGCTATTTTTGCAATTCTGCAGCTGTGTTATTTTTTTGCATTTGCCACTGCCTAAAAGCTGCTCAGATTGAGGCAGCAGATAAATCAGACAAATAAATTAAACATGCTCTCAATATTCATGATGTGCCATTAGCACATCAGGTTGTATATATGAACAAACACACCAACACACCAAGGGGGACTTGGGAATTAGCCTGGCTGCCCTTTACAATACAGGTCGATGACTGGTGTTCCGCCAAGTAAGATCAATGGGGAAAGCAGATTCACTTAACAACCGTGTTACTAACTTGACAACTGCAGTGATCCACTTAACAAGTGTGGTAAGAAAGGTTGTAAAATGGGGCAAAACTCACTTAACAAACATCTCAGCCACTGAAATGTTGGGGCTCAATTGTAGTCATAGGTCAAGGACTATCTGTAGACCTGCTCTCGATATTCAAGATGTGCCATTTGCTCATAATCTTGTATCTACGAACACACACACACACACACACACACCAAGAGGGACTTGGGAATTAGCCTGGCTGCCCTTTACAATACAGGCCGGTGACTGATGTTCTGCCAAAGTGGGATCTCCAGGCCGACAGGCAGTGAATGGCGTCTCCCCTTACCTATAAGTAGAGTAGAGAGCTCTGGGAAGAATAAGCCACATTCAGAATTGGTATCCAGCACTTAGTCCTTTTGAGTTCCAAAACACCGAAGCTGCACTGGTTGGTGTTACCCAGATGAAAACAGTTCCCGTGGGGTGATTGAATAGGTTTGGACAGAAAAGAAAATAGAGTATATATGGGGGAGAAGAGACGAAGTAAAGCAAATGAGAATAAAGGGGTGCAGAGAAATAGGATGGAGATTCAAAGTTGATATTCCTCATCACTTGAATAACCCCAGTTCTCTTAGAGATATAAGGCCAATCACTGCCTTTGCCCAAGCTATCTCATAAGTCTTGCTAGGAGGATTAAAATAGGACACGTTATGTAAACCATATACATCTTGGAGAAAGGTAAGATGTAACCCTAATGAATAAATTGTAATATTTATGTATCAGAGCTGTTGAGAGCATACCCACCCAATTTTGTATTTCTGTCTTTGCAGTTGGATTTGCCCAATCAGAGATTCATGTTCCAGCCTCAACTACTGTAAACTGAGAAGCACCCTGGGTGATTGGGGTACCTGACACTACATTCCTCAAAGGGCCTTGTAGAAAAGACTATTGATGCCACCTGAAAATCACTAGAGGGACAATTCGGTAGAATTATCCAGACGTTGGCCCCAGATATTCTTTCTCACTTTCTAACCACGCACAGAAGCTGATTTCTAAGTAGGTCACTTACTTTTACCTGCTCACAGTAAAATGCGGTCCTCGACAGTCTATCTAGGTGCAGGCAGGGTGAGTCACCCATTACTTCAGAATCAGTGAAATATCAGATACTGTCTTCCTTGTTCTGCAGTGCTAGACTTTGTGAGTGATGTGGGATTGAGGCAAGGAAACGCTAAAATGACAAGGATGAGAAGGCACGTCTCCTAACTCCTTGTTAAGAATCTTCTGCTTCACCCCCCCATATCCTTATATGCCGCATTGGGAAGTACGCTGTTTCACAGGACCTCTTATCTCCAAAAACATGATAGGTCCTGGATTGTCAGCTTCATGGAGGGACCCAGTTTTCAAAAAACATAGTGAGCTATTGTTCCAGATTTTCTTTGTTGCATTCAGTAATTGTCTGTGGTAACTTTTGGGCTGCCTTTTTCTTTTTCTGTCAAAACGGGATGGTGAAAAATGGGATGCAGGACAGAGCACACTAAAAACTTTTTTTTTTTAACGCTACCTGTAATTTGTGTCATATCATAACGAAAAGTTGGACACTGAGAGAAGAAACAGGCACACGAGAAATGATGCAAAGGGTTGGTCCACCTGGTGAATAAAAAACAGTACAGGCTCGAGAGGGTGGGTGGGTGAGTGACAGCTTAACAAAGATGCCTTCAGCACAATAGAGAACATATCTTGTATTTATCATTGGAAGTCAGAACAGTATCACTTTGCATATGTAAATTGCTAAAAAATGAAAACAGAAAGAGGGAGCTGAGAATGAGGCTTAGGAGGACTGCAGGGGTGATTACAGCTTTGACCTGTGGCAGGAAATGAGAACTCAGCCCAATTTGGCACAAATGTTCATATATTACAAATACATACATTGGAGTAATGCAGAGCATGGTTGTAGCTATGTGCAAGAGAAGGATGCCTAGCCAAACAGCTTTGCTTGCTGTTTTTTTTTTCTTAAAGTCTTTGATATCTTTGTTATAGGCAGAAATTCAAAAAGGATAGTTTCTCACAATATGAGCAATTAGGATTCTAGTTAGTTGCCGTAAAAAGGATTTTCACGGTCACAATGCATTCACATTAAGGCGACACAAGATTC
Organism: Crotalus tigris; assembly: GCF_016545835.1. Lineage (NCBI taxonomy): Eukaryota > Metazoa > Chordata > Lepidosauria > Squamata > Viperidae > Crotalus > Crotalus tigris. The sequence continues at coordinate 5,141,901 of NW_024100512.1, forward strand.
CAGTTTGTTATTTTGGTGTCATTCTTGTAGCACAACTTTATCTCAGGCATCACGCATAAACAAGCCTTAATGTAGCATTGGCCTTGTTGAATTTCTGCCTGCTAGGTGGATGATAAAGCTATAGGAATTCAAACAGAAATAGATGCCTCCTTTATTAAGGAGCTTGCATGCTAACTGTTTCTCCTGTAAGATTCCCCTATACTTGTAAAGGGAGAGATGTAACCAGCAATCAAGCTATTTGAGAAATGTTTCAGATTCCCCGTCTCCTTAGGGTCCAGATATGACCTATGCAGAGAGATTTCCTTCTCCTTTTCAGATGGAGGAAGACTTCAGATGTTACAGTGACTTTAGGAAGCCTAATACCCACTTGCAATGCCCTTGACCAAGACCAAATGGCAGAGGGGGGGAATGTGAAGGCAGCATGGACAGACAGATCTAAGTGACAGAAGTGTTCTCCTCTCCCACTCCAGAAAGCAACTGCTACATGAAAATATGATAGATTCAGTGTAACTGAAACTGGACCAAAGACGTAGGAGTGAGAGACAGAGAATAATCCACGAGAAAAAGAGGCCAGAGATTAATGGAAAGCATTTGGTCCTTTTCTGTTTCTTTTGGAGAGTGGGGAGGGAGGGAAAGAATTGCAATACAGTGAGCAGGATTAGCCTGTTAATCAGCTACTGTTACATTGGCTCTATAGCTGGCTGAAGCTTTTTTTGTTTGTTTGTTTAAATCCATGCAAAGACTGAGTCCAGGAAACTAGAAGCAGCATTGGGTGAATTGGGAAACTGAACCACTGAAGCTTTTGTGATGGTGGGAAGCACTAATAAACTCTGCAGTGATGGAGGCGCCCTTACTGGAGGTTTTCAAGCAAAGACTGGACAGCCATTTGTCTGGGAGAGCATAAAGCTTCCTGCCCTGGGATTTGGAAGAGAAGATCTCCACAGCCCCTTCCTACACCCTATAGGGATTCCATGGTAGGGAATGAGTGCTCTAACCTGAGGTTTGAAAGCTAACACTGGAAGGATAGGATGAAGGGAAACCTCAAAGCAATTTTGGAACTGTAAGTGGGTTGTTTTCATTGCTTGCATCCGCACCTCTACCTGTCAGATTGACCAAATCCAATTCATAGCTTTTCGTTAATCACAAGAGCCTCACTGAAGATGGTGAGCTGAGGAGTGTAGGGAGCATAACGCAACCAAAAGTGGAACAGGGCAAGGTGTTTTTTTTCTAATTTGCAAGGGACCTTTCTCTCCCCACCCCACCCCACCACCGCCATTATGCCCACTCTCCCCTCCCTGGCCTCTCCACTTGACCTTGGGGGGTGGGGGGCGGGTCTTGTGTTATTCCTAGTGGGAGAGGGCAAGAGACATTAAATCACAGTCTCAAAAAGCGTAGCCTTCTGTGGAGGGGCTGCAGCAAGACTGTCTGGTGGTGGCAGCAACTTTGTCTCTGCTTCAGGTGTCATGTATTCCAGGTGGTGGTGGCCCCAGACAGGGGTGGTCAGCAATTGCCAGCGCTGGGGGAGAAATGAATGAGGCAGTAGCATCAATGATCAACTCAAGGCAGCACCTCAATTTGTTCAGTTTTATTTAGTCCCCTGAAAGTCATATCTTGCTTGGATTAGCCCAGTTGGGACTGGAAAGAGAGTTCTATCAAAGACTCATTTATACAATAAAAATAGGGCTTTTAAAGTATAAAATCCTCTCTCTTGGAATGAAGGCCTTTAATTAAAGTCACAGAGCGACATATGTATTTAAAACCAAAATCAGTCCACAAACATGACTCAAAAATTCTTTTTATTTTCGTTTTATGCTGTTGCCCTGAACGATCTTTTGAAGAATGGCCTGATATTCCTTAAAGGCACAAATCAATTAATCAACTAATCATTGTCCCTGAAACCCAAAGGCCTCTTTACAACTGTCCAAAAGCCACAACTAAGTGCAAAATGAGAACTAAACAATAAGTTAAGAGGCAGGATAAAGCTAGATTTTTCTGAAAGTTCTGGATAGAATTCCCGATGTATATCTTCTTTCAGTTCTTGGATCTACCAATGGTGTATCTTCTTGCATCTTGCCCTTATTTTGGCTTTTCACAATTGCAATTTCATTCTATGAACTCGAGCCAACTCTAGAAGACTCTCTCTTTCTCTGGCTAACCACCCTAGAAGTTGTTTGTGGCTATATTTAATAGACCAGCAGACTATACACAGGCAAACATCTTAACTTGCCAAATGAGGTGGCAGGTCTTGTTCATAGGCACGTTGTCAAGTTTTAGACAAGCATTTGCAAAGACTAGCACAGCTCCCTCACTGAAAAATATCTCCAATGTCACTGACCAATCATGCCGTGAGAAGGAAATATAAACTATGTTTGAACAAGGAGGAGCCAAACCACCACCCTAGCCTCACAATAGTACATTCTCACACCAGGCAGAATTCCAGGTGTCCCAAACAGACAAGCCTAACAAGCAAGATTGTTCACTGGGCTTCGGGTAGAGATGAGCTATTGACACTCACCTGTTGGAAGGTGCCCTTGCTTCGCAGAAGTTTGTAAGCGACAGTGCAGGGGATGCAAAGCATGGAGGCAAGGGCCAGCATCCAGCCAATAGCCTCCCCCCACCAGGGGTAGACATAGGTCTTGTTGTAAGTCAGTGGTTGGTAGTTTACCACGTGGAACAGGAAGATGCCCTGATTAGGAACAGAGAAAGAGAGAGCGGGAGGGAAGGAGACAGGGAGGGAAAGAGAAGAGACCAAAGTGAAGATCAAAGTAATTTCAAACTGGCTTCCTTCTAGTTTTTCAGTTTTAATGACTGAGGTATCTATTTGCAAACTGAACACTCCTTCAGCTTTCCACATTTTGTCCCACTTTTACACTTCATCCCATTCTGCTCTTTTAGACAAATTTGCTTTTTATAATGTTATTTTTAATTTCTGAAGCAGACATCTTGTAAAAAGTTGAAAAATTATTCCAGTCAGGGAAGGAAAGAATTTCTGACATCTAGCTCTGACCTCAATAAATATTAGATACAAAGTGTTCTTTTTCTGCTCCTAGGAACTGTATCTGAAAATGCTAGGTGCTTTGAACTCACTTTTTTTTCCCCTTTGGCTTAAAAGATGTATTTCTTACCCTTTAGTAATACACTGTTAGACTGTTTTTAATGTGTTATTTTTATGCTGGTCTACGAACAGAATAAAGATTTGGTTGAATATATTTGCCTCTGTGTTACACACATTGTACCTATCTTCAGCAGCAGCAGAAGAGAATACCATAATTTATAATGCGTATTTTCGTATATGCATTAGATTGTAATACTGTTTGAACTATTTGGTAATTCACGTTGACTTATCTTTTCTGAGGTTTAGGGAGAAAGAGAATTCCCCCCCCCCCGGAAAGCAAGGCAATTCCTGTGTTCATTGAAACAGGATGATTTTCAAATAGGTTCACGAAAAGAGGAATATTATGCATTTGCACCAACATAGTACTGTCAGTTGTGACACATCTTTTGAAGTGAGTGCAAGTAGCAGTGTTGGATACATGGGCAGAGGAAGAGGAGTGAGCTTGTTAAGCCTGCCAGCCATCGCCTCTTTTTAGGTTTTACTTTGTATTTTTTGACTAATTCCAATTTCAAAATGTCTGGAAAGCATGCCATCAATTTTTAGCAACAGAAGAGGCTTTGAGGCTCAAAGAATTGTTTTTTTTTGGGGGGGGGGTGAATGACTCCTAGGTTACCCATCCCCAGAGTAGATTGTAGAATACATTCTTAGGTAAAGAGGAACATTAGACAGGAGCAGAGAATGTGTCACTACAGTATCTGTATGCAATGGGAAAATTGACCTGTCAATATGTAGGAATAACCTCATGCCATTTTAGCAGTCAATCAGTCAGTCAGTCAGTCTGTTTTATGTCTTTCCCACATCTGCACATGTAAAAATCCATTCAAACTGTGTTCAAGGGCTTGTTTTTAAATGCAATGTTCTCCTAAATCAGTGATGGCGAATCTTTTAGAGACCGAGTGCCCAAACTGCAACCCCAAACCCACTTATTTATTGCCAGGTGGGCGTGGCCCACTAGGTGGGCATGGGTGTGGCCAAGGTGGGCATGATCACCTCAAAGTTGCTCGTGGGGAGGGACGCCTGTGTGGGCCCGGCAGGGTTGGGGGAGATACAGGGGGGTCTCTGGCAGGTGGGGCGGTGAGCAAGAAGCTTGTCCTGCGGGGTGAGGCGAGACAAGGTGAGGCAGGGCGGGGGTCCATTGCCACAGGCCAATGTGAGGCAGGGGCTGGGGCAGCTGCTGCCTGACACCAACGGCCCCTGCACACAGAGGCCAGTGAGCGCATGGGTGCTGGGATGCATCCAGCCATGTGGGACCTCGGCGAGTTAGCAGGCGGCTAGTTGAAGAGGGACGGTTGCCATCTCTGGGGCATCGCGCGTGTGCCCACAGAGAGGGCTTTGGGTGCCACCTCTGGCACGCATGCCATAGGTTCGCCACCGCTGTCCTAAATTATATTGTGTATTTCTGAGCCCTCCTGGATTATCATAATGGACTTCTAAATGTATCTTATACTAAAATGTGCATTTCTCAAAGCCTTTTGGTCCATTCTGTAAGCAAGAATTGTAAGTACTGCAAAATTCAGGGCGACGCACCATCCAGAGGCAACATATGTTTCAATGAAGACACTGTTCTGGGAATTTCAAAGCAGGTCAATTCCCACCAGAATTCATAAAAATGTAACTGCTACTGGATATGATACAGATATCCAGGTTATTTTTAAAGAAGCAGGGGAAGGCTGTAGTCAAAAATAGGACGGGCTGTTCTTTTTTTCTTTGTTGGTTTGCTGTAATGCAGAACAAGCTTTTACAGCAATTTTTCTCAGCTCAAGCTCTCACTATGGCTAGCCAGCATAGTGGGTAATCAAGCACATCTGAAGGGCAGCAAACTGAGGACAGTAGACAAAGAAAACTTTGGGAATGAACTCCAGCCTCACCAGCTGAGTGCAATAACAGGGTTCTTTTCTTAAAAATAGACCTGAACATGCCAATGAATAAATAAATAAACCTATCTTCCCTTCCCCCCCCTGAAAAAAGGAAAGGGGGGGGATTTGCTGTCCAAAGGTTGCTTCCTAGGATACATAAAAAAAGACTTCTTATATTGATTCAGATTCTGGTATCAGTATAGACTGATAAATGATTAAAAGGATATTTTTAAAAATGGTGAGTTTGGGGGAATTAGCCCTTCGCTCTAGCAATAGCACTTAGACTTATATACCGCTTCCCAGTGCTTTACAGCCCTCTCTAAGCAGTTTACAGAGTCAGCCTATTGCCCCCCAACAATCTGGGACCTCATTTTACCGACCTCGGAAGGATGGAAGGCTGAGTCAACCTTTAGCCGATGAGAATCGAACTCATGACAGTCAGCAGAATTAGCCTGCAATACTGCACTCTAACCACTGTGCCACCATGGCTCAGGAAATTGCCCCTTCCCTGCCCACACGGCTGTATCATAGCTATTAGTACAGTTAGAGCACAAGGTGATCTACACATCTACAGAAAAGCAAAACAAAAATAAAAAACCGGAAGTACAAATGCCAACTGGAATTCTATGTACAAATTGTAGCAGGAGCATCCCTTCCCAATTCAGATACCCTCGATCCTCTTTAAAAAAAAATTCCTGAAGATCTGGCTGTCCCCTCTAGCGCTGGACGAGGCTGTTCCATGAGCCGCTAGGACAGGGGTAGGCAACCTTGGCTCTTTTATGACTCGTGGACTTCAACTCCCAGAATTCCTGAGCCAGCATGGCTCAGCTTGGAAACCTCTCCCTTTCCCTCAGCATAGCTGGCTCAGGAATTCTGGGAGTTGAAGTCCATGAGTCATAAAAGAGCCAAGGTTGCCTAACCCTGCTGCTAGGACATGCTAGTCTGTGTTATGTGAATGATTGATCCCAGCACTGCATATGCTTCTATGCGGTTCTTCTTATGACTGATGCATTTCTTAATATTTTTTTTAATTTGTTAACTGCCTGGTCGCCTGGTGAGTGACAACTGTATAAATCAGATGAATGAGTAAGAGCATCACATTGTTCAAATCTAGTGATCATCAGGGTTTCGTCCTCTAACACAGATGGCTAACACAAGCACTAGCTGCCACATATGTATATTAAAGCAAAGGCAGACATGTGAGGATTACATTGTTTTCATAAGAGGTTTCAGGGTCAGAGATGTGCCTACCGGCGTGTGATTGCATTTAGTTATTTTTGAACTGTTTTCTTGTTTTAAATAACAATTTATGGGCGTGGATGCAGACACGTGCACCTGAATTTGGATGGGAACTCTACCCAGGAAGGAAACATTTTACTGTTTTTGCATCCCCTCCTCCGTACCAGGAGACATTTGCATCTCATCTTTGCTGCTAGTGGCAGCCAAATGGCATTTGGGGAATCGGAAGGGATAGGAAGGAGCCCTGGCAAAACACCAAGCCCTCGTGCCAGCAGTTTGTTGAACTAGGAGGCAATCTGAAAGTCCAGAAACAAAATACTCTTTTAAAAAACAAAAAACAAAAACAAATTCAAGGACATCCAATATCCCTATTTTTGTATGATTGCACAAAGTAACCTTTGAATGGGAGGGAAAGGAAAGGGCAAGCATTTTCCTCTGAATGCAATGTGCTCAGCAAAATGTCAAGTTGCCACCGGCTAGGATTGAGGTATTGCATAACTTTCGTACTTCATCAAGCTCATTTTTAAAAAATGGCTGGGGTGGGGGGGAAAGTTGTTGGAAAAAAAAGAAAGCCTAAATAGGGTCCAACTTTAAGAAGGGCCTTTCTGATTCTGGGTTCAAGACCCGAGTGCCACGTGATGGGGTGAGCTCCCGTCCTGCCAACCCAGAAGTTCGAAAGCATGCCAATGCAAGTAGATGAATAGGTACCACTTTGGTGGGAAAGTAACCGTGCTCTGTGATGCTCTGGAAACATGAGCAGGGAAATGTCTTCAGACAGTGCTGGCTCAATGGCCTTGAAACGGTGATGGGCACCACCCCTTGAAGTCGGCAATGACTAGGGCACGGGTTGGCAACCCGCGGCTCCAGAGCCGCATGTGGCTCTTTGAGCCTTCTCCTGTGGCTCCCAGCCTCCTCCGCCATTTGCAGTGAGAGAGACAGAGACAGAGAGAGGCACTTGCGCTTCCCTTCTCTCCCTCTCTCTCTTTCTCTGTGTGTAAAAAAGAGAGTGGCCTCACGCTGTTCTTGGACAAGCTGACAAGCATATTGGGTGGGGCTCCTGCCCTTGCTGCGTCTCAGCAGAAAGCAGGAAGCAGCAAGCAGCAGAAAGTAGCAAGCAACAGCTCGCTCGCTCTCTCTCACACACACACACTCACACACACTCACACACACACTCTCTCACACACACACTGAGTGGGGGAAGAGGACTGGCAGACCAAGGGCAGGAGAGAGCCAGCCCAATAAGAATGTGTGTCAGCTTGTCAGAGAACAGTGTGAAGCCAGCTTGCCAGGTGAGCAGAAGATTGGAGAGAGGGAGAGAGGGGGGGAGAGAGGGAGGGAGACAAAGAGAAAGAGAGAGAGAGAAAGAGAGAGAGAGAAAAAACTCATGCACAGCAGCCTCTATTTCTTTTTAATAAACTCTTCAATCAAGTTTCCCCCCCTTGCACGCGCACTCTGGGAAACGGGTCCAAGTGACTCTTTGAGTGTTTAAGGTTACCAACTCCTGGACTAGGGAGTAAAATCTGCAGGGACTCATTTACCTTTTTCTGACTCTGCACCCATCCCTACCTCCTCCCTCCCGAGACTTACCACACACACCACAGGAGTAATAAATAACCAGCACCACTTCATATAGGGCAGAGGCCGGTACCCAATCATCCGGGCGATGTCATCCATGAAGCGGTCGGCTCCTGCAAAGAAGAGAAAAGGAAGCTGAAGAGAAGCTGTTTTCCTCCTACCTGGTCCAGGTTAGCTCCCTAGATCTCTCTTAGGACGGAGGGCAAAACGGGGCTTGAGGAGAAAATGAGGAATGGCAAGTAAATGCTGACTTTTCTTTCCCTCTCCCTCCCTCTTTCCACTTACCATAAACCCAGGCAACCACCACACACTCCCAAAAGGCTTGCCAGAGCAGTGTGATTCCACTTGCAGAATAGTTGTCGAAGAGCTGAAAGACGTACATCCCGCCCTAAAGGCACAGGACACAGGAGAGGAGCCAATTAAGGAAGCCATTCGGAGCAATATTGTTTATTGGTGTATGATGCTGGCAAGGAAATGAGAAAATGTAGGAGCATGTGTGAACAGCCCATCCCAAGAGCTCCATCCAGTTCTCTGCCTCACTCTTTTAAGATTAAGACAACCTTTATTGTCATATTCCTGTATACACAATGGTACATGTTAAAATAAAATTCCAATGCCCCCTCTCAAAAGAAAGAATACCACTGTTGGTTTCTTTTGCAAACAGGACACTTCGATTGACTCACAGAGGAGAAGGGAATACTAATCATTCATATATTTATTTCGTATTTTCTGAATCACTCTTTAAGAGTGGCCTGGGGGTGATTGTCAGACATGCAATAGACCTTGTGGAAGAATAAAAGTAAGCTACTAAAATGGTTATTTCTGTGAGTGCGTTTAGCGCTGGAACCTGATGGTCAGGATCGTAATAGATTCATAAGGCTGCCAAATCAGAGAGACTCAAGCAGCTTACAATTAAAAGCTCCCCCTAGCTGGAGTCCATTTTACAAAAAGGATAGTCTTTCTTCTGGCCTTCAACTCACCTGAGTCACCATGGAGAGATCAATGACACAGCAGACCAGGCAGCAGATGGCGGCTGTGATCTCCCTGCGGGGTGAGGCTGCTGCTGGCTGTGGAAACAGGTCTAGGATACCAGTGATGAAGCCTTCGACGCCCACAAACTGGCAAGAAGCGAGTAAGCAGGGAGGGAAGGAAGGGAAGGGAAAAGAGAATGGGTGACTAATGCACTGGGTTGCACCCTGTTTAATTCAGATGATGCGGGAGATGCAGAATTGGTGGGCCGAAAACACCCTTGGCACAGGGCTTGTGGTCTCCCAGCAGAGACATTCGCCAGATGGGAGATTAAAAAATAGTCAAGTTGGTGATCATGACTACGCAACTGTGGCCCAACATCTGTTTGTGTATTCCCCAGGTGTAGCACCTTAAACAAGAGTGGAGTTTTGATCCTTCTCCCAGACGCCCTGATCTCCTTGGCAATTTGAGCCGAGGTGGCGCAGCAGTTAGAGTGCAGTACTGCAGGCCACTTTAGCTGACTGTGTTCAGCAGGTCAGCGGTTCAAATCTCACCGGCTCAAGGTTGACTCAGCCTTCCATCCTTCCGGGGTAGGTAAATGAGGACCCAGATTGTTGGGGGCAATGTACACCGCTTAGAGAGTGCTTGCACTTAAAATGGTATATAAGCCCCATAAATAAATAAATAAATAAATAAATAAATGTCCCAAGAGCTCTGATCTGCTCTGGGTAGCTCCCACTGCCCTGAGCTTATAATATCTGACCCAGCCTGTCATTTTTAGTTGTGTCAGACTACGATTCCCATAATTCCTCTGCTGGCATCCTTTTGGACCATGATGGAGGGCAATTATGGGAGTTCAGATCTATAACAGCACTATTTTGGAGCCACAGTAGATGAAGTGTCTAATGTGTGACTTTCGCGCATTCTCAACACGTCCCTCTGAACTGCTGGATTTTAAATGATCTAAGTTCACTTACATTCTAATGCAGACATGTCAAACACAAGGCCTGGGGGCCGGATGCAGCCTGCGAAGCCATCCTGGAAACAGTGAGGGAACAGCCCCCGCTGTCTTGGCCCTGGCCCAGGCCAGCTGGGAGCCAATGTACAATTTTGTGGTGGCCATCTATGCTGAAACGCATTCAGTCTTAGCTCCACAAGGCCATCCAGAAACAGTGAGGAACCAGCCCCTGCTGTGTTGGCCCCGCCCCTGGGTGCATGCTAGGGAGGTGTCACCCTTTGTGAGGAATGAAGAAATGCACCATGCCTTGGCGCTTGCCCTGGTCCCACCCCCTTCTGCTAGAGACCCTCAGATCTGTCCCACTCCTGCCCAGGCCCCCACAGGCACCCTTGACGTGAACGATGTAGAGCTGGCCATGCCCACCCAGTAGGCCACACCCACCCCATCCACGCCCACCCAGCAGGTCACACCCACTCGGCCCCCCAAGGGCAACCACAATGTTGATGCGGCCCTCAATGAAATTGAGTTTGACACCCCTGTTCTAATGCAACGTACTTTGGTTCTTAGGCGACAGGATGGCACTTGGGCCAGAAATATTATGCGTGGTGTGAACGATCTCTTCTTACAGACCCCTTTGAACATGCCCAGCAGTAGCCTAATTAGCCCAGCCAATGTATGACAACAATGTACATGCGGATGAAACCTGGTAGGGAAGATGTTTGACCTCAAGAAGAAATTGGATTTTGCGGCATAAAGGAGTACAATTATCTTGAAGGAGAAGATAAACCTCAAAGTTGTTAAATGCTTTCTTCCTCACTCCTGGTCACTTAGGTCAAGATTTTAACTATCTTGATATCCCTTTCCTTTTATAATTGTGGCCAGCGGCAAGGGTATTCCTGATCCTCAAGCAATGAGAAACACTTTATCAAATTAGTTCTGCAGATACTGATGGTACAACAAACCAGGTCCAGACCACATGTGGCCCTGGACAGCTGGTAATGTGGCCCCACAAGATCATGAACTTTCACCATCATTATGTGATTTATATACATTAACTGTATTCCATATTTTATATGCGGCCCAAGGCAATTTACTCAGTGTGGTTGGCCTAGGAAAGCCAAAAGGCTGGACATCAATGTGCTATAATGGCAGGAGGAAGCTGGGGGGGGGGGGATTATTATGGGAAAGCTGGCAAATCCCCATCTCTATTTTCTACCTTTTCCTACCCCCCCCCACAAATGGATACCTGGCTGTCCAGACCCAGGACAAGAAGCATGAAGAAAAACAGAGTAGCCCAGAGTGGAGAGAGTGGCATCAGCGTTACGGCTTTGGGATAGGCAATGAAGGCCAAGCCAGGACCTGTAAGAGAAAAACATTGCTTGGGAATGGAGACTGCAGAAAAGTCTTTCAAGATCTAAGAAACTGACTTCATGAAGAAGGACATCTCCTTTGGAAGAGGCTTTCAAGGTCTCGGCAAGGAGTTCACAATTTTTCTGGGACTGAGGTCCATGCTCAGTTTTCAGATGGTAGACATTTATTTTTAATCTGATCAAATTTAATGGCATTCATCAGAGTTCATAAGACTACTATCGCGCAATATGTTTAACTCAGTTACCTTCAACTATACCAAAAATTACAATTCCCTGCTTAAATTAATTTAGAGGAATCCTGGGACCGCACTGAAAGCTATGCTAAGGTAAGAGACTGGGCACCTCTAGTCCTGCGATTGTGTTTCCTAGCCCTCTGCTTAAAATCCTTTTTTAAAGGAGATCCCACTGAATCCAGATGCAAAACAGGCATTCGACTATCGAGGTACTTTCACTTGTGCAAAATGTTTGAAAGAATCTGCCTCTCAAGAATATAAGTGCTTTTGTTTCTACATGGAGACTGCTTCTGGACTTTGTGCTTGAGGTGGAAAAAAAAGGAAACTTTGATTTTTGGGTTTTATTGATTAGATTGATTTGTTGTTAAAGAAATGGCTATGGAAAAGTAAAAACGTGAGGCTCAATGTTAATGCTTCATTCTACTGCAACAGAGGAAGTCGGAAGCCAGTGTCTTTTTTTTTCTTATTCCCTTCTCCCCCTCGCTTTCCTTTCCCTTTTCCCTTCCCATCGTGTCCTGCTATTTGCTTTGTATTTTGTATTTTACTCTATAACCTAATAAAATGTGTGTGTGTGTATGTATATGTATATGTCCCATTCGTCATCTTCAGGCTGGTGTTTTCAGCTTCGTGCTCCTCGTGCTCATCTTCATGGTGGGTGTCAGTTTGCTTCATGTATGGATTGGAGGGGTTTAAAGTGGCTAAAGATGCAGCTGTGGTCTGGCTTCTGGCAAACTGACACCCACCATGAAGATGAGGCACGACCACGAACGCGAAGCGAAACAATAGCAATGCAGCTCACCATCTCACATCCCCATGCAACTCAGACTATCCTGAGCACAACAAAGCCCCCACTCAAGGAGAACACTCCCCCAACTAATCAGAGCACAGCCAACCCCCCCATCCAATCAGAGCACAGCAAACCCCCATCCAATCAGAGCATAGCCAAGCTCCTAACCAATCAGAACACACCTCCATCCAATAGAACACAGCCAAGCTCTCATCCAATCAGCTCATACCCCCACTGGAAATTAAAAGGAAGAAACAGCTAGGATCACACATTGCTCCTAGAAGCACGAAGCCGAAAACACCAGCCTGAAGATGACGAATGAGACTTTGTCGAAACGTCACCAAGACACTTCCAATTTGACGCGGGAGAAAACCCGAATAAGCAAAGACCTACATACAAACACCCGCGAAAACCTCAGAAAACATATATATATATATATATATATATATAAATATATATATATATATATATATATATATATATATATATATATATATATATATTTAGGTTGTTAACAAAGAATAAAGAGAGAACTGGTATAGCTATTTCGAGTTCCTTTAACTCTCTTCAGCCAGACTTACTCTTCTGAGATTCGAACCTGGGCTATCTGCATGTTAGGCAGTTGTTAAGAAAAGAAAAAGAAAGAAGATTTCTTTCTCCCATATTTGGGCTGACAGGGTGCACATTCAAGGTAACACACACACACACACACACACACACACACACACACACGTCTATAACCTAATATAATGTATATATGTCTATAACCTAATATATGTAGTTTAAGAACTACACAGCCGATGCTAATGGGTGGACCTATTACCCGATCCATGGGACAAAACGCAGAGGCAGCTAGCCACATAAAAACGGACTCCCGGATCCAGCATTTTATATCCTGATGATGTCAGTAGTGTGGCCGACGAAAGCTTCGTTTTGTAGATTAAACATTTATGTTTATGATTTTATCCTGGTGATCACCTTATTTTACTTCACATTTTATTTTACTTCACACACACACACACACACACACACACACACACACACACACATATGTATGTAGGTCTTTGGTTATTCGGGTTTTCTCCCGCGTAAAATTGGAAGTGTCTTGGCGGCGTTTCGACGAAGTCCCATTTGTCATCTTCAGGCTGGTGTTTTCGGCTTCGTGCTTCTAGGATAATCTCTGATTATTCTGTTATTAAAGTGTTTAGTTTTGCCGATAGTTTTGGTCTTTTCTATGGCCAAAACTGAACACTTTAATAACAGAATAATCAGAGAAGCCATCGAGACAGAAAAACGCCCACACAGCATGAACAAACAAGATGATACCTCCTGCCTACCAGCCATTTGGAAACCCGCCCTTATTGACAAACAAGTCCCCAACACAAAGAATGACACTAGACCCTCACTCACGAAAACCACACAGGATGTCACCACCACACATCCACGCAAAAAGCAAACCCAAATCCACACCGATGATGAGGCATGACCACAAACCAGAAGCCAGACCACAGCTGCATCATTAGCCACTTTAAACCCCTCCAATCCATACATGAAGCAAACTGACACCCACCATGAAGATGAGGCACGACCACGAACGCGAAGCCAAACAATAGCAATGCAGCTCAGCATCTCACATCCCCCTGCAACTCAGACTAACCTGAGCACAACAAAGCCCCCACCCAAACAGAACACTCCCCCAGCCAATCAGAGCACAGCCAACCCCAGCCAATCAGAGCACAGCCAAGCTCCTAACCAATCAGAACACACCTCCACCCAATCAGAACACAGCCAAGCTCTCACTCAATCAGTTCATACCCCCACTGGCAGTTAAAAGGAAGAAACAGCTAGAAGCACGAAGCTGAAAACACCAGCCTGAAGATGACGAATGAGATTTCGTCGAAACGTCGCCAAGACACTTCCAATTTGACGTGGGAGAAAACCCGAATAACCAAAGATATATATATATATATATATATATATATATATATATATATATATATATATATATATATATATATATATATAATCAATTAGACATCTGTCTGAAAAACTTCCTGCATATACTCCCTTGACTCAGCTGGCAAAGAGGGAGGAGAGCCTGTGGCTTGGTGGTTAAATCACTGCCTAGTATGTAAACTGCCCAGGTTCGAATCCCATAAAGGGTGTGGCTAACTGACGAGAGCAGAATGAGCTCGAAATGGCCATCTTAGTCTCCCAATTTAATTCTTTAATTCTTTGTCAGAAAAAGAAATTTGGATTTGTAATGTTTCGCAGTTGCGACTTGAGCCTGCTTAACGCCCCTAGTTGGGGGCTGCAAGGCAAAAGAGATTGTAAAAAGTAAAACTGCAGTATAGCAGTTAAAAAATATCAAGGTGTAATCAATTAGACATCTGTCTGAAAAACTTCCTATATATATATATATATATATATATATATATATATATGTATGTATGTGTGTGTGTGTGTGTGTGTGTGTGTGTGTGTGTGTGTGTGTGTGTGTGTGTATGTGATAAAATAAATAAATTTGAACACCAGGATAATATCAAACTAAAAGCTGTTTAATACAAATGCTGAGTTTTTGTCAACCAGCACTGCCAACATCATCAGAGCATAAAAGCAAGTTAATGGGAGTTCTCTTTATGTTACTAGCCGGTTTTGCGCCCGGCTTTTCGACCTGGTCATTGGTCCACTCAATGTCTTTAATTGTTTTATTTTTAAAGGGCATGCATTTGCTGCTCCCTTGGTAGTTTCCAAAACTGCTGTTCCCTTTTCCCCTTTCCTTCCTCCAATATATAATCAATAAAGCTACTGAACTCCGGGATACAAAAGAGCCGTTTTAATTACTGAGCTTTCATCAACATCTTGTTGACATCACTGGCAGGAAGGAAATTGAAGGAAACTCTGACTGCTGCTCCTTACCTGACTCTGCCACCTGGGAGATGTCTACCCCCTGCTCTGATGCCATGAAGCCCAATACTGAAAATACTACGAAGCCAGCGAAGAAGCTAGTGGAACTGTTGATCACAGCCAAGAGATAGGCATCCCTTTAGAGAGAAATGGATGAATCAATACGACCAGAAGTGGATCCTTAACGTCCTCGGCCCTCCTCCCTCATCCAGACAGCAACAGAGGACTGCTCTGCTTCTGCCTCGCCCGAAGGCTCAAAACTCCAATTAGCCTGGAAATTGCCTGATTCTTTTGACCTGGAAACCCTTTCCTCTAATCATACACGTAGCAGTGATTGCTGTGTGGAAAAAAAACACACACACACAATACATGGTCACAACCGAATACACATTATGGAAATACTCTAGCCTTGCTCTTTTGATTAAGATTACAGAATATATCCCAAAGGTGCAACTGGATTTTCTTGTTTTTCTTTGAAGATGTTTCTCTTCTCGTCCAAGAAGCTTCTTCAGCTCTGACTGGATGGTGGGGAATGAAAGGATTCCTGCAGCTAAGAAGGCTCCACATACATTTGCACTACTCAGGTCACCCTGAGGACACAGGCAAACCTCCAAATGGCCTCAACGACTCTCCAAAAGAAGGCAAGTGACCAGCTGTCTGCAAGGAGTATAAATCCTTCCATTCCCCCCCCCCATCCATTCAGAGCTGAAGAAGCTTCTTGGATGAGAAGCGAAACATCTTCAAAGAAAAACAAGAAAGCCCAGTTGCCTCCTGAAACTTTGGGATAACCGTGACTGAGATGACTGAGAATCTCCATAGATATTACAGAGTATAGATATTTGTGTGCAGAAAGTGAGATAAAATGATAGCCGAGACAATGTTAACAAAGAGGCTCATTGCCAGCTACATTCTACCCACCCAAAAAATATATCCCAACACAGTTCTGCCCTGCCCATAATCTGCAAGAAGAAAAGCTGAACTAGTGTATTTCAAACCGGGCAACTTTTAAGATGTGTGGATTTCAACTCCCAGAATTCTCTAGCTAGCATGCTGAAGTCCACACAGGTTTGAAAAACACTGATTTAAATTATGCAAATCAAGCATAACTGCACACAGTCTTGTCTTCTGCGTAATTTGTTTAGCCTTTGCTAACCTTGGAGTAGATGTTAATCCTTAATCATTGTATACCACTTACACTCTTATTGCTTCTTTTCGCTTCCAATATTGTAACTTGAAGGACTAAAAAAAAAAATGTCAGGGAAGTGGAGAAATGAGATTTCTCTGGGTGTCAATTGGGTTCACATTGTGTCAAATTATATACTTATGGAAATTAACAGAAAACACACAAAGCTAAAAAAAATCAGTGTGTTGTTAAATGATATGCTGGTTTAAGGACACGAAGAAGGAGAAAATGGGATTAAGTTGATTTTAATACCACTTTTTAAAGATTATTTTTTGAGGGGCAGCATTTTTTTGTAGGATTCAGACAATTCCAAAAGATTTCACCACCATGGTTGGCTCTCAGAATTATCTGTATGTGATGTGGGATCTCACCTGTAACAGTTGTTGTGGAAGCGATTGTAGCTGCCAAGTGCGGTCAGGGCTCCCAGCCCAATAGCATAGGAGAAGAAGATCTGGGTGCCAGCATCAATCCATACCTGGGATGAGGGGAACAGCTGTGGTATAAACCCCACTAGTGGGGGGGGGGGCAGAACCCGGTTTGCATGGCCTGACCAGTGACTAGAGGGCAGCAATGGTTGCATGCAAGAGCTTTGTTTCCTGTAGAGACATTGACTACAGCCTCATCCTTTCCCCAACTATTTCCCCCAATGATAACTTTCCCCATTCATCTCTCTCTGTCAATGCCACCCAAATTCTTTTTTTTTTTGTATAGATTTTATTAGTTTTTATAGGGTTAAGGATATGGTGGGATTGGGATTAGGGTCGGATTTGGGTAGGGTTAGGGTTTTCCCAAATAACATTTTCAATATTTAGCAAACAGCATAATGTCTGGGTACATGTATTTAACTAAAAATAATAGATATAGCTAATTATCATAAACAATATGTTAATCCAACACTCAATAGCCTTCTTCTTACTAATACATATTCAAAATTACATATCATATTCCTTGTCCTCGGACACGTTTTTCTAGCCATTGATAGAATTTATCCCATGTTCTAAAGTACACTGAGTCTTCTTTCTCTTTTATCTTTAAAGTCAATCTATCCATTTCTGCACAGTCTAGAATTTTCTTAATTAGTACTTCTTCAGTTGGTAAATTTTCATTTTTCCAATGTTGGGCAAATACAATTCTTGCTGCCGTTAATATGTGTAATATTAGATATCTGCAATCTTTCTCATAATTAGCTCCTATTATTCCACCCAAATTCTTACCTGAGCCACAGCAAGCTTGGACCAGTCAGGTTTCAGGTAATAAATGATCCCATCCAGCGCGCCAGGCAACGTCACTCCATGCAAGAGCAGGAGGATAAGCACCACGTAAGGGAACAGTGCAGTGAAATAAACGACCTGCCAGCCAATGAGAGGATTAGAAGTTACAAAACTGTATAGCTGGAGGACCACCCTACCTGGATCCCAGACTACATTTGACGTGATGGGTCACAAGTTATGAATACTCGGATAATAGGATAGAGTAGCTATCTACAGTACTCTATCCTATTATCCGAGTGTTTGTAACTGGCTGGAGTAATTCTGGGAGTTGAAGTCCACACATCTTAGAAGTTGCCAAGATTGAGAAACATGGGGATAGAGAATGAGGATTGTGTTAAAACATAAGCATGTAAAAAGACAATATCAAATGAAAATTAAAAAAAACTAATCTATGGCTGCTAGAAGCCCTGTCAGGCTCACTTCCTTTTCTGCAATTCACAAAAATTGCAGCATATACCATTAGTTTTCAGGAAACAATATCCTTGGACCCCTTTCTCCTCTTTTTTTCAATAACTGTTTGTAGTTACTACCAAAGAATGATGTACACTTGTACAGCAGGCAGCTTTACAATCCAGCGGGAAATACAAATAACATTTGCTTGCAAGTACTTCATGATGAAGAATTGGTTAGGCAACCCTCTTCTTACCTTCACTGCATTTCTTACATAATGACTGTTGCCAAACTGAGGTCAGAGCAAGGTAGAAATAGGTTTACCTTGCTAATAAATAGTTCCTTGAAAAGATTTTTAAAAAACCCAATTGTTAAGTATGAGGTCCATTAAGTCTGAAGAAGAAATGGCAAGATATCCAATTTCAATCCAAAGCCAGGAAATCTAGAGACTTAGCTTGCTCAGTTTCAGAATGAAAAGCAGGGCATTTCAACATTCAGAAATAATGGAATCCTTATTAGAGAATTTATCCTGTACTCAGTGTCATTATGGCCGCCAGCATAAGCTTTCGCTGAAACAACACACAAACACACACACACACATACACAAACACACACACACTACCTTCCCAGTTGACTTGACCCCCTTCCAGATGCAGAAATAAACAATGACCCAAGTTACAAGCAAGCAAAGGATCAGCTGCCAGCTGATTTCTCCTGGATCAGCCAGATCCCCTGAAATACGCAGCACTTTGTTCCTGAGGAAATGAAGAAGGAGATTAGAAGGCCCAGCCTGAAAGAGAGAGAGAGAGAGAGAGAGAGAAACTCTTCTGTGGGAAATTATTTGCTTCTCCTCATGTATGGGCCTGGCTCAGAGGACAGATCAGATTTACAGATTTCAGATTTTGTGAAACCATTAAAAATAAGCAAGTAGTCAATAGTTAATTGAGTATAATTTTTAGTATTTTGGAATTCCTTGCTGGATTTTCTGCCTCAGGTGCCTTTGAGTTCCTCTTATCCAAATCATTCCATGACCTCTTTTCCCTCCATTTTGTAGTTTCCCTTCTATCTTGCTCACAAGACCTTCCCTCTACTGGGCTTTCAAGAAGCCTCCTCAACTCATTCTTCCTCAGCTCTGACCTTCAGAAGCTGCTGAACTGCAACTCTGCCAGGCTGGCCAATGAAGAAAAATCTAGGCAGTGTGCACTGGTAGCACTGGAAAAGGCCACAGATTCCCCCCCCCCCAAGCCTTTCTCCAAGGAGATCTACACCAGATGTGCCTCCTAGACATTATCACCCACTCACTCCCAGAACTCAATGACGGGAGAGCGTTTGTCAGCCAGGCTGCTGCAGTTTCTGGTGGTGCCGTTGTGGGTGTTGTTGCCGCAGTCGCTCAAACCAAAAAGCTCGGTGCACTGGGGAGTGTTCCATGAGTGGCCACAGGTGGCCCACGGTAGCGTCTCTGTCAGTGAGTGGACCAAGTAGAAGACACCCCAGACGAGGATCATAATATAGTAAGAGTTACAGAAGAAGACAATAACCATGGAGGCCAGGCCCAAACCTAGAGAGAAATAGCTGATTAGAGCTTGAGGCATTTGGGGATCTATTGATGGACTTTCACACCCTCAAACTTAGGCCCTATCTCTAATGGTAGTGGAATGAAAGTAAAGCAAAGTAGGGAAGCTTGAAATGGTAGAAGGGACTATACCTCATGAAATGGATGTGGAGAAAATGTGAAATATTTTGAATGCGCTCTTACATTAAATTAGATGAAAAAGACATGGTAAGCATAATTGTCCCTAGCTTTCCCCCCCCCCCCAGTTAGATTTTCTTAATGAGAGGAACTCAAGAATAAGTTGGTAAAAAAAACCCTCTTGTTTTCCTCAATTTTAAAGTGCTGCATGTAGAAACCATGTCCTGTGTCTATCCTCAACCTTCTTTTCCCATGTGAATTTCAAGCAAAATCAATATAGCAGACAGTCCAGATTATGTTTATATCATGTCAACAACTCCCCCAAAACTCTGCCCCTAGGAAAAGTGAATTCATCACATGGTACATACATATGGTACATACATGTTATTGTTTATTTCCCATTTGTATCCTGTTTTCACTAGGCCTGGGAAAAGCTGGAGAACTGCAATATTAAAGACTTCCATATCCCATCTATGGTACAGCCCTATAATTGTAAATTCTAGAAAACGTTACTGAAGGATCACTCAATTCTGGATCAAATATAATATTCAGTGTATTTGTAGATGACTCACAGCCATTCTTATAATTAGAGAACAGCCCTAAGTGCCAGGAAGGCAAAATGCATACATAGTGCAGCTTTGGGGAAAATACAAAGACTGCTGTCAAGTAGGAGTGTGCGGGGGAAAAAACAACAGCAGAAAAATATCTTTGTTCACATTTGGAGCATGGGTGTAAATTAACTTGTGTGATGTACTGGCTGCCTTCCAAATGATCACCTTATCTCCAGGAGGCTGCCCTGTCATCATTGTGATGAAGTTTTATATTGGTACCAAAGCAAGACTCTATCCACACAAGCCTGTGCGTCCCCTGCTTTGAATGAGCCATTGGCAAGAAGCATCAGGTAGCTCCAGCTACTATTCCTTCCTCTCCGGCCAACTAACAATGGCTTGAAACTAAACTTCCATTTCCACAAGAATGTCTGTGGCAAAGTTTCCAAACTTCAGAAATTAGTTTCCACATTAAATTGGTGAAAAGACTGAAAGTGCGGTAAAATCCTTGTATACTGGGCTTCAAATAGCTGGAGGAGCAAGAGAAGGCGCCAAACCCACTAATTCTTTGGCCCCCTCTTGTGCTCTTTCTCACATTTGTGGGCTAGATTTGTAGTTGCTGCCAGAGAATACAATGGGGGCATGTGGTGTGGGGAATGTTTGGGGGGAGACACACTACATTATAAGGTGCAGAACAAGATTGACCTTTTGGGAAGAGTAGGAATGGCCTTTAATGAAATCCCTAACTTCTACACCAATGATTTCCCTCATTTTATCCTTTCTGCCTAATCGTAACACATGAGGGAGCCGTCACAATAGTTTACAGAAACAGACGGAAGCTCTTTGGTTCTCTGTAACTTGAACAGAGCTTTCTTTGTCACTTTTTATGATGTAGCAATATAGCCTAGAACAGGGGTAGGCAACCTTGGCTCTTTTATGACTTGTGGACTTCAAGTCCCAGAATTCCTGAGCCAGCCATGCTGAAGGGAAAGGGAGAGGTTTCCAAGCTGAGCCATGCTGGCTCAGGAATTCTGGGAGTTGAAATCCACGAGTCATAAAAGAGCCAAGGTTGCCTACCCCTGGCCTAGAACGTTTTCTTAGATGAAATTCTGCAAGACAAATCAACTTCGCATGCTTTTAATACTCTGTTGCTACACATCTTCACAACAGCTCCCGCTACTTCTGAATCTAGTAGGTGGCTGAAAGCTAGAGACCAGTGTCACCGAAGCCATTACCTTTAAACAGGGGAGCAATGTTCCAGGCTGCAATTCCACCTTGCTTCATAAACTGTCCCAGGGCCACCTCCAGGAAAAAGACAGGGATCCCCCCAACGAAAACGATCAACAGGTAAGGAATCAGAAAGACACCTGCACAGAAAAAGGGAGTCAGTACTCTGTCCCTTTTTCAAGAAGCTGGAAGCGTTTGCAGGGTCTTTTTGGTGGTGGTGCTGAAATTATGGAATGCCAAATCCCACTCTCAGTTGCTATCTTGCTTTAGTCTTTTAGTAGCTTTCTCCATTTGAATGAGCTATGGGATTATACCGCCAAGCAGGTATTTTTTTTTTTTGCTGTCAAAGACAGACATTGTTCTCTAATCTGAAAAAGTTAAGTCCTTTCCTGCTGCAGTGCATTTTTGAACATTTCAAAGGACAGAGAATTTGGGAAGATGTAGATTTATTTTTCCTTATTGCATGTGAAGCATATTAAGACAAATAGAGAAGCCTCGTAAACCGCATCCTTGGATGCATTGGTGGCATTTTTGCAATGTTTAAAAGGTATTTACATTCGTAAAGTCTTGACACCTTTGAAGGACAGTCTCACATTGTTAACCTCTTTCAAACGGGAGGTTGAAAGATAGCGAGTTACCCAAATCCACCTCGTATTGTAAATTCAGGTTGTAATTCAAATGAGATTTAAACAGCAGCTGCTCAACTCGTTTTTTTCAGCATAATTGCTAGAACAAGTTTTCTATTTTCCATTGCTGATTGGGGAATTCTGGGAGTTGAAGTCCACACATCCTTAAGCTGCCAAGGCTGAGAAACACTGTGTTATTTGTCAAAATCCAGCTGAATGCTTTCAGACTGTGTTCTCTCTCTCTCTCTCTCTCTCTCTCTCTCTCTCTCTCTCTCTCTCTCCCTCTCCCTCTCCCTCTCTCTCTCTCTCCCTCTCCCTCCCTCTCTTAAATCTAAACTGGGAAAATAAAAAGAATGTGCACAGACCTGAATCTAGTCCCTCACAGCAGGGGAAAATAAAGGTAATTCTAACACTAAATCAGTTTAATACTCCTAGAGTTCACTATTCAGAACTTGCTGATTTTGCAAGTATTTTCAAGATGCCTCTGGATGCAACCCAAGCATTTTCATATGCTATTTTTGTTATTATTATTTTATTCCAGTTCTTTGGTTGTCGACCTGTTCCAATTTCGTGAGGCACATTGCAACCAATTAGAAATTTCTTCTTTGCCCGCTTCCCATCTACTGTCAGAGGTGTACTCCCTTAGGGCATGCCAGCATAAGATTTAAAAAAAAAACATTTGCTGACATATTCTAGAAGGAGATTCCTGTATATATTGGGGCCGTGAGCCCCAAGTATTTTCTCTGGTTGCCTTCTCTAGGCTCAAGAGCCTCAGTGAAAAAGGATACACTTGATCCAGGCAGAGGTGGTGACTGCCTTTGGGACTAAATATAGAGAAACCACTTTTCATTTTCTATTGGGTAAACCCACACAGTTCCCATCTATCTGGAATAAGGTCCAAGACAGTCCAGAACCCAGAGATGTAAAGTCACAAGTGGACAATGCTTCTTGTTAAAGAGATACAGGTAATTAGTATTTGTGTCATCAACATTGTCCCTGTGCTATTTGTTTCAGCTTTTGCAAAGGATGTTATTCTATCAGAGTTAAGAGCAGGACATTCTTTCTCTCTTTAAAAACTATTGCCTGTCTTCATTTTACTCCTTTTAGAAACAACACAGATTCTTACAAAAGGGATGGTTATAAAGTTTTCAGCTGCAGGGCAAACCTTGTGATCTAATGAGACAGAGAGATGACTCTGAGTACTAGGCTAGTAATTTATCTATGGACAGAATACAGGTAGCCTGTAGCATTTTTCTGTATAAGAGGCAGTTCTACCACAGTGCCCTTTGCATAAACTTTGGGGATGCTTAAGTATGTGCAATAAACATTTGTCCACTTAAAAAGATGATACCAAATAGTGCCCTACTTTTTTTATGTAGTTCACCTTGGTAAGTTTTGCCACCTGGAAAAAAAAATTGTCTGAGTTTGATTAATCCCACCTGATGGAAAGGCAGCAGGATTCACCTACCACGTATCGGGGGGGGGGGGAGGGTATAAGAAAATAGATCTTGAGGCCGAAGACAGAGATGCCCTTGAGTCCAGGGGTTACCTGGACACCCAGAGTGACTACATCTCACCCGTCCCATCGCTGCACATTCCAGTCCCCACAGCAACCAACCCCCTTACCTCCTCCATTTTTGTAGCAGAGGTATGGAAAGCGCCAGACGTTGCCCAGTCCTACAGCAAAACCAACACATGACATGATGAAATCCATCTGGCGCGTCCAGGTCTCTCGCTCAGGAAAGGACAGCTTTGGCGGCCCGATGGGTACCACCAGAGGGACAGTGATGGCTCTCTCGTCAAGGATGGAGTCCCCTGGGCCACTGATTGGCTCAGCACTTTCTGGTTCGGCTACCTCTGAGCACTCACTGCCCTCTGTGGAGACAAGACACGCCGCTAGTCAATCAGAGAGAAAGACCAGTAAGCTGATAAACCCAACCATTTCTAGCTGCTGATGGCTGGTGAGCTGAAGGGCTGCTGATCGCGGGCAGGTGCTTGACACTCTGCTCCACCGTTTGGTCTTCCAATTAACTTCCAAATCTATGTCTGCTATCAACAAGGCTAAACACACAAGAGAAAGTTACAATGGTAAGGAGTAATCTGAAGCATGGAGCGTTGCAGGCCACAAATTATCTTTTTTTAAAAAAAAAAAAAGATTCGCCAATGCACAACAGCTTTCAAGTATGCAAGAAATACTTTACAAAGAGATGTTATTGATTGGCGAATTCAATTTATAAGCCGCCACTATTGTCCAGGTTACATACGGCGTACTTATTTATTTATCAGTCATACAGGTAGTCCTCCGACGTAGGACCACAACTGAGCTCAAAATTTCTGGCAGTTAAGTGAATTTTGCCCAACTTTATGACCTTTCTTGAGTGAATCACTGCAGTTGTTAAGTTAGTAACATGGTTGTTAAGCGAATCTGGCTTCCTCATTGACTTTGCTGGTCAGGAGGTCGCAAGAAGTGATCACGTGATGCTGGGATAGTGCAACCCTCAGAAATACGAGTCAGTTGCCAAGCATCTGGATTTAGATCACGTGACCATGGGGATGCTGCAACGGTTGTGTGAAAAATGGTCGAAAGTCATTTTTTTCGATGCCATTGTAATTTTGAACGGTCACTAAATGAACTGTTATAAGTCGAGAACACCTGTATTTAAGAATTGCCCATCTCTCTTATTACAGAGACTCTGGGTGGTTACAACAATAAATGTGTGGAAAACTGAAATAAGCAACTCTATTGCTGTAACAGGGAAAGAAACATCAAGAACCAAGGAGTAAAATCCCAAGATCAAAGTGGAGTCACAAATCACGCTAGCTCAGGATCTGTTGAAACAGCCCCATTTTAAAGGGCTTTCTTAAACACCCCTCCAGCCATGGAAACAATATTACCCCACAAGGCAGATATGGCTACAGAAGAGGCACAGAATTTTTTTCCCTAATGTGATGTGTGCTGCATCACTTAATATGAAACAACCATTCTTTAACGCGGACAAAAGAACTGGCTCGTGACATTTTGCTGCTTCAAATAAGTGGCTTACCCCTTTGATTTAAGTCATGCAAGAGTGGGATTTGTCCTTAACAACTTCTATAACTGGTGGGGGCTGCTGAGGCTTGTCAGGGCTACGTTCCAGAAAGTGGATTGGGGTCATGGCAAAAAAAGGTAACGTTGGTTTCATTAAGCAACGGATGGAAACTAATCAAGGAGAGAAGCAACCTAGAACTAAGGAGAAACTTCCTGACGGTTAGAACAATTAACCAGTGGAACAACCTGCCTCCAGAAGCTGTGAAGGCTCCAACACTGGAAGTTTTTAAGAAGAGACTGGACAGCCATTTGTCTGAAATGGTATAGGGTTTCCTGCCTGAGCAGGGGGTTGGACTAGATGACCTCCAAGGTCCCTTCCAACATCATCATCATCATCATTATTATTATTATTTGAACAGAATTACTCTTTGTGTATTTCCGTCGTATTAAAAGTAATGATTTAACCATAATTTTTGAAGGGCTCAGGGATCATAGTCTAGGCTTTGGGCACCTGTTGTATAACACTTCTTAATAATGTTGCCAAAGATTCAAGGCTGCTCTTCTCTCACGGTTTCATTTGGGGGGGGGGTGGAATTTACAGATAAACTGCAAAAGCTACTCTGATGGCAACCTTGCCAAGTATTCTGGATGGGCAAAACCAGTTCCCCCCGCCCCAACCAATGTTCTTCAGATTGCTGATTACAACAACAAACCATAAAGTATGTTTCTTTTTAAATTAGCGTTCAATAGCATTTTGTTGTCTAGATAAAAATCAACAGAACAAAGCCTATTCTTGACTAGACTGGACTGGAGGCTAAAACATATAAGGAACGGTTGCTGGAACTGGATATGTCTAGTTTAATGAAGAGAAGGACGAGGGGGGACATGATAGCAGTCTTCCAATATCTCAGGGGCTGCCACAAAGAAGAGGGAGTCAAGCTATTCTCCAAAGCACCTGAAGGCAGGACAAGAAGCAACAGATGGAAACTAATCAAGGAGAGAAGCAACCTAGAACTAAGGAGAAACTTCCTGACAGAACAATTAATCAGTGGAACAATCTGCCTCCAGAAGTTGTGAATGCTCCAACACTGGAAGTTTTCAAGAAGAAACTGGATAGCCATTTGTCCGAAATGGTATAGGGTTTACTGCCTGAGCAGGGGGTTGGACTAGATGACCTCCAAGGTCCCTTCCAACTTTATTATTATTATTATTATTATTATTATTATTATTATTATTATTATTATTATTACTATTAGATTTTGCAGGGCTGCGAAAACCACATAATTTGGCAGCAGGGCAAAAGTTGAAGGGTTAGATCTCCAGATTCCATTCTACCACAATTAACCAGTGGAACAACCTGCCTTCAGAAGTGGTGAATGCTCCAACACTGGAAGTTTTTAAGGAGAGACTGGACAGCCGTTTGTCTGAAATGGTATAGGGTTTCCTTCCTGAGCAGGGGGTTGGACTAGATGACCTCCAAGGTCCCTTCCAACTTCATCATCATCATCATCATCATCATCATTATATTATTATTATTATTATTACCACCCATTTTTTTTCTTTCAGTACATTTACAGGTGTTGCCATGCTAATTTTTGTTAGGACTCCAATATGAAACTGCCATTTGCTTTTTGCTCTGCTGTGTGAAGGAAAACACTTAACAGGTAAAAGACTTGCATAAACCTGTGAGGGAGGTGTGCATGCATGAAAACATGTTTTGCACATATCAATATTATGAGCACTCCATGCCCATCCTTTAGCCCCTAGATCAGTGGTTCTCAACCTTTTTAATGCTGCGACCCCCAACCGGTCATAAGTCGAGGACTACCTAACCGGTCGTAAGTCGAGGATTTTCCCTGCCTGGGAGCGCCGCTCATGCGTGGTGCCACCCCCTGCGCCGGCCGAGGCGTAGCTGGCAAGCGGCAGAGACGGTAAGGCACCCGCCGGGCCCCACGCGCGCCAGCAACTCTCCCTGCGCCCGCCGGCCTCCCACCTCCCACCCCTGGCCCTCTTTTACTTACATTTTTAGTAGTTGCTCAGCAGGGAGGGGTGGAAGCTTCCAGACAGCTCGCCTTCACTGCAGACAACTTGCAGCACCGTTGGCAGAATGGGACTTTTGGCGGGCTCAGCAGGGCAGAGACAGCCTGGACAATTCCTATTGGCTTTTGAAAGCCAATAGAATTAGACTATATTCAAGAGAGTCTAATTCTATTGGCTTTCAAAAGTCGATAGAATAAAAGGGAGTAGCACAGCTAAGGAAAAGGGGGAAAAAATGGCAGACTGCGTTGTTTGGCGACCCCCGTGATATGGTCGTTCGACCCCAAATGGGGTCGCGACCCACAGGCTGAGAACCGCTGCCCTAGATAAAAATGAATAACTTATTTCCTTCCCAGGAGTTTTCTTGGCATCACAGCATTTGAGGCCTGTCCCTGCTTCCTTGTTCCTTTGAGGGCCGTACCTTGCCGAAATCACTTGACAATGTAATTGCTGAAATAATTTTGCAGGCATCTTTCATGTCATGTGCAACCTTTGGAATGCAGACACCAAATTTCATTCTTTCTGCTTAGAGATTTGCAATTTTGATGTCACAATGCAGGGTGGTGAGTCACCCAGTAGGCAATGATGCTGAACACACACACACACACACACACACACACACACACACACACACACAGAGAGAGAGAGAGAGAGAGAGAGAGAGAGAGAGAGAGAGAGAGAGAGAGAGAGAGAGAGCACTAATCACATGAACTCACATAGCAGTTCCTATGCTCACAATGTACTTGCACATACATCTGCTCAAGATTGTACTTTGGGCTGTTTCACACAACTCCCTGTGATTCTCAACTCTCCCCTCGGGACTTGGAGGGAGGCTTAGAGATGTGGCTGTGGTTCTTCAAGATTTGTGTTTCGTAACACAAAGACAAACTGAATCGCCCCTCCCCTTCCTCATCCAGGAAACAGAGGGCCAGTCAGACGCAAAGATATTAACAAAATGCTGAGTCCTTTCTTGTAGGTTAAGTAGCCTGATCACAACAAGTTGCTTCCTGGTGCCAATTTCCCTTGCCTGCTCTCCAGGCTCTTCCATTGCCTTGCCCCCCCCCCCCCAAAAAAGAGTCTGACAGTAATCCTCTTTGCACCGATGAGCATCTCTAAAACCAAGGAAAAGGGATGTGCTTTGGACAAAAACAAAGACACCAAGAGTTGTGGGCAGAGCAAGACTACGCTCCAGACACAAAGCCCTTTTTCCTTGTCTGGCTCCCCTTCCCCCACAGCTCACATGCCGCCTGGGCCCAACATGTGACTGGGCTAATCCCCATTTTCTGGGGTTCTGGATGCTCTTTGGCTGGCTCTGCAGATGGCCATTCTCTTGGGCTAGGCATGGAGAAGCACCTGCTTTCTTCAGGAAAGAATCGGGGAGGAGATGGAGGAAGCAGCAGAAGGTAGCTGGAGAGGGATGGTGTAGCATGTTTCATATAAGCAAGTTCCCACCCCTCCTCTTCTCCTCCTGCTGAGTTGTTGCCTTATAAGGAGCTAAATGCCCAGAACCTCCAAAGGTTTCCTTTCCTTAGCTTCACACAACTTGGAAGGACCAGCTGTGCCGGGCATTGGAGCACTGTGTACCCCTGAGGTATCAAAGCTTTACTGTACTGTGCACACCACATCCCCTGAGTTCCACCCCACTGGCTCTAGATGAACGAGCCTGGAATAATCACCGCCATCCTCCATGCCAAATCCAATCATCCTTCTGTAAAATTACCCCAGCCACCATCAGCATCCCTCCTCCCAGCTTATTAGGAAGCTCAGCGAGAAACTGTAGTGTGAGAGTACATTTGAGGGTATTAGAAACCCAGGGATCCCGGGAGGGTTTCTGGGAGGGTAGGGAGGTAGTGGGAGAGGGATTTTATTGTAAAATTGCAAAAAATTTTAATTAAAAAAAAAAAGAAACCCAGGGATCCCTAACTATCCCAGCCCCAGCAAACGAGGGAGCAGAATGTAAAAATAGCAAGGAAGGATGGCTGACCCATATGGAGCAAAGATGTGCATTTCTGACAGAGGGAAAAAGAAAGAAAACAGAACAGAACAGAATAACAGAGTTGGAAGGGACATTGGAGGTCTTCTAGTCCAACCTGCTGCTCAAGCAGAAGACCATATACTATTCCAGACAAGTGACTATCCAGTCTCTTCTTAAAAGCCTCCAATGATGGAGCACCCACAACTTCTGAAGGCAAGCTATTCCACTAGTCTATTGTTCTCATTGTCAGGAAATTTCTCCTAAATTCTAGGATGCTTCATCCCTTGCTTAGTTTCCATCCATTGTTTCTTGCCTTGCCTTCTCGGGCTTTGGAAAATAGGTTGACCCCCTCTTCTTGTGGCAGCCCCTCAAATATCGGAACACTGCTATCAGGTTACCCCTAGTCCTTCTTTTCATTAGATTAGGTAGCTCAGCAGGGGATAGCTGATCTTGCCTAGCCATTAATACGAAGAACCTGAAGATGAAGCCACAGAGTGGCAGTTTTTGGAAGGTGTGATGGCTATTGTACTATTGTCCTAACTTTTTTTCTCAAGTTAACATACAGCATTGCATTCCTTACCTGAATTCACTTGGGCAGATTGACACAGAAGCACCACAGGATCTCTGCATGCATTCCAGGAGACCCTGGGAGCAAAGTCTTTCTCCTCACACAATAGGCAAGCATCGTGGCCTCCCCAAAGCCTCCACAGGATGAACAGGTGAGAATTCCCCTCTGTGTCCTCACCGAGTTCAGCACAGCACTTACTTCTCTCGCATGCAAGGTCCTTACCTGAAGATGTTTCGGTGGACACTGGAGCCATGTTACGAGGCTGGTGGCAGGGCTCTGCGATGGAAGACTGAGATGGGTGCTGGATCGGAAAGCTGGCTCTGGGTCTGGGTGGGAATCAGGATGTAGTCTCAGAAGCAATCCACAAAGCACTTGAAGGTGAGGCGAAAGAACCTCATTGATGGGGATTTACACCAGGGAAACGGGCAGTGGGTGAGAGTCTGGGCAGGGCCTTGTGCTCAGAAGCAGGCAGCACTGGCCAGGCTGAGCATGTGCTCCATCCTCAGCGCTGGCTCTGAGTTCTGCTGCTCTGAAGAGAATGGAGAGCGAAAGGCAATTGCATTTGCTCCTTCTCCCCTCCCAGCTTGCATCCTATTGGCTACTGCTTCTGGTAGCTAATGTGCCTGCTGCAGTCTGGGAAATGGAGTCCACTTTGCTACTGGTACCATGGAGATGCTTTAGGATGGAGCTAGATAGGTGGAGACGGGCTTGATAGGCAGCAAGACGCAGACCTTTACACCCTAAATGTAGGAGCAAAATAAAAAGGTGTTGAATGCTACAGGAGGGGAATTCTTTATTTCCAAGAAGCTAGGCAGAACAAGAAAACAGAGAAAGAGAAAAGGAAAGAAAACAAAGAGTTTTTGAGTGGGATAACTGAATGAATCACCTTCCAGTACTTTCCTGGGATAGCCAGTCCTGCTTAATTACAGTGATTTCAATAGATGCCCCTCCTCAATGTTGTTTTTAAGTTTGCATCTGCTGAGAAATTTTAAATGCCATCTTAGATGACAAAAGGCAGGGAATCTAAAGGAAGCTACTAATAACTTGTTTTCTAGGGAATTTGCAAAGGTTCCTAACTGCAAATTGTTTAACAGCAATAAGAAAGTTACTTTACTGGAACAAAGTAAATTTGAGGGAGACAGGGATAAACTTTGGTGTGCACTATTCGTGAGTCGTCTCTATTCTCCAAATCACAATCCCTGGTCTCAGCTCCCGCTCTGAGACCTCTCTCATGCAGCAAGCTAAACTGTAATTTGGGTTATTCTGCTTTGTGTATTGGGTATAGCAATTGGGTATGGCTGTGACCTAAAACTAAACTAAGCTAAACCTGATAAAAGAATTCAGGGAATTAGTTCACACACTAGGTTATGCCAAAATTAGAATTTCAAGGTTCTAGTAAGAAATACAGCATGCCTGCAAGTTGGAGGCACTATAAAAAAATAATTTCCATAACTGCTCTGAGAGTAAGAAAGTTTTTTTTTTAATGCTGCTGCCTGAAAATTAGAAAATTTCTGCTCTAGCATATTTAGAGCACATCTGTTGGGAGTGAATTTGCAAAACTGTTAAGTGTCTAAATCGACCTTTCTGTAATTTGAGTTTACTCCTGGGGACAAGTAGTCCTCAATTTGCAACCTCAGTTGTGACCAGAATTTCTGTTGCTGAGCAAGATGGCTGTTAAGTGAGTCACACCAAATTTTACGACCTTTTTATGCCATGGTTAAGTGAATTAAAGTGCCACAATTGTTAATGAATACACGGTTGTTAAGGGAATGTCTTCTTTCAATAATAATAATAATAATAATAATAATAATAATAATAATAATAATAATAATAATAATAAAGTTGGAAGGGACCTTGGAGGTCATCTAGTCCAACCCCCTGCTCAGGCAGGAAACCCTACACCATTTCAGACAAATGGCTGTCCAATCTCTTCTTAAAAACTTCCAGTGTTGGAGCATTCACCGCTTCTGGAGGCAGGTTGTTCCACTGGTTAATTGTTCTCACTGTCAGGAAGTTTCTCCTTAGTTCCAGGTTAACTTTGCTTGTGAGAAGCTGGCTGGAAAAGTTTCAAATGACAATCACAAGACTCTGGGATGCTGCAGTAGTTAGAAGTGCGAGGGCCAGTTGAAAGTCACTTTTTTCAATGCAATTATAACATTGAACGGTCACTAAACAAGTGGTTGTAAGTCAAGGACTGCCTGTAAAACGTTCTGAAGTGCCACATTTGGAAAAGATTAAAACCTAGTAGTCTTGATGTAAGAGGAGTGACTCCTGTTTACACCCAAACAAAGCTAGCAACTGGGCTCCCCAGACCCTATTCAGGAATTTGGGCATTTTATTTTCAAATTCAGTACTGAGGATTTCAAGAGATTATTTGAGCTCCAGGGCTCTGTTAAAGTCCTTTATATTGTATGCTATTGACATTTATTTAAAACTCCTTGTTGATTCATAATTTTTTGTTTGTGTGTTTTTAAAGCTAGACACCATTCTGTACCCCATTTCATGCTACACGAAAGAAACAATTCAGGTAAATAGGGATGTTAGGACAGATTTTACTGAAGGGAGTGAGCTCTTGAAAATAAGAATAAATTAAGATATCACTTTGGGAATAGACCCCGATCATTGCTGTAAAAATCCATTAAATTATTATAAATTGCTGAGCTAGAATCCTTACATCTTAGTCATGAATGTAATGGATGGCCTTTCCTCAATTACATATTTGTCATGTTACCCACCCAACTCTGAGTTGGCAGAGAATTGCACTGGAATGAAATTGGCTGCTGTTAAATATGTGAACCCAGACAACATGTTGTTTACTAAGCTTTAAAGATTGTAATTTTAAAAAATTAATAAAACCTATTAAAAAAATTGGCTGTTGTGGTAGTCCCTACCAAGTCCCCGGTTTTCTTCCGAGGCAATGGGTGATAAACATATTTGATTAGATGGATCTTAAGGCTGTCTTTGGGCAGTGCGAGAATAAAGGAAAGTGCACAGTTTTACCTTGGATCATCTGAGCCTCTTCCTACTAGCATTGATGATGTAACCTAGTTTGGGTAATGAAACGTCTACAAGAAAACAAGCAAGTTCAGGTCTGAAACCCCTCATTTCAACCCTGAACTACAAATTTTCTCCTCTAATAATATAAGCCTTACTCTCTCACGGAATGGGCACAGAGGCATTTAAAGAGGGGGCAAGGGGAGAGGGGAATAATGAAAGCAGTGACATGTAATCACAGTGCAAGCTCCTTGTCTTGTGTATGCAGTATATGTTGTGATTTGTGGACCCTCTCAGTTAAAAAAGTTTGACTGGTGGGGTTCAGGAAGAGAGCCTTCTCTGCCATTACCTCTGGATGCCCCTTTGAGACATTCTCCCCCCTCCCCGAGGTGAAGCTGACCCCCCAATTTCACTTTCCACAATAGCTGGAGACCTGGCTCTGAGGGATCATTTGGGGGCCTCAGAGGAGCATGCAGCCATAAGGCTGATTAGTGCTTCCGAGCCCGCCCGCCCCCACCTTTTTAACTTTGAATTTTATTTATTTCTAGTTTTAATTGCCTCTTAACATAATATATATATTCGAAGCACGAAGCTGAAAACACCAGCCTGAAGATGACGAATGGGACTTCGTCGAAACGTCGCCAAGACACTTCCAATTTTACGCGGGAGAAAACCCGAATAACCAAAGACCTACATACAAACACCCGCAAAAACGTAGTTGAACACCAAGAGAATAAAATTATACAAAAGTTAAAAATGTTAAAACTTTTATTTACTAAACCTAGCTTTCGTCAAGAGCTCTTGACATCATCAGGGTGTAAACGGCAGTCGTTGGAAGGGCTTATATGCAGCCTCCAATCATTTTCACTCGGCTCTTGGATCGTGTCATAGGTCCCAACTGTGTGCGTTGTAATCCAAGTGTGTGTCCTGCATTAGGGTGTAGTTGTTTCTCACCCTTTCTACGTGTGCTGTTACGTGTGTCTTTCTCGCTAGTTCTAAAATTAGCTGGGGTATTTCCCCTTTCCTTGCAGTTAGTGCATGTTTCACTAGTTTCCCATTTGTGATTCTGTCTGTCATGGACAGTAGTTGCTGTTTTCTGCTTCCTTCTAGTTCCTCCAACCATCCCCTCCGAGCCACATTCCAATCCTCCTTTTCTCTCAGATCATAGCCCCCGTGTGCCATCCCGTCCTGCACCCTCTCCCTCCTACTAAATGGCCCATATTCATATATATATACACACATATATATACACATACATATACATGTACACACACACACACACACACATATATATATATGTATATATATATACATACATACATACATATATGTGTTTTTTAGGCTTTCATATCTTATTTCTATGCCGCCCAGTCTTTCTCTGAGGGAAATGGGCGATTTCTAAATGTGATTTATAAATAAATAAATATAGAAGAGGCTATAACTTGCATTACAATGACGAAACACTCTGGTTGTCTTTTTGACAAAAAGCTTTCCATCCTGTCAGGGTCCTTCCCTCGAAGGCGACACCATGGAAGATACAGGAATTAAAGATTGTTGGGTACATTTGTGGCCTCATAACTGGGAGGGGAACCGAGGCCTTAGAAAAAGTTGTATTGCTTAATCTCATCCGGTAGCCTCTTCCTGTATTACTTATCCTGACCTACTTCTAGGGCCCTTATAAAGAGTGCTTTAAGCACAGTTCTCCATATCTCAGTTCCCAAAAATCTGCTGCTGCTGCAGAGGATTGGGGGATTCTTGGAACTCATTAATAGTGGAGGACAAAAAGCAATCCATGAATGAAGGTCTATTTGGGCAGCATCATTTGATTACCTGTATACATACAACAAACCCTGTTTCTTGTCAGCCAGGGCAACAGTGGCCCATATCACCCACACCCTCCCCCACAGCTCAGGGGGAATTTTGACCAGGAGCACATTCCCACAGATGCCTTACCCTGTTGCCATGGTGTCCAGTGAGCAAATACATCCACTC
The DNA here is from genome assembly GCF_016545835.1 of Crotalus tigris. Lineage (NCBI taxonomy): Eukaryota > Metazoa > Chordata > Lepidosauria > Squamata > Viperidae > Crotalus > Crotalus tigris. Next base: position 5,176,439 of record NW_024100512.1, read on the forward strand.
CAGGGTCCGTTTCCATGTAACAGGCAGCAGCCACATTCACGGGGCAAAGACACAGCTCCTTCTCTAGGTTGAGCACTAATCTAGCCCATGGTTTGGGAGTGGGGGGAGAAAAGGGCTACGGGTTGATCTGGCTGTCCGAAGAAAAGAGGCCAAGGATATCTTGGTGGCTAACTTCCAAACACAATGTATCACAGGGTAGCCAGATAAATGTGTGAGAACCACAGGCGCGGACAAAGGCCTTGGGTGCTGCCCAAAGATGTGGTGCTGGGCAGTTTTCATATTTTGGGGCTTCCAGGAATTGACTTGCTGCCTTGACTGTTCTGCTGAGGAATCCATGTGTGGCAGGGGATTCTGGGAAGGTTCCCAGGGCAGACATTCCATGCAAAGTTGGCAGACCTCCTGCTTGTAGTATCAGGGTCTGGGCCCACACAATGCACTCAGCCATAAACTAGCCAGAGGAGCTGGAGTTGCACAACATGAAGACTCAGCCCCTGCTTCCCATAACTAACGCTGGCACCAAACTTCGTCGTACAGGTAGTCAAAAACTTCATTTAGTGACCATTTGAAGTTACAACGGTACTGAAAAAAGTGAGTTATCACAATTTCTCACACTGGCAGCATCCCCACGGTCACATGATTTACATTCGGATGCTTGACAACTGGTTCATATTTTTGACAGTTGCTGTGTCCTAAGGTCATGTGATCATCTTTTGCGACCTCCTGACAAGCAAATTCCACGGGGAAGCTAGGTTCACTTAACAACCGTGCTACTAATTTAACAATTGCAGTGATTCCACTTAACAAATGTGGCTAGAAAAAGTAATAAAACGGGGCAAAACTTACTTAACAAAGTTCTCACCAACAGAAATTCTGGGCTCAATTGTGGTCATAAGTTGAGAACTACCTGTACAAATAAAGTTTCTGCATGCCCCCATTTGTTCCTGTGGAGCGATGGCTCTAGCATCTTGTAGGAACTCTGGCAGATGGCATACAAGTTTGTCTGTGGAGGGGAAGGAGAAACCCTCAGTCTCTTACTTCCTTGTTGCACTAAGCCTTTGAATCTCAGTTGGCAGAGTAGGGTGTTTGGCAGGACAAGTTACATGAGTAACAAAGCAGGAGTCCAATGGTGGCATCCTCAAATCTTCTGAGTGATATGACTCCCAGTTTCCCAATAACTATCCTTCTGTTCAAATTTGCACATTCTCCTAAGGCAGTGATGGCGAACCTTTTAGAGATCAAGTGCCCAAACTGCAACCCCAAACCCACTTATTTATTGCCCGGTGCCAGGTGGGTGTGGCCCACTGGGTGGGCGAGGCTGTGGTGGTCATGGCAGACTGGATGGGTGTGGCCAAGGTGGGCGTGGTCACCTCAATGTTGCTTGTGGGGAGGGATGCCTGTGGGGGAAATCCAGGGGGTCTCTGGCAGGTGAGACGGTGGGCAGGAGGCTTGTCCTGAGGGGTGAGGCGAGGCAAGGCAAGGCAAGGCAAGGGTGTCATTGTTGCAGGGCAAGGTGAGGCAGGAGCTGGGGCAGCTGATGCCCGATACCGTCGGCCCCCGCACACAGAGGCCAGTGAGCGCATGGGGGCCGACAGTGTCCATCAGCAGCCACAGCCTGCCGGCCCCTCGACCGGCGCACTCTGGGGCTCCGTAGCCCACCGCCAGCAGTTCAGAGAAGCCGCCTCTGAGCTGGACGGATAGCTGACAGCTGAGGATGTGATGCAGTGGGACGTGCCCGGGAAAAGGAGAGCACGCGAGACCAGGAGGGATGTGACGGAGGGGAGGGAAACCACCCGTGCTGGGATGTATCCGGCCATGTGGGACCTCGACGAGTTAGCGGGTGGCTGGTTGAAGAGGGACGGTTGCCATCTCCGGGGCATAGCGTGCATGCCCACAGAGAGGGCTCTGAGTGCCGCCTCTGGCACACGTGCCATAGGTTCGGCACCACTGTCCTAAGGTGTTTTCAAGCGAGGTTTAATAGTCATCTCTAAGAGCCATCATGGATAACCGGAGTGGCAGTGAAGTCTTCTCATAACTTCCAAAGTAGCAAAACCCAACAGGCCTATTTTCTTCACTGTTATTCAGCTTCCATCTAATTTCCCCCAATTCTTTAACTGCTAGTTTTTCCTTCTTTTGAAGCCACATACAGTATTAGGATGCCAGCCATATTGATTAAGGGCAATGGAATACTTATGTCACATTGAAATGGTGCCAGTTTGGGAAAGGCTGCTCTAAACCTTGCCTTTAATGCAGGAAATGTACATTGGGGATGGTGCCAATCAGAGGACTAATCAGGAGACATTGTGGGGCAGGGAAACCAAAAAAAAAAAAAAAAAAAAAGCAAAAATAATGGGGTTACAAATAGAAAATTACAAAACTTAGATTCTGCAAGTGACTCAGGTCACTTGAAGAAAAGCCTTTCGTAGAAGTACTCAGGAAATCGGTTAGACTTACGAGATAGTAATTTTCTTAATAAATTATAGCGTGGCAAATTTTCAGAGTTCTAGTCTTCCTATTTGCATACCCATAAGAGCCTCTTCCGAATCTTTACTTTTTATTAAACAAAGGCCTCTTTTTATTCCTTCATTGGATTTGTCCAAACTTCTGCATACTTTTTTAAAAAAAAAAACAGTATTTCCCCACAAACATGTCCCTATGTGAAGTTTAATTGTTACTAAATAAGAAAAAAGGTATTTTCAAGCATGTTAGCTAATTTGGCAATTTTGGACTTTGGGACGCGCAGACATGATCACAATGGCTATGGAGAATGGGAACTCTTTTACGTTCTAGTGCATTGTGCTCTGTAATAAGAAGGCAAGGGAAAAAAAAGATAAGAACCTTGCATTGTTCGTGCTCCTTCCATAAATCATGGGGAAATGTTTTCCAGTTAACATTATTCAAGCACTTTATAGTATGTCACGTTTCCCCGAAATGGAAAATAAGCCCTAAAATAAGTGCCAGTTAAGATCATCAGCCAAACGGACACATTTAGTAACGTATTTCCCAAATATAAGCCCTAACAGGAAAATAAGCTCTAGTCTAATGTATCTTTTGGAGCAAAAATTAATTATAAGCTCCAGCCTTATTTTGGGGGAAACAGGGTACCTGCATTTGATGGATTTCCCTATATGGATGAAAGTGAGTGTGGGCAAAACAGAAAGTATATGTATCTAGGATCAAAACAGCACCCACTCAAATATCATCCATTCTTTCCATTCCTCCCCTCCAGTCACTCTCTCCTCAGCCCATTTTAAAATCCTAATGCTTCTAGCTAGAATTACTGGAAATCAGAAGCAGCTAAGAAAGGAATGGGAAGATGGCAGCTTGGGGGTGTCCAACATGGCTGGCTGTGGAATTCTAGGAGCTGAAGTCCACAGATCTTAAATGTTGCCAAGACTCGACACTCCTGAATTAAATCTTGTACCATAATACAATGTGTTGAGGTTTAAGGCTGGGTTAAGATTCCATGTTATAATATGGAGAAAAGTACACCTTCATTACTGCAAATAGGCAACATATTATTGATTACCGTATTTTCCGGCATATAAGACGACCTTCTAAAGCATGCAAATCGGGGGTCGTCTTATACGCCGGAGATTATGGTATATTTATGTCCTGGCCATTCAACCGAAAGCTGCAGGCAATAGGGATCTTCTTACATTACATTCCTATAGCAACCACTGAGTCTTAATTGTGTCACAAATGAGTTTCCATGGCTGAAGACAGATTTTAGACTCTGAGCCGCCCCTGTACTAGTCCATCCCTTTAACTACTACTATTGCTTTCTTTTCAGCGCTGTAAATACACATAGAGGAACAAAGCACGTAGCAGAAACACATTCAGTTCATAACAAAAAAAGAACAAGGATATCCTGAAAACCCTGATTTACAGCCCTTCCTTTGGCTAAGAATATCAAACGTACCAAAAAGACAGAAAGAACGAAAGTTTTAATTCTGGTTGTAATTAATTCTACCCTGGTAACCTGGCCGGTAATCTATGCCAGAGTGGCATGGCAGCAGACATAATGCACACAAAAACAGAAACAAGCGTCATTAAGTAGAATTTAATGGCTCAGGACCCAAGACAAACACCAACTTTATACAAACGGAGAGCAAGACAAAGGTTTCCCAGGAACAGGCCCCAGACAGCCTCATTTGGTTACAGCAATTCCGAGGGCGGGCGAAAGGGAGAAGGAGCCAAATACTTAAATAGGGATAGTGCTGGCAGTGGCTTTTCAACCCAAGGAAGCCGCGAGGGATTAAAAAATAATAATAATAATCCGAAATGACTGAAGATAGCCAAATGGGAGAAGGGTAGCCGGAGCTCCAGAGCTCCTGTGAAAGGATGAGAGGGGAATAGCAGGTGCCAACCACCAGCCTCCTTTTCTCCCTGACAGATTACACGATGCTGGTGAAGGGACCGAGAGAGAAAGAGGGCGCTCTGCTTCTCTCCCCCGGGTTGATTCTGCGGCCAAGATGGTGCCCTGAGCTCAGGCTCAGAAGAGGCGACCCGGGAGAGCAGAGGGACGGGCAGAGAGGGCATGGAAGTTGGTGAAGCAGGCACCGTGGCATGGCAAAGTGGGAGAAAGGCCTCTTAGGGGCAGAGACCGATGGCCCCTTCCCTCCTTGGCTTACAGCGGGGCAGGCTGGGCACGTGGAAGCGCATCTGCTGCCTCTCTGCGCAGGATGAACCTAACCAGAGCTTGGAGGGAAAGGGTGTGTGTGTGTGTGTGGGGGGGGGAAACGGGAGCTTCAGGGATTGCACTGGGGCTCACAAAATTTTCCCCCTGCATGCCGGCACACAGCAGCCTCTGGGCAAGGGGACACAAAAGGAAACTTTCCATCTGGCAGGAGAGGAGTGAGGCAGGGGTGGAGCAGAAAGTGCTTGTGTGCTCAAAAAAAAAAAAAAAAGGGTCACAGCAGCGCCTCCTCCTCCTCCCCACGGCAGGGGTGCGCCAGGAGTGATGTGGGAGAAGCCACAAAACCAAGCCTTCGTATGTACACTGCCCTCCTCCAGCACACCGTGCTTTTTAGTCAATTTCCTCCATGTTGCTGTAGGATGGGGCGGGGTGCTCTGCAACCCCTTCTGGTGCCAGGGCAGGAGCAACATCGGCGGTCAGGCTGGATCCGAAGGAGGGAGAGCTAATGCCCTGCAAATAGAACAAAGGATTAGACAGAAACGATACAACCGCAGAGGATCCACCAAAGTTATTTGTCTTCTTCCCCCTCTTCCCACAGAGGGAATCAAGCGAAAACATTTTGTTCCGCTGGAATCTGAAACGATCAAAAGCCACAAAGTACATATTTTATGTATCAAACTAAGTTACGCTTGTATTAAAACAGAATGTGGTGGAAATAATTATAGTCTTGAAAGATGTGTGATGTTCCAGAAAAAGGACCGGACTATTATTTAGAAGCCTGTGAAATTTGTCTGTGAAATATAGCTTAATTTCAGTTTGTATTGTATATTCATACGCACACAGACACACCCACAACCTTACCAATAAGTCCCTTCTGTGTAACTACTCCTGCATAATCACTTATTAATCTAGCGTTGTCTGCTCTACACTACACAATTTGGAAAACTCTATGCCAAAGGAACTTTACAGCCCAAAAAACTGAGTGAGGCAATCTGAATGAATTATACAAATTAGCTCTTATGCTGAAGATATTCTACTACTAGCAGAGAAGAGCAAATAGCTAAAACTTTACCTACTGACTGTAAAATCCAGTAAACCATTCAGCTTTACAATTTAAAAGCATTTTTGTAGTTCTTAAATCAAAAAAGCAAAGCAAACTTGGTTGTTTAGGTTAAAACAAGAGAACCATCTTGGGGTCAACAGTCACATTCCATTATGTGGGCAGAGCAACTTGTAAACTACTTGAATGTGTGGGGAGTGCCCACCTATTTTGCTCTCCTTTTCTTCTCTCTAGTTTCTCGCTTTCTCCTGTTCATCTAGGGCAGGATGGACAGCTCATTCTTCTTAGGGATTCTGCCCCCAAATGCCTCCCCATCTGCTTTCTGAGATATCACCTGCATGTAATTAATAAGGAGTGCAATGCTATTGATTTGACAGCAAAAAGAGCCTTTGGAGTCCTCGGGGGAGCAAATGCAACCCCTACGAGAGTAATTTTGCCATTAAATTCATAGCCTTACAAAACCTATTCACTCCTTAAGGCAGCTGCAACTTTTTTAGAAGCACAGAAAAAGACCCCCCTTTTCTGCTTTCCAATCTAAAGCACCACCCAGCACTAGAAATTAAGTCTTTGCTGCAGGCTCCCATTCTCGTTTTAAATCCTCGCTGAATTTCACAGCAGCACAAAACAAATTCTGAGCTGCCACAAGATCAGAGAGCACACAAAGTTCTCTCCTAGCGCTGAATGCTCTTGCACCTTATTATTTCTACAGCTTTTCCTTTGCTGCAGGGAGCACAGCTTATTCTTTCACCAGCACCGGCACTTTAGAGGTCAATACAAAAATACGCCTGGGACCAAAGGGGATGGGAGAATCTGTTGCTTTTAGAAAAGTGGCTGCTGAATGGAAAAGCAGCGGACAGTGAAAGAAAGAGAATCAACCGAGAGTTTAGAATACCTTGATTTTTATTAAATACAATAAATAAATACAGTGAAAGTTTTTCCTCTGCACAATGCTAACTTTTCGTTCACCAAGCCAGTGGAGGACAGTTTAGGGGCTCCCCTTCTCCAAAATGGAAAGGTTCCCACCAGATCTATGTACTGGCCAGTTCCTGCTTGTTGGCATTGCTATAGTTAGTTACTGCTCATTCCTTGGGACACAGCGAGAATACTGGCCATCAGGAACAGTTAACCTGAAATCTTTTCTCCTTCCCCAAAGAATCTGCAAGGTTCTCTGAAACTACTGCTAGGAAGAATACGTAAAGATGTTAAGAATTAGATTGCATATGAATAATATTAATAAAAATAACAAAAGGATGAAACAAAGAATTATACTCATTCTAGGTTTATGAGTTCTCAACTCTTGACTCTTGGCTAAAGCCAAGGACCGGGATCAAGCTATTTGAGCCGGTAGTCTGAAGGCACAAGAGACATTTATATCTCAGACTGCAGGGCCAGATTAAAATACAAACAACAGTAACCCCTTACTTTTAGTTCTACTTTATGCATGCACAGAAATAGGCACGCAAGCATCCACAAAAGTATGTACAGAAGCAAAATGCAAGGTAATGAAGGAGAAGGAGGAGAAAACAGTGTTCCTTTACACTCATATCCAAATACAATTGCATAGCTAGCTAAATATCTAATATGCTTTTTTAAAAAACAGGGGAGACTGAACTCTCTGGTTATATCATGGTAAGGAAATCTAACCCACCAATGTTTAGAAAAGTCAACAATGCATCCTTCCTCCCTCCCTCAATAAAGGAAGAGATGGTCATTAAAAATATCTTTTGACTTCCTTCAAACAAGGAGCCAATGGCCAACTGGGGAAATGATCAGTCCTGCAATAACCGTCTCGGGGGATCTTGGTGTCAGCCAAATTTGGGGAATTCTATCGGGGCAGATGGCAGTCAGGTCAATCTTACTATCACATCATTATGGAGAAAATATTTATGGATCTGCAGACTCTACTGAACTACAGTCATTTGCTTAGCCCTTGATTCAGATTGGCATAGTTTTCAAGAGCTATTGAGGAAAGAATTATTCCAGAGAAATACCAACTATCTAATTGCTGAAGTGAGAGCTTCCTGTGACTGTAAATCCATGTAATCAATCAACTGGAGGAAAAGGGCATTGGGCCTGGCGCCTTCACCGTAGGACTGACATTAGGGCTTCATCTTGTGCTACTTGGCATCCTAGCCACTTTGCTACAAAGATGCCATGGAGGACAACACTGCAGTAAGCTGGCTGCCGCCCTCTGGTTGCCTTGCTACTGCCGCTACCTCCAGCGAGTCTGATAGATGAGCGGGTAGAAGACATTGAGGAAGAGTGCCACAATGGCCGCCATGGTGCCCAGGACAAAGTATCGGACATGGCCTTCATCAGGACACTCTGGGCTGAGTTTTCTTGTCCTTTGGCTGCCAGACCTCCAAGGGTTCCTCATCAGCCTTCTGGCAGCATCCTCTTCAGCCTCCAGTTCCTGCCAGAGCAGAGAAGCCTGCGATGTGGAAACCTGCGTCAGCACTTGAGGAGAACATCATAGCAAACCCCTCAATCACCCATGCTTTGCCCTGCCTCTTTTATCTGACTCAGTGTTTCCCAAACTTGACAATTTTAAGGCATGTGGACTTCAACTCCCAGAATTCCACAGCCAGCATTGCTGGCTGTGGAATTCTGGGAGTTGAAGTCCACATGCCTTAAAATTGTCAAGTTTGGGAAACACTGATCTGACTTGTACAGCTGCCCATCTCGCTTGCATGCGGCTATCCCAGAGAGCCTGCCCTTCACGCTGCCAGTTTTCTGAAACAGCCGATATATTTCCTCTGCCTGATTGCAATTCTAATAGTGAGGCCATGCTCAGATACAAGGACTCCTAGGGACAGAATGAATAGCACAAGCCACATGACAATGGAGTGAAAAACCTATCAGAGTTAGGCATCCATGCTGGCTGGCTTGGTGGAAATCTTCCCAGTCTGCCAACTTATTCCATTCAATAAACACAGGCGTCAAGTAATCACTTTCCATGCTTTCTTGTACAAACAAAGGACGTTCAGTTGACCAACCGGTCACACTGAGTGAGAACAGCCAGTCACAGATAAGCTTTTGATGGTGAGAACATGACACATCAGTAACCTCCAAGTGTGCGCAGGTGAGAATTTTAAAGAATGAGACGCCTAATCAACAGTTCAACTTTGGTAAGGGAAAAAGCATTAGGGACCAGACTGAGACGATAAGTAACTACAGTCATTTCTTTTTCTTTTTAATTAAACAGATGAACAGGAGATGCTAGTCACAGGGTAATCAGCCATAGACCATATTTTCATGCGCAGGGTGATCCATTCAGTACAGTCGGCCAATCACATTGATTTTTCTACTGATATTTAAAACCAAAGCATCCATAGCATCTTCCCCGTTTAGTCCCCTGGGTTCTGTGGACAGGCGGTGCTTCTTCCTGAGTTCTCAAGATTTAAAGCCTGTTCTGGGAAGGAAATGCTGGAGCTGATGTAAGGTGCCACAAGGGCCTACGGCAGTGGTTCTCAACCTGTGGGTCGGGACCCCATTTGGGGTTGAACGACCATTTCACGGGGGTCGCCAAACCACGCTGTCCGCCATTTTTTCCCTTTTCCCTAGCTGTCCTACTCCCTCTATTGGTGGCCACACCCACTTGGGGGGTCACCACAACATGGGGAACTGTATTATGGGGTCACGGCATTAGAAAGGTTGAGAACCATTGGCCTACGGTGAGTGACCGTAGGCATAAAAGAAATCACGGCTTAAGCATAAAGACCCTCTGAATAGATCTTTCTGGGCCTATTTCTCCTCCAGGGATATATGGTTTACAGAAGCCCTAGCAGACGCCACGCTCAAAATGAGCAGCAAACTGTAGGAGGTTCAGAAAGGGCAAGGATAACGCAGCCTGTCTTTCGTACCCTTGGACGAAGCCCAGAGTAACCTTTCACCTAGAAAGCCACCCCAAGATGGATACCACTATAGCACCATGGCAGCAGAATCCTAGGGCATATCTGGAACCACAGCCACACTTGTATGTAACAGTCCTCATTTCCATCTATGCTAAGATCATTGACAACGTTTCAGAGAAGCCCAGTCCCACCATATTAGCGGATGGGAAAGAGGGAGAAAGAGAAAGGAGAGGCGTCTAACTACAGAACTGAGTGCATAAGAAATTTATTTATTTATTTATATCCTGCCTTTATTATTATTATTATTAATAATAATAATTCAAGATTATCTTTGGTTGTTTGGGTTTTCTCCCGCATCAAATTGGAAATGTCTTGGCGACGTTTTGACGAAGTCTCATTCGTCATCTTCAGGCTGGTGCTTTCGGCTTCGTGCTTCTAGAAGCACGAATCCGAAAGCACCAGCCTGAAGATGACAAATGAGACTAAACGTGCCAGAGCTGGAAAGCAGGTTAGTGTTGAATTTTTTTGCTTTTGGGAGAAGCGGCAGAAAATGGGGCTGCCATTTCTAGAAGGGAGACGCAGGGCGGTGCAGGGCAGCAAGCAAGTGCTCTTCTCTGCTCTGCATCACTGCGCACAGCCGCTCCGCTTCCCGTTGTCCCCAGTAGTGGCGATGAAGGGCTGACGGAAGGAGGCGCCGCAAGCCATAGGAATTGGCGGAGGAGGCGGCAGCTGCCGCTGGACAGGTGATCTGTGGGGTGGAGCATGAAGAAAGCCCCTCCAGCAGCGCACAGCAGCCGTGGAGCCTTTCGCCGTCACTCCCTCCTGGCTCCGAAACAGTGGAGGGAGAGCAGGCGTATTCCGCCTATCCTCTGTAGGTAACATGGCAGTCCAGCTTGGCAGGGGAGTGAGAGGGAGCAAGGAATGGCCTGGCTGGGGGGGGGGGGCTGAAGGAAGCAGGTGCAGGGTGCGTGGGGCAGCTCCATCCCCCCCACCTGCCTTGTGTTGTTGATGTGCTGCATGGCTTCCTGCCCCATTGCGGCAGCCAGGTGGGAGAGAGTGGGCGGGGTCCTAATTAGGGCTTATTTTTGGAGTAGGACTTATATTAGGCCCACCCCCCAAAATCAGGGCAGATCTTTTTGGGGGGGGGCGTGGTTTATTTTTGGGGAAACACGGTACTTAATACAGCATTCATTCCTCCTCTATTTTCCTCACCACAACGACCCTATGAGGTGAACTGGGCTGGAAGAGACTTACTGGCTCAAATTCACCAAGCCAGTTTTCATGCCTTGGACCTCTCTGGCTGCTTTGAGTTCTGTTGCGCTGCACGGTCCCCAACAATTTACTATTATCTCTTGAAATATGTATTCCACAGAGAAAATATCTTCTGCCCCAGCCTCTCTAAACTCAACTCTGCAGTTTTGAGCTGACGGATGCCTTCTGGCTCCTGAGAAGGAAACATCTCTTCCCCCCGCCCCCCCCCCACCAACAGACACACGCTTGCAAGTGTTTCTCATTTTTGCAGTTATTTTTCCCGGCATCTAATATACTTGTGTTTCTCCAACATTTCACTGGGATATACCAGAGGACAAAACAGCACCCACAACTCCTCACTCTCACAGCCACAGCTGCAAGCAAGGCCCAGCAGATACTTCCTCAATTGTCAACAGTGAAAAAAACATTAGTTCAGTCTAGTCTTCTAAGGTGGACTGAAGGGACTCCTCACCTGACTGGCTGCTGTTTCTGCAGAGGGGGCCAAGTCAGCTCGAGCGTCTGAGGGATGAGGGGGTCCTCGAGGGGGTCTATCTACAGGAGAATTCCGTCGGCGGTAGAAGAGCACGTAAGCATATCGCGTCACGACCTGGCTTTCATCCACCGTGGTCACGGTGCTGTCGTCAAAGAGCCTCCAACCTGAACAAAGGGAGGAGAGGGATAAGCATGGAGTCTTTCAAAGCACCGACTGCCTAGTTCAGAGCCCTACCTACCGTATTTTCCAGCGTATAAGGCGACCTGGCGTATAAGACGACCCCCGACATCGGCGCCGATTTCCATGCCTAGAAAGTCGTCTTATCCGCCGGAAACTACTGTAATTTCCGGCATATAAGACGACCCGGCGTATAAGACGACCCCGACTTCGGCGCCGATTTCCACACTTTAGAAAGTTGTCTTATACGCCGGAAAATACGGTACCAATTCTGCTCCTGCCATCTCACATCTCTGAAAGTGATACCTCTCTTTTAACTTACACACTCAAACTTAATTTGCACCGTGTGTATTTTGATTCCATAGTTTTGGTGTCTTGCTATCAGCACTGCATTCATGGGCACTGCTTTCACGGCAGTGGTGGCACACTGGAGGAATGAGTGTTGGTCAACAGCGTTGTTCAAAGGAGAGGCTATTCTCACTGACTCTCCTTCTTTAAATGTATGCAGCGCAGGGAGAAATATTTAATGATGCTAAACTCCACTATCTTTTCTGACTGCGATAAACCAAGCATCAGGAGGACGACATTACTAACAGAAGAGATAGGAGCAACTCGGGGAATAGCAGTTATAACCTTTCAACGATTCGTCCTCTGGTCCACTTTGGCAGTTTGTCTGATGACTAGAAGATGCTAGAACTCTATCCTAGTTCTCTAAGAGCAAGGAGGCTAAGTAACCAGATTCTAGACTCTGTGCAAATTATATATGGAATAACAATAGTCCTGCTTAGTCCTTTCCCAGCAAATAATCCTCTTTGGGGGGGGGGGAAACGTCAGTATCAATATCCTACTGAGCACATGCAATAGTTAATCAGCTTTCTACCATCCATCTTCCTAATCCCCAAATGTGGAAGGAATTTTTAATGCATATGACCTTGTGAGGGCAGAGGAATTAAAAATAGCCATTCTGAACTACTGTCCAATTCCCTGTTAATTTGGAGCTGTTCTTGGCTACTTCAAGTGGTCCTTCACTATATCCAAGCTTGTTTCAACAAGGAAACAGGGACAGTTCCTTTCTCCTTTAAAGTGAATGAAGCAGGCAAAACAACACTGAAGAGCAGTGTTCTTTCTATAATGGAGGAAGGTATCTTTGCTTCAAAGGCAACACCAGGCTAAATACCCCAACTAAGCATTCCTCTCAATTCTGGCTGTGCCTAACACTGAATAATGTGGTATTTGCAGAATCCATTGAATCTGTGACAAATTACCTATTTTTTATATTTTTGTCCTCTGCCAAGGAAGGGTTTTTTTTTTTCTTAAAGTGAGAACACTCCCAGAGGAGCACACTGAAAATTCAATATTCCTCCTCTGGAAAACAGCTAAGGGCTGTCAGTGGATGTCAGAGAACTTCCATTGGAACTGAGGCCATTCTAAATTAATCTCTAAGGTTGCCTGATCTATTAACCTTTCTGTTTGCTTGATAATATGAAACAGAATAGAATTAACAAATAAGCCTGGGCAGGCTGAGAGCAACTAATGGTGCCTCAAAGATTCATGATCCCAATCGCACCACTTACACATGGCACATTATCTCACTGAATTCTGCAGATAGATCCATTTAGATAAGGAAGAAGGACTGAACTAAAACCTAGATCTGCACTGTGCAATCTGAAGGGAGTGAGATTTGCTATGACTTGCATCCATTGTGCAAAATTCTTGTAGAACAACAACAACAAAAAGATTTAAGGGCTGGGACCAGAAAAGGAGGGTGTTTTTTCCTCCTTCAACTGGATGTGCAATCTTAAGAGTCATATGGCGTTGATCCTAGGTTTCCATGAAACATCTAGCACAGGGGTGTCAAACTGCCGGCCTATGGGCCGGATGCATTCTAGCGAAACCATACCCACACCATTGCCGGCAGTGGCAAAAAAGTCACGATACATCACGACACGTCACGTGACGTTGCGAGTTTGACACCCCTGCTCTAGCAGGAAATGGAAAATCCCTCTTCTACATGGATTCCCTGGCTCACCTGTTGAAGGTCAGTGGACCTAAAGCCTACTCACCCACATCACTACGTTGGCTGTTCTTGTCACTAGGCAGCCGGGCATAGGCTGTGTAGTGCCCACCAATTATGCCCCCGTAGTGATTGATCACTGCATATAGATCATACATGGGCAACTGCTGCTCATCCTTCTGGCCAATGCAGAACTTGCTCAGGTCCAAGCTCCTGAGGATAGAATAGAGCAAGTTAGACAGCTGCATACTTTTGTGCCTAATTCCATTCCTATCATTTTTTTTCTTAGAGGCAGCCCAGCCTACCAGCTGACATTCTTTATTGAGAAAGTCTTCATTGTCTCTTTATCTGGACTTAAACTCAGATCAATACAAGCCATACAATTACAGAAGACTGAATACAGCAAGGGACTCTCAGTGGCAGCCATTGGATCATATATAAAAGAATTTTGAGAGTGCTGAGCTGAAAAAAAAAGTGCTGCTTTGAATTTACTCTCTCTCGTAAAGGAGTGGGCATCTTTGAAGAAAATCAATCTGAAACGGGTCAGGACCCAAATTCTGATTTGAATTCAGAAGGAAATAATCTTATTTTGTCAATGGTTAATGGCATATTTGCCTCTACTTTTTTTTTTTTAAAAAAAATCCCAAATATCTGAGCTCAGCACAGGTATCTTCTTTCTTGAACAATCATGTGATCACGCATGGTCTGATAATCATCCACATAACTGAACTGTGTGCAAGTGATTATAGAATTTCGGTCTATATAGAAGAAAAGGAAGAGAGCAAAGGAGCCGTTTAAAATTTCAGTTATGGATTTAAGGAAGGAAATCTTCATTTGACAGCAACAACAACAATAGAACCCTGCTTTTGGAAAAACTCAGAAAAAAAACCTCAGCCTTAACAACCAATGTCCAAAGCCGTAAGACTCCAAGTGTGTCTCTAACCAGATTATTAATCATCCACGTAATAATTCTAAGAAAAAAGAAGATGAAGGTGATGAGTTTTTGCGCTATTCCAAATGCACACCAAGCTTTTGTTTTCAGAGCAAAGAAGACGGAAACAGAACCCAATGTACTTAGCGACCGATTCTGCTTCTAGAATTTCAATCAGAATTTGATTACTGCTTATGAAAGAGATTGAAAGAATCCCATCCCATTAACCAAAGTTAAGATTCCTATAACCAAGAGGCGTCTGATTCAGGCTGTTAGATTGGGGTTTCATGCTTGGCATGTTCTTTTTTTAAAAGATCAGAAAACTAATGATAAAAAGGTGTAGAACGCAGTGCAATAAATATGCATTTACCACTATACAGTATTTCTATACTGCTGACTCTACAAAGACTCCTGATAGCTTATGTTATACTGGGGGTTGCCCTTTTCTTGCAAGGGCTGCACCCTCTTGCTGTAGAGACTAAAGTAGTAGAAGGGCCAATAGCCTTATTCAGCGCATGGTTGATATGTCCTGCCCAAAGAGGAATGTCAGCATTGCACAAAGACACTCAGGTGGCTTTTTTACTTTTCAGCTGGTTTGCCTACTCCACAATCATGCTCAAACAGGGCAAGCTATGGAGAGACCAACATTACTTCTGAGGTCATTCACTTTATGAAACGTGCTCCAAAACCTCCCCATTTAATTCATGGAGAGAGAAAAATCAAGTGGAGCGGCTTTGATATACAAATTGCCATCCTGTCCACAAGCTGAATCAAAACAACAGTGCAGAGTTTAATTCAGCTCCAAAGATTAGATTTTCCTTGGCTCCTGTGGTTCAGTTACCTCAGAGGCAGACTATAGGTAGACCTTGCCTTTTTGTTACCCTTCCTCTAGTCTCTTATTTCCTCCCTCTTCATGAAGGAAGCAGAGCCTTTCTCCATATAAAGGAAGATAAGAAGAGATCGCTCTCTCCTTCCTCTTGTTCAGATGCCCTTCAAGAAGAAAGGCAAGGTCTCTGTGGGCCAGAGGCAGGCAGATCCTCTTTAAGTCTCTTTCCACATTTACTCGCCCTTCAAAATGGTGTCGTCCAATACCAGAAAGATCAAAGGCACAGAACCAAGGGGAAAGAGTTCACCAAAAGACTGACAATCTCTTTATGTGTTAGGTGAGTTGGTTCTGAATTTATGACAAAGCCCAAATAGGATAACCCATCCTTTGCTACACAGAAAGGTCCTATCCGAAGAATTGCTTGGGTCTCCGTGACGTTAAAGAGATGAGTAAAGCGACACACCTTGCCGTAACCTCACCTGACTGGGAAATCCACCATGTCATTGATCTTATCTCTCCAAATAAAGCTGCGGAAGGAAAAGCGCTTGAGCTGTATGATGAGGATGTTGGGCAGACGCCATAACATCAGCTGCTTGGATGCCTCACGGTGCTGCTTACACTTTGGGCAGTACCTGTGGAAAATGGAGTATGTGGAAAGATAAAGAAGGTTCCTTGATATCTCCTGCTGTTCCTGTCAAGCAAAAGAGTTCTGGTATTCTCACTAAAGAAAACCAGCACAATGGCCCTTGGAGCACCCACCTCAAAAGAAACATGTCTAGCACCACAGAGTTTTCTGGAAAAAAAAAAAGTATTTGTTTCTTGGGTTCTATTTGAAAGGGCTTGCTATTGGTTTCTGATAATTGGTTCATTTTTAACTCTTATTATTGTGAGAATGTGCAATCTTGATAGTGAATTCTATATTTTAGAATTTGATATATCTTGCAAACATCGTAAGTGGTGAACTCAATCTAATGCTAGTACCGCAAAAAGTGTGTTGGGGTGAGTCTCCTGTGGACCTCAGCAAGGCCCCCTCTTTTGTGAAGCCCAAGAGTAGGAAGGACCAAAGGTGTGGGGCCCCCCTTTTTTGCATTCTGGGGTTCACAGATGCTTAAGATGCATCCATTTCATCCCTTAAAATTCCGAGCCCTAGACCAGAGGTGTCAAACTTTACGAGGAAACCGCATCCACCCCATTGCCGGCAATGGGGAAAAAGTTCCGATACGTCACGCGACACCACGTGACGTCGTGAGTTTGTCATGTTTGCCATAGACCAAAACAGGCCCTGCAGTGCAATTCTTGATGTGTCACACAAAGCCTGGCGCCGCTCTCTCAAGCTGGCAGAAGGTATGCTCCCCCTCTTGATAAAGCTAATAATAAAATTTCTAAACTCAAAAGATGATCACAACAGGCACAGTTAAGAGGCTAATTTAGTAAACTGATGACAAAATCTGAATCTCTTAATTGAGAAAAAGTTCTCCATGTTCCATCATTTAGTGAAGAACATGATGTGCCTAGGTAATTTATTCTTGACAGCTGGGTATGTCTGAGTGACAATCCCAATAATTACACTATTTAGCAGAGCTCTCCTGCAATGCCGAGGGAGACAGATCATAAGCCTGTCAATCCTTTTGGCAACTTTGGCTGGCATCAAGCAGAGTAACATCAGAAAGCTAGACTAAGGATCGAAGGCACAGGGTCTGGTAGCCCTCCTGGATTATTTGCCAGCTAGTGCCCTGGAAAGAGGCTAGTTTTCATCTCATGGTCTGGGGGATGCCACAGGTTGTCCTTTGTCCTCTATGCTCCTTAATGTCAATGTAAATTGCTGAGGGATGTCATCTGGAGTTTTGAGCTAAAGTGTCCTCAGCAGGCAGGCGACAGATTGCTCATTAATACTTAGGAACCCTGAAACATGACTCCTGAGAATATTTTGGACTGGATGAAGGAAAACAGAAATTTTATTGTGGTGGGATTACTGGCTAAAGGAGAGGAGGCCCCTCTAGATGAAGTAAAGAGACATTCCAGCTTGGAGTCAGTTCGGGGGAGGAAACATCTGAGGTCAAATCCTTAGGTCTATATCTGCCTGTTTCCAAGAGAAGGCAGGCAATCTGGCGAGATTCTTGTAGTACAGGTGATCAGCAATAAAGTATCTACTCGGTCCTATTCATGGAGTGGTTTTGGCTGTTTGCACCTGACATTAATGCAGACAAAATTGTGACGCAGAAGGAATCTGTGAAACTGAATGGAAGCATACTCCTGGTTTTGGGTGGGTCTCTCCACCAGGCAACTCCTCCTCCCGCCCCCCCCCCCCGGTCCTTGGTCTGCAACAAGCTGTTATTCTCTGTGCTAGTGCAGATGGTGGCAATGGCTCTGAGTGTCTTTCATGCCAGACTTTCTTTCAGTCAACTCAAAGTGCTGACCTTTTTAAGCATTATACACATTGAAACAAAGGGATACATTGCTTCCACAAACAGGTTTCACAAGACCTTCTGACCCCCTAGAGTGTCATTGAAGGTACAGAACAGAGCTTATTTTAAGGGATGGCCTCCTTCCCAATAGAGAGCTAACTCTGACTTTTATTCATTTCAGTCAGACTTTAAATATCCCTTTCCCCAATTTGTTCTTGAGCTGGATAGAGTTAACAATATATTTTGTGATTAAGCTGATTTTACTATATTAAGCTATTCTTCCATTGCCAAGATTTTGCTAAATATATAGTATTAATGTGCCAGGTTTTATTGCATTATATTATGTATTTCTTTATCATTTATAAACTGCCTAGGGGAGTTTTTAAAATTTATAAAAACATAAATGTTTATAATTTCAAAGTGTTTGACATGCTTATAAAGCATGTCAAACACTTTGAAATATAACAAAAACAATTTGTCCAAATGTCTGATTTATTAAATGAATCTGGTGACCTATAAATACTGTGATATAAACAAAGTATATCTTGCCTCTCTGTTTATGCAACACTCAAGAAGAATTATAGCAATTACAAATGCAAATTGGAAAACATAAAAAGTACTCAAAGTCAAGGCAAAATTAAAATTAATGCATTTAACACCCAAACAATTCAGCTAATAACCAAATGCTTGACAAAAGATATTAGTTTTTGCCATTTTCCTAAAGAACACTGCTTGGAGAGTGGGGGCCCGGGATACCACATGGGAAGTGCATCCTATAGATTGGTGAATATGTAAAACTACAAATTTTTATTCAAACATATACACTGATTCAGAGGATTTTAAATATTAATATACAGTTGAGACCAGTCGTCTTTCTTTTGAGATTAATGAACAAACAGTTGGGAAAAAGTCATGAAACTTTGTTTTTGTATATGTTAACTGCACAGTAAGACTATTGTAGACACAAAGATGGAAAGATTCAGCATTATTCATAATGGAGGAATGCTTGATGAAGATGATGGAACTTGCTGAAAGTCAAACTGACTTCTTCAATTAGAGAAAAGGCAACACCTATGTTTATAGCTGACTGGAAACACCCTATGGACTTTTTGTGCAAAACAGAAAAAATGAACTTGTGATTTATGTTTTATTAGACAGGATAGATTATAGAGAGAGAAGAAGAATTGTAATGTAACTTTAGAGAAAGGGCAAATTTAAAATTGTACTTAGAACAACTATAAAGAAGCTTGGAAGCCACTTTTTCATATCTTTCTTTTTCCTTCTTGCATTTTGAGCCTTTTCTTTGATTTCTTTTTTCGTTCTTCGTATTAGTCAGCATTAGTTTTTATGTTCCTTTTCAAAAGTTTCAATAAAACTACATGGAAAAAAAGGGAAGCATATTCCAGAGCCACATAAGGTCCTTTCCCCTGTAATAAATAGTTCAGGCTTTGGCAGCATAGGGACCATCAAAAGGGCCTCTCCTACTGACCTCAGTAAATGGGCAAACTGACTGGTGGGGAGGTGGGGCCTCAAAAAGGCAGGCCCTAAATCAGTAGTGGCGAACCTATGGCACCTGTGCCAGAGGCGGCACTCAGAGCCCTCTCTGTGGGCACATGAGCCAGGCCCCGGAGATGCCAACTGTCCCTCTTCAACCAGCCACCCGCTAACTTGCCAAGGTCCCATGTGGCCGGATGCATCCCAGCATCCACGCGCTCTCTGGCCTCTGTGTGCAGGGGCCAATGGTGTCAGGCAGCAGCCGCCCAGCCCCTGCCTTGCCTTGCCCTGCGACAATGGCACCCCCGCCCTGTCTCGCCTTGCCTCACCCCACAGGACAAGCCTCCTGCCAACCGCCCCACCTGCCAGAAACCCCCTGGATCTCCCCCAACCTTGCCCAGCCCCCACATGCGTCCCTCCCCATGAGCAACATCAAGGTGATCATGCCCACCTTGGCCACACCTACCCAGTCTGCCATGACCACCATAGCCACGCCCACCCAGCGGACCACACCCACCTGGCACTCGGCGATAAATAAGTGGGTTTTGGGTTGCAATTTGGGCACTCGGTCTCTAAAAGGTTCGCCATCACTGCCCTAAATCGATGTTTCTCAACCATTGGGAACTTCTTTTAAGATGTGTGGACTTCCAACTCCCAGAATTCTCCAGCCAGGTGCTGGCTGGGGAACTCTGGAAATTGAAGTCCACACATCTTAATGCTCCTAAAGTTGAGAAACCCTGTCCTAAGGTATTCAACATGTTAAACATCAGCATCAATACGTTCAATTATGCTTAACGTCATATATTTCTTCTATCAGTTAGCAGTCTAGACACCATCTTTTGAATCAAATTCAATTTCCAGATGCAACTCACTACAGTAGTGATCTGATGCAGCAGGGGGTTGAATTAGAAGACCTCCAAAGTCCATTCTAACTCTATTATTCCATTATACCCAAGTTGTCTGTAGTCATCACTCAGTCTAATCAACATAGGAATGGTTACATTGGTATACTTGTGAAACTAGGGAACACATGTTCCTCATTGGAGCCATTGTACGCAGATCCAGAGAGCTGAGAATCAAGAAGTTCTTTCAAAGGGCAAACCTGCTCTTTCGGTGAGAGGGAAAACCCTATCTAAAACGAGCTTCATTTGTTTCCTAAGTCCCACTTTCTCATTACGTTTAAGCAACATTCAAGGATGCATAGTGCCGCCTCGGAATTAGATGTTAATTGGAGCTTTAATCAAGGTTAATTAAAACTGTAAAAAACCACAGCACAGGGGACGGGATGCAACCTTAAAAATCAGAATTTTAGATTCATTTACTTTACTCTCCATCCATCCATTTTGGAAATAGCCTTAAACAGAAACCCCACAAATCTCTTCCTTACCAGGCCTCCTCAGGGGCCAACACCTCTGGCTTGGTGAAGAGATTGAGACACTGTTCCAGGGTGAAGTGTCCTGCCCTGGCTGCTTCGCTGGCAGAGCTTGGATCCTCGACACACTCCAGCTCCTTAGACTTGATCAACACAAACTCCTTCATCCTTTCATTATTTTTCCACACCAGGGCCAAAGAGCAGTCATTGGTCAGGTCTAGGGGAGCATCTCCTATAAGGCAGAAAAGGTTAGAGGTACCGTTGCTCATTCCTCCATGCTGGGCCTAAAGAAGCACCCAAGAAATCGTTCGAGAGGTAGCTCCCTTTTTTCTTGCTCATACAAAGCAGAGAAAGGCACATTTTTTTGGCATATTTTTAACACTACTCTGTGAATTAAGAGCAACTTACAAGCCTTAATATACTGCTAGGCTACACGCTGGCTCTCCAGGATAGTGGATGGGAGAGGTATTATGCCACTGAGGGGAGAGCAAAACAAGATATGCAGCAAAAGGGACGCATCAAACTCCATTGTTTCTGCAACTTTACAACAAAAAACAAAGCTGGAAGGCAGCCGAGGAGGAGGAGGAGTAAGAAAAAAGTTGGAAATTCTGGCTCTCAATATTGTGTTTTCCTGCCTAAGACTTCCGCTGGTTTGAGAAATCTTGAGGAGTATATATTACATGTCTGATACTGGACAGATATTTCAACATTCTATCAGTCAGAATATTTAGGATACCAGTATTTGCTAAACGTAGGTAAGAGTTGATGAACAGCAATACTGAAGGATGAGAGCAAGGAGATACATGAGCAGTATTTCCAGCAGTTCTTAATACTTTGTATTGCAGGATCTCACAATAACAAATTATATATGCTTACTTGCAATAATTATATATGCCACATATTTGCTGTAGATCAGTGGTTCTCAACCTGTGGGTCGGGACCCCATTTGGGGTCGAACGACCATTTCACGGGGGTCGCCAAACAACGCAGTCCGCCATTTTTTCCCCCTTTTCCTTAGCTCTGCTACTCCCTTTTATTCTATTGGCTTTTGAAAGCCAATAGAATAGACTCTCTTGAATAGAGTCTAATTCTAATGGCTTTCAAAAGCCAATAGGAATTGTCCAGGCTGTCTCTGCCCTGCTGAGCCCGCCAAAAGTCCCATTCTGCAAACGGTGCTGCGCCAGTTGAGTAGTCCTCGACTTACGACCGGTTGAGTAGTCCTCGACTTATGACCGGTTGGGGGTTGCGGCATTAAAAAGGTTGAGAACCACTGCTGTAGAGGTTCATAACATTAGCATGGGAGCTATAAAGTCCTGTGAATAACATCCATCCATCCATCCATCCTTCCTCATTTACTTTCCAATGGTTCAATGGCAGCTTCTCTTGGTTCAAGAGACCAGATCTATCTATAGATGATAATCTATGCCTGAATCTGCATGGTTCTACCTGGCATGTCCCAATCAAACATTAAAGTTGTCGTTGTCTTGGGAACATTAAGCTCTTTTAATCTGAACTCTCACCTTTATCCTCTAGTTTCTGCTCCTTGCTGGTTGCATCAATTTTATTGATGTAAAACTGAGTAACTTGAGAACTCAGCCCTTCGGCTGGATGCTGGTAACCCAGAATGGCAGCTATAGGGTGGAGAGAGGGGGGGGGGAGAGAGAGAGTCAGCGACACAGGACAGCTAGCCAGCTTTTCTTTTTCCTGATCAAAACTCAAATCCCCTTCTTGCAGTCTGAGAAGCCGATAAATAGAAAGCAGCATTGTTCAGCATGCCTCAGCTATGAGGAACTACACAAAATACTCAATGGCTCTGCCACAGAATCATTATTCCTCATCATTTTATTCTGAGCTCTGCCACTCAGCTGTAATTCAGCCTCCTGAAGTACATGGAACAAACTGTTATCCTGATCCCAACCCTCCACGTCATGCTTCAAAAGAAGACAGGAGAAGCAAAGAAAACACAACAATACAAATAGCTGATGATATCGATTTCACATTTGGTTCCTTGAAAGAGCTAAGGGTAGGAGTCACACAGTTTGCTTATTGCCCCTATTACCTCCACAGAGATACATAAAGAAGGAATACAAGGTAAAGCTGGATCACAGTTGGGCTGAAAAACCGTCAGGATTCCCTTGAAATGCAGCTTTCAACCAAAGGATGGCAGAGAAATCTGGGTTATTCACCTTCTGGCCTGGGGACTCTTTCGTAGGGTAGCTCCCGTTCCATACAGCTCTCAAGCTGCGATTCTGCAGATGGCTCAGAGTAGCCTGAATCTAAGCTTAGGTCTGAGTTTCTCCCCGTGGGGACCTTGGTTCTGGCTGTGCTGGCATCCCCTAATTCAGGCTGTAGCTCGGGGGCGGAGAGAGACGTCTGGGGCTCCTGCAAGAGGTGTGGGGCCCTTGCTCCCTCCCCAGGTTCCAGAGTGCTAGTTTCAATGGTAGTGGTGACAGCAGCAGACCCAACTGTAGCACAGCTGTTCCTGACAGGAGGATCTTGTTTTTCTGAAGACAGAAGAGGCAGGCCTTGCTCGGATGGCACCCTACCCACCTGGAAAGGTGGTTGGAACACACTGACTGAGTACCTGAGAAGGAGCAGTAGAGCAGCTGATCAGAATGCAGTCTTACACCTCCCTCCCTCCCTCCCTCCCTCCCTCCCTCCCTCCCTCCCTCCCTCCCTCCCTCCCTCAAAGCAGCTGTTCCTGCAAAGGCAACAAGCCCAGTCTAGCCCAAGCCTACAAATGAGCCAGACAGGCACCAATGCCCAAGAACACTGCTGGCACCGAGATATTTTACCTGGCGTAGCCTTCCAAAAGTTGAACTAGTCGTGCATAGGTGAGGCGGGACTCGGGTATGCTGATAAGAAAGGGGAAGCCAATATTCTCAGGGCGGCACAAGGTCTTGTGGCTGGACCAGTGCGTTCTCTGACACACTCTGAAAACAAAGAGATAACAAGTCTCCCATGGGGAAAACTAACGAGTCTCTCCCCGGTCCCAGGCAGCTCCCCCCCCACCGCAAAAAAAAAGGGAGTCTTTGGCTTTGAGAGCAAGCAAGGGGGGGGGGGTAACTCACACGTTGCAATAGCCAACCCGATAGCACCGAGTGCAGCGCTTCAGCTTCTCTTCCTCCGACTGCTGCTTTTTCTGACAGGCGGCACATTTGGTGATGGGGATGCTGGTCACCTGAGGGCGCTAAGAGAAGATCCCCCACTTGATAAGCCAAAACACAAGCCATCATCCAGGAGCCGTTTGAAGTTACGATGGCGCTGAATGAAGGGACTTGTGAACAAAATTCACAGGCACCTGGCAACCGGCTTGCACGTGACCACTTGCCGGCTCTCACGGTCACGTGAACGCCAATTGCGACCTACCCTGCCAGCTTCTCACAAGCAAAGTCAGTGGGAAAGGTTGCAAATCGCTTGGGTAACTCTCCCCTGCCTTTCTTCACTCATTTGCATCACACCCTCCTTGCCCCCTTCACTCACACGCATCCTGCAACATCTTTCCCCAGCCTTCCTGTGCTTGCACCTGCACACATACGCACACACAAGCACGTAAACACCAGCGCTCTCCATCCCAGGTTACCCTGTGCTTGCACACGAGCATAACCCCACGTCCCCTTTCCCTGGCTTCTCCGTGCTCGCACTCATCCCACATCCTCCTTCCAATGCTTTCTGCACTTGCGCATTCACATGCATCCACCAGTGTCCTCTTTCCCTGGCAGCAACTTCTTTTCCCAACACACGTGTAGCCTAGACTGGGCTTCCCTAACCCCCCCTCCCCCACCACCCTTGCTCCTTACCTGGTCTCCTCCCACCCCCCATGTTGTCTGGGGTTACCTTGACAACTGGGATTGTCTGAAGGCCGAGTGACTGTGCTTTGTGACTGCATCGCTTAGCAATGGCAATCCGGGGTCTCAATTCCAGTGGTAATTCAAGGATTACCTGTATGAGCTGGGCAGGAAGGGATCTGGGATGATCTCAACCCTCCTGTGCGTTTGAGCATTTGAAGGAGCTTGTTCTTGGGCTGGTTCAAAAGATGCAACCTCCCCTGCCTTCTTTGACTTACGTTCTACTGAGGCCACTCACTTGTTGGACCTGCAGCTCCACCACCCTCTCCTTAGCCAGCTCTGGAGAGAGCACCTCAAAGCACAGCAGAAGATCTGTGGGAGAGACGGCATCCAGCGACTGGGAAGGCAGGAACATACGGTGGAAGCGATTCTTGATCACCTGAGACCAAAGAGAAAAGAATGGGAGTCATGCCTCTGGGAAAATGCCGGCCGGCCGTTTTCACCAAACTGTTTGCCTGAAAACTTGGCCATCACAAGAGGTTGTACGGGTAATACCGTAGATGGCTGCACAGAAGACCCCTTAAAGATTGTAAACCACCCAGTCACTCAGACAGTGAGAGGAGCAGTGTATAAACTTGATTAAATAAATAAAAAAATAAAAGTGAAAGTATAACCACTGCCACTACCATAAAAAAAAAAAATCCTCAAATACTGTGGTTGCTCTAAACAGCAAATATACATCTGGCCTGCCTGGGAGCTGCTTAACAGGTCATTTTCAAGTAGAAGGCTGAGCTAAAGACTTTGCTAATCTGACTCCGTATCTTATATAGTTCGTGTTGCAGTGTGGCAGGGTTCTGCTCAGATTTCCCTCTGCTCCCTTTTGTGGATATTACTTCCCATCCCCACTCTTGATCTTCTGTGTCTTTTCTCTTGGATGGCCATCGTGCCGTACCTGCTAAGCATGCAAAGTTCTACATTAGTAGGAGGTTGACTAGCATTGCAAAGCCTGTGGCTGAACATATATACCAGTGGTGGCGAACCTAGGGCACGGGTGCCAGAGGCGGCACTCAGAGCCCTCTCTGTGGGCATGTGCGCCATCGCCCCAGTCCTAGGTCTTCCGCTGGGTTTTATAAAACCTTTTCGCTTTAGGCCTCCGCCACCATGTAAAAAAAATAAGGTTCAATCAATCAGTCAATTTTAACTTCTCGCGGGAAAAAAAAAGATCTTGCAAAGTTGGAATTGATTGAATTTTTTAATCCCACCCAGTCTGCCATTATCACTGCAGCTGCGCCCACCCAATGGGCCACGCCCACCCACTGGGCCACACCCACCTGGCACTCGACGATGCATAAGTGGGTTTTGGGTTGCAGTTTGGACAATCAGTCTCTAAAAGGTTTGCCATCAGTGATATATACTTATCAGGGCTATATAGATGCCTGCAGGAGTCTTGCTCTTGCTTCCAATAAACTGATGTTCATAGGAAGCACTGCTGAGGAAAAGGCTTTTGTGGGCTGAGATTTCCATATTGCTGTCGGCATCTTTATTCCCAGAGGTCCGAAACCATCACCAGATGTGCCTTCCACAATGTATTATCTATTGTTTTTGAGAAACTTTTTTTTTTTTTGGTACTTCTGTAAAATGTTACTTCTCTCATCAGGCTGATATTGCCCCTTCTTGTATGATTTCACAATGTAAGAGGATGAGTTTAGCATTAATATGCAACACTGTGTTTGTGACAGTGGTTAGGAAGTGGAGAAAAACCAGCAGATGTGGCAAGCAGAGTCTACTTGCGGTTTAGTAAACAGAAAAGGGAGGTAATTCCTATTCAGTCCTTTTCTTAAGAACAAATATCTAGGTTATCCATCTATGACATTTTTAAAAATTTGTTTTTCCTTTAGATCATAAATATACTTCCAGTTTTTATTCTCTTTCCCCCATTTTAAAATAATACCATATGTAGAGCCATGTAACTACATCCAGGACTTTTGAAATTCATTGCATATATACCGTATCAATATACCATATCCAAACTTGTAAGCATTTATTTATTTATTTATTTATGAGACTTATATACTGCTTTAAGTGCAAGCACTCTCTAAGCGGTGTACACCAGTAAGCAATGTATATATATATTTACATTGCCCCCAACAATCTGGGTCCTCATTTTACCTACCCCGGAAGGATGGAAGGCTGAGTCAACCTTGAGCTGGTGGGATTTGAACCGCTGACCTGTTGAATACAGTCAGCTAAAGTGGCCTGCAGTACTGCACTCTAACTGCTGCGCCACCTCGGCACCATGACAGACGAATGAGAAAAGCCAACAGTTTTAGTTATAATAAGGGAAATGGAGCCTACTCTTAGTGATGATTTCGTCTTATAAACAAACTCCAATAAAAGGTAAGCAACAGGACAAAGCCTGAACTGATCGGGGCAGCCTTTGCTACAGTATATAATTTCATGTCATCTTAGAAAATAAGAAAAAATGTGTGCATTTGGGTCCTAACCACGAGCCACAGAACACCTTAACAACAGGTGGAGGCAGCTGGTTACTGAAACCAATGAGGCAGCCAGATGTACAACTGAATTCTAGAGACTACTTGTCAGTCAGATTAGTAGATCTCATGAAAATGATTTTGAGGACCTGCCCATGTCATCATCAATTAGATCAGAGGTCCCCCAGCCTTTTGGGCACCAGGGACGGCTTCTGTGGAGAGAGGTTTTTCCATGGACCGGAGGGCGTGAGGTTTTGTGTGCTGCTTGCATCTCACAGATGGGGCTTTGCTTGTTTCTGCGGACCGGTTGCTGGCATGCTGCAGCCTGGGGCTTGGGGACCCTGAATTAGATAACTGAGACATGTGCTGTGAAAAAGCATGGCATCCAAAGCAAGAAAAATCCTGGAGGCTCTCTGAATACCAGGAAAACTCAATTCGTCCTTTTGGGCATCAGGGACCGGTTTTGTGGAGTGGTTTTTCCACGGACCGGAAGGGGCATTATTCTGCATGCTGCCTGCATCCCGTGGATGGGGCTTTGCTTGTTTGCGCGGCTCGGTTTCTGGCATGCTGCGGCCTGGGGCCAGTCCACGGACCAGGAGACTGCCCCTGAAGACCACTCAGAAACTTTAACTGATTCAGGATGCAGCAGCACACATAGTAATGGGGGTGGTGGTGGTGCTAGATTTGCCCATGTAACTGTTGCGCAAGAGACATTGACTTCCAGTTTCTTTCCAGGTGTTGGTAATAACCTTTAAAGCCTTATATGGTACAGGGCTAGACTATCTGTGGGACCGCCTTTCCCTAAGGACATCTACCTGTCCTACCATCTATAGCAGGGGTGTCAAACTGCTGGCTGCAGGCCGGATGCGTCACATGGAAGCTGACCTACCTCATTGCCGGCAATGGCAAAACTGTCCCAATACGTTGCCCGACGTCACATGACGTCGTGAGTTTAACATGTCTGATCTATAGGGACATCTACCCCATCAGATGAGGGGCACACTCCCAGTCCTGTCTCTTAAATATTGCCATCTGAGGGGAGCTAGGAAGCCATGTGTTTCTATGGCAGCCTCGGCCTGATGGAACCCTCTGCCCCCTGAGATTCAGCAGGCTTCCGTAAGGCTTTGAAGAACTGGCTTTCCCCCCAAGCATTAGGAGAAAACTAGATAACTGCAAGTAGAATTTTGATTTGGTGCCAGGTTTTTGTGGTTTTTAATTTTTTTAATTGGCTTGGTTGTATAGTTTGAATATGAGATTTTAAACATGTTTGAATGTTAACTGGGAGCTGCTCAGAGTTGGTTGCAAATGGATAGCTATGTACATGTTTTAAATAAGTAAATATGTAAATCACCTCAGCCAAACGCAGGTTCTCAGAATTTACTCGCACACTATGGGATACGGAGTCTAGCACTTCCATGGCAGTAGAATTCTCCTTGCTGATGCTCACTAAGAACTATTGGGAGAGAGCACATATTAGGCACATCAGTATATGCAGCCATGCTAGCGGTTTCCCCAGTTCCACTACCCACACCTTATTTTTTAAGGTGGTAATGTTGTAACACCACAACCCTTAGTCTGTTTCGTCGCTGCCATTCGAATCACCTCTGACAGCTACCATTCCAAGAACCAAAGAGTCTTTTTCGTATGAAATGCCCTTACAGTACTCCAGGCCTACTGAAAGCAAAGTTGAGTGGCGTTTACAGCACGACACAGCTCATTTTTGCTTTCTGTGTTATTGTGGGGAATACAGCACAGATGGAAGGAGACACGATATGGCAGTGGTAGTGAACCTATGGCACGGGTGCCACAGGCGGCACTCGGAGCCCTCTCTGTGGGCACACGTGCCGTTGCCCCAGCCTTGCCTCGCCCCACGACCCCCTCCTCTCCAGCAGCCCCCCTGAAGGAGAGTCGCTCTCGAGCGTGGCTCACATGGAGCAATACAGCCAAGGACATGGCAGCCAGGCAGTGTAGACAAGACTCTGCTCTCACACCTCATCATGCAATGCATGCTGCAGGGCGCGGGCAGAGGGTGTGGCCGCCATAGCGGGCCCTGGAGGCGGCGAGTGGTCCTGTGGGTAGGCGGGGCAGGGGCGGGGCCGGTTTTGGGGCACTTGGTCTCTAAAAGGTTCGCCATCACTGTGATATGGGAAGAACTTGGGAAGACACACTGCATCTTAGCCTTTCTGGTGGCCTTTCCTTCTTTGTCTTTTCTTGCCTGCTATACCTACTTTCATCCCTTAGCAGTGACAGTAACAGGTAGCTAGGAATTTGGTTTTCCATTCTAGTGACACTTCATTAGCTGCACTGGCTATAATCATGGTGCCAACGGCAGACTTTTCCCAAAGTTTCTCTTCACCAACACATCCTTCCCCTAAATTGCTATTTCTTTGTTTTGGGATGATTTCTTTGCAGTTACCACAACTCATGCTGGTTTTCTGGG
This sequence comes from Crotalus tigris, assembly GCF_016545835.1. Taxonomy (NCBI): domain Eukaryota; kingdom Metazoa; phylum Chordata; class Lepidosauria; order Squamata; family Viperidae; genus Crotalus; species Crotalus tigris. The sequence continues at coordinate 5,205,672 of NW_024100512.1, forward strand.
TACTTGCTGAGGACACAACTTTCTCCACAACTGGTATGGTGCCTGCTTTTGCTGTAGCTGTGTTCATACAACCCACTGCCTGTTTATTATTTCCCTTATATCTTGAAGCTTCGTCCTCAATTGTTTTTATTATAATTTATTAATTTTTACAAAACCTAATCTAAGACAATACAAGAGTGAATAAAAAAAGGGGTGGGAGAAAAAAAATAGAAAGGATATTCATAAGCATCTTACCTTTGGGGCAAAATTTAAAAATAGTTATAATTTATAGTTACCTATTTAAAACGTGTCAATTCAGTTTAAGCCAGTATAAAAAGTAGGTTAATATACAATAACTAATAACTAGCTAGTATTACTCAGTTATAAGCTGAGATTCAAACGTAACAATAATTTCTGCCTAATCTGGAAAATATGGCAAGTTTTAATAAAGCATTAAAAATTGAGAATTCAAATTTTATTGGGGGAAAAAAAACAAACTTTGACTGTGATGCCAAGTCACCTATAAGATTGTAATCCAAAAATAGTTTCCACAATTTATTAAATTCTTTATCAGAATTTTGTATATATAAAATTTGTTATGACATAATTTTGCTATATCATAATTAGCTATTCCTTACTGGAAGAGTTTGTTCATAATTTCCAGTGAGAAACATAAAGAATCCCATTACTATGTTCAAATCTAATTTTATTTGCAGGAACATAAGGTTTAATAATATTTTATAAGAAAATAGTAGGATGGAAAGAGAAAGCCATCTTGAAAATGTGTTTCTTTCCAATATAAATTGTTTTCTAATATTTTGGGACTTTACAATATGAAAAAATTATCTTATTTGATTATTTAACTACCTAATTTCACAATCAATACCCAGGTAATACTCCACTGAAAGAACATCTTGCAGCAATTTCCTCCAAGTGTAAGATTAATCATAAATGTGACATTTTTTTCAATCGCTGGTATTCTCATTTTTTGCATTTCAATTCTCTAGGGACAGAGACATGCCAAAGTCACCTGTTTTTATGTTGGCTTCTGGCTTAATTTTTAAGAGGTTAGGTGTTTAATTAGGTATGACAGAAAAAGATCTGGGAGGAAGATCCCTGTATTAAAGCAGCTCTTTTTTTTCTTACTGTTAATTCCCCTGCCACCGCACCCTTGCTTTCTAAGTCACGGAGACATATTTAGCTTAAATGTATAGAACTACCACTACTGAGGGGGCGCAATGGCTCAGCGCCTAAGATGTTGAACTTGTCAGTTGGAAAGTTCTCAGCCTGGTTTCAAGACCTGAGCGCCATGTGATGGGATGAGCTCCCGTTACTTGGCCGAGCTCCTGCCCATCTAGCAGTTTGAAAGCATGCAAATGCGAGTAGATAAATAGGTATTATTTCTGTGGGAAGGAAACAGTATTCAATGCACGTAAAGTCACACTGGACACATGACCATGGAAGTGTCTCCGGACAATGCTGGCGCCTTTGGTTAGGAAACGGAGCTGAGCACTGCCTCCTAGAATCAGACACGACAATCCTTTACATTTACCATTATTAAATCTAGTTCTTTACCACTACTAAATCTGGTGGGATTTTTCTATTGAAAAAACTCCCTGGACATTTCAGAACTAAAGGATACCCTGAGGATCAACACTAATCCAATTTGAAGGATAAAAGATAAAAAGCTATTCCGGCTATATATATATATTCTCACCTTAACAGGTTTATTATGGGGTTCCTTTGCAAAGTAGTAGACCGTCAGCACTTTCTGCTTCTGGGGTAGGGGGACTGGTAAATACAGGAAGGGATCAAAAGTGATGGATACCTGCAATAGAAAAAACCCCTGAGCAATAAAAACCTTTACTGGGCATAAAATAATGTGCATCGGGAGCACTAGCAAATCTCACAGAAACAATTATTCTGGGCTTAAAGGACACTATTCAGAAGAAGGAAATAGTCTAGCAAAATGTTAATAAGAACAAAACAGCAGACCGAACAATGACATGGGAAAGGAAAACAAAGGCCAAGATTATGCAGAATTGTTATAAAATCAGCCTGGTTACTAACTGCATGAGCAGAACCCACCTCTGCTCCTCCCACAGCAACTAGTGAAAAATACATCCAAATAACACTCCAATCAGAAGGGAAAAGTATCCACAAAATCATACCTTAGAGCATACAGGGCACACCAGCTTGGATTTGAACTGGCCTTGGAACAGGTCGACAATGAAAGAGTCATTCCTCATTTTGTGCCGCTGCCAGGCCTCTTCTGCAACAACCTAGCAGTGAATATCATAAAAGCCAGGATGAGAAACTATCTTGCCAGTTCAGAACCTTCTGTGCTCCTTCTAAGCACATTCAGCAATACTGCAACAAGCATTCACCTCATCTGGCCGTCCATCTGAGTCTACCGTTTCTGTGTAGGGTTTGTTCTGGATCCGGTTCAAATCCTCGTGGAGTCCATCCAGCAGAAAAGCCATGAACTCCTGGGCATCATGTTGGGCATAGCCTGTAAACTGGCTGGCCTTGCTGGCTACAATTGCCTGCAGAAAGATTTGGATTCATAAACAGCCAATTGTTTCTATGGGATTTGCCAGCAGGATCATATCCTTCTCTTCCCTAAGATGGCTAAATCAGAAGTCCATGAGAGGCGTTAAGTTAGAGGAACTTGGATTAAATGGTAATTGTGAGCCATATTTGATTCCTCCAGTCACTTTTTTTTCAGTTCCTGGAATCTACACCCTCCCAACTTGCATCGTGACACTAAAATTCATCTGCAGAACACAAACACACAAAGGCCCAGCTTGTGTTTTCGAAGGACACGCATGGAAAACATGTGGACCTCAAATTTCTACAAGGCTTAATGCATCTGTTTCCTTTAAACTGTCCAAACTCCTGTGATAACAATTCACTATTATAAAGGCTGCAGTATGTGAAAAACACTAGAAGTACTTTGGAAGTAAGTAAGCCAAGTGTTCCTCTGAATCCACTAGTTGAGGTGTCAAGATGTTGCAACTTCTCAGGGGTCATCCTTGTCATTTCCCCCACCCGAGCACTCTATACATGGACAGAAGACATTTCTGTCAGGAATGCTTCCTAAATGGACCCACTTCGAGATTTTGGGAGAGACTTTCCTTCTGAATCCTCCCTTTCAGTGATCAGAACAGCGCTAACAGATAGGGAAGAAAAGAAATTAAAGCAAGTGGGAATGGATTTAAACTGCTTTTGTTCCCAGATTTTGTTTAGTCCCAGAATAAAGTCCAACTCAAGGTATCTAGAGCAGCCTTAAGCTTCTTGTTACATCCCAGAAGGCGAAATAAATGGACTTAGGGAATACCACACAATCGGTGTGCGCTTGCACAGCAGGCCTTACCTTCAGCTTGGAAGGCTGGAAGGCATGGTGTGTACCTTTCCAGAGTGCCCGCAACAGCACCGCAAAGCCAATGGCCAGGCGCCCCCCTGTTCCCAGTGGATTACTGTAATTAATTTCAGACTCGAAGGAGCGATCTAGGAGGCACATACAAGAGAAAGGGGTGAGCATCGGGGCACTTTCTCAAGGTCACCATCCTGAAAGATAAAAGATGAAGACTAACCAGAATATATACAGATACCCCCCTCTCCCTCCCTAAGTTGAGATGCGTCTTACCATGAAAGTAGTCCCGCAACTCTCGGGTGTTGGAGAGAGACTGGATAACACTGTTCATAAAGCAGGTGTTACCCAGGTTCACCAGTCCTGTAAAGCCTGGTAGACACACCTTCTTATCCTCCTCTTCCTCCTCCTCTTCCACACTTTCGTTGCTGACAGGGCTGTGGGTTATTGGGGGGACCATACAGGTTGGCTTAGGCTGGGAAAAAAAAGGCTTTTAGCCGTCAAGGGAATAAGATTCTATTTTTTTGCCAAGTTCATTTCTAGACCTTGTATTCTTGGCTTGTATCGTCACCTTTTGTCCCAGGAAAAAGAGAGCCCTCTTTCACCCAAATGGGTCAAGCCCTCTTAGCCCATGAAAAACGAATTCACGCCAGGTAGTGTGTAAATGTTGTTGGTCACTCACATACAACAGGAGTGATATCTGCATACAAAGAAAATGGCTGCATCTGTCCCAAGTGCTGAAGTTGGGGATAATAAGAAGATGCCTCTCATTGTTTGCTTTTTAAAGAACCCAAATGCAAGGCCAGATGGAACCAGTTTTGTTATTGTCCATATATTCTGAGGCTACAGCAGTGGTTCTCCACCTGTGGGTCGGGACCCCATTTGTGGTCGAATGACCATTTCACGGAGGTCGCCAAACAACGCAGTCCGCCATTTTTTTCCCCTTTTCCTTAGCTGTGCTACTCCCTTTTATTCTATTGGCTTTTGAAAGCCAATAGAATAGACTCTCTTGAATAGAGTCTAATTCTATTGGCTTTCAAAAGCCAATAGGAATTGTCCAGGCTGTCTCTGCCCTGCTGAGCCCGCCAAAAGTCCCATTCTGCAAACGGTGCTGCACCAGTTGAGTAGTTCTTGACTTACGACTGGTTGAGTAGTCCTCGACTTACGACCGGTTGGGGGTCGCGGCATTAAAAAGGTTGAGAACCACTGGGCTACACGATCCCTCCACACAGAATGAAATACAGAAGATGGTATTGTCCACCCCACCAAAGTAAGGCACGTCTAACAACACCACAGTGTTTTGCAATAGGGTCACACACACAATTCCAGTTAGTTGTTTTTCCCTGTTTTCCCAAAATGCTGACCATATAAATGGGCCCCTGTATTTCCTCCCACTCGCCCTCCAATAATTGGGAAATACGACACCCCAGTACTCCTCACAAGTTCTCACCGAGGGCAGAAGTGGCTCCTGTTTCACAGGCATGTGGTCTGATACTGTCCGAGCTGCTACGCTATCCAGGCCACTGTCTTCTGCTCGTGGCTTTTCCTTCTCACCTGCTCGGGCCTCTTCTTTAGTGGACAAAGGGTGCTGGTTACTCCCAGGTTGGCTTTTATCCAGAGGAGTAGGGCCGGTTGGCATGGCAACCTTTGCACCACCCACTGCACCTTAAAAATGGGGAAAAGTGGGCTTGTGGTTAGCAGCAGAAAGAACCAAGGGGAATTATGCTGCTCACCCCAGGCTTTCGTGATATGGAGTGCCACAGAACCAATCCTTTTCCACAATGAAATGCATGCCAAACATGATGGGGCGAAGAAAGTGCTCTGAGATTGAACTAAGAAAAATCCCTGCCGACTCTAAAGCAGACGTGTCAAATTCGCGACGTCATGTGATGTCGTGAGATATATCGGGACAGTTTTGCCATTGCCGGCAATGGGGTGGGTGTGGTTTCCAGATGACGCGTCTAACCCACAGGCCAGCAGTTTGACACCCCTGCTCTAAAGTGTCAAGGTTCTTTCTCAGGTCCAATCTATAGCTGGCCATACAACGGAAACAACCCATATGGTTCTTCTCAGGGACTCCTGATTTTAATATCCTCAGCCTTAAAGATCTCTCACTCCCGAGCGATGTGTAAAGGAATTCCTACAGGGCAAGTTTTAAAAAATCCAGGTGCAGACCTCGTGTGGCAGGAGCCTCCAGGCCCCCCCAGCGTTGGCTGTGTCGTTTCTTCAAACAGATGTTAATCCGGGCTGCAGTGAAATTGTATGTACATTGATCTGGCTCTATAAGGTTCCTGCAAGGCAATTCAACAAGGGAAGCAATGAGAACATCAGACACAACTGAACAGAACAAAGAACGTACAGCTGCCCTACGTGGCCAATAAATCCAATAAACAAACAAACAAACTTCTGCATTATGGAAGAAAGGATGTCAGGATTGCTGTACTTATTTCTTTATGTAGATGAGAAGCACCTTGTTTAACAGGAATAGATGCTAGAGATCTCTGGGCTGTGCGCAGTTATACATTTTCGACCAACTGAGTTTAGATTTTTTTTTAATACCGTTATTAAATTTTAAGACAAAAAAAAAAAAAAATAAAAACTACCAAGAACTAATATTCAATAAAAAGAGCAGAAGAGAGGACAGAGGTATAATAAAGTAAACAATAAATAAAAATACAAAAAAAAATGACAATGACTTGTTTTACAGCAAATGTAAATGAAAGATTGAGCTCTTAATTTATGGTTACAACACAGCATCAATTTTTGTAATCCATTAATATTAGTAATTGTTAAATCCATATATAATCAGATGATGTTCTTCCATTTTGTGCAAAAAATCCACAAGGGGCTTCCAGTTAGCATTAAAGTTAATTGATGCCTTTTCTCTAAGCAAGGCTTTCAATTTCGACAGCTGATCTGAGTTTAATCCAACTGAGTTTAGATTAATAATATTGCTTCCTGAAGAATCAGAACAATAAAAATCAAGCTTGGATGAATCAATAGAGGTTAGCTGGGTTAGTAATCAAAGGCTGGTGCTTGTGTCACAGAATGGAGAAGGCGATAGGGACCATTTATGAAGCAGCCAGAATATATTATGACGGTCCCTAGAATATATTTGCAAAAGAAAATAACAACTAGTCAAGCAAAAATAATTCAAATCTTTGATACCTGAGTTTGACTTGCCACCTGAATACTGACTGAGCGCTGCAGCCTTGGTGAAGTCGAAGGAAGTTGACATCACTGCAAAAAGTGGCATAAATTATGTATTTTGCATTCTTTCCCTGCCCAGTAACAATTCCAGTTAACTTCTGGCTGCAGTAAGAGGAGGGATGGGTCTGTCACCAGTAATCGCCATACCTTGTTTGGAACATGAGGGTAAAATCTTGCTCCCGAAAGTGTACACTGGACATCTCCCTGTGAATCTCCTTTACGTAAACATGTACTACCATAGAATCGTTTCCTTTCTCATAGGAGTCATTCTTCACAAAGGTCAGATTCACAGTGGGCTCTGGTTCTAGCAAGAAAAAGATAAAGCAATAATGATAACGGAACTCTCTTATAGAGAAATTTCCAGAGAAATCACCTTGTGATTCAAATTTATATGTGTGGTTGTGTCTGGGGATAGGCTGTGGAAGAAAGAAGTGGTTAAAATGCTGGCCAAGTTTGGAAAACACTGCATCGAAAGCTAAATTTTGCATAAATTATGATAAAATGATATAACATGATTCTGACAGATGTGTTCCAAGAACTATGCAAAGCACTGAACCAAATTCTCCCTTCCTTCCAGCATAGACAATTGTTAAGTCCACAGGTTAGCAACACGGCACCTGCAGATGCTGACCCTCTAGACTCCCACAAAGCAATTCTAATTCTCCAAATCAACACTAAATCAATTATTTAAAAATCAGTTTTTAAAAATGGCTGAAATCTTGCAAAGACTGTATTTTGAGCATCCTTGGCTTAGCCCCCTTTCTACTACAGCTTCTGTAACTCCACTCGGTACCATAAACCTTCTAGTGCAGTGGTTCTCAACCTGTGGGTCGGGCCCCATTTGGGGTTGAATGACCATTTCACCGGGGTCGCCAAATAACGCAGTCTGCCATTTTCCCCCCCTTTTCCTTAGCTGTGCTACTCCCTTTTATTCTATTGGCTTTTGAAAGCCAATAGAACAGACTCTCTTGAATAGAGTCTAATTCTACTGGCTTTCAAAAGCCAATAGGAATTGTCCAGGCTGTCTCTGCCCTGCTGAGCCCGCCAAAAGTCCCATTCCGCAAACGATGCTGCACCAGTTGAGTAGTCCTTGACTTACGACCGGTTGAGTAGTCCTCGACATACGACCGGTTGGGGGGGGGGTTGCGGCATTAAAAAGGTTGAGAACCACTGTTCTAGTGAGTCATATACTTGGTACATCATGTACTATCTCCTCCTCTAATAGGCAACGTCTCCTCTCCTCTCCCTCTCTAAAAACAGAAAGCATCTCTCTTTATTGGTTGGTTGCTCAAGTATTTTAAAACCAAAGTTTAGGGACACAGGAAGTGGTTTAATTTAACAGGGTTCATACACTGCACATTTTACTTCCACAGTTTGTTGAGTAAATCACAATTACCTGAATTCATGTAAGAGAAACTTAAATAAATCACATTTATATCTTAACACAATGGCTGAATCCAGACAACACAGAGAACTTATTCTACTGACTAGTAGCAGAAAGTCTCAGAAAGGCAACTTTCTCAGGTTACTGGTGATATCAGTCATTACTGGAATCTGAAATTTTTACACAAAACCGTGTAAACAGCTCTCTAGTTCCCATTTAACAGCTCACAATTATTCCTGTTTTTCAGAATGCAGGTCTATCTAGTTGTCTGGGCCCAGAGCTGACATCCATTGAAGCCACTAACTCAGTTAAACAAAGCTGGGCAATCATGGTGTACCTACAGAAACATTCAGGATCTCACTCTTTACTCACCAATACTAACGGCCTCTAAAGCGTCACTGTCCTTGGACCAGACTCTCGTTTCAGGATCTCTGGGTTGCAAAGAGGAGGGGAGGCCCTCCCTGAAGGCAGGTGCAGGGTCTCCCCCCTGAGAGGCTTCAAAGGAACTGGTTGGTTGAGGGAGTCTCTTCTCTGGAGAGGGGCCAAGCTGACTGGGCAAGGCATCTGGAGGAAGGGCCACAGGCTGCTGCATTTCCATGCATCCCGATTCCCTCTCCTGAACCTCAATCTGGTAATGTAGGGAGAAATCCACAATCAGATGTAGAAGTAGGACAGAATATTTTAACTGAAATATGTCAACAGATTCTAAGGCACGCATGACTCATTAGAAAATATTGCTAATCGCAGAGAACTGAAATAACCTTTAATTGGAATAAGCATGATGAGGCCCCCAGTCACTGTTTCACCAATAAATGCCTCCACTTGTACCACCAAATTTCCTACTAATTGTCTTTATCTCTGACCTCCTTTTGAACTATCTTATTTTTAACTATTGTTTAGGGCAGGGGTAGGCAACCTTGGCTCTTTTATGATTCATGGACCAACTCCCAGAATTCCTGAGCCAGCCATGCTGAGGGGAAAGGGAGAGGTTTCCAAGCTAAGCCATGCTGGCTCAGGAATTCTGGGAGTTGAAGTCCACAAGTCATAAAAAGGCCAAGGTTGCCTACCCCTGATTTAGAGCATTAGTTCTCTTTTACTTATAAGAGTTTGCTCCAGTAGGAAAATGATTTCTGACAAGCAGAAAATGATAGAATTAAAGGAATGGTACCTATTCCTGCCTTATGTTCAGATCCCTGGGCAAGTTATTTATCATCGTTTTGCTTTTTGGGACTGGTTGGGCCCATGGAAGCAGTAATCTAGGAATACGTCTCTCCAATCAACAGCTATATTGTACCAGCACCCATATGTTTTCAAAACCCCAAACATGCCTACTGGCTACAAAATATCAGACAAAAGGTGGTGTGGTAGTGGCAAGGATGCTTTTTTTTTGGTGGTGGTGGTGGAGCGCAAAAGCTGCATTTAACCTTTGAATGATAATGCTAAGGACTGGTGAGGAAAAGTCAGACCAAAAATTAAATTAAATTTATAATTTCATTTACATATATGTAATATGATTACTCTCTGTATATTTAATAACATTTCTTTCTTTCTTTCTTTCTTTCTTTCTTTCTTTTTTTCTTTCTTTCTTTCTTTGGGAGATCGGCAGCTAAGAAATTGAAATATAAATACACACATACACAAACACACACACACAAATAAATAAATCTCTTACCATTAGCTGAAAACACTGGCGAGATTATAGATGAGAGATGTCAGGAACTATCACTACTGGAAAGCCCCCCTCCCAAACAAAATCCTACCCTCCCTCTACCCCCATCCTGGAAGAAAGTAATTGTAAACCTCTTCAATACTGTTGCCAGGTTCTGTGACATCAGCAAGAGTCAGGCATAACTCCAGAGACACTTCACCTGGTATCACCCCTGAACATTGCAAATCAACAGCAATTTCTAAATGGATCCTAGAAGTCGCACCCAATGTTTTGAGATGACATGTAGAGGCTTCAGTTGTTCATCCAGGGAATTAAAGTCAAATACCCAGGAATATTTTTTTTTATATTTGTCTGATTTGTTTTCCTTTGATGGAACTATAAAAACCATATCTACTACTACTCTCTTAAGCAGAGCTGTAGAATAGTAAAGATTATATAAAGCCTATCCTAATAAGCAGGGATGATAAAACTTCCCAGAGCAATTTAAAATGTTGAAGCAAGGAAGCCAGCTTGAAATTTTCTTCAAGATTAAATAGAAAATCCGGGCTACAGTAATTTCCAGTCTATATTCTTCCAATGTAAAAAGAAGTCTTGTTGGCAGAGGAGCTATGAAACGTGCCAATAGCCCAGCAGTATTTCTCAAAGTTAAGCAATAATAACAACCTAAACCCACTGTGAGATGTTGGTTTGCAGGTTTAATACGTATCCCAATTTTTCCCTGCTAGAGGAAGCCGTTTCCTCTGACATCAGGTATTCTGGATGTCTCTTTTGATGTATGGGAAAGGTCAAGGATAAACTTTTGATCTCAACCTTGAGTCAAAAGACAGTATAACTCCCCCCCCCCTTGTTTCTTACCTTTAGGTCCAACTGGGCAGCCCCCTCAGCAACCCGATCAGTCCTTTGACTGTCAATTTCTCCAGATAGCCCAGCGTTCCCCATGCTTCTGCTGTTCCTTTCCTCCTCAGACAAGCTGGCTTTGATACACGCTGCCTTGGTACCAGATCCAGTTGGCAGTCCTGGGTGGATAGGGTTCCTCCCTCCTACAGTGTCATTTTTCCCCAAAATTCGCTTTGGGTTAGAAGGGTCTCGTTTGCTTTTGATTAGCTCCACAGTACTGTCAAGTTGGGGTTCTTCAGAAATTTCCCCAGCAGAAAGGGCCTTCTCTTTGCCATTCTCCTTACATGCCATTCTCTTTGGATGTTCTCTTGAACTGTCTTTGTAGCGTTTCTGCGGGGGAAAATGGGCATTCAATCAAATCCAAGACAAATATGGTGAATAAGCAACACGTTCCTATCAGGCTAAGTTCATCACGCTTGTAAGAAACATATAAATGCCAGCTAAGCAGAGAATGGCTATAGAGACCACTGAACCTGAAAGCAAGTGATGGATCTCTAGAGCAGTGTTTCGCAACCTTGACAATTTTAAGGCGTGTGGACTTCAACTCCCAGAATTCCACAGCCAGCAATGCTGGCTGTGGAATTCTGGGAGTTGAAGTCCACACGCCTTAAAATTGTCAAGGTTGAGAAACACTGCTCTAGAGGGAGAAGATGGCCAAGGGGGCGTTTTGACTCAATCTTGCTACAGTTCAAGGTCTCAGGAAAGCATGAAGAAAATATCACAAATGGGACAAAGCTTACCGAAAGCGAAGCCCAGTTGTGCAAAGGGATCTTCTTTGGCAGCACCAACTGCAAGATATTGCTTTTCTTGAACTGGACTTTGGTGCAGGAACTTTCTATCTCCTCATAAAATTCACAGCTCCACTGACGGCCATCTAAGGGAAGAGACAGGGCATAAGATTCTTCTTTGGTGGTTAAGGAATAAGGAACACGTACCACAGCACTGCACCACTGCAGGGCAAGACAGCAATTGGCTAGCTGACCTGATGAGATGCTGTACGAAATCACACTTATTCTGAAATAAATAGGATGGTGCCTTGCTCTCCTTGTGAAATACAAGCTTTAAAACCTTTCTCCATTGCATCATTTTGCATTAGAAAAGAACCTCTACATAGACACTTCCCTGCTATATTATGGCAAACACCATTTATTTATATTGTAAGAGAGTGAGAGGTTAACTGGAACTTCGGAAGAACAGTAACAATTGAGCCAAGTAACTTTTGTTCCTTGGAACATTGACAAATTGTTACTTTCTGTGTGCTGAATATGTTTTAATGGCAAAAACAGTGAGCATATGAAGGCTTATTTTTTGTGTCTCAACAGCATACTGTTTTTAATGAATGAAAATCTAAGCTTCACAGGAGCCTGCTAAACTGCTAGATAACATAAAGAAGCTGTGTTTTGTTCTTCAAATCGTGAACGATCATAATTTTCTAGAATGCTTGATGATTACTACATCTCAACTTCTTCCAGAGACTTTAGAATGTCTGATCTTTATTTGCTATGATTTGTTTTTTTTTTAAAAAAGGTGTTGTTTAAGGATTCAGCTATGAAACAGCAGCTAAAAAGACTAAAATACTTTGTTATGTCTCCTAAGATTTTAATTTTACAGATACTTAAGAATAAGATGAGATACAATAAAGCCTTGATTTCTCATCACTCCAGTTTTTTTCTGCACCAAAATAGGATTTTTTTTTTAATTTGAGGTTTTCTTCTTTGACAAGCTGAGGATTGTTATTATCTTTTGAATCATGAGGAAAAAGACAAAGTAAATGGGCCCAAAATAAAAACTGCATTTAAATTAAATTACAGTTAATATAAACACTTTATCGTACTTCAGACACATTATACAAAGACCTATACAAAGAAATCTATAATGATGGGAAATAACAGTAGTGATGGGTGCATCATTAGAAGATCTGAAGTACCAGATTGGAACAGATTTTCCTGGAGAAAATCTATCTAGGTGGTTACTAAAAACCAATAGCAACCTGATGGCATATAATCACTCAACCCATATAAGTAATTTTCATTTCCCTCTTTTGTCACATTAAAAGTCACAAGTTGGCTGCAACTGCAGGTTTCAGAGAGCAGATGGAGCCCAAGGGCTTCGGGTTATATGCTGCTGTTCTAGTGAAATGGAAAATTCGTTCAATATCCCTGGCACATATATAGTGGTACCTCAGTATTCATCTTTAATTGGTTCCGGGAGGCATGATGAGCATCAAAAATGATAAGTGCCAAACAATTTTTTCTATAGGGAATAACAAAGTGAATCATAAGGCAACCGACATTGACAAGTTCTATCTTGTGCATTGAGTACCAAACAAATAATGAGTACTGGGACAAAAATTTACATCAAAATGCACTGAGTACCAAATTCGATGAGTTTCAAAGCAGTTGAGTACCAAGGTACCACTGTAGTGTGCAACAGTGATTCTAGGTACTCTCAATCCACTTTACAGAGCATTTTGTATAATAAAGAATATTTAGAAAAGTTGTAAAATCTCCTTTTCACAATTGTTTATTTTCCTTGACAGTATATTTCCTGCTTATTAACTCAGTTTTCATAACTCATTAATATCTAAAGTCATACACTGCAGGAAGAGCTAATCCGGGATAGGCAACCTTGGCTCTTTTATGACTCGTGGACTTCAACTCCCAGAATTCCTGAGCCAGCAAGGTTGCCTACCCCTGAGCTAGGGGATGGCCTTTCTATCTGTAGGAGAGTTGGGAGTCCCAAATTCTTTACATGACCCACATCAAGTGAGTTAAGCTGCTCTCCCATTTTGCCCTCTTTGGGAAAGGGTTTTTAAAATTTATTTATTGCTGCTGTTGATCAGAAATGAATTTTAAAAGTTACTTTTTTTAAAGGAGAAACTATTTCTTCTTTGCATGCTAATTAAGAACTCCATGAATAAGGAAGGAAAGTCTGCATTAATACCAGGTAACTTGATGACACAACTGGTGTCTGTGAAAGACGAATCCACTTCTTCCACTTTTGGGTTCCTGCTGCCCAAATTCAGTTTCACAATAACCTCATCAGCATTCTGCTTCCACTCCAGCTGCAGGTCTAGGGAACAGACAAATATCAATTTCTCATCTGTGAGTGATAAGTGACAGCTAACTTCCCAAAAAGAGGGAAATGGAACACAAAACAGACTAGAGATAGTTAGTAACAGGGTACACAAGGTGCATTTGGATCAATAATGAATGCAGAAAAATCATTGCCATACAGAATGTTGTAATGGCAATTACATAAATATTGCAGAAAAAAGTAAAAGCCAATGTTCAATAACAGTATATTAATTAATTTATTGGAATTATTGCAACTCAATAGTCAAGTGACCCTTGTGAATCTTTGCAGCCCATCTCACAGAACAGCTATAAACTCACTAGATGTCTTTCCTAGTTTTATCTCATATATGACTGGATACTGGTCATGGTCATGCCTTTAGGCGGCTTTTCTAGGAATCACCGCAATAACAGCAAACACTCCCTCCTTTGTGCCAGAGCACATGATAGGTTTCTAGTCATATTGACTTTGCTTTTCCAGTCTCCAATGCCCTCCTAAGTGAAAAGGGCTGCTAGAGGTCAACACCAGACAGGACTGTGGGGTTATGGAAATCATGTAAGTGAAACACTTCAAACTCTGACACAAAATACTAAATATTTACTTAGCCATTGGCTCAAATCATGTGAAGATGGAATCTGTCAAGAAAATGTGGCATCCTGATTCAATCACACCCAAATTTTGATTTTGAAAAAGACAGAGATCCCCTCAATAATATCCCATAGGAAATAATTAATGGTTGAGAAAGCAGAATATTCAGGTTCTTTTGTGCATTCGTGTCCCCCTTGCCCTTAGCTGGTCTTAGAACAGTGGTTCTCAACCTTTCTAATGCCGCGACCCCATAATACAGTTCCCCATGTTGTAGTGACCCCCAACCACTTCTACATCACCGGGTGCCAGGGGCATGGCCAAAGAAAAGGGGGGGAAAATGGCGGACAGCCTTGTTTGGCGACCCCCGTGAAATGGCCGTTCGACCCCAAATGGGGTCCCGACCCACAGGTTGAGAACCATTGTCTTAGAACATGCTTTCCATAGCTTATGAGAACCAGTAATAGCAACATCCCCATCTTAATCAAGCAGGAACAAATTTTATTTTTGTGACTACAAATCCCCATTTCTTTTTCATGCATCTTTTAGAGCAGTGGTTCTCAACCTTTTTAATGCCGTGATCCCCAACTGGTTGTAAATTGAGGACTACTCAACCGGTCATAAGTTGAGGACTACTCAACTGGTGCAGCACCGTTTGCAGAATGGGACTTTTGGCGGGCTCAGCAGGGCAGAGACAGCCTGGACAATTCCTATTGGCTTTTGAAAGCCAATAGAATTAGACTCTATTCAAGAGAGTCTATTCTATTGGCTTTCAAAAGCCAATAGAATAAAAGGGAGTAGCACAGCTAAGGAAAAGGGGGAAAAAATGGCGGACTGCGTTGTTTGGCGACCCCCGTGAAATGGTCGTTCGACCCCAAATGGGGTCCCGACCCACAGGTTGAGAACCACTGTTTTAGAGCTTGCCAGCCTATTAATCTTTTAGAGCAGGGGTCCCCAACCCCTGGTCCGTGGACAGGTACCGGGCTGCAACATGCCAATAATTGGTCTGCATAAACAAGCAAAGCCCCATCCATGGGATGCAAGCAGCACACAAAACCATGCACACTCCGGTCCGTGGAAAAACCTTTCTCCACGGAACCAGTCCCTGGTGCCCAAATGGTTGGGGACCTCTGTTCTAGAGTTTGTTAGGGAATTAATACTTATGTCAGAGAAATAAAGCAACATTAAGACAATACATGAAAACAAAGTAGGTGGCTTGAGTTTCATTTAGTTATGCATTCTTCTGACTTACCCTCCACAGACTCTCTGTGCCAAAGGGGCTCTACCAGATTCAGGCTAGCAAAAGGCTCTGGTGATCAAACAAATACAGAGATGTGCTGTTTTGCTACGAACCATGCGAACAAAGGATTTTCTGCTTCTGAAATAGGGCATTCGTACATTACAATTTATATTTTAACCAGAATACTTTCCTAGAACTATCCATTGCTGCCTGAATGAGGGACATACACCAATCAAAAGGGAGGTAAAGAAAGCAACTCAGAGAAAAATTTAACAAGCCAGACAAGTGTTAAAACAGGGGTGAGGACTCTGTGGTCTTCCCATTTGTTGTGGACTGAAGTTATCATCAGTCCCAGGGATACAAGTAGTCCTTGACTTAACAACCGATCAAGCTACCTAAACCTGGTTTTGAAGTTCTGACATTCACCCTCCTCATTGTCATGCATTTGCAGCTGATGCAGTGTCTCGCAGTCATGTGACCGTGTTTAACAGCAATTTTGCTGAAAACCAGAAGTCATTTCTGGTTTTTGGCAAAACCGCAGCATAGTAAACTATGAGTTTGTCATCACGTTCATTTAACGACTGCTGCAAAAAAGCTTGCAAAATTTACTACCTTCGTGACATATGACTGTAATGGGCAGACTCCATTACAGGCATATGTTGAGGACTACTTGTACAGTTAATGAGGAGTGATGCTACCGGTAGGAGTTTTAATCCAGCCTTGTGTGGAAAGCCACATCTCTGCCTTAAGGAATTTTCACGTTCACTGGTTAGCTGACCTACAGCAACAAATGTTAGGTTTCATGTCACATTATAAAATCAACACCTTGACAGAATAATTTAGCATCACCTCCCTCTTAATCACTGCCCAGTTACAACGAATGCACGAAAAGTGTCTGCACCATGATAAAAAGATACTTTGAAACATGTCTCGCTGGGTGGCTGATACAAGCATTATGGAGATCATAGAGCAGGTCTGGTTAGCAGGGCTGCAGTTTGTACCAGTAACTCTTGCTTCCTCTGCAATTATTCCACCATCCTGCTAAAAGTTGCAGTCTCATAAAGAGCACAGGCAGTGCAGAGCTAGTACAATCACTCACCTGTTTCTTTTATCACATAGCTGTGAAGGAAGGCCACAAAGAGCAAAGTGGATGACTGTACATTTAGTCTACCTAATATATTCTTCCATACTTGCAATGTTTATAAATAACAATATTCTATTCATAAGAGTAAAGCTTTCTTCCTCACAATGGTTGCATCAACTTAACAGGAATCCAACTTTCATTTTAAAACATTTATCAAGTCTATGAGTATAAAATTAAAAAGGTAAACTTTCCACCACGATTCTAATCATCCTGGACTGGATTTCTCTTCATCTTTCTGCAAACTCCAGATCCAATTCCTTAGCAATACACACTATCCTGCACAAGGTCCTCATACATCCTAAACGTATACTTTTTGCCTACTTGAGTATCAATAACATTTTTCCCAAGGCCACAGTGATAGTTTGTACACACCTTACTAAGCCATGTTTGTCAATCATGATTAGTGAATAAATTACAATTAGCTGGTTTTATACATTATACAGGGAAAAAAATAAAAATATATTATGGCTTTCACTTGTACAGCTGCAATCCCTGAAATCTTATTTTCTCTCTCACAACCTTTTGCCACATTGTTCTTATCCTATTTCACTGTCCGCTCTGTATTTCCAGGATTAAAATCTATTTCCCATTTAGCAGCGGAAGGGAAGCAGCAGAAAAAATATCACAGAGCTGTGAGCTGCAGACACCAAAGCCAATCTGTAATCTTATTTGATGGACTTTCTCCACATTAGCTTTACTAGATAACGCAGAGTTCTAACACTGATTCAGAAGAAACATTTGTGAACCCATTTTCCATACTACAGATGACTATTTATAGCTCTATATTTGTCCTTACTGACCTTCTTTCTAAACTAAAAATCTCCAACTGCCATAAAATTTCTTTTATGCAGAAAAAAGTATTGTCAAAATCTACCAAGCTCAAAGCAAACTACTCTTGTGGCTAAATGCCCACCTATTCATTCACAATAAGAGCCAAGATCCTGTGGAGCAGAGAATCCTCTGTATCTGCTGCATGTTTTCTGAATGTCTGTAGTGCACCAGGAAATGAAATCCATTAGATTCTACTTATTTTGATGCAAAATAAAAAATAACTGTTTGATGCCTGCTAACCTTGCCTGTTTCTTATCCAAAATTGCTCTAAATTGTGCACTTCCCTATGTAGTATCCAATGCCTTCCTTGGCAGATTTCCTGAATCTTGCTTTGTTTTGAAAAAAAAATTTAATTAAAATGAATAATTATGACGATAACATGCTATGACACTAGCTCAAGCAAAATGTCTATTTCCAATAATGCTTTGTGCTCTTAAAAATATTCTTATGAAATGGTGGTGTGGTGCACAGCTTTATTTGGTGTGGTGCACAGCTCCCTCACCACTGCCCAAAACAAAATGCAAAAACAAACCAAAATGGAAAAAAAAAACATTTATGTGTAGTAGGGAACAGCCTCACTGGCCTGCCTGCAAATCTTTCTTCCAAATTAACTTTCATAGGGAAGAGAGAATTTGTAGGGCTGTTGTTGTTTTTTTGATAAATATAGCATCCAACTTTACTTTTTTGAGAAAAGGAAACAACATGCTTAGATTTTTCATAATAACTGTGGCCTACTTCAGACCTTGTGCTAAGTCAGGATTTTTTTACCAGTTCATTAAGAAACTGAAAACAGTCTGGTCTGCAAGTGTGAAATCATAATAGGTGGCTCATATGTCACACTAAGATAAAATACATAAATTCCATTGCAACTTTGTTTTATACATGTGCAAAAGTAATAGTGATATCCAAGGAATGAAAAGGAAAACTATTCTTCCCAGCCCTAATCACTAGGTACTCTTGTATTTTCTGAGCCATTGCCTCTATATGATCAATACCAGCAAACAGCCCTCCCTCCTTCCTTTTTGGCCACCCATCTCATGCAATGGGACTCTGGGTGGCATACAAAAGAACCATAAAAACAATTTTTTAAAAAATAATTATTGCAAAAGGCTAAGACAGAGCATCAGATTATAAAGAATAGGGCCATCTAATCAAATGACCATTCCCATGCAATCCCCGGGACTGTTGATGCAATCAAGTTTTAAGGGATTTCCGGAAGGCCGACAGACGGGGCTAATATCACCTTAGGGGAGATGATATTCCACAGGGCTATGCCACGGCAGGAAAGGCTCATCTGCTGGGTCCTGTCAGATGTAATTCCTTCACAGGCAGGACCCACAACACATCTGTTCTGCTGAAGCGGGTGGGGTGGCCAGATGTAACCAGGAAGAAGTGTTCCTCAAATAACCCGGCCCCATGTCATGAGGGGCTTTAAAAATCAAAACCAGAACCCTCAATTGACCCAGAAGCAAACTGGTGACCAATGTAGGTCGCAAAACAAAGATGTAACATGTGCTGCTCTAGGGACGTACATAACTGCTTGCACCACTGCATTTTGCGGAAACTTCTGAATACTCTTCAAAGACAGCCTTACGTACAACCTATTACAGTAGTCCATCCAGGAAGTTGCCTTGAGCAGAGCTTCCTGATCCATAATTGAGTGCAACTACCACATGCTTTTTGAGCAGGAGTCCTGAGTTCAGGAGGACCCCCAAAATGCACCCCGGGTCTGTATGGGGCAGTGCAACCCATCCAATACCAAAATGGCAGAGTCTCAGAACCTTAACTCAAAACCAGAGCCACTCAGTCTTGCCAGGATTTAGTTAAATCTTGTTGTTCCCTCACTGAAGAAATGGCAATAAGACATCAACAGCAACCCAAAGGTGTTTTTTTTCAAAAGGCAACTGGACTTTGTTTTTTTCCATGAAGATATTTTGCTTCTCATCCAAGAAGCTTCTTCGGTTCTTGGATGAGAAGTGAAATGTCTTTAAAGAAAAAACAGTGGCCTCTGAGACAGCCATGATCTAGATGATTGAGAATCTCCATAGACAACAGCAACGCTTAATTTGCCAAGGGCAGACATATAACTGTATTTCCTCAGCATACTGATGATGCTTCAGACCATGGAGATGGATGAGCTTTCCCAGCAATTCCTTTAGATGTTGGAAAGGAGAGATCACCAAACCTTGTGGAACCCCACCCAGCAGAGCGGAGGGCAGGATCTTTCCTCCCCAATCACCACTAATATCAACCCCAGAGAAAGGAGAAGAACCAGTGCAATAGTGCACCACAATTCCCCATCCCTGGATCCAATCCAGGATATCATGGAAGTTTTTAAGAAGAGACTGGACAGCCATTTGTCCTGAGCAGGGGGTTGGATTAGATGACCTCCAAGGTCCCTTCCAACTTTACTACTATTATTATATCAAAGGCTTCTGAGAAGTCCAGAGTTAAGACGGATGCATTACCACCATCCTGCTCCTGCCAAAGGTCATCCAAAGATGTGACCAAGTCCATTTCCGTCCCTTATCCATCCCTCAATCCAGACTAAAAGGAGTCTGTTTCATTCTGCATTCTTTGAACATATTGTGTGATCATCTTTTCCAGCATCTTCCCTAAAAAGGGAAAGGTTTGATACTAGAAAAAAGTTGTCCAGCCTAGTGGGATCCAGGGGTAGCTTCTTGAAGAGGGGCAAACCAAGGCCTCCTTCAGAGGCAAAGAAACAAATCCCCCAACCAAGGAATTCGCTACCACTAGAACCCCCTGGCCTGGCATGATACGCCCAGGGCAGTTTTAATTAGTCAGGAGGGGCATGGGTCAAAAGAGCAGGTGGCCAAGCTCAATCATGATGACCCCATCTATTTTCTCAAGCTCGACAGCTCAATTGTTCTCAGATAAACAGGGCAAGAGTCTGCCTCAGATAATGTGATGACCCAGAGCCCCGAACGGAGGCAAAGCAATTAGCTGGTCAGAATAATTGTCTTTGTAAGCACTGCCAACGTTCACCCAACAGCCCCCACATATGCTGGCACAAGTTCAATAAAACAGTCAATGGAGTTAAACTGTTCTTTAAAGTAAGACAGATAACAAAGTATGATCTTTTCAATGCCCAGCTTGCCTGTGACCTGCAAACTGCAAAACTGAGGACAGCAAGGAGAACTCAGCAGGAAACACGCTTGATCCAAAATACAAAGAGTCCAGGTACAAGAGCTCACATCAAAAGAGCTCACGTTTGTTCCCGGCAAATGCCCCACCCCACAGCATCTTCTAAAATACCTACTCCCCAGGTGTGCCTTGTGGAGTGGGGCGTGACGCTCTCCTCCCGAGCAAGTGAGCCTGCCTCCGTTGTTCCCTCCTCCTCTCTGCTTTCCTTGCTCTGGGATCTGGTGGGGAGGGGCCTTGCTCCTTGCCTGAGCTTGGCCTTCCCTGTTCCAAACTTGAAGGGCCCTGGCCTGCTTCAGCCTGTTCCTCTCCACAGTCCTCCAAAGCCACAGACACCCCCTCCTGGGCCTCAACAGGGAACTCCATGTCGTCCTCAGAGTCAGGCTCGGATGGAGGCATGACAGATACTCCTTAGGTCAGTGATGGCGAACCTTATAGAGACTGAGTGCCCAAAAACCACCCTGCCCGTCCCCCCACACCCCGCCTGCACTCAGGGCCCCCCACTGCCTCCATGGGCCACCGCAGATCGCCCAGGCGGCCCACCAGCGCCATAGTGGCCACACCCTCCACCTGCGCCCTGCAGCGTCATCTGAGCATGACAGAGCGCGAGGGCAGAGTCTTGTCCCTGCTACCTGGTTGCCATGTCCTTGGCTGTGCTGCTCTGTGAGGGCTGCGCCCAGGGGCAACACCTCCAGGGGGCTACTGGTGAGGAGGGGGCCGCGGGGGGAGGCTGGGCTCGGGTGATGGCACGCATGTCCAGAGAGAGGGCTCTGAGTGCCGCCTCTGGCACGCGTGCCATAGGCTTGCCACCATTGCCCTAGGTGCTGCAACAAGAGCAATGTCCAACTGCAATGGAATTTGGATGATTTTATTTGACAGAAGCTGAGCAAATTCTTCTGCACGACCCTGCAAGGGGGTTTCTGAGCCCCCTCCATCCAAGAAACAGGCTTCCAGGATGCCTATCTGCAGATGCAATAAGAGCACAGATGTTTTATTACTTTGGTGCCCTTGCCATCACCAGGCAGGTCTTAATAATGGCTCTTATCCGTGTTGGGTCACACTTGTCCCTTGTTTTCCTGTGAACGACGGGATCCACAGGAGGAAAGAGGATGCGTAGGCATGATCCTATCTAAAGACTCAACAGCCCTCCAATTCCAAATAGCAAACAAGGCCTCAGATGCAGCATGTAGGAAACCTCTGAAACCCCTCAGGATCCATCAGTGCTGAGGGTGGTCTGATCTGCCTCCTTCAAGGCATATGTGACCATGACAAAGGGGGACACTAAGAGTTCCCCTATTCCAGATCATATTGCCATTGCTTGGACAGGAAATCAGACCACACCTGTGATAGGTTCTGGATGACCTGGGATAGGCCCATGGTTGTGATGGCAGTCACGAAGTCCTGAGCTACCTATGACCACAAGCTTAAAGAAGGTAGATCAAAGTCCCTAGAAATCTGGGGAACTAGCAACAATCTCAGCTGATTCCAAGAGGCCAATTTAATGAACAAGGTCTCACAGTCGGCAACCTGTGGAGCAGCCCTTGAAAGCCTTAAGAGACTCTTTGATGACAATCAATATAACTCCTTGTCAGGAGTCTTGGTTGATGCCATACCAGAACCCCAGCTGGGCACATTATATAAAGGGCCAAACCCTCCCTTTCAACCAGGTCTCAGTAATACGTGCCACTACATTTATAAATGCAGTAATAGATACCTACGGCTTAAATCTGTACCTTTCTTTGAGTCACTGCCAGCTGGTTTCTCGCCTTCCTTACTTTCTTGATTGGCCCGATCCTTTTGCTTCTTCTTATTAGTTGCATCGTCCATTCCCCGAGCTGTTCTCCTCTGACCAGGGACACTGGCACTGCTGGACATTTTCAGCCGTTTGGAAGAGACAAACAGCCCACCGGGGTCGGTGACAGACTCTGGGTCAGGGGTGCGGCGCTTTCTTCCCGAGCCAGCTATCTTGGCGACTCTTTGTGGTCAATCTCTCTGGCAAGGAACAAATGCCTGGAGACATATGGAAGGACTGTCAGATTAGTATGGCAAATTTAAAAAGGGCAAAATCCTGAGCAAGTAGAAGCTATACTGAGTTTATTAAAAAAAACATAAGCAGGGTACCAGTGGATCAAACCCCTGGCCCATCTAGTCCAGCAGCGGCCAGGTAACAGCATTTGGAAATTCACTAGGCTCCCAGTAAATGGCTTTCAGAGGCAATTCCTCTGCCATCAGAACTAGTAGCCATTGATCCCCATGACTTCCATGAATTTGTCTAACCCCCCCTTTTTTTTTAAAGCCACCCAAGCTGGCAGCCAGCAGCACATCTCATGGTAAGAAAATTCCAAAATTTGTTAGGCATTGTCTTAGAAAATATTTCCCTTTGGCTGCCCTCCTGGCGATTCACTTTCATTGGGTGACCTCTGGTTCTGGTATTTTGGGCAGGGGAGAAATAGCTGTTCCTTGTCCATTTTATTCACATCAGGCATAACCTCAATCCCGTCCTCTCTTAATCACCTTCTTCTAGTCTAAAAATCATTCAAATGCCACAACTTTTTTTCATAGGTAAGCTATTCCAGTCCCTTGGTCATCTTAGTTGCCCTTCTCTGAACCTATATTCTTTTTGAGCTACCAAAACTGCACAGAAATGGACAAAAAACAAGCTTTTAACAGAAACCAAAGCATAATGCTTATGCTTGGGTTTTGAAGCTACTAAGTGGTAAGGACAATACTCCTTAAGTAAGGCAATATTTTAGGCCTTAGCTTGATTTAGAAATAATTGCAAAAGAATAGCACTTTGTGATGAGAATTTTGGCAGAG
Organism: Crotalus tigris; assembly: GCF_016545835.1. Taxonomy (NCBI): domain Eukaryota; kingdom Metazoa; phylum Chordata; class Lepidosauria; order Squamata; family Viperidae; genus Crotalus; species Crotalus tigris. Next base: position 5,229,038 of record NW_024100512.1, read on the forward strand.
TACAACTACAGCCCCCACAAAAGCAGTCAACATAGAAAATCATCTTAAGAGAGAATGCAACAGGACAAACGGGTGCCTCAGCCGTCATGGGCCAATTTGCTGTCATCTGATATCTTTCCATTATAGTATTAGAGCAGCTGAATGCAAGTTAGTTTCTACACTGGACATTGTTGTTATGAATGGGAGAAGAAGCTGGCTAAAATACACAGACACAGTCACACACACGCATCACAAAAAGTCCTTGATGCCTTTCTATTTATAGCAATCCCCTATTTTCTTCCCATTGTAGTAGAACATATTTAATATGTTAGCTACACCTTAAATATGCATCAACTTGAGACTGAACCACATCATAAATATCTCTAAAGCAGTACCCAGAGAATCTCAGCTTGCTAAGGTGGGCAATGCAGGCTTTACTGAGCTCCAGGCAGACACTTGTCTAGCCCCATTCCTTTTAGTAGAGTGCAGGTATCCTTTTAGAAAGCACAGGAATCTATTTGTCAAATGTCACTTTCAATTTCAATCTCCAGCATTTGTTCAGAACAAAGAGAAAAGAACAAGTTGCTATGTGATGAACCCAAAATAATCTATTTTACTTTCCATATTTATATTTTGTTAATGTAGCTATTAGGAGTCCTCAAAGGTTATTTTTCCCCATTTTTTTGCATTCTTTATGCATAATGAACAAAGAAGAAGGAAGCCTGGGAACTGCCATTCAAATTGATGCAGTACTTCTCAAGAATTACAAGAAACAAATTATGAATTTCCTACATTAATAGGGATTGACTTCTGAGTCGTTTCAGAGCTCCCTTAACATAACTGACAACTAGTTGTCCTTATCAATTTAAACTGACAGTGATTATTTTTGAAATAATGATACGGCACACTCAATCCCAAACTAAGCAAGAAGAAATAATGCCTTGGCATTTCCGTTTAGTGGGAGATCGTGGTTAACATGTCCAAACCATTCCCAAGGAACTGTGACTAAAGGCTAATAAAATGTTCAAGGCAACAGCTATAACACAGGATGCAGAAAATTTATCTTAGCCTGAACAAAAAGCAACACTGACAGAAGATGGGGACAACCCATGCTTTTCCCAAGAAATATAAGATACAGGAACCAATCAATATTTAAGGAAGCAACAACAGATATCTGGTTTTTAATTTCAAATATTGATCCAACATATAAATGCAGGCTTAACATCCAGGCCTAACATGTTGTCTTCCCTGCATGGTAGAACTAAACTCCCAGAATTGCCAGCCAATTTTTTATAGCCTATAACACCTACCTAAATTTTAGCAAACAAAATATGCTGATGTGATCATATCATTCTTGCAAATCAGAAAATAACTCCTTATGTAACAAGGAGTGCCCATTTTATTTTCAAAATACATTTCCAGTTTTCATTTTCCATGACTGGAAAACATGTTTAGACAATAAGAAAATATTATGTTTCCATATACCAATCTAAATTATGATATGCAAACAGGTATGCCATCAGAATTTGGGAAATGTTTATGTAACTAATACAGCCAGATCACTTTCTTTAATGAGCCAACTTGCTTACTAGAAAGAAACAAAACAAATACAAATAAATTTGTTAATTAAGGTTTGCTAATTAAAACATATAAAATGAACTGTAAAAATCTTTCAAACATATTTTTTTCTAGGCTTCAGAAAATAAATGATAAGATTTAAGGATTTTTTTTTAAAGATAAGGTATAGGAAGAAGAAATCATTTGTTGTATTTTAAGAGGTGGTGGTAAGTTACTAAACCTGTTCATACTTGTGATAAAGGGGGAAGTCATTCTTTTATATATTTTTTCTTTAATACATTTTTTTTGTTTTCTTTTTTTATTTACTTTCTATTTTTACTTTTGATTCTTTTTTTAAAAAAAATAGTACTAGTTTTTATTGTGGCAACTCCAATTGTTAGTGCAATTACTATAAAGGAAGAAAGAACGCATCTAGGAATGAAGTGCAATAGCCTCAATAAAGGTTGATTTTTGCCTCACATTAAACCCTAACTTTAGAATACAGTAACAAACATCATGCCACCTAAAAGAACTACTAAAATTTCAGAGGAACGCCGCTTTCTCTTTTTGTAGCCACGGGGTTCTACAGCCCTAAATAAAACTTCAAATTTGGTAGAGCAGTGGTTCCCAACCTTCCTAATGCCGCGACCCTTTAATACAGTTCCTCATGTTGTGGTGACCCCCAACCCTAAGGGCTCTCCAAGCGCGCATCGGCGCCGCCCACTCACCCGCTGCACCTGGGGCTCAGCGTGCCTCGCCTGTCTTCACCTCACTTCCGAAGGTCGCCGGCCTGCCTGGCTCCAACTGGCCAGGGAGGGGGGGCAGGAAGGCCGTTTCGCCGGCTCCGCCCAGCCTGGTTGGAGAAGCGCCCAGGCGGGGAGAGGGAGAGAGAGCCAAGAGGACAACAGCGCCGGCAGAGCTTAGTTCAGCCTCCTCCGCGGAAAGGGCCGCAAAGCAGCGCAGCTTCCCTTAGGAGATGCTCGACGGAAACGAATCCGGTGCTGCAACGGCCCCCAGCTCGAAGCCGTGCGGAGACGGATAGAGGAGCGGTGTCTCGGTTCCTAAGACCATCGGAAATATGTGTTTTCCAATGGTCTTAGGCGACCCCTGTGAAAGGGTTGTTCAGCCCCCAAAGGGGTCGCGACCCACAGATTGAGAACTGCTGCGGTAGAGGTTTGAGATCTGGATTTAACTAGCAATACACGTTTTGTTAAAACAGTGGTTCTCAACCTGTGGGTTGGGACCCCATTTGGGGTCGAACGACCATTTCACTGGGGTCGCCAAACAATGCAGTCCGCCATTTTCCCCCCCTTTTCCTTAGCTGTGCTACTCCCTTTTATTCTATTGGCTTTTGAAAGCCAATAGAATAGACTCTCTTGAATAGAGTCTAATTCTATTGGCTTTCAAAAGCCAATAGGAATTGTCCAGGCTGTCTCTGCCCTGCTGAGCCCGCCAAAAGTCCCATTCTGCAAACAGTGCTGTACCAGTTGAGTAGTCCTCGAATTACGACCGGTTGAATAGTCCTCAACTTACGACCGGTTGGGGGGGGTCGCGGCATTAAAAAGGTTGAGAACCACTGCATTAAAAGTTGGTGTAGGACAATCTTCTGGGTATCCGACCCTTTCACCAACATGAAGCAAAGGAGGCACCAAAAGCAGATTTCCCCATATACTTCAGCATCTTCAGAGGGTTGGACTAGAGGAGCTGCAAGGTCCCTTCCAGTGTATTCTGATTGACATCTCCCTCGACTGGCCATCCAATATACCTACCACCAGGCTCCCTATCACTTGGCTCGTGGAGGCGCTAACTCGTATCGTCCCAGCCCTCCTCCTCCAGCACCTGTCAGGATTGTCCCCGAAGGACGCCTCTCGGGGCCGCTACACTTTCTCGCAGGGATGCGCAAAGGCTCTTCTGCAGCTGAGGCGCTATTGCAACGCCGGAGCGTGGACAAAAAGGGACGCTTCTACACAACAATAACAACGGGAAACCCAGGGTCGTCTCCCGCCACCTGGCACCCGGGGGTTCACGAGACTAAGCGCCAGCATGCAGGAGGTGACCGGGGGGGGGGGAAGGTCCGGGGGGGGGGAGAGGAATTACCAGGCCACCAGCCGCGCGAGGAAGGCTTGAGCGCCTTTAAAGGGACAACCGGCACAGCAGAGGCGCGTCTCGCAAGCGGGGAAAAGGGATTCCCGCCGGGCCTCCCACTCTCGCCCGCGGAAGTCTCGCGCCAGCGCCCCTCGTCCCCATAGAAACCCCTCCCGGTTTAAGGGCCCCTCCGCGGACTCCCAGGCCCCGCCCTCCGCCTCTCGTTCCCAAGTCCTCTCCCCCTCCCCTCCCTGACAGACCCCGCTCCGGCCCGGGTCACTCACCGGCCCCCTCCCCCTGCAGGCCCCGGCGACTCTCCGCCCCCCGTGCTTAGTTGGGTTGGGTTGGGTTTGGAAACGAAGTTCCGAACGGGCGAGACTCAGGAGGAGCCAGGCCCGTGCCCGTGACGTGTTTCCGGAAACCGGTACCGCCGCAACCACGTGACACGGAGGAGGGAGGAGGAGGCGGCTACGACGGCGCGCGGAGAGATGCCCCCCCCGCTCCCTACCTTCCCCCAGTCAACCCAGCATCACGTGAGCCCGCGAATGGTGCTCGCGGTCGGTACAGAGGAGGCGAAGGAAAGGAAGGGCAAAAGAACGCCTCCGCCTTCGTGACGTCATGGTGGGCTCCCATGGCAACCGCTCTGTTAGGAGAGGGTTGGTAACACAAAGCCTTAATTTACCTCGGGTGTTGAATGCAGCAACTGGTCCGACCTGGTAGCGTAATATAATGCGGAATTGAAATTCAGTTACCGATTTTTTGTTAGATTGCTATCCGACAGACGAGGCCACTGTTGTTTCTTCTTTTTTTCGCAAGTACTTTTATTAAAGATTACAGTATTTTTTTAAAAAAACACAATACAAACTAAAAGAAAAAGAGTAAAAAAAAGGTGCGAAGGAGAAGAAAAGGCAAGAGGTAAAGAATAGGAAAAAGAAAAGAAAAAGAAAAGCAAGAATATAGTAAAGGAAAAGAAAAGTACATAAAGAAGTGACTCCCAATCTTCACCATTACAAACATAAACAATTTTAGTAACTTTTCACTTCCTCTTAAATTACAATAGATGATCTTCCCATCTCTTATCTATAAACAAATTCATAATAAAGCATTTCGATCCTGGTGTCAGCAACAGGCCATTAAAGGTTACCAGAAATAACATTACATTCCTACCTTTTACTTCTAATAGTATTAATCTTCAGTACATTCAAATAAGGTAATAGAAATGACAGCCAATATTTTTTATAGCCTATGTCAGGGCTCTTCAAACTTGGCCTTTATGACTTGTGGACTTCAACTCCCAGAATTCCTTACGCTGGCTGAGGAATTCTGGGAGCTGAAGTCCACAAGTCATAAAAGGGCCAAGTTTGAAGAGCCCTGGCCAATGTAGTACTTGACAGTACAGACAACACTGAGAAAGCAAGCTGCTAAAATATAAATGTAGAGTGAATCCCACTCCTTACCAAGAGTATTAATGTTTGGTTTAGGATGTAATGGAACGTCTGCAAGAAAACAACCAAGCTTAGGGAGCACCAAGGACCACTGTAATAGAAATTTTGTCCCTTCATATGAGATTTTTTGTAAGACCAGTATAGGAAAATTATCCAAGTCACTCTTTTGGTGTATTGTGTGCATGTCCCTTTTAATTACTAAACCATTGGCCCATTTCTTTTATATGTGCAGTGTTAAAATTTAATAATAATAATAATAATAATAATAATATAATTCTTGTAATCTGTGTTATGTAAATCCAGTTTCAACTCAGTCTCTGTCTTATCAGGTAAATTTTTTGCCTCTTCTATAATGTCTTTTGACACCCCCTCCCTAGACATTTATCAGCCCCTTGAATAGTCCCATCAAACTGTTGGTAGAAATTCTAGCCCACTGAATAACACCAAACAGCAAGTTGAAATTAGACAGAGATTTATTGGCTACAACGGTTTGCAAAGCATGGTGGACTCCAAATAAATATTTGAGCCACACCTGGTCACAGTAAAAACACACATTATATACATTCTATCCCGACACCTTGGCCCCTCCTCTGAGGTTACAATCTTATCAGGATCGCCTAAACAAAATACATTATCCCTGCCCCTTACTATTTTGCTTCACCTATTCCCATATATGTATATGAAATCCTATAGCTCAGTGTGGAAATCCTATAGCCTATGTGCAGAACTCTTACAAGGTACATGTACATGTAGAAATTATGTAGAAATCTTGCAGTAGAAATTTTGTGTAGAAATCTTTCTGTCTGCGTGTAGAAATTTTACAGAGTACGTGTCACTTAACTTTACTTTTTATTCTAAAATTTTATTCCTAACAAAACTTTGGTGGTCAATACTGAGCTGGGCTGGATGGAGCAAAACATATATAAGTTTATAGTGGGATGATGGCAGCAAATACTGTGTGGTTGCCATTTCTCCACTTAATCTTGTTGAGTTCATACTTTTTCCTCTTCCATGGCCTCATATAGTGATCAGCTAATACCTGAGAAAATAGAAGTACTATTCAAATAATCTTGATACATTGGAGGGAAAGGCTCAAAGAGATTCAGGGACACAGTGAAATTTAACAGAGGAAAAGGTGAATGCATAGGTGTAGGATAGGAAATACCCGGCATGGTAATGGAGAAAATGTTGATATAGCGCTGTGAGGATAACCTTGAGAAACAGGAAGAAGAGTTGCAACTAAGATTCTGTTACTGTAACCTTATAATAAAAATATTAGTTTTCACAACTTTGGTTTCCTGGTCTAGAATAGATTACCTCAAAAGGTTGAGTCTTGGAATAGTAGTTGGTTGCAAATAAATTAGCCAGCAGTATGATATGCCAGCTTAAAAGGCAAGTACAATTTTAAGCAGCATTAACAGAAATATACTGTCTAAATATACAGGAAGTAATTTTTCAACTCTCTTCTACATTGTTCAGCTCTCCACCTTGCATACTGTAGAAACAGCAAAGAAATGTGTGCAGATCACGGTTCAAATGTTGTACTGATTCTTACATACAGTACTTGTTGGTTTCTGGATGTTTATTAAGGGAAGATGTATTCAGGACTATTTGCTTCCAATAGTTTGTTATTATAACATTTTAATTCAAGCCAAATCCAAGATTGCAAGAAAATTCCTGGGATTCTGATAGACCAGCCATTAACAGATACTGAGAGATAACCCAGGCTAGAAGGGGGAAATCCAACACAATGGGCAAGAACCATCTAAGATGAAACAGTTCAATTAACTAAACTAGATGGCCTAATCAGAAATAGACACAAAAACTCCCAACAGCCATATATAAAAAGCCAGTAAACAACCTTGTATCAAAGCACTGACAATGTTACTCAGCTTGGTCATGAAACATTTGCAGGAAGACATTCAAGCTCAGTAAAGACCAGGATCCCAACACTAGAATCCTGTATCCAGGTCTGGATAGCACAATTTAAAAATGAGTCACAGAAACTGGAACAGGAGCAGAGAAAGGCAACAAGGTGATCCTGGGATTAGAAAGTAACTCCTGTGAAAAGAGATTGAAGGAGGTTGTTATGCTTTGCCTTGGGAAAAGACAACCGAGTAGGGACACAACTGCATTCTTCAAATACTGGAAATAGTATTATGTATCACACAGGACGTTCTTCATTGTAGAGTGCAGGACATAGAATAAAGGATTTCAATCACAGGGAGACAGATCCTGATTGCATGTTAGGAAAACAAATATCCTTAACAGTAGCAGCAATTACTCAAGGTAGTTGTGGGGGGGGGCTCCCTTACCTCTGATGCTTTTAGTACGAAGCTATGCCGCCATCTGTCAGGAATGCTGGGATTTGGATTCAACTTGTTAAGAGGTTGAACTAAGTGGCTTAAGTGCCCTCTTCTAACCCTGTGATTCTGTTGGTATCTGCTTAGTTGAAGATTTGGCAAGCCTTTTATGTACCAGATAGCTTAACACTCAGTATAAGTCCCAGAGTCCCTGTGAAACTCCTGATTATTTAGGTTTCTGTCTTGGTTATGAGGCAAAGGGCAATTCCACGTTCCAAGAAGTGCAGTTATATATAGCTGCATCGTTAAAATAATTGATCAAATATGTATCTTTTACATTATCTATCTATCTATCTATCTATCTATCTATCTATCTATCTATCTATCTATCATCTACTATCCATCCATTGATCCATTATCTATCTATCCTTACTATTCTTTTAAAGTCTATTGTTGCTGTCAGCATCCAACTAGACAGCTCTTAATCAGAATTTGATGGTTATGGAAAAATTCTAGTAGCTTGAATGTCATGGATTTAGGCAGTACAAACCACAAGATAAATAGCTGAAATCCAGGACACAATTATTTTCCTGAGCTTTTAGAGAGGAATTTAGAAGTGGCCAGTTCTTTGCTTTTGAAAATATGACTAGACTACCCGTGACCCCTTCGGTCCTCATTTCAGGGATATTTCCTTGCTGGATTCCTCAATGCTTTCAACAATGGCAGAGCTTCTAATATACTTGAAAAGTTCCTAAAAATTCAGGGAGATATTTAGATATGTGCCTGTCTTGAACTGATCTGTATAGCACAAACTAGAAATGTTTTATGACATTTTGTACCATGTCATAAAATGCTTATGATAATTTTTGTCACAAAATGTTTTATAAAATCTGCCAAATTTCAATTCCACAGGAGACAGGGGTCCCAGATTTTTGACACATTCCGTACGTTAGCCCATTTGAGGTATCTTGGTTGAAAAGGTTTTGCCCTATGTTCATTCTTTCACCCCTGTTTTGCAAGTGTGCATAGTTTCCTCATGTTTCCTACTCAGAAAAGCAGAACATTGGTGCCCATTTTTGGCAATGGCTGTAGAAAAGGAGGATTCAGTCCCTAATCATTCAGCCCCAAAGCAGACTTTACAATCCTGGCCCTGCTCTACTTGCATCATTGCGCCGCTTAAGACTGCTGTGCCTTCTGCATAAAAAAGCTACCTGCCTCTTCTTTAGACAAAGAGGAAAACAACATTCAAACATTCCTTTCACTTCTCCTTTTCTTTTGTTTCACAAACAGCATTTTGTGCTATCTAGTTATTTTCTAATTATCCACAAGGGGATTAGTATTTAGTGATGAACTGTTGGAATCTACACATTACTTCCTATCATTTTGTAATTTGGGGATTATTTCTGACACAAGGCTTTTAAGCATACCTTGCACTGATCCATGAAATCTGAAACTCTTGAACATGCTGTGATGTTTTAGGCCAGGACATTGTACAATAAATTACTAAAATAAAGGGCAATGCAGCAAAATGAAAAATGAAGATTTACTAGAAAGAGAAGACTGTAACTCTGGGTACAAATCTTTAAAAGGATTTCTGATAAACAGCCTTCTATTGTAAAAAAAAATAAAAATACAACCCTGGAATTAAATGAAATTCTGCTCCTCTATTTGCTTTTAAGGTATGGTTCTCAGTGATAGGTTCGCACATAACACTTTGTTGTGCTTTTTAACTATGATTTGATGAATCAATTAACAGGGCTTATTTCTCCTTAATTTTTAGATTGGATCCCTGTTTGACAATGTCCCATCCATTACTTCTTGTCTTGCCTTCTCTTCGTTAGACTAGACCAGGGGTAGGCCACTTGGCTCTTTTATGATTCGTGGACTTCAACTCCCGGGAATTCTGGGAGTTGAAGTCCACGAGTCATAAAAGAGCCAAGGTTGCCTATCCCTGGACTAGACATACCCAGTTCTTGCAACCATTTGTTATATGGTTCTTCCTGTTTTCGCCTCCAGTCCCCGATTTTTGTTGCTCTTCTCTGCACTCTTTCTAAAAAAGTCTCAACATCTTTTATTATGACCAGACTTGGACACAATATTCCAAGTGTGGTCTTACAAAGGCACTTGATTCAAACATCAGTTACCATCTTCACTTTTTGATACCCTATAGACACTTCTAATCTCTGGTCACAGGCATGACCAAACAATGTTTAAAGATCCAGCTGAATTTTATCTTTAGAAGCAAAATGCTTTCATTTTTCCTAGGTTTGTTGCACTGACTTCATTCTGGTATGAAGAAGTGGATCTACACTTACAGAAAAATATGAAGGCGTATTCTCCCCCCCCCCACATTCACAAAATTGTTTCTAGAATGCAAAATTAAAATAAATCTTGGAGGAAAAGTCTTTTAATGACTATTAGCCAGGATGGCTTTATAGAGTCTTCAGCTTTAGGAACAATGTGCCCCTGGATGCCAGTTCTTGACAAAAATAGTTGTTGCTTCATGTCTTTTTTTGTGGATTTCTCGGAAACTAATTTATCTAGCTAGGCTTTTAGAAGGATGCTTCTTCTGCAGTAAAGCTGTAATTGCTTTCATCTCTCTTGCTGTTGCCTGATTTCTGCCCTTTGGGACCATTTCCAATTTTGGATAATGGCCATGTTTGACATTTCAGTATCAACATCTCTGCAATATCGTGCATCAATTCTACCCAGCTCTTACTATCTGAACCAGCATTTCTCATCCTCAGCAACTTTTAAGATGTGTGGACTTCAACTCCCAGAATTCCTCAGCCAGTGTGCCTGGCTGGGGAATTCTGGGAGTTGAAGTCCATGTATCTTAAAAGTTGCTAAGGTTGAGAAACGCTGGTCTAAACTAATAGCCAGCATTTTCTAGCTTCTAGTTTCTGCTTTAAACAGACAAAGAAAACAAGGTAATGTTGCAAAAAGCACAGCCACTTTGGGTCTTTATTTTCCCACAAATGTAAGCCACTCCGGTTGGGACAGGTCATGTGAAACTTAAACACCAGTGTTAACTACCTTATCCGATCCATTCTTAGACCATCTTTCTTTGTTTTAGCCTGCAAGCTTTGAAAGGAGAGCCCTACATTACCATGTGTGAAACACTGAAAATAAGAATAGCATAAAAAAACAACAACCGAAAAGCTTTTAAGTACTGCCAGACTGACTTTCCCAGGGCAGGAAGTTAGCAGTCTCAAAAGGAAGTCACGGGGCAGTGTTGTGTTTTGAGATACATTGGAGGTGGTGAGCAGGGTGATGCTGATACTGTATATCAAAGAGATGCTGAGAAGGAATGGCTGTAAGAATCAGTGCTCCGTGTAGTAGTTGGAGCTGGGCCATGCTAAGCCGAAAAGCGGTGCTGCTTTAAGCACACGGACAGGGGAAATAAGTAGGAGTACACGATGGGGGAATCATTGGCAAGTGTTGTAAATTTGGATTTGCTCATTGATGTCTTTTAAGATGCTTCTCATCTTGGCTTCCAGCCCATCCAGCTGGGCTGCCTTCACTTGTAGCAGCCTCTCATTCTCTTCATAGGTTTCTTCCAGCTCTGAGTAAGGGAGGAGGGGAAAAAGGGGTTAAAGATAAGAGAAATTCAGACAGTATACAGAAAAAAAAACACTTCACTCACGGTGCAAGCACAGTTCTGAATCTAATATCCAAACTGCTAGTTCGACGTTAACTTTGTCTGAAAATCCAGACAAAAAGCCTGCAGTGGGCATTCATTGCCTCTACCCGAGATACAGATAGTCCTTGACTTACAACTACAGTTGAGCCCAAAATTTCTGTTGCTAAACAAGGCCGTTGTTAAGTGAGTCACGATCTATTTGATCACCTTTCTTGCCATGGTTGTTAAGTGAATCACTGCAGTTGTTAAGTGAATCATGCAGTCGTTAAGTGGGTCCAGTTTCCCTCATTTACTTTGCTTGTCAGAAGCTGGCTGGGGAGTCTCCAACGGCTGGAGACCCAGGGACACATTAAAAACGTAAATCCGCATTGTTTATTCTGATGCAGACACAGAGAGAGGTCTTAGGCCAGTGGTGGCGAACCTATGGCATGCATGCCAGAGACGGCACTCAGAGCCCTCTCTGTGGGCATGCGTGCCATCGCTCCAGCCCCGCCTCCCCCTTAGCCCTCTCCTTCCCAGCAGCCCCCCCCCCGGAGGAGATTCGCCCCCGGGCGCGGCCCATGTGGAGCAGCGCAGCCAAGAACATGGCAGCCGGGCAGCAGGGACAAGACTCCGCCCTCACGCCCCGTCACGCGCAGATGATGCTGTGGGGCACGGGCGGAAGGTGTGGCCGCCATGGCGCTGCAGGGCCGCCTGGGCGATCTGCAGCGGGCCATGGAGGCGGTGGTAGCCCTGCGAGTGGGTGGGGGTGGGGCAGAGCGGGGGCAGGTCAGGGGGTGGGGCGGTTTTTGAGCACTTGGTCTCTAAAAGGTTCGCCATCACTGTCTTAGGCACTTACTGCTCAGCCGGCGTAGTTTTTCGTGAGCATCGCGCAGAAGTCCTTTGGCCTCATCTCGCAGGTGCTCTGCTTTCTTTCGGGCCCCCACTACATGCTGGGCTTTTCGATCCACCAACTCCTGCATGGTGCGGTATTGATCACCCAGCGGTCCCTGCAGTACCTGCAGAAAACACCAGCAGGCAATAGAGGTAGTGCTCGACTTACGAGTATAATTGAACCTCACAATTATGGTTAAGTTGGTTGTAAAGCGGGTCACCACATGCCCATTTTGCAACCTTTTTGGGGGAGGGTCATTCAGCAAATGCAGAGGTCATAAATGCTCCAGCGATTCATCAAGCATTGTGGTTGGGTTGCTATGTGAACCCACTATTGGCTATCGGCGGGTTTTTGGTGAAAAACGGAAGTAAACGCCAGGAACGAGGGAGTGAAGAGGTGATCTTGCCTCTTGGACTTTGATTTTTTAAAGGGCCTTCCAATTGAAAGGTTTCACGTAAATGAGATGCTACACAGGAGAGGCTGAAGGCTATGAACAGGATAGTGTTCTAAAGCTTTCCAGAGCAGCGTTTCTCAGCCTTGGCCACTTGGAAGTGTGTGGACTTCAATTCCCAGAATTCCCCAGCCAGCATGTTGGCTGCAGAATTCGGGATGTTAAAAGTCCAAACATCTGGACTTCCGGTGGATTTTGCGTGCGTGATGGCGGCTACTTTGTAGCCGTCCTCCTGGGTAAGTGTAAGAACCGCTATGAACAGCAGATATCAGCTGTTCAGCGGTTCAAAATCCCCCTCCCGGGCAAAGGGGGGGGGTAGAGAGTGTCTGAATAGTGGTAGAGCCTCTTTCGCACCCCCCAAGTTTTTTTTTTTGGGGGGGTGAAAGGAGTGCTCCCACGGAGTTCAGACTTGTCTCCGCTTCCCAGCTGTTTTTGTCCTCAGGGACAAAACGAGCCGCCGCAAACACCTCCGTGCTTAAAGAGAACTGGTGAGTTTTTTTTTTTAAATGGACAGAGCTGAGTAGAGGATTTAGTTTTTGCTTTCTTTGACTTATTTGGATTTTAAGTTTTAAGATTTGTTTCTATTTTTATTCTCTCTTTTTATTTTTTTTTCTTTGTTGAAAGGGAAAGTAAAATGGCGATCGGCAAACTCCTCGGTGTTTTTTTTTTCTGGAAGTTAGAATGCTGACCGGCAGGCTTTTTGGTGTTTTTCTTTCTTTCCTTTCCCTTTCTCTTTTTATTTCCTTATGATTGGAATGGTTGTTTTTGGTATCTCTAAGTATTTTTTTTGGAACGGACTTTTTTTATTTAATTATTATTTTTTTTTTTCTTCTCCCTTTTTTTTTCCTTTGAACTCCCTTTTTTTTTTTATTGTAATGACCCTTTTTTGAAGGACTTTTTTTCTGTTTAATTTTTTGTAATTTTTAAGAAGGAGTAAAACTTTTTTTTAATTCTTTTTCTCTTCCTTTTTTTCCCTTTTTTCTTTTTATTATAATGACCTTCTTTGGAGGGAGTTATATTTTTGAAGGAATTTTTATAATTGCTTAAGAAGGACTAAAGGTTTTTCTTTAAGATGGCTCCAAAGCGTCCAGGGATTTCTACAGCTTCTAAATCAACAGTTTCACCCTCTTCTGGGGGTCAGCTAATAACTATGAAGGACTTGCAAGACATGATGGGAGATGTTATAATTCAAATTAGGGCAGAAATGAAAAAGATTTTAGAGGAAAACAATAAGATCTTGAGACAAGATTTTGTTTTGGCTTTAGAAGGTGTTGCTTCTGTTCTTGAAAAGGTGAACTCCCATGTGGAAGAGGTAGCTGAAAAAGTGGACATAATGGAGGGGAAAATTGAAAGTATGGAAAAAGAAATGGAAAATGAGATTCTTATGCTTCAATATGGACAAATGGAATATGCCTTAAGAATTAGAGGCCTGGGAGAGTCTTTGCAAGGAGATCTGAAGGAGATGGTTGCAAAGGACTTTGCATTGATTTTGAATAAAGAAAAAGAGGGAATACTTAATGAAATTGAAAAATTATTTAGGGTTAACTCTGTGGTGGCAGCACAGAAGAATCTGCCAAGAGATGTGGTAATTTACTTTGGTAAAAGATCTTTACGCAATGAAATTGTGCAAGCCTATTATAAGAAGAGATTTCAAATTGCTTCACAAGATGTTATAATTTTTAAAGAGATCCCATCTAAAATTTTAAGAAGAAGAAAGGAGTTTGCTTTTTTAGCAAATGAACTTAAAAAGAGAAAAATTTCATTCAGATGGGATGTTCCGATTGGAATGGTGGTGAATTACCTGGGGACATGTTATAGACTTAATACTGTTTCTCAAGCAAAAGATTTTTATACTTCGGTCCTGGGGGTATGTGCATCGCCATCAATTAAGTTTAAAGCTTTGGAAGAAAAGAATGTAGAATCACAGTTTGAAGAGCCTATATTTATGAAAACTGGAGAATCTTTGTGTGAGAGGCCTCAACAAGTCCAGGTTGAGGAGCAGAAGACAACTTGTGCAGTATATAATCCCAAAGAAAAGCAGCAACAGAAGAAGGTTAAGGAAGTTTCATATTTAGTGGTTTCTGAATCTCTGGGAGATGTTAGACCTACAAAGTCTTTGGAGCAATCTTTAAGGGTGGAATTGTTGCCTGAAATGGAAACTGGGAAATCTCAGTCTGAGGGGCATCAACAAGAGAGGAACGGGCAGAGGATAACTTGTACAACTTACAATTGTAAAGATCAATACAAGGAGGAATTTAAGGAACCCTTATTGGCTTCGGAGTCGATGGGAGATTCAGGAATTTTGGAGCAGTCTCCTAAGGCAGAACTTGCAGCATTTCTTACGAGTTTGATACAAGAATGGAGAAGGGAAATGGAAGAATGGAAGAATGGAGAATGGAAAAAACTGGAATGTGAATAATTAATAATACTAATATAATTGAGATTGATAAGGATGTAGTTTTTTATGGATGGAATTAGTTATTGGTGAAGATTGAAATGTTTAATGTGTTTATTAACTTTGTTGTTTTAAGTTTTGAACCTTTAATGATAATATTGTTTAAATTTGTGTTTTGAAGGGATTATAATTTGCTTATTTTAGTGAGTGGATTCTAATGTTTTAAATTTTAAAAATTTGTGGTTTTGGAGGGAGTTTATATAGAGTGATGATTGTATTTAGATTTGTTTAGGATTTAAAAGTGTTTTTAGTTTTTAAATATTATTATTAATATTTTTAAGACAAAATAATTTGTTTAATTAAATGTGCTTAGATTTGTTTAGGACTTATAGTTTTTTTAAGTTTTTGTTTTTTTTTTTTTTTCTTTTTGGATAGGAGAGAAGATTATGAAGATTGAAGGAAATATGTACTTACTTTAAGTTCTTTAAGAGTATTTAGCTTTAATGGTATAACAAAGATTTGTATTTTTATTTTTTCGTTTTAGGATAAAGAAAGAGGGAGAAATTAGATTTTATATTATAGATATAGATATTCAAAGAAAGTAATGTTTAAATTTGTGTTTTTGGAGGGAGCTTATATAGAATGATGATTGTATTTAAATTTGTTTAGGTTTTAAAAGTGTTTTAAGTTTTTTTTTTTTTTTAATTAAGCCTGTACTCAGCTCTGGGAAGTCCAGGGGAGGGTTTGGGAGGTTGGGAAGGGGGGGGGGTGAGGTAGGGGGGGGTATGGGAAGGGGATTTGTTTTTGTAAAATGTAAAAATTTTCAATAAAAAAAAAAAAAAAAAAATTTATAAAGCAGAGTTATAGCAAGTTAAAGCATATAATAATAATTACTTACCAAACACGACGAGTTGTGTTTCTACCAAACAGTTCTACTTTGGTTTCATCTGACCATATGACATTCTCCCAGTCCTCTTCTGGATCATCCAAATGCTGTCTAGCAAACTTCAGACGGGCCCGGACATGTACTGGCTTAAGCAGGGGGACACTTCTGGCACTGTAGGATCTGAGTCCCTGGCAGCGTAGTGTGTTACTGATGGTTGCCTTTGTTACATTGGTCCCAGCTGTCTGCAGGTCATTCACTAGGTCCCCCTGTGTGGTTCTGGGATTTTTGCTCACCGTTCTTGTGATCATGTTGACCCCATGGGGTGAGATCTTGCATGGAGCCCCAGATTGAGGGAGATTATCAGTGGTCTTGTATGTCTTCCATTTTCTAATTATTGCTCCCACAGTTGATTTCTTCACCAAGCTGCTTGCCTATTGCAGATTCAGTCTTCCCAGCCTGGTGCAGGTCTACAATTTTGTTTCTGGTGTCCTTTGACAACTCTTTGTTCTTCACCATAGTGGAGTTTGGAGTGTGACTGTTTGAGGTTGTGGACAGGTGTCTTTTATACTGATAACAAGTTCAAACAGGTGCCATTAATACAGGTCATGAGTGGAGGACAGAGGAGCCTCTTAAAGAAGAAGTTACAGGTCTGTGAGAGCCAGAAATCTTGCTTGTTTGCAGGTGACCACATACTTATTTTCCACCATACTTTGCAAATAAATTCTTTCCAAATCAGACAATGTGATTGTCTGGATTTGTTTTCTCGTTTTGTCTCTCATAGTTGAGGTCTACCTATGATGACAATTACAGGCCTCTCTCATCTTTTTAAGTGGGAGAACTTGCACAATTGGTAGCTGACTAAATACTTTTTTGCCCCACTGTAGAAACAGGAAGTCTGATGAAATTACATTTAATTAATTAAATTATTAATGAGATCCCTGAGGCTGATGCTGCGAAACTAAATACTGGATATCTGGCTCAATTTTTGTAAGGAACAAACGAAGGTCTCCTCTTTCAGAAATATTCAGGCGGTTTCTTTCTTTGGTCATAATATGATTAACAGCACTAAAGCCTGATTCCACAAGATATGAGGTAGGGAAAGGTATCAATAAACTTAATATCATTTTCCACATATTTGGATATAAGGCAGGCATTTTTTTTACTTTGCCATAGGTTTTCATATCCACCACTTTCAAATTTATGTTTACTTTCTTCATCATATCTAATTTCTAACAGTTCTTCTTGGCAAGTTATATCAGCCTCTTCAATATTTGCGGTAAAAGGATTTTTCATCCAGTCATACATCTTCAATTTCAAAATATCTTCAAATCGTTTTTCCGTGTCCAATTTAAGTCCTGGGCAAGCAGGAATGAAGAGAAAGCCTTTATGGCCTCTACCTTGGTATTGAGGGAATGCCCAGTGGTTTGCCCCCGATCCGTGCCTGTCACAGCAGGATGAAGAGAGAGCCTGGTTTTTGTCAAAGATGCCTGAAACCTCTATGACTGAGGG